>NC_090355.1:33673751-34873751 GCF_035084215.1 Heptranchias perlo | reverse complement strand
AGGCGAATAGCGTAGATGCATTTAAGGGGAAGTTAGATAAGTACACGAGGGAGAAAGGAACAGGAGGTTATGCTGATCAAGTGAGATGAAGTTGGGTGGAAGGAGACTCATGTGGAGCATAAACACCGGCATAGACCAGTTGGGCCCAATGGCCTGTTTCTGTGCTCTGTAATTCATCGTCTGGTAGAAGTTACACTTGAAGTAAAACAAGAATATGGTTATGCTTGTTCCTCCCTCCCCAAACCCCACAGAGTTTTTGTTTTGATTTTGGCAGGATCTGAAAGGGGGGGGGTAAGAATGGGGCCCCCTGTCTACAATGATTAAATGCTCCTTCCGGTCGATTGACTAAGGAGATGAACCAACACTGACCACAGAGGCTTGCACTGTTAAGTCCCCTGAGAGAAAGGCAGAAAGAGAGGGAGAGAGAGAGAAAACTTGCATTTCTATAGTGCCTTTCATGACCTCAGGACGTCCCAAAGCGCTTTACAGCCAATGAAGTACTCTTTGAAGTGTAGACACTGTTGTAATGTAGGCAGCCAATTTGCGCACAGCAAGATCCCACAAACAGCAGCATGATAACGGTCAGATCGTCTTTTTGTTTTAGTGATGTTGGTTGAGGGATTAAATATTGGCCAGGACACTGGGGATAACTCCTCTGCTCTTCTTCGAAATAGTACCACGGAATTTTTTACGCCCGTCGGAGAGGGCTGGCAAATGCAGCAGGGAGTTTGCGCTTGTCTCTTCTCCTAGCGCAGAGCTGCTCTGGGGGGGGGGGGCGAGGGGGTATCTCTGAGCGGGCAGCCGGGGTACTCATGGTCAGTTGATCTGGCGATAGGACCAGCACCTGGTTGGGGAGGAATGTTTTCTGGGTCACACTGCAAATATTCAGTGGCTTACTAATCCCATGCTTTGGGAGGCATGTTGGGCCGGCTGCTTTTCCGGGCCTTAAGGAGGTTGGTTACAAATAGACTTCGGGCTCCCCCCCTCCCCCTCCCCAAACAGCGACCCGGGGTCACAGTGACCCCGCGATTCAGCTTCTCACCTCATTAATAAACCTGACGCACTCCAGAAACATGTATTCCTTGTGGTGCTCGTTCACTACTTTCTCATCCACAAAATGACACGGCTCCAGGGTAGGGTGACCTGAAAGAGAAAGAAAAAAAATATAACTGCAGCCCTGAAGGAAAAAGCTGCTGACGTTTCTCACCCTCCCTCCCTCCCTCTTCTGGAGGCTCCGACTCTTCCTTGGACAACCCTCCTCATCCAAGTGACCGTTTCTCATGCGAGAGAGCCTATGCTGCTTGACCACTGGGTGAGGGGCATCACTGTCGAGCCTTGATTCTGACCACTTCAGCGAGCGACTGGCCACGCATCAAAATATTAGTTTTTAAATAGATGAGGTGTTAGAGAAGACCAGGCTGGGGGTCCGAGCAGGAGAGGAGACCCCGGTAACTAGAGGAGGAGGGTGGGTCGCGGCTAGAAAGGTGGCCAGAAGTCATGGCTAGGAGTGGGGGGGCAGGAGTATGTCCAGACACACACTATCAGGGCTCATTGGATGGTGATCGGGAGCAGAAACTCTCAATCGATTCTCCCCCTCCCCCCCCCCCCCCCCCGTAATCCCAGAGAACCAGGCCAATTGTGGCTCCCCAAGTGTTGCCCCGGCTGAGATCAGCTCGCTCTGCCCAGACCAGGAATCGAACCGTGGACCTTCCCTGGCCTGCATGGCTCAGTTATGCACTAATCCAGGCCAACGATTTTTAATGAATTAAGAAGGTGCACAGCCGAGAAGGGGTGGCATATGTATTCATACAGCACAGAAGGAGGCCATTCGGCCTACCGTGCCTGTGCTGGCTCTTTGAAAGAGCTATCCAGTTAGTTCCACTCCCCTGCTCTTGTCCCATAGCCCTGCAAATTTTTTCCTTTTCAATTGTACATCCAACTCCCTTTTGAAAGTTACTACTGAAGCTGCTTCCACCACCCTTTCTGTTAATTGTATCTATGTGATTTACATCAAATTAGTATTAATTGTATTCAGGTGGTGGGTATCAGTTGGGTACAATCTGAGATAGATAGTTTTTTGGCAACCAAAAGGTATTAAGGGATAGGGGCCAAAGGCGGGTATATGGAGTTAGATCACAGATCAGCCATGATCATATAAAATGGCGGAGCAGGCTCGAGGGGCTGAATGGCCTACTCCTGTTCCTATATTCCTATGTACTCTCTTGTATCCATAAATAGGAGGGTGTGTAGTGTTGAGCTGTGTGAATAAAGGCTTGGAAGTAACTGAAGACCAGGCTTTAGTATTCCCTCCTTCACCACCTGGCTATCCAGTTTATAACACTTTCAGGCAGTGCATTCCAGGTCGTAACAACTCACTGCGTTAAAAAAAAATTCTCCTCATCGCCCCTCTGGTTCTTTTGCCAATTAGCTGAAATCTGTGTCCTCTGGTTACCGACCCTCCTGCCAATGGAAGCAGTTTCTCCTTATTTACTCTGTCAAAGCCCCTTATAATTTTGAACACCACTATTAAATCTCCTCTTAACCTTCTCTGCTCTGAGAACAATCCCAGCTTTTCCAGTCTCCCTGCACGGAATGGAAGGATGCGGGTTTGCAGTACGATTGTCCACACCGGCCGTTATCATGGAACAGAGGCCACGTGTGCCTAATAAGGGGGCAGGGGGGAGGGAAAACCAGATGCTAATAGTACAGGCAAATCTGTGGAGCAGATTCCTTGCCCAAATTCTGAGCGCAAAAAGTTAGTCAAGTGGGAAATCAGTCAATCGAGGAAGTGGAGATAAAAATGACTAAGGAGTACAGGTCCAGATGTTTGTGTACGAATTGACTTATATGTCTTCATGGTTGCCTGCCAATCTGATCTGCTGCCATACACATTTGGTGAATGGAGGGTGGGATTGTTTGGTCTCTGTAGATCAGGGTATGGGGAACAGCAGAATTCAAGCTACTTCCTACCACTCTGACGCACCAGGAGCAGAAAAGGGGAAAGGAATATAGGAACAGGAGGAGGCCGTTCAGCCCCTCTAGCCTGCTCTGCCATTCAATTAGATCATGGCTGATGTGTATTGTAATTCCATTTACCCGCCTTGGTTCCATATCCCTTGATAGCTGTACCCAACATAAATCTATCGACCTCACTCCTGAAAGCTCCAATTGACCCCCAGCATCCACAGCCACTTGGGGGAGAGAGTTCCTGATTTCCACTCCCCTTTTGTGTGAAGAAGTGCTTCCTGACATCACCCCTGAACGGCCTAGCTCTAATTTTAAGGTTATGACCCCTTGTTCTGAACTCCCCCACCAGAGGAAATAGTTTCTCTCTATCTCCCCTATCAAATCTTTTTATCATTTTACACATCTTGATCAGAGCACCCGTTAACCTTCTAAAGTCAAGCCTAGTCTATGCAACCTGTCCTCATAATTTAAGCCTTTTGGCCCGGTATCATTCTGGTGAATCTGCCCTGTATCCCCTCCAAGGTCAGTATATCCTTCCTGAAGTGCAGTACCCAAAACTGAACGCAGTACTCCAAATGCGATAGTTGTAGGAGGTGGGGCATGGTATGAAATGCGGTGATCCAGCCCTGTCGGAAACGGGGAGAATAACTGGTTAAAAAAAGGGGGAAAGCAGCCAACAACACTTTACCTATTAGCTGGGAACTGCCCCAGATGAAGGGAAGGAACTGGAAGTCGTCGAGGCCCCAGACCCCTTGACTGCCCGCTGGCTCCATTCGATACGTTTTCTGCAACTTTCGCATCACCTGCAGGTACCTGTGGGTTTGAAGGAGGCAAAGACTGAAATTTATGTTTGTTGGTATTATATAGAATTTTACAGCACAAAAACAGGCCATTCAGCCCAACTGGTCTATGCCGGAGTTTATGCTCCACACGAGCCTCCTCTTACCCCACTTCATCTCACCCTATCAACATAACCTTCTATTCCTTTCTCCCACATGTGTTTATCCAGCTTCCCCTTGAATGTATCTATACCATTCGCCTCAACTACTCCTTGTGGGAGCGAGTTCCACATCCTGACCACTCTCTGGGTAAAGAAGTTTCTCCTGAATTCTTTACTGGATTTATTAGTGACTATCTTATATTTATGGGCCCTAGTTTTGGACATCCCACAAGTGGAAACATCTTCTCCACATCTACCCTATCGAACCCCTTCATAATTTTAAAGACCTCTACCAGATCACCTCTCAGCCTTCTCTTTTATAGAGAAAAGAGCCCCAGCCTGTTCAGTCTTTCCCGATAGGTGTAACCTCTCACTTCTGTTGTCATCCTTGTAAATCATTTGTTCACCTTCTCCAGTGCCTCTATATCATTTTTATAATATGGAGACCAGAACTCTGCACAGTATTCCAAGTGTGGTCTAACCAAGGTTCTATACAAGTTTAACATAACGTCACTGCTTTTGAATTCTATTCCTCTAGAAATGAACCCCAGTGCTTTGTTTGCATTTTTGATAGCTTTGTTAAGCTGTGTTGCTAATTTTGATGATTTGTGAATCTGTACCCTGAGATCCCTTTGCACCTCTTCCCCATTTAGACTCTTATTTTCCAAGGAGTGTGTGGCCTCCTTATTCCTCCTACCAAAATGCACCACCTCACACCTAACTATATTGAAATTCATTTGCCATTTACACACCCATTCTGCAAGTTTATTAACATCTTCTTGCATTTTGTCGCAGTTTTCCTCAGTATTAACTATACCCCATAATTTGATTAAAAAAATAAAAATATTTTGGCTGCCATAAAAAAGTTGATTCTTGAATGTTATGATTAGAAAACGGAGCAAGAGGGACGGTGTGATAGGTGAGTTACCGATCCCAACTCAGAGGGGTGGCACCGAGCTGATCTCAGGCTCCCTCCATGCTAGTCTCGCAAATTCCTTATCATCTTCAGAGGGTAAGGAGCAAGTTAAGTTTCTATGCTGTAGGTCTACAGACACACAGAAGAAATTGGATTTAAACTGCGCCATCTTGTTTCATATAGGACCCCGTTCACCCATCACCCACTGTGCTCGCTGACCTACACTGGCTCCCGGTCCAGCAACGCCTCAAATTTAAAATTCTCATCCTTGTGTTCAAATCTCTCCATGGCCTCACCCTTCCCCTATCTCTGTAACCTCCTCCAGCCCTACGACCATCAGAGATCTCTGCGCTCCTCCAATTCTGGCCTCTTGCGCATCCCCGATTTTCATCGCTCCACCATTGGCGGCCGTGCCTTCAGCTGCCTGGGCCCTAAGCTCTGGAATTCCCTCCCTAAACCTCTCCGCCTCTCTCTCCTCCTTTAAGACCCTCCTTAAAACCTACCTCTTTGACCAAGCTTTTAGTCACCTGTCCTAATATCTCCTTATGTAGCTCGGTGTCAAATTTTTGACTGATTTGCGCTCCTGTGAAGCGCCTTGGGACGTTTTACTACTTTAAAGGCGCTGTATAAATGCAAGTTGTTGCTGCAGCCAGCAGACTTATCCCCATTCGTCTGCGCCAGATTCAAACCCACTGCATCACCCAATCCCAAATGTAGTTATATTTTAACGACGTACATGCGCACAAGGGAGACAGTCCCCAATAGCACAAGTGGACTCACCGATCAAATACACAAAACACAATAGCAAGCTGGTCATCCACCTTCAGGACTCCAATTTTACAGAGACAGCAGAGGAAAGCAGCAAACGCAGCCTCGTGGCCTGTGTCAGAGGGGGAGACAGAACAAGTCAAGGGCCGTGGCTTCATCAAGATGGGGGAGGGGGAAAACAAAGGAGGGAAGGGAGAGGGACAGACATCTCCGATTTTCTACCTGTTGCTCGTGAATGCTCCAACCCACCCTCTGGTACTTTACCCGTGTGGCCATTCTTCCTCTCTGGTCCCGGACAGTGAAATCTTGGCAGGCTATCCAACCATAGGGCACGTCACAGCTCAGCCCGATTTTATTCTTACCCTGTAACCCCACCCTTCCCCCTCAGCCCAATGACTCCCTTTCAAAATAAAACTCAGCAGCACGGTTTTGTGGGAAGCCGATGCTTCAAGTGGAGGTGTCACAGGGTAGCGGGACGCAGGTGCGTGAGACTCAGTCCCTGCCCTTTTTACAGCGGAGTGAAGCCCAGGCACTTCCCGGGGGTGGGGGGAGGAAAATATGGGCAAGTTTCCATTGTCTCCGTTTGGCTCCCAGCAGCAGGTTACAGAACAACAGGAGATGGAGGAGGAGGAGGAGGAGGAGGAGGAGGCTGGGGGTCTTCTAATAAAAATAGTCAGACCTTTATTTCAATTTCACCATTTAGGTGAGACAGAGGAAAGCACCAAACCATCCATACGGTTGCCCCAGTGTCATCAAACAGAAAACCCAATTTACATGTGCACCCCCACTTTTTTTTTTAAAAAAGGGGGCACAACTAATAAAGGAACTTAACCATAAAATAAACTTCCAATAAAAGAAACTTATAAAACTAAACCATAATATTATTGTTCGTGTTGACAGGATGCTCCAGTCCCTGCGGTGCCCACCGGTCTCAGAAGGCCTCAAGCGTACCGGTGGGCACCGCATGCCCCCTCTCCAGGATCACCCAGGCGTGCTGAAGGCGAGCACCGGTGGGTGCATTTTTGGCAGCAATTCAGCAACGTCCACTTGTCAATATATGGCTCCAACCAGCAAACCTCTGAATTGATTCGGGTCTAGACTGTATCTCAAGGTGGATCTCAAGAAACCAAATTGAGTCATTATTATTAGTGAGTGGAATTAACATAAAGACAGATAAAGTCAAGGCCTCTTCGGCAGCACCTCCCAAACCCGCGATCTTCACCACCTAGAAGGACAATGGCTCCAGGTGCATGGGAACACCATCACCTCCAAGTTCCTCTCCAAGTCACACGCCATCCTGACCTGGAAATATATCGGCCGTTCCTTCATCGTCGTTGGGTCACAATCCTGGAACTCCCTTCCTAACAGCACTGTGGGAGAACCGTCACCACACGGACTGCTGCGGTTCAAGAAGGCGGCTCACCACCACCTTCTCAAGGGGCAGCTAGGGATGGGCAATAAATTCCAGCCTTGCCAGCGACGCCCACATCCCCAGAATTAATTTTTATAAAAAGATATCGTCTCCAACCCGGAGTTAGTGTTTTGTGTCCTTTTTACTGTCCGTATGAATCCAGCTACCTCACCCCATTGGGCTCAGTGTCTCACCCAAGAAGCTCTCCTAATGGCATCATCGGCACCAGCTATTAATCGTAGCTCTTTGCAAGTCCCGCTGATGGAGGGACCCGTTATCACTGAACATACTAATGGAGTCTGGGAACTCTTAACTATGAGAAGAATTGCTGGAAATGAAAGATGAGATCACTAGATACAAATGAGAAAGGCCACTCGACCCATATTAGCTTAACCATTCAGAAAGTCTCTACAGTCGCCCAGCACAGCATCCAAATGCTTCTAAATGATTACATAGCTTTCTGCCTCCATTAGCCTACCTGCAGTCCGTTACATGTTGATCGCTCTGTGTGAAGAAGAGCTTCACACAGCCGTGGCTCAGCCGGTAGCACTCTCGCCTCTGAGTCAGAAGGTCATGGGTTCAAGTCCTACTGCAGAGCCTTGACCATATAATCCAGGCTGACACTCCCAGTGCGGTACTGAGAGAGTGCTGCACTGTTGGAGGTGCTGTCTTTCAGATGAGATGTTAAACCGAGGCCCCGTGTGCCCTTTCAGGTGGTTATAAAAGATCCCACGTCACTATTCCAAGAAATGCAGGGGAGTTCTCCCCGGTGTCCTGGCCAATATTTTTCCCTCAACCAAAATCAGATTATCTGGTAATTTATCTCATGGTTGTTTAGGGACCTTGCTGTGAGTAAATCGGCTGCCCGTTTCCTACATTACAACTCTGACTACTCTTCAAAAGTACTACATTGGCTGTAAAGTGCTTTGGGACGACCTAAGGTCATGGAACTCGCTATATAAATGCAAGTCTTTGTTTCTTTCATGTGTTTATCCAGCTTCCCCTTAAATGTATCTATGCTATTCGCCTCAACTACTCCACGTGGTAGCAAGTTCCACATTTTCACCACTCTGAGTAAAGAGGTTTCTCCTGAACGCCTGATTGGATTTATTAGTGACGATCTTATATTTATGGGCCCTAGTTTTGGACTCCCTCACAAGTGGAAACATCTTCTCTACATCTACCCTATCGGGCCTTGGTGAGACCACACCTGGAGTATTGTGTGCAGTTTTGGTCTCCTTACCTAAGAAAGGATATACTTGCCATAGAGGGAGTGCAGCGAAGGTTCACCAGACTGATCCCTGGGATGGCAGGACTGACGAATAAGGAGAGATTGGGTCGACTCGGCCTGTATTCACTCGAGTTTAGAAGAATGAGGGAGGATCTCATTGAAACATATAAAATTCTGACAGGGCTAGACAGACTGGATGCAGGGAGGATGTTTTCCCTGGCTGGGGGGTCCAGAACGAGGAGTCACAGTCTCAGGATACGGGGTAGGACATTTAGGACTGAGATGAGGAGAAATTTCTTCACTCAGAGGGTGGTGAACCTGTGGAATTCTCTACCACAGAAGGCTGTGGAGGCCAAGTCACTGAATATATTTAAGATGGAGCTAGATAGATTTCTAGACACAGAAGGCATCAAGGGGTATGGGGAGAGAGCGGGAACATGGTATTGAGATAGAGGATCAGCCATGATCATACTGAATGGCGGAGCAGGCTCGAAGGGCCGAATGGCCTACTCCTGCTCCTATTTTCTATGTTTCTATGAACCCCTTCATAATTTTAAAGACCTCTATCAGGTCACCCTCGGCCTTTTCTTTTCTAGAGAAAAGAGCCCAGCCTATTCAGTCTTTTCTGATAGTTGTACCCTCTTAGTTCTGGAATCATCCTTGTAAATCTTTATTGTATTTTCTCCAGTGCCTCTATATCCCTTTTGTAAAATGGAGACCAGAATTGTGCACAGTATTCCAACTGTGGTTTAACAAAGGTTCTACGTAAGTTTAACATAACTTCTCTGCTTTTAAAATTCTATAATGTCTAGAGTTAAACTCCAGATCCTCATCGTGTAAAAGTGTGACAATCTAATTGCTTGACAGACACCCCCATCTAGTGGACAATCCTGGAACACCTCAATTAGGTCACCCCTTAATCTTCCATAAAGGTACCAGACGACAGAGTTGCCACCTACATACAGAAGAAAGACTCGTATTTATACAGCGCCTTATCACGTCTCTCAAACATTTCCAAGGGCTTCACGTATAATCAATTAGGTTGAAATGCAGTAAAATATGCAGGAGCCACTTTGCGAACAGCAAGATCCCACAAACAGCAGCGACATGAACGGATATTTAATCTGTTTTTGATGGTGTTGATTGAAGGAGGAAGGCTGATCCATGGAACTGTGCCCCAGCGGGAGTCAGCAAATTCAGGAGAGGTGGTAAAGTGACCAGAAAAGCCCTCGGATTCAATGGGAAGGTGTGCAATGGATAATGGAGGAACTGGCTGTAGACAGCTGCTCTCCATAACAAGAGCTACACTCAGAAAACCAACACTACAATCCATTGGCCGATTCTCTCTGCAACGATGTGTGCACGGGTACCTGTTCCGTAGTCTATTCTCGTTGGGTTTCCCACAGACTCCTTTAAATACACTGCAGTCTCGGCGACAGCAGCACTCAGCTCGCTGGGAATCACCATGGAAACCAAGTTCTCAGCCTCCTACGACAAGAAAGAAAATTAGTGCAAGCGCTAAGATTTCACGAAATGTCAAGTCAAGAGTCAATGTTTGAACCCAGGCTCCAATATTTCGCTGTAACTTTCTCCATCAACTTCAGCTCATTCAAGATTCTACTGCCCGTATCCTAACCCGCACCAACTTCCACTCACCCCTGCGCTCACTGACCTACGTTGGCTCATTTAAATTCTCATCCTCGTGTTCAAATCCCCCTCTCCGCCCCCCCCCCCCACCCCCCGCCATCTCTGTAACCTCCTCCAGCCCTACAACCCACCGAGAACCCTGCGCTCCTCCAATTCTGACCTCTTGTGCATCCCCAATTTCCTGTGCCCCATCATTGGCGGCCGTGCCTTCGGCCATCTAGGTCTTAAGCTCTGGAATTCTCCGTTACTGGTAAGCCTGAAGATTGGGAAAACTTTAAAAACCAGCAAAGGATGACGAAAAGAATAATGATGTGGAGATGCCGGTGATGGACTGGGGTTGACAATTGTAAACAATTTTACAACACCAAGTTATAGTCCAGCAATTTTATTTTAAATTCACAAGCTTTCGGAGGCTTCCTCCTTCGTCAGGTGAACGATGTGAAAATGAAGTGAAAAGAATAATGAAGAGGGAGAAAATAAATTATGAGAGTAAACTAGCAAGAAATATAAAAACGGACAGTAAAAGCTTCTACAAGTATATAAAAAGGAAGAGGGAGCTAAAGTAAACATTAGTCCCTCAGAGAATGAGACTGGGGAAATAATAATGGAAAACAAGGAAATGGCAGAGGAATTGAACAGATATTTTGGATCTTGTCTTCACAGTAGAAGACACTAATAACATACCAATAATAGTAGAAAATCAAGAGGCAAAGGGGAGGGAGGAACTAAAAACAATCACTATCACTAGAGAAAAAGTACTAGGTAAAGTAATGGGTCTAAAGGCTGACAAGTCCCCTGGACCTGATGGTTTGCATCCAAGGGTCTTAAAGGAGGTGGCTACAGAGATAGTGGATGCATTGGTTGTAATCTTCCAGAATTCACTCGATTCTGGAAAGGTCCCAGGGGATTGGAAAACCACAAATGAAACACCCCTATTCAAGAAGGGAGTGAGACAGAAAGCAGGTAACTATAGACCAGTTAGCCTAACATCGGTCTTTGGGAAAATGCTAGAATCCATTATTAGGGAAGTAGTAGCAGGACATTTGGAGACTCATAATACAATCAAGGAGAGTCAACATGGTTTTATGAAGGGGAAATCATGTCTGACAAATTTATTAGAGCTCTTTGAGGAAGGAACGGGCAGGGTGGATAAAGGGGAACCAATGGATGCAGTATATTTGGATTTCCAAAAGGCATTTGATAAGGTGCCACATAAAAGATTACTGCACAAGATAAGAGCTTATGGTGTTGGGGGTAATATACTGACATGGATAGAGGATTGGCTAACTAATTGAAAACAAAGAGTTGGGATAAAAGGGTCATTTTCAAAACAGCAATCTGTAACTAGTGGGGTGCCGCAGGGATCAGTGCTGGGGCTTCAACTACTTACAATATATATCAATGACTTGGATGAAGGAACAGAGTGTCTTGTGGCCAAATTTGCTGATGATACAAAGATAGGTGGAAAAGCAAGTTGCGATGAGGACACAAAGTGTCTGCAAAGGGATATTGACAGGTTAAGCGAATGGGCAAAAATTTGGCAGATGGAATATAATGTGGGAAAATGTGAAGTCATCCACTTTGGGAGGAAAAATAAAAAAGCAAAATATTATTTGAATGGAGAAATTCTACAAAATGCTGCGGTACAGAGGGATCTGGGTGCCCTCATACATGAAACACAAAAAGTCAACATACAGGTGCAGCGGGTAATCTGGAAGGCAAAGGGAATATTGGCCTTTATTTCTAGGGGGATGGAGAGTAAAAGCAGGAAGTCATGCAACAACTGTACAGGGTGCTGGTGAGATCACACCTGGAGTACTGCATACAGTTCTGGTGTCCTTATTTAAGGAAGGACATACTTGCATTGGAGGCAGTTCAGAGAAGGTTCACTAGGTTGATTCCGGGTATGGAAGGGTTGTCTTATGAGGAAAGATTGAACAGGTTGGGTCTATACTCATTGGAGTTTAGAAGAATCAGAGGAGATCTTATTGAAACATACAAGATTCTGAGGGGACTCGATAGGGTAGATGCTGAGAGGATGTTACCCCTCATGGGGGAATCTAAAACTAGGGGGCATAGTCTCAGAATAAGGGGTCGCCTGTTTAAGACGGAAATGAGGAGGAATTTCTTCTCCCAGAGGGTCGTGAATCTTTGGAATTCTTTACCCCAAAAAGCTGTGGAGGCTGAGTCATTGAATACATTCAAGGCTGAGTTAGACAAATTTTTAATCAGCAAGGGAGTCAAAGGATATGGGGAAAGAGCGGGAAAGTGCAGTTGAGGTAAAAATCAGATCAGCCATGATCTCACTGAATGGCGGAGCAGGCTCGAGGGGCCGAATGGCCTACTCCTACTCCTATCTCTTATGATCTTTTGGTCTATTCCCTCCCTAAACCTCTCCGCCTCTCTCTCCTCCTTTAAAATCCTCCCACTTTGACCAAGCTTTTGTTCACCTGTCAGTGTCTGATAATTGCTCCTGTGAAGTGCCTTGGGATGTTTTACTACGTTAATGGCGCTATATAAATGCGAGTTGTTATTTAATCCGATACATGAGATCAATGAGAAGTTTTAAAAGGTGCAGCTCACACACAGCGCCGGTTCGCAAGTCTGAAAACCAGGATCTTTCAAAGGACTGGGTGGTGCACTCGGTTACAGCACCCTGTCTCCAGCTCTGGTACTTGACTTGCTGTGCTGCCCACGCTGATAGGGTGAATGTCTCCTGACATGTGTGTGGCTCTGACATAAGAACATAAGAAATAGGAGCAGGAGTAGGCCAATCGGCCCCTCGAGCCTGCTCCGCCATTCAATAAGATCATGGCTGATCTGATCCTAACCTCAAATCTAAATTCATGTCCAATTTCCTGCCCGTTCCCTGTAACCCCTAATTCCCTTTACTTCTAGGAAACTGTCTATTTCTGTTTTAAATTTATTTAATGATGTAGTTTCCACAGCTTCCTGGGGCAACAAATTCCACAGACCCACCATCCTCTGAGAGAAGAAGTTTCTCCTCATCTCAGTTTTGAAAGAGCAGCCCCTTATTTTAAGATTATGCCCCCTAATTCTAATTTCACCCATCCTTGGGAACATCCTTACCGCATCCACCCGATCAAGCCCCTTCACAATCTTATATGTTTCAATAAGATCGCCTCTCATTCTTCTGAACTCCAATGAGTAGAGTCCCAATCTACTCAACCTCTCCTCATATGTCCGCCCCCTCATCCCCGGGATTAACCGAGTGAACCTTCTTTGTACTGCCTCGAGAACAAGTATGTCTTTTCTTAAGTATGGACACCAAAACTGCATGCTGTATTCCAGGTGCGGTCTCACCAATACCTTATATAACTGCAGCAATACCTCCCTGTTTTTATATTCTATCCCCCTAAAAATAAACATGCTGTTTATTTTGTGGACCTTCGCCAATGGATGTGACTGCCTGTAGTCCAAGGTCACCTGCATTCTGTGAACCTGCAGTGGTGTTCCCAACGCCGCCATCTGGCCCACCTCTGGTATCGGGGAAGGCTCTGCACCAACAGCAACGGGAACCAGCAATCAAATGTCAGCCGCGACAGCAAACCCCACTGGCACTCTGTCTCCCACTTCGTGAGGAGGTTTTGCCCACCCACGCCTCCTTTATATTGTAGCACTGCGTCCAGGGGCAATGTGACGCACAGCTGTGATCAGGATTCACCGTAATGGAATCGCAGTCACAAAACTCGCACGCCAGGGGGCAGCACTATGCCCTCCAGATTAGTTCGGCACCACGAGACAGCATCACCCCCGGGGATCGTGTGCCGCACAGGACAGCGCCCCCCAAGGAGCTGCACGTTCTGGATCAATTTCTAACAATCCTTCATGTTATGTCCCGTCCATTTTGGAGAAGGTTTCAGCCCTCTCTGCCACACCCAAGTCTCCATTCTTCACAGGCTATTTGACAATAGGGGGCACCACTGCTGAACCCCACCCTCTACTCACCTGACACCCAGACACAGACACTGTCCTTCTGGAGCCGGGGAGTGGGGAACCTGCCTCCCCCTCTCCCCGGCTCAGACTCAGCACAGACTGGGGACTGGACCTGGTCAGTGTGGCTCAGGTACATTGTCTTTGCCAGTGAGACATAGTGGGGGAGACAGCTATCACTGGGGGAACCTGACGTGGGGGAGGGGGAGGGGGAGGAGTTACATAGCGGGGAGAAGCCAAATTAACAGAAATATAGGGAGGGTCAACGTCCAAAGACTCTGAGGGAACGACTATCTCTATACTGATATTGAACAAACAACGAACACAAGATGGATTCAATCCTTGGTCGTCCACCCAGAAAATAACCCCCCACAGTATCCAACTGTTTCTTGAACTACACTGCATGGTTTCTGCACCTACCCACTATCCAATCCAAGTGTTCATCAATCTTTACACAAAGAACTTCCTGAAATCAGTCCTAAATTTGCTTACCGCCAGTCTGAACGTGACAAAAATAGGAACATAGGAACAGAAGGAGGCCATTCAGCCCCTCAAGCCTGTTCCGCCATTCAGTTAGATCATGACTGATCTGTATCTTGACTCCATCTACCGTCCTTGATTCCATATCCCTTAACACCCTTGACTAACAAAAATTGAAATTTTCTATTGACCCCCAGCCTCAACAGCTTTTTGGGGGAGAGAATTCCAGATTTCCACTCCCCTTTGTGTGAAGAAGTGCTTCCTGACATCACCTCCCACCACCAAAATTAGAATTGACCATTACTTTTAAAAGGGAATTAGAATTGTTGAGAGTTCGCTTTTAAAAAAGCATTAATGGTGAGACACTCTCTTTAAATCTATTGCCTATAAGTAACTGCACAGTACCTTCTCGAGCTTGCCGTACCAAGTGCGGTACGCCTTGTTACCAAATCGGGACGGCTGATCGACCGGCGGAGTCTCGTCAATCCACCTGTCCAATGTGTTCAAGAGCACAATCAGCTTCTCCACCGGCTGCAAATGAAAATAATCAAGGCATCAGTACCCAACCCTGCACGCTGTACAAATAGAGGGAAAGAAGGAACTTCTGTTTTTATAGCATCTTTCACGACCTCAGGGCCTCCCAAACCGCTTTACAGCCAATGAAGTACTTTTGAAGTGTAGTCACTGTTGTGAGGTAGGAATTTGCACACAGCAAGGTCCCACAAACAACAATGTGATAATGACCAGATCATCTCTTTTAGTGATGTTGGTTGAGGGATGAATATTGGCCCCAGGGATCTTTTACCTCCACCTAAGAGGACAGGCTCAGTTTAACTTCTCAATCAAAAGACGCAGTTTGCGTGTTGGAGACTGGTGGTTTATACAGAATAAAGTTCATTCAGTACTTCTTGTACACGAGGCACATTCAGATGACTAGTCACACACACACAAACATGGGTGCGCACGCGCACACACACTCCTCAGTGCTACACACCTTTAAGAAGGGTCCCAGAGGGATTGAGTGGTCTTATTCTGGACAGTTTTGAATGTGTGGAGTGGGTTGGTCAGGCCAGTGGGGTCTCCTGGTCGTAACCAGCTCTCATTCACTGGAAAGGCAATGGGAAGAGGGGAATCAGCCACCCAAGCAAACCAAACGCATGTCTGAGAAAAGCAGAGCTGCACTCAATCTCTCACAATGAATAGGCCGACAGGACGACAGGACGAAAGGACGAAAGGACAATTGCTACAAGAACACAACCTCCACAATCGTTATGTCTACGATACGTCCAGTGATTCTGGAGTGGGGGAGGAGTCTCAGAGGCAACTACCTGTATAAACCGGTTAATCGCCCCTGAGTCAGAAGGTTGTGAGTTCGAGTCCCACTCCAGAGAATTGAGCCCATAATCCAGGCTGACACTTCACTGCAGTACTGAGGGAGCACTACACTGTCGGAGGTGCCGCCTTTCGGATGAGACGTTAAACCGAAGCCCCGTCTGCCCTCTCAGGTGGATCCAAAAGAACCCCATGGCACTATTTCAAAGTGCCCTGGCCAATATTTATCCCTCAACCAACATCACTAAAAAACAGACCATCTGCTTGTGTACATAACAACGGTGACTACACTTCAAAAAGTACTTCATTGGCTGTAAAGTGCTTTGGGACGTCCTGAGATCGCGAAAGGTGATATGAAAGAAAGAACTTGCATTTATATATGTATAAGTTACCTGATTTTAAGTCTCAGGCTGCTTGCGACCACCTTGTTTACCCGAGATGATGCTACAGGACATTAAGAGTTTCAATACACACTGCCAATACAATGTGGTGGAATACTGGTTTGTGTCTGCAATTCACTAAATATTGAACTGCTGATCTCAACAGTGCTGTGGGGAGACCCAGGAGGGAGAGGGGGGGGGGGAAAGAGGTCATGCCACACTCCCCACTCCGCTCTTACGTGCCTGCAAGGTAATGAGTGGCACTGATGGAGGAGCTGAAAGAGGAAAGTGTCCTCTCAGCCAAGTGGGAATTTCCTTCAAATGATAAAAGATCAGATGATGCAAAGTAATATCTCACACCAGCTCTTAACAGCCACTTAGCCCCTTGCATTCCATGTCTCAGCTAATCTAACACTCAAAACAAGAGTGTTTTAACTGGAGTAGGGATAGGTGCCAAAAGACATCCCTAGTGCCTTCAGCTGTCTAGGCCCCAAGCTCTGGAATTCCCTCCTTAAACCTCTTTACCTCTCTCCTCCTTGAAACTTAACTCTTTGACCAAGCTTTTTGGTTCATCTATCCTAATATCTCCTTTTCAAATTGTGTCTGATAACGCTCAATGAAGCACCTTGGGACGTTTTACTACGTTAAAGAGCTATATAAATGCAAGTTGTTGTTGTAGTTCATCAAAACCCTTCCACCACAGCCCTCCGCATTATGCCCCAGTGTGGAACATGCGGAAATATTCTATTATATAGAGAGTGGACTACAACAGTAGAATCCCAGCCTGCGTATTGTTGTGACTTTCCTACCCCTGAGGTTTGGTAGTCGCATGTAAGCTTTTTCCCTTTCACGCCCTCGTTTAGTGTCAGAACAAACCCAACGTAGTCAGCGTAGGCCTGGAGCGAGAGAAACAGAGATTGGTTAATTACAGAACGGACCAAAGTTTTGAGTAAACTCAGATTTGAACTCATATCCTTTTTTTCTAAATAAATAAGTGAAAATAAAATCTTTCCTCCCTCTGATGGAATATTCTCCAGTTGCCTGGATGAGTGCAGCTGCAATAACACTCAAGAAACTAAGGAATCCTACAACACCAGGTTATAGTCCAACAGTTTTATTTGAAAATCACAAGCTTTTGGAGGCTTTCTCCTTCGTCAGCCTCCGAAAGCTTGTGATTTTCAAATGAAACTGTTGGACTATAACCTGGTGTTGTAAGATTCCTTACATTTGTACACCCCAGTCCATCACCGGCATCTCCACATCATCACTCAAGAAACTTGACACCATCCAGGACAAAGCAGCCCGCTCGCTCGGCAGCCCATCCACTCCCTCTACCACGAGCGCACAGTGGCTGCAGTGTGTACTATCTACAGGATGCACTGCAGCAACTCACCAAGGCTTCTTCGACAGCAGCTCCCAAACCCACGACCTCCACCACCTAGAAGGACAAGGGCAGCAGGAGCATGGGAACACCATCACCTCCAAGTCACACATCACCCCGACTTGGACAAATATCGGCCGTTCCTTAATTGTCGCTGAGTCAAAATCTTGGAATTCTCGACCCAACAGCATTGTGGGAGCACCTTCACCACACGGACTGCAGCGGTTCAAGAAGGCAGCTCACCACCACCTTGTCAAGGGGCAACTTGGGATGGGCAATAAATGCTGGCCTTGCCAGCGATGCCTACATCCCAAGAATGAATTAAAAAACACAAATCTAAAATTCTTTGAAAAACAGCAGTATTGCAGTATAACCTTAAAATGAGAGCTCGGCCTTTCAGGGGTGATGTCAGGAAGCACTTCTTCACACAAAGGGGAGTGGAAATCTGGAACATTCTCCCCCAAAATCCTGATGAGACTGGGGGGCAATTGAAAATTTCAAAACTGAGATTGATAGATTTTTGTTGGGTAAGGGCATTAAGGGTTACGGAACCAAGGTGGGCAGATGGAGTTAAGATACAGATCTGCCATGATCTAACTGAATGGTAGAACAGGCTTGAGGGGTTGAATGGCCTCCTCCTGTTCCTACTTCCTGTGTTCCTATTCAGTACCACTAACCAGCCACTGGATGGCAGGAACACCCTTTGCATGAAACAGCGCATTTGACACAAGAATCCAACATTCTCTTGTCACAGAAACAGAAATCGGCTGCACCTGGGGTCACAAATGAATTCGAAGGACTGTACAACAGGAATCATCTTTACATTTCACTTGTGATATTCCACTAAATAAATTGAGAGTGGATGAATACAAGCCGACTCCACGTTATCATAGAATCTTACAGTACAGAAGGCGGCCATTCAGCCTATCGTGCCTGTGCCAGCTCTTTGAAAGAACTATCCAATTAGACCCACTTCCCTGCAGTTTTCCCAGAGCCTTGTAAATTTCTCCTTTTCAAGTGTATGTAAATATATATATATACCTATATAAATATAAAAGACATCAACTTTGGAACATGTTAGGCAGGGTTCCCTTGGTAAAAGCAGTGTGTACCTGAGCCATACAGACCAGGAGGTTACAGCTTTGATACCAGATTAGGATTGCCCTGGAGTCTCCAGGAATTGAAGAAAATCTCCTGGACACTCCTGTGAGCAAACCGAGAAAAAGCTTCATAGGGGCGCTAAAAAATGTGTTTTATTTTTCTTTGAACATTTTCATTCATTAGATGAAAATACTGGAGATGGAGGGGGATAAAGGCTGTTTGACTGGGCGAAGCAGTGGAGGATGTGAGGTCATGTGTTGAAATCTCCAGGAATACATCCAACCTGTGTTGGCAACCCCTGTACCGGATCTGTGCTGAGTCAGCTATCTCAACATGGACCCTACAGCCCCGATTTTAACTTGAGGCTGGAGTGAGGTGTGGGTGGGGTGAGTCCGGAGTGAGGTGTGGGTGGGGTGAGTCCGGAGTGAGGTGTGGGTGGGGTGAGTCCGGCTCTTTAAAAGAGCTATCCAATTAGTCCCACTCCCCCCGCTCTTTCAACATAGCCCTGTGATTTTTTTTCCTTTTCAAATATTTATCCAGCTCCCTTTTGAAAGTTATTACTGAATTTGCTTCCAACACCCTTTCAGGCAGTGAATTCCAGATCATAACATTCTCCCATCTGATTTTTTTTAACCTCTTCTGAATGGCTTACTGGGTAAATGGGCCTTCTGGTATAACACTGAGTCACAGAATCCATAGAATGATACAGCACAGAACGAGGCTATTCAGCCTACCGTGCCTGTGCCAGCTCTTCATCTCCCCTCTGGTTCTTTTGCCAATCACCTTAAATCTGCGTCCTCTGGTTACCGACCCTCCCGCCACTGGAAACAGTTTCTCCTTATTTACACTATCAAAACCCCTCATAATTTTGAACACCTCTATTAAAGCTCCCCTTAACCTTCTCTGCTCTAAGGAGATTATTACGACATTATTCCCCAAGACGCAAAGGGAGTCCCACACCAATGTCGCAGGAATATACAGGACGTCCCAAAGCGCTTTACAGGTGATGAATAGTTTTGAAGTGTAGTCACTGTTGTGACGTAGGAAATGTGACAGCTATTTTGCGCACAGCAATGTTCCACAAACAGCAATGGGATAATGACCAGATAATCTGTTTTTTAGTGATGTCGGCTGAGGGATAAATATTGGCCAGGACACCGGGGAGAACTCCTCTGCTCTTCTTCGGATAAAGTCGTGGGATCTTTTACATCCATCTGAGAGGGCAGACGGGGCCTCGGTTTAACGTCTCACCCTGAATTGTGTGCTCAAGTCCTTGGAGTGGGTCTTGAACCCACAACCTTCTGACTCAGGTAAGAGTGCTACCAACTAAGACATGGCTGACACAGCTAGGAAAGGTGCCCCTGTAATCAAAATCAAGAAACCAGTCAGTGGCTGGGCGAGAAGAGAGAACGTTTCATTTTTTTTGAAGTGTAATTAATAATCTGAAACTCAAATCCAACAGCAAAGGTTGGTCGTACAAGCTGCTCACACCAGGCCCTGGCAAATCCCACACACTGTGTACACCCACATAATCCAGTACCTGAGAACGCTTCCACTTCCCCATATCTGGGAACATGTTAATCTCTTTCTTTGGTACGATGAAGGTGTGACTGGCGAACGAGATCCGCATCTCATCTTCGGGGGAAGAGCCTGCACACAAAAGCGTTAAAAGAAAGACTTGCATTTACATAGCGCATATCGCGATCTCAGGACATTTCAAAACGCTCAACAGCCAATTAATTAATTTTGAAGTGTAGTCACTGTTGTAATGTAGGAAACGCAACAGCCAATTTGCGCACAGCAAAGTCCCACAAACAGCAATGTGATGATAACCAGATAATCTGTTTTAGTGATGTTGGTTGAGGGATAAATATTGACCCAGGACACAGGGGAGAACTCCCCCGCTCTTCTTCGAAATAGTGGCCGTCAGATCTTTTACATCCACCTGAGGGGGCAGACGGGGCCTCGGTTTAACGTCTCATCCGAAAGACTGCATCTCCGACAGTGACGCACTCCCTCAGTACTGCACTGGGAGTGTCGGCCTGGATTATGTGCTCAAGTCTCTGGAGTGGAGACTCAAGCCCACGACCTTCTGACTCAGAGGCGAGAGCCACAGCTGACAGCAGGGGACCTACATCAGGGACGCTGTCAGAGAGGAAATTAAAAAAACATAATTTTGAATAAAACCATACCCATTTTTTTTCGCTTGCTGGATGATCGAACAAATGGACCTCTTGCAGACAAGGAGCTGGTTGGAGTACAGAAGAGCCCCCGGGAGAGAAAACAAAGCAGGAACTCGGAGAAAACAACTAAATAATGAAGGATAAGTGCACAAGTTGCTTTCGTTTATCAGCGCAGCCAGGTCAAGCAACTTGCCTCCAGGTTAGAAGGCGAGTGGGATTTGAGAGCTCAACACAGACAGCAACATGTGGGGGTGGGGGCAGTGAATATAGAATTATTTAGAGTCCGGGACACCAAGCAATCCACCCCATGCGACGATAGCTGTCGACCCACCTCAGCAGTGGGGGAAACAGAGACCCATTTAAACAAAGGGCAGCAGCTACTGTATCAGTGACAGATGGCTCCCATTAAAAATGTAACAGCAACATCCCATTCAGTCCTTTCAGTCGGCAGAAGCAGTTTCCACATAACAATATGGATTATAGAATTGGCGCCTGCAACATGACACGCAACTGGTGCAATGGGGTCGCGGAGGTTTATCGGAGCAAACTCTCGGAGTCGAATCAAGCCAGGCTAACTTTTTTCAGTCAGGTAGGTGCGAGCCTAGCCAATGAGTGCCGGCAGGCTACTGAACAGTGGCCTCACCTGGCACCCACTAACCTGCAATTTCCAGGAGGATTGTTTTTTTTTAAAATTCATTCTCAGGATGTGGACGTCGCTGGCAAGGCCGGCATTTATTGCCCATTCCTCGTTGCCCTGAGAAGGTGGTGCTCGGCAGCGGCAGAGGGCAGTTAAGAGTCAACCACATTGGTGTGGGACTGGAGTCACATATAGGCCAGACCGGGTAAGGACAGCGCTAAAGGACATTAGTGAATCAGTTGGTTTATACGATATTCCGACAGCTTCATGGTCACTTTTACTGATCCCAGATTTTATCACCAGATTTTCTAACCTGAATTCAGATTCTCAAACTGCCCAGGGATAGAACTCACCTTCACTGGATTATTAGTCCAGTAACAGAAGTAAAGGGAATTAGGGGTTACGGGGAGCGGGCAGGAAATTGGACATGAATTTAGATTTGAGGTTAGGATCAGATCAGCCATGATCTTATTGAATGGCAGAGCAGGCTCAAGGGGCCGATTGGCCTACTCCTGCTCCTATTTCTTATGTTCTTATGTTAACATAACCACTACACTACCGTATCCTGTAATTAGTGGGATAGCAATCAGGAGCAGCAATCCTGACTGGTTTTTCCCCCTTCACCTATAGTCTAGAGGCACTGACGGCAATTGTAGCAACCCCACTGCTGCCCCAACACAGAACAGCGATAAAATCTGGAACTTTCCTGCTCTTTGGCTCAGTGCTACACCAGAAGGTCCATTAACCCAATACGCCATTGGGAAGAGAGGTTTGAAAAAAATCAGATGGGAGAATGTTGTGATCTGGAATGCGCTGCCTGAAAAGGCGGTGGAAGCAGATTCAATAGTGACCTTCAAAAGGGAATTGGATAAATACTTGAAAAGGAAAAAATTGCAGGATCGTGAAGAAAGAGCAGGGGAATGGGACTAATTGGATAGCTCTTTCAAAAAGCCAGCACACACACAGTGGGCCGAATGGCCTCTTTCTGTGCTGTATGATTCTACAGGAGAATCACTGCAGAGGCAGACACGGAGCAGTACAATCAGGGTTGCATCACGCTGAGTCGGCAGAGAGATTCTGCACCAGCCCTGCCAGGATATGCTGCTGAATCCAGATAGAGCGCTGCTTTGAGAACGATCGCTTTGAGTTAACAGAGGCACAAGTGCAAATTAGATAGATTTCTTTCGTGGAATCATACAGTACAGGAGGTCATTCGGCCCATCGTGACGGCTCTTTTGAAAGAGCTATCCAATTAGTCCCACTCCACCCTGTTCTTTCCCCATTGTCCAGCTACTTTTTCCCCATCAATTATTTATCCAATTTCCTTTTGAAAGTTATTATTGATTCTACTTCCACCACCCTTTCAGGCAGCGCATTCCAGATCAGAACAACTCGCTGTGTAAAAAAAAATTCTCCTCATCTCCCCTCTGGTTCTTTTGCCAATTATCTTAAATCTGCGTCCTCTGGTTACCGACCCTCCTGCCAGTGGAAACAGTTTCTCCCTATTTACTCTATCAAAACCCTTCATAACTTTGAATGAAATTTCAGAAAATAACATTTTGGGATACAGTATATTAGAGCAGAGAAGGTTGCGAGGAGATTTGATAGAGGTGTTCAAAATCATGAAGGGTCTAGAGTAGATAGAGAGAAACTGTTCCCATTGGCGGAAGGGTCAAGAACCACAGGACATAGATTTAAGGTGATTGGCAAAGGAACCAAGCACAACATGAGGAAAAACCTTTCTACACAGCGAGTGGTTGTGATCTGGAATGCACTGCCTGAGGGGGTGGTGGAGGCAGATTCAATCGTGGCTTTCAAAAGGGAACTGGATAAGTACTTGAAGGGAAAAAAATCTGCAGGGCTAAGGGGAAAGGGCGGGGGAGTGGGACTACCTGGATTGTTCTTGCAGAGAGCCGGCACGGGCTCGACGGGCCAAATGGCCTTCTTCTGTGCTGTAACCATCCTGTGATTCTAATTTGAGACAAGACATGTGGTAAGAGTAAGATCCTCGAGAGCAACAGGTGACTTTGGACCTCTGGTTCGCAAAGCTCTCCACCACTGGGAGTTTTCCTCACCTCATGTCTGTTGTAGACGCATTGATGGAAATTGATTGTTATGATTAAGTCAACAACTCCATTATCGATGTATCATGCGACTACTGGGATGGTAAAAGGCAAACTAGGTGGACCTTGGTCTTTTATCGTCTAGCAATTCCAATGTTCCTACAAGAAAATCTAAGCAAACAACAGGTACAAAATACAGGTGGGGCAGGCGTTGCCTTGTGTCACAGGCCAGTTGAGTTTCCAATACTGTCTGTGTTTAAAGCTACATTTCGTAACATTTGAGGGGGCTGGAGGGGAAGAAAGACTTGCATTTATATAGCACCTTTCACGACCTCAGGACGTCCCAAAGCTCTTTACAGCCAATGAAATACTTTTTGAAGCGTTGTCACTGTTGTAATGTAGGAAACGCGGCAGCCAATTTGCGCACAGCAAGATCCCACCAACAGCAATGAGATAAATGACCACATAATCTGTTTTAGGTGTTGGTTGAGGGATATATATTGGCCGGGACACCGGGACTCCCCTGCTCTTCTTCGATTAGTGGCCGTGGCATCTTTTACGTCCACCTGAGAGGGCAGATGTCTTGGTTTAACGTCTCATCCGGAAGACGACACCTCCGACAGTGCAGCACTCCCTCAGTACCGCAGTGGGAGTGTCAGCCTAGATTTTGTGCTCAAGTCTCTGGAGTGGGACTCGAACCTTCTGACTCAGAGGCGAGAGTGCTACCCACTACGCCACGGCTGACACCTAAAAACAAGGAAGGGCATCATCAAACTTTCAGCACAATAACGGCGAGGATGGGATTTGAACCCATCCGTGCAAAACACAATGGATTAGCAGTCCATCGCCTGACCTCTCAACACCTCATTGTGCACTAACTACACGAATGCTCTGGCTGTCTAAACCCAACATGATACACACCTCTGATATAAAAATCCCAAAACAAGAGTAAAAGCCCGGGGTACAGTGCTAACTGTTTCAGGAATGTGCAGTCTTATTCACCACCCCCTTCTCCTTCAGTGTATTAATGATATAACAGTCACATGGAGGCTGATTTGCCTGGTATCAGTTATGAAAGTGCAGTGATGTGTATAACATGCAAGTCAGCATTACAACAGTGACTACATTTCTGAAGTTCTTCATTAGCTGTAAAGCGCTTTGGGACTTCCGGAGGTTGTGAAAGGCACTCTGTAAATGCACATTCTTTCTTTGCATCCAGGACAACACAGTAAATGGAAGCCTGGAAAACTTGAAGCAGTGTCGAAAAATCACACTTGCACTCCTCAGTTTTGACACTTGACGTCTGTGTGCCTCTGTACAGCAGGGTTTCCTGTTTTCAACACAGTATTGGGTATCTAAGACAAGGTTTGTGAGGATAAGACATAAAAATTCAGGCTTTTCAGCGTCAAAAGGAGGTGAATGAGAGGGGGGGCCTTGGAAATGTACTAAAAAGAAAGAAAGACTTGTATTTATACAGTGTCTTGCAGGACCCAGGATGTCCCAAAACGTTTAACAACCAATAAAGTACTTTTGAAGTGTAGTCACTCTTGTAATGTAGGAAACGCAGCAGCAAATTCGGTCACAGCAAGGTCCCACAAACAGCAATGAGATAAATGACCAGATGGTCTGTTTTTTTTAAAAAGTGATGTTGAGGGATAAATATTGACCCAGTACACCGGGGAGAACTCCCCTGCTTTTCTTCGAATAGTGCCATGGGATCTTTTACGTCCACCTGAGAGGGCAGTCGGGGCCTCGGTTTAACGTCTCATCCGAAAGACAGCACCTCCGACAGTGCAGCGTTCCCTAAGTGGAATGGGAAAGGTTAACCTGGAGCACCATTTCAAGTCAAACGATGGCTGTAGGATAAGGGGAGATAAGTCCAAGCTGGTGAAAGGCAAGCTCGGGCTTGATGCCAGGAACACAATTTCATGCAATGCGTAATCAGTACCTGGAATGGTCCCTGGGTAGGAATCATTCAAGAGGCAGGCAGATGCTGTGCTGGGGGTGGACTGTAGGGTTCAATGGAAGGATGAGCTAGATGGGCCTCCCATCTGTACTTTCTTGTGATCTGTACAGTTAGGTTTCCTGTTTTGAAACTGTATTGTGCAAGATTTTTTTTTAAATTACAATGCTTGCTTCACTGACTTATGTTAAAGTAAGGCTGCTCTGTGTCTGACTAAAAATCCAATTTTTTCCCTTGTGGCAAAGCCTCTTTGCAGCTAAGCCATTCAGCCCAAAAGGTCCCAAGCTTGTGCTGGCTTATCTGATCTCAGCCAAGGCAGCTACAATTGGCCAGTGTCGCCCTGGACTTGAGAAGAAAATCAACCAGCTTTGCTACTCCTGGTCATCAGACTGGCACCCTGCTGGGAATCAACAACAACTTGGATTTATATAGCACCTTTAACATAGTAAAACCTCCCAAGGCACTTCACAGGGGCGATTATCAAACAAAATTTGACACTCAGCCACATAAAGATATAGTAGGACAGGTGACCAAAAGTTTGGTCAAAGGGTAGTTTTAAGGAGCGTCTTAAAAGGAGAGAGAGGTAGAGAGGTTTAGGGAGGGAATTCCAGAGCTTAGGGCCCAGGCAGCTGAAGGCACGGCCGCCAATGGTGGAGCGACAAAAATTGTGGATGTGCAAGATGCCAGAATTGGAGGAGTGCAGAGATCTCGGAGGGTTGTAGGGCTGGAGGAGGTTACAGAGATAGGGAGGGGCGAGGCCATGGAGGGATTTGAAAACAAGGATGAGTATTTTAAAATCGAGGCGTTACGGGACCAGGAGCCAATGTAGTCAGTGGGCACAGGGGCGAAGACAGCACCTGGCTCCACTGCAATGCCCTCCACAGTTGAACAATCTGCTGACACTCAGCCTCTACGTTCACACCATTCGGGTGAGGTACCTCAAGGTATTGAAGGTTAAGGGGTGATTTGATTGAGGATTTTAGGATTTTGAAAGGAATTGATAGGGTAGAGAGAGAGGAACTTTTTCCACTGTGGGGGGGTGGTGGAGTCTAGGACAAGGTGACATAACCTTAAAATGGCATCAATGTGGGCAGATGGAGTTAGGATACAGATCGGCCCTGATCTAACTGAATGGCGGAACAGGCTCGAGGGGCTGAATGGCCTCCTCCTGTTCCTATACATTTGCTGCAATTAGACCTTCCTGCTAGTGGAGGCACAGCACTGCCACCAAAGGCAGGAGGGAGTAACAACCTCATTACAAGATTACATGGGCAGTTCCCATTATAAATGTAGAGGAATTTATAATAGGAAAAATAAGAACAGAGTGTATGACTTTAAAGTAAGGACTGAATTACATCTGCATGCCCCGTTTCAATTATCCCCACCCTCTGACCCCACTTCACCTTTAAACTGCACTTGGTCTTGACTTACCCCCTGTGCAATGCCACAGAAGATGGGCCAGTAAGTGCAGGAATTTCTGAAAAAACTGGTCAAAATATCAGACAAGTGGCATCCCTGATTTCAAGGACATCATCAGAACAACTCAATCACGGGGTGATTTAGAAATTCCTACGAGCACCTTGCATTCAACAATTTCTAAACTTACAAAAAGCTTATTTTTAATATTAATTATTAAATAATAATTCATTTTCAAGCAATAAGCAGAGTCTTAATGTGATCAAACCAAGGCCAGCCCAGATAAAATTATAAAGACACCAAATAAAACATTATAAATATTTAGACAAATATTTACAAGTGCACGTTGATCAAAAATAACTCACTGAATCCCCCCCAAGAATAAATAATAATGAAAACAAGACTGTTGCTCAGATACTAACCTGACTCACTGGAACCTGCCATATTTACAACCAGGTAACTCCCTCACAACGTGTGACCCGGAAATGCAAACCCCTCTCCCCGCCCTTCGATCTTCAACCCCCTCCCTCCTCCTTCACAACTAATTATTTTGGCCTCCTCCGAAAACTGCAAGCGATCATAACATCGTTGCACTTAAGAGTGGGCGAAACATTAATCGCGTTCTGATTTCGACATTAAGTCGATATCTACAATAACGGTGGGGACGTCAACAAAATAAAATCAAAGTCCTGTGTTCTCCATTTTTTGAGGGGCAAAAAGGTAATTTTGACGAGTTCACCCCCCCCCGCCCCGCCCCGCCCCATGGTTTTAAATAAGAATTTATTTTCTGTGAAAAGACGACTTTAATAGTCACCCTTTGTCAATCGTCGGCAAGTGTCAAATTTTAAAATGTTCGTTATACACAAAAATCGTTTTTTTTGCCCCGCACAAAAATGGCGACCCTCCGCGTTCGCCATTAACGGAAGTCCCGCCTATGCGCGTCGCTGATTGGGTTAAACTCGGCTGTTGATTCAAAAGTCAGGGCATGATTGGACAGTGGGGATGTCAGTCAACCTGTCGAGCCCGCCTTTGGATGATTTTAGATTCCAGTAGTGGAAGTTTGGGGCATTGACTCTGGGGCTGTCAGCAGGACTTTGCCCAGTTGGGTAACAGGCAAAATGTTGGCGATCTTAGGACGCGCCATGGTAAGTTGTAAACGTTTATGTCCTGTTTCTTTTCTCAGTTTAGCTACGGCCGTGGAAACATGTATCTGAGCCTCAGCTCTCAGGCTTTTGATGTGCTGATCCCCTGGGCACCCTGATGGCTAGTGTGGTACTGAGCCCTGCATGATATGACCAGGAAGGCCCTGGGTCCCTATCCCTGCTCTGTGCTGAGTTAGCTGATCTGGGCTGGGGCAGAGGTTAAGAGTGCTACAATTGGCCTCAGTGTCCCTGGGCTAGGAAGGGGGCTGAGGGCTGGGGGTGGGGGGAAGAGGAGAAAAAATCAGCCTGGATTCCCCCTCCTGATCGCTATCCATTGACCCCTGCTGGAGAGGATGCAGGTATGGATGGCGGTTGTGGACAGGATCAGACTAGACTGTGATGCCTCTCGTGGTTGAGCAGCCTGCTGACACTGTCTAGGTTCACACAGGAGAATGGCCACTTGGATGACGTATGGATTGGGAGTGGGTGCTGCCCAGAGGCCATGGAATCGTACAAAACTGCTGCAGTCGGTGTGCATTTCTTTGTCAGGTCGTTAAGTTTCTACCTGTTTTTTTTTTCAAGAGCCATCTCCCAATCTTTATGAACACACTCCTCCCCTTATCCTGATTTTTCAGAAATAAGACGTGTGAATTGGTGGGTTTTTGCTTAGGCACTCAGTCCCCACTCTTCTCGCCTCAATGCTGCATGTGGCCCTTGCTTCCAATAAAAAGCCAGCTTTACAGTCTTGACCTCAACTTGTTGGCCCCAAACTAGAAATTATGTTTCTATGGACATTGGCTTAAAACAAGATTGGAGTGAACCCTCGGAACTCCTCCCATAACCCATCCATGATTGAATATCCTCCAAACATTCATTGTCCAGATTTATAGATTAATGGGGGGGGGGTACCAGAAGGTGGTCAGCACTTGTGGAATCATACCCAGCAGAAGTTAGGACCCTGGGGATAGGGGCAAATCCAAAATAAGATCCAAGTTTAAGCTCCAAAACAACAGAAGACTTTTCACCTCATTGTAAAAGATCTAAGAATTTGACAGCCTCCACTCACTACATTTCAGATCGGGAAGCCAGCAGAATAGGACATGAACCTTTTCCCATCTCTGCCTTGTGCACCACTGGACATTAGTCCTGATTCATTAATATTGTGTCCAACAAGTTTTAATTTAGAACCTAGTGAGTGTATTGTCAGTCAGTTTGATGTTCAGATCAATTCTCATTTTTAAAAAAGCAAAGAACAAATCCTGCATTCATTAGTAGATCTGACTGCGGCTTTATTTGGTTACAAGGGTTAGGTTACAAAGGACGTGATACATAGGACCGCTCCACCC
This sequence comes from Heptranchias perlo, assembly GCF_035084215.1. NCBI lineage: Eukaryota > Metazoa > Chordata > Chondrichthyes > Hexanchiformes > Hexanchidae > Heptranchias > Heptranchias perlo. Next base: position 34,844,493 of record NC_090355.1, on the reverse strand, counting down.
CACCCCCCCCCAGAACAGGTGCTTAATGCATTGATATTTTTAAAATAAATATTCGCTTTGAAAGTGCAAAGCCTCTTTCGTAGTGTGAAAAGAGAATGTTTCTTTCACGGGGTACAGAATTTAAGCAAAATACAGTTGAACGTGGGAATGACTTTCAAGTTCATACGGGCTGGCGATAGCTGTCAGGATCTCTGTCAGAATCTGCTCCAAGTGGGAGGCCTTCTCCAAGTAGGATAGTGTGAGGAGTTTAATTCTCTCCTCTCCTCTCCTGAAGGCATTGGTCTCACATTCGGCTGTGATGCCTATCGTGGTTGAGCAGCCTGCTGACACTGTCTAGGTTCACACAGGAGAATGGCCACTTGGATTAGGTATGGATTGGGGGTGGGTGCTGCCCAGAGGCCATGGAATCGTACAAAACTGCTGCAGTCGGTGTGCATTTCTTTGTCAGGTTGTTAAGTTCCTTTGTCAGGTTGTTAAGTTCCTACTTGTTTTTTTCCCCAAGAGCCATCTCCCAATCTTTATGACCAAACTCCATACAATAGGCACGAGCAATAAATGTCGACCTTGCCGGCAACGCCCACATCCCAAGAATGAATTTTTTTAAAAAGGTGTTAACCCATCTGATTGCTAAATGTGGAGCTGGGGCAAGCAAATTAAAGAAGGAGCTTCCATTTCTATAGCATCTTGCACATCCTCAGGACATCCCAGAGCGCTTAACCCTTTGCAGCAGTACAAAGCTAGGTGGGAAAGTAAGCTTTGAGGAGGCTGCAAAGTGATATAGACAGGTTAAGTGAGTGGGCGAGAAGGTTGCAGATGGAGTGTAACGTGGGGAAATGTGAAATTATCCAATTTGGTCGCAAGAATAGAAAAGCAAAATATTTTTTAAAAGGTGAGAGATTTAAGAAATGTTGGTAGAACGACGCATTTGGGTGTCCTTGTACATGAATCACAGAAAGTTAACATGCAGGTACAGCAAGCAATTAGGAAGGCAAATGGTATGTTAGCCTTCATTGCAAGAGGGTTGGGGTGTAAGAGTAAGGAGTTATATAGGCAATTATATAGGGCTCTGGTGAGACCACACCTGGAGTACTGTGTACAGTTTTGATCTCCTTATCGAAGGAAGGATACACTCGCCTTAGAGGGGGTGCAATGAAGGTTCACTAGATTGGACAACCCTCTCATCCCAGGAATCAATGAGGAGAGATTGAGTAGAATGGGCCTATATTCTCTGGAGTTTAGCAGAATGAGAGGTTATCTCATTGAAACATATAAAACTCATAGAGGGCTCGACAGAGTAGATGATGAGAGGTTGTTTCCCCTGGTCGGAGAGTCTAGAGCTAGAGGTCATAGTCTCAAGATGAGGGATTGGCCATTTAGGACCGAGATGAGGAAATTTTCTTCACTCAGAGGGTTGTGAATCTTTGGAATTCTCTACCCCAGTGGGCTGTGGATGCTCAGTCGTTGAGTATGTTCAAGACTGAGATTGATGGATATTTGGACACTAAGGGAATCAAAGGATATGGGGTTATGGCAGGAAAGAGAAGTTGAGGTAGAAGATCAGCCATGATCTTATTGAATGGCGGAGCAGGCTTGAGGGGCTGTATGGTCTACGCCTGTTCCTTTTCTTATGTTCGTGTCCAGTGAATTATTTTGAAGTGTAATCACTGTTATTTTCTAGGCAAACACAGCAGGGTCCCACAAACAGCAATGACATACAAACATGCAAATTTAGAGCAGAAGTAGGCCATTCAGCCCCTCGAGCTTGCTCTGCCATTTGATAAGATCATGGCTGATCTGACTGTGAACTCAACCCTAATTTCCCATCTATCTACTATAACCTTTGACTCCCTTGTTAATCAGGAATCTATCTAACTCAGCCTTAAAAATATTCAATGACCCTGCCTCCACCACTCTCTGGGGAAGGGAGTTCCACAGACTCACAACCCTCTGAGAGAAAAAAATTCTCCTCACTTCCATCTTAAATGGGAGACCTTTTATTTTTAAACTGTGTCCCCTAGTTCTAGTCTCTCCCACAAGGGGAAACATCCTCTCAGCATCTACCCCTTCAAGTCCCCTCAGAATCTTATATGTTTCAATAAGATCACCTCTCATTCTTCTAAACTGCAGTGTATACAGGCCCAACTTGTCCAACCTTTCCTCATAAGATAACCCCCTCATCCCAGGAATCAGTAGAGTGAACCTTCTCTGAACCGCCTCTAAAGCAATTATGTCCTTCCTTAAATAAGGAGACCAAAACTGCAAACAGTATTCTAGATGTGGTCTCACCAATGCCCTGTACAACTGTAGCAAAACATCTCTACTTTTATATTCCATTCCCTTTGCAATAAATGACATTCCATTTGCCTTCCTAATCACTTGCTGTACCAGCATACTAACTTTTTGTGATTCATGTACTAGGGCACCCAGATCCCTCTGTACCTCAGAGTTCTGCATTCTCTCTCCATTTAAATAATATACTGCTTTTCTATTCCTCATGCCAAAGTGGACAAGTTCACATTTTCCCACATTATACTCCATCCGCCAAATTTTTGCCCACTGACTAAACCTATCTATATCCCTTTGCAGACTCCTTATGTCCTCTTCACAACTTACTTTCCTACCTACCTTTGTGTCATCAGCAAATTTAGGAACCATACATTCGGTCCCTTCATCCAAGTCATTGATATAGATTGTAAATAGTTGAGGCCCAGGCACTGATCCCTGTGGCACTCCACTCGTTACATCTTGCCAACCTGAAAATGACCCATTTATGCCTACTCTCTGTTTCCTGTTAGCTAACCAATCCTTTATCCATGCTAATATGTTACCCCCTACACCATGAGCTCTTATTTTGTGTGGTAGCCTTTTGATGTGGCGCCTTGTCAAATGCCTTCTGGAAATCCAAGTACACCACATCCACAGGATCCCCTTTATCCATGTTGCTTGTTACTTCCTCAAAGAACTCTAATAAATTAGTCAAACACGATTTTCCCTTTCACAAAGCCATGTTGACGCTGCCTGATTGCATTGAGATTTTCTAAGTGCCCCTGCCATAACCTCCTTAATAATAGATTCTAGCATTTTCCCTATGACAGATGTTAAGCTAACTGGCCTGTAGTTTCCTGCTTTCTGTCTCCCTCCTTTCTTGAATAGAGGAGTTACATTCGCCATTTTCCAATCTGATGGGACCCTTCCAGAATCTAGGGAATTTTGGAAAATTAATACCAATGCATCTACTATCTCTGCAGCCACTTCTTATAAGACTCTAGGATGAAGTCCGTCAGGACCTGGGGACTTGTCAGCTTTTAGTTCTAATAATTTTTTCAGAACCCTTTCCCTGGTGATTGTAAATGTTTTAAGTTCCTCCCTCCCTTTCACCTCTTGATTCATAATTATTTCTGGCATGTTATTTGTATCCTCTACAGTGAAGACGGACGCAAAATATCTGTTCAATTCATCCACCATTTCCTTATTCTCCGTTATTAATTCCCCAGACTCACTCTCTAGAGGACCAGTGCTCACTTTACTTACTCTTTTTTTTCCTTTTTAAATACCTGTAGAAACTCTTGCTATTTGTTTTTATATTTCTAGCTCACTTTCTCTCGTTCTCTAGTTTCTCCCTCCTTGTTATTCTTTTAGTCATTCTTTGCTGGTTTTTATATTCTGTCCGATCTTCTGACCTGCCACTAATCTTTGCGGAATTGTATGCTTTTTCTTTCAATTTGATCCTATCTTTAACTTCCTTAGTTAGCCACGGATGGCACGTCCTTCCCCTAGAGTCTTTCTCACTGGAATGTATCTTTGCTGAGTGTTATGAAATATCTCATTAAATGCATGCCACTGCATCTCTACTGATCTATCCCTTAACCTAATTTCCCCATTCACTTTAGCCAGCTCTGTCTTCAAGCCCTCATAATTGCCGTTATTTAAGTTTAAAACACTAGTCTTAGACTTACTCTTCTCTCCCTCAAACAGAATGTGAAATTCAATCATATTGTGATCACTGCTGCCTAGAGGCTCCTTTACAATGAGGTCATTAATTAATCCTGTCTCATTACGCATTACCAGATCTCGAATAGCCTGCTCTCTGGTTGGCTCTAGAAAGTGTCCTGAAAGCACTCTATGAACTCCTCTTCCAGGCTACCATTACCAATCAGATTCTTCCAATCTAAATGTAGATTAACATCACCCATGATTATTGCCGTTCCTTTCTTCCTGTAAACCCTGTCCTATAGTGTGGCTACTGTTAGGGGGCCTATAAACTACTCCCACAAGTGACTTTTTGCCTTTACTATTTCTTATCTCTACCCAAACTGATTCTATGATGTGGAGATGCCGGTGATGGACTGGGGTGGACAAATGTAAGGAATCTTACAACACCAAGTTATAGTCCAACAAGACCAAGATTCTACATCTTGGTCTTTAGAACTACGGTCATTTCTCTCTATTATACTCATGTTATCTTTAATTAACAGAGCTACCCCTCCACCTTTTCCTAGCTTCCTGTCCTTCCGAAATGTCAAGTACCCTTGAATATTCAGGTTCCAGCCTTTGTCATCTTGCAGCCATGTCTCTGAAATGGCAATCAGATCGTACATATTTATTTCTATTTGAGCTGTCAATTTATCCATTTTGTTATGAATGCTACGCGCATTCAGATAGAAAGCCTTTGGTGCTTTCTTTTTTTACTATTTTTGCAACCTCTAGCCTTATCTGCTGGCGCACTCTTAAGTTTGCATGCTCTGTCCCTTCCTGCCACACTCATTATCATCAGTGATAATTTAATCACTGGTGGATCATTTTATCAGTTAACTTTTTTTTAGTGATGTTGGTTGAAGGATGAACGTTAGCCCAAGACACTGGGGAGAACTCCCCTGCTCTCCTCTGAATAGTGGCCGTAGGATCTTTTACATCTACCTGAGAGGGCAGACAGGGCCTCAGTTTAACATCTCATTCGAAAGACGGCACCTCCGATAACGCAGCACTCCCTCAGTACTGGTATTGGAGTGTCAGCCTAGATTATGAATTCAAATCCTCAGAGTGGGGTTTGAGCCCATGACCTTCTGACTTTGAGGCGAGAGTACTACCCACTGCTCCACGGCTGCTGCTTCATTAAGGACTGAAACGTCTTTGACTTGGATTTCTGGAAAATGTAACGATGCATAAAACTTGTCAGCGGCACAGAATTATTAGGACAAAATGCAAATTTTAGATTATGTGAAGATTCATGTCACAATGCATAGAAAAATTAAGTGTCCCCTGATTTTGTCCATTTGCCCTTGACTTTTATGGCCTGTGTCCCCGATATTCAGTTTGCAGATCGTCTGGTGTGCTGAGTGTGGCAACCCCTCCCAGGCTCAAACAACTGCTACTCAGCATAAAACAATGACTGAATAATTCTGCCTTGCCCGCGTTTCTGCCGACTTAGTTATAAAGGGCAGGCTGTTGTATTAATAGTGGTTTGAATATTTCAAACCAGATATAGCTCTCTGCATAACTGAGGATTGCATCAAGCAAAGAGCAGGTAATTGTAGACAGACAGGACTGACATTTCCCTCCATGTCCCCTTGTTTCCCCAGCGACAGCTGCATGATGCCTGCCTTCGGTGACTTGTTTATTTCTTGCCTCCGTTGGCTCAGTTTGTTGTTAAATATCAGTCTTGTCGGCTACCAGGTCCCAGATTTGATTCCCCTGCCTGTGTCAACTTAATGTGGCAGTCGTGGCTCTCCCGTTAGCTTCACTGTCCCTGGGCTAAGGAAGGGAAATTCGGCCGTGGTTGCTGCTCCAGATCACCGCTCCTAGAAAGTGGCCCTGAGTCGGCTTTGGGAGAGGACAGGATCAGGATTATGGACAAATAGCCTGTCGACACTCGCTGTCTAGAGTCCCGTATGAAGAACGGATAGTGGACGGTGGCTGACATATGGGAACATAAGAACAGAGGGAGGCCATTCAGCCCCTTGAGCCTGTTCCGCCATTCAATTAAATCACGGATGATCTGTATCTTAATTCCATCTACCTGCCTTGGTTCCCTAACCTTTAATAGCCTTGCCTAACAAAAATTGGAATATGGAACTGAACCCCAGCAGAGGTTACCACCTTTTTTTTGGGGGGGGGGGGGGGGGATGGAGAAAATTAAAACTGGGTGGAGGGAAGACTGATTCTAATAGAAGTTTTTTTTTATTGACCATTCCAGAATATCCCCCAGACGTGTATTAATTCCACCCCTCCTAATATCTCCTTCTTTGGCTCCATGGCAATTTTTGTCTGATTACTCTTCCGTGAAGCGCCTTAGGACGTTTCCCTGTGATAAAGGTGATACGCACAAATTGTTTGCAAACAGATAGAGATGTCAGCCATGGCTCAGTGGGTAGCACTCTCGCCTCTGAGTCAGAAGGTCGTGGGTTGATGTCGCATTCCAGAGACTTGAGCACAAAATCTAGCCTGATACTCCAGTGCAATACCGAGGGAGTGCTGCACTGTTGGAGGTGCCGTCTTTCAGATGAGACGTTAAACCAAGGCTCCATCTGCCCTCTCAGGTGAACATAAAAGATGTCATGGTGCTATCAAAGAGCAACAAGAATCCTCCCCATTTGTCCTGGCCATTATTTATCCCTCAGTCAACAACTAAAACAGGTTATCTGGTCATTTATCTCATTGCTGTTTGTGGGACTTTGCTGTGTGCAAATTGGCTGCTGCGTTTCCTACACTACAACAGTTCAAAAGTACCTAATTGGCTGTAAAGTGCTTTGGGATGTCTTGAGGCCGTGAAAGGCGCTATATAAATGCAAGTTCTTTCTTTAGAAGGAATCACCTCGGTGGTGGGTTCAAACGTAATCAAACCGTACTAGTTAGAATTGATTAGGAGTTTCCCACATTCCTCCCAATTTAGAATTATCACCAGAAGGACAATGGGGAAGAGTTTTTTTTCCCCTACACATAGGGTTATTATAATTTGGTGTAATTTATCACAAGTGACCACTGAGGCAGAGATTGTAATGTAATTTAAAAGGGAACCGGACAAGTATGTGAAAATATAGAATGTATAGAGAAAGGGCAGGGAAATGGGATTCAAGTGGATAGCTCCAGTTAAAGAGTCAGCACTGGCACAGGCCAGATGGGCCAAATGGCCTCCTGCGCTGTAGTATATTTGGCGCAGAAGCATCATATGATAGCGCGATTGCAGGGGCAGCTATTAAGTGAAGAGTAGCCGCTCCCACCGTCTGCGATCGGCAGGGAAATGGTTTGATGGCACCAGCTGGTTATATGGTGGTCAGTTTGTGTGCACAGTTTTTTAATCTGCAGTGGGTAATTGATTTGAATTACTGTCAGGTCTTGGTTTCCCCCCCCGCCCCCCCCCCCCCCACCAACAATTTCTCTGGTCCTCTCCTAAAACTAGACTCCCGACGGACTGGTACCGTATCTAAGTGGCCATTCTTATTGTGCGCACCTTGGCGTTTAGGATTTGCTTACCAGCTTCCTCTCCTGAAGGAGCTGACTTATAGCAGGGCACGGCTCAGTCGCCCACCAGGGCCTCGCCCAGACAGGTTGTGGCTGGCCAATCGACCACCTTGGGGGTGGGTGTGGGGGTGCAACATTGCAGCCAACCCCAATCCTTGACATCTATATAGATAGTGATCAGGAGCAGGAACCTTGCTTTTTTTTTAAAAGCAACACAGAAAATGCTGGAAATACGCAGCAGGTCTGTAAGCAATTGTGGAGAGAGAACAGGAGAGTTAATGTTTCCAATGTCGTTCTTTTTGTCAGAACTGGATTTCCCTCCCCACACTTGTTGTAGCCCGGGGCACTGACTCAGTGGTAGGACCTTCCTCTTCTCAGCGATTGGAGTTCTCAGCCCACGTTCCTAGCTCTTTGAAAGAGCTGGCACAAGCACGATGGGCCGAGTAGCCGTCTTCTGTGATGTGAGATTTTGTGATTCTTTCACACCTCAACATTTTAAAGTTTGAAATTACTCTACTTTCTGATCCTTTTCATAGCATCATAATCTGGTACAGCACAGAAGGAGGCCTTTCAGCCCACCGTGTCAGTGCAGGCTCTTTGAAAGAGCAATCCAGCTAGTCCTACTCCCCCGCCCTTTCCCCGTAGCCCTGCAAATTTTTTCCCTTCAAGTACTTATTCAATTCCCTTTTGAAAGCCACGATTGAATCTGCCTCCACCACCCCCTCAGGCAGTGCATTCCAGATCATAAACACTCGCTGTATAAAATGGTTTTTCCTCATGTCGCCTTTGTTTCTTTTGACAATCACCTTAAATCTGTGTCCTCTGGTTCTTGACCCTTCCGCCAGTGGGAACAGTTTCTCTCTATCTACTCTGTCTAGACCCTTCATGATTTTGAACAATTCTATCAAATCTCCTGTTAGTCTTCTCTGCTCTAAGGAGAACAACCCCAGGTTCTCTGGTCTCTCCTCATAACTGAAGTTCCTCAACCCTGGTACCATTCTAGTAAATCTCTTCTGCACCCTTTCTAAGGTCTTGACATCCTTCCTAAAGTTTAGTGCCCAAAATGTATATACACCCCTAGGTGTCTCTGTTCCTGCATTCCCTTTAAAATTGTACCATTTAGTTTATATGGCCTCTCCTCATTCTTTCTATCAAAATGTATCACTTCACACTTCTCTGTATTAAATTTCATCTGCCATGTGTCTGCCCATTTCACCAGTCTGTCTATGCCCTCCTGAAGTCTGTTACTATCTTCCACATTGTTTACTACACTTCTGAGTTTTGTGTCAGCTGCAAACTTTGAAATTATACTCTATACTCAAGTCCAGGTCATTAATATATATCAAAAAGAGCAGTGGTCCTAATACCGATCCCTGGGGAATGCTACAATATACTTCCCTCCAATCTGAAAAACAACTGTTCACCACTACTCTCTGCTTTCTGTCCCTTAGCCAATTTTGTATCCACGCTGCCACTGTTCCTTTAATCCCATGGGCTTTAATTTTGCTGATCAGTCTATAATGTGGCACTTCATCAAATGCCTTTTGAAAGTCCATATACACAACATCAACCGCACTACACTCATCAACCCTCTCCGTTACTTCATCATAGAACTCAAATCAAGTTAGTCAAACACGATTTTCCTTTAACAAAACCGTGCTGACTTTCATTTATTCGCCCATACTTTTCCAAGTGCCAATTCATTTTGTCCCGGATTATTATCTCTAAAAGTTTCCGCACCACTGACGTTAGGCTGACTGACCTGTAATTGCCTGGTTTATCCCTCTTCCCCCTCTTTGAACAGGGGTGTAACATTTTCAGTCCTCCGGCACCATACCCATATTTAAGGAGGATTAGAAGATTGTGGCCGGAGCCTCCACAATTTTCATCCTTGCTTCCCTCAGTAACGTAGGATGTATCCCATCTGGACCAGGTGACTTTTCTACTTTTGAGTACTGCCAATCTTTTAAGTACCTCCTCTTTATCTATTTTTATCGTCTCCAATATCGCTACTGGCTCCTCCTTTACTGCTACATTGGCAGCATCCTCTTCTCTAGTGAAGACCGATGCGAAGTATTCATTTAGTGCTTCAGCCGTGCCCTCTGCCTCCACATGAAGATCTCCCTTTTTGTCCCTAATCGGCCCTACCCTTTGACTACCCTTTTACTATTTATATGTTTATAAAAGACTTTTGGGTTCCCATTTATGTCAGCCGCTAATCTATTCTCATACTCTCTCTTTGCTCCTCTTATTCCCTTCTTTAGATCTCCTCTGTACTTTCTGTATTCAGCCTGGTTCTCTACTGTATTATGAACCTCCTTTTTCTGTTTCATTTTAATCTCAATATCTTTAGTCATCGAGGGAGCTCTAGCTTTGGATGCTCTTCCTTTTCCCCCTCGTGGGAATGTACCTACTCTGTACCCGAACATTTTGAAAGAACAGCCAGAGAATGGGAATTTTCAGCTACTTCTCCCGAAAGTCCTGGACTGTGTTAATACCGGCAGTGAAATATTTGGTGCTCTTTTTGTTTTTGTTTTATTTGTGTTTTTGACAGATTTAGAACGAGGGAGGAGAAGGCTATTGAGCACAGCCCTCATTACATGTGTGTGTCATTGCAACCCCAGATTAACTGCTCTGAAGTGATAGCGAACAGGGCGGGATTAGAGGGGCAGTGCTTTTGGCTTTTATGTTTATGTTCCCACGATGGATAGAAAGAAGGATTCCCAAAAGGTACAGTATGAATTATTATAAATCAAAATCTATTGAGAACAAAGCAGCAGCCAGCTCCTGTCTTCTAACAGAAAACTAACGTTCCATTTCCTTTAACACTGTGTCTGCTTTTTAAGCTGTAACCACTCTGATCTGCTAGCCAGCAGGGCAGGGTTAGAAAGCCAGGTTCTGCATTCAAGTAGTACTGCAGTGTTAGGCCAGGGATAGCTTTAGTGAGTATCTACTCTCTCCAGGTTGGAACTGAGCTGTAGAGACCAGGAAGGACTCCCTGGTTCAGCTGCTGTTCTGTGCTGAGTCAGCTGATCTCGGGTTTCGGAGGAGGAGAGGGGTTATAATTGGCCTCAGTGCCGCTGGAGTTGGGGGGGACCCAGGGCTCCCGCTCCCGGTCACATTTCAGCGACCCCTGCCGGGAAGTGTTCGTGTGGATTCAGGTGAGGACACGATTGGATATGCCTGTGATGCCTCCACTGCTGAATAGCTCGCCAACACTCGCCGTTTGGCCTCTTGCATGAAGAATGGCTGCTTGGATGAGGTACCGGAGGGGAGAAACGTAAGGCAATTTGTTTTCTTTTTAAATAACGACTGAGTTGCACTGTTGACCTTGTTGTCAGATTTGCCCTCCTGATGATGGTGTAAATAACAGAACAGTTGGAGGCTCCTAGTCGGCCTCAATGGCAAAATAAGGGTGAGAGCCTGGCAGAGGTGGGCACTCTGCTTGAGCTCAACGTGACTTCCCCTCATCCGCTGTCACCAAAACTACTGCCTTCCACCTTCACAGCATTGTTGGTCGATGCCCATCCTTCTCCCCACTCTAGACCATCCTTTTAGATGTTTTCCTAGCCTGTTGCCCCTCTACAATCTGCAACTCATTCTTGAAGTCCCACACTTCCATTACGCCAGATCCTCAAGGGCAGAAGTACTGAGAGATTTCCTTGTAACCAGGCAAGCCTTTGGGGTGTTTGCAATCTTTTTTTTTTCTTTCCTATTGTTTTCTCTCCTATAGGTGTTTATTATGTGTCACTGCGATGTATGCAGCGTGATATACACTGTAACGTGCGTTGGAATGAAACTTGAAATCCCATCGACTCAACTTGTGTGGTTCGATCGCAGGACCCAGCTGTCAATCGCTGTCCTCTACAATGCCCATTGCCAGCTACAAAAATTAACTTGCTGGAAATGTAATAAAAGCACACAAATCCTGGCAAGCCCCAGCTGTAGATTATCCCTGATCTGTGTTGAGTTGCCATCTCAGTTGCGGAGTTATGATGGGGGGGTATTGCAATTGTCCTCAGTACCTCCTAGGCTAGGGGGGATAAAAATGAGCCCTGGGTCCTGCCCCCCGAATACTATCTAGTCACTTATTCTGGTGTGTGGAGTGTGTGTGGAATAGGATTGGGCTTGGTTATGATGCCTTCAACAGTCAAATAGCCTCTGCTCACCATCTCTCCTCACATAAGAAGAATGGATACTTGGGGTCTGGTACCACGAGTGTTCCTGCTTCCTGTGGAACTGAGCTCCACTTCTCAATCTTAAACTAGAATTACATGGAAATTACAGCACACAAACAGGCCATTTGGGCCAACTGGTTTATGCCGTTGTTTATGCTTCATACAAGTCTCCTCCCACCCTACTTCGTCTAACCCTATCAGCATATCCTTCTATTCCTTTCTCCCTCATGTCCCTGGCTTCTCCTTAAATGCTTCTGTGCTATTTGCCTCAACCACTCCTTGTGGTAACGAGTTCCACATTCTAATCACTCTCTGGGTAAAGAGTTCTGTTAGAGAATATCTGGAGATTCAGTTTGATGGAATTGGGGACCTGAGGGATTTGTACAAAGTTGATTGCCCCTCAGTCGACTGGCAAAGCAACATTCATTGCGCTATTGGCTTTTAACTGGAAAAGATCATTTCTTGCCTCTTCCCCCACCTAAGAACTCTGAGGCGAGATGCCCGTCTGCGATTCCCCACACACAGAGCTCTTAATCTCAAGCAGATTGTTGGGAAGGGGGTGTGTCCACGAGCAGAGCTTAGTTATGTTTCACTTTCCTACATGAGGAGTCGTCGGGGGCAGGGGAGGTACAATCTTGCTCACCTCCTTGTGACCCTGGGTGGGAGGGGAGAGCACCCACCTGGTGTCTTGGCTGGAGAACAACGTATGGCTTGTGACCTAGAGAGAATGGGGAAACAGAGCCAGTGAAATGGGAAGGAAAATTGGTGTTCTGGCTGGCCAGCCTCCCACCTTGCACCCTCTCGTAAACTTGAGCTCATCCAAAACTCTGCTGCCCGTATCCTAACTCGCACCAAGTCCTGTTCACCCATCACCCCTGTGCTTGCTGACCCACATTGGCTCCCGGTCCGGCAATGCCTCGATTAAAAAAAATTCTCATCCTTGTTTTCAAACCCCTCCATGGCCTCGCTCCTTCCTATCTCTGTAATGTCCTCCAGCCCCTACAACCCTCCGAGATCTCTGCACTCCTCCAATTCTGGCCTCATGCGCATCCCTGATTTTAATTGCTCCACCACTGGCAGCTGTGCCTTCAGCTACCTTGGCCCCAAGCTCTGGAATTCCCTCTCTACCTCTCCTCCTTAAAACCTACCTCTTTGACCAAGCTTTTGGTCACCTGTCCCAATATCTCCTTATGTGGCTCAGCGTCAAATTTTGTTTGATAGTCGCGCCTGTGAAGCGCCTTGGGACATTTTTACTACGTTAAGGGCGATATATAAATGCAAGTTGCTGTTGTTAGTTTGCTAACTTTTTTTTGTTTTATTATGTTTAGTGTAAACCGACCTCATTGAAGCCTGGCTGCTTAGTGAGGCCCATAGCTCCTACGAAGCTACCTGGACGATACGTTGCCCATCAAAAATTTTTGCCCCGCCTGCCAGTTCCTCCACTCCAGCAAACTCTTGATCGCTATCTGCTGGCCTTGAAGCCCATTGTCAGCCAAGAGGAATTAGAAGGTACCAAACAAATAGTGGAGGAGTTTGCCAAACAGGGCGGAGTAGGACAGAGACTACAAGCGAGCTTGGAAAGAAGAGCAAGGAAGACTGAGAACTGGGTACGATTATAGTTTCCTGGATTTCTAACTGATGTGACCAAATAGCGAAAAAATGTGAGCCAAGCACCTGGAACCTGGTCTTGAGACTTTTAACTTTAACATGTTCCCTGATGCTATCCCCCACTTTCCAATCTTTTTATCATTGTACAATAGTTTAGTGGAATTGGCTCCTAAATTGGTAAACGTGTAATTCCTGAGGCCAATGATCTCATGGATATTAAAGCTGGAAGTTGCTGGCAAGATTGAGGAGATCATCTCCTCAACGTCATTCCCTGTTGAGGTGTCAGTCAAATAAGGGCAGCCAATCATTTGGGAAATCCTGGCGGCGTTAAAAACTGACCGCATTGTTGTCTCCAAATCATAGAAACATACAGCCCAGAAGGAGGCCATTCAGCCCATCGTGCCTGTGCTGGCTCTTTGAAAGAGCTGTCCAGTTAGTCCCACTTCCTCCTGCATTTTTCCCATAGCCCTGCCGATTTCTCCTTTTGGAGTACATGGCTTCGTAGTTCTTGTTGGAAGTGAGGCCTACCCTTGACTGGCTCTGGGCCTGATTCTATTCATCCATCACTGTGACACAAAAGTGAATGGATTGCAGCCGGGACCAATTCCCCACCTCATCTCCTGATGTCAGTGCTGCTCTCCACGGGTGTAGAATGGTTTGAATGGGGAGGGAAGCACAATCCAACTCTTTGGTGACGGATGATGAGTTTGTTGGGGAGGCAGTAAAGGGCACAGGTCCTCAAAGATGCTCGACTAAAGATGTCTGCTTATTATGGGATGGGATTGGATAGTTAGGGGAAGTTGAGTTCTCAGATGGGTTGTCGGATACTGATGTCCGACCCAGCAATCTGACTCTGAACTGGAAAAGAAAATCAATAGGCACGGTCTGGCAATGCCTAAGTGCCATGATTATGAGGCAACGTTAGGGTGCTCTGTGTTTGTGTGCCTATGTACTCTGGTGTGCTTGCCACCTATCTCGAGCTTCCATGGCACCATTTCGGCAGTGCAGGGGTATTGCGGTCCTGATATTCCCTGACGCGGAGTGTTGGCCCCCCCACACTGTTCTGAAACTTTTAACGGGTAATGTAGAATGGAAAACTGTACTAAAGCAACCTGACCGGGTGAATGAAATAGCTTCAGTGACTGGATTTGTGGAACTCCACGTCCTGCTCATTGTCGCTCCGTCAGGGTAGGGTTTTAAAAAAACATATTGTGCATTCCCAGTGGGTCAATGCACTGCCCAATGTGGGACTGAGCCACACAGGAAGATCCCAGTTTCAATTCCCGGTCGTGTGCTGACTTAGCTGATCTCAGCCTGGGAGGAAGCAGTTGGTCTGGTCAAATCTGGGCTAGGGATGGAAAAGAGAATCAGTCCAGGCTTCTGCTCTTATTCATACATCTGTTGACTGATGCTGGGTGCCTGTGCGTGCGTGGGCATCAGACAAAGCTCGGCAGTGATGCTTTACACGGTTGGACAGCTTAGCCCCGTTCACTGTCTTGGTTCGCACTTGAAGGATGTCCACTTGGGCTGCCGTTAGCTGTGGAGCCCGTGCATACCCCATCATAATCTCTTGGGATCTGGGCATCACTGGCAAGGTCGGCATTTATTGTCCATCCCTAGTTGCCCTGAGAAGGTGGAGGTGAGTTGCCTTCTTGAACTGATGGTAGCGGTTTTGATACAACTGAGTGGCCACTTCAGAGGGCAGTTAAGAGTCAGCCACGTTGGGACTGTGGGACTGGAGTCACATATAGACCCAGACCGAGTAAGGAGGGAAGGTTTCCTTCCCAAAAGGGACATTAGTGAACCAATTGAGATTTTACAACAATCCGACAGCTTCATGGTCACTTTTACTGATACCAGCTTTTTATTTCCAGAATTTTAAAACGGAATTCAAATTCTCAAACTGCCCACGGTGGGATTTGAACTCACGTTCTCTAGATTACTAGTAACATAACCACTACACCACTATCCCCCAGTGAGGAGAGAAGAAAAGCAGGGGAGAAAGGTTATCACACTTGAGGTGAGGCAACAGTTTGGAACTCTTGCCAGCTGTGCCGTGATGTGGGTTTATGCCCATGGTTACCCACATGCCCTTCCTTTCAGGGGAGGAATCAATCTGGAGACAGAACCGTCCTCGTAAAGAAATGGAGAAATCAAATGAGGAGTCAGATCCAGAGTTCCTGGTACTGCTGGTTATAGAGGGGCATCAGCAGGTGCCTGGGCAGTGAGGCCATCCCATCCCTCTAGAAGACAGGAATCTGGGAGAAATTACTTAATGCCAAAAACTGTCTCAAAGCTCACCTCATCTCGTTTCTTTCCTGCCCAGCTCTCTGACTGGTGGCTGAAGATAGCTTACCTGGAATACAGGCTTCCTGTGGTAATTCATTCCAGTCCCGGCGTGGTGTTACCAAAACAGGATTACCACGATCGTCAAGGGCAGCTCAGGTAATAGTGCGGCATTGTACCGGGACTTTTTTTTTAAATTCTGACACGATTCACATCATAAAATTGGCCAGGGGTTGCTACAGTTAGTCTCACGGCCGTTGGGTTAAGTAGGAGAAAAATTCCCACTCCTGATTGCTATCTTGTATTATCCGATAGACCGTGTGGATCAGGACAGCATTGGACTTGGCCCCGATGCCTCTTCTTCTCCCACTACCCCCCTCTTTCTCCTCTCCTCCCCACCCCGGTCAAATAACTGACCCGTACCTGATTTTCTTTCAATGCCTAAATTCTAAAATCTCCCCTGCTCTTCGTGTATAGTGTTAATGTCTTTACTGGAGCTCATCAATAGCTCGGTGACTTATTCTGAGCTCGGTCGTACAGACCAGGTGAGTGCTAGGTTTGATCCCCACTCTGGTTAGCTGATCTCAGCCAGAGTGGCAGTAGGGACACTGCCATTGCCCTCAGTGTCCCACACGTGGGGTGGGAGGAATAATCTGCAAGGGCTTCTGATTTTTATCCAGCAACCGCCCCTCTCCTCCCCTTACCATAGTAGGTACAGCACAGGAAGAGGCCATTCAGCCCTTCGTGCCTGTGCTGGCTCTTTGAAAGTGCTATCCAATTAGTCCCACTCCCCAGCTCTTTCCCCATAGCCCTGTAAATCTTTTCCCTTCAAGTCTTTATCTAATTCCCTTTTCTCTTTTGAAAGTTATTATTGAATCTGCTCCCACCGCCCTTTCAGGCAGCGCATTCCAGATCATAACAACTCGCTGCGTTTTTAAAAAAAATGTTTCCTCACCTCGCCTCTGGTTCTTTTGCCAATCGCCTTAAATCTGTGTCCTCTGATTACCGACCCTCCTACTACTGGAAACAGTTTCTCCTTATTTACTCTATCAAAACCGTTCATGATTTTGAGCACCTCTATCAAATTTCCTCTTAACCTTCTCTGCTCTAAGGAGATCAATCCCCCAGCTTCTCCATCATTGTCTCACTCCCTCTATCTCACTCCTTTTAGCTTTTCCTCTTTCCTCTCGTTCTCAGTTTCCTTCCCTTACTGTTGCTCGATATTCTCTTCCCCACCTCCTGTTGTTCAGCTTCCACTCTAACCTTTGTACAGTGTGAACTTTGCCATGAAAACATTTATGCTGCTAGTCAGCAATCCCAGCTGTTTCGGTATCCACTTGGATACAACCTCGGGCTGTTTGAAGCTGCTTTCATATCTCTCATCAAATTACCTGACCTTCACTGTGTTCGTAACTGCAATTTCCTCTCCACAGCTTTAATTTCCCTATTATTCCAGGGCGAGGACAATCCCAGACCCCTTTTCTCAGTGACCAGACTGCTTTCTCCAGTCCCTTCCTGCTGCTCCATCATGAGGTGCTTGCTGACTTTATCGGCACAAAGATTGAGACAATCCATTCAGCTCCCGCTGGCACCTCGCCCACCTCAACCCTGACCTGTATCACCCTGCAGCTTCTATCTAGGGTTGCCAACCCTCCAGGATCCTGGAGTCTCCAGAATTAAAAGATTAATCTCCTGGACACCGCTGTGAGCAAAACCCGGGAGAAAAATCATAGGGACATTAAAATAAATGTGTGTTTTTCCATTTTCTTTGAACACTTTCCTTTATAGTTATAAAAAATACTGCCGATGGGGAGGGGAAAAAGGCTATTTGACTGTGTGGGGTGGTTGGAGGTGAGGTCATGTGATGAAACCTCCAGGAACACGGTCAACCAGAGTTGGCAACCCCTAGTCCTATCGCCAACTCCACGATCCCTCATCGGGTTCAATTCCTCCAAGATCCACCTCCTGTTCCTTCACCCTCATCGGCTACTGGCCACTCAACTAGCTTTCTTCGCCCCCACCCCTCATCGACATCTCATTCCCCCCCCTCCCTATCGCTGTAACCTCCTCCAGCCCTACAACCCTCCAAGATCTCTGCGCTCCTCCAATTCTGGCCTCTTTTGCATCCTCGATTTTAATCACTCCACCATTGGCAGCCGTGCCCTCAGCTGCCTAGGCCCTAAGCTCTGGAATTCCCTCCCCATACCTCTCCGCCTCTCTACCTCTCTCTGTCCTCCTTTAAGATGCTTCTTAAAACCTACCTCTTTGACAAATCTTTGGTCACCTGTCCTAATATGTGGCTCAGTTTCAAATGTTGTTTGATAATCGCTCCTGTGAAGCGCCTTGGGAAGTTTTACTACGTTAAAGGCACTATATAAATGCAAGTTGTTGTTGACATAACTGTCTCCCTCTGCACAGGCACTATTTCCCCCCCTACTTCAAAATCGCCGTCATCAGTCCCCCCAAAAAGCCCAACCTTGTGCCCTCTATTCTCTCAAACCGTCGCCCTTTCCTCTCCAAGATCCTTGAATGTGCCGCTACTACCCAGCTCTTCATTCGCCTGACAAGCAATTCCCTGTTTAAGTCCCTGCAGTCTGGTTCGCCAAAAGGAGATTCAGTACAGTTCTCTCTCTGTTTCTAGTCCTGAAGTAAAAGGTTATTCCAGCTTGTACACAACAGGTGAAAGTTAATGTATAACTGCTGGTCCTATTGTTGTTTTTTCCCACCTCTTCCTGTGGGGATGTGTCTAGCCTCTACCTGGCAGTGGCCCACAGTGACATGATTGAAACCCAAGAGCTCACTGAGTGCGAGTCCCAGGGACAGACCTGCATTCCATTGCTGCGTGTTCAGTGTGTTTCATTATTCATGGTGTTTGAGAACATTTGTGTCTGCCATGGCTTAGTGAGTAGCACTCACGCCTCTGAGTCAGAAGGTTGTGTGCTCAAGTCCCACTCCAGAGACTTGAGCACATAATCCATGTTGACACTCTAATGCAGTATTGAGGGAGTGCTGCATCGTCGGAGGTGGCGTCTCCTCAGTTGAGACGTTAAATCAGGGCCCCCTTTGCCCTCTCTGGTGGACGTAAAAAAATCCCACGGCACTATTCGAAGAAGAGCAAGAGAGTTCTCCCCGGTCTCCTGGCCAATATTTATCCCTCAACCAACATCAATAGAGCAGAAAATGCTAGAAACACTCAGCAGGTCAGGCAGCATCTGTGGAGAGAGAAACAGAGTTAATGTTTCAGGTCAATGATCTTTCATCAGAACTAAATATCTCATTCCTGTTTGTGAGATCTTGCTGTCATTGAATCATAGAAAGGTTACAGCATGGAAGGAGGCCATTCGGCCCATCAAGAACATGCCGGCTCTATGCAAGAGCAATCCAGCTAGTCACACTCCCCCGCCCTTTCCCCATAGCCCTGCAAATTTTTTCCTTTCAAGTACTTATCCAGTTCCCTTTTGAAGGCCATGATTGAATCTGCCTCCACCACCCCCTCGGGCCGTGCATTCCAGATCCTAACCACTCGCTGTGTTTTTTTTTTAAAAAAAGCTTTGCCTCGTGTCACCTTTGGTTCTTTTGTCAATCACCTTAAATCTGTATCCTCTTGTTCTTGACCCTTCCGCCAATAGGAACAGTTTCTCTCTATCTACTCTGTCTAGATCCTTCATGATTTTGAATACCTCTATCAAATCTCCTCTCAACCTTCTCTGTTCTAAGAACAACCCCAGCTTCTCCAGTCTATCCACATATCTAAAGTCCCTCATCCCTGGAATCGTTCTTGTAAATCTCTTCTGCACCCTCTCTAAGGCCTTCACATCTTTCCTAAAGTGCCCAGGACTGGACACAATGCTCCAGTTGTGGCCGAACCAATGTTTTAAAAATATTCATCGTGACTTCCATGCTTTTATACTCTATGCCTCTATTTATAAAGCCCAGGATCCTGTATGCTTTTTTAACCACTTTCTCAACCTGCCCTGCCAACTTCATCGATTTGTGCACATATACCCCGGATCTCTCTGTTCTTGCATCCTCTAGTTTATATCGCCTCTCCTCTTTCTTCCTCCTACCGAAATATATCACTTCACATTTTTCTGTGTTAAATTTCATCTGTCAGGTGTCCGCCCATGCCACCAGCCTGTCTATATCCTCTTGAAACATTGGTTCGGCCACAACTGGAGCATTGTGTCCAGTCCTGGGCACTTTAGGAAAGATGTGACCAAAAAAAGCAAATTGGCTGCCACATTTCCTACATTACAACAGTGACTACACTTCAGAAGTACTTCATTGACTGTAATGTGTTTGGCGCTATATAAATGGAGTCCTTTCCTTTCTTTTGTTTGGGAATGTGGCCCTTGACAAAACATTAATGAGTAACTCTGCTGGAGACAGTTAAAAAGCAGAGCCTACTCCTGGTCTAGCTGGGCCTGTCCCAAACGCAGGGTTGGCTTTAGTTGGTGTTCATTATAGATGTCTGTCTCTGCTCTCTTTCAGGTTTGCAGCCAAACTGATCTCTGGTATTCTGGATTTTAAAACCATGATTGACAAGTAAGTACAGAATCGCACTTCGACACTTCAACCGCATTCCACAACTAAAGTGAGATTAAAAATGAAGAAATTAGGGATTGTTAATGTAGGACTGGCGCTCTCCAGGGAACTGGTGCTGAATCCAGGTTTGACAATTAACGGGGATGTTAACTTAGTACCAGTGATTAACCATGGTGCCGTGTAGACCTGGTGATTCCGCACAAAGATTGAGGGAGCGAGGGGAGAACTATCGGGCAGTTTGCCTCCGGACCACTGCTGCCACCTGTACAAAAGATTCTCCATTTCTTCCAGATCTCCTTAACACAACAGCAACTTGCATTTATATCACGCCTTTAACTTGGTGAAACGTCCCAGGGCGCTGCACAGGAGCGTAATCAGACCAAATTTAACATAAGGAGATATTAGGACAGGTGACCAAAAGCTTGGCTAAAGAGATAAGTTTTAAGGAGTGTCTTAAAGGTGGAGAGAGAGAGAGGTTTAGGGAGGGAATTCCAGAGCTTAGGGCCTAGATAGCTGAAGGTACGACCACTAGTGGTGGAGCAAAGAAAATCGGGGATGCACAAAGAGGACAGAATTGGAGGAATGCAGAGATCCCGGAGGGTTGTAGGGCTGGAGGAGGTTACAGAGATAGGGAAGGAGCGAGGCCATGGAGGGATTTGAACACCAGGATGAGAATTTTAAATTTGCGGCACGCAGCGTACCACTCTGTCTTTGTGTATAACAGATGAAGACTTTTCCCTTTTCGTTCTTTCTCACAGTGAGACCCTTCCTGTTGAGGCTCTGGGAGGGAATCCACTCTGCATGAACCAGTATTATCAAATTCTCTCATCCTGTCGTATCCCGGGTTCCAAACGTGATTCTGTAGTCAACTACACTCAGACTAAAAAGCCAACGCACATCACAATCGTGCACAACTTCCAGGTGGGTTTCCTGCGACCGTTTGAACGTGGAAAAGTTTTTGAAGTTTTCTTTCCCCAAGTTTCTCTCCCCTCATCTTCTGAAGGAACACAGGAACTACTAGACGAAGAAAAGACCAAGGTCCATAGACGTTCACCTTCTACCATCCTAGTAGCTGCATGATACGAGGATAATGGAGTTGTTGACTAATCATAGCAATCAATCACAAACAATGAGTCTACAACAGACCTAGACATGAGGTGAGGAAAACCCCCAGTGGGGGAGAGCTTTGGAAACCATAGGTCCAAAGTCACCTGTTGTTCCACATGTCATGCCTTAAATTACTCATATACAGTATCCCTAAATGTTATTTTCTATCCCAAAATGTTAGTGAAGTTGTTACTGGGGGACAGCTCATGAACGGTGATTGCTTTCCAGTACCTCATGCAAGAGGCCATTCTTCACTTGCGAGCTTGGGCAGTGATCAGTGTCTGAAATCGGCAGCCTATTCGACTGTGGTGGGCATCACAGGAGGCCCGATACAGCCTTCGTGCATGCACTTTCCATCAGTGGTCGCTCCATAGTGATCAGGAGAGGGGATCCTGGCTGATTCTTTACTCCACCCAGTCCACGGATGCTGAGGTCAATTGAAACCCACCTACTCTCACCCCAGATGAGATTGTTAACTCCGCCCGGTAACTGAGGAGTGAACTTTGGACTGTTCTGCTCTGTGTGGTTCAGTTCCACAGTTTAAGTTAAATTATTGCCGTCTGTATTTTGCA
The DNA here is from genome assembly GCF_035084215.1 of Heptranchias perlo. Taxonomy (NCBI): domain Eukaryota; kingdom Metazoa; phylum Chordata; class Chondrichthyes; order Hexanchiformes; family Hexanchidae; genus Heptranchias; species Heptranchias perlo. The sequence continues at coordinate 34,822,739 of NC_090355.1, read as the reverse complement.
GTTTTTTGAGCTGTTTGTGTATAACAGTGATGGCAGCCCCCTGACTGTGGACCAGATTTACATTCAGCTGGAGAAGATCTGGCACTCCTCACTTCAGACAAACAAAGAGCCGATCGGGATCCTTACAACCGGCCATCGAAACACCTGGGCAAATGATTATAACACTCTCATCAAAGGTCAGTCTCCAGAAAATTCCCAACACACATCAGGGAAAGGAATAACTCAGTCCCATCCCGTACTGTACGGGTCTCTGTCAGTCCCAGTATGGTCTTTGAGCAAAGTCTCAAGTGCCTGGGAATTAGGTAGATAGTGAGTGAGAGGGGAACCAGGGGTAAAATGCCTGGGAATTAGGTAGATAGTGAGGGGAACCGAGGGATATAGGGCATGATTTTGACCCCGAGCCAGGAAGGGGGCGGGGGATCGAATTGCAGACGGGAAACTCGGAAGTTCGGGTTTCCTAAACGTCCTTACGATTTTGACATCAGTTTGCAATCCGACTGGCTGGCCTGATTGACAGACTGGCCTCAGTCGGATGGGAGAGCAGCCAGGGAGAGGACATGAAAAGGTAAGTCTTCAGATAAGTCTTTGATTGTGTGAATGGAGGGGGCATGGGTCGACACGGAGGACATGGGGGTCACGGGAAGGTGGGGGAGTCAGTCATGGGGGAGGGATCGGGGGTCAATCACGGGGTGGGGGGGGTCCCAGGGTCGGGGCTCATTGCGGGAGTCTGCGATTGCTGGGGGGGTTCCGCGATTGTTGTGGGGGGGTCGCTGCAGATAGGCTTGCTGGGCCTGGGGGTAGCACTCCTTCTCCGGGCCCACAAGCTGTGCTTAAAAAGGCACTTACCTGCAGTTTCGGGCCTTCTCTCCTCCTTTCGCATGACGTGAAGGAGAAGGTCCCGGAATCCTGGCCCCCGGGGCTTGAAATTGCAAAATCTGCAAAAATGGAGGCTCGCAGCCTCCTTGAACGGTTTTAGTCACCAACCCGCCTCCTGGGAAAACCGGAAATGGGTGGATTGGGGGCAGGTCCGAAATGTTTGCCCCCCTGCCCCCAACCCACCCGTTTCTCAATGTTAAAATTCTGCCCATAGTGCCCAGAGAGAGAGAGTGCATGAGGGGGATCCAGGGTTAAACTGTACAGATAATTGTAACAGAATTACATGGCAATTTTATCAATGATCTAAGACGATATCCTAAAAAGTGACAGTGAAGTTTGACTGTATATAACCATCTTCTGACTGTAAAAGTTACGTTCCAGCCTAGGGGCCATCACTGTGCATCTCTTTTTTTGTTTCTATTCCTAAAGGTGCAGTGTGATATTAAGGTCTGGTCCCCAGACACCGGTACCTTGTCTGAGTGGCCATCCATCACGAGTGAACGTATTTAGGTGTCAGCCGTAGCTCAGTTGCCTCATTTAGTGATGTTTGAACCCCAATCCAGAGACTTGAGCCACCTATTCCAGTGCACTGTGGGAGGTGCCATCTTTCAGATGAGACTTTAAATCGAGGCCCCCTCGGGTGGATGTAAAAGATCCCACAGCCACTATTTCGAAGAAGAGCAGGGGAATTCTCCCCAGTGTCCTGGCCAATATTAATCCCGCAACCAACATCACTAAAACATCTGGTTATTTATCACATTGCTGTTTATGGGATCTGGCTGCCACATTTCCCTCATTACAGCAGTGACTACACTTCAGAACTATTTTGCTGGCTGTGAAGTACTTTGGGACATCCCAAGGCCGTGAAAGGTGCTATATAACTGCAAGTTCTTTCTTTCTTTGTAAATTATTGAATAGGGATTAGCAGCAGGTCCCTTGGGACACGGCAGCCAGTTGTAGAACCTCTATCAGAACTTTGGCTGAGATCAGCCAGCTCAGCACAGACTGGGAACTTTCCTGGACTACATGCTCACACTGAGCTGTGCAAGTGTATCGAGTGATAAGTTACAGTGATATTTCGCGGTAGTGGAATATTTTATAGATAATTATTCGTGGGGAAAATGCATCTTATCTTCTAGTGCTGCTCTCTCTGGGATTTTGAGACTGTGCTTGTTGTTTCCTCCTCCCCAGATAAGGTTAACAAGGAGTCCGTGAAATGCATCCAGAAGAGCATCTTCACCATCTGTCTGGATGCCCCGGTGCCAAAGGTTTCTGACGAGCTCTACATGAGCCACATGGCAGCACAGATGCTGCATGGTGGGGGCAGTCGATGGAACAGCGGCAACAGATGGTTCGATAAAACCCTGCAGGTACATGGGGGCATCGGGCTGGTGGACAGTGAGAGGGTGAACCTGTGTTCAAACAGAGCTTACACATTAGTTTCTTTGTAAAGAAGTGTGTGTGTGTGTGTGTGTGTGTGTACCCATGGGTGTATGGGAGTATACATATGTATCTGCAAGTTTGTCTGTATCGGGAGTGTGTGCGTATGTCGAGTGTATCTGGGAGAGTGTGTGCATATATCTGGAGTGTCTGCTAGTATCTGGGATTCTGTGTGTATAGGAGTGTGTGTATTTAAGGGAGTTTGTATTTGAGTGTACCAGTGTCTGGGAGTGTGCACCAAGCATTGTGAAACTTTAATGACTACTCCTGTGCGTGAATTTTTTTCAAATATTTGACTGAGTTTCTAAAACTTTTTTTTCCCAGTTTAAAGCTCCCTTTGTTGTTTTCTCAGCCCTTCTGATTCCTCTTCTGGAAGCACCAGCCCTGGGGGGAGGGAGGAGGAGGAGGAGGAGAAGAGAGAGAGAGTCGCGAATTGGGTACGCTCGTAACTGGCTGTTAGATGTAAGATGGCAGCCCAGAGCACCTCTTTCCTCCTCCTTCCACTCCACCCACTCACAGGGTCCTGCCTCTGCCTGGTGTCTCCTTCCTCTCACTCTACTCCACTCCATGGTTGTTTTGTATCTGTGTGGTGACTCCCTGCAGCCCCACTCCCTCAGTTTTCATTGTCTGGTTCTCTCTGCCCTAATGCGTGAATAAAGCAAACACAGTTTTTTTTTAAAGTTGAAGGAATCTTGCCTGAGCTGCTATTCCTCATGATTGGTACAGATCCACAGATACCGGTCACTCTCCACAGTCTCATCTGTGAGTGCTGGCGGGCTATTCAACCACGAGAGGCATTCCAGCTGAGCCTGACCTTGCCCTCGACCGAGATTCACGCACCTGCGCAGTTCCCAGCAGGATTAACTGGGCAGTGATCAAGAGAAGGGAACCTTGGCTGATTTTTCATGATGTTAAAACCCCTCCACTCACCACAAACCCGAGGTACTGAGGCCAGTTTTAGCACCTCTACTGCTGCCCCCACGGAGAGCAACTAACACAACTTATTTCTTTTTTGGGGGTTTTCTCCAGTTTATTATCGGAGAGGATGGAACTTGTGGTTTGGTTTACGAGCATTCTCCAGCAGAAGGACCACCCATTGTTGCCTTAATGGACCATGTCTTTGAGTATTGGTAAGAGTCCAGATTTTATTGGGATGGGGGGGTTGGGGGGTGGTGTGTGGGGATATGAGGAAACCTGCAGAATACAAAATTTCCCAAATATTTAGGGGGGTGGGGGGGATGCCTTGATGTGGGTCTTACTCTTTCACATTTGTTTTTTTTTCTCCCCTCTCCTTCTGTTCTCCACTAATTCCAAATACCTCGTCCCAACCAGGCAACTCACTGCCAGAGCTCAGCCAGTGCTGGTCGGATGCTAACCACTGGGAGACAAAAGAAAGAACTTACATTTCTATCTCTCCTTTCATGACCTTGGGTTGTCCCAAAATGCTTTACAGCCAATGAAGTACTTTCTGAAGTGTAGTCACTGTATAATGTAGGAAATGCAGCAGCCAATTTGTGTACAGCAAGGTCCCATAAATAGCAATGTATCATGAGCTGGTAATCTATTTTTTAGTGATGTTGGTTGAGGGATAAATATTGCTCAGGACACTAGGATGAACACCTCTGTTCTTCTTCGAAATAGTGCCATGGTATCTGTTCCATCCACCTGAGAGGGCAGATGGAGCCTCGACTTAATGTCTCATCTGAAAGACGGCACCTCCGACAGTGCAGCACTCCCTTAGTACTGCAATGGGCGTATCAGCCTGGATTATGTGGTCAAGTCTCTGGAGTGGGACATGCCTTCTGACTCGAGGCAAGAGAGCTACCCACTGAGCCATGGCTAACGGGAGCAGATCCGGGCCGACAATCCCTCACACCCATCCCACCACCTCCCCGCGATTGGTAACTCCCTGTGCAGGGAGCAGCAAACCTCCGCGCCCCCATCTCCTTCTGCTCAGTGGCTTAATTCAGTGTTTGTGATTGGAGCTCGAAAGCCCCGGCTCAATTGCCGGTCACGTTCAGTTGTCTCCTGCTCCTTGTACAAGTATCCCAGGGCAGGCAGGTCGTAGAGATGCACTGGCCTGAATAAAGGACTTCATCCTCCACAGAGAAAAACAAGAGGTTCGATAGGGTAGACCTAGGGAAGATGTTTCTGCTTGTGGGGGAATTCAATATAAGATAGTCACTAATAAAGAATTCAGGAGAAACTTCTTTACCCAGAGAGTGGTGAGAATGTGGAACTCGCTCCCACAGGGAGTGGTTGAGGCGAATAGCATAGATACGTTTAAGGGGAAGCTCGATATGTACTTGAGGGAGAAAGGAATAGAAGGATATGCTGATAGGGTGAGATGGAGTAAGGTGGGAGGAGCATAAACACCGGTATGGACCAGTTGGGCCGAATGTCCTGTTTCTGTGCTATAAATTCTATGTAAACGCTAAATAACCGAATACTCATTGTGTCCCTTCTATTTCAGCAACTCCTCAGCGCTGGTTCGTTCTCCCATGATTCCGCTGCCCATGCCGCGGAAGCTCCGTTTTAACATCACACCCGACATAAAGAGGGACATCGAGAAAGCAAAGCAGAACCTCAACATGTGAGAGCTTTTTTTTTTAATATTAATTCTCAGTATGTGGGCGTCGCTTTCAAGGTCGGCATTTATTGCCCATCCCCAGTTGCCCCTTGAGAAGGTGGTGGTGAGCTGCCGCCTTGAACCGCTGCAGTCCGTGTGGTGAAGGTGCTCCCACAGTGCCGTTGGCTAGGGAGTTCCAGGATTGTAGCTCAGAGACGATGAACATACGGCTGATATGTGTCCAAGACAGGATGGTGTGTGACTTGGAGGGAAACTTGGAGAGCTGCATGCCATCACCTGGGGGAAAAAAAAGTTTTTTTTTAGATAGAATTTACAGCATAGAAACAGGCCATTCGGCCCAACAGGTCTATGCTGGTGTTTCTGCTCCACACGAGCCTCCTCCAACCCTACTTCATCTCACCCAATCAGCATATCCTTCTATTCCTTTCCCCCTCATGTACTTGTCTAGTTTCCCCTTAAATGCATCTATGCTATTCGCCTCAACTACTCCATGTGGGAGCGAGTTTTTTTTTATTATTCGTTCATGGGATGTGGGCGTCGCTGGCGAGGCCGGCATTTATTGCCCATCCCTAATTGCCCTTGAGAAGGTGGTGGTGAGCCGCCTTCTTGAACCGCTGCAGTCTGTGTGGTGACGGTTCTCCCACTGTGCTGTTAGGAAGGGAGTTCCAGGATTTTGACCCAGCGACGATGAAGGAACGGCGATCTATTTCCAAGTCGTGATGGTGTGTGACTTGGAGGGAAACGTGCAGGTGGTGTTGTTCCCATGTGTCTGCTGCTCTTGTCCTTCTAGGTGGTGGAGGTCGCGGGTTTGGGAGGTGCTGTCGAAGAAGCCTTGGCGAGTTGCTGTAGTGTATCCTGTGGATGGTACACACTGCAGCCACTGTGCGCCGGTGGTGAAGGGAGTGAATGTTTAGGGTGGTGGATGGGGTGCCAATCAAGCGGGCTGCTTTATCGTGGATGGTGTCGAGCTTCTTGAGTGTTGTTGGAGCTGCACTCATCCAAGCAAGTGGAGAGTTTCCATCACACTCCTGACTTGTGCCTTGTAGATGGTGGAAAGGCTTTCGGGAGTCAGGAGGTGAGTCACTCGCCGCAGAATACCCAGCCTCTGACCTGCTCTCGTAGCCACAGTATTTATATAGCTGGTCCAGTTAAGTTTCTGGTCAATGGTGACCCCCAGGATGATGATGGTGGGGGATTCGGCGATGGTAATGCCGTTGAATGTCAAGGGGAGGTGGTTAGACACTCTCTTGTGGGAGATGGTCATTGCCTGGCACTTATCTGGCGCGAATGTTACTTGCCACTTATGAGCCCAAGCCTGGATGTTGTCCAGGTCTTGCTGCATGTGGGCTCGGACTGCTTCATTATCTGAGGGGTTGCGAATGGAACTGAACACTGTTCAATCATCAGTGAACATCCCCATTTCTGACCTTATGATGGAGGGAAGGTCATTGATGAAGCAGCTGAAGATGGTTGGGCCTAGGACACTGCCCTGAGGAACTCCTGCAGCAATGCCCAGGGGCTGAGATGATTGGCCTCCAACAACCACTACCATCTTCCTTTGTGCTAGGTATGACTTCAGCCACTGGAGAGTTTTCCCCCTGATTCCCATTGACTTCAATTTTACTCTGGCTCCTTGGTGCCACACTCTGTCAAATGCTGCCTTGATGTCAAGGGCAGTCACTCTCACCTCACCTCTGGAATTCAGCTCTTTTGTCCATATTTGGACCAAGGCTGTAATGAGGTCTGGAGCCGAGTGGTCCTGGTGGAACCCAAACTGAGCATCGGTCAGCAGGTTATTGGTGAGTAAGTGCTGCTTGATAGCACTATCGACGACACCTTCCATCACTTTACTGATGACTGAGAGTAGACTGATAGGGCGGTAATTGGCCGGATTGGATTTGTCCTGCTTTTTGTGGACAGGACATATCTGGGCAATTTTCCACATTGTCTGGTAGATGCCAGTGTTGTAGCTCTACTGGAACAGCTTGGCTAGAGGCGCAGCTAGTTCTGGAGTTCCACTCTCGGGGAATTCAGGAATAACATCTTTACCCAATTGGATTTATTAGTTACTATCTTACATTTGTGGCCCCTAGTTCTGGTCTCCCCCCACAAGTGGAAACATCTTCTCTATATCTATTGTATCAAACCCCTTCATAATTTTAAAGACCTCCAATAGGTCACCTCTCAGTCTTCTCTTTTCTAGAGAAGGGGGCATTTCTCTGGTGGCTCGATGGGTGAACGCCGCAGGCCATGTAATACTGAGACCAGCAAGGTCGGCAGGTCCAATCATCTCCGCACCCTGTCCGCGCTGAGTTAGCTGATCTCTGCCAAGCCAAGCAGCTGGGGTTTGGGGGGGTGGGGGGCACTGCAATCGGCCTCTGTGTCCCCAAAGTACTGGAGATGGAAAGAAAATCAACCAGGGTTCCCGTCCCTTACTGCTATTTAAGCCACCCCTGCTGGAAAGTGTGCGGACGCCCGCTGAGGACAGGATTGGGCTTGGCTGTGATGGCCATACAGTTGAATAGCTGGCCGACGCACATTGTCTGGGCTCGTACGTGAAGTATGGGCACTTGGGGGAGAACCAGCACCTGTGGAATGGTACCCCAACAAGAGTTGTTAGCAGCGGGAGGGGGCTGAGAGGAGGGAATGATGGGTTATGTTGCAGGCAGTGACGTTAATGGTCATCATCCTTTCTCACTAGGATGGTGCGTGACATGGATATAAAATGCCTCGTGTTCCAGCACTTCGGAAAAGATTTTTCAAAGTCCCAGAAGATGAGCCCGGACGCTTTTATCCAGATCGCTCTGCAGCTGGCCTATTACAGGTGAGAGAAACATCACTCCAGACCCACTCTGCTCACGTGTCCAGGACATAGAATCTTACAGCACAGGAGGAGGCCATTAGCCCCATCGTGCCTGTGCCGGCTCTTTGAAAGAGCAATCCAGTTATCCCCACTCCCCCCCACCCCGCTCTTTCCCCATAGTCCTGCAAATTTTTCCTTTTCTAATTATTTATCCAATTTGCTTTTGAAAGTTATTATTGAATCTGCTTCCACCGCCCTTTCAGGCAGCGCATTCCAGATCAGAACAACTCGCTGCATTAAAAAAAAATTCTCCTCATCACCCCTCTGGTTCTTTTGCCAATTATCTTAAATCTGTGTCCTCTGGTTACCGACCCTCCTGCCACTGGAAGCAGTTTCTCCTTATTTGCTTATCAAAATCCCTCATAATTTTGAATATCTCTATTAAATCCACCCTTAACCTTCTCTGCTGTAAGGAGAACAATTCCAGTTTCCCTAGACTCTCCACGTAACTGAAGTCCCTCATCCCTGGTACCATTCTGGTAAATCTCCTCTGCACCCTCTCTAAGGCCTTGACGTCCTTTTCTAAAATGCCCAGAATTGGACACAATACTCTAGTGATTAATAAAGATTTAGCATAACCTCCTTGCTCTTGTACTCTATGCCTCTATTTATTAAAGCCCAGGATCTTGTATATTTTTTTAACAAGCTTATCAACTTCTTTAAAAGTTATTTGATACATTTCTTTAAAAACTTGCAGATGTCTGGTGTCCTCTTGCAGGACTGTGCACCCACCCCCAGCTCAGAGAGAGTGAGCAGCGAGTCAGCCAGCCCTGTACAAATGGTTGCTGTGGGTGGGTTCCAGGGTGGGGTGACCCTGAACTCTGATTTCGCTCCCCAAACCCCCCCCCCCCCCCAAACCCACCCCCCCCTCCAATTTCTACTTCCACCTTTCCTCCGATGGAACTCCCTCGCTGTTTGGAGGGGAATAAACGTGCATTCTGCGTCTGCAAGGGCCAATACTCTACTCTCTAATCCGCCCCACTGAACACTTGGCTTTCTGTTCGCAGGAACTCTTCGCCAGTTTTAATTGACTTCTGTTTTGTGCCTCTTCCCGGTTTTCTCACCATTACGTTCTCCGTGTGCAACGAACTCAGGGTGTTGGGCCAGTGAATGCATGGACAGAAACATCGGAATTGCTGGACGGAGAAAGACCGAGGTCCCTCCCCGACTCCTTTTGTAGTTTTTCCAATATCTCCGCCATTGCCCTCTCTAAGCTTTCCTCTTCCACGATCCCCCAGTCCTTCCCACTCCTACTCCTACTTGCTCACCAACCTTGCCTTGCCCTACATCAAAAGCAAAATATTGCGGATGCTGGAAATCTGAAATAAAAGCAGAAGATGCTGGAGAAGCTCAGCAAGTGAGGCAGCATCTGTGGAGAGAGAAACAGAGTTAACGTTCCAGGTCAAAGATCTTTCTTCAACCTGAAACGTTAACTCTGTTTCTTTCTCCACAGATGCTGCCTCACTTGCTGAGCTTCTCCAGCATTTCCTGTTGTTATTGCCTTGCCTTACCGCTGGCCAGCTTTGTAAATGGCTCCCTCTGCTCAGCTGCCGTTCTTCCCCTTGAAAACCACCATCATCGCCCCTACCCCCACACCAAATACTCCTCTCCAAATACTGCCCCATCTCGTAGGAGCACAGGAATCGCTAGATGAGAAAAGACAAGGTTCATCTAGTTTGCCTTCTACCATCCAGGTACATGATACATCGATAGTGGAGTTGTTGACTGATCGTAGCAATCAATCTGTGTCAGCTAGTCTAATACGGAGACATGAGGGGAGGAAAACCCCCAGTGGTGGAGAGCTTTGGGAACCAAAGGTCCAAAGGTCACCTGTTTCTCCCAAGCATTTTACACTTGCCACATGTCATGTCTCAAATTACTCATGTACTGTATCCCACAATAAAAAAGGGACTTGTGTTTACTCAGCACCGTATCACAGTTCTCAGAAACATTCAGATGCACTGAATTACTTTGTTGTGAATGGGATCGGCGACATCATTTATGGCCATTGTCTGCGGTGTTTTTTGACTGGCTGACCCAAGGTTGAACCCACTGCTGACAGCAAGGCCAAGACTGGCAGCTCGTCACAGGGAAGGCGGGAGGGACTGCCAACGGTTGCCATGGTTACAAACCCTGGTCTCCCTGCACTTCACAGTCGAATAGCCAACACTCCCCACCTGGGCTTGCGTGCTTGAAGAATGGGCACTGGAGTGAGGTACCAGAGATACCTCAGGAGTCGCCAACCCTCCCGGATTGCCCTGGAGTCTCCAGGAATTGAAGATTAGTCTCCAGGTCAATCCTGTGAGCAAAATCCCGAGAACAAAATCATAGGGTTGTTAAAAAAAAATTATGTGTTTATTTTTTCTTTGAACATTTTCATTTGTTAGTTTATAGAAATATTGGAGATTGGGTGGGGAGGAGGCTGTTTGACCGGGTGGGGCGGTTGGAGGTGAGAGGTCAGGTGTTGGAACCTCCAGGAATACGTCCAAGCAGAGTTGGCAACCCCTAACAGGGATCATATGAACCTGTACCCCCAGCGAGCAGTCATCACCTTCAGGTAGAAGGTGAGATGTGGGAGTTGGGTGGGGGTCGATAGAGAAAAGGCCCCATTACTGCATGAACTCCTCAAACCCAGTGCTGAGCTCCCGACAATTGCTCGTGAAACCACCCCCTCCCCCTCAAGCCTGGGAAACGCAGGAATCGGCCTGCCTTTTATCGTCTTGCTGTGCTTGTGTCTCCCGTCAGGATATACGGGGAGCCGTGTGCAACCTATGAAAGTGCCTCCCTGCGGATGTTTCACCTCGGACGAACTGATACAATCCGCTCAGCATCAGTCGAATCTCTCGCCTTTGTCACTGCCATGGATAATCCACAGCAACAGGTACACAGGCTCTGCAATCCCACCTTTTATATTACAAAAATAAAACCTTTTCTTGGTGGGGTGGGGGGGGCTAAAATTGCATTAACTTGAAAACTCTGTTTTCTGCCAGATTATTAATTACTGGTTCTGCTGCAGCCATTTACAGTGCCTCTAAACCCAGCTTTTGGTTTCTTCACATGTCCTATTACCATCCTCCGTGCCTTGCACCATCATCCCTTTTGTCATTTAATCACTCCTGCCTTCCACCCTATCACAGACCTCCCCTTTTGTTTCCCCCCCCCCTTTTCCCTGGCTCTATTATTGCTTAAAATCTGTTCAATCTTTAACTTCTTCCAGTTCTGGTGAAAGGCCATTATTTCAGATTTCCAGTATTTTGCAGTATTTTGCTTTTTATTAATTACTGTGTTGATATTAAGAAGGGTTTTGATAAAGTATAGATCGGGACAAACTGTTTCCACTGGCAGGAGGGTCGGTAACCAGAGGACACGGATTTAAAATAATTGGCAAAAGAACCAAAGAGGAGAATTTTTTTTAAGCAGCGAGTTGTTATGATCTGGAATGCGCTGCCTGAAAGGGCGGGTGAAGCAGATTCAATAATAACTTTCAAAAAGGGAATTGGATAAATACTTGAAAAGGAAAAAATTTGCAGGGCTCTGGAGAAAGAGTATTGGGGGGAGGTGGAAGAGAGTGGGACTAATTGGATAGCTTTTCAAAAAGACAGCACAGGCACGATGGACCAAATGGCCTCCTGTGCTGTATGATTCTATACGTAAATGGGTTTCATCTTTTAATAGCAAAAATTGGTTTAAATTGGGGGGGTGTGGCTCAAATGAGTTATTATAATATGTACACTGCCACTCGCCCAGCACCCCATTGACTTGCATTGGTTCCTGGCCCCTCATATTTAAAATCATCATGTTGGTGTTTAAATCCCTCCGTGGCCTGGCCCTTCCCTATCTCTGTAACATCCTCCAGCCCTACAACCCTCCTTCAATTCTCCGTTCCTCTAACATCAGCCTCACTCTCTTCACCTCACCATTGGCAGCTGTGCCTTCAACTGCTCAGGCCCACACACTCTCTCCCTCTCTTCCCGCTCTCCCTATCCATCACCCAGAATAGTTTGTAAATCAGTTCTCCAGCATCATACTCCCTCTTCCTCTCTCCCCTTTCCCCTCTTCCCCCTCTCTTCTCTCCCCACTCTCCCTATCCACCACCCAGAATAGTTTGTAAATCAGTTCTACAGCATCATCATCAGAAATAACGGCAAAAGAGATTAAGCATTTATATCGAGCCTTTCACTTCCTCAGGGTATCCCAAAGCGCTTTACAGCCAATGAACTATTTTTGAAGTGTAGGCACTGTTGTAATGTAGACAAACTTGGCAGCCAGTTTGCACACAGCAAGATCCCAAAAATAGTAACGAGTTAATCTGCTTTGGTGGTGTTGAGTGAGGAGTAAATATTGACCAGAACGTCGGGGAGAACGCCCCTGCTCTTCTTCCATTAGTGCCGTGGGGTCTTTTATGTCCACCTGAGAGGGTAGACTGAAGGGCCTCGGTTTAACGTCTCGTCTGAAAGATGGCACCTCCGACAATGCAGCACTCCCTCAGTACTGGCACCGGGAGTGTCCGCCCGAATTATGTGCTCAAGTCTCTGGAGCGGTATTTGAATCCACGGCTCTCTAGCTCCGAGGCGAGAGTGCTACCCACTGAGCCACAGCTGACGCAGCGCAGTACTGAAGGAGCACATCTGCCAGGAGACCATTAAATTTGATGAGGATAGACCATTGGGTGGGAGGGATGTGAGGGTCTTATCGCGGTTTGGAGCAGTCTGTAAACTTACCGACGAGAATCAACGGTGCTGATCTCTTTCACAAAAAAAGCAGTGCACGCTGTTTTAATTCAGGATGTTACTGCCCTCTGCTGCACATGTTAGAAAATACCAGAGCATGTGAGTAGCATCTGACGGTCTCAGGCAGAGACCATGTGGGAGGGTTAACTCCTGAGCTCCTTATGGCCTGAGTACGTTTTTATTTTTTCCCTCCCGTTTTCTCCCCTCCTGAAGGTGCTGACTTGTGCTGGGTTCCGGTACCTCACCCCGAGGAGCCATTCTTCACATGTGAGCCTAGACGTTGATAGTCAGTGGGCAATTCGACCACGTTGGACATTACAGCTGAGTTAGATCCTGCCTCGACTTTAAAATTCCTCATCCTTGTGTTCAAATCCCTCCATGGCCTCATCCCTCCCTCTGTAACCTTCTCCAGCCCTACAACCCTCCGAGATCTCTGCGCTCCTCCAATTCTGACCTCTTGTGCATCTGCCACTTTCTTCGCCCCACCATTGGCGGCTGTGCCTTCAGCTGCGTACGCCCTAAGCTCTGGAATTCCCTCCCTAAACCTCTCCGCCTTTCTCTCCTCCTTTAAGACACTCCTTAAAAACGTACCTCTTTGACCAAGCACCTGTCCTAATATCTCCAAATGTGGCTCGGTGTCAATTTTTGTTTGATAATTGTGCCCATGCAGTGTCTTGGGATGTTTTGCTACCTTAAAGGCGCTATATAAATGCAAGTTATTGTTTCCAGCTGAGGTCAGTCAGGAGCAGGAATCCTGGCTCAGGGCGAACTAGGGGCAATATAATTGACCTTAATCACCAGGCTAGCTGAGATCAGCTGACTCAGCTCGGACTGGGAATCAATGCTGGGATTTTCCTGAAGTCTTTGTTCGGTGAGGAGCTCATTTAGATAATCTTTTGTTTTGACAACCCCCAGAGTTCTGATGAGGTGGGGTCTTCACTTGAAATGTTAACCTGTCTTTTCCCCTCTTCAACTGATCACTGACCTGCTGTCTGTTTTGGGTTTTGTGAAGTAATCTTTAGTTCATTTGTGCACTTCTGTCTGTAAATTGTTTTCTTTTGATTCTGTGTTTAGAACCAGGAAAAGGTGACATTGTTGACAAAAGCAGTCCAGGCGCACAGAGCCTACACGGATATGGTAAGGGGATTTATTGGTTTGTGTTCCTCATCAACATGTCGTCTCTTGCTCCCAAACACCCCTTTTCCCCCTCAACAGCTCTTAACTCTCTAAGACCCCAAGTACATCCAAGACTCAACTCAAATCCTACCCCCATATCTGGGAAGCCCTTCACACTCCAGGACAGGTAACTAGAGAGAGTTTGTTGTCTGATAGGCCTCCCCTCCCCCCGTGCTGCAGTCTTATCTCATCTCTCTCTCTCTCCATCTTTTGTTGATATTGTTATGGTCTGAATATTCCCTCCTTATTCCTTCTAATCTTCAAATACACCATCCAATATGCTCTTCCTCCTCTCTGCATCCTCAGTGTGTTGAAATCAAGATTTATCGCACTGTCTCTTACTCTAACTCATCTTTCCCACCACCTTAAAACTGTAGAACTCTTCATCTCCTTCAGTCTTCCCTTGCTCCATCAGACTCTTAAAATCCAAGATAGGTTATCATTTTCGTATCTTCACCCTCTTCTTTTGGAGGACAGCGTGTAGTGGTGGTAGGAATCACAGGCTGACTAACATTCTGACAGGCCACGATGTGAACACTCCTTCCACGGCCATAACCATCTTAATACCAGCCGATAGGGGGGTAAGTCCTATATGGGGGAAGGGTTTTTTGGGCTCCCACAACTCATATGACTGGGGGGGGGGGGGAAGCCACCCACACCCACACGAGTATCCTGCTGGGCGTCAACCCGGAATTCAGAGCCAGAGCTCCGGCCTCCGCTCGCTGAGACCATCGGGAGTGAGAGTTCAAACCCTGCTCCTTCTGACTGAGGGGTGGGAATGTTACCACTGAGCCAAAGGCTCACTTCACTCAAGCTTGACATCACCTGATCATTACTGGGATGTAGCAATGGTATGGGGTGGTGATTGGGGTGGCGATGGGGTGACAATGGTGGTGGGGGGGTTAACGATGGAGGTTGGCGATGGCGGTGGTGGGTTGGTGATGGTGGTGGGGGGTTGCGTAGCAGCCTGTGCTTATGTTTGTTGTTCTTACTTTCAGGCAATAAGAGGCCAAGCAATCGATAGACATCTATTGGGCCTTAAACTTCAGGCCATAGAAGACCTGGTTCGAATTCCTGAGATCTTCATGGACACGTCCTATGCTGTCGCCTTTCACTTCAATTTATCAACCAGTCAGGTGAGGGATTCCGTTCTCCTTATGCAGTAAGTTAACGACATGAGGATCTGTGACGGTATCTCCTGTTGATCCAAAGATGGTGAGGTCCTAATCTCAGCCGTGCTCAGGAGTCCTGCCACAGCGGGGAGGGAGGGAGAATTGAACAACAATTTCCTCCGACTCTCTCAGGTTGAGGTCTCGCCCTCACTTTCAATCAGGGCTCAGTGGATAGTGAAAGGAAAGAATTTGCATTTATGTAGCACCTTTCACGACCTCAGGACAGCTCAATGAAGTACATTACAACCAATGAAGTACATTCGAAGTGTAATCACTGTTGCAATGTAAGGAATGAGGCAGCTAATTTGAAAACAGCAAGATCCCACACACAGCAAAGTGATAATGATCAGATAATCTTTTTTTTTTAGTGATGTTGTTTGAGGGATAAATATTGGCTCCAGGACACCGGGGAGAACTCCCTTACTCTTTTTCAAAATAGTGCCATGGGATCTTTTACATCCACCTGAGAGGGCGGACAGGACTTGGTTTAACATCTCATCTGAAAGACGGCACTTCCAACAGTGCAGCACTTCTGTATTGGCACCGGGAGTGTCAACGTGGATTATGTACTCAAGTCTCTGGAGTGGGTCCTGAACCCATGATCTTCTGACCAAGGCGAGAGTGCTGCCCACTGAGCCAAGGCTGACACCAGTGGGAGCAATAGCTGACTTTTTATTTCTTTACCCCTCTAGTAAGTGTTTGGATGTTGGGTGAGGACAGCCAGACAGCGGAAAATAATAGAGAAAAATGGACACTAAACAGGGGCGGGGAAAGTTGGTACCAAAGGAATAGCTGAACAGGTGGGCTTTCAGGGGGTGCTTAAAGGTGGGGAGAGAGGACGTGAGGTAGAGGGGTTTCGGACATATCGGAGAGTAGGGCCTAGACAGCTGAAAGCTCTGTCACTGGTGGTGGAACTGACGGAGAGGGATGCACAGGAGTCTGGAGTCAGAGCTCGGGACTGGGTGTGAGGGTGAAGGAGGTGATGAGGTCGGGGGGGATGAGACCGAGGAAGGATTGGGTGATGATGATGAGGACGTTAAAATCGATATGGAGCCAAGTGTAGCTCAGTGGGCAGCAAGACTGGGCGCAGACACTGAAACTTTAGACGAGTTGGGGTTGGTGGAGATTGCGAGGGTTAACGAACATGGAGTCTGGAGTCGACCCTGCGTGTGATTTGAGTTTGAGTGGCAGTAGAATTGGGCGGCCTGCACGGGTGAAGCTCTTGCTGGTGCCCAGGATGTGGGGTTTGAAACTCTGCTGTTGGTTGAGCAGGATGCCCAGGGTTGTGGGCCATCTAGTGTAGCCTGAGCCAATTGGTTGTGGAGAGAGTCAACAGGTAAAGGTACAGAGATTATCACTGGGAGTGAAATGGTGGCTTTGGTCTTCACTGGGCAGTGGTGGAGATGTTGAAGAAATTACAACAGGGTTGGGGAGGGAGGGGGTGGCAGGTGAAGTAGCTGTACGAAAAGTCTCAACCCCAGAGACGTAACATTGCACAGGTTCCGCGCACGCTGTAGAAGAACAGTCATTTGGGGTGAGGTAGCGGAGGGTCGAGGGCTCCCAGTGACCTGTACCCCGCTCCCCCCCCCCCAACAAGTCTGTGCTTTTGAGGAGGGACAAATGGAGGTGCAGGAAGAAGTAAAATGTAACCCTGAGATCTGCCCTCTCCGTTTAGGTCCCCGCGAAGACGGATTGCCTAATGTGTTTTGGGCCTGTGGTACCAGACGGCTACGGCGTGTGTTACAACCCCATGGACGACCACATCAACTTCTCCGTGACCGCTTTCAACAGCTGTGCGGAGACCAACGCGGCTAAACTGGCCCATTACCTGGAGCAGGCCTTAGTCGATGTGAAGGAGCTGCTCGTGCAGACACCCAGCTCAAAGCTCTGAGGCAGCCGGGTAACAGAGCGGGATGGACCTGAGTTACCAACAACCAAAAAATAAACATTTAACCAGCGTGCAGCACACGATCGATACTCAATCCCAATGGGTGGCAAAAGCATCAGTGTGAACAAGCCCTTATTACCCAGAGGAGGTTAAAGAGTTTATGTTTTAAAAAAAAACAGGCTGCCTTTTAAAGACCTTTGCCAAAAATAATCTTTTTAGAAAAAAAAGTTTGTTTAAATGGTGAATTTGGTAGTCGGATGGGAGGGGCTTGTTCCCACCCCCCCCCCCCGAAGGTGCCAGAGGGTAAGAGTTACACAGGCGCTGGACGCCCCTGGTACTTCACCCAAGTGGCCATTGTTCATGTGCCGTTCCAGTGAGTGCTGGCAGCTACTGATCAGTGGGAGCATCACACCCCAGCCCAGCCCAGCAGTGTGCTCGCCTCACCCCATATCAACACGTGAACACTTTGCACCAGGAGTCACTGGCTGGCGATCAGCAGCAGGAATCCTGGTTGGTTTTCATACCTTTCAGGTCCACCCCCTCAGACGCTGAGGTTAGCTGTTGCACCTTCACCTGCTCCCTATGTTTGAAATCAGTTTACTCAGCACAGGCCGGGGATCGAACCTGTGACTCTCTCATCTGTATGCTCCTCATGCCTTAATTTTTATTTTTAAGCGTCAACTTGTCTAAGTGGGTTAGTTAATGTAATTGAACAGCTGGAGCACGCACAGCCTATCAAAACTACATTTCTCATTTTATAATGTGGACAGGACAGTAACTCGGTGCTGTAATACTCTTTAGAACTAGTATTCAGTGAGGGCGTCACACTGATAATGTAAGCCACCAGAATTGTCAGCGGTTTCTAGTTATCCAGGATCTTAAAATATATTTTAGTATACTGTATTCTAAAAATTCTCTTATCTGCTGAACATTATAAATACTACCAGTGAATTGTTGCAGTAATCATTGAGATCAAGTATTTTGAAAGAACTCAAACACTAAGGACTCGGAGGCCAAGGGAATGATTTTTTGCATAGTGTAACTTGTTTCCCCCACAGTATACAATTGACGGAGAAACTGCTGCTTTTGGATGGCCGGTTAAGTCACAAAAATTGATCCATAAATATTGTCTGGCTGTTGTTATCATAGAGCCAGGATATAAGCACTTACCTCCTGCAACCAGAGAGCTGTGAGAGGAATCTGTGTTACTGATGCAAGTACGCAGTTACACAGGAAGTACCCATACCCTTTAGAAATAAGGGGACAGTGTGAAGTGGGTTTGATAGTCTCATCTGGATTGCACTGCCTGGAAGAGCAGTAGAAGCAGATTCAATAGTAACTTTCAAAAGGGAATTAGATAAATACTTGAAAAGGAAAAAATTTCAGGAACGAGTGGGGAAGTGGAGCTATTGAGCTCTTTCAAAGAGCTGGCACAGGCACGATGGGCTGAATGGCCTCCTTCTGTGCTGTATGATTCTATCCAGCTCCTAATGAGAAGAGGTCCCACAGCACATTATCACCTCTGATCAAATTCAAATACCAGTTTTTAAAAAATATTAGTAGTAAGAAGGGAAGACAGTGTTTCCAGCCAAAGGATAACAGGACTGTGGATTAAGCTATGATGGAAGCTCATTGAGGCAGACAGTATAAATGGGTTCAAGAGACAATTGAATGTGGTTTTGGAGGAGTTGACTGATGTTGTCAGAAAGTGGGTGGTTAAGCTGGTGTCTGATGGTCGCCTCCTATGTTCTAAATTGTTAAGCTTGCTTTTTGTTCATAATTTAACATGAATTGGTGCAGAACTGGCAGACACGGCCCAACAGACTGTAAGGTCGTCTGGTGTGGGACATAGAATTATCACCCTGATGCACTGGGGTGGTGCTCTTGAGGTTGGGCAGTGTAGCGGGAGCTATAATCTGTATCTAACCAGTGCTGTACCTGCCCTGGGAGTGTTTGATGGGACAGTGTAGAGGGAGCTTTACTCTGTATCCAACCTATGCTGTACCTGACCTGGGAGTGTTTGATGGGACAGTGCAGAGGGAGCTTTACTCTGTATCTAACCTGTGCTGTACCTGACCTGGGAGCGTTTGATGGGACAGTGTAGAGGGAGCTTTACTCTGTATCTAACCTATGCTGTACCTGCCCTGGGAGTGTTTGATGGGACAGTGTAGAGGGAGCTTTACTCTGTATCTAACCTGTGCTGTACCTGACCTGGGAGTGTTTGATGCTAACAATGGGTGCCTGAAGTGGAAAGTGTTGTATTGTCACACTGACACACCTCACCTTGATGAATACAAAAATAAGTAAGAGGTTTTGTACAATTATATGTCTGAATCCCAGGTAATCATGGTTTTGGTGTTTTCTAAAGGAGTATGCCAGGGAGACTCTTTGTGGGGCAACTTTTTTTTTTAAAAAACTTCAGCTGTGTTTACAAAACTGCCTGTTTACTTGTTCCCCAGACGACAGCAGCCATTAGCCCATCACGTACTGAAGTGGAATGTAAAACAATGGGATGTCCAGTGATTGAAAATAGAATTCCTGTTGCGAGACTATCCTGTCTCTGTTAAGGAGTCCTTTTTATAATTTTTGTGATATATCACAGGGTGGGAACTATTTCAATACACAGTGCCCGGAACTGAACAGTTTAGCCTGTACATTGACAATCCAGTGCATTAACTTGCTATCAATCCAAGTTTGGATAATTTTATGAATGTATTCAACCATTGGCCTCTACTTTATTGTAAATATTCCACTCAGTAAGTGTACTTTAAAAGATGGTTATTACTGTAGTGCAATCTTTGTGAATGTGACTCTAATAAAAACTTTATAGATATAACTTGTTTTTAAGTTGCTATAAATGGGTGGGACATATTAATCTCCCATCACTCTGCTGTTCCTTCAAAGCGGTCACTATAAACACATTTCCACCTCCTTCCCTTGTTTGATCGGTAGTGGAGGCTTCCGTACTGGTGCTGCTGCTGCCGTCGACTAAGGCAGGATGTTGGTTCGTGTTTTGAGTCTCTCTCGCGCACAAACCTGGCAGAGGGAAATTTTGAAGATTTGTCAACCCAGCTCTCCTCCTTGCACTGGTACAGGCAGAGGCTTGAGATGCACCCTATGGTTAAAAACTCTATTCTATTGCCATCAATCAGTTCACTGCACCATGCAGAAAGGAAGTAGGACACCCACTCCCAGTTCTCCACCAATGCTGCTTTGCAACTGTCCTCCACATGCTGCAAGGATGCATTGGAAACAAAGGGGGATGAACACAAGAAATAGGAGCAGGAGTAGACCATACGGCCCTTTGAGCCTGCTCCGCCATTCAATAAGATCATGGCTGATCTTCAACCTCAACTCCTCATTTCAGTGTTAAATGGCCAACCCCTTATCCTGAGACTATGCCCCCTAGTTCTCGACTCTGCAGCCAGGGAAAAAACCCCTCAGAATCTTTATGTTTCAATGAGATCACCTCTCATTCTTCTAAACTCCAGACAGAATAGGCCCATTCTACTCAATCTCTCCTCAGGAAATCCTCTCATCCCAGGAATCAATCTAGTGAACCTTCATTGCACCCCCTCTAAAGCAAGTATATCCTTCCTCAGATAAAGGAGACCAAAACTGTACGCAATACTCCAGGTAAGGTCTCACCAAAGCCCTGTACAATTGTAGCAAGACTTCCTCATTCTTGTACTCCAACCCCCTTGCAATAAAGGCCAACATGCCATTTGCCTTCCTAATTGCTTGCTGTACGTGCATGCTAACTTTGAGTTTCTTGTACAAGGACACCCAGATTTCTCTGAAAACCAACATTTAATAGTTTCTCACCATTTAAAAAAATTCTGCTTTTCTCCTCTTCCTACCAAAGCGAATAACCTCACATTTCCCCACATTATTCTCCATCTGCCACTTTCTCGCCCACTCACTTAACCTGTCTATATCCCTTTGCAGACTGTGTCTTCCTCACAGCTTACTTTCCCACCTACCTTTGTATAGTCAGCGAATTTGGATACATTATACTCGGTCCTTTCATCTAAGTCATTAATATAGACTGTAAATAGCTGAGGCCCCAGCACTGATCCTTGCAGCACCCCACTAGTTACAGCCTGCCAACCTGAGAATGACCCGTTTATCCCTACTCTGTTTTCTGTCCATTAACCAATCCTCCATCCATGCTAATATATTATCCCCCAACCGTATGAGTCCTTATCTTGCATAACAACCTTTTATGTGGCACCTTATCAAATGCCTTTTGGAAATCCAAATATACTACATCCACTGGTTCCTCTTTGTCTACCCTGCTAGTCACACCCTCAAAGAACACTATTAAATTTGTTAAACAGTATTTCCCTTTCATTAAACCATGTTGACTCTGCCTAATCATATTATGCATAAGTGCCCTGTTACTACTTCCTTAATGGATTCCCGCATTTTTCCGATGGCTGATGTCAGGCTAACTGGCCTGTAGATCCCTGTTTTCTCCCTCCCTCTGATCCCCATATCCTTTGGTTGGACAGAGATTGCAGGCTGAGACCCCCATCCTACCAGCTTGTGTCTCCACACATTGGTACACTGGGTCACTCCACAATCTCCACCACTGCCTATCACCGATCACCGACTGAGAAGCAGGCAAAGACCACAGTAAAGAAAATAGTACGACAGGCAAGCATTATATTTCCAGTAAAATACAATTAGAACATTGATTGATGCACATTTCCTTTGTTAAGTTAATTCCTTACAGAGACATTCAGCCAGCTTTACATATAGTTTAAAACCACCAAATTCCAAACTAGACAGCAGCTTGCTCTTACCCCAGAGTCACCGGGAGAAGAACTGATTGTACAAATAAGCCCAATTCCACTCTGGTGAAAAGGTTTCAAGCAGATTGATCTATATTAAATAAATAAAATCAGTTTGGATACCTGACCCATATTAGCTACCTTTTAAAAAATGTTAAGTTTTAAAAAAAAACTAGTTTTGGAGAGATGCCAAGATTCATCATTAACTGACGAATTTTTGTGCTGATGGTAAGGAATGTATGTCACTCGTGGGGAATGGACTGATTTTTCACTTTAGACACACAGCTCGGCATCAGCATCTGGGTGAGGTAACAGCATCATCGGGATACAAATTAAAGACCCCTTTATTCGACCCCCAACAATGTGCTTTAACCCAAACTGCCCCAATGTGACATTTCCATTTCACACACCACAAACCATCTGCCTTGAACGAGACTGATCTATTCAGAGCTGAATTAGGGGTGAGTTTGGACTTCCCCACACCCATTTCATGTAGGACAGTGAAAGCTAGCAGAAACTTCCACTGTATCAGGTTCAGCTGGATTCAAACGCGGGTCCCAGAAAGGGTGATGGTTTAAGTGACTACGACACCCAGTTCCCTTTAATTGGAGCATTGTCAGCACAAGTTAGAGTGCCTTTGGGTGTCGTACAGATGCGACATTAACTCAGTCTCTCCCACTCCTTCATGCTGAGATGGGGTGGGTAAGAAATTATCGGCATCCACTCAGTAAATATTTGTTCCACAATGATTAAGTGAATTCAGTCCCAAACGGTGCAGGTAACTGATGGTCAAAATAAACACTTGCTTTCTAAATGGGAGGAGTCGGGGAACGGACTGATAAACGCCAGCTTCCCAAGTGGGAGGAGGTGGGGAATGGACAATTACACACCCGCTTTTTAAATGGGAGTGGGTGGGGAATAGAATGAAATGCACCTGCTGCCTAAGTAGGAGGGGGCTGGGAATGGAGGGCAGGTTAAAGCAGCAGAAAGACTTGATGTGATCATGTAAATTGTACTGAAATCAATCAGTTTCCACATAAAACCACTGCAATGCTGGGCTGCTCCTGCCCAATACTTGGCAGTGGAAAGCCTCCCTCTTTGATGTAAAAGATCAATGGGCTTTTGGTTTGGACTATTTTACTGAATCTCTTAAGACTTTCACACCCAATCCGGTGACCTGATTTTTCACAAACTGTTAGAGCCGTTTGGCTCGAGCCTTGTGTGCAGGTGCAGACATGAGCCCCACTCCAGTGTACATGCACATGGGACTCTCCATTATATTCCCTATCAGAGGCTGCTTACAAAATCCATTTGCACGTTCAGTGAAATGGTAAATAAATGCATTTGCTTGGTACAACTGGGATGCTAATTTTAAAACATTTTGGAAAGTTCAACCATTGAAATCTATTTTTGTTTCAAAGTTTCCACATTTAAAAGTCAGCGACCTCAAAAGTCTGAAGTGTGCGATAGAACAACAGGTAGCAAAGCTTGGAGTTACATGGTACAGACGCAGGTTGGGGCAAATTACCAGGAAATGCTGCCATGTAGAAATAGCCGGTACTTCTCTGCTTATCAGACTAACAGAGGGAGCTGCTCTGTTGACTCGGTGCAGACGGGCACCGTGTGATTCTGGTACATCGACCAGGATAGTCTAAGGGTTGTATCCATTGTTGGAAAATGTGTGTTTGAATGTCACGTCAGGCCCGGCTCGAGCTCAACCGCCCCACATGGCTGAATAACCTGTTGGCAACAGCTATCAAGGCACGCACACAGAAGAAAAAAAAGACTTGCATTTATATAGTGCCTTTCACAACCTTAGCACGTCCCAAAGCACTTTACAGCCAATGAAGTACTCGTGAAAGCAGACGGGGCCTCGGTTTAAGGTCTCACCTGAAAGACGGCACCTCTGACAGGGCAGCACTCCCTCAGTATTGCGCTGCGAGTGTCAGCCTGGATTACGTGCTCAAGTCTCTGGAGTGGAACTCGAACCCACGACTTTCTGACTCAGAGGCAAAAGTGCTACCATCTCAGCCACGGCTGACACCTCAGGGCCCACAGTGTTGGCAGCACCTTCTGGAAAGAGGCAACCTAGTGTGAAAAGCCCACGCAGCTACAGTAAGCGTCAAACTCATTCTGCAAGGTCAGCACCAGAAACATTTTCTCCCAAGCTCCAAATTTCAGTCGATTTGTTTCCCAGTGGGTTTTAAAATAAATATATATTTTTTTGTTGCTCCTTTTTGACAGCTTCATCCCTGGGTCTGTACACACGCACCCCCAAACCTTCAATACACATCCAGCATGGAACATTCACAGAACAGTCTTCAGACACGAGAGAGACGAGACAACCACAGAGTCATTGGCCCTTTAGTCACGGCCTCCTTTCCAACCCTCGCCCCCAACATTGGAGAACGGACAAAGTTTACAAATAGCAATAAACAGCATAAAAAGGTACTGTGCACCATATAAGGCAATCACATTGTGAACACCACACTAACAGAATACAAGAAGCCAATCTACAAAACCGTGCTACATCTAGAGGAAGCACTGTTCAAAATAGCCCTTCATTGTGTACCTGAATAGCAATTACTTTTAGATTTACATTTTTTTTAAATGGAAAAAACAAAAACATTTACAGATAGCAGACATGTTCCTCACCAGGCAGACTGAGGAGCTGGGTCGTGATCCAACCAGAAGGGTCACAGCTAAAAAAAAGTCACAACAGACCAGGATAGGTTTTACAAATTCTCTAACGAATTGACCCACTATTACTAGCCCCCCCACCAACGAAACACGTGCTCCTGAAACACTGCTCTGGGAGCTGGCGAAGAGTCAAGATTCGTAAAATTTACCCTATTGTGCCCTGGATATTATTTGCTCTGAGCTGCACTCCCAAATATTAAATAGTTTGCTTGCTCTGAAATGAAACTACTTCATCCTGTACAATTTGTTTTTTTTTAAAAAAAAGCTGCACTTTGATTGGGCTGTGGCAAAACACCAGTTATAATACTGACTCTACGCCTATAAACGCTGGGGAGATCTCATGTAATACGAGCCAGACTGTGTCGAGTGGGACAGCACTGTGCCAGGTAACCAATGGCAAAGCGGCAGCAATTTTAAACACAAGGTTTAAAAAAAACTGCAGTATAAAGATTTCAGTATCCTCTCACTCCCATAATATTCACAACAGCATATGCTTTACGTACAGATACCATTGGAAATACGCAGCATCTGAAAAGGAGAAAGGGCAGGTTCAGCATTAAGCTGGAAGATTAACCTATTGCTCATCTGTCAGATGCTGACGTATGTGTTGTGTGTTAGTGCGTTTTCTGTTCTGATTCCAGTTTTTCTCTTTATCTACACCATTATATATTTGCAATAAATCTCCGAGACTGGGAATCCAATTCATAGACACACTTTGTACAAAGAGGACCAGTGATTTATGGAAAATAAATCAGCGAGCAGAGGCGGGTAACTCGGCACCGGTGAGTTATTTTCTGTAAAGCACTGGTCATCACCCTGTACTCTATTTATCCAACACCTACATGATTGCTGACGTATTTTAAACTATCTGGATTGCCATTTTTTGGCTGCACTTACTACTTTGGTGCAGAGCGATAGATATGATGCTGACACTTTTTTTTAAAAAACACATTAGCAACTGCTACGGAATCACAAAAGAAAAAGTTCAAGGGTTGCTGACTGGAAGTATAAACCACCAGGCGCACAGCAGCAATTCAGGGGCCGTACACATTGTAGAAATAAACAACCAGTATTTAAAACTTCAACACACTAATTGTACAAAAGGTCTACGATCGCACATCTCCATCACACACATACGAGTTAAGAGGGTGAAGCTAATGGGAACAAATACATTTCCCCCATTCTGGACACTCACAGGACTTCGAGTTAAGTGCAATCAATGCTGACAACAGATTGAATCAGTATCTGCTGGGGGTGTGTGAGAGAGAGCAAGAGTGAAAGCAAGTGAGAAAGAGATTGAGTGCAAGAGAGAGTTAAATAGAGTGAGAGAGAGTTAATTAGACAAGCAATGAATTAGCTGTAATTGGAGTTTTCCCTAATACATCAACACAATGCCCCTACCTCCTCATCCCCCCCCCCACCCCAAACATCATTCCTGACAGAATGCACACTGTTTAGGACTCAGTCACTCATCAACAAGGAAACTATATAAAACACCCTCTTCACTTTCTCTTTCCCCGGTCTTGGGGTCTGTAGGCCTATCAGAATCTCCACAATTATTCAAACCACTGAAGTTGACTGAGGTCGGGGGGAAACTCCATAAAGTTTAATACATGAGATTCCTCCCTAACTCCCTAAAATAAGCCATCAAAACTCCAAGCTATTAATCCAACATTAGACCCTGTTCAACCCTGATTAGCATTCTACAAGTGCTGCTCCCAAGAATCCAACAGCACAATAACCACAGCGTTATACACAGTATTGGACCATCTATACTTCAATCTCAGTTATTCATCGATCTCCTGTTAAAAGGCAATGACAAAGCATTAACTGTTAGTGCTCGGAATCCATTCTGCATAGAAAATGACGGGCAGAATATCCTTCTAATCCTACTGCTGTTTGTGGGATTTTGCTGTAACACCACCAGGAGAACTCCCTGCTCTTCTTCAAATAATGTCATGAGATCTGTGACATCCACCTGAACCAACTGAAATAGTGAGGGCTTGGGTTTAACGTCTCATATGATAATCAGCACCCGTGACAATGCAGCACTCCCTCGGTACTGCATGGAGTGGAGTGTCAGAGATGCTGCGCTGGGGCTGGGCCCTTTCCTACAGAGAGACCAAGAAATTAATAACGACATACTCTGGGATCCTCTCACGTTCACACATAGCGACCAGCTAAAGCAAGTGCCCTCTTTCATCCTCAGATAACAGTTTGGGGGGGGGGGGGGGGGGGGGGCGCAGAAAAACACACTATATGTCAGCACCAGGATTATGTATAATTGACAGTAAGAAATCAGGTTAAAAAAAGACAGGGGTGGAATATAAAAGCAAAGGATAAACTGAAACCCAAATAATCAAGTACCGTTTGGTTCATTTAAAAAAAATAATGAATTAAACAAAAGATTATAGATTAAACATTGATTTATAAAAACACCACTCGTCAAAAAAACTCACAAGACAAGTGACAAACATTGTGGGACAGAAATGGGAGCTGCCGGCTGGAGTGGACCGCTGCTCCCTCACCGGGTACAAGACACATTAATGTAATGAGCAGAGGCAGAGGAATCAGCTCAGAACCTCTCTGTTAAAAATGTTTGGAAGAGGTCACAGTCCCAGGACTGCTCGACACAAAATGAAATATTGACAAGTGCCTCAACTACACTGTGAAGTGATCGAGACTACACGTCTTGTTTTATACATCAGAGGTACTGGCCAATACTCACACTTCCAATTTAAAATCATGACTTATAACAACAACAAAAAAAAAGCTCTGTGTTTTTATTTTATTTCAAGCTGTGCTCATCATAGTCAGTGTTAACGGATTAAATATTTTCCTCACTTTCTGCCCTCAGTGTCAGCATCAAGCAAGCCCAAAGCGGTTAGGGTAGGGGTTTGATACCGAATAAAGCTTCTGCTACTCTACCTCAACAACACGCCTTAACCCCCACCCACAAAATATCTCCGACCGCACCAGTGAGACATTTTTCCCTTCCCACATCCTTCCTCATGGCTTTTACGAGCGAGTGCCAATTTGCCACCAATCAGTGCTGGATTACTGGCAGATCTGTGGGCTCACAACCCCATGGAACAAGGTCCGTTCTTATAAATAGAGCAATCATTTTCATTTCTTCTCTTCCCCTCTCCTGGGACCCCTGAATCAAGCACCAGGTCCTCAAGCGCAGTGGCTGGAATGTGTCTTGATTCTAGCCCCTTGTCATCAAAGGGAAAAAAAACACAAAATCAGCACAGCAGAAATTATATATGCGGTTCTACTTTTATGACTGGTCGGTAATGACATCACTGGCATTGACAATACGAAATATAAACAAAATGACAGGTGGGTCACGGCTGTTGGTGTGACAGGTCACCCGTGAGCAGAGATAGTTATCACACCACACAGGTGAGCTGCTACAAACTCCAGGTTCAGTCCTCGGGATCAACGGATTCAAATCCAGGCTCAGCACAAGGGAATCGATTAAAACTGCTTTACGATGTTAATTTATCATTGTGAAACAGGAGTTAATTCTCAAGTTAATTTTCCATGGGCAGGAGGTGGGTGGGGGGGAATTACAGCAAACCTTCGAGTATAATCCAATCTCTCATTGCTCGTTAAAAAATATAAGATACTTGTCAGACTTAGTGGAACTCAAGAAACTGGGCAGAGCATGGTCTGTGTTGGACCTTTTACTCTCAGCCGTTTCCCTCCACACCCCCCTCTGTCATCTCCCCCCCCCACCCCGCTCCGAGAGCAGCAAGGTGCTGGTTCTCGACTGCAGTTTCCCACATGGCAAGTTTCAGCCGTGCCATTATGGGTAGAAGCTGTATGGAGGGGCAAGTACTACTCCCCCATTAAGTAAGGCGAGGGAGTGGAAAAGGAAACAAAATAGATGGACGGATGGTTACCTCAGCCCCCAGCCCCCACCCCCCTTGCTAGTGCTCAGTTACATACTGGCATTGTCAGAAGCTTGGAAACAGGACACCTATCCACCCTTAGCCAGGGAGCTCTGAAGGAGGGAAAGAGGGAGCAAGGGGAGAAATTTTTTTTTTTTAAAAAGGAACTACTAAAAATTCTATGCATGTTGACAATCCACTGGAAAGGTCAGACAACCAATATAGAAAATCCAAACTTCTGACACTTCATTCTCAGTCAGGTACAGTCTGACTCTTGTCAATGTACCTGTAGTCACAGTGTGAAAACAATGCCAGGTCTACAAATTATATTTTAAAAGTTTTGCATTACTTCAAAATGCACACTGCCATTGTCTGGTAGTTCTCTCAATCCCACCACTATTATTTCCCCATCCCAATATTCTGCCTTGCTCCTTCCCCTTAACTCATTAACCCCTTGCTGGGGTGACAGTTTCACAGATGTCAGGTTCTTTACCCGGCCAGTCATTTGTAGACTGAGCACCAGCAGGCTATCTGGCCATGGGTGGCGTCACAGTCCTCACCCAACATTCACACATGTTCTTTCCAGCAGGGGTCACTGGCCATTGACCAGGGACAGGAGTCCCTGACTGATTTCCCTCCCCTCGTCCACCCCACTTTCTCCCTACTCCAGGAAGCACTGTCGTCACTCAATCACTGCCCCAGCTGAGATCGGTTAACTCAGTAGTCGGGGATTGGACTCAGGACTCTCCTAGCCCCGTTGGCTCAGCACCACACCACATGGCTGCTTCACGATTTTCAGCGGGAGAATAACATTTCAGTTCAATGACTGTTCCTGTGGAGGAAGTGTAGCATCAAGCCGGTTTGTCACATCACACCTGTGCAAATAGGGTTTTTATTTGCAGAAGCATCAGCTCCCCGCCTCCCAGTGACATAAAACTCTAACTACTGGGTAAATTGGTTAAGACATTATTTTTACATTTATTTCTTTACTTTTAGTAGTGTAAAATCTATATACTTATCAGCAAGCAGAGAAGCACCATTGAAAATACAATATATATATATAAATTTTTTTTTAAAAATCAGAAATAAGTTAAATGAAAGAAAAACAAAGGAACACAGCACTGTGTACTGGGGAAGCTGCCTCTCTATGTCTGAACCACCTTGCTAGTTCTAAACAACACCCGACAGTGATTCCCCTGCCCCAGGTTTGGGATTTAAAGTGAAGCCTTTTGCTGCAATTAAAACTCACCGGTGTGGTAAACGGTAAGTTGGAGCTCAACACCTTAACTGGAAAGCGATGAACAGCACACAAAACAGGGAGTTTCAACACAAAGTACGACTACTACCCCAACACATTTAGAGGGCAAAAAACACACCTTTCTGGAACTCAAGACAATGCTTGATGAACCCGGTGCAAATAAAAAAACTCCCCTCTACCAACATTTTTTCTATTTCTGCACAATTTCAGACACCTTAAATTTCCAAACGTTTATTTAGAACAAAAAATTTGTTACAAGACACAAATCTTAAATCAAAAAAAAAATCGGGAATCATTTTATAAATTGGGTTTTGAAATGTTAAAAAAAAAAATCATGATTGCACCCAATTACTATCGAATACATTGACAACAGCCCGTCTTGGAAAAACAATTTTTTTTTTTAAAAAAGCACAAGTTTAGAAATAAGTCTTTCACTAGCAATGGTCAGGACATCAAGCAATTCGCCCGTGATTTCAGTCACCACACAGTTCTGTTGGGAACGGTCACTTACAATAGCTTACATGGTCAGTGTCGATTCCCGTCTGTAGACAAACGATCATCCTCCTTTCACAGTTGGGTCACACAAGGTGGCTGCAATCGGGGTCAATCTTATCGACCAACTGGATCAGGGAAATGCAGCACGGTACATCGGGGGGAATGCAGGGATATAGGGATATAGCAAGCGGCCCAACACCATTCGCTGCCGTTTGGTCTGGTTTATATATTCTGCTCCTTGTGGGTATACGGCAGTGAAATTCCACCAAACCGATAACTAAATCAAAGCCCTGTCACTCCTCCTCTAGGTTACTAACCTACAGACGCGGAATGTGATCACCCCATCGCCACCACTGGATTAGCGCCTCTGCTAAAGTAGCAGCAGAAGGAATTTCAGGTGGTTGTGAAGCATTCATATAGGAGCATCCTGCAGCAGAATTCGAGAGCCTATGTGCTATTAGATTAGTTATTCTTGGGCTTTAAAAACAAAACTTTCAAGGTTAGTTTAATGCTTTGTGGTAACTCCTAGTTTAAGTTTAGAGGGTATTTGATTGGGTTTAATATCTGTGTTGTGTGCTGGTGGCGATGGTCACTGCCATCAGTATCTTTGTTACTCGAGGACTGAATGGAAGTCTAGAATTTACCATCGATCGCTGGGAAATTCGATTCCAGTGCATCTCATCAAAAGCGCACTTACTTCCTGCAAAGTAAAAACAGAAGGGTCTCACTGTTATTTTGGGTATTTAGCTCAGCGTTCTGGTGGTCAAGTGTTGCCGGGTGGTTTTATAGGCCGCACAGTCACTCCTATCAAAGTGACAAAGCCAACAATGTCTGAGGGGTAGGTAAACA
The DNA here is from genome assembly GCF_035084215.1 of Heptranchias perlo. Lineage (NCBI taxonomy): Eukaryota > Metazoa > Chordata > Chondrichthyes > Hexanchiformes > Hexanchidae > Heptranchias > Heptranchias perlo. The sequence goes on along the minus strand of NC_090355.1, from coordinate 34,792,010 downwards.
GAATGCTTTTCTGCTTTTCACCCAGGGACAGTACCAGGTGTGGGTGTAGCATATGTAACACATTGGACTAAACTCGGAATAAAAGCCAACCACCCCCGCCCCCACCCAACCTCGACCCCAGAATAAACTCTCCCGTTTCCAACAGCTCCGCACTTTTATACATCAGCAGCCAGTCTGCAAGATTAGTGTACGAGTTGAGGTCAGTTTTGTACAGGGCGGACTTATGCCCATTGGTTGCAGAAACGAGGCTTCCCCAGACTCCCCACAATTAGGATCCTGAGAAGACCCAATTCTCCTCTACAAGACCCAGGCTTGCTTAGCAACAACCCAGGCCCCAGATAAAGTGACCATGTCCTAAATACACATCATCTGACTGTCAGTTTGTCAAAGGGTTACCCTTTGCACAAAAGATCATCAAATCAAAAGAATCAGACTAAAGGTGCACAGAGCAACAGGAGAGGGAGCAACTGGGGAGGAGAGGGGGAGGGTGAAAGGAAGAGGGAGAGGGATGGAAAGGGGGAGGGAGCAACAGGCTTCTACAATCCCCATTTCCGTTTGGCTCAGTGTCGCTAATGTTAGAATGTAGAATAAAGAATTTCTTTCTTTTTGGAAAAAAAACAAAATGCCAATATCTGTTTGAGTTCTCAAACGAGCCAGTTGTTCATCACAGATCTAACTAACCAGTGAGAAAAATAAAAATCAGCTTTTACACTCACATCACGAGTGTTTTTTTTTAAAAAACGAATTTCTTTTTCTAAAGTGCAACATGATCCCTTATAATCTCTCTGGCTGCTACGGAAGTAACCTTTCCATGTCAAATACCTGACTGTCAATTCCCGAACTCTCTCCTCCCTTCCAATTTTTTGTTTAAACCTGTATCATTAAAAAAATCTCACGCTACTACAATTTGAAAGAAGGTCCCTTTCCGTACTGCCCCTCCCTAAAATAAAAACCAAGTTCCCGAATCAGATGCAATAATGTCACATTTCACTGGCACTGTGTTTAAACTGGTTCAGTCCAGCACCCACACAATTCTAACATGCAGTAGAAAGCTAACAGCAAGCTGCGTCAACACTGACTGTTGTCACAGGGGGGGGTTTCTAGGCTATCGACGTGCCTTTGACAGTCTGCAAAAAAAAAATTAATTGAATTTAAAAAACGTGTTTTTTTTTGTTGTTTCCTTTTCCACTCCTTCGAGGTCCGCACCAAGGTCGTGTCCCCAGTGAAAAATGCCAACTTCACATCACTGCATTTTGGTGCCCAGCTTCCGTTGTCTGTTCCTGAGGATGAAGGCAAATAAAAAAAAAAGGAATTTAAACTCAGCCCTGGAAATCAGGCAGCAATCGTATTTTCTTTTTTTTGATCAAAGCTACAACAATGAGGAGGAAGTCAGGGGAACCTGGAGGGAAATAAACACTCAGAGCATATAAAACTCCTCAACCCTCCTGCCAATTCGAGTAGAAAGGTACGGTATAACAACAACTTACATTTATACAGCACCTTTAACGGAGTAAAACGTCCCAAGGCACTTCACAGGAGCGTAAATCAGACAAAAATGGACACCGAACCACATTAAGAGATATTAGGACGGGTGACCAAAAGCTTAGTCAAAGAGGTAGGTTTTAAGGAGCGTCTTAACTGAGGAGAGGGGGTAAGAGAGGTTTAGGGAAGGAATTCCAGAGCTTAGAGCCTAGCAGCTGAAGGCGCAGGTGGGGCAATGAGAAGAGGAACATAACTTTAAATCATGTGCTTGAGAGTCCAGATTCCTCAATGGCAGTGGTGAGGTGGTCAGGGAGAACAGGACAGCACACCCAACGATACAGAACCCAAACAAACAAATGGGGCTTTAGGACATGGCACAGAAATGCAAGGAGGAAATCAGAAAGAGCGTGTCACATGGCTACATAACCCCAGATGCTACCGTGGAGTAAGAATAACCGATAGATGGGGAATTGGAAAGTTTGGCAAGATGCAGGATCTCACCTGCAATTTCTAACAAAGTGAGTTGTAAACCTCAAACAGTACTGCTGGGAGACCAGGCCTGGCTGGCCTCCCACTTTCCACCCTTCATAAACTTTAGTTCATCCAAAACCCTTTTGCCCATATCTTAACTTGCACCAAGTCCCGTTCACCCATCACACCAGTCAACGCTGACCTACAATGGCTCCCAGTCAGACAACGCTTCGATTTTAAAATTCTCATCCTGGTTTTCAAATCCCCCGTGGCCTCGCCCTTCCCTATCTCTGTAACCTCCTCCAGCCCTACAACCCTCAGATCTCTGCACGCCTCCAATTCTGGCCTCTTGCACATCCCCGATTTTCATCGCTCCATGGCCAGGCCATCAGCTCTGGAATTCCCTCCCTAAACCTTTCTGCCTCTCTCTCCTCCTTTAAGACGCTCCTTAAAACCTACCTCTTTGACCAAGCTTTTGGTCCAACAATGCAGCACTCCCTCAGTACTGCACTGCAGTGTCAGCCTAGATTACGTGTGCAAGTCTTTGGAGTGGGACTTGAACCCACAACCTTCTGACTCAGAAACGAGAGTGCTACCCACTGAGCCACAGCTGACGCTTCTGTTTTGTCCCATTGGAGATCGAGGGTACAGTCTGTAATTGGATAAGTAGAAACACAAGCCATGTTGATTTCTCAGTTGCTTGGTTTGTAGATCCTTAAACGTGGGGCGAGTTTCCATGTGAGTCAGACACCCGACTGACCAAAAACAAAAGTGGCATCTGAGTGATACTGACAATTAAAGTGTACGCCTTTAATATATAAAAGATTCCCCTTCCCAGCAAGAAGAATCTTGCAAGCAACAGTTGGTTTCCTTTACAACAACTTGCATTTAGGTAGCGTCTTTAACATAGTAAAACATCCCAAGGTACTTAATACAAGAACAATGAGTTTATATTATATAAGGGTCACGGAACCAAGGCAGGTGGATGAAGTTAAGATACAGATCAGCCATGATCTAATTGAATGGCGGAACATGCTCGAGGGGCTGAATGGCCTACTCCTATTCCTATATTCAAATCAGCAAGGAGACAGGTGCGCAGAGTTCACCATTCTTACCGTGCTTCTGACCTTGTGACCGTGTACTCAAACCAGAGGATGTTTGGAATCAGACTCGTGTCCCGTATCAGGAAAAACTCAGAGATTGGCCTGAATTGTGAGAAAAGGAGACACGAAAAGAAAGTGTTTGAATCATTGAGGTCTGATGCTAGTCTAAAACGCAGCAAAGAATTCAACCTGATGAAGACAGTTCCAATGAAGGGTTACACCCGAAACATTAAACCATCTTTCTATTTCAGGCGCTATCAACCTGCTGTGCTTTTTGACATAATCAATGTATTTTTCGTGGGAGGGACTTTGACAGTCAGTGGCCCTGAGGCCTGGTTCTAGCCCAGTCCCTTTTATATACTCACTGCAAAGGAGAGCTAAATAAACAAATTCTGGGAAAGGGGGCAAAAGTGTATAAGATTTTAAAAATATATTGTTCTAGTGTGCCAATTTAATCAGGATTTCAAATAAAACTGGAGCAGAACATGTGATTATAATGAAGTCCGAACATCTAAAATTAAGAGCTTCTTATTGTCTCCATGTAATACGTAAAGGTTAAGGACACTTACCATGAAGCTATCCTGGGGAATAGTGGTGTTAGTACCTCTTGTGTAAAGATAAACCAGACTGCTCCCATTACCCCACCTGCTACAACTCCGTATATCACCTGGCTCCAGGAATGGTACATCAAATAGACTCTGCAAGACCAAACACAACATTCCTTTAAAGAATGAGTCATAGAATCTTACAGCACAGAAGGAGGCCATTTGGCCCATCGTGCCTGTGCCAGCTCTTTGAAAGAGCTGCCCAATTAGTCCCACTCCCCTGCTCTTTCCCTATAGCCCTGCAAATGATTCCTTTTCAAGTATTTATCCAATTCCCTTTTGAAAGTTATCATTGAATCTGCTTCCACCACCCTTTCAGACAGTGCATTCCAGGTCATAACTCACCGCGTAAATTTTTTTTCCCCTCATCACCCCCTGGTTCTTTTGCCAATTATCTTAAATCTGTGTCCTCTGGTTACAGACTCTCCTACCAGTGAAAACAGTTTCTCCTTATCTACTCTATCAAAACCCTTCGTGATTTTGAACACCTCTATTAAATCTTCCCTTAACCTTCTCTGCTCTGAGAGCAATCCCAGCTTCTCCACATAACCAAAGTCTCTCATCCCTGGTATCATTCCAGTAAATCTCCTCTGCACCCTCTCCAAGGCCTCAATATTCTTTAGAATTAATATAGACATGGTATGTATGTATGTATGTATGTATGTATGTATATATATATATGCATATATGCTGCATTTGGTCTGTCACCCTCCAGACTGCACACTGCTACAAATGCAAAATAAATCTTTAAACAAAAAGGACAGCAAGAAAGCCAGTCACTTAATGTTGGGTGCTCCTGACCTGGAGCCTGAAACTCCACAATTCCCAGTCTGCTCCCTCACCAAGCAATTGAACTCTGACTGTCCCAAGACTGTGTTTACTTAACAATAAGGCTTTGTGGCCTGAAAGGGACACCACTGCACCTTTAGCTACAGAATAATACATTGTCCATCACATGGTATAACACCCTTACCCTTATAAAACAGTGCGACACCCAACTTACCGTGAGCAACACCTCGGGGAATCTGCTGGTATACAAAAGGAAGCACTACCTACCTACTATACGACACAAGCAAGGCCACAGTCAGCAGACATATGGATAAAACGTGCCTCCACAACAGGTCTAAACATCTGGCGTTGTTTGTTTGGTGCATTCTGAGAAAAGGAACAAATATGTTTTTTTTAAAATGTTGACATTTTTCACCTCATAATTTACAACAACTTGCATTTACACAGCACCTTTAACGTAGTAAAAAATCCCAAGGTGCTTCACAGGAGTGTTATCAAACAAAATTTGACACCGAGTCACATAAGGAAATATTAGGACAGGTGATCATAAGCTTGGTCAAAGGGGTAGGTTTTAAGGAGCGACTGAAAGGAGGAGAGGTAGAGAGACGGAGAGGTTTAGGGAGGGAATTCCAGAACTTAGGGCCTAGGCAGCTGAAGGCACGGCCGCCAATGATGCGCAAGAGGCAGAGGCAGGGTTGTAGGGCTGGAGGAAGTTACAGAGATAGGGAGGGGTGAGGCCATGGAGGGGTTTGAAAATGAGGATGAGAATTTTAAAAGAGGCATTCTGGGACCGGGAGCCAGTGTAGGTCAGCGAGCACAGGGGTGATGGGTGAATGGGACCTGGTGCGAGTTAGGATATGGGCAGCAGTTTTGGATGAGCTCAAGTTTATGGAGGTGGAAGATGGGGGGCCAGCCAGGAGAGCATTGGAATAGTCCAGTCTGGAGGTAACAAAGGCATGATTGAGAGTTTCAGCAACAGATGAGCTTAACTCTTAACTCTTTTCATAGAATCTTACAGCACAGAAGGAGGCCATTCAGCCCATCATGCCTGTGCCAGCTCTTTGAAAGAGTTATCCAATTAGTTCCACTCTGCTGCTTTTTCCCATATTCCTGCAAATGTTTTCCTTTTCAACTATTTATCCAATTCCCCTTTGAAAGTTACTATTGAATTCCTTTCAGATGGTGCATTCCAGATCATAACAACTCACTGCATTAAAAAATTCTCATCATCTCCCCACTGGCTCTTTTGCCAATTATCTTAAATCTGTGTCCTCTGGTTACCGACCCTTCTGCCAGTAAAAAGTTTCTCCCTATCTACTCTATTCTAATTAGTATCTTATACACCTCTACAAAGTCTATTATTCAATTTCTTTCAAGGCTGAAGAGTTCACATTTTTCTAACCTTCATACAAAGCAGAGAACGTGTAATACTGCATCTTAAAACATATGCAAGAGACATACATACCTTAAATAAAGGAAAAGGAGTGAGTAGATGGAAAAGAACCATATGAACTGGGAATGACTGGAGGGCATCCCATACTCTGTAAACACGTTACTATGGCCACCTGCGTGTAAAAGTAATTAAGGAACATTTACAAAATATGAAATAATAGATCCTATCTTACACGTGTGCATAAGTTGAATGCTCATTAGGGAGAGCGCTCAGTTAGGATAAAGTACTCCAAGTACAGACAGGTCCATCCCCCAATAACGTGCCTAAAGCACAATGTTAGAAGACTCCACCCCACACTGCACGATGATTGAATGGAGCAGGGGAAGTAATGGAAGATTGTTCAGATTTTCAATCTTTCCGGTATTTGGTTTCAATAAACATTTTGACAAAAGGTTGTGTCTGAAAAGGCTGCCTGGCTGTAATTATTCTTCACTCTGATTTTACAAGGTCCTTTTTTTTTTAGGATCCCAGGCAACGAAGGAAACAGGCAGCCCGGTTATAATTAGTCTCTGAACACACAGGACACCCACAAAACATGAACATTTGTGTTTTGTGACTTTGATCGGATAATATGACACCATGAAATTCCACTCCACAGATATCACCACCACAAGTAGCAGACTGCCAGCAGCACTGCCCATTCAGTGTGTGTCAGGAATGGAAATTCCCCAGTGTCACATTAGGGTCAGCTGCTCAAACTGCCTCTACACAGCCATTTTTAACAATACAGAAATTTATTACAAGGGGAGGTGATAGAGACACCAAATAGATGCTCAGGCTAATCTTTAAAGGCCCAAGTGTGTTACAGAATCAATCCTAGAAGGGACTGTCCACAGCCAACTCCCAGCCTGGCTGTTGTAGAAACAACCCGTATTAATAACGGTGCTGTTCAGACAGAAGGTGCTGTTCTGCAGAGCAGTTTAAAGCCACCCTTTGCAGCTACTTTTTGTTGAGCACCAGTCTCTTTCGCAATTGCTGGCAGAGATAAGGTGGGAAAGTGGAGTTGAGGTAAAAATCAGATCAGCCATGATCTTATTAAATGGCAGAGCAAGCTCGAAGGGCCAAATGGCCTACGCCTGCTCCTATCTCTTATGGTCTTATATGCACAGGCCTGCATTAGCAAACCAGGAGGTGGCTGAAATCCATCTACTGTGGAGGAACACGGTGCTACATTTGCATCAGGAGTTAACCAACAGCAGTAAACTCCTACTCTAAATGGGGTATAACATTATGTGACAACTCAGTAGAATAATACTTACCCCATTAAACATCCTTTCAAAAATATTTTAATTTGAATATGGATTACAATAGCTTGAAGGAGTTACTAAACCAATTGTAAGGCAGCAGAATTAACAGAACAGTCATGCCAAAGTATGCCAGGTAAATAACTTAATCTCAGGTTAATCTCACTATCACCATCGGACTCAGTATCTACTCTGAGCCAATCATTATTCAGTTTTTAAAACAAAATTTAAAAGGTGAAAACTCTTGGTACCATAAATTCTGGTCTACAAGTCTATCCCGTATATTTACAGTACATTCAAATATGCAAGAAGATGTGACCCGCGCATCAGAAAGTACAACAATCTGATTTTCAACGAGAGCTCATTCCATATTCAGGAAGGATTGCCAACATTAAGTGCAGTGAGTGGCTCTTACCTTGGCACGGTCTGGGCTCTTTGATAATATTCTTAATTACCCAGTTGAAGCCTTCGTTTAGTACCAAACCACAGAGAAATGAAATCTGAAACAAACGAAAGTTGCAAAATGTAAACACTTCCAATGTTTTCAATGCACATGTCTTTGGAAACATCTCATTAGCCAACACCAGATTGATGTATGGCATGGCATTTCTTATGTTATTATGGTTTGGCTGCAGGCAACTTACTCTCTCCCACTGCTACAATTCTTACCATCCACTAATACATCCATAAAGGGAAAGAGACACTTACCAAAGTCCATCAATATCTGTAGGCAAAATAGTGCAAACTAAACAAGCGATTCCACAAAGGAATGTGAAATAGAGGTCACTCAGAATACTGAAATTATTAGTAGCCTTTATCATACACCTCGAACAGCCCCTTTATATTATAGCACTACTCCTGAAGCTTGAGCTTTAAGATAAACGAAGCACACCATTTTATTCCTAGCCGCTGGCAGGCTGGCTGGGCATTCACCCTACACGCAGAGCAGCAATGTGGGTTTTCGATCTCCGTCCTGTGCCGATCATCTCCAGCCATTGGGGAAGGTCCAGTTGCCGGAAAATTAATTTGTGAAATGCATTATTTTCAAACCACGCCCTCAGTTTTGTCTCTTAATGCCACTGCTGGAAAATCTGCCCCACAATGAGAATAGGATGGGAGTCCACATCAGTAGAACCTCTGGAGATTATAAAACAGCTTCTACATAGTTCTGTAGAGTATTTTTGTGTGGAACACTCATCATATTACATTGGAAAATGACCTCAAAGCCTTCATGCCACTATTTTGTTTTAAAAAGTACAGTGTGCGCAAATTTAGATTACTCCAAACAACTATTTCTAGTGCTACTCTTAACCCACTTACCTGCTCTACAGACACTCGACTGATAAGAATTTCCATATGGTTTATTTGGGAAGAGAAGAGCAATATGAACTGGTGCGCTGAATCGTTGAGTGCGGACCCATTCGCTATGAACGCGATATCAGAGACCCATGCACCTTCCATTTCTCTCAGTTCTTCACGTCCCCTCATATATTCCTCCTACAGGGAACGCTGGCAAGTGATCCATCCTCAAGCCTCTGCTGTTCCAAGACCACCCACTAATGAAGTGCAAGGAGGGGCCATTCATTTATAACAGGAGAAAAACGACTCCCACCAGTTTAAGATTGGGAACTCACTGTGTGCAGAAATCAAGTGGAATACAGTATATGAGGGCTATTGGTGACTAAATGAACTACATCATCTGAATAAATCAGATTTAGTAAGCTTTTTTTAAATTATCAAAAATTTATATTTAAGAGTTTATATTAGAAATTGCATTCATAAGATCAGGCATCATGTATAAAAACACAGACAAAAATCATCACTTTTAAGCAATGGTTGGGGAAACCAACATACACGCACATGGGTTGCATGATGCCAACACACACTGCAACAGAGCAATGGAATCAAAGCATTTTCCCTTGGCCCCACAGTGCAGGTTTATGATCTCAGCAGCTTCACAGTGGTGGAGAAGCAACTCGCCCAGACTCCACACCTTCCTCACCCCCTTCCTCCAGAGAACAAGGGAAGAGGGTGGGAACATACTGGAACCGAGACCATTCCATTGGTAACATTCGGAGTAACCATTCCCATTTAACAATGTGAGAAACATTAAAATGCAAGACTTACAGAGTGCAGCTCCCTCTTGAACACAATGAGCGTGATGAAACCAAAAAGGATAAATACTGGTACGAGACTTAAATATGCAAGAACCTTTCCTGTGAAGTCACCTGGAGAGCAAGAAAAATTACAGTATGTTTAGGGTAGTGCAACACAGCAATAAGGAAAAGAGACTGCAACTTTTAAAACATTATTTAACCCCTGCATTTTCTCCCCAGGATGCCTCGGATGTCCCATGACCAAGTGGGTAGATACCAGCATCCAGGGATCCAACAACGCTGCTCTGGGCCAGATCCTAGGAGTGAGACACCGATTTGAGACAACACTTTGATTGCTCCCTCCTCCACACTCTCCAGTGTCAGCCTAGGCTCAGTTGGTAGCATTCTCGCCTGAGTCAGAAGGTTGTGGGTTCGAGCCCCACTCAAGAGGCTTGAGCACAAAATCCAGGCTGACACTCCAGTGCAATACTGAGGAGCACTGCACCGTCGGAGGTGCTGTCTTTTGGATGAGACGTTAAACCGAAGCCCCGTCTGCCCTCTCAGGTGGACGCAAATGATCCAATGGCATTATTTCGAAGAATAGCAGAGGAATTCTCCCCGGTGTCCTGGCCAATATTTCTTCCTCAACCAACATCACTTTAAAAAAAAATGATCTGGTCATTTATCACATTGATGTTTATGGGAGCTTGCTGATGCATTTCCCTTCATTACAACAATGACTACACTTCAAAAAAGTAGTCACTAATAAATCCAATAGGGAATTCAGGAGAAATTCTTTACCCAAGAGAGTGGTTAGAACGTTGAACTCGCTACCACATGGAATAATTGAGGCGAATAGCATTGATGCACTTAAGGGGAAGCTAGATAAGCACATGAAGGAGAAAGGAATAGAAGGGTATGCTGATAGGGTGAGACGAAGTAGGGAGCGAGGAGGCTCGTGTGGAGCATAAACGCCGGCATGGACCAGTTGGGCCGAATGGCCTGTTTCTGTGCTGTACATTCTATGTAAGCACTTCATTGGCCGTAAAGCATTTTGAGACATCCTGAGGTCGTGGAAGGTGCTGTATAAATGCAAGTCTTTCTTTCTTTTCCCAGCACACCACTGCAGAGGTTGTGGGCTCTTATATCTTCCTGCATCAGCACAGCTGAGATAGGGAACTCAGCCAAGGGGGGGGTTCAAACCTTCATCCTTCCACTCTGGTACGCTATATATGCTACCTCACCAACCTCATACTGTAATCCTCTTAAATAACTTCTCAAAAACAATCCCAGTTACTGCAGTACTGATAACCAATTGCAGTGCATTTTTCTCTTGCCTCTGCCCCTTCTCGTATCACAGTTAACTCAGCCCTATGTCTCAAAGACAAAATTAACAGGGCAATTATACTGCTATGCAAAAAGAAAGATGGTGCAGTTGGTAAATGCACATCCAAGGGTGGAACCGAACTTTTCATTCAAGGAAGGCCCCAGGTTTGATCCATGAACTGTACTGAAGGCAACAGGGGTGCTGCAATTGCCTTTGGCAGCCCTAGGCTGGATAAAGGAAACACATAAATTGGCTAATGTTTCCACTTCCGGTCACTATCTAATACCATGTGCTAGAAAGTGTAGATGTCAGATGAGGAGAGGATCGGGCTTGGTTGCAATTCAATCTCCCGCCCCCAACCTCTCCTCCCCTCCCCCAGTGACTCTTGACAGGAGAGGGGAGTGGATGAGAGGAGAGAACTACAGCAAACAGAACTCATGACCAAAACTGCAGCAACTTCTCCCAATAAAAGCACGGCAATTTCTCCAGCAAAATGCAGTGAGTGGAGGATAGTTAGATACAAATTATGTGCGTAAAATCAATCCCAGTCACTTTAAGTAGTAAGCGTGATTGACGGGGGAATTACCCAATCATCTCCATTCTGGCCGGGGAATATTGGTGTCACTATACGCAGTCATCATTTGCTGCACCCCATTACATAGCTGAGAACAGATAACTCAGCACAGACCAGCAATCAACCTGGGGCCTTCCTTATCTTTATGGTTTGGTAGCACACTAGGAAGATGTTTTACCCACTGAGGTACAAGTTAACCTCTTGAAAATGTATATGAGTGCCCAGTGGTTGTGCATTCCTATACCCCATCTTTTAGTCGGCCAAAGCACAGGGAGTTAACAGTGAGGCTATTGCCTCGTCATGGTACCACCCACGGCCTGAGAAACTGTCAGACTGTGCAAGTGGCCGGGAATCTAATGCTGTAATTCCCCTTTTCAGGTAGCAGGCACACTGCTTTTCTTTTAACACTATCTTTCACGACTGCATATAGTGACACCACTATTCCCCGGCCAGAATGGAGATGATTGGGTAATTTTCCCGTCAATCACACTTACTGCTTTAAGTGACGGATTGATTTCACGCACATAATTTGTATCTAACTATCCTCCACTCACTGCATTTTGCTAGAGAAATCGCCGTGCTTTTATTGGGAGAAGTTGCTGCAGTTGGTCATGAGTTCTGTTTGCTGTAGTTCATACTCTTTAAATAGATTCTGTAGACTGTTTGCTGAGTAAATAGACTTTGTTTACTGTAACATAGAACATTTGCTGTGAATCATGCCCTAAGTCCCACCCGCCTCCAACTCGTTGGCTGACACAGTGGTGTCACCAGAGTCTGGCAAATGACCTCAAAACCCCTGTGCTAGGGAAGAGAAAAATCAGGCCCAATGGCTGTTCAGCGACCCTTGCAGGAAAGCATCATGCGCAGATGTTGGGTGAGCAGCCAAACAGCTTCTGACACTCACTGTTTAGGCTCATACCCAAACAATGGTCACTTAGCTGAATTGCTGGCAGCTGCACTGGACCATACCCCAAAGTATTTATCCAATTCCCTTTTGAAAGTTACTATTGAATCTGCTTCCACCGCCCTTTCAGGCAGTGCATTCCAGATCATAACGATGCACTGCTTAAAAAAATTCTCCACATCTCCCCTCTGGTTCTTGAGAATTTTTTTTACGCAGCGAGTTGTTATGATCTGGAATGCACTGCCTAAAAGGGCGGTGGAAGCAGATTCAATAACAACTTTCAAAAGGGAATTGGATATATAGTTGAAAAAGAGAAATGTGCAGGGCTATGGGGAAAGAGCAGGGAGAGTGGGACTAATTGGATATCTCTTTCTAAGAGCCGGCAGAGGCACGATGGGCCCAATGGCCTCCTTCTGTGCTGTGTGAGTCTATGATTCAAAGATGGAATCCCTCAATTAACCTAGATTCTGGCCGTAGTCAAGCTGCTATGGGGAGGCCCAGTGGTTGGGGCTGTATCATTAATTCTGTGGCTCCCACGAGGGCTGGGGAGGAAGTCCAAGGAAATTTCGGAGCAGAATCTGTGTAGACGAGACTACAGGTCACCTACCCTCTCAGGGAGGCCAAAGAGCCGAAAAATAATTAACGGGCAAACAATTTTTTTTAAAAACAAAACATATCCTCTATAGGCACAGCTTCTGAAAATGTTACGTTTCACTTTTTGTTTTTAACCCACTCAATTTTTTAAACTGATACGTTTTCCCCTGCTAAATCAAACCTCCGAGTTCATTCCTTCTCTCTGGGGCAAACAGTGCTAGCTGAAATCAGAGATAGACACACGCACACAGTGAAAAAGGTCCTCCCACACAGAGTGCTACAATGAGATTCTGATCCCTCTTGGCTTTCTCCCTCCACGTTTCCCTTAAAGACTTTTCCTTTGAGCAAGAGAAATAGATTCTCCTATCCTTGCACTTCCTTTCCCAATGGTCTTCAACTACCGTTAATTTAATCAAAGCTTTGGGCCTACTACACAGCACCTCTAATGAAATTTGCAGCTTTGCATTCAGCCTCACAATATATGAGAGGATTTCAAAATAGGATCCCTCTACCTTTTAAACTGTGATTTTAAAAAAACCTTATAAACATTTTATCACCATCACATGATAAGATTTGGATCATTGAGTCTGCCTATTCCTGGATCAGCAATTGTTGCCCAATTACGAACACCAGTTACTTCTTTCTGTGCAGGATTTACACAAGGCTAGGAGTGCTGAACTGAAGGTTGATTGACTCGCTGCCAGCTCCCGCCCTTTGCTAATCATTAAGTGTTAGTCCTGGGCAGGTTTAGAGATTACCCGGTTTGTGCAAGGGAGAAGGCAGGGAGCTTTCTTTAGAACTGTCCATTCCCACATTTGTACTTATTGCTAGGTTCTAGATCACTAGATGGAATGACTGTCAACAGGCAAATGATTAGTCTGTGCGAGTTGAATCTAAAAACCCAGTGAAGAGTAGTAAAATCACATTTGAAAGTCAGGTCATTAACCTGCTACCATTCAAGCTCCAGCACATTAGTAGGATGTGGATTTATGCCAGCAACTCCCCACAGGATGATTCCCTGTATAACAACTAGCATTTATATAACGCCATTAACATAGAAAAATATCCCACGGCACTTCATAAAGATGTAGCAAGACCAGTATTTATTGCCCACCCCTACTTGCCCCTCGAGAAGGTGGTGGTGGGCCTTCTTCTCGAATCACTGCAGTCCATGTGGTGAAGGTGCTCCCACAGTGCTGTTGGGTCAGGAGTTCCTGGATTTTGACCCAACGACGATGCAGGAACGGCCGATATATGTCCAAATTGGGATATTGTGTGACTTGGGAGGGGAACTTGTCCTTCTAGGTGATGGAGATCGCAAGTTTGGAAGATGGTGTTGAAGAAACATTAGGAGAGGTGACCAAAAACTTGGTCAAGGAGATGGATTTGAGGGGTTTGGGGAGAGAATTCCAGAGTGTGGGGCCTAGGTTGCTGAACACACGGCCACCAATGATGGGGCAAAGGGGAGGGGGGAATCCACAAGAGGCCAGAGTCATAGAAGTGGAGAGTTCAGGTGCTAGGTAGTAGTACTGGAGGAGGTTACAGAGATAGAGGGGAGTGATGCCATGGAATGATTTAAACACATTAGCCAACCTGCAGTAGGAAGACACATGAAGGCCAGACAATTGCCCACAGCGAGGGAAGGTTGGGAAGTGGGCAATAAGTCACTCAGCCATTTTCATGCACCTCCCCATGGCCAGTTACAGAACGACGCTGTCAAAGGCCTGGGAATTGGCTACTCAAGTTTGTTCTCAAATAATCAAAGATGGGAAAGGGGGGAAAGAAATGACTTTTAAAAAAAAACCTTTGACTAAATAAAACAAAAACTGACAAAGCAGGAACATTTACAAACTGGACAACTTGTTGAAATACTTCAATATTGTTAATTTTTCTCTGATTGTGTTAAAGGCTTATGAAATACGAGTGTTCTATGGTCTACTGAATCATTAAAAATTACAAAACAGAAGGAGGCCATTTGGTCCACTGAACCTGTGCCTGCTCATCAACTGGAGCTATCTACTCGAATCCAGCTTTCCTCTCCCATATCCTTTTAAAGTCTTTCTTTTCAAATACATGTAGTCTCTGCCAATAGGCACGTGGTGAACTATGCCAAGTTCTAATAACTCTTCGTGTGAATAAAATTCTTCCAACTCCTGCCTTCGATCTGCTCCCATGTTACTGATTTGCCAACCAGCATAAACAATCATTCACTATTTACTGTCCCCTGAAATTCTGAAAAACTCAATTAACCTTCTCTGTTCCACTGAAAATGCCCCAATTTTTCAAGCCTTGCTTCAAAATCATAATCCGTCATTCCTGGCATCATTCAAGTGAACTTTGCAGTACCATTTCCATGGCTCCAATATCCTTCCTACAATGGGATGCCCAGAACTGCAGGCAACTGTGGACGAAACAATATCTTCTACAAATTTGACATCACTTCCTTGTTTTGGTATCTAATGCCCCCATTGTTTTGGATACATTAAAATATACAACGATCTGCTATGCTTTGCTGCGCTTTCACATTTTATCTACACATTGTGTGTACTTATTCTAATTGCAAGGCCCAACTGAAAATATGCCTTGGGGGGGGGGGGAAAGAGAACAGGGGCGGGGGCAGGGAAGCTGCATACAATTCTCTTTCCTTCTCAGGTCGCCTAGAGGGGAAGCATCATCATGGAGAGATATTAGCCAGAATTCCTCCCTCATCTCAAAACTTTTATCTGTTTTGTTTTCAGAATCGTCATTTACTGGGCTCATCCATGTGGGGGGGGGGGGGGGGGGGGGAACAGGCAGACTTCATCCTTCATATCACCATTTTCTCTTCAAAATAACTATTTACTCCCACACACAGCTATGAAAATTAACAGCAGAAATTGGCTGTGCTCTTCTGAACAAAATCTCAATCTATAAATCATACCTGCAGCTGGCTAGTCAGTATATTTATGAACAAGTCAGCTTGCTACTCATTACAGTTTACACCCATAGCATGTGGAGCAGCCTAGAAAAATGCAGGAAAACTGAAGCAATTAGACATCATTGGCGAGCAGACAGAAGTGGTGGATGAATTTGTATACCTAGAACTTTTTATCCCAAGGGGACACAAGAATGAGGTGATCGGATACACTGCTCTGCCTGGAAGTGTTTATGATCAGCTACTGACCCAGAATGCTGGATGCTTTTTGAACATGCTGTACAAGCAACATGTTAGGTATCAGCTGGGAAGACAGAGTAAACAACAATGAAGTAATGACAGGAGTGGCCTGGATCCAACAAAGCAAGTTACAGCAAAAGCAGTGACACAGGTAGGGATGTACAGCTGAACATCAGCACACTGAGGAGGTAATGGAATCGGCCTCAGCTAGCAACACATGGTAGGCTAAAGATGAAATTGTCTATGGGAAGAAAGGAAAAAAACTTGCATTTATATAGCATTTTTCACAATCTCAGGACATTCCAGAATGATTTACAGCCAATGAAGTAATTTGGAAGTTTAGTCACTAGTAACATAGGGAAACACAGCAGCCAATTTGCACGCAGCAAGATCCCACAAACAGAAATTAAATAAATGACCAAATAATCTGTTTTAATGATGTTGGTTCAGGGATAAATATTGGCTAGGACACCAGGAAAACTCCCCTGATCTTCTTCGAAATAGTGGGAACTTTTACGTCTAACCGAGAGGGCAGATGGGGACTTGGTTTAACATCTCATCCATAAGACTGCACCTCCGACAGCACTTCAGTACAGCACTGAAGTGTCAGCCTGGATTATATGCTCAGGTCTCTGGAGTAGGACTTGAACCCACAACTTTCTGACTCAGATGCAAGAGTGCTACCCTCTGAACCAAGGCTGACAACTAGACCGGACAATAGGGAGTCCATAGTGATACGACGTCAAGATCTTGTGTCTATGTTCAGACTGGTTCTAACTGACTGATTAGGTTGGTTGACGAATTTCTGTATTTATTTTGCTTTATAAATAAGATAAAGGCTCTGAATAGGTGTTTTGGGGCGAGTTTTATTTATCTTCCTTCCCTTTTTCAGACCTCTGCCACACTACACTGCTGTGAAAGTGAGCAAGCAACCTACTCCCAAACCTACTCTGCAAATGAATTCTTACTTGGCACTTCTCCCAACCCTCTCCACAGTGCAGCAGAGACTGGAAACTCATGTTGGGGAATCAGTGTGTCGACCTGACCTCCTACTGTTGCTTGGTGTAGCAGATTGTGCACCAAAGCTTTACACCACTTAAAACATTCAAACCCAATTAAGGTGTATTATTGCTGTTTATTCCCTTTTTTTTAAAGCTTCAAGTGTAGTAAAAGCCACTCTCATTTTCAACACCAAGGGCCAACAAATCAATCACTAATTTATGGTCAAAAGATTAAAATTTCAAACTAGTACATCAAGAGTTACATTTGGTTAGACTTCTGCCAGTATCTCAGCCTCCACTGAGATAATACAATTAAGCTCAGATTGTTCAAATGTGTCAGCTGTGGCTCAATGAAAGCACTCTTGCCTCTGAGTCAGAAGGTTGTGAATTCTGTCAGAGGAAACGTCTTGTAGATGAAATGTTATACTGAGGCCCCGTCTACCCTCTCGGGCGAACGTAAAATATCCCATGGCACTATTTCAAAGAAAAGCTGGGGCGTTCTCTCCGGTGTCCTGGCCAATATTTATCCCTCAACCAACATCACTAAAAACAGATGATTTGTCATCATCTCATTACTGTTTCTGGGACCTTACTGCGCGCAAATGGGCTGCCACGTTTCCTACACTGCAACGGTGACTATATGTCAAAAGTATTCAATTGGCTGTAAAGCTCTTTTGGGACATCCTGAGGTCAAGAAAGGCAGTGTAGTTCTTTCTTTCTTATAATTATACTCTCCAAGTCCATAAAATGTTGCAACACAGAAACAGGCCATTTATTCTGCAGGGGGTTTTCTCCACATGATCCAGTTGGGCTAATCCCAGTCTCTTGCTCACTCTCCCACACCTTTTACTGTTCCACTTTATCAAATTCCCTTTTAAAAATTACAGATTTCAATGAGACTAAGGCTTCAATATATTCAGTACAAAACACTAATCAATCTTTTTAAGATTATAATATAAAAGGCAATAACTGACTCCTAAACCTCTAGCAATGTAGTCACTATAATCTCTCACATTTTAAGTCCTTGCTATGAATATTTTCACCATGACAGCTCCTTGCTGCCCCAGCGCTCGGACGCACTGCGCATGCGCCACAGAACGGGCCGCCAGCCCGCGCGTGCGCTATAGGGGCCTGGGCCCTGCCGAGCATGCGCACCTCGGTCTGAGTTCGGGACAATATTCGGCACTGATGCGCGAGTAATTGCGAGGCTGGACGGACAGAAACGAGGAGCGCATTATTTTGCAGCAACCACCCAGCGGAAGCGCTCATTCTTCCTCCTCCTCTTACCCCCCACCCCCCAAACAACAAGGCCTGCAAACAAGGCTGCGATTTCTCCCCTGCACCGCTCGCTCGCTCGCTGTTATTTTTCCTCGCTCGCAGAAATTTCTAAAGGAAGCCGAGAAACGTTCTTGCGCAGCTCCTGCAAGGAGAAGGTATTTTTTTTTTTTACCTGGGGGATATTCGACGTGTGTGAGGGAGAGCGGCTGCCACCGCTCCTTCTCCACAGCAACCGAGCACTTTCCAACCGCCGCCATCTTTACCGCATCACGGCGACCCGCCGACAGCCAATCACGCAGCCCGGGCTCTGCCGGATCCCCACCAATAGCAGCTCAGTAACTAGGGAGGATCGAACCAATCACGGCGCAGGAGAGCGGCTGCTCCCGCCCCCTTGCCGGCCGCTATTGGCCAGGGGAGAGAGTGACTGCAGGATCGTCCAATCAGAAGGGCGGAAGCCCGTCCAATCATAGGACGGACAACGTTTAGAATCAACTTCCAGACAAAGTAGTAGAGGGAAAAACGCTGAAATCATTTGGGAACCAATTGGGAGGGAAGGAAGGAATGAATGAATGAAGATGGGCCCAATACTCCTTCTCATATCTAATTATCTTATGACAAATGCCTAATTTGGAATAAATAAGACAAATATGGAGCAAAACAAAACTTGCATTAGTGTCAGACTTGGCTCAGTGGGCAGCATTCTTGCCTCTGGATCAAAAGGTTGTGGGTTCATAGGCCCCACTCCAGAGACTTGGGCGTATCACCCACGCTAACGCTCCCCGTGCAGTACTGAGGGGGAGCGCTGCACTGTCAGAGGTGTCGTCTTTCGCACAAGACGTTAGACTGAGGCCATGCCTCCCCTTTCAGGTGCATGTAAAAGATCCCACAGCACTATACGAAGAGCGGGGAAGTTCTCGTGACGTCCTGGCCAACATTTCAACATTTATCCCACAACCAACATCACTAAAAGAGATTATCAGGTTGTTATCACATTGCTGTTAATGGGATCTTGCTGTGTGCAAATTGGCTACCACATTTCCTACATTACAACAGTGACCACACTTCAACACTTTACTGTCTGTGAAGTGCTTTGGGACATCCTGAGGTTGTGAAAGGCACAATATAAATGCAAGTTCTTCCTTCTTTATCAAGCTCCCAAAGTGTCCAATGGACTACTTTGGAATGCAATGACTTGTTCTAATGTGAAACAGCTTAGACAATGCAAGAACTTGAATTTATATAGCACCGTGCACATCCTCAGGATGTCCCAAAGAGAGCTTCACAGACTATCAATTAATTGGGAAGTGTACTCACTAGGGTTCCAGGATTGTCCTGGAGTCTCCAGGAATTAAAGATAAATCTCCTGGACACTGCAAGCAACAAATCATTGGGGCATGAAGTGTTTTTTTTTTCATTTTCTTTGAACACTTTTGTTTATTAGTTATAAAGATATAGAAGATGGGGAAATGCTGTTTGACTGGAGGTCATGTGATGAAACCTCCAGGAATATATCCAAAAGATTTGGCAGCCCTAGTATTCACTGTTATATAGGCAAATGCAACAGCCAACTTGTTCATAGCTAGGTCCCACAAATAGCAAATGAGATTAATGACCAGTTCTGGTTGTGTTAGTTGAGGGATGAATGACGGCCAGGCCACTAGGAGATCTCCTTTGCTCCCCATGGGTTATTTTACATCCACCTGACCAACCAGACGGAGTCTCAATTTAACATCTCTTCCGAAAGTTGGCACCTCCCGTAATATATCACTCCACCTGTACTGCACAGAAGTGTCAGTATGGATTATGTGCTCAAGTGAGACTTGAGAGGAGGGGGCTGTTAACATGGCTGTCATGGTAGGAAGAGAGGTAAGGAATGCCAGGGTTTTGAGGAAAGATGTATTACATATAGGACATGGTGATTGAATCATGATTTCAACAGTGAGAATTTAAGGAAGAGAAAATGTGTAGGACAGTGTATTTGGAGCTTGGGAGAAGTGAGCAAAGTTAGAGAAATATTATCCTTCATAATACTGACAAAATAGAGAAATTATGAGCTATTGACAGGTTGGAGGTTAAAAGAGAGAGAAGGATCATATATCAAAGAAGGATTTTCATTTACACAGTGCTTATCACGTGTCCCAATGCATTTCATAGCTAATAAATTATTTTGAAGTCCAGTGGGTTTTGTCAGCAAAGGTAGCAGTGATTTTGTGCAAAGCAAAATCCTACAAATAGCAACGAGATGAATGACCAGTCAATTCATTTTTGGTAGTAGTGTTTGAAGGAGGAATCTTGGCCAGGACTGGGAGGACTCCCTGCTCTTCTTCAAACAGTGCCATGGGATCTTTAAAATCCACCTGGAATAGCAGATGGGGGTTTGATTATTTCTTATTCATTCATGGGATGTGAGCGTCGCTGGCAAGGCCAGCATTTATTGCCCATCCCTAATTGCCCTTGAGACGGTGGTGGTGAGCTGTCTTCTTCAACCGCTGCAGTCCATCTGGTGAAGGTTCTCCCACAGTGCTGTTAGGTAGGGAGTTCCAGGATTTTTGACCCAGCAATGATGAAGGAACGGCGCTATATTTCCAAGTCAGGATGGTGACTTGGAGGAGAATGTGCAGGTGGTGGTGTTCCCATGTGCCTACTGCCCTTGTCCTTCTAGATGGTAGAGATGGCGGGGTTGGGAGGTGCTGTCGAAGAAGCCTTGGCCAGTTGCTGCAGTGCATCCTGTGGATGGTACACACTGAAGCCACAGTGTGCCGGTGGTAGAGGGAGTGAATGTTTAGGGTGGTGGATGGGGTGCTAATCAAGCAGGCTGCTTTGTCCTGGATGATGTCAAGCTTCTTGAGTGTTGTTGGAGCTGCACTCATCCAGGCAAGTGGAGAGTATTCCATCACACTCCTGACTTGTGCCTTGTAGATGGTGGAAAGGCTTTCGGGAGTCAGGAGGTGAGTTGCTCGCCGCAGAATACCCAGCCTCTGACCTGCTGTTGTAGCCACAGTATTTATGTGGCTGGTCCAGTTAAGTTTCTGGTCAATGGTGACCCCCAGGATGTTGATGATGGGGGATTCAGCGATGGTAATGCCATTCAATGTCAAGGGGAGGTGGTTAGACTCTCTCTTGTTGGAGATGGCTATTGCCTGGCACTTGTCTGGCATGAATGTTACTTGCTACTTATCAGCCCAAGCCTGGATGTTATCCAGGTCTTGCTGCATGCGGGCACAGACTGCTTCATTATCTGAGGTGTTACGAATGGAACTGATCACTGTGCAATCATCAGCGAACATCCCCCTTCTGACCTTATGATGGAGGGAAGGTCATTGATGAAGCAGCTGAAGATGGTTAGGCCTAGGACCCTGCCCTGAGGAACTCCTGCAGCAATGTCCTGGGGCTGAGATGATTGGCCTCCAACAACCACTACCATCATCCTTTGCGCTAGGTATGACTTCAGCCACTGGAGAGTTTTCTCCCCGATTCCCATTGACTTCAATTTTACTAGGGCTCCTTGATGCCACACTCGGTCAAATGCTGCCTTGCTGTGAAGGGCAGTCACTCTCACCTCTGGAATTCAGCTCTTCTGTCCATGTTTGGACCAAGGCTGTAATGAGGTCTCATAACATCTCAGCCATAGGAAGGTGCCTCTGATAATGCAACATTCCCTCTGTACTGCACTGATTTGTCAGCCTAGATTATGGGTACCAATTCTGGAGTGGGCTTGAACCCGCAATCATCTCAATGAACTAAGATAACATGTGTTATCACAAATAGAAACAAATGGGTATGATCTCGTGGCCATTACAGAGACGTGGTTTTGTTGCTGCAATTTCGCTAGATGTTTGAAAGATCGAACAAATAGGTTTGCAACCTTTCTTTTTAGGGTTCAGATGTAAGTTTGGGCTGAACAAACACACCAGTAACAGATTTCGCATACAAAGATTTATCTTTAATAAATGCTTAACAAACACCGTTCGTAGTTTAAAGTACAATTCCAAAATATAAGACTCACAACTTATATTGATATTACCCGATTTGGTCCGAGGTGATCAATCTCTGTCCAAACCTCTACGTAGGGTTTCTGTCCCCAGGTCCCTGCTGTCGAGTGTTGCTCCGATCTGGGGTTTTTCCTCCTGGTTTATACTATCCTATAATCTGTCCCATCTCCTTGATTACACATTTGTTCCCTTTTCCTGCGCCCTGATGATTAGTTTATCCTATTCTACAACCTGTCCCATCTCCTTGATTAGTTTACATCTTACTTCATCCATTGACTCATTGTTTGTTTGTTAATTGGCGTCTGTAGTGACCTCACCCATGTCTGATGAGGTTACCTATGAGCCCTCTGTTTCAGAACATTACTGAACCTCTGCATTATTTATCCACTATCCCTTACACATGGTGACTCCTTCATTTTATTTCAGTTTTACACTACTTCTTCCATTTCCACAGTTGCAAGGTGACCAAGGTTGGGAGCTAAATATTCAGGGTTATTTAACATTTTGGAAGGATAGGAAAAAAGGTAAAGGTGGTGGGGTAGCTCTGTTAATAAAGGATGAAATTGGTATAATAGTGAGAAATTACCTTGGCTCAGAAGATCAAGATGTCGAATCAATTTGGGTGGAGATAAGAAATAGCAAGGGAAAGAAATCATTGGTGGGAGTAGTATATAGGCCCCAAACAGTAGGGCAATATATAAATCAGGAAATAAGGGGGGCTTGTAAAAAAAGTAATGCAATAATCATGGGCGATTTTAACTTTCACATAGATTGGACAAATCAAATTGGCAAAAATAGCCCTGAGGAGGAGTTCATAGAGTGTATTAGGGACTGTTTCTTAGACCAATATGTTGTGGAACCAACCAGGGAACAGGCCATTTTGGATCTGGGAATGGGTAACAAAACAGGATTAATTAATGATCTCAAAGTAAAGGATCCCTTGGGAAGCAGTGATCATAACATGATAGAATTTCACATCCAGTTTGACAGCGAGGATCTTTGGTCTGAAACTACTGTATTAAACTTAAATAAGGGCAATTATAAAGGAATGAGGGCGGAATTGGCTAAAGTGAACTGGGTAAACAGATTAGATGGTATGATGGTGGATAAGCAGTGGCAAACATTTAAAAATATATTTTATGACTCACAACAAAAATATATCCCTGTGAGGAGGAAAGACTCCACAAAAAGGGTGAACCAACCATGGCTAACTAAGGAACTAAAGGATGGTATCAGGTTAAAAGAAAAAGCATACAACATGGCAAAGATTACTGGTAAGCCTGAAGATTGGGAAAACTTTAAAAACCAGCAAAGGATGACTAAAAGAATAATAAAGGGAGAAAATAAATTATGAGAGTAAACTATCAAGAAATATAAAAACGGACAGTAAAAGCTTCTACAAGTATATAAAAAGGAAGAGGGTAGCTAAAGTAAACATGGTCCCTCAGAGGATGAGACTGGGGAAATAATAATGGAAAACAAGGAAATGGCAGAGGAATTGAACAGATATTTTGTATCTGTCTTCACAGTAGAAGACACTAATAACATACCAATAATAGTAGAAAATCAAGGGGCAAAGGGGAGGGAGGAACTAAAAACAATCACTATCACTAGAGAAAAAGTACTAGGTAAACTGATGGGTCTAAAGGCTGACAAGTCCCCTGGATCTGATGGCTTGCATCCGAGGGTCTTAAAGGAAGTGGCTACAGAGATAGTGGATGCATTGGTTGTAATCTTCCAGAATTCACTCGATTCTGGAAAGGTCCCAGGGGATTGGAAAACCGCAAACGTAACACCCCTATTCAAGAAGGGAGTGAGACAGAAAGCAGGTAACTATAGACCAGTTAGCCTAACATCTGTCATTGGGAAAATGCTAGAATCCATTATTAAGTAGTAGCAGGACATTTGGAGACTCATAATACAATCAAGGAGAGTCAACATGGTTTTATGAAGGGGAAATCATGTCTGACAAATTTATTAGAGTTCTTTGAGGAAGTAACAGGAAGGGTGGATAAAGGGGAACAAACGGATGCAGTATATTTGGATTTCCAAAAGGCATTCAATAAGGTGCCACATAAAAGATTACTGCACAAGATAAGAGCTCATGATGTTGGGGGTAATATACTGGCATGGATAGAGGATTGGCTAACTAACAGAAAACAAAGAGTCAGGATAAAAGGGTCATTTTCAAAATGGCAATCTGTAACTAGTGGGGTGCCGCAGGGATCAGTGCTGGGGCCTCAACTATTTACAATACAATCAAAGACTTGGTTGAAGGAACAGAGTGTCTTGTGACCAAATTTACTGATGATACAAAGATGGGTGAAAAGCAAGTTGCGATGAGGACACAAAGTGTCTGCAAAGGGATATTGACAGGTTAAGCGAATGGGCAAAAATTTGGCAGATGGAATATAATGTGGAAAATGTGAAGTCATCCACTTTGGGAGGAAAAATAAAAAAGCAAAATATTATTTGAATGGAGAAATACTACAAAATGCTGTGGTACAGAGGGATCTGGGTGTCCTCGTACATGAAACACAGAAAGTCAACATACAGGTGCAGCAGATAATCCAGAAGGCAAATGGAATATTGGCCTTTATTTCTAGGGGGATGGAGTGTAAAAGCAGGGAAGTCATGCTACAACTGTACAGGGTGCTGGTGAGATCACACCTGGAGTACTGCATACAGTTCTGGTACCTTTATTTAAGGAAGGACATACTTGCATTGGAGGCAGTTCAGAGAAGGTTTACTAGATTGATTCCGGGTATGGAAGGGTTGTCTTATGAGGAAAGATTGAACAGGTTGGGTCTATACTCATTGGAGTTTAGAAGAATGAGAGGAGATCTTATTGAAACATACAAGATTCTGAGGGGACTCGATAGGGTAGATGCTGAGAGGATGTTACCCTCACGGGGGAATCTAAAACTAGGGGGCATAGTCTGAGAATAAGGGGTCACCCGTTTAAGACGGAAATGAGGAGGAATTTCTTCTCTTAGAGGGTTGTGAATCTTTGGAACTCTTTACCCTAAAAAGCTGTGGAGGCTGAGTCATTGAATACATTCAAGACTGAGTTAGACAAATTTTTGATCAGCAAGGGAGTCAAAAGGATATGGGGAAAAGGCGGGAAAGTGGAGTTGAGGTAAAAATCAGATCAGCCATGATCTCATTAAATGGCAGAGCAGGCTCGAGGGGCCGAATGGCCTACACCTGCTCCTATCTCTTATGGTCTTCCGCTCTCCTCCTTCAAGACTCCTTAAATCCTACCACTTTGACCAAGCTTTTGATCACCTGTCCTAATATCTCCTTATGTGGCTTGGTGTCTGATTACGCTCCTGTGAAGCGTCTTGGGATGTTTTATTAAGTTAAAGGCGCTATATAAATGCAAGTTGTTGACTCTATCTCTGCCTGTAGCATGCTCATCTAACAACAACTTGCATTTATATATAGTGCTTTTAACACAGAAAAACGTAAAGGGAGTTTTGTGTGGGCAATAGCCATGGTGGGAACCTAGGGACAGGAGGAGGCCATTCAAGCTTCTCAAACCTGTTCCACCATTCAATTAGATCACAGCTGATATGTATCTTAACGCCATTTACCCGCCTTGGTTCCGTAACCCTTAATAACCTTGCCTAATAAATAAATCCATTTAACAGACAATTTTTCTTTCTTACTTTGAACCGTTTTTTTTAATTGAAATGTATTTATGGATACAGGACAGCAGTGACTATTTTAAAAATACTCAAAATTCACAAGGTGAAAAGAAAACATTTTACATCAAAAGCAATAATTAACACAAAAAATTAGAAATAGGCACACACATTTATATATTTATAGAATGACCATTTCAGACACTTGTTTCCCCATCTTTGCTCTTCCCAACCCCTAGCTTGTCACAAACCTCTGAATCTTTGAAAAATCTCAATAGCAGCTGTGAAAGACTGAAATGCAACCCAGCTCCAAATGGGACCAGCCCAAGTGTCAGCAGGAGACAATCTTCATTCAATTTTGAGATAGACCATTACCAAAATTAACCAATAACCCTGGATTGTTCAGTAACCACCAAATCCACTGTCAATCTAAGAAATGGTGGGGGAGGAGTGGCTTCTGAGAATATCTAGATCAGAATGTAATGGTTTTAAGCTAGAGTGAGTTCGGGTGTTTTCAGATGCTGGTGCTGGTTTGGTATCAGTCCAGATATGCCTTTGCTTGGTTGCTGGTAAAGAACAGTCTGGTATCGATATGGTAATGGTTCTGGTCTGTCCTGCAACACTTGCACTGGTAGTGAGCTGGTATTAATTACTTGTCCAGTGAGTTCATTGCAGTCCAGTTCTGTTAAGGCTTCCCCCATCTGCTGTCACAGCAGCACCTTAAGACAGTGTGTGGATCAAAGGGTTTCTTTATACCTTCAGCACCTCCCAAAACTCTCTCCCAATGGGAGACATTCTTTACAGGAACTAAAAACATGGTTCGATGGGAAGGGAAAAAAAACTGGACATGCCCACAGGAAAAAAAACATTAAAATGGGAACAGTAATAAGATCCAATACACCTGCATTGTTAGATTGTCATTTATAGACTCTTTGTTCTTTTCCTTTTAAAGGTACAAACCTCTTTCCCATATTTAACCACCCCCCCACCCCGGGCCATGAACCAATTGAGGGCAGGTGGGTGACTTGCTCCAGACCAAATCTGGTGCCACTCAGAGCCAGTTGAAAGGTGTGCCAAAGGTTCAGTCCTCCCATCGATTTTATTGTATTGCCCCTCCTCTTCCCTCTCCCTGGGCACCACGCCCACTGCCCCCCCACCCCCCGCCAATTTAAAGTTATAAGGCTCTTGGAACTTGGTTCCAAACTTACAGGTTGCATTTTTCCGTTGCGTTCTATAAGGTATCGTTACGACACATACCCTGTTACAAAACCCAATGTGCTCGGCACCCAAGGACCGCATGACACGACGGTGATGCGCACAGACCTATCCCTATCATTAATGCCTAATCATCGTACTCTGGTTACACAGCAAAGCACAATAAGCCTGGACCTGGCATAATTGGTGCACAGGCTAACAGAAGGAGCTACAGATAAGATTAATACAGTACAATATATACATTTCTAAGCACACAGATTGGACAGGTCGTATCTGCTGGTGGACTGTGTGGGTGAATGAGGTTCTTTTGCTTCAAACAAAAACTTAGAAATAAAAAGGAAAAGAAACTTTTGGCTGATCAATGACCTTCATATTTCCTGAACAGAGGTGACCCTAGGTCAATATCTAAAGTAAACACATAATTTCTAACCCTGATTTTCATTGTTTTCTTTTAATTAAAAATCTATTTATTATATTGGAATTTAACAGAAACAAACCCAATGACGTTTGCTAGCTTTGTAAACAAAAAAAAAGTTTGATAGCATTAGGCTAAAGTGTAGAGGCCAGCCCACGATTTGGTACCTTCGGTAGCACCTGGTTAACAGAATAGAGTCCAATACCAGAAGTGCCACTGGCTGTTGTTTTCAGTGTATGGCAGTGTGTGCGTTTTATTTTAAACTCATTTTTCATTGAGGGCTGAAGATTAAAGCAAGGCCTTGCTCAAAGGCCACTCAAAGGAATGCTCCAACTGGCTGCACCAGTTAGTGATGGGATGTAGGTCTGTGCTTGCCGTTCTCCACATGGACAGCAAGGCACGCACTTCACGAACAATATCGAAATAACCACGGTGAAGTGGGAAGAGACCTCGGAATCTTAGCAGACTCACTGCTAAAGATGTCCAACCGAAGCAGGGCAGGAATCAAAGCCAATAGAACGTGAAACTACATGGCCAAAACAGTTGAATGCAAGTCAAAGGATGTTGTGATGGAACTGTACAGGGCTCTGGTCAGACCACACAGCTCGAGCGCATTCAGTTCTAGTTCCAGAGACACAAGGGAGAAGTTCAAAGGCTAGAGAGGCAGTGCAGAGAAGGACCACGAGGCTAATCCCTAGTGTCAGGGGTTTGAGTTATGAGGAAAGACTGGAGGGATTCAGACTTTTCAGCCTGCAAAGGAGGTGATCTTACAGACCTATACAAGATAGTAAATAGTATGGAAAGGGTAAATGTGGAATATTACTTTAAATTAAATGGTAGTAGGACACAGGTTCAAACTAGTAAATGGTAACTTTAAGACTGATATCAGGAAGTTCTTCATGCAGAGTGTGGTCAACACTAGGAAAGGACTTCCCAATGCAGTGATAGAGGCAAAAACACTGGAAAGATTTAAGAAACAATGCTGCATTGTAGGGTGTTTCTTGATGGATAAACACGGGGCCAATGGGCCTCTTCATCCATATTGTCTATTGATCTCAAACATGCCGCCCTTGGTAGTTGCTATGTGGAGTCGTCAGGAAGAGGGGAAGAAGCTACAGGCCTGTGAGATTCACTGTTGGGAGAGCCCTGCTTCCTAATAGTATTCCCCTGCTTTCTCTGGAGGGATCGGTGCCGAATATCACCTCTGATGCCAGTCCACAGCCAGGTAAGCCATGAATGGAAGCAGAGACACATGTGGAGCAGTAGGGTCTACAAGAGATGAAGGGGATGTGGGTCAGAAGTGGCCATATTATGTATGAATCATTGCCATACGCAGATTCTCAGTGCAATAGTAATGGGCAGCTGCCTGACCTTCATCAGGTGCTAGAAGGTATCCTTACTGCCCCACTCCAGAGACTTGGGCAAAAAAAATCCAGGCTGACATTCCTGGTGGATTGCTGCTCTGTCAAGGTGTCGCCTTTCGGATGAGACATTAAACAGAGGCCCCGTCTACCCTCTCAGGTGGACGTAAAAGATCCCATGGCACTATTTCGAAGAAGAGCAGGGGAGTTCTCCCTGGTATCCTGGACAATATTTATCCCTCAACCAACATCACTAAGAAAAACAGATTATCCGGTCATTATCACATTGCTGTTTGTGGGACCTTGGCAAAGCAAATTGGCTGCTGTGTTTCCTACATTACAACAGGGACTACAATTCAAAAGTACTTCCTTGGCTGTGAAGCGCTTTGGGACGTCCTGAGGTCATGAAAGGCGCTGTATAAATGCAAGTTCTTTCTTTAAAATGGATACTGTTTTAGAAGTTCAGAAACTATGGTATGAGGGAGGGAAGGGGGATTTGTTCAATTTGGGCCACAATATTATTTATTTTAAGTGATGTGGGCTAGCAAATCGGATTTCTACTGACTACCTTTTTTTTTTAAAAATGGGAAATTAGACTTTTATTGTGCATAAACATCACATTTTCTGGTACATAATCAAATAAAGCCTTGGTACATGCAGTACAGTTTACAAACTGGCTCAGCTTGGTGAGCACATACAGGCTTGGATTCAAAGTTCTCCTCCACCTTGTCCTGTCAAGTATTCCCAGGTTAGGTATACCTTGCATTAAAATGCAGGGTAAAAGCTCCCTCTATTCCAGTGACACACTTCAACCACTTTCTGCGCTAGTCTGACGTACTATTTCTTGACACCAGCCTCCCTTGTAGCCTCTCTGACCAAGACTGGTAGCTTTGTGCTAAGGACCCCTCGCCCACTAGGGATCCTAGGCTGACATATGCCACTCACACTAACTAACTAACCAGCCAGAGTGCAATTTCATCCCATCAGTCTGAGCTGGGATTCCAACCCAGGAACTGGGGGTGAAAGGATATTGTCCTTGTTGACCAAGTCAGCCATTCCCTCAGGCAGCGGTCTTTTATTTAAAATCAAGAAGAGTCTTCCCTTCATTAACCCTCGCACACTTATAAAGGGAAACATCTTCTAGATTCCAACTGCTGTCTGTAGGCTTTTTAAAAAAAAAATTTTTATTTCTGCATCTCCTGAACACCATGTCACAAACACATTGGTTTGTCCACACCTCCACTATCATAGTGTTTTCCACAACTCACAATTTAGGAAGAAAACAAAACATAAATTTCAACTCAATAGAAATCGCTGCTTAAAAGTCAATTTTTTTTTAACCCTAATACATTCAGGTGTCTCATTATAAGTCCTTCACTCATCAACGGGATGAGATTCTGGAAAAGATATACTGGCTGATTTATAAGTAGCCTCTATGTCACATTGTTGGGAAAAAAAAATGAATCCTTTGATTAAAGTGAGCTTTTCACAGCAGTAGTCAGTAGATTATCTCAGGTCCTGGTTGCAGCAGGGAGCTCGAGCTAGTCCGAACCTCCACACAGGCAAACCTCCAACAGAGGGGCACAAAGCCAACTTTAACCCGCTCAAAAAAAACACTCCACACCTTGCCTTCTTACAGCGAGTAGTCGTGTCAATTTTTGAGAGTTGGCATAACATGCTCATTACTCCAAAAGGAAGAAAGGGGCTTTTCAAGGCTGATTCTGCTCGTGGCAAACAGAATTGTTCCAAATCTCTCTAATACAGTAATTCAAAAAAAAACCTGCTACTGGTTGGCATCATCTATTGATCACAAAACATTGATATCAAGTATCGATATATCAGGCCTCTTTATTTGCAGGGGGTGGGGGTAATCCAATTACCCAAACCTGACTGTTAGACAGTCAGACTTTTAAACAGTCCTGGACCACATTACAGAACTCTCTCCTTTCCCCCCCCCAGCACTTCTGCATTCCAAGATCTTGCAGTGGGCTGTCGCTGCTTGGGCCAATTAAATGTTCTCCCTTAGGACAATGTCTCTTTGGTTTACAATGCTATTCGGGAGCTCATCGTGAGTCTGGGGGAAAAGAGATAGAGTTTGGAATATTCAAACCCCCGCCCCCAAGTGTGAGAAGTACGTTAAGAGAACATAGAGAAGTAGGAAAGGAGATGGGGGGAGAACATGTGAAAATGTCAACTTTTTATAAAATCTGTTAGTAGTGCAAATTCACTTAGAAGTTTGGTTTAGACTTTTGAGTCCGCAGGAAAAATAGTCTCAAGAGTTTTGCTCAATTAAATGGAGAGGCATTGCCCGTCCCTCACAAAATTAAAATAATTACACAAACACACCTTCAAAAAGGAGCTTGAGATCTAACAACTTCATTCTGAGTTATGCCTGGAATCCAAGTCAAGGATTTGGATGGTGAGTCAGTTTGGGGACACGAGGCGTCCACTTGCAAGGGAACCCTAGGAGCGGAAGTGGGAGAGTCTGCCTGAGCAGCACAGCAACATGCAACCCCTTCTAGTGAAGGGAAGGGGGGCAAAATATGAGATTTGTGGTTTATGGCTGTCATGTTAAACGTGAAGTCGTTCCCTGATGTCCACATAGCCTACATATTGTTACCGGAGTGAGTATTGACACTACTGTGTCAGCCAATGAGTTGGAGGCGGGACGGGACCGACAGCAGGACTTACAGTAGAGTCTATTTTACAGCAGAGTGTCTATGAACTACAGCAAACAGTCTATATACTCAGCAGAGTCTGTTTAAACGGTCTCTATGAACTACAGCAAACAGAACTCTCCCGACAAAAGCAGGATTATTTCTACAGCAAAATGCAGTGAGGGGACAGAGAGTTACATAATACAAATTCAAATACAAATGCAGCAGTGATTGACAGGGGAATTACCCAATCAACTCCATTCTGGCCAGGACGAGCAGTGTCACTATTCATACGCAGCCTTTACCTAAAGCCCTAGTGATTATTACCCTCAATTTCCAGAAGGTCCAGGTTTATGGAAAAAATTACTTTCCCCATTATGCAGTTATTTGCTCTCCCTGCAGGGTTCCCTTGTTGAGAAGGTGACGGGGGACGGTGGGGGGCGGGGGGCTGGTGGAGGAAAAGAATCTACATCCAGTCCTCTGCCATTCTGGGCACTGACCAGTAGGAGGAGGGCAAATGTCTCCCCTTTGCCAAGTGCCCCATTGCTTGTGGGAGGGGTAATAAATTTAAAAACTGTGGGGAATTGGTTTACTACAGAATATTACACAAAACACGTACAGCAAATATCAGGGAACATTTAGCTCCTGTTTCACCCAAATTTTATCCTGGTTAAAATACCAAGACATTGGTAGATTTGTAGATTCAAGTGCTAGTCTTGGGTATTAAAAAAAAAAGTGCTTTGAATCGTCACAAATTACAGATGCTGTCCTCCTTGTGCAAGAACGATACCATTTTATTTGGTGGTACTGGGTTGGGTCACGGGACGACGAGTGGGAGTGGGAACACTGGGTACATTTTTTCTTCCCTACTCTAGGAACGCTAAGGCCAATTGTAGTATGCTCTTTACTACCCTGGATATCAACGAATCACAATGTTCTGGTCTATATGGCTCAGTGATAGACCAGGCAGTGTATTTACCCACTACACCAGTGGGAGGAGCTGTTGCATCTGTGTTTAAAGAGGGAGACTGATTCTATGTCCCCTCAACTATAAAAGTGAAGGGAAGCATATTTCCAGTCCTGTGATCCTGGATTATCCCATCAAAGAGACACCCCCGCCCCCCCATCATCCTACATCTCTAGGATGGATTGGATTCTGGAAGAATAAAGTCCCATTATTCCTGTCCCAATACCACAGCAAAATACTGATATCCAACAGAATGAGCCAACCTCAATGTGTGTGGAGTATTCTGATCAAGACTGCTACAACTGTCCTCAATATGGGGTCAGCCAGGAATCAGATATAATCCACTGATTCTCAGTGCCAAGTTGTTTTGATTCGTCTCTTCCCAAAATTAATAATTTTCTTCTGTGTTTTTTTTTAAAAAACATTGTGCCCAGATTTCATACAAGACTGGCCTCTTCCAAAGGTCCATTGTCAGTGGGTATCGTCCCATTCATTTCTGTTATTGCATCAACGCCCAGGTAGCCAAGGAGAATCTCGCTGCGTCGCCGTGACAACTGAACAATGTCGTCTGCCAGTGAACTCACTGTAGTGTATCGCACTTTGTCCACATCAAATATGTCCTTCAAATACTGGAGAATTTGTTGCTACAAGACAGAGCGATAATTGCGTGTAAAACTAGAGTTAAAAAATAAATACATTACACAGCATGCACAAGACCCCCTTCTCCCTTGTCTTTCCTCCTTTAAATTACTGAAAAAAATTCGTATTTCCACGTTAAGCATTCTGAAATTTAAAAAAAACAAAATAAAAAAAGATTTAATTATTGCATTAGTGCTGTAGTATTACCTGTGGGTGGCGATAGAGGGCAACAATTCTAAGAACATAAGAAATAGGAGCAGGAGTAGGCCATACGGCCCCTCGAGCCTGCTCCGCCACTCAATAAGATCACGGCTGATCTTCAACCTCAACTTCACTTTCCTGCCTGATCCCCATATCCCTCGATTCCCCCAG
Source organism: Heptranchias perlo (assembly GCF_035084215.1). Taxonomy (NCBI): domain Eukaryota; kingdom Metazoa; phylum Chordata; class Chondrichthyes; order Hexanchiformes; family Hexanchidae; genus Heptranchias; species Heptranchias perlo. The sequence continues at coordinate 34,758,670 of NC_090355.1, read as the reverse complement.
AGTCCAAAAATCTATCGATCTCAGCCTTGAATACACTCAATGACTCAGCTTCCACAGCCCTCTGGGGTAAAGAATTCCAAAGATTTACAACCCTCTGAGTGAAGAAATTCCTCCTCATTTCAGTCTTAAATGGCCGACCCCTTATCCTGAGACTATGCCCTCTAGTTCTAGACTCGCCAGCCAGGGGAAAAAACCTCTCAACATCTACCCTCTCAAGTCTCCTCAGAATGTTATATGTTTCAATGAGATCACCTCTCATTCTTCTAAACTCCAGACAGTATATGCCCATTCTACTCGACCTCTCCTCATAGGACAACCCTCTCATCCCAGGAATTAATCTAGTGAACCTTCATTGCACCGACTCTAAGGCAAGTATATCCTTCCTTAGATAAGGAGACCAAAACTGTACACAGTACTCCAGGTGAGGTCTCACTAAAGCCCTGTACAATTGTAGTAAGATTTCCTTACTCTTGTACTCCAACCTCTTGAGATAAAGGCCAACATGCCATTTGCTTTCCTAATTTCCTGCTGTACCTACATGCTAACCTTTTGTGTTTCTTGTACCAGTACACCCAAGTCTCTCTGAACACCAACATATAATAGTTTCTCACCATTTAAAAAATATTCTGTTTTTCTATTCTTCCTACCAAAATGAATAACCTCACATTTCCCCACAATGTACTCCATCTGCCACCTTTTTACCCACTCACTTAACCTGTCTATATCCCTTTGCAGACTCTTTGTGTCTTCCCCACAGCTTACTTTCCCACCTACCTTTGTAACGCCAGCAAATTTGGATACATTACATTCGGTCCCTTCATCCAAGTCATTCTCATATAAAATGGACAGCAGAGTTTGAATGACGGAGTGCGTGGTGTATTACGATGCATAACTTTCTGGATTCCTGTGTCAAGTTTTCCATGGAACCCATTGGAATTTTCAAATAGTAATTGGATCTCTACTTAAAAAGGAAAATTTTGCAGGGCTATGGGGAAAGAGCAAGGATGTGGGACTAATTGGATAGCTCTTTCAGAGAGCCGGCACAGGCACGATGGGCCAAATTGCGGCCTCCTGTGCTGTAAGATTCTATGAATTCTCAATAGAACGTTCAAGTGCTGCATTCTGGGATCAACAATCACAACCTGGTCACCTGAAGTAGGGTCAGAGTGGCAGCAAGGCACCTCTAACTCACAGGGAGGATAACTGGACATTGAATCAACTCAGGCTACTCTTGGGCATCTCCTGGTGATCTGACAGCACTGCCAGGAACAAGATTTGGTTATTCAGACACCTTACCAGCCTGTCTGGCTCAGTACCACACTGAATGATGCATTTAGTCACCACACCATCCAAGTAATTTGAAGGTGCTGAGCTAAGTATTACTGGAAATACTGTAATTAACCCAGAAGTGCTTCACTGGGTCTGTTAATTCAGCTCCTTTGCACAGTGAAGGCTCAGTAACTCTTCTAACCAGTTCAATATCAATACATTAATAACAAGTACTTCCCATATCTCCAGCACCTAGAAGGACAAGATGGCGCACGGGAACACCATCATCTCCAAGTTCCCCTCCAAGTCACACACGATCCTGACTTGGACATATATCGGCCGTTCCTTCATCGCCACTGGGTCAAAATCCTGGAACTCCCGACCTAACAGCATTGTGGGAGCACCTTCACCACGTGGACTGCAGCGGTTGAAGGCGGCTCACCATCACCTTCTCAAGGGCAACTCGGGGATGGGCAATAAATGCCGGCCTTGCCAGTGACGCTCACATCCCCAGAATGAATTTTTATAAAAATTATCAATAAAAAGCGAAAAAAAAGATTTCTTTATACTCAGTATTTGAGAGGTCCTGGGGGTAAGTCCCCTGCCCTCACCCGCGATACAATGGGGGAGCAAAGAGGTTTTAAAAGGAGCAGCTCACCTTAAAGATAGTGCAAACTTCACACAGGTGCTGCTTCGGCCCGAGAAAGCCCCAGGCAAGGACAGGACTGACGTGCTCCGAAATGGAGTAAAAATGGGAAATGAAGCCATCAGGGACCTAAGGTCACAAGGAAACACAATGTAACCGCCACAAGTTAAACCAAGCTCAAGAATATCCCCCGTTTCAAATTTTACAATTTATTTTGTTCCGTTCCAGCCACGCTGGCAGCGTGTCCCACACATTGCGTGTTAAGGTCTTTATAATCACTGGATTCCCCCAACACCCTCATCCCTTTTGTTTACTGACCTGTAGAAGTCGCCTTTTCGCTTTCAACACTGACCAGCAAGCGGTGGCAAGGGCCTACGGAGTGCGGGGAAACAAGAGGAGTCAAAACACTGGGAGTTTAAAAGGTGCGCAAGAAAAGACTAATGTATCCCATTCAGACTTCACAAAGCAGAGGATACGTGATGGCTGTCAGTGAGTTACCTGTTCTGCTTCATACTAGCCCAAGTCGTGCAATGAGACCCTCAATATGCAGAATAAATGGACTCAATAGAGATGCTTAATTTTATGCATCATTAAAAGTAACTAAACCTCTTTTGACCTGTCAAAGTGTCTAAAATATTAAAAATGTTACATCTGCACACACTTCCTATCGACATTTCCTGTGTCCATATTTATTGCCAAGTAAACTTGTCACGCTGTAATTACATCCTCTAGCCACTGGAGGCACTGCAACATTCCCACTGGCCCCAGGGGGGTAATTACAGTGTGACAAGTTTACATGAGCAGCTTCCATTATAAATGTGGACACAGGAATTTATAATGGAAATATAAAAATAAAAAATCTCACTTCAAAATGGGGACTGAATTACATCTGTGCACCCTGGTTCCATTATTCCCCATCCTCTAACCCCATTTCACCTGCAGACTACACTTGGTCTCGACTCCCTGTGCAATGCAATGGGAGATTCACTATATATGAAATATATCTACAAGAGAGGAAGACGGTAAAGCTAGTCCTGAGCACCTTCAGCAGCCCCTGACAGAACTGCACTGACACAGCCTGGGCCTCAGCTCTCTGGAGCTTGTCTCATGGCCAGGGAGACTAACGGGAGCTGTGAATCATCTCTCCCCACCCCCACGGTTACCAGAGCGCACCAACGCAGATCGGCGCGACTTACCGTCTCCTTAAAACTATCCGAGAGCCAGCGGTTCCGCAAAACGGCAACCACAGACGAAGGCGGGTTTTCCAGATCCTCAAAGGCATCCATCAGAATGAAATCCAACACAATGTCAAAGAAGTTCATGCACACAACCTGTGGATACAAGGCCTCTCCCGTGAGTGAAAGAAAGAACTTGCATTTATATAGCGCCTTTCACAACCTTAAGACGTTCCACAGCGCTTTACAACCAGTTAAGTACTTTTTGTAATGTAAGAAACACGGCAGCCAATTTGCACATAGCAAGATCCCCTGCAAACAGCAATGTGATAATGACCAGATAATCATTTTCTTGAGATGTTGGTTGAGGGATAAATATTGGCCCCAGGACACTGGGGACAACTCCTGTGCTCTTCTTCGAATAGTGCTGTGGGATTTTTTATGTCCACCCGAGAGGGTACATGAGGCTTCGGTTTAATGTCTCATCCAAAAAACAGAACCTCTGACAGTACAGCACACCCTCAGTACTGCACTGGGAGTGTCAGCCTGGATTATGAGGCTCCAGTTTCTGGAATGGGTCTTGAACCCACGACCTTCTGACTCAGAGGCAAGAGGGTTACCAACTGAGCCACAGCTAACACCAGGGATATGCACCAAAATAATAAAAATTAGGTTTCCAGAGAGTGGTGGGACACACTGAGCTTCTGATCTAAGCTGTTCTGCTCTACAGGAGCCCACGTCCATGCTAGAGAGAGTCATCTCGGGATATTCCTTCAGCACCTCTTGCAGCTGGTTTAAGAGTGGACTTTGCAGCAGGTCACCTGCTCTTTCTTTCTATTCAAAAAAACTTCCTCAAACAAAAATTGTCAACATTTTTGGGTTTTGCTCAGAACCTGTTCTAATTTTTGGGAATTAACAATAGCAGCAGCTTGCATTTATATAGTGCCTTTAACATAGAAAAACGTCCCAAGGAACTTCACAGAGCCGTGAAGAAAAACAAACAGAGTCAAAGAAGCAGAGATTAGTGGAGGTGACCAGGCATTGGAATAATTGAGTCTGGAGATGACAAAAACATGTATGTACGAGAGTTTCAGTGGCAGAGGGACTGAGGTAGAGGCGAGTGAGAGAGCATCTGATAACCCAGTTTAGCACTCATGACTAATAAAACACTGAAATGATAACCCACTTCCACTCAACCAAAACTCTGCTGCCCGTATCCTAACTCGCACCCCAAGTCCCGTTCACCCATCACCCCTGTGCTCACTGACCTACATTGGCTCCCGGTCCGACAACACCCCGAATTTAAAATTCTCATCTTTGTTTTCAAATCCCTCCATGGCCTCGCCCCTCCCAAACTCTGTAACCTCCTCCAGCCCTACAACCCTCCAAGATCTCTGCGCTCCTCCAACTATGGCCTCTTACGCATCCCCAATTTTCATCGCCCCATGATTGGCAGTCGTGCCTTCAGCTGCCTAGGCCCTAAGCTCTGCAAATCCCTCCCTAAACCTCTCTGGTTATCTACCCATCTCTTCTCCTTTAAAACAGCCCCCAAAACCTACCTAGTCTTAATATTTCCTATGTGGCTAGAAAGCACTTCTGCGGAGCTCCTCGGGACATTTTACAACGTTAAAGGCGCTATATAAATGCAAATTGTTGTTCAATGAAAATTCACTTCCTACCCTCCCCAAGCAGCTGCTGAAAAGATCTCTGGACCTACCCCTCGTCCCTCCAGCTCTCTCTCCGTCGTCTCCCAGGTTGCTTCTCTTCCTGCGTAGTGCAGCATTTCTTTGTAGGTCTCATGGAATCTATTTACATTCTGTAAGATGGGGAGAGAGAAGTGGAAAAGAAAATATAATTTTTTTTTCTTACGTAACAGCGATGGGAAGATCTGATCTCAACATTGTTCCTGCCCACGTTCACCACCTTCTTCAACCAGTCTAACTCTGCAGCATCGTCTTTCGACCCAAGACATGAAGTTGAGCAGCGAGCACCTCTACAGATTTAGAGTATGGTAGTCACTCGGCCATCAGACTGGGCTCTTTCCGCTTCGTAACAGGACAGATCCACCCAGGAATGGGGGGGGGGGGGGGAATTACAGCTGGGATTTTCCACCTCTCTACTTGCCAGCCTGCGATTTTCTGTCCGTTTCACGTTTACGGATGGAAATCACAAGCTGGCGGGCGAAGAAGCGGAAAATCCCAGGCCCATATCGTTTCTATTCCCTTCCAATTTCCTCACCTCCCCTGCTGAAGTTGTTATGAGGGGTTTTGATAAAGTATAGATAAGGAGAAACTGTTTCCACTGGCAGGAAAGTCGGTAAACCAGAGGACACGGATTTAAGATCACTGGCAAAAGAACCAGAGGGGAGAAATTTTTTGTACGCAGCGAGTTGTAATGGTCTGGAATGAGCAGTGGCAGCTGATTCAATAGTAACTTTCAAAAGGGAATTGGATAATTACTTTGAAAATTAAAAAGATTTGCAGATCTATGGGGAAAGAGCGGAACTAATTGGAGAGTTCTTTCAAAGAGCCGACACAGACACAATGGGCCGAATGGCCTCCTTCTGTGCTGCAAGATTCTATCCCCCCTGCTGAAGGTGTTGTCTCTCACTGGGTTACGGTTCCATAAGAACATAAGAACATAAGAACATAAGAAATTGGAGCAGGAGTAGGCCAATCAGCCCCTCGAGCCTGCTCCGCCATTCAATAAGATCATGGCTGATCTGATCCCAACCACAAATCTAAAGAACACAAGAAGTTGGAGCAGGACCCGGCCACATAGCCCCTGGGCCCTCTCCGCCACCCACAGGGCATTGACCGATCCGAACTCAGCTTCATGTCCAATTTCCTGCCCGCTCCCCATAACCCCTAATTCCCTTTACTTCTAGGAAACTGTCTATTTCTGTTTTAAATTTATCTAATGATGTAGCTTCCACAGCTTCCTGGGGCAGCAAATTCCACAGACCGACCACCCTCTGAGTGAAGAAGTTTCTCCTCATCTCAGTTTTGAAAGAGCAGCCCCTTATTCTAAGATTATGCCCCCTAGTTCTAGTTTCACCCATCTTTGGGAACATCCTTACTGCATCCACCCGATCAAGACCCTTCACAATCTTATATGTTTCAATAAGATCGCCTCTCATTCTTCTGAACTCCAATGAGTAGAGTCCCAATCTACTCATTGGAGTTCAGAAGAATAGATACCAGGTGCCCTCCAATACTTCAACCGACTGGCCAATCATTGTGTTTGAGCCTAGACATGGTGAGCCGGGGGAGGGGGGATAGGGAAAGTGCACCACGTTCAGGCTCTATCCTGCCCACCTGACACTTACACAGCACTGCATTTTCCAACAGGAGTCACTGGATAGTGGTCAGGGACCCTGGCTAGTTTATCTCCTCCCTAGCTAAGAGAAACTGAAGCTAGCTGGAGCACTCCTGTTACAAGCTTCGGGTCTACCTTAGATATACTTTTGGGTAGCGTGGTGCTGGTCAGTCCAGTAAGCGGTCTGAGCATCTTATGTTCAGGAGTGTGCCCATACTGGCTTATATCTAACTATACAATAGCGTCACCCAATGTGATCTAATCTGGATGTTGTGTCTTTCACACGTGCCCTTACGTGCAGTTCTCCAATTGTTTTAAAGGCGAACTGAGAAACACTCAGTGAAACGACGTCAGATAAGCTGCTTAATTCCACAGACAGCAAGTAACCACAGAGTAAGAATCAATGCAAGTTCCACCTGAACAGGCAGATATCTCGGGGCAGATTTTCCGCGCATGCGCTGCCGTCAGGAGCATCATTTGCCGGCCACGCGCATCAGGAAGTCTCAGGCAGTGCACCTGCTCTTTCCCGACAGGCACAGCAAATCAGCCCCCTCACCCGAAAGACGACACCTCCAACAATGCAACGTCTCCCCTCGGTACTTAACTTGAGTGTCAGCCTATATTATGTGCTCAAGTCGTGATATTTAGTCGATGATTCCATAATTTACTTATAACCACACAGTTTGTGAATTACAGTTTGTTTGGGGGTGCGTAGAGAGGATGTTTTACCTTTCCTGCGGTGGACATCAGGCCTGTGATCATCTGCTTCCCAATTTCACTGAAGTATAGCCTGTTTGCCTCATCCTGCAGCAATGTCTGAGACAACAATAAGCCTTCATTAGAAATGGAAACAGCGCAAGATCCCCACAGCTCATAAGGTCCAACTCCCACCCCATCAACATCACCGACTAACACACCGAGAAAGAAGCAGCTATAAGCTGTGCCTGGGGTAGACAGGAAAGAATCCGATATAAATAATGCCTTACTACTCATCTTTCCCCACCCCTCAACAAGTTAGAGGGAGAAATTTACTCTTTAATGAAAGATACTTTCCTCCTGGGTCCTCCTCATCAGAACGGAGCGTGTTCATACCTTTAACATTTCTTCCCTCCTCACCTGAAGCCACCGACTCATGGTGGGGTATAGCTCCAACAGCACCAGCATCTGGTACCTCATGTGTGAGCCTTGCTTCGAGTGCCAATATTCCACCACAGAGGGCATCACAGCCAAACCCACCCCCTGCTTCCCCCGCCCCCCCAACCCTCACTTGAAAACTACACACATGCACGCACCATCCGGATAGTGACTGGTTTATCATCTTCCCAGCCCTTTGTAACACAGATTGCACAGTAACATAGTAATGTTTTGGGCAAGAGTAGGCCATTGGTCCATCTAGCCTAGCCTTCCAAACCTCTCATCGGTTCTTACTGAGATTCTAGAACTAGTAGCTTTGTGTCCCTTTTCCTTTTTAAACCCTGCCATGGCCCCCTGTTCCACTATCGCTGCTGGTAATCAACTCCACAAACCCTTTTACAAAAAAAAATTGCCTGAATTTCCTACTTTCTTTTGACTCCCTTAACTTAAATCCTGTGTCCCAACAGAAAACTTGCTTTAAAATACTTGATTCAAATTATTGTGTCTTCCCTCGCTGTCCCTAATCAGAAATAAATTAGAATTAAATCCAGAGACAGGAATACTCTTTCAGCCCCCTTCCCCCCACCTCCCAATCCAAGGTGGCGTCATTTTTTTTTTAATGTATTTCCTCTCCTATCCCTTCGTTCATCCCTCTGCATACATTGTCTTCCAGCCAGCATCCTTCCTCCAGCCCTCTGCCAGCGCTACTCTTATCCGCTGTTAGTAGGTAAGCGATGTCAACTCAGGAGATCTCACTGTAACCTTTCCCCCTAACTGTGGCACTTCTCCCTATTTCACCATTCTGTGGTGCAGTCTGCCAGGGCTCCATCACAAGGCACAGTCTACTTAAAAAAAAAAATTAAATTAAATATAATTTACTTCTTCCTCTCTCCCCAAGCCCCCACATCCCCTCTCTCCCCTTCCGCGCTACATTGCGCACTGTTCCCTGACCTGCCCCCTGTAACCAGCCAGGTAGAGGCAAGCATACCCGCTGTGACCCTTCCCTTCAATTATTTTATATAGAATTTTACAGCTCAGAAAAAAGGTCATTCAGCCCAACTGGTCTATGCCAGTCTTTATGCTCCAGATGAGTCTCCTCCCATCCTACTTCATCTCAATATATCCTTCTATTCTTTTTTTCCTCATGTACTTATCTAGCTTCCCCTTAAATGTATTTACGTTATTCGCCTCAACCACTCCATATGGTAGCAAGTTCCACATTCTCACCGCTCTCTGGGTAAAGAAGATTCTCCTGAATTCCCTATTGGATTTATTAATGACTATCTTATATTTATGGCCCCTAGTTTTGGTCTCCCGCACAATTGGAAACATCTTCTCTACATCTATCCTATCGAACCCATTCATAATTTTAAAGATCTCTATCAGGTCACCACTCAGTGTTCTCTTTTCTGTCATGCAGCAGAAAGAAAGCAGGTACTTGGCATTTTACAGACAATTTATGTACTGGGAAATTCCCCCTAGCACATGCTCAACACTCACAAATCACTACAGCACTTGTTTCCTTCACCCATTGAGCAGCCTCATCAACAGGTTTACCTCGAATGCCTGCCGCACACAGTGTAGCTTCGCCAGAAAGTCCTCGTCGTTATAGCACTCCAGGAGCTCAGTTCTGAAACACACATGATGGCATCAGCTTTACGGTCAGTGACTAGAAAAAAGATGGATCTTACACAGATCGACGAAAGGTTCAATCTCCGGACTGGGCTCGCAGCTGGGGGAGCCCTTTGGGCTCAACAACTCACATCAGCAATCAACAACAACAACTTGCATTTATATAGCGCCTTTAATGTAGTAAAATGTCCCAAGGCACTTCACAGGAGCGTAATCAGATAAAATTTGACACCGAGCCACATAAGGAGGTATTCGGATTGGTGACCAAAAGCTTGGTCAAAGAGGTGGGTATTAACGAGCGTCTTAAAAGGAGAGGTAGAAAGGTCTAGCGAGGGAATTCCAGAGCATAGGGCCTAGGCAGCTGAAAGCATGGCCACCATTGGAGGGGGCGAAGAAAATCAGGGATGCGCAAGAGGTCAGAATTGGAGGAGCGCAGAGTTTTCGGAGGTTTGTAGGGCTAGAGGAGGTTACAGAGATCCGGAGTGGCGAGGCCACGGAGGGATTTGAACACAAGGATGAGAATCCTCCTGAGCTAGAGAGGACCTGAGGGAAATCAGCCAGTATTCCCACTCATGATAACCATCCAGTGACTCATCCTGAAAAAAAGTATGAGCGGGGACAGGATGGAGCCCCCGGCCTGCCGACATTCCCTGTCCAATCTCACACTGTAACAGGGCAGTGGAGAGCTGCTGACATCACCCCCTAGAACTGTACGCCTGCAAGAGGCAGCACTTACAGAGCAGGAGGAGGCATGGAGAATGAAGAAAGAAAGCAAAGGAGTTGGTCACCCACCTGAACGATCGGCAGGAGACCCTGTTGTCTCCAACGATCCTCATGGCTTCTTCGTATAAAGCAGATGGTCTGGACGGGTGAAATCTCTCCTCATCGAATGATAAGGAATCAAATAGCTGCAGATATAAAAGAAGCGTGGATCATATTTAAATCTCTTTTTCGCAGGGGACACATGCTGGCATAAATGTTGCAATAAGACACAAGTTCCATGAGTCAACATTCCTCTTCCTCAGCATGTCCTTCTATGTCCAGTGTTGACCGGTGAAGTCTGCAGCATTGTAATTTGAATCTGACCTGGAAGCTTCTGGCAGACCAAACATGCAAAAGGGGACTGGCCCTTCTCACACTCTGCTTACAGCGGCAGGATCTATTTTAGGCAGTTTTTTTTTTCTATGGAAGTCCCTTATAAACTCCCCCAATGGCCTAATGGGTAACGGTAGCATTCAGCCACACAGACGAGAAGGTCCCAGGTTCAATCCTTGGTCAGAGTGACAACTGGAGTGCTACAATTACCTCTAGACTCAACTATTCCAATGCTTTTCTGGCCGGCCTCCCACCTTGCACCCTCTGTAAACTTGAGCTCACCCAAAACGCTGCTGCCTTATCCTAACTCGCACCAAGTCCCGTTCACCTATCTCCCCTGTGCTCGCTGACCTATACTGGCTATCGGTCCGGCAACACCTCGATTTAAAAATTCTCATCCTTGTTTTCAAATCCCTCCATGGCCTCGCCCCTCCCTATCTCTGTAACCTCCTACAACCCTCTGGGATCTTTGCGCTTCTCCAATTCTGGTCTCTTGCGCATTCCCGATTTCCTTCGTCCCACCAATGGCGGCCCTGCCTCCAGCTGCCTAAGCCCAAAGCTCAGGAATTCCTTCCCTAAACCTCTCCTCCTTTAAAACTCTCCTTAAAACCTACCTCTTTGACTAAGCTTTTGGCCACCTTTCCTAATATCTTCTTACGTGGCTTGGTGTCAAATTTTGTTTGATAATAGCTCCAGTGAAGCACCTCGAGACGTTTTACCACATTAAAAGGCGCTATATAAATGCAAGCTGCTGTTGTCTGCGCCTCTGGGCTAGGAAGTGGAGAAAGATTGGCCAGGGTTCCAGCTTCTAATCGCTATCAGTAAAAGCTGAAATCGGACGTAGGAACAGGAATAGGCAATCAGCCCCTCAAGCTTGTTCCGCCATTCAATTAGATCATGGCTGATCTGCATCTTAACTCAATCTATCCGCCTTGGTTCCGTAACCCTTAATACCTTTGCCTAACAAAAATCTATCAATCTCAGGTTTGAAACTTTCAATTGACCCCCAGCCTCAACAGCATTTTGGAGGGGGCAAGTTCCAGATTCCCACTCCCCTTTGTGTGAAGAAGTGCTTCTTAACATCACCCCATGAACGGTGAAAGGTTATGCCCTCTTGTTCTGGACTCCCCCACCAGAGGAAATAGTTTCCCTCTATCTTCCCTATCAACTCCTTTAATCATCTTAAACACCTGAATTAGATCACCCCTTAATCTTCTATACTATATGCATCCTGCTCTCGTAATTTAACCCTTTTAGACATGTGGATATCGGGTTCAGGCTCAGCTGCAATGCTCTCCCACAGAGCACCGACGCTAGGTTCAGAAATGGGAAATGGCCATTTGGGCTACAAACCAGAAGAAGTGCAGCACAACCACAGCCAGCGCCTTCAGGAGAGAAGGCAAGAAAAATTAGGGCATGGAGGCGGGGGAGAAAAAGAGAGACAGTGATGGCAAACAGCTCACTTCATTCTTTAATGGGGAATCTGCGCACAGAAAGCTCCCGCAGTCAGCAATGAGATAAACGACCAGATAATCTGTTTTTAGTGATATCAGTTGAGGGATAAATACTGGGCAGGTCGCCGGGGAGAACTCCCCTGCTCTCTTTCGAATAGTGTCCTGGGATCTTTTATGAGTACTTGAAAGGGCAGATGGGACCTTGGTTTAACGTCTCATCTGAAAGACAGATTGTAAACAACTGTTACGCACATCCATAGCCCTGCAAAATGTGATGAAAAACTGGTGCCGGCTCGTCTTTCAATTCAGTCAATCAAATCCCTCTGGACAGGGCTGCTAAAATGGTCCCAAACACAGGGTACACATTTCTGACATTGGTGTTGGAAGAGGAAGGCTACTCAGAATTTGATTTTCTGACTGATCTTGATCATTCTAAAGCTGCAGTAATGCATCATCAAACCATGCAATTTCACAAAGCTTGGTATATTCCATCTCCCGTTGATCTTCCAAGTGCCCAAGCACATTGGCCTAAGCAAACGGTTGTTTGGCACTGGCCGGCCAGAAAACAGTCAGTCAATCACATCCGGCAGACTTGCTCACTGCTGTAAGCTATGATACAGTTGAAATTGCTGACACAAGAACTGCAGAGAGCCAGCTTTTCCAAGCAAAGGGAAATAGTAATTGCATCGAACATTAAACTTGGTGAAACTGTTCTGTTGCAGGGAAAACGAATAGATGCCATGACCTTGGTGTTATTTCAGAATTGAACATTTGGCTGGTATTCTGTTACACTAGATTCCACTAAACAATTAGTGGCTCATAAAAGCTCTTTGGGGAGTTTCCCAAGCCCGTATAAAATTCTCGAGATAGCAGCCATGTCTGGTGACCTGTGAAGAACTACATAGGAGCTGTAGCTAGTTTTTCTGACCTAACAATAACACTCCTTACATTACTTTGCCTGAATGTGGCCAAACTCTGAGGTAGAGCAGAGAAGATTCTCCTTACAGCAGAGAAAGATAAAGGGAAATTTAACAGAAGTGTTCAAAATTATAAGGGGTTTTGATAGAGTAGATAGGGAGAAACTGTTTCCACTGGTGGGAGAGTTGGTAACCAGGGGACACAGATTTAATTGGCAAAAGAACCAGGGGGAAGATGGGGAGAATTTTTTTTACGAAGTGAGTTGTTATGATCTCGAATGCACTGCCTGAAAGGGTGGTGGAAGCAGATTCAATAGTAACTTTCAAAAGGGAATTGGATAAATACTTGAAAAAGGAAAAATTTACAGGGCTATGGGGAAAGAGCAGGGGAGTGGGACTAATTGGATAGCTCTTTCAAAGCTGTCCGGTCAGCACCTGCTGTTAGATCATAACCACTGCTCTCATTTTTTTTCTCAGACAGCAGGTGCTGGTAATGGCTCTGCTGTAATCGTTTACACAACAACAAAAGCAAAATACTGCGGAAGCTGAAAATCTGAAATAAAAACAGCAAATGCTGGAAACACTCAGCAATTTCAGGCAGCAACTGTGGAGAGAGAAAAGTTTCAGGTCGATGACCTCTTTCTCTCTCTCCACAGATGCTGCATTTCTTTCTTTCTGTGGATGCCCACTCACAAATTGTGCTTCAGGGCTGGCGTGAAGGGTGAAGCAGGATAAATTCCAATACACGAGTGCTAACCCAGTTTACATCTAGTTTCCATGCAGTAACTGGATGTAATTATTGAAATTATGCCATCCCTGCAGGTTGTGATGGGGGGTCTGTGTCTCTGGATCTACTCTGGCGGAGCAGGAATCCCAGAATTTCAGGACCTTTGTCTCCAACTTCAGATACCACCAACTTGCACATTCAGAAAGCAAATTACAAAATGCCTTTTGCAGAGTCAGCAAGTGAAACCTTCCCGACATCGAACTGCAAAAGATTGGATTGAATAGAATAGCTCAAGCCTTTTTTTAAAAAACGAAGACGCCTAATCATTAGTCTTACTGCTTGCAACTTGCAGCTGTTCAGCTACAAATTGAAGTCTTGAGTCATGTAGCGGCAAAGATAACAAGATGCCGTTTATAGATTCTTGTGGCTGCATGGGAGAACTGCTGCAGAATTCATTCAAGTGAGTAACTCAGCTAACAGGTACCTCTAATAAAGGCACTGGACACTTTGGCATTAGCTGAAATAGATATGGAAAATGTTATAAATGGACAATAAGTAAAAAGTGATTAAATTTGCTATAATGTAAATATTTATTTGTTAAAAAGAGGAATATGAGAAAATATATCTTTCATATGAGGTGGATTTTTGTATTATAAAAACGTTTAGAATCTTGTCAACTTTTCCTAATAGAAATTCCCATGTCCACATATATAAAGAGCCTACGTAAACGTCAACATTGCACTTTGCTTCCACTAGGGGTGCTGCAGCGCCACCACTAACAGGAGGTGGTAATAACAATGTGAAAAGTTTACGTAGACTGTTCCCACTGTAAATGTCGACAGAGGAATTTGTAATAGAAAACATATAAAAATAAGGACAGAATGCATGACTTTAAACTGGGGACTGAATTATGTCTGCGCTCCCTGGTCCAATTACATTCCCCCCTCCCTCCCTCTCCCCACTTTGCCTGAAGATTGCACTCGGTTATGACTCCCTTTGGGCAATGCCAAGGGAGATAACATAATTTAAATAAACTAGTTAAAGTGCAAACAATTGAATTTAATCAAACATTTACTTCCTGATTTTACTACCTATTTGATCACAACTAAACAGACTAGAGAACAAGGACAAATATTTATTAAACCATGTAGAAGGCAGCCATTGATTGGTGTACTATCCCTAACCATCCCCACAAGGAATATTTATGTTTTGCAGGCCAGCTATAAATAGGATGCAAAAAAAACATTCATAAGATTTAAAACTTATTTTCCGCCCTGTAACTTGTTCTCTATTCTGAGGGGAGAGGGAGCAAGGAAAGAAGTTCACAAGTCCGTGCGTGCGTGCGTCCGTCCCTCCCTCCCTCCCAACATAAACAGAACATTTTAAAACACGCACATGCTGTAAGGTAACTGCAAAATATCCTACCTGTGTAAAGTGTTCAGACAGAAGGTCAGTTGTGATAGTCTTGAAGTTATTCTGTCACAAGGCACCCCCACATATAAATCAACCATTGTGGCAGACAGTTCAAAACTGGACAGAGCCAAGGGCAAGAGATGGGACCATGGAAACATTAATAAACAAAAACACCGTACACCACAAGGCACATGGAGGGTGTGGTGGGGAGAAGGAGTGTCTTGCAGGTGCGTCACATGACAAATAAACTAGGTGCTCAAGTTGGTAGAACGAGAGGAGGAGCTAATGGGATCAGGTGCAGGGGGCTCATCACTGGAGAATCACAGAGATGGCTAATGTGTGGACATTATAAGGACAGAGAACAGGCGACAGACACATGCTCATGGCTCAGTGACATCAAGGTTTGAAGTCAAGGTCAACGGCTGGTTCGGTATCGAGGGACGTGTGTCATCAAGGCCGCCTGCCCCTGGGTGAGGAGCTGAGATTCAAAAACCAACTTCTTGTGTCCAGTTTACATTTCTATAATTTCTGGACAGCATACTTCCAAAAAATGGACTGGCGGGACTACCCCGCTTCTCGGTGGGTAACGAAACCGAACGGTAGAGCATTGCACCGTAGATACCATGATTTCAGCCATGGTAGTAGTTTGGGTGCTAAGATTACCATCAGCATCTCTGAGCTAAGGAGGAGAATGTACAGCACAGAAACAGGCCATTCGACCCAACAGATCCATGCCAGTGTTTATGCTCCATGTAAACACTATCCTGAAGATGCATGTGCGAGGGCATCTGGATCGAATAGGACTGGGCTTGGCTGTGATGCCCCCCGTTGTCAAATAGCGTGCCAACTTTCAAATGTCTTGGTCCACTCGTGAAAAGTGGCCACTTAGACGAGGTACCAGTACCCCCAAACATGAGTCAGCACTTTCACAAGATATGGGGGGAGGGGGGGGGATGGAGAGGGGAGAACAAATGAAAAACAAAAGAAGATTGGTCCAAAACTAAACAATGGCAAACTCACTGCAAGTTCAAGGAGCTCAACAGGAGGGCGTCTTAAACCAGGTTTTAGAGTAGGTACGGCTTAGATAAAGCTCACCTCTGCCGCTGAAAAGAATGAGTCCTCCGAAGTCACACTGGCATCGTCATCGAGATAGTACCTCCCGGAATCCTCTCCGTAGGGGAGGGCCAGAGCCCCAACACACTCTGGGTGGGGGAGGGGGGGGAATAGAAGATTTTCTTCCATGAAACTCTATTGAGTAACGCCCATTGAAAATCATCAACAATTATTTAACCTGTTTACAATATAAACTGTTCTCTTCCGCAGCTTAAAGAGTCTGAACTTACCAAAATCAGCCAGCAGGCTGTTGGAAGGCACCGTCTCCCCAAACTCCTCCTGCAGTCGGTATGCTCGGTGCAGCAGGGCTTCCAGCTTCTGGGCAAACTCCTTGTTTCTCGATTCCTGATAAATTATTTGCAGTTGAGGGTATTTCTGCTCCTTGTTCATTTCATCCTAATATCAATTTCCTCTTTCGCCCCTAAAACAGCATCTCAGCTCCTGGCCATGTTAATCTATAAGAGCCACATTTTTGGCACTAAGACCAAATATAAGGGCTCCTACGGTCAACCCAGCTGAGACCAGCTCACTCAGATAAGGCTGAGGATGCAGAAAGTTCCATAGAACCCTTCATTTCAGCACTCTTCCCCGCTTGTAGCTCACTGAATTTATCTGGCGAGTCACAGAGCCACATACTGACCAGGAGGTCCCAGCTGATCTTGACCGGGTCAGTGGTACAATTGGCCTCAGTGACCCTCAGTTAACAAGGGGAAAATCAGTCCGGGATCTTGCCCCTGATCGCCACCCAGTGACCCCTACTGAAAAATGTGCTTCCCTCTCAATCTAGTGGGGCATTTCACTCTTTTTAAACTGTGTCAAACTGTGTCGAAACACTCATTTCTTGTCAAAGTAAGGTTCTGATTACAACCCCAGATATATGAACCTCACATCCCCTTCGTTATTGCTTCTCTGGGGCACTGTGCAGAACAGCACGACAGAAAAATCACAACACATAAGGAAGTTAAACTCAATGTACAAGGCAAGCATTTGTCTAAACCGTTCAGGGCAGCCGGCTTGATCAGTACCGCCTGTAAGATGCAGCAATGTTTGACGCACTTTCACACAGAAACGCACTTGCTGCAGTTACATCGTCACACTGCCAATCACGGGCTGAAAAGTTCAGCTCGCCTCTATAGGCTGTTTTGCAACCGCAACACAGACATTCCCCCAGTCACGGGGAAGGCACCGCAACTTTAAACTGTCCACATCTCTGCTCGGTGTACCTCACAGCTGTCCCCAGTCCCGCCGCTCGCTCCAAGCTTCATCAGACAATTCTTTCTTTCCGTTTCAGAGCCGCTCCTTTGCCGCTGGGTCAGGGCGAGTTCCCACTTCTGCAAAGCTTCTTCAAACAGCTCCATCCCTGATCATTACATAGAATTACATAGAAAGTACAGCACAGAAACAGGCCATTCGGTGCAACTGGTCTATGCGTTTTATGCTCCACACAAGCCTCCTCCCACCCCTCTTCATCTAACCCTATCAACATATTCTTCTACTCCTTTCTCCCTCATGTGTTTATCTAGCTTCCCCTTAAATGCACCTATGTTATTTCCCTCAACTACTCCTTGTGGTAGCGAGTTCCACATTCTCACCACTCTCTGGGTGAGGAGGTTTCTCCTGAATTCCCTTATTAGATTTGTCAGCGACTGTCTTATATTTGCGGTCCCTTTAAAAATGAAACACTTTAAAAAAGAAAATTGGCTTGGATTCCAACCCCCCGCCCCTCCACCCTGCCACCCACCCTCTCCCAATTCATTCCTGACCTCAGGGCAACCTGCTCCATGGCTTCTGCCAATGCATGCAGGCACTCTGATCTCAAGAATGGCAGAAGTTGACTCATCCCCAGTCTCTTTCCTCATTGGCCAGGGAGAAAGAAAGGGAGCACCTAGTTGCCAAACAAGCAATCCAGCTGATTTATCAGTGAATGTCAGAATCGAAGTCAGGTTAAATGCTGAACAACAATCCCTCTATTCTACCCCAACATGCTTTAAACCTCCCTACTGCAAAAATGTGACATTTCCATTTCTGACATTAGAAATCTTACAGCCTCTCCATTTTCTTGTGTTTTTTTTTAATTAACTGATTGGTTGTATTAACTATTCAGTTCATTAAAACTTCATGAGACACTGGTTAGGCCTCAGCTGGAGTGTTGTGTCCAATTCTGGGCACCACACTTTCAGAAGGATGTCATGGCTTTGGAGAGGGTGCAGAGGAGATTTAACTAGAATGGTACCAGGGATGAGGGACTTCAGTTATGTGGAGAGACCAGAGAAGCTGGGATTGTTCTCCTTAGAGCAGAGAAGGTTAAAGGGAGATTTAATAGAGGTGTTCAAAATTATGAGGGGTTTTGATAAGATAGGGAGAAACTGTTTCCACTGGCAGGAGGATCGGTAACCAGAGGACACAGATTTAAGATAATTGGCAAAAGAATCAGAGGGGAGATAAGGAGAATTTTTTTAACGCAGCGAGTTGTTATGATCTGGAATACACTGCCTGAAAGGGTGGTGGAAGCAGATTCAATAATAACTTTCAAAACGGAATTGGATAAATACTTAAAGGGGAAAAATTGCAGGGTTGTGGGGAGAGCAGGGGAGTGGGAATAATTGGACCCCTCTTTCAAAGAGCTGGCACAGGTGCGATGGGTCAAAGGGCTTCCTTCTGTGCTGTGTGATTCTATGAACAAGTGGATAGAAAGCAAGCCTGGTTAATATCTTGCCCTCACAGATGATTATCCAAACTTAGCTCATCCGCCGCTTCTGTGCTGGGCCAACCAAATTGAGGCTTTTAAATAGGATCCAAAGATTAGAAATGGCTCATGGATGAGTAGTTATTCTCTCCCATGCCTTCCATCCTCCACTTTTAGTCCAAATTTCATCTTTCGATACAGAACCAACAATCCCCACCCACAGGGGCAGTTGTGGCCACCATGTACATTGGATCTGTGGGCAAGCGCACTCCTCCGTACCTATCCGGCACTGCATAGAATCATAGAAATTTACGGCACAAAAGGAGGCCATTCGGCCCATCGTGTCTGTGCTGGCCGAAAAAGAGCTATCCAGCCAAATCCCACTTTCCAGCTCTTGGTCCGTAGCCCTGTAGGTTACGGCACTTCAAGTGCACATCCAGGTACTTTTTAAATGCGACGGGGGTTTCTGCCTCTCCCACCCTTTCAGGTAGTGAGTTCCAGATCCCCACCACCCTCTGGGTGAAAAAATTTCTCCTCAGCTCCCCTCTAATCCTTCTACCAATTACTTTAAATCTATGCCAACTGCTTATTGACCTCCCAAGTAAGGGAAATAGGTCCTTCATATCCACTCTATCTAAGCCCTTCATAATTTTATACATCTCAATTAGATCTCCCCTCAGCCTCCTCTGTTCTAAAGAAAACAACCCCAGCCTATCCAATCTTTCCTCATAGCTAAAATTCTCCAGTCCTGGCAACATCCTTGTAAATCTCCTCTGTAGCCTCTCTAGTGCAATCATATCCTTCCTGTAATGTGGTGATGAGAACTGTATGCAGTACTCTATCTGCGGCCTAACTAGTGTTTTATACAGTTCTAGCATAACCTCCCTGCTCTTATATTCTATGCCTCAGCTAATAAAGAAAAGTATCCCGTATGCCTTCTTAACATCTTATCTACCTGTCCTGCTACCTTCAGGGATTTGTGGACATGCACTCCAAGGTCCCTCTGTTCCTCTACACCTCAGTATCCTCCCATTTATTGTGTATTCCCTTGTCATGTAATGCATATGGGGAGGGCAAACCTCACACGTCTCTGGACTGAATTCCATTTGCCGCTTTTCTGCCCACCTGACCAGTGCATTGATATCTTCCTGCAGCTTTCCTCCTCACTATCAACCACATGGCCAATTTTTGTAACATCTGCAAACTTCTTAATCATGCCCCCTGCATTTAAGTCTAAATCAGTGATATATACTACAAAAAGCAAGGGACCTAGTACTGAGCCCTGCAGAGCCCCACTGGAAACAGCTTTCCAGTCACAAAATACACCAGTTGACCATTACCCTTTGCTTCCTGCCACTGAGCCAATTCTGGGTCCAACTTGCACTTTCCCTTGGATCCCATGGGCTTTTACTTTTCTAACCAATGTGCCATATGGGACTTTGTCAAAAGCCTTGCTAAAATCCAGGTACACTACATCAAATACGCTACCCTCATTGACCCGCCTCAAAAAATTAAATCAAGTTAGTCAGACACGACCTTCCTGTAACAAATCCATGCTGACTGTCCTTGATTAATCCATGCCTTTCTAAATGACGATTAATACCGTCCCTCAGAATTGTTTCCAATAATTTGCCCATTACCGAGGTTAGGCTGACTGGCCTGTAATTACTCGGTTTATCCTTTTCTCCCTTTTTTAAAGGACGTTTAGCAGTCCTCCAGTACTCTGGCACGAAGCCTGTAGCCAGAGAGGATTGGAAAATGATGGTCATGGGCCTCCGCTATTTCCTCCCTTGCTTCTCTCAACAGCCTGGGATACATTCGCCCACTGATTCACGTGCAGGCAAGTAATGTAAGATTGTAATGAAAGCACAGTATATAAAAGCTTCCTACCAATAATGTATAGGTTCTCAGCATTGGAATCCTCTGCCACCTCATTCTCTTCCCGAACGGCTCCCGCTTCCCACGGCTCGGCTGGCGTGCCTGCTGGACTCGGCGAATTCGCTGGTCGTACCTTTCAGTAATCATTTAATAAAAAGAAACACAAGCAGTTCAGATTTTAAAAAAAGGACAAGAAGAACCTTCATTTATATAGCACATTTCACGACCTCAGGACTTCCCAAAGCGCTTTACAGCCAAACAAATACTTTTTTGACGTGTAGTAATGTAGGGAAACGTGGCAGCCAATTTGCACACAGCAAAGATCCCACAAATAGCAATGAGATAACTACCAGATAATCTGTTTTATTGATGTTAGTTGAGGGATAAATATTAGCACCAGGACACCGGGGAGAACTTCCCTGCTCTTCTTCAAAATAGTGCCATGGGATCTTTTACGTCCACCCAGGGGGGCAGACAGGGCCTCGGTCTCACGTCTCATCCGAAAGACGGCACCTCCAACAGTGCAGCACTCCCTCAGTACTGTGCGTGTCAGCCTGGATTTTGTGCTGATGGCCCTGGAGTGGGGCTTGAACCCACCATCTTCTGACTCAGAGGCGAGAGTGCTACCCACTGAGCCACAGCTGACTAGTGTCTGAACTGATGACTGCGCCAGTGTTACACACTACCGGGGTGGGGGGGGGGTCACAAGCACAGGGTTGTTGCACAGTCGATGTGATTCAACATGCAAGGTGCAAGCGAGCAAATGGAATTTAGAAAACGGAACCCACAGCTGCCCAGGGTCTCAGTGGGTAAATGCATTGTCCTGTATGGTATTAAGTCATACAGCACAGGAAGATCCCAGACTCAATCCTCCGTCTGTACTGAGTTTGTTGATCTCAGCCCGTGCATCTACGATTGAATTCAATGGTCGTGTGCTGGTGGGTTTGGGGGGGGGGGGGGGGGGGGGGAAAAAAGAGTAGGAAAATAGCCAGATTTTTAGCAGGGACCACTGGTATCAGGAGCAAATCTGCTCTGCTAGAAATTACATGCGTGCGTGCGTACATCAGGTGAGAACAGGATTGGACCGAACAACTCTTAGGACATTAAAATTGGACATAGAGTCATAGAATCTTACAACATAAACTGAGGCCATTCGGTCCATTGTACCTGTGCTGGCTCTTTGAAAGAGCTATCCAGTTAGTCCCACTCCCCTGCTCTTTCCCCGTAGCCCTGCAATTTTCTCGTGTGGGAAAGACACAGTGAAAAAACAACACACGGTTTGAATGTTCCTTACCGACGTGAGACTATGGGAAGAGCTGGATCGCCTGCCAAGCACGCTGGAGGAGACTGCACTGAGAGTGTCATTGCTCTTACTCCCCGGGCTCTGCACTCTTTTAGGGGGTTGTCCTGTAAGGAAGAGGAGAGATGTCAGGCACGTTCGGTAACGGCTGCTTGGAGGACGCAGGCCTCTCATCACAACACGGGAGGATTAAGAGAGGAAGGAAGGAACTAGGTTCATAAATGCACCTATAGTCAGGTGTCTCTCTGTGGTTTGTCTATGATGTCGAGCAGCAGGTTTTATTTCCTTCAGTCTGTGTAACCCGTGGGGGGTGGTTGGAAGAAAGAGAGAGAGAGAGAGAGAGAGAGAGAGAAGTTACTGAAAAAGGTTGTTTTGTCAGCAAGAATGGTATAAGAGCAGCCAGTCTAAAGTCAAATTACACAATTTACCGTGGTAGGAGTTGGATAGGAAGCATGCGCATGCACAAGATTCTACAAAATAATTAATTTCTTCAACAATAAAAGATATTTTTCTTCTTCCCGATTTTACCTTTCTTTCAGGCCTCCATTCCTGTCCCACTCCCTGACTAAGTCCTTCTCTCAGGGCTCTGCGTAACCTGTCATCAAGCTCGAGGAAAATCCAGGGACGGGGCACAAAAGTTCCTTGTCCCCAAGATTAGAAACCCCTTGTTCTTCACTTTGGTTGGTTGAGGCCAAAACTTGCATTTTTTTCCCCCCTTTATCGTGTTTCTGTCCCGCTTCCCTTTTTAATTGCTTGCACTCCATGTTCTGCACCGCCTGCAGCTGAGAACAGGCAAGATCCCCTCAGGCTCTGCCAGGTAAATGCCAGGCACTCGGATGTGCTCAACTGTGCACCCAGCAATGGCAAAGGCTCAAGGTGGGGGGTGAAGGTGGCTGAGCCAGACCTAAAAAGCAAGGAGGATTTTTGGATTGTACCTGAATCACCTACTAATAGGAGCCGAATTTGGTTAAAAAGAACTGTTCAACTGACTGTTCAAGAAGGCGTGCTGAGAAGCTTGACCACAAGTGAAAAGTGTTATACAGAGTGTCTGGAAGAACATCAGATAAGGAGACCTTGAGAGACTGTGGGAATTGCAGTCTGTGTAACTGGGGGGGGGGGGGGGGAAAGAGAGAGAGCGAGAGAAAGAAAAGTTACTGAAAAAGGTTGTTTTGTCAGCAAGAATGGTATAAGAGCAGCCAGTCTAAAGTCAAAGCAATGCACATTGCACGAGACAGACCAGAAGAACACGAAGCAGGAAGTCGATGGATTATTAACCTTTCAGTGTTTACGGAGCAGAAGAATTGGCCAATTTTGTGTTTCGTGTTGCACCACTGACTTAAAGATTGTATGCATCTCTATCTGTAACCTGTTGTGTATTAATGTTAATAAAATCATTATCTGGAAAAGTTTAAAGTCTTGGATGATCTCACCTCTGATTACCCTAAAGAATTAAGAGGGTTAAAACAAATACCTTACACCTTGCCCAACCTTGCCAGTTTATATTTGCTGAAGGTGGCATGTAGCAGTCAGAGGTAGCAGGCCAAAGCTCCACGTCAAGGGAAGCCTCCGGACATCGGAGGCAACCCCGTGACTTAATGGTGCAGCTGCAGCTGAGAACAGGCAAGATCCCCTCAGGCTCTGCCAGGTAAATGCCAGGCACTCGGATGTGCTCAACTGTGCACCCAGCAATGGCAAAGGCTCAAGGTGGGGGGTGAAGATGGCTGAGCCATGCAGACCAGGACGATCCCAGGTTTGATTTCTGGTCTGTGCTGATGTGCCTCAGCACCCCTAGGATCCAGAGCGGAAAATCAGCTAGGCCACCAGCTCCCGATTATCGTTTAGTGACTCCTGCATGTGAGAGAACTTAGGGCAAGAATGAGATCAGGCCTCCACAGTTGAATACCATACTGACGCTCACATGTCTGGGCTCAGTAAGAAGAATAGCCCCTTGGGCCTGCACCACTGGTATCCGTGGCTAGAGCTAGAGTCAGCTCCTTCCGGAGAGAAGAGGAGAATATTGGGAAACCTTTTTTATATAAAATAAACAACGCACAAACAAATGCTGACATTGCTTCTTTACCTCTCTTTAAGGGCGGAAGTCTCCCCAGTGTAGGGAGCTGAGACTCCTTGCATTTCTCTACGCTTTGCTTTTTCCTCCGTCGTCTCCTCTTCAAGTGGTGTGCTGTGAGTGCCAAGGCTACTGTGCCCAAAGCTGTTGCAAAAAGCACCTTCTTCAGCCCCGGAGACAGCCTCAGTTGCGAGAAGATGGACTTTAGATGGTATCAAATAAAGAGTATTTTAGAATTCATTACAGTATGTTACATAGAAATTACAGCACAGAAACAGATCATTCAGCCCAACTGGTCTATACCGGTGTTTATTCTCCATACAAGCCTCCTCCCACCTTACTTCATCTAACCCTCAGTATATCCTTCTATTCCTTTCTCCCTCATGTACTTATCTGGCTTCCCTTTCAATGCAAATTACAAAACAACAGTAACTGGTAGAAGGCATAAGCCCCCCCTCCACCCAATTAAAAGGGCACTAACCTTCTGCTCCACCCACCCCAAGTGGGTAAGAAGTACACATCATCAGGAGACGCAGCAGTAGGTTCTACAGTGGGGTTTTATTTCAATTTCATTCAGTGCTGATGTTGAGGGAGCAGGGACATCGCATCCAGCACCTACCTAACTCTTTATTATAGAGCACAGATCCCAGGACAGGCAATCATGTAGATAAGATGCAGAGTTGAGACTGAACTGTTTCTACTCCCCCAGTGACTCAGTTGGTAAATGCACTAACCAGCAAGAGCTCTGAACCATACAGACCAGTTAGGTCCCTGGTGCAGTCCCTCATCTGTGTTGAGTGATCTCAATTGGGCCAGCACTGAGTACAGCCACTGGCCTTGCTCTATGGAGGGGGGAGAAAGGTCAGCCGGGTTTTCCCGCTCCTGGTCACTAGACAATGACCCTTGCTGAGTGAAGTCAGCATCAGGTTCGATTGTGATCCCCTTGAGCATCCTGCCAACGCTCGCTGTCTAAGCTTGGAAGGGAAGAGTGACCAGAGTGATCAACTGGGCAAGATGACCAGATGCTGGTACGTGTGGAACCCAGCATGAGCCAGCCGCTTCAGGGCAAGGAGGGACGGGACAAAAAACACAAGGGACGTCCGGCTAACAGGTGCAGGCTGTCGTGCAATTTCTGTGAGCCACGGCTGGCCTGCTGCTTTAAACTACTGCCGCTGCCAACCCCCACCACCAACAAAATTTCATCTGTTGGGAGTCAAGTGCTTTCAAGTTATGATTCTAGAAGATGCCCACACTTTTAGTGTCTGTCCAATAGGAGACTAGTAAGCCTGTTCTGCTCATACAAGTGTGAGCGTAATACTGTGACAGGGAACACATGGAATATATCACCCATACAGGTACAACATTTTGTGAGATGAACACACAAAGAATTTTTTTTTAAAGTTAGATTTTCATTTTATTTTCTTTCCTTGCTAATTTTCTCTTCTTTCCCTGAAGGCCCTTACTGGGGTAGAATTTCACAAACACTGGGTGCCCTCTAGTGCCTTGCACAAATGGCCAATATTCACACACAGTAGGCTATTTGACTGAAGGGACTGTCACAGCCAAACCTGATCCTGACCTAACTCGTTGTCCACACACAGGGGTCAATGGATAGCAATCACGATCACGAACCCTGGCTGATATCCCCCCTCCTAACAAAGAGGCACTGATCGCAGCACCCCTATCACTACTCTGCCCGAGATCAGGGTCGAACCCGAGAGCTTCCTAATCTGTATGGCTCAGCGACTCACTGGGTAAAGTTGCTGAGCCATCAGGAGCACATTTTAACCTTTACTGATTTGCGATTACAGGGGCGTGGGAGTTTCCAAAACAACACCCAGTTTCAGAACTTTTCCTTATATTTAAAATTCAGTGTATCTTCCAAATGAATATCTGTACAGGTAACACAAAGCCACTTTGCTCAAGTTCCTTTGTTTTACATCTCACAGAGATAAAAGGTCACCTTTAAAGAAAAAGTTTGCATTTATCCTCAGGACATCCCAAAGCGCTTTATAGCCAATGAATTACTTTTGAAGTGTAGTCACGGCAACCAATTTGTGCACAGCAAGCTTCAACAAACAGCAATGAGATAAATGGCCAGTTAATCTGTTTTGGTGGCGTTGGTTGAGGCACAAATGGCAAGAACTCCCCTGCTCTTCTAATAGTGCCATGGGATCTTTTACCACCTGAGGGGGCAGACGGGGCCTCGGTTTAATGTCTCATCCAAAAGACGCACCTCCAACAGTGTCGCACTCCCTCAGTACTGCACTGGGTTGCCAGCCTGGATAATGTGAGCAGGTCTCTGGAGTGGGACTTGAACCCATGACCCTGTGACACAGAGGCAAGAAAGCTACCACCGAGCAAAGGCTGACCCCAAGTACAATTTCCCCTCTTCTCTCGAAAGCACCAACTCCTGCTGGAGGACAGCTCACCAGCACTAGCAGCCCTTCAGTACAAACGCTCATTGTGTATGCAAAGTGCGTACAACATTCACAAAGACAGGAGTAAAAGGAGTGGAAATTTGTGGATACAACGGTCCATGACCTGAGAGTTTCAAAATGATCAGGTTCTCTGGTATTTTACACAGGATTGTCTGGTATAGAACTGCAATGCAGTACAGCCAGTGGGGATCTTCAGTGAGCCAGGAAAGTAGTGGGGAATCCCTGTAGTGGCAGAAACCAAGCACTGCAACATTTCAATCTAAAAGAAAGACTTCATTTATATAGCGCCTTTCACAACCTCAAGACGTCCCAAAGTGCTTTTGAAGTGTAGTTACTGTTGTAATGTAGGAAACACGGCAGCAAATTTGCACACAGCCAAGTCCCACAAACAGCAATGTGATAATGACCAGATCATCTGTTTTTTTTTTAAAAGAGTTGTTGGTTGAGGGATAAATATTGGCCGGGACACCGGGAAGAACTTCCCCTGCTATTCTTCGAAATAGTGCCTTGGGATCTTTTACGTCCACCTGAGGGGGTTAGGGTTAGGGTTAGGGTTAGGGTTAGGGTTAGGGTCAGGGTCATCCGAAAGACGGCACCTCCGACAGTGCAGCGCTCCCATAGTATTGGCACTGGGAGTGTCAGCCTGGATTATGTGTTCAAGTCTCTGGAGTAGGGACTTGAACCCACGACCTTCTGACTCAGGCGACAACGGTACCCACTGAGCCAAGGCTGTCATCACAGGTCTCACATTCTATCTTTCCCCAAATTGTCTCCTCCTCCAAAAGTGGTGAATCAAGCTTACGTTTCCCCAAGCAACAACAGCCCATGCCTGAGTGACCATGTGAGTGGCTATTTGACAGTGGGATAATTGTCCATATGAATATCTGACTTTCAAAAGGATCACAATTTTGAAACTCAAAATCTTTAAAATATGCTCCTGAAACTTAGTGAAAGAAATGCATATAGAGAAATAATCCATGTTTTACATTTTCTTCACTATAACATCTTCGTTTTATAATCCCTTTTGCAATTTAAAGAAACACAGCGTGAAACATTAGGGATAGGAATTAAAAATAAAATCACAGCATGCACAATAATAGAGTAGGTAAGCCAAGTCTTATTGGTGAGTTTGGAATTTTTGATTACATTTAAATCAATTTACAAGAATGCAAGTCACAGCAGAAAGAAGATTTGCAGAATTCAAAGACCCTGTTCTAAATAAACAGAAACTCTCAGTTCCCATCTTTATTCAATAATAACCCAGTCCACCACTCATTTTAATCTGCGACTCCAGGCCCCATCAACTCCAATCAGTGGAATTACTTTTATATAAATTACATCGGTAAGATGGCACCATAAACAACTAACGTAACACTAAGAATCGAGTTATAAAAATAATATAAAGTTTACCCTGCTAAAGACTCAGCTAAGGCAGTGAGTTGTTGAGCCAGAGAGACTAGGAAGCCCCCAGGGGTGGGGGACTGGGTGATACAGTGGGTTAAGTCACTGGTCTATCACTTCTGGAATCTGGGTTCAAATCCAGCTCCACACCTGGAGTACTGTGTTCAGTTCTGGGCACCGCACCTTAGGAAGGATATATTGGCCTAGGATGGAGTGCAGCATAGATTTACTGGAATGATACCTGGACTCCAAGGGTTAAATTACGAGAAGAGATTACACAAACTAGGGTTGTATTCCCTGGAATTTAGAAGATTACGGGGTGATTTGATTGAAGTTTTCAAGATATTAAGGGGAACTGATAGGATAGATAGAGAAAAACTATTTCCTCTAGTCTAGGACTAGGGGACATAGCCTAAAAATTAGAGCCAGGACTTTCTACCACGCAAAGGGTGGTAGAAGTTTGGAACTCTCTTCCGCATACGGCAGTTGACACTAGCTCAATTGTTAATTTTAAATCTGACATTGATAGATTTTTGTTAACCAAAGGTATCAAGGGATATGGGGCTAAGACAGATATATGGAGTTGGGTCACAGATCAACCACGATTTCATTGAATGGTGGCGGAACAGGCTCGAGGGGCTAAATGGCCTACTCCTGTTCCTATGTAAGTTGTCTCTCTCCCTGCTTGCTGTCAGGATCCTATGTGAAATTACTTTGGACAATCCCAATCCAATTGCATAATTGGGACTCTCAATCAAGGATGGCTGATGTGGGTAATGGAAACATGGTAGGGGTGGCTGGGATTGATACCTATTGTCAGGGCAAAGTATAGGAAACTTTGCGTGGTATAAAAGGATCTGGGAATGCTTGTTACTATCATGTAGGTTGTTATGATCTGCAATGCGCTGCTTGAAAGGGTGGTGGAAGCAGATTCAATAGTAACTTTTGAAAGGGAAAGGAACAGGAAAAGGAAAAGGAAAAATTTGCAGGGCTCTGGGAAAACAGCAGGGAGAGTGGGACTAATTGGATAGCTCTTTCAAAGAGCCGGCACAGGCACAATGGGCCAAGTGCCCGCCTTCTGTGCTCTAGGTGCCTGAAGTGGAAAGTGTTCCATTTTCCAGTTCTAACATGCCTCTCCTTGATGAGCACAAAGCCTCACACAAAAAGTTAAGAAATTTCTGCAGTATGTTGAGTCAGTCATATCAGCTGGGGTGATATAGGGACATTGTAATTAGCTTTAGAGAGAGGAAACTTGACCAGGGTTCCCACTCCTGCTTGCAATCCAGGAGTGGAAGTGTATGTGTGATCCAGCAGCCTGCCAACACCCACTGTCTAGGCCACTTGGACAAGTGACCACAAGCTAACCAGGAACCAAGGAAACGAACCCCCATCAAGGAGCCAATGCAGGGAGGGGAGAAAATAGTTGGGGGAACAAATAGAGAAAAACTATAAAAATAAAGTTTGCAGATTAATAATCCTTATAGAATGTACCATTGAAAGGGACAGTCCCCACAGCAGTCTTACCCTCAAGTATTTGTTCTTGAAGTGAGAGGCTTTGAACTGAACAAACATCAGTGGGGTTGAGCAGAACATGAGAAAACTGTGAAACCTACACACCGGTTGCAGGGACTGACTAACTCCAACCAGACTCATCGCCCCACGTAGGACTCACTAAAGAAAGAGCTTGCATTTATATAGCACTTTTCACGGCCTCGGAATGACTCAAATTGCTTCAGAGACAACAAAGTGCCTTTGAAGTGTAGTCACTGATGTAATGTAGGAAACGCGGCAGCCAAATTGCAAACAGCATGGTCCCACAAACAGCAATGAGATAAATGATCAGATAATCTGTTTTTTGGTAGTATTGGTTGAAAGATAAATATTGGCCAGGACACCAGGGAGAACTCCCCTGCTCTTCTTCCAATAGTGCCATAAGATCTTTTATGTCCACCTGAGAGGACAGACGGGGCCTCGGTTGAACGGCTCACCTGACGGACGGCACCTCCCACAGCGCAGCGCTCCCTCAGTACTGCACTGAAGTGGCAGCCTAGATTACGTGCTCGAGTCTCTGGAATGGGTCTTTAACCCGCAACCTTCCAACCTTGAGGCGAGAGTGCTACCCACTGAGTTAAGGGTGATATTTAGTCACCAGTAGATGCACTAGAAGATCTGAGAAACTTCTCCAGTCATTCTCGATATAGGTGACAACCATATATTTGTTCAAAAAATACCCCAATTTGCTTTAATGTTTAATTTTTGGGACAAATATTCAAGGATAGTGCTTTGTCTTGGAGTATCCCTTTAAGCGGTCACAGAGCAGTTGCACGGCAGTGCAGTGGTGCTAAGCATTAACACCGAGTGCCATGGGGCAAAGAGGACATAAAATCAATCCCCTACTCTGCTCAGTTTGCTGAGCTAGAAGTTTACAACATGGAAACAGGCCCTTCGGCCCAACATGTCCATGTCGCCCAGTTTATACCACTAAGCTAGTCCCAATTGCCTGCACTTGGCCCATATCCCTCTATACCCATCTTACCCATGTAACTGTCCAAATGCTTTTTAAAAGACAAAATTGTACCCGCCTCTACTACTGCCTCTGGCAGCTCGTTCCAGACACTCACCACCCTTTGAGTGAAAAAATTGCCCCTCTGGACCCTTTTGTATCTCTCCCCTCTCACCGTAAATCTATGCCCCCTCGTTATAGACTCCCCTACCTTTGGGACAAGGTTTTGACTATCTACCTTATCTATGCCCCTCATTATTTTATAGACTTCTATAAGATCACCCCTAAACCTCCTACTCTCCAGGGAAAAAAGTCTCAGTCTATCCAACCTCTCCCTATAAGTCAAACCATCAAGTCCCGGTAGCATCCTAGTAAATCTTTTCTGCACTCTTTCTAGTTTAATAATATCCTTTCTATAATAGGGTGACCAGAACTGTACACAGTATTCCAAGTGTGGCCTTACTAATGTCTTGTACAACTTCAACAAGACATCCCAACTCCTGTATTCAATGTTCTGACCAATGAAACCAAGCATGCTGAATGCCTTCTTCACCACCCTATCCACCTGTGACTCCACTTTCAAGGAGCTATGAACCTGTACTCCTAGATCTCTTTGTTCTATAACTCTCCCCAACGCCCTACCATTAACGGAGTAGGTCCTGGCCCGATTCGATCTACCAAAATGCATCACCTCACATTTATCGGCCCACTGGCCCAATTCATCAAGATCCCGTTGCAATCCTAGATAACCTTCTTCACTGTCCACAATGCCACCAATCTTGGTGTCATCTGCAAACTTACTAACCATGCCTCTTAAATTCTCATCCAAATCATTAATATAAATAACAAATAACAGCGGACCCAGCACCGATCCCTGAGGCACACCGCTGGTCACAGGCCTCCAGTTTGAAAAACAACCCTCTACAACCACACTCTGTCTTCTGTCGTCAATCCAATTTTGTATCCAATTGGCTACCTCACCTTGGATCCCGTGAGATTTAACCTTATGTAACAACCTACCATGCGGTACCTTGTCAAAGGCTTTGCTAAAGTCCATGTAGACCACGTCTACTGCACAGCCCTCATCTATCTTCTTGGTTACCCCTTCAAAAAACTCAATCAAATTCGTGAGACATGATTTTCCTCTCACAAAACCATGCTGACTGTTCCTAATCAGTCCCTGCCTCTCCAAATGCCTGTAGATCCTGTCTCTCAGAATATCCTCTAACAACTTACCCACTCCGTCTGCCAGAGCTGCCAGAGCTCCGTCAAGCAAGGGGCTGACGATGGGGAGGAAGAAAAATCAGGCACAGTTGTCCAGTTGGGCGATAAACTCACGCTTCCCAGCAGACAGCTAAAGTGGTGCTGGGAACCATCCTACCACCAACAGACTAGGAACCCAGGTGAATGAAATAACTTGGAAATAAACATTTTTTATAAAGATAGTTAGATGAGTGCTAAATTTTCATGCTAAATTTTCAAGCTAAATTTAAATATTTCCTACTGAAAGTATAATATCATGTCTCTCCCCCCACCTCCACCCCCAAATTCAAAACTAAAATTCAAAGAACCACAGAGGTGATCAGTTCTGGTTAATTTAAGGTACTGAAGTTTTCTACAAGATACAAGAATGAGGAACATACAGAATGATACCAATTGGTCTTTTTTTTTCTTTTGTTAAATAAGTGCCAAAATGCAAATCAGATTTTGCAAACTTTGAGTTGAAAAACATTCCATCGTGCTTGTGCCGGAGTCGTTACATTTGGTGTGAATGTCAAGTAGAGAAGGGAACGATTAGACAGAGATCTGGCCCCTAATGGAAAGCGCCAGAGTGCAGATAAGGAGTGTGGAGGATGGGATATCTGGCTGCGACACTTCTTTTAGGAAATTTGTTTTTTGAAAAACACAATTGAAGCACAAGATCACTAAAAAGTCAAAAAGGTGAAATTACTTGGCGTACCTACTTCGAAAACAGAACCACGTACAGTACGGACAAGGGGTGGCACAGAACCAGGTCTCTCCTCCACTACCTGCCTCTCTCCCCAAACAAGAGGTAGAAATGGAATCTGCCACACTGGATGCAGACATACCTGCCCGAACGTAGAGTACAGGAATACTGGAATCTCGGCCACAGTCATCGCCAGGGCTTGGATAATGGACGCCCCGTCTGTCCTCCTCATCGACATCGCGCACTAAGGTCAATTGCTCCTGTGCGTCCGCAAGGCAAGCAAGATTCTGTTCGCCGAGGTTCCCGTGCAGTCAACCGTCAAGGGTCAGCGAGCAGAAGCGTTTCAATCGCTTCTCATCGCATTTTTCAAATTCTGCGGCGAGGCCCCTGGGGGAGAGGGGTGGTGGGGGAGGAGGGGAAGACAGCAGCAGCAGTCCCGACAAACTGAGCCGTCTCCTGGCCCCACTCTGTTTCTTTCCGATGGCAGTGGGTCAGCGATTAATCCCGGTTAATGTGCGGTTGCAATCAAAACTGCAGCCCTAGCCTCAGTGCTCTAACAACTTGTTCCTTCAAGATTAATAAAAGCCACAATTAAAAAAGAGCTGACGACAAAAAAAAACACACAACAGTGGCTCGATGCAGGTTCATGCCTCTGACTCCACACTCAGGAAAAAGCCAAACACTTCTCCGTAGGAGAGGCAAAAAAAAAGATGGTGACTCACTCAGGACTGCTACGTGATACCTCCTTGCAGTCAACCCCCACCCCCCTACCGCCGCCCCCGCTCCCATCAAGAGGAATCAGCGGAAATCATAGAGCAGGTCACCAGTCCTTGCAGCTGGAGAAAGTGGTTGGCTTTGAGGGTGGTGTGGTTGGGGGGAGGGGAGGGGGGGGGGGGGGGGGGAAGAGCGGGAGCGGAGAGAAGGGAGGAAAAAAGTCTTCGAGAAAATAAAATGAGCCAATAAGAGAGTAGCCCCAACTGGTAGGAGCATGCCTGTAATTCCCATTTACCCCCTAAGAATCATAGAGACTAACAGCACAGAAGGAGGCCATTCAGTTCATCACGTCTGTGCTGGCTCTTTAAGAACATAAGAAATAGGAGTAGGAGTAGGCCATACACCCCCTCGAGCCTGCTCCGCCATTCAATCAGATCGTGGCTGATCTTTAACTTCAACTCCACTTTCCTGCCCGATCCTCATGTCCCTTGATTTCCCTACAGTGCAAAAATCTACCTATCTCAGCCTCGAATATACTCGATGACTCAGCATCCACAGCCCGCTGAGGTAGAGAATTCTTAAGATTCACAACCCTCAGTGAAGAGATTCCTCCTCATCTCAGTCTTAAATGGCCGACCCCTTATTCTGCGACTATGCCCTCTAGTTCTAGACTCTCGAGCCGGGGAAACAACCTTTCAGCATCTACCCTGTCAAGTCCCCTCAGAATCTTATATGTTTCAATGAGATCACCACTCATTCTTCTAAACTCCAGACAGTATAGGCCCATTCTACTCAACCTCTCCTCATAGGACAACCCTCTCATCTCAGGAATTAATCTAGTGAACCTCTGTTGCACTGCCTCTAAGGCAAGTATATCCTTCATTAGATAAGGAGACCAAAACTGTGCTCAGTACTCTAGATGAGGTCTCACCAAAGCCCTGTACAATTGTAGGTAAGACTTCCTTACTCTTGTACTCCAACCCCCTTGCAATAAAGGCCAACATGCTATTTGCTTTCCTAATTGCCTTCTGTACCTGCATGCTAACTTTTTGTGTTTCTTGTACCAGGGCACCTAAGTCTCTCTGGACACCAACATTTAATAGTTTCTCACCATTTAAAAAAATATTCTGTTTTTCTATTCTTCCTACCAAAGTGAATAACCTCACATTTCCCCACATTATATTCCATCTGCTACCTTTTTACCCACTCACTTAACCTGTCTATATCCCTTTGCAGACTCTGACCTCCTCACTGCTTACTTTCCCACCTAGCTTTGTATTGTCAGAGCAATCCAAAACTATTCCCACTGCCCCACACTCTCTCCTCCATAGTCCTGCATCTTCCTCTGCTTCACATATTATCCCCTTTTCCCTTAAAGATGCAATGGTCTCTGCCTCAGCCACTCCCTCTGGCAAAGCATTCTATGGTCCTACAACTCTCTGCATAATGAAATTTCTCCCAATCTCTCTCCTTATTCTCAGTGACAATTTTAAATTGATGACCGACTCCCCAATCAAAGGGAATTGTCTTTTCCTATTCACCCCATCATCATTTTACTATCCTCTCCTAAAATTTCTCTGCTCTAATCGAAATAGTACCCCCAGTATCTCAAGTCTCTTTATAACTAGTTTCCCAATCTGGCATCATACTAATGAATCCACGCTATACGCTCTCTATGACTTTAGTGTCCTTTCTATAATGAGGACTGCACACTATGGCCTAACCCAATGTTTTATACAAATTTATCATTACCGCTTTGCTCTTGTACTCTATGCCCCAAAATGCTGTTGGCCTTTATAATAGATTTATCTACCTACACTTACACTTTCAGGGAGATTTGAATCTCTAATCCCCCCTTTTTATCCACAACCTTCGTGTCTATCCGTTGAGTGTATACTCCCATTCCTTGCTTTTCCTCGCAAAATGAGATGGCCCCAGACTAATTTTATGTGGGACACTCACAACTAGCAGAGATTAAGACCCAGGTCCCAGATTTGAATGGGACCCCCAGCAGGGTGATTCCAAAGCTCAATGGAACACTGCATTGTACAGATGGGAAAGCTCTGTGTATCATCAGCCCTTTAAATGTCAGGATAACAGAGAGAGAGGCAATGTCCCAATTTCAACTTCTCTGGAAAATAAAGCAGCACCCAACACAACACAGTCCGTATTTTAACAGGATCACTGCACAAACAGGAACAATGAATGCAGGGACCAGTACTTCAATGCAGTATGATCTTCCCCTGTTAGTACAGTCAGAGAATGTTTCTCTCTATCATCACAGCATTCCAAAGCGTTTTCAGTTTTAAACATAGCACCTAGGCCGGTAGCTGCAGGTCCGGCAGTGAGCGTTTCCAAATGTGTTCAGCACACAAATCAACATTAATCTCGGCTCAAGTGGTGTACAACAACTACAACGTACATTTATATCTAGCGCCTTTAATGTAGCAAAACGTCCCAAGGCACTTCACAGGAGCGTTATCAAACAAAATTTGACACCGAGCCAACACAAGGAGATATTGGGACAGGTGATCAAAAGCTTTTGTCAAAGAGGTGGGTTTTAAGGAGCACTTTAAAAGCAAGAGAAAGAAATGGAGGGGTTTAGGGAGGGAATTCCAGATCTTAGAGCCTAGGCGGCTGAAGGCACGGCCGCTAATGGTGGAGCGATGAAAATTGGGGATGCGCAAGAGGCCAGAATTGGAGCGGTTCAGAGATCACGGAGGGTTGTAGGGCTGGAGGAGGTTACAGAGATAGGGAGGAGTGAGGCCATGGAGGGATTTGAAAACAAAGATGAGAATTTTGATTGTGCCAGGATTAAAAGCAGACCAGGAAGTATAAAAAGATCTTCACAATCACAAACATTAGACAGGACCTCACATATGCACTGCTCCAACATGTCCACAGTACACGTGAATACCAGCTTATTCTTGTCTTATATCACTTTTCCAATAGTTCTACACAATCACATACATGACACTAGACTCGTGCACAACTCACAAACAGTGGTTTTAATATTGTGAAACTGTGTCCTTTCACACCGTCCCCTCAAAAAAACAGAAATCTTCCACCTAACACTCCAATCCCAATTCTCCCATGACCTGTGCATTCTCCGCATTTCAATACAATTGCTGTAAAGATGCTGCTCAGGCAATCACAAGACTGACTGACTGACTCTCAAGTCAGTCAACCAAGTACAAGAAAGATGATTACCCGAAAGCTTACATCGCCCCAGACATCCAGCAGAGGGGCCTTTTTGAAAGGGGGGAGCCGGGGGGGGGGGGGGTTGGGAAAGAGAATCTTTCACTAGTTACAAAAAAAAATGCTCATGGCAGTTGGAAGTGTGTCCCTTTTATTTAAAATGTTATTTCTTGCAAGTACAGTGTGGGTGACCTTGCCACTGAAAGGATGAAACTATTCAGTGCTGGAGACCGACTGCAGCTCTGCTGTGGACTTAATTAGAGGGGGTTAGGCTAAGTCTATGGCCCACAGAGAGCAACCAGAAAGGAAGATTCCCGTTATCCATATCAGCTATTTTAAAAAAGGGTGACAGGTACACCATGTTTTAATTTATAAAATCGTTTTTCCAATCTGTCATTATTTTTGAGACTTTCCGGTTGCACTGCGAGAGAAACAGGGCTTGATTTTTAACCGAACATTTCAGCTTTGTGATTCAGTACGCTGCAAGTAATGAAACGTATCCCCCTCTAGGAGTTGTCTGAAGGAAAGACACCCTGTTAACAGTCAGAATGATGGTTAATTAGGTTAAAACCAGGGCTGTAGTGCGAAGGGTCAGGGCCTATAATACTGAAAAGGAGACAAGGTAAATCAAGAAGCTGTAATAAGGAGATATCAAGCTTGGGGTTTAAAGGACTGTAAATATTAGGAAGAAGGGGAGACTGATGGAGGTAAGAAGTTGCCCAGTTCTAAAAGGCATGGAAAAGTGTGAGTTACAATAGATGAATCAGGTAGAAATTAAGATCAACACTGTTTTTCTACATTCAGGGGGCAAATGCACAACCTGGTACAGAACCAAGCCACACCAAAGGGTCAATCCCCAACGCGTGTCAAGCTAGCTGGTTCCAGCCAAAGCAGAGAGCCATCATTGGCTTCAGCACCCCTGAGGAGGAAAAATTCAGCTCGGATTTCTGCCCCCGATTGCCACCCAGTAACTCCTGCTGGAAAGTGAAAGTGAACGAATGAATGAACAGATGTGGCATAGAATTTATAGCTCAAAGTGCTGCCTATAACTAACATAGGATTTTGTCGCTCAGAGTTATCAGCTCAGCCCATTAGTGGAATGTAAACTGTATCCCACAGGTGCGTACAATCAG
This sequence comes from Heptranchias perlo, assembly GCF_035084215.1. Taxonomy (NCBI): domain Eukaryota; kingdom Metazoa; phylum Chordata; class Chondrichthyes; order Hexanchiformes; family Hexanchidae; genus Heptranchias; species Heptranchias perlo. Next base: position 34,721,507 of record NC_090355.1, on the reverse strand, counting down.
GTATCCTGGAATTAGGAAATGTTCCACCGGAAAGTAACACGAGTATTTTTGAAATGTAATATTGCGGGTAAATAACTCTCAAATTTCCCCCTCCCCTTCAGGGCTCCCTAGGTCAGGGGGCGGGGGGGGGGGGGCAGGTGACCTGCGGCCAATACCTCTGCCATTGCGGGTGCTGAGGGGGCTGATAGGAATGCTCTGGATCAACCCAGTAAGGACACACCCTCCCCATAGCGATGCAAGCTGAGATGAGACACCCAGTGGGAAGGATTGAACCTACATCTGTCCCACTCTCAATGGTGCCACGTACTGGTGCTTGAATGCATTACGCCACCAAACGACAAAATCAGAAGAGTAGGTTTCTTTCTTTGAACAGTTCGCAGTTACTGGCCCAAGCAAAAGGTACATGTTATATTTGGTCAGAACTGCTGTGAAGAAATGTTTTAAATTATCAGATAAAAGCACCTCTCCTGTCTCAGTGTATAAATGTAGCACCCAGTGTAGTATTGAGCCACAGGGGCAGATTTAGCTGTTTTTGCATCTGGGCCAGGAACATTTAAATTCACGGGCGGAAACTTGGGCAGGATCCCTTACAGTCGAGCACCCAAGCAATTCGATGCTCCCTGGTACAGGAGAGGGAAAACCCGCCCCCTAGAGACCAGAAAGGTTTGACAGCCAGTCTGTACTGAGTTAGCTGATTTCTGCTGTGATTGTAAACCTGCCCTCAGCACCTCTGAATTGCAGAAAGGAAAAGGCAACTCACAGCTCCATGGAAAGCATCCCTAAAAGTATTGATCTGGGCTCTCAAATTAATTTTCCCTCCTTCTTCCCAAATTTCTCTGTACTCGCCTAAAGGTGCTGAATGTTGCTGGGATACAGAGACGCTAAGGCTCATGGTAGCTTCTTATTTCATTCTCAGAATGTGGGCATTGCTGGTATTTATTGCCCATTCCCCTAGTTACGCTGAGAAGGTGGTGGTGGGCCTCCTTCTTGAACCACTAGATAGTGGATTGACACAACTGGGTGGCTTGCTAGGCCACTTCAGAGGGCAGTTAAGGGTCAAGAGTGTGGGACTGGAGTCACATACAAGCAGGTAAGGACAGCAAGTTTCCATCCCTAAAGGGCATTAGTGAACCATTTGGGTTTTATGACAATCTGACAGCTTCATGGTCACTTTTACTGATACCAGCCTTTTATTTCCAGATTTTTAAAAACTGAATTCAAATTCTCAAACGGCCGCGATGGAATTTGAACTTGCGTTCACTGGATTATTAGTCCAGGCCTCTGGATTACCAGCCCAGTAACAGAGACGCTACACTACCGTACGTACCTGTGCTCCAACTGAGATCAGGTAACAGCACAGGCCAGGGATGGAACCCGGGACCCTCCTCTTATGTTCTGTCTCAGTGCCATTGTGGGTGGTACATTTAGCCACTGAGCCATAAGGGGGTGATATTGCTTCAGTTAATCATATTACTATCAATGACCTTGAAATAATTTGTCACTTAAACAATACGAGGAATGGGCTTAAAAACCTTAAAGGAAAGTACCTTGGACACAGAGTGAGGCTCACCTCCCACAATTCCACCAGACATCTTCAGCCCCAGGGTTGGGGGATGCAGGATATGGTTTGGTAGAGAATAAATCCTACTTCCTGTTAACAAAAAGAAACAAAACTTATCAAGGAGATTTGTTGCAACCTCTGCAGCGTTTATATTGAGGGGCAAGGACTGAACATAAAGGAGCGAGCTATGGATGCAGGGGACTGAGGAAATGTCAAAAAAAGCTATTTCTATCCCAATAGAACATATTTTACTCAAGTTAAAAAGGTTAATTTCTAGCGAAAATGCTAACTGTAGTGATTATTGCGCTATTAAAGAGGTACAATGTTATAACTACAACAACTTGCATTTATATAGTGCCTTCAACATAAAGTAAAATGTCCCAAGGCACTTCACAGAGGCGTAATCACACAAAACAGGGTGCTGAGCCAAAGGAGATATTGGGAGTGGTGGAAATGGCTTTTATGGATGATTTAGGGAGGGAATTCCAGTGGGACCTAGGTAGCTAAAGGCACAGCCGCCAATGATGGAGTTTCCTGCTTAATCTAAAATTAAACAAGAAAAATACATGAAATGATTCTCCCCCTCATAATTTTTTCAAAAATAAAAATGCTAGCAGCGTTTGTGAATACATTTTTATATTTAAAAATAGTAAAAACGCAAAGATGAAAATCTAATCGCTAACTAAATGAAGCAAACCAGCCCTAGTTACACAGATTACTACTACTGGCCAGTGGGGTCACGTTGCTATAATTCAATCCAGCAGCTCGGATAACATCCTGAGCAGTGAGAAGCAAATGTCAGCTGATCCCTGCCCTTCATTGTAGACTGAATTACAGCATAAAGGAGAATGTCTACGACCTTTGATATATATTACAGCTCTGCCTCCAGCTCGTAAAGTGGCACATATCACCTCGCAGGTGGTTTTTTCCCCTGCCTCCAGATGCAAAACACTTCCAACAGTAACCAGACATAACTGCCTTCGTTGGCTGACATTTTTGCTCTTGCAATTTTTTTTGCGCTGCACAGGCCACTGCTACAGGTTGGACCAGACTGTTTGTAACCTTGGCATCCTATATGACCCCAAGCTGGGCTTGCAAACCCATATCCACGTCACCACAAAGACCACCTACTTCCGGCTCAGACCATCTGCTCTGAAAACACCTTCCATGCCTTTGTCACTTCCAGATTAGACTATTCCAATGCTCTCCTGGCCGGCCTCCCATCCTCCATAAACCTCAACTCTTCCAAAACACTGCTGCTCGAATCCTGTCCTGTACCATGGGATCACCCATCACCCCTGTCCTCACTGATCTACACTGGCTCCTGATCCCCCAACGATTTGAATTTTAAATTCTCATCCTCGTGTTTCAATCCTTTCATGGACCTGCCCCTCCATGTCTTTGGAGCCTCTTCCAGCACTACAACCCCCCCAGAACTCTGCACTCCTTTGACTCTGGCCTTTTGTTCACTCCCCAAGCAACCCTTGCCACCACCATCGGTGGCCATGCCTTCAGCCATGTAGGAATCCCCACCCTAAATCTTTAAGGCCCTCCTTAAAACCTACCTTTTTAACCAAACGTTTAGTCGCCCCTCCTGATATCCCCTTCTTTGGCTCAATGTCCATTTTTGTCTGATTACATTTCTGTGAAGCACCTTGGGAAGTTTTACTATGTTAAAGGCGCTATATAAAAGCAGGTTGTTTTAACCAGCGGGTTGTCAGCATGGAATGCTTTGCCACAGGGAGTAGCTAAAGGAGAAACCAACTCATCTTTTAAGGGAAAATTGGATAAACATTTGAAGCAGGCAATGATACCGGGTTATGGGGAGAGAGCGGGGCAGTGGCATTAGTTTCAGATTGCTCTAGCAAAACGTCAGCACAGACATGACAGAATGGCCTGTTTCTGTATTGTAAATTGCTACAGTTCTATGTTGCTACTAGACAAAAAGGGAAAATAAAGAGGTGGCTTGTGATAGTCCTTAAAATGGACCAAACTTCCAGACATCAATGGGGAAGAATGGACACAACATGAGAGGAGTTCCCTTTGCTGACATCATTGCAGTACCTCTGCTTCATTGCTGCAGGAGTTCCTCAGGGCAGTGTCCTATGCTGTCCTAGGCCCAACCATCCACAGCTGCTTCATCAATGACCTTCCCTCCATCATAAGGTCAGAAATGGGGATGTTCGCTGGTGATTGCAAAAGTTCAGTTCCATTCGCAACCCCTCAGATAACGAAGCAGTCCGTGCCCGCGTGCAGCAAGACCCGGACAACATCCAGGCTTGGGCTGGTAAGTGGCAAGTAACATTCGTGCCAGACAAATGCTAGGTAATGACCATCTCCAACAAGAGAGAATCCAACCACCTCCCCTTGACATTCAACAGCATTACCATCACCGAATCCCCCACCATCAACATCCTGGGGGTCCCCATTGACCAGAAACTTAACTGGACCAGACACATAAATACTGTGGCTACATTATTCTGCGGCGAGTGACTCACCTCCTGACTCCCCAAAGCCTTTCCACCATCTACAAGGCACAAGTCAGGAGTGTGATGGAATACTCTCCACTTGCCTGGATGAGTGCAGCTCCAACAACATTCAAGAAGCTCGGCACTATCCAGGACAAAGCAGCCAGCTCAATTGGCACCCCATCCACCACCCTAAACATTCACTCCCTTCACCACCGGCGCACTGTGGCGGCAGTGTGTACCATCCACAGGATGCACTGCAGCAACTCGCCAAGGCTTCTTCGACAGCACCTCCCAAACCCGCAACCTCTACTACTTAAAGGACAAGGGCAGCAGGCACATGGGAATACCACCACCTGCACGTTCCCCTCCAAGTCACACACCATACCGACTTGAAAATATATCGCCGTTCCTTCATCGTCGCTGGGTCAAAATCCTGCAACGCCCTACCTAACAGCACTGTGAAAGAACCTTCACCGCAAGGACTGCAGCGGTTCAAGAAGGCGGCTCACCACCACCTTCTCAAGGGCAATTAGGGATGGGCAATAAATGTTGGCCTTGCCAGCGATGCCCACACCCCATGAATGAATAAAAAAAATAGCGTTTTTCACAACCTCATGACATCCCGAAGCACTTTACAGCCAATTAAATACTTTTCTGAAGCGCAGTCACTGTTGTAATGTGGGAAACACGGCACCCAATATGCGCCCAGCAAGGTCCCACAAACAGATATGAGATATACGACCAGTGTTGGTTGAGGGATACGTATTGGCCAGGACACCCGGAAGACCTCCCCTGCTCTTCTTCAAAAGAGTGCCATGGGATCTTTTACATCCACCCGAGAGGGCAGGCGTTTAACGTCTCATCCAAAAGACAGTACCTCTGACAGTGCAGCTCTCCCTCAGTACTGCAGTGGTGTGTGAGCCTAGATTTTCTTTCCTCCAATGAAAACAAGTTAATATATTGAATACGTACTAAACAATTTCAAAGTGCTAAAAACATTAAAGAGTCTGAGAGGCACTCTAAAAGCAAAGGAGTCGAGCAATTCAGCAAATGGGTCAGAAAGGAATTAGACATCAGTTATTCAGGAGCCAAAGGAATGCAATAACACCTCACGCTGTAATATTTTTGCTTAGGGAGAGAATCACTAGAAACCAATCTATTCAGTGTTCATTCTAGAGAACACAATTGCTGTAAGCGAGTTACATGCCAGGAAGAAACTCAAGGGGTTTAGATATTGCTATAAATAACAAAAAACCAAGCTTGAGTAGTTTACAGAGTCAGGTGATCCCCCAGTGTGCGCTCATCCATTGAACATACCCGTCAATTTTTTCCACATATGCATACTGCGTCACTAAGATATAACACTCTTGTATAACTCAAAGTAAATAGCCTGTTACCCAATATAAGGCTGCTTTATACACATTGCAGTCGTGCTGTAACAAACAAGTCAGGCACACCCGATATATTCATTATAGCAAGCTGTTCACTGTACTAATTTACTGTACTTCCTACATTAAGTCGCTCCTTAAAACCCACCTCTTTGACCAACCTTTTGGTCACCTGTCCTAATAGCTCTTTACGTGGCTGGTTGTTAAAGGCGCTACATAAATGCAAGTTACAACAGTGACTACACTTCAACAGTACTTCAGCGGCTGCAAAGCGCTTTGGGACATCCTGAGGTCATGAAAGGCGCTATATAAATGCAAGTGCTTTCTTTTTACTTGCCAACTGTATAAGTCATGCTAAAATGCCTATTGTATCTCAAATACAGCCAATAATTACAAACTGCCTGATTCCTGCTGGGATCATGATGCTGACACCAGGAGGAGCTTTGTGTTTGGGCAAAGCACTGCGATTGGACCACGAACTGTACTTGCGATGCTGTGGCCAAATGTACGTCTCACCTTAAATGTGTCGACAGCATCGTAAATCATCCATCGTGCTTTAACCCATCATCTGTTCAGTTAAATCAAGCTGATTTGTCAAACAGCCAACTGTTGCTGTACTGATATGAAATACTACCATCACCAACAATCAGGAACCAGCAACCCCCAAATAACCAACCAAACTGCTCAAATGTTTTTTTCAAAGTTTGCAAACAGCAACTATCACAAACCAATCATCGGCCTTAAAAATATTTCTCCATGAGCTTTGAGTGGCCAATCCTACTTCCCAGAAAGCCACACACATGCACTTTCAAGCAGGAGTCACTGCATAGTGATCAAGAGCTTGAACAGCAGCTTATCCAACCCCCTTCTAGCATAGGAACCTACCGTCTTACCTACTGCTGCCCCAGATGAGATCAGCTAGCTCAGCACAGACGAGGGATCACGCCTGCTTTGTATATTCCTAGATGGGTGGTAAACAGCAACAAGTGCACCTGCTAATGAAATACTATCGGGAAAAAAAGTCCTTTAAAATCAGCCAACCGTCTTTCGGCATTTGGAATACAGTTTCAGTACTTAATATTTCACAGGAGATACCAAGACAATTCTGTATGAGATCACCAACATGCTACACCACAGAGGGTGGTGCTCAGTTCAAACCGATGAACCATAGAAATGGAACCATAGAAAAGATACAGCACAGAACGGGGCCATTCAGCACCAGCTTGAAGAACAACCAGGTGCCCATTCCAATCCCACCTTCCAGCACCCGGTCCGTAGCCCTGCAGCTTACAGCACTTTAGGTGCAGGTCCAGGTACTTTTTTTTTTTTAAAAAGAGTTGAGGGTCCCTGCCTCTACCTCCAATTTGGGCCGCGAATTCCATACACCCACCACCCTCTGGGTATAAAAGTTTTTCCTCATGTCCCCTCTAATCCTTCCGCCAATCAGCTTAAATCTATGTCCTCTACTTCTTGAACTCTCCACTAGGGGAAACAGGGAATACTTCCTGTCTACTCTATCTGGGCCCCTCATAATTTTGTACACCTCAATCAAGTCACCCCTCAGCCTCCTCTGCTCCAAGGAAAACAACCCCAGCCCATCCAATCTCTCCTCGTAACTGCAATTTTCAAGCCCTGGCAACATTCTCGTAAATCTTCTCTGCACTCTCTCCAGAGCAATTACGTCCTTCCTGTAATGTGGTGACCAGAACTGCGCACAATACTCCAGCTGTAGCCTTACCAGCGTTTTATACAGTTCCATCATTACATCTCTGCTTTTGTATTCTATACCTCGGCTAATAACAGAGAGCATTCCGTATGCCTTCTTCACAACCTTATCTACCTGTACTGCCACCTTCAGGGACCTGTGTACATGCACTCCAAGGTCTCTCACTTCCTCTACCCCTCTCAATATATCCCCGTTTACTGCGTATTCCCTTTTACTGTTTGCCCTCGCTAAGTGCATTACCTCACACTTCTCCGGGTTGAACTCCATTTGCCACTTTTCCGCCCACTCCACCAACCCATGGATATCTTCTTGGAGTCTACAGCTATCCTCTTCACTATCAACTACACGGCCAATTTTTGTGTCGTCTGCAAATTTGCCAATCATGCCCCCTACATTAATATATACCACAAACAGCAAGGGACCCAACACTGAGCCCTGTGGCACACCACTGGAAATGGATTTCCATTTGCAAAGACATCCATCAACTTTTACCCTTTGTTTCCTGTTACTGAGCCAATTTCGGATCTAATTCGCCACATTCCCCTGTATGCCATGGGTTTTTACCTTTCTGACCAGTCTGCCATGTAGGACCTTGTCAAATGCCTTACTAAAATCCATGTAGACAACATCCACTGCACTACCCCCATCAATCCTCCTGGTCACTTCCTCAAAGAATTTAATCAGATTTGTAAGGCATGACCTTCCCTGAACAAATCCATGCTGACTATCCCTGATTAAATCATGCCTTTCCAAGTGACAGTTTATCCTATCTCTCAGTATTGATTCTAATAATTTGCCCACCACCGAGGTAAGACTGACCGGCCTATAATTGTTCGGCCTTTTTAAACAACGGTACTATGTTTGCAGTCTTCCAGTCCTCCGGTACCTCCCCTGTATCTAGTGAGGATTGGAAAATGATCCTCAGAGCATCCGCTATTTTCTCCCTGGCTTCCTTCAATAGCCGAGGAAACAATCCATCCGGTCCTGGTGACTTATCAACTTTCAAGGATTCCAGTCCCTCTAGTACTTCCTCTCTCGTTATGTTTACCTTATCCAATATTTCACACCTCTCCTCTTTAACTACTATGTCCGGATCATCCCTTTCCTTTGTGAATACGGAGACAAAATATTCATTTAAAACCCTACCCACATCCTCTGCTTCTACACACAAGTTACCTTTATCATCCCTGATAGGTCCCACCTTTTCCTTAGCTATCCTCTTGTTCTTAATGTACTGATAAAACATCTTTGGGTTTTCTTTAATCTTACTAGCTAATATTTTTTCATGCCCTCTCTTTGCTTTCCTTATTTCCTTTTTTACACCATCCCTGCACTTTCTACACTCTTCTAGGCTTTCTGCAGTATTTAATTTTCTGTGACAGTCATAAGCTTTCTTTTTCTGCTTTATCTTGCCCTGTTTACTTCTAGACAACCAGGGAGCTCTAGATTTGGCAGTGCCACCCTTTTTCTTTGAGGAGACGTGTCTGCATTGTACCCGTAGAATTTCACTTTTTAGTGCCTCCCACTGATTTCTCAAGTAGTTGTGTCCAGTCCACTTCTGCCAAATCACCTCTTAGTTCTGTAAAATTTGCCTTCCCCCAATTTAAAACGATTACCCCTGATTTAACTCTGTCCTTTTTCATAATAATGCTAAAACTACCTGAATTGTGGTCACTATCCCCAATGTGGTCACCCACTGTCACTTCACCCACTTGCCCATCTTCATTTCCCAGGACTAAATGTAGAATTGCATCTCTTCTTGTTGGGTTTGTCACGTACTGGCTAAAAAAGTTCTCTTCAACACTGATCAAGAATTTTGCACCCTCTGTGCCCCTCACACTGTTTGAATCCCAGTTGATGTGAGGGTAGTTGAAGTCCCCTACTGTTATTGCCGTCTTATTTTTGCACTCAGAAATTTGCCTACATATTTGTTCTTCTATCTCCCTTTCGCTATTCGGGGGTCTATAGTACACTCCTAGTAGTGTGACTGCCCCTTTTTTTTTACTTCTTAGCTCAACCCATATGGCCTCAATTGATGATCCATTTAGCATATCATCCCTTCTCACAACTGTAATTGATTCTTTAACCAATAATGCTACCCACCCTCCTTTTTTACCACCCACTCTATCCTGTCTGAAAACTCTATATCCAGGGATATTGCGCTGCCAATTATCCCTCTCTTTAAGCCAGGTTTCCGTTATAGTAATGATATCATGCTGCCATGTGTCTATCTGTGCCCTTAGCTCATCTGCTTTGTTTGTAATACTCCTTACATTGAAGTATATACCCTTTAACCCCGTCAAATTCCTGGGCTGAACACTATTTAACCTTTGCTTCTTTTGTCTTTTTGAGTTGCTAACTACGTCACTAACTGCTTTTCAATTTCTGGTTTCCTGGTCTGAATTTGTCCTATCTGTACCTGCCCTTTGGTTCCCATCCCCCTGCCATACTAGTTTAAACCCTCCCCAACAGAAACAGCAAATGCCCCTGCGAGGATATTGGTCCCGGTTCTGCTTGGGTGCAACCCGTCCAGCTCCCGCCTTTCCCAGAATCAGTCCCAATGCCTCAGGAATTTAAACCCCTCCCTCCTACACCATCTCTCAAGCCACGTATTCATCTGGTCTATTCTCCTATGTCTGCTCTTGCTAGCACGTGGCACTGGGAGTAATCCTGAGATTAATACCTTAGAGGTCTTGCTTTTTAATTTATTTCCTAACTCCCTATATTCTGCTTGCAGGACCTCATCCCTTTTTTTTAAACCGATGTCGTTGGTACCGATATGGACCACGACCTCTGGCTGTTCACCCTCCCCCTTCACCAGGGAGGCAACATACCATCCTGGAGTCACGTCTGCGGCCGCGGAAACGCCTATCTGTTCCCCTTACGATGGAATCCCCCATCACTATTGCTCTCCCATTCTTTTTCCTCCCCTCCTGTGCAGCTGAGTCACTCGTGGTGCCACGCTCTTGGCTCTTGCTGCATTCCCCTGATAAGCCATCTCCCCCAACAATATCCAAAGCGGAATATCTGTTTGAGATATCACTTCAACAATAACTGATTTCATGATACCAGACATGCTGCTGAGATGAGGCTAGTAGGGGGGAGCAAGGAGAGGAATCAAATCCGTCATCTCCTCTACTACCTATGGAGGCTGATTTTAGAACAGAATTGGTGGGTGCCTCCTGCCCACCCTTCCGGCCAGGGCTGATGTGTCGCTCAGAGACCCAAGCATGGTGAAGGACAGTTAAGGTGTCAGCCGTGGCTCTGTGGGTAGCACTCTCACTTCTGAATCAGAGGATCGTGGGTTCAAGTCCCACTTCAGAGAATTGAGCACATAATCCAGGCTGAACACTCAGCGAAGTACTGAGGGAGTGCTGCACTGTCGGAGGTGTGGTCTTTTGGATGGGACGCTAAACCGAGGTCCCGTCTGCTCTCTCAGGTGGACGCAAAAGATCCCTTGGCCACTATTCGAAGAAGAGCAGGCGAGTTCTCCCTGGTGTCCTGGGCCTATATTTATCCCTCAACCAACATCACTAAAACAGATTATCTGGTCATTATCACATTGCTATTTGTGGGATCTTGCTGTGCGCAAATTGGCTGCCATGTTTCCCTATACTTCAAAAGTACTTCATTGGTTGTAAAGAGTTTTGGGACATCCTCAGGTCATGAAAGGCGCTATATAAATCTCAATCTAGTTCCTATTATGCATCAGCCCACAGCACAAAATGACCCCAATGCACCATTAATTTACAGTCTCACTCGCTAAGGATGGCCTGTGTGGGACAAGAACAACTGGCTGCACCAGTCGCTCTCCTAAAGGTGGGCTGAGGAACATTGCTGGGGCGGTGAAGAGGGAGCTTTACTCCCCAACTAATCCACGAACAGAGAGAGACCAAGTGGATCAATTACATAGAACTTCCTTAAAGTGTAAGCAATGGTCGATAACACCATAAAAAGACCAATAGCATTTTAGATTTATAAATAGGGGATAGAGTACTACAGTAAAAAAGTAATGATCAACTTGTAGAAAACATTGGTTAGGCTACAGTTAGAGTATTGTGTGCAGTTTTAGGCACTTAATTATAGAAAGGACATTAAGAACCAATGAGGAGAAGAGAATTTATTTTACGCAACAAGTTGTTATGATCTGAAATGCACTGCCTCAAAGAGTGGTGGAAGCAGATTCAATAATGACTTTTCAAAAGGGAATTGGATAAATACTTGAAATGGAAAAATTTACAGGGCTATGTGGAAAAGGCAGGGAAGTGGGACTAATTGGATTGCTCTTTCAAAGAGCTGGCACTGGCACGATGTGCAGAATGGCCTCCTTCTGTACTGTATCATTCAATGATTCTATTAAAGCCATATAGTGAGGACAGTGTAGAAGACGATGAAAGGGATGGGAAACTATAGTTATGAGGGGAGACTCGAGATACTGGGACTATTTCCATTGGAGCAGAGAAGGCCAAGAGGAGAGTTAATAGAGGGTTTTTTAAAAATTATGAACAATACTGATGGAGTGAATTGAGAAAGAGTACTTTATTTGGTTGGCAAGACAGTGATGAAGTGACATTAATAAAATTGTCATTAAGAGTAAGGAGAGAGGTCAGGAGAAATTCCTAATGCAGTGCATGGCTGGAATATTTTGTTACGGGGAGTGTTTGAGGCAGAGACCATTGCATCTTTTAAGGGAAAATTGGATAAATATTTGAAGCAGAGGAAGATACAGGGCAGAGAGCAGAGTAGTGAGATTTGTTTTGGATTCCTCCAGGAAAGAGCCAGCATAGACTCAATGAGCCAAATGGCCTCTTTTTGTGTTGTAAATTTCTGTGCTTTAGCTGATTGTTTGATAGGGCAGAATAAAGGATGTTTTACTGTGACAGCCTTTGTTCAGTGGTAGCACTCTCACGTCTGAGTCAGTGTTGTGAGTTCAAGTCCCACTCCAGGAACTTGAACACATAATCCAGGCTGATGTAGTACTGAGGGAGTGCTACATTATCAGAGATACTGAAACACTGAACCAAGGCCCTGTCCACCTGTTCAGGTGGACACAAAAGATCCCACGGCAAGAGCCAACATTTCCTTCTCAACCAACACCACCAATTGTTGATTTGCTGTTTCTGAGACCTTGCTGAACGAACAACAGTGACTTCACAATAACAATAAATCAGTGGCTGTGAAGCAGATTGAAAGACACTATATAAATGTAAGTTCTTTCTTTCTTGTAAGATCACTATGCTGCATCTGACCTGGGAATGATCGATGCTGACAACGGGTGCACTAAATGGGAAAGTGTTCCATCCACCAGCACTGACAGCCCTCATCCACCAACAAACGACGTAACAGGATATCAATACTGCCCCACAGACAGGGAGATAGATCCAGGTGCATTGAATTACAAAGAATTTTACAGCACAGAAACCGACCATTCGGCCCAACAGGTCTATGTCAGTCTTTCTGCTCCATACAAGCCTCCTCCCACCTTACTTTACCTCATCCTATTGGTATATCAACAACAACTTGCATTTGTATAGTGCCTTTAACGTAGTAAAACACCCCATAGTTCTATATATCATAAGAACATAAGAAATAGGAGCAGGAGTAGGCCAATCGGCCCCTTGAGCCTGCTCCGCCATTCAATAAGATCATGGCTGATCTGATCCTAACCTCAAATCTAAATTCATGTCCAATTTCCTGCCCGCTCCCCGTAACCCCTAATTCCCTTAATATCCTTCTATTCCTTTCTCCCTCATGTACCTATCGAGCTTCCCCTTAAATGCATCTATGCTATTCGCCTCAACCCTTCCACGGGGCAGCGAGTTCCACATTCTCACCGCCCTCCGGGGTAAGGAACGCGAGACTCAGCTCACAGTCTGGCTATCCCCCCCCCCCCGGTGCCGCGAGTGGCTGATCTCAGCCAGGTCGCCGGTTACAGACCCCAGCGGAGGTGAAGGTGACCCCAGCCAAAGGGGGGAGGGGAGGGGACCCTCAAAAGCACACCGCCCAACAATCTTCGCCCCCATTGGTCGGTCGGCCGGCGTGCGAGGAAGATGATGGCAAGGAAACCGGGACAAAGCCCCTTTTACCGTCCCCCTCACAACAGAACATAAATCTCACACAACTTCAAGTAAGAAAGATCTAATTCTGATATGGATGGTGGTTTGTATTTTAATATTTAAATTGTTAAGCTGCTGCCAACCCCTCCTTATAACTGTGGAGTGGGAGGATCTTATTTTTTTTAAAAACTCCACATCTATTTTTAAGAAAGGGTTTATTTTATCGTTAATAAGGATTTTTTTTAAAAATTGTTAATCTGCTAACAAGGTGTATTTTTCCTCACTCACCAGCCCAGGCCGCAGCCCCTCCTCTCTCCTCATCGCCTCAGAGGACAACTTCTCCCCACACAGCGCAACCTAACCCGCTCACCGGAAACTCCCCCCCCTCCCCCTCCCCCTCCCCCTGACTGACGGCCCGATCCGCCAATCGACTGGCCGGAACTCGGCCCGCGCTGACGTCATCGCACCATTTAGGGAGCGCCGTGGAGGCGGGGACCATGCTTAACCAGGCTTGGTTGAGAGTGCAGCCGGGCAAAGTTCGCTGGACGTCATGGGTTTAAGGCGGGACAAAGCTGCCCATTGGCCAACAAGAGATTGATTAGCAGGCGGTCAACCAATCATGATACAGAGATCAATAGGTCCTGTCCTCTGGGTGGGGGGGGGGAAATTCATTGAATATTTTCCAGGAATACCAATTTTGGGGGTCAATTATTTAAAATGTTCATAAATCATTCATAATTTCTAGTGCCACTCAATGTAACTTTTATATTAAAGGAAAAAACACTTCTATAAATATAAACAAAATGGTACAATTTTAAAGGGGGTGCAGGAACAGAGAGACCTGGGGGTGTATGTACACAAACCTTTGAAGGTGGCAGGACGAAGTTGATAAAGTTGATAGAAAAGCATACGGGATCCTGAGCTTTATAAATAGAGGCATAGGGTACATAGGAACATAGGAACAGGAGGAGGCCATTCAGCCCCTCGTGCCTGCTCCGCCATTTGATAAGATCATGGCTGATCTGTGATCTAGCTCCATATACCTGCCTTTGGCCCATATCCCTTAATACCTTTGGTTGCCAAAAAGCTATCTATCTCAGATTTAAATTTAGCAATTGAGCTAGTATCAATTGCCGTTTGCGGAAGAGAGTTCCAAACTTCTACAACCTTTTGTGTGTAGAAATGTTTTCTAATCTCGCTCCTGAAAGGTCTGGCTCTAATTTTTAGACTGTGCCCCCCGACTCCTAGAATCCCCAACCAAATCCCCAGTACAAATGCAAGGAAGTTATGCTAAGAACATAAGAACATAAGAAATAGGAGCAGGAGTAGGCCAATCGGCCCCTCGAGCCTGCTCCGCCATTCAATAAGATCATGGCTGATCTGATCCTAACCTCAAATCTAAATTCATGCCCAATTTCCTGCCCGCTCCCCGTAACCCCTAATTCCCTTTACTTCTAGGAAACTGTCTATTTCTGTTTTAAATTTATTTAATGATGTAGCTTCCACGGGCAGCAAATTCCACGGACCCACCACCCTCTGAGTGAAGAAGTTTCTCCTCATCTCAGTTTTGAAAGAGCGGCCCCTTATTCTAAGATTATGCCCCCTAGTTCTAGTTTCACCCATCCTTGGGAACATCCTTACCGCATCCACCCGATCAAGCCCCTTCACAATCTTATATGTTTCAATAAGATCGCCTCTCATTCTTCTGAACTCTAATGAGTAGAGTCCCAATCTACTCAACCTCTCCTCATATGTCCACCCCCTCATCCCCGGGATTAACCGAGTGAACCTTCTTTGTACTGCCTCGAGAGCAAGTATGTCTTTTCTTAAGTATGGAGACCAAAACTGTATGCAGTATTCCAGGTGCGGTCTCACCAATACCTTATATAAATGCAGCAATACCTCCTTGTTTTTATATTCTATCCCCCGAGCAATAAAAGCCAACATTCCGTTGGCCTTCTTGATCACCTGCTGCACCTGCAAATTAACTTTTTGATTTTCTTGCACTAGGACCCCTAGATCCCTTTGTACTGCAGTACTTTCCAGTTTCTCGCCATTAAGATAATAATTTGCTCTCTGATTTTCCTGCCAAAGTGCATAACCTCACATTTTCCAATATTGTATTGCATCTGCCAAATCTCCGCCCACTCACCCAGCCTGTCTATATCCCCTTGTAGGTTTTTTATGTCCTCTTCACTCTCTACTTTCCCTCCCATCTTTGTATCATCTGCAAACTTTGATATGTTACACTCGGTCCCCTCCTCCAAATCGTTAATATAGATTGTAAAGAGTTGGGGACCCAGCACCGACCCCTGCGGAACACCACTGGCTACTGGTTGCCAGTCCGAGAATGAACCATTTATCCCAACTCTCTGCTTCCTGTTAGATAACCAATCCTCCACCCATGACAGAATATTACCCCCAATCCAGTGATTCTTTATCTTGAGCAATAATCTTTTATGTGGCACCTTGTCGAATGCCTTCTGGAAGTCCAAATACACTACGTCCACTGGTTCCCCTTTATCCACCCTGTACGTTATGTCCTCAAAGAACTCAAGCTAAATCTTTATAAATCACTGGTTAAGCCCCAGCTGGAGTATTGTACCCAATTCTGGGCACTGCACTTTAGGACGGACGTCAAGGCTTTGGAGAGGGTGCAGAGGAGAATTATGACAATGGAACCATGGAGGAGGGACTTCAGTTCTGTGAAGAGACTAGAGAAGCTGGCTATTGGCCAGGACGTCGGGGAGAACTCCTCTGCTCTTCTTCAAATTGTGCCGTGGGATCTTTTACATAAAAGAGAAGCTGGGATTGTTCTCTTAGAACAGAGAAGGTTAAGAAAGAAAGACTTGCATTTATATAGCACCTTTCATGGCCTCAGGACATCCCAAAGTGCTTTACAGCCAATGAAGTATGTTTGAAGTGCAGTCAATGTTGTAATGTAGGAAACACAGCAGCCAATTTGCACACAACCGGCACAAACAAACGGCAATGTGATAATGACCAGATAACCTGTTTTTAGTGATGTTGGTTGAGGGATAAATATTGGCCAGGACATTGGGGAGAACTCCTCTGCTCTTCTTCAAAATAGTGCCATGGGATCTTTTACATCCACTGAGGTCTCAGTTTAACGGTCCATCCGAAAGATAGCACCTCCAACAGTGCAGCACTACCCTCAGTGGGAGTCTCAGTCTGGATTTCACATTCCAGTCTCTGGAGTGGGACTTGAACCCATAACTCTCTGACTCAGAAATGAGAGGAGCTACCCATTGAGCCATGGCTAGCACCTAGTCTGAGTTTCAATCCCTGCCTTTTAGAGCAGTACTGTAAGTGGGCCTAGCAGCTCAACATAGCAGAATGGCCAAGATTGGGAACTCAGCAAATAGGGTATCAAGGGCATGATCCACCATTCCATGATGCAATGCTTGGGTGCCTCAAAATGCATTTTATTGGTTAAAGCAGCCTTCAGCAGGGCACATTTTGGGGGATCAAGGACAAGCCCCATTAAATGTTATGTTTGTGGAGTGAGGATGAGGTGGCATTTGTGAGGTGAGAGAGGTATAGTATGTACTGCCCAATAACCTCACAGAAATTCCGTTCTGCACCATGCCAGGTTTGAAGTCATCCTGCCAAGTTGTTGCTCTATTTGAGCAAGACTCATCCTTTTTTTTCTGGTTAAAATTTAACTTGTGCTTCTAAACATTTCAACCTTCAGATGGAAGGCAGAAGTGAGAACAGCGAATTCAGACCAGGGCTGCAACAGACCATGGGTGACATTCAGATTGTTCTCAATAACCCTGGACTAAGGATGGGAAAAATCAGCCAGCGTTCCTGCTCTTGACCTCTATCCTGCTGAATGTACATGGATGTGTGAGGCCAAGATCAGTCCCAGCTGTGATTATCCTCTACCTCCCCACCCCCCGCCCTCCACCCCCCACCCATGGTCAAATACATTATTACTACTCACTGTCTAGGCTCTTACATGAAGAATGGCTCAGATAATGGAGGAGAGGAGAGGGGAGGGGAGGAGAGAGGGAGGGGAGGGGAGGGGAGGAGAGGAGAGAGGGAGGAGGAGAAGGAGAAGGAGAGGAGAGGAGAGTGGAGGAGAGGAGAGGACAGGACAGGACAGGGCAGGAGAAGAGAGTAGAAGGGAGGAGGAGAGGGCAAGTGAAAACATTATTAAAGACGTCACAAGCTAGGGTTTGTCTACCAGCGGTGTGAAACACAAGAGCCAAAAACATTAGAATAAAAAAAGAACAAAAGAAAGAACTTGCATTTATATAGCGCCTTTCACAACCTCAGGATTTCCCAAAGCGCTTTACAACCAATTAAATATTTTTGAGGTTTAGTCACTGTTGTAATGTGAATAGGGTATAAAAGCCTAAAAAGCTCCTCCCAGCTCTCTACCAGTGTCCCGTGTAGATGACAAGCAGAACCAGAGTATCGATTCCAGTGTACCCCTGCCCTTTGTGATTAACCCTCTCCTTTGGGAGGAGAAACAACAACAACTTGCATTTATATAGCGTCTTTAATGTAGTAAAACGTCCCAAGGCGCTTCACAGGAGCGATTATCAAACAAAATTTGACACCGAGCCACATAAGGAGATATTAGGACAGGTGACCAAAAACTCGGTCAAAGAGGGAGGTTTTAAGCAGCCTTCCTGCTGAAAGAGATTCAAAGCAGATCATGAACTAACATCCAGCAGCAGTGTGCCAGTACAGGAGCGGAGATCTCAGCCTCAAGCCCTCCTCCTACCTTGAGTGCAGGAGATGCAAAGGCCTTGCCATCATTGTGCAATTATTTTATTATTATTCACCCTCTCCCCCCTTGCCCCCAGGGTTGCCAACTCTGGTTGGGTGTATTCCTGGAGGTTTCATCACATGACCTCCCACCTTGAACCGCCCCGCCCCCACACTCCCGCCATTGGTCCATCCTCCAGGGGCCACCACCTTCCCAGGCCAATTGGAAAGGGAACAGACTCTTTGTTACCCAATTGGTTCAATCTCGACTGTGAGTGAAACAGCCTTTTTCCCCCCATCTCCGTTATTTTTATAGCTAATAAATTAAAGTGTTCAAAGAAATGAAAAAACACAAAGTTTTTTTAATGCCCCTATGACTTTTCTCCAGGGTTTTTGCTCGCAGCAGTGTCCTGGAGAATAATCTTCAATTTCTGGAGACTCCAGGACAATCTTGGAGGGTTGGCGACCCCACTCCCCACCCAGCTATCAAGAAAAATACTTTGAGCCTTAACACCAACACCAAAGCTCAGTTGCCCTTTATCCTGTCCTGTGCTGTTCGCACATCACCCCTGACCTCACTGACCTACATTGGCTCTCAGTCCCCCAATGCAATAGTTTTAAAATCTTTGTCCCTGTCTTCAAATCCCTTCACAGCCTGGCTCCATTATATCTCTGTAACCTCCTCCACCCTTATATCCCCTCCCACACCCTTCAGCCCTCCCACCCTAGCCTTTTGTGCATATTCCCTGCCCCCTTCACTGCACCATGGCAGAGCCTTCAGTCACCTCAGCTCTACTTTCTGGACCTCCCTCCCTAAACCACTCTGCCTCTCCTCTTCTCTCTCAAAAAACCCATCTTTTTGACCTTGCCTTTGGTCACCCCTCCTACCCTCTCCCTCCATGGCTCAGTATCCATTCGTCTTTGCTGACGGGAGGGTCGGTAACCAGATAATTGGTGAAAGAACCGGGGGGAGATGGGGAGAATTTTTTTAATGCAGCGAGTTGTTATGATCTGGAATGAAAGGGCGGTGGAAGCAGATTCAATAATAACTTTCAAAAGGGAATTGGATAAATACTTGAAAAAGAAAAATTTGCAGGACTATGGGGAAAGAGCGGAGGGAGTGGGACTAACTGGATAGCTCTTTCAAAGAGCTGGTACATGCATAAAAGGTCGGATGGCCGTCTTCTCTGCTGTAAGATTCTATATAATTATCAGTAATTGTGGGTTCAAACTCCACTCCAGGGATTGAGAATATTTACTCAGTTCAACCCTCCAATGCAGTATCATAGAATCATAGAATCATAGAAGTTACAACATGGAAACAGGCCCTTCGGCCCAACATGTCCATGTCGCCCTGTTTATACCACTAAGCTAGTCCCAATTTCCTGCACTTGGCCCATATCCCTCGATACCCATCTTATCCATGCAACTGTCCAAATGCTTTTTAAAAGACAAAATTGTACCCGCCTCTACTACTGCCTCTGGCAGCTCGTTCCAGACACTCACCACCCTTTGAGTGAAAAAATTGCCCCTCTGGACCCTTTTGTATCTCTCCCCTCTCACCTTAAATCTATGCCCCCTCGTTATAGACTCCCCTACCTTTGGGAAAAGATTTTGACTATCTACCTTACCAATGCCCCTCATTATTTTATAGACTTCTATAAGATCACCCTTAAATGAATTGTGGCATTTTTTTAAACAGTACTGAGGGAGTGCTGCGATGTCAGAGGTGAGCTGTGTCTTTCAGGGCGCGTTGTGAAGTTGAGGGCCTCTCTGGATATTCCAGTGGTCTATTGATGTGATCATGAATGGCCCTTCAGCTGGAACGTTCCCACTCCCCCAAAACGTGATTTCTGCCGCACTCCCGGCAAAGGTATGGTGCCGGAGTGGGACTGGAGCAACTCTGAGGAATATCCCAGCCTACGCCGCTATATGAAGAAAAACACGGAATTTCCCCCCCAGGCTCCTGGCTGACATTCCTCCCTCACACAGCACCACCACCAATAGACGAGGCGCTCTCTCATCGCGCTGTGTGTGCATATTTGCTGCACGCGCAAAAAAGCGGCCGCTGTATTTGTCTACATAACAACGGTGAACGTCAATCGAGAATTCATTTTGAGATATTTCTGGGGGATCTGTTAAGGCACTGTATAAATGCAAGCCTTGCTTTCTCTACAGGTGTCAGGCTAAATGGGGAGGGGTTGAATTGAGCCACTCATTAAAACATACAAAATTCTTACAGGGCTCGACAGGGTAGATGCAGGGAGGATGTTTCCCCTGGCTGGGGGAGTCCAGAACCAGGGGTCACAGTCTCAGAATAAAGGGTAGGCCATTTCAGACTGAGATGAGGAGAAATTTCTTCACTCAGAGGGTGGTGAATCTTTGGAATTCTCTACCCCAGAGGGCTGTGGAGGCTCAGTCATTGAGTACATTCAAAACAGAGATCGATAGATTTCTAGATAATAAAGGCATCAAGGGATATGGGGATAGTGCAGGAAAATGGAGTTGAGGTAGAAGATCAGCCATGATCTTGTTGAATGGCGGAGCAGGCTCGAGGGGCCGGATGGCCCACTCCTGCTCCTATTTCTTATGTTCTTATGTTCACTCCCGTGAAAAAGTAAAGGTGGAAAAGAAAAAGTGGAACCAGTATGACCAGAGACAAACTGCGACTCGAGGGAGGAGAAACAGTCCAGATCACTCCTGTGTACCTGGGGTTGCCAACCCTCCAGGATTATCCTGGAGTCTCCAGGAATTAAAGATTAATCTCCTGGATACTGCTGCGAGCAACACCGGGGTGGGGGTGGAAATCATAGGGGCATCAAACAATTTTTTCATTTTCTTTGAACACTTTAGTTTAATAGTTATAAAAATATTGGAGATGGTTGGGGAGAAAGGCTTTTTGACCTGTTGGAGGCAGGAGGTCACATGATGAAACCTCCAGGAATACGTCCAACCAGAGTTGACAGCCCTACCTGTAACTCCCAGTCACAGACCAGGGCTGGGACAGCACCTCACCCCCAAACAACGCATTAGGCAACAGAAACCAAAAGACCAAGAATATTAACTTTTTAAAAATTGGACATCAAATAAATAGTAGTAGCAAGAATACACAAGTGAGTTGGATTTACACTGGGATCGCCATTTGCAATGTTTATTTTTGAAGCAGCTACTTGTCTAGCCACCGGAGGGCAGCATAGCACCATCATTGATTTTAAATTGTAAACAATTTTACAACACCAAGTTATAGTCCAGCAATTTTAAAATTGCTGGACTATAACTTGGTGTTGTAAAATTGTTTACAATTGTCAACCCCAGTCCATCACCGGCATCTCCACATCATTGATTTTAAAAGCATTGAATGTGGTAAAAAGGCTCTTTTCTTGCTGATGTCCCCTCCTTTTCTAAAATCATTGATTCCCTTTTTGTCAATAGTTTGACAAGACGAAAGAAAAGGAAGACTGGCGTTTATGTAGCAAATCAGAAACATCCCAAAGCATTTCACATGAATTACTTTTGAAGTCCAGTCACTTGTAATGTAGGCAAACGATTTGCGCACAGAAAGATTCCATAAACACTAATGAGCTGTACGACCAGTTAAAGAAACACTTGCATTTATATAGCGCCTTTCATGACCTCAGGACACCCCAAAGAGCTTTACAGCCAATTAAGTACTTTTTGAAGTGTAGTCACTGTTGTGATGTAGGAAACGCGGCAGCCAATGTGCGCACAGCAAGATCCCACAACAGCAATGAGATAATGATCCGATAGTCTGCTTTTAGGTGTTGATTGAGGGATACCAGGACACTTGGGTGAACCCCCACTGCTCTTCTTCAAAATAGTACCATGGGATCTTATACATCCACCTGAGAGGCAGACAGGGCCTCAGTTTAACATTTCATCCAAAAAACAGCACCTCCAGACAGTGCAGTGCTCCGCCTCAGTACTGGCACTGGGAATATCAGCCTAGATTTTGTGGTCAAGTGTCTAGAGTGAGACTTGAACCCACAACCTTCTAACTCAGAAAGCGCAAGAGAGCGACCCACAGAGCCACGGCTGACAATTAAAGAACCCAGCTGTGCTGGGTCGCAGTGGCCAGTGAGAGAATGGGGTTCGATTCCAGGCAAAACTCCTTATGGTGACAAAAAAAAACTCCAAAAATTTTTTTATTTCCAGTAAAAAGAAAAAGGACCTTTTTTTGGGATTTGCCAGGATTGCTGCACTGTCCCTGATTACATGCGGAGGATAGAATTCAGTCTTATCTCAGAGCAGCGAGAGAGAAAGAGAGGGCAGGGCTGTTGTTTATTCCTGGGCCCAGTACTTCCCTCCTCTTTTTCTGGTAGAACACGGTGCTCGAGTGATTGTGTCGCATTATCCCGGGTCCCTGGGCTTGATTGACATCCCCTGAAGCGGATAGAGGGCGGGGGATGAATCTTACACGGGTAGGTCACATCTGTTAAGCGGAGCAGGATTTGACACATCCTGGGCTAGGTGAACCCCTCAAGCCTGGCGTGCTTGCGCCCAGTGGCCATAAATGCGTGTCACGGCACGACTCCAAAATAGGCCGGGGGGTGGGGGGGGGTGGTGATATTTGTTGATTAACGTGTGATGGATGGCACACTAACCACAGGGTTTTTATCACACTCGCGCAGCGAGACCCAACCCCCATGACTGGGCAGATTCATCGAAAAAAGAACGCAGCCTCAAGAAATCAGAATGTCAGATTAGAGGCAGCAACTGAAAAATAATTGTCCGGGAAAAAAAAACACAAATAACATCGACTGCTTTTTTTTGTTTCTAGACAGTGTAAAACTTATCCGGTTTTTATCCCCCCCTCCCTGCTTTTGAAGGCTGTCTCCTCAAAAGGGTGAGATCCAGCAGGGATGGGGAGAGCAAAGGGCACAGGAACACAGGAGGGGTCAGCCATGGTTCAGTGGGTAACACTCTCGCCTCTGAGTCAGAAAGTTGTGGGTTCAAGACCCACTCCAGAGACTTGAGCACGTAATCTAGGCTCAGTACACTAGTGCAGTACAGAGGGAGTGCTGCACTGTCTCTCAGATAAGACATTAAACCGAGGCCCCGTCTGCCCTTCGAGAGGAGACTGTGTCCGGAGGCAGATATTCAGACCGTCTGTGTCTGGACTTTCCTGGGCAAACCATCCCAAACAGAGGTCATCAGTTGAGGTCAGAGGCCAAGAGGTGGCAAAGCACCATAGAGGTCAGAGGTCACTGAATACAGTATTCCTGCAGGCTCGTGAAGACCAGAGCATCTTCCATTAGAGTTTTCAGAATTTAATGGCCCAAAGAATTTATCATGAGAAGACCATTGATTTCCCTCTTGGAATTCCATTGCTCCTACACTTTGAGGAAGAGGGTGATGAGGACTGACTGGGAAGAGAGGAGGGAATCTCAGCGAATCCGGCATCATGTGCACAGTCCCCACTCGACATGTAGATAGATACACACGACACAACTGGAATTCCCCCACAGGCCGAGTTATGCCAGCTGTAGACCCCAGGGGGAGACTGCCCCAGAGGGAGATTGTAGCCACATTTACAGACAGGCAGCGACGATGTAGAACGAACTACAGACTATCCCAGACTCAGAGTTGTGCCATCAAAAAAAAAAGTGATGACAAAGGTTCAGCAATAAGCTCAAAATGTTGCTGTAAATCTCACTAAGGGGTCCTTTAAGTGCATTTCAAAGAGCCAACCCGAGGACCCCTGCCCACCCCATTCATACGGAGGGGCGATGACTGAGTGCTGGTAAGCGGGGTACGCGCGCACTGGCTGAAATTCCTGGGGGTGGATGGCCCTTGGAGTGGGGGGGAGCAAGAAACTGGGAGCCAAACGTGGGATCTTGCCCTGACCTAAATTCCCAATGAGTGAGGGTGGGAATAGTTGGATTGACAGGACTTGGGGTTGACAAGGATACGGATTGACGAGCCCTGATCTATACAATGCGATGGTGTGAGTGGATGGTTCAGACAGTGATTTGGGAGGGTGAGATCATCACAATGGAGCGATTGTTGAAACTTGCAAATGATTTTGTGGCAATGATTGTTTAACAAGAAAACTGAAACAGCAGCTAGTCTGACTTATAGATTTATTCTATTTATAGTTCAACGAGCTCTCGACTCTCCCGTGCTGTGCCCCTGTGCGTTTAGGGGTCGCCAACATGACCTCCCACCATCCGGCCAACTCCCCCTCCCCCCCCCCCCCCCCCCCCACCACCCAATCACACACTCCACCATTGGTCACCGGACACATCAATCCCCATGGGGACTTGGACAGCAATGGCGGCTACCATACCCACAATCCTCTGAGTCCCAGAAACCACTCTATCCGTCACATGGTTTTTGCCGGTTACAGTGCATTGCATCCTGGGAGCGCTGCGGCCCTCGCCGTTTGTGAGTCTGGCGGCAACGCGACGGGAGGAGAAAGTGTCCGGTACGATTTTTACTCCCGTGTTTGTCGCAAGGAGTGTCCGGGAGATTAATCTTCAATTGCGGGAGACTCGTCAACAACAACAACAACAACAACTCGCAATTAAACAGCGCCTTTAACTAGTAAAACGTCCCAAGGCGCTTCACAGGAGCGTAAATCAGACAAAAATTTGACACCGAGCCACATAAGGAGATATTAGGACAGGCGACCAAAAGCTTGGTCAAAGAGGTAGGTTTTAAGGAGAGTCTTAAAGGAGGAGAGAGAGGCGGAGAGGTTTAGGGAGGGAATTCCAGAGCTCGGGGCCCAGGCAGCTGAAGGCACGGCCGCCAATGGTGGAGCGATGGAAATCGGGGATACGCAAGAGGCCAGAATTTGGAGTAACGCAGAGTTCCAGGAGGGTTGTAGGGCTGGAGGAGGTTACAGAGATAGGGAGGGGTGAGGCCATGGAGGGATTTGAATACAAGGATGGGAATTTTAAAACCGAGGTGTTGCCAGACTGGGAGCCAATGCAGGTTATTGTAAAGATCCAATTGAGTAAGAAAATTCTGAGCCAGTTACAGGATCGGAATGTTCTGTTTGTGGGCGAGAGACTGGCAGCTAATTAGGGGTCTTTTTCTGAAATGATTCCTGGATCTTGGATAGGAACAGGAGTCGGCCATTCAGCCCCTCGAGTCTGTTCTGCCATTCCATTAAATCATGGCTGATCTGTACCTCAACTCCACTTACCCGCCTTTGCTCCATATCCTTTGATACCCTTACCCAACAAAAATCTACCAATCTCAATCTTGAAAGCTTCAATTGACTCCTAGCACCCACAGTCTTTTTGGGGGGAGAGAGTTCCAGATTTCCACTACCTTTTGTGTGAAGAAATGCTTCCTGAATCACCCCTGAACGGCCTAGCTCTAATTTTAAGGTTATGCCCCCTTGTTCTGGACTCCTCCCGCCAGAGGAAATAGTTTCTCGACCCTTTCGAATTCCTTTATCATTTTAAACACCTCCATCAGATCACTCAACCTTCTACACACAAGGCAAGTTTATGCAACCTCTCCTCATAATTTCGGCCCCAATAATGTTCTGGTGAACCTGCGCTGCAACCCTCTTCCAAGGTCAATATATCCTCCACGGGGTGCAGTGCCCAGAACTGAACGTGACGATTGTTAATTAAAATTAAAACAACCGGAGTGTGACGAGACTCAGTGGACACCCTGCACCAAAAGTCGCTGGGTCTGCGTGCCTCTGTTGCTGGGCAACGTGAAGGGAGAGCGGCTGATGACAGGGGAAGGTCCTGGTGGTGCCAGATAGCTTTATCAGATGCCGCCTCACTGCCAACTGCCAGCTCTTCAGCGTCACATGTCAGGGAGGAGAAGTGGTTTTCATGGCAAAGATAGAGCCGTATTAACAACTGTGACCAAAAAGTGCACTCGTTTATGAGAAACCTGCCTGCAAACAGCACCCAGAGCTCTTGGTTACGGCCAATGAGTGACCCACACTTCAAAACATCTCCCAGCACCTCCTACCATCCTACCATCCCCCCACCCCCACCCCGCCACCGCCCCCCCCCAACCCCTCCTCGTCTCCTGAAAGCCTTGATTTTTGAGGGGGTTCTCGATCTGACTGAGGGCAGACCCACAGCACGAACATCCCCATTTTTAGCACAGATTAACAACAACAACTTGCATTTGTACAGCACCACGAACGTAGTAAAACGTCCCAAGGAGCTTCACAGGAGCGTAAATCAGTCAAAATTTGACACCGAGTCGCATAAGGAGATATTAGGGACAGGTGACCAAAAGCTTGGTCAAAGAGGTAGGTTTTAAGGAGCGTCTTAAAGGAGGAGAGAGAGGCGGAGAGGTTTAGGGAGGGAATTCCAGAGCTCGGGGCCCAGGCAGCTGAAGGCACGGCCGCCAATGGTGGAGCGATGGAAATCGGGGGATGCGCAAGAGGCCAGAATTGGAGGAGCGCAGCGATCTCGGAGGGTCGTAGGGGCTGGAGGAGGTTACAGAGATAGGGAGGGGCCAGTTTCCGTAAGCGAGGGCACAGGGACGACTGGTGCGGCCGTTGGGGGCAGGGGTGGGGTACTGCTGCCGTAGAGAGTGGTCTTCTGATGTCGGATATAAGGACACAGCAACTTCCTCAGGATTTGTTTCCTCTGGTATTACTCAGGCTTTTAAAACAGAATCTTGGTGTCGCCCATTCACCTCGTGCTGGCTTATATCGTGTTGTCTTTAATCCTTTTCGAGCTTGATGTTCGCCTGCACAGTCGACCTCAGGCCTTTGTCCGGGTTCCTCAATAAGTAAATGCAATTGGGGTCATTGCAACAAAAGAAAGGGCGACAAACACTTTTTTTTTGTGTGAAATGAAGAAAAGGGAAGGACTTGCATTTCTACAACTTCTTTCAAGACCTCAGGACGTCCCAAAGAGCTTTACAGCCAATGAAGTACTTTTTTGAAATGTAGTCACTGTTGTAATGTAGTCAACACGGCAGCCAATTTGCGCACAGCAAGATCCCACAAACAGCAATGTGATAAACGACCAGATAATCTGTTTTTTAGTGATGTTGGTTGAGGGATAAATATTGACCCCAGGACCCCAAGGAAACCTCCCCTGCTCTTCTTTGAATAGTGGCTGTGGGATCTTTAATGTCCACCTGAGAGAGCAAACAGGGCCTCAGTTTAACATCTCATCCGAAAGACGGCACCTCCGACAATGCAGCACTCCCTCAGTACTGCGCTGGGAGTGTCGGCCTGGATTTTGTGCTCAAGTCTCTGGAGTGGGACTTGAACCCACGACCTTCTGACTCAGAGGCGAGAGAGAGTGCTGCCCACTGAGCCACAGCGGACACCGAAGATGTGGTTTTCCCCTGAAGGCGCCGACTCTTGCAGGGTTCCAAGCGCTGGCCATTTCTCACGTTCGAGGCTGGTCAGCGAATTCGGCTGGCTATTTGACCGTGGAGGGCGTCGCAGCTGAGCCCGGTGTTATCCTCACGCACACTCATAGGGGGCTGGGAGTGGGAGAGGAGGGGGTGGGCACTGGATCGCGATCGGAAATGGAACTCTGGTCGATGTGGTCATTCCCGGGCCCAGGGGGAAGGAATGGAAAGGTCACGGGTGCACGGAGAACCGAACCCAACGTTGGTCAGTGCCTTGACCAGAAGCCGGGGAGAAGAAAAACGGACCCAAAAATAAATACGAAACCCGTCTGGAATCTGTTGTGTTGAAAGAAATCTCGACAGGCCCATCTAAAGCAGCTTCCCTCTTATCAAAGGATCTCATTCAAAGCTGAAAAGAAGAAACAATCCTCTCCTCAGTCCGACTTTGATTAACAAATGAGCAAAATGCAAAGTCTTCCTGGGCCTCACCTCGGTGCCTGTAAAATGCTCGCTTATGTTATGACAAGCCGCAGGAGGGGTCCCCGCCACAAGGTGCCAAGTGTATCTCAGCACAAGGAGCTGAAAGGAAAAGGGACTGTCGTTCCCCGCTCCCGCTCCCGCTCCCACTCGGACCCTCGGACCCTCGCTCTGCCTGTGAAGGTGTGAGCTGTGGCTCAGTGAGTAGCAGTCTCTCGCCTCTGAGTCTGACTTGTGGGTTCAAGGCAACCGTCTGCCCCTCTCGGGTGGAGGTAAAAGATCCCACGGCCACTATTCGGAGAAGAGCAGGGGGGAGTTCTCCCCGGTGTCCTGGGGCCAATATTTATCCCTCGACCAACATCACTAAAAAAAAACAGATTATCTGGTCATTATCACGTTGCAGCTTGCGGGATCTTGCTGTGCGTAAATTTGGCTGCCGCGTTTCCTACATTACAACAGCAGTTACACTTCAAAGGTACTTCATCAGCTGTAAAGCGCTTTGGGAAGTCCTGAGGTTGTGAAAGGCGCTATATAAATGCAAGTTCTTTCTTTCTTTTACCAGCTGCTTGGTTTTTATTTCTAGTTCCCCACTCGGCTCCTTGCCATCGTACCATCTCACCCAAGTGGCCATTGTTCGTGTGGGATTCGAGGCAGGGGGGGTGGGGGGCTGCCGGGCCATTCTAGTAGGAGGGCATCACAGGCGAGCCTGATCTTACTCCCCACCCCGCCCCTCGCCAATGTCCCCCCACCGCCACCTCTCAGCGTTCACACTTTCCAATAGTGTAGGGATCAGGAACAGGAACCCTGGCTGATTCTTCACCCACCTTTCCCTAACCCAGGAGCAGTGAGGCCATAAGAATAGGGGGAGGCCATTCAGCCCCTCGAGCCTGCTCCGCCATTCAATCAGATCATGGCTGATTTGTACCTCAACTCCATTTACCCTCCTTTGCTCCACATCCCTTGATTCCCTTACCCAACAAAAATCTATCGATCTCAGTCTTGAAAGCTCCAATTGACCCTCAGCATCCTCAGCCTCTTTGGGGAAGAGAGTTCCAGATTTCCACTACCCTTTGTGTGAAGAAATGCTTCCAGACATCACCCCTGAACGGCCTGGCTCTAATTTTAAGGTTATGCCCCCTTGTTCGAAGAACATAAGAAATAGGAGCAGGAGTAGGCTGTACGGCCCCTCGAGCCTGCTCCACCACTCAATAAGATCATGGCTGATCTTCGACCTCAACTCCACTTTCCCGCCCGATCCCCAGATCCCTTGATTCCCTTAGAACCCAAATATCCATCGATCTCAGTCTTGAATATACTCAACGACTCAGCATCCACAGCCCTCTGGGGTACAGAATTCCAAAGATTCACAACCACCTGAGTGAAGAAATTTTGACCCTTTCTTTCTTGACTATGAGGTTTCAGCCTTGCCCTGAGGTTTACCCAATTAAAAATGAAGCTGCCAACAGGTGAAGCATTGCACGCTTATGAGGCCCCAAATCTGTATCGCTGGTTTAATGAGTAATTTTCCAATGAAAGTATCTGCACTGTAGACCATTGTACGTGGCCATTATTTGATTTGTCGAGGCACAGAACCTACATACGTTTGTCCGATTATCAGAAATCAGGAGCTGCACTTTGTGTTTCATTTTCATACAGTTGTCCGTGATCAGCACTTGTGTGTGCGAGCCACTGAACTTACCGCCGGAAACTTGTGAGTCAGTTCATGGCTCTGGCTCCTGCTCCTGATTTGCATATTCGGCCCTGCAGGTATCTCAACCATGTTTTAACTCTGAAAGAATATATCGCGCCTTTCACGATCTCAGGACGTCCCAAAGCGCTTTACAGCTGATGAAGTACTTTTTAAGTGCAGTTACCGTTGTAATGTAGAAAAATGCGTCAGCCAATGTGGGCACAGAAAGCTCCCACAAACAGTGATGTGATAATGACCAGACATTCTGTTTTTTTTAGCGATGTTGGTTGAGGGATAAATATTGGCCAGGGCTCCGGGGAGAACTCCCCTGCTCTTCTTCGAAATAGTGCCATGGGATCTTTTGAAGTGTGGTCACTGTTGTAATGTAGGGAAGCTATAAATGAGGATCTCTCCCCGGCTGATGGCTCCGACTCGTAACGTTCCGCAGGCACCACCGCCTCGCCCGACCGCCCGTTCTTCACGCAGGAGCCCAGACCGCGAGTGTTGGCAGGGTATTCAACCGAGCGGGGCATCACAGCCGATCCCGCGCTCTCCCAACATCCGCACGCACGCTCTTTCCCGCACGGATCACCGGACAGCAATCAGGAGCGGGAGCTCGGGCTGCTTGTTCCTCTCCTCAGCCCAAGGATACTGAGGCCAGGTGCAGCGGCCCTATCACCTTCCCCAGCTGCGATCGGTAATTCAGTAACCACCTTTTGGACGAGACACGAGAATGTGAGTGGCCCTCCCACGTGTCAATAATTATAATAAAAGGGCAACTGTTATTAGAACTTCCTAAATCACAACAGTGACTGCACTTCAGAAGTACTTCGTCGGCTGTAAAGAGTTTTGGGACGCCCTGAGGTCATGAAAGGCGCTATATAAATGCAAGTTCTTTCTCTCTTTGAACTGTCAAACTTGGGCATGTTATCCCATTCGTGGCACGTAAAAGGGAGCGGGTCATGATCCACAGAGGACTGTTCATGAAGAGGCAGTATCCGCTAAGATAGATCATCTGCTCATCATCTCGTTGCTGTTTGTGGGATCTTGCTGTGTGCAAATTGGCTGCCGCATTTTCTACATTGCAACAGTGACTACACTTCAAAAGTACTTCAGTGATTGTAAAGCGCTTTTGGGACGTCCTGAGATCGTGAAAGGTGCTACGTAAACTGCAAGTCCTTTCTTAGAATTATGCTCACCCCACTCTCCAGATACTAGTCCATAGAAAGTTGCAGCATAGAAACAGGCCGTTTATTCTGCAGAGGGTTTTCTCCACATGATCCACTTACGCTAATCCCAGTCTCTTGCTCACTCTCCCATACGCTTTACTATTCCACTTTATCAAATTTCCTTTTAAAAATTACAGAATTGAGAGGATGCAACTATCAGGAAAGATTGAGCAGGCTGGGGCTCCTGTCTCCGGAAAAGAGGAGACTTGATAGAGGTCTTTAAAATTACGAAGGGATCCGATAAGTGGATGCAGAGAAACGGTTTCCATTTGTGGTTGAGTCCAGAACAAGGGGGGGGGTATCAATAAGATCGTCACTCACGGATCAAATAAAGAATTTAGATGGATTTTCTAGTGAATGTTGAGGATGTAGAACTCGCTGCCACATGGAGGGGTTGAAGCAGCTCGCACTGATGTATTTAAGGGGAGGCTTGATGCTTACATGAGGGAGAAGGGAATAGAGGGATATGGGGGACAGAGTGGGAAGAGGTTATTAGGGTGGGAGGAAGCTCGTGGTTGTTTCTGTGCTGTAGATTCTATGTAATTCTGTGCAATGTATTTTTCAACAGGAATCACGGGATAGCAATCGGGGGCAGGCACTGGGACTAAATGAAACACCCAACTGCCCCCTTTGCTGGAATCAGCTTACACTGCACTAGTCAGTGACTCAACCTGGGGGCCACCCTGGTTTGCATGTCTCAGTACCACACTGGCCGGTGGGTAAGGTGCATTTAGTGCCATTGCATCACCTTCCCGTAAACCTGCTGGTTAAAGTCTCCTTAGAAAGAAAAAACTTGCATTTATATAGCGCCTTTCACAACCTCAGGGTGTACCAAAACGCTTTACAGCCAATTAAATACTTTTTGAAATGTAATCATTGTTGTAATGTAGGAAACACGTACAGCAAGGTCCCACAGACAGCAACGCAATAATGACCAGGTAACCTGTACTTTAGTGATGTTGGTTGAGGGATAAATATTGGCCAGGACCCCAGGGAGAACTCCCCTGCCCTTCTTTGAAATAGTGGCCGTGGGATCTTTGACGTCCACCTGAGAGAGCAGTCGGGGCCACGGTTTAACGTCTCATCTGAAAGACGGCACCTCCTACAGTGCAGCACTCCCTCAGTACTGGCACTGGGAGTGTCAGCCTGGATTATGTGCTCAAGTCTCTGGAGTGGGGCTCGAACAACCGTGTGACTCAGGGGCGAGAGTGACACCTTTACTCCCTACAGCTTAGTGTTTGTCCATTTAGTAACACGCTATCGTCACAGAAACGGTGACCGCAAGTCCTAGTATCTACGGAGAATAGTGAGTTATCAGAACTTGCCAGTTAGTGATTGCAGTCTTCAAACAATGGAGCGAGTCACTCAGCCATTTGCATGTTTAGCGTCAGAGCTCCCAGAACCTGTTTAACACTCAACCAGCAGCTCCGATACTGATTTAGGTTTTTTTAAACTACCCAATTTGACTTGGGTTGAAACTCAATGCCTGTTCTCCACTGAAATCATGACTCCTTCACAACAATCAACTCCCTCACCACCGGAGCAAATTTGCTTGTCAAATGAGGGCCCTGCTCTCTGTTCCCAGATACTCGCCCGCCCCCCCCCGCCGGCTGATTGGGGGGGCGGGCAGGGGGAGGGGTGTTTCATGAAACAACTGCGCAGTTTAAAGGTCACAGGCAAATCTGCCTACAGCTGCAGGCAATGTCCATCACTTGGCTCTTCCCTGACAGATTACAGACGAGGCGGCAAAATGAGGTTTTAACTCCTTCAGTGCCAGCTTCATTATTCTGTATTGGCTCTGTCCATGGAGCACACGCCTGTACCAGTGCACATCTGTAGCAGCTCACACCTGGAGCAGTGCACATCTGTATCAGCACACTATGTATCCACACACACCTGTTTCACTGCACACATCTCACACTCCTGTATCACTGAACATTCCTGTACTCACACATTCCTGTACCCACACTCCTGTACCCACACTCCTGTACCCACACTCCTGTACCCACACACTCCTGTACCCACACTCCTGTACCCACATTCCTGTACCCACATTCCTGTACCCACACACTCCTGTACCCACACTCCTGTATCCACATTCCTGTACCCACACACTCCTGTACCCACATTCCTGTACCCACACTCCTGTACCCACACACTCCTGTACCCACACACTCCTGTACCCACACTCCTGTACCCACACTCCTGTACCCACATTCCTGTACCCACACACTCCTGTACCCACACTCCTGTATCCACATTCCTGTACCCACACACTCCTGTACCCACACTCCTGTACCCACACTCCTGTACCCACACTCCTGTACCCACACTCCTGTACCCACACACTCCTGTACCCACACTCCTGTACCCACACATTCCTGTACCCACACTCCTGTACCCACACTCCTGTACCCACACACTCCTGTACCCACACACTCCTGTACCCACACTCCTGTACCCACACACTCCTGTACCCACACTCCTGTACCCACACACTCCTGTACCCACACACTCCTGTACCCACACTCCTGTACCCACACACTCCTGTACCCACACTCCTGTACCCACACTCCTGTACCCACACACTCCTGTACCCACACTCCTGTACCCACACTCCTGTACCCACACACTCCTGTACCCACACTCCTGTACCCACACATTCCTGTACCCACACTCCTGTACCCACACTCCTGTACCCACACATTCCTGTACCCACACTCCTGTACCCACACTCCTGTACCCACACATTCCTGTACCCACACTCCTGTACCCACACTCCTGTACCCACACTCCTGTACCCACACACTCCTGTACCCACACACTCCTGTACCCACACTCCTGTACCCACACACTCCTGTACCCACACTCCTGTACCCGCACTCCTGTACCCACACTCCTGTACCCACACACTCCTGTACCCACACTCCTGTACCCACACACTCCTGTACCCACACACTCCTGTACCCACACTCCTGTACCCACACACTCCTGTACCCACACTCCTGTACCCACACTCCTGTACCCACACACTCCTGTACCCACACACTCCTGTACCCACACTCCTGTACCCACACACTCCTGTACCCACACTCCTGTACCCACACTCCTGTACCCACACTCCTGTACCCACACACTCCTGTACCCACACTCCTGTACCCACACACTCCTGTACCCACACTCCTGTACCCACACTCCTGTACCCACACACTCCTGTACCCACACACTCCTGTACCCACACTCCTGTACCCACACACTCCTGTACCCACACTCCTGTACCCACACTGCTGTACCCATACACTCCTGTACCCACACACTCCTGTACCCACACACTCCTGTACCCACACTCCTGTACCCACACACTCCTGTACCCACACTGCTGTACCCACACACTCCTGTACCCACACACTCCTGTACCCACACACTCCTGTACCCACACACTCCTGTACCCACACTCCTGTACCCACACTCCTGTACCCACACTCCTGTACTGATGTACCATCTGATATACACACACATGCTCTTTCCAACCGATCAGGAGCAGGAACCCTGGCTGATTTTTCCTCACCCTATCGATGGGCACTGAGATCAATCGTAGCACTCTTACCACCGGCCGAGGCACCTCACTCATACCAGGGACCCCACCTTTGCCCGTTAGCCTCCTCCCCTCTGGTCTCTCATGGCAGGGGAATGGTGCAGTGTCTTAGGGTTAATTGTCAGGCAAGGAAGCTGCAACTTGTTGGGTCATAGGTCATGGGCTATTCTGCAGTAGCACCAGGGATGGTTCAGAAAAATTAACATTTAAAAAAAAAAGATATGGAAAAACACTCCACTGACACAAAACCGGCTAATTCAACAAGATTTTATTCTCAGTAAACTTCATCCGGTATCAGAAAAGAGAGAAACAACAGCAGTGGAAAAACCCCTTATCACAACGCACTAGGGGTTGCCAACCCTGGTGGACATATTCCTGGAGGTTTCAACACATGACCTCCTGCCTCCAAACACCTTGCCCCCACACTCCCACCATTGGTCGCCCGACTTGTCCATCCTCACAGTGTCCCGCCCCCACACTCTCACCATTGGTCGCCCGACATGTCCATCCTCGCAGTGCAATGCCTTCCCATGGCCAATTGGAAAGCGAACAGACTCCTCGTTACCCAATTGGACGATTCTTGGCTGTCAGTCAAACAATCTTTTTCTCCCCATCTCCAATATTTTTATAACTAATAAACAAAAGTGTTCAAAGCATACCACACACGCTTGGAGGGTGCGGGGGAAAGGACCAGTCTGCTTGGAGCATCCTGAGCACGTACCTTGATTCTGGTCCCCTGCAGTCACAGCCCCTCGGCTGTTCTCCCGCCAGCTCGGGGCCGCGATTGGGTCCCCGGAGACGCATGGGGGGAGGGGGGAAGAAGGAGGAGGAGCAGGGGGATGGAGGAGGGGGTCGGTAATCCGGTCCTCACAAGGTGCTACAGGCTCTGCCGCAGGTCAGACCCTCTGCCAACAGCAACAATAACTTGCCTTTAACGTAGCAAAACATCCAAAGGCGCTTCACAGGGGTGATTATCAGATAAAAACTGTCACCGAGCCAACGAAGGAACTATTAGATGGGGCGACTAATAGCTTGGTCAAAGAGGTGGGTTTTAAGGAGGGTCTTAAAGGAAGAGAGAGAGAGGTAGAGAGGCGGAGAGGCTTAGGGAGGGAATTCCAGAGCTTAGGGCCTAGGCGGCTGAAGGCACGGCCGCCAATGGTGGAGCGAAGGGCGTGCGGGGCGCACGAGAGGCCAGAGTTGGCGGAGCCGCAGAGATCTCAGAGGGTTGTAGGGCTGGAGGAGATTACAGAGATAGGGAGAGGGCGAGGCCATGGAGGGATTTGAAGAGGAGGATGAGAATCACTCGGTGGATTCCCCCATCAGGGGGGATCCGATTAAAGATCTTACAGTAACGTTATTTCAGAAATAATACGCAGGTTGTCTCTGAAACGGCTTAGATCAGAAGAGGTGAGGAGGACCAAAGCAAACAGGGACCCAGATGTTCTTTCCCGTTGCGTGGTGCGCATTTGCTTAGCATGTTAACCGAGGCGCCCGTCGAATGCCCCCCGTCCAGCGATTAGTTTGTTTTGGTATCGGGTGGGGGGGGGGGTGGCGGTGGGGTTCGGCCTTGAGAAAGGCTTGCGATTGGTCCTGGAGCATTGCTGGTTCATTGTTCGCTGCCTGTCTTCCTCCTCCACCCCCCGCCCACCCCACACCTCAAGTATTGAATCGCTGCCAACTCCTAATGCTTCAGGCTGTGCTGAGTCTCGTGGTGACGCCGGAGGTCCACCTTGCGCTGGAAGCCCTTGGCACACAGCTCGCAGCCGAAGGGTTTGAAGCCGGTGTGCTTGCGGCTGTGGGTGATGAGGTTGGAGCTCTGACTGAACGATTTCCCGCACACCTGGCATTTGTGAGGCTTCTCGCCTGGAATTTAAAAAAAAAACCAAAACAAAAAGGCAAGTTAACAAAGAGAAGAACTTGCATTTATACAAAAACCTTTCACCACCTCAGGACGTCCCTTTACGGCACTTTTTTGAAGTGTAGCCACTGTTGTAACGTAGGAAATGCGGCAGCAAAGTTGTGCACAGCAAGATCCCACAAACAGTAATGTGATACTGATCAGATCATCTGTTTTTTAAGTGATGTTGGTTGAGGGATAAATATTAGCCCCAGGACACCGGGGAGAACTCTCCTGCTCTTCTTCGAAATAGTGCCCTGGGATCTTTTACATCCACCCGAGAGGGCAACAGGGCCTCGGTTTAATGTCTCATCCGACAGCGCAGCACTCCTTCAGTACTGCACTGAATTGTCAGCTTAGGTTTTGTGAACTGGCCTCTGGAGTGGGATTTAAACCTATGACCTGCTGACTCAAATGGCAAGAGTGTTAACCACTGAGCCACGGTCGATACCAAAGTGGGGACTGCGTCATCGGGTACTGGTAACATTGCCGGCTGCAGGAGGGAAGCAGGTTATCTGAAGGGCTTCCGCACTCTGTGATGCGTCACCGTCATTAAACAACATTGATCTGAAATTTTATACCACATTGGGATTAAAGGGACAGTTGCTGAGTGAATACGAAATTGGCTAAGGGACAGGAAGCAGAGAGTAGTGGTGGACGGTTATTTTTCAGACAGGAGGGAATTGTGCAGTGGTGTTCCCCAGGGGTTGGTATCAGGACCACTGCTCGTTTTGATATATTTAATGACCTGGACTTGGGTATAGAGGGCCATAATGTCAAAGTTTGCAGTGTCTCAGTCTCTGTCTCTCGCTTTTTCTCTCCGTCTGTGTCTCTTTGTCTCTGTTTCCCCCTTTCTCTCCCTCTGTGCTCCTGCGTACCTGTGTGGATATAGGTGTGCTCCTGCGTACCTGTGTGGATATAGGTGTGCTCCTGCGTACCTGTGTGGATATAGGTGTGCTCCTGCGTACCTGTGTGGATATAGGTGTGCTCCTGCGTACCTGTGTGGATATAGGTGTGCTCCTGCGTACCTGTGTGGATATAGGTGTGCTCCTGCGTACCTGTGTGGATATAGGTGTGCTCCTGCGTACCTGTGTGGATATAGGTGTGCTCCTGCGTACCTGTGTGGATATAGGTGTGCTCCTGCGTACCTGTGTGGATATAGGTGTGCTCCTGCGTACCTGTGTGGATATAGGTGTGCTCCTGCGTACCTGTGTGGATATAGGTGTGCTCCTGCGTACCTGTGTGGATATAGGTGTGCTCCTGCGTACCTGTGTGGATATAGGTGTGCTCCTGCGTACCTGTGTGGATATAGGTGTGCTCCTGCGTACCTGTGTGGATATAGGTGTGCTCCTGCGTACCTGTGTGGATATAGGTGTGCTCCTGCGTACCTGTGTGGATATAGGTGTGCTCCTGCGTACCTGTGTGGATATAGGTGTGCTCCTGCGTACCTGTGTGGATATAGGTGTGCTCCTGCGTACCTGTGTGGATATAGGTGTGCTCCTGCGTACCTGTGTGGATATAGGTGTGCTCCTGCGTACCTGTGTGGATATAGGTGTGCTCCTGCGTACCTGTGTGGATATAGGTGTGCTCCTGCGTACCTGTGTGGATATAGGTGTGCTCCTGCGTACCTGTGTGGATATAGGTGTGCTTCTTCATGTCTGACTTCTGGTGGAAGCGTTTTCCACAGTACTGGCAGGGGTAGGGCCGGGTGTCTGAGTGAATCAGCAGGTGAGTGGATAGTGTGGACGATCTCTTGAAGGTTTTCCCACACATTTTACATTCAAAGATTCTTTCCTGCAAAAGAAAATAGCATGAGTGAGTCTGAATCTGGACCTGCCACAGCCCTTATTAAAATAAATAAAAACAGGTCCATACAACTTAACATACAACTACAGATGCGAATATCGCAATACGTTTTCCCTAATTTTCTCCCCTCCTCTCCTGAAGGTGCTGACTCTCACTGGGGTACAGGTCCCCATCTCTCCTGAAGGTGCTGACTCTCACTGGGGTACAGGTCCCCATCTCTCCTGAAGGTTCTGACTCTCACTGGGGTACAGGTCCCCATCTCTCCTGAAGGTGCTGACTCTCACTGGGGTACAGGTCCCCTCCTCTCCTGAAGGTGCTGACTCTCACTGGGGTACAGGTCCCCTCCTCTCCTGAAGGTGCTTACTCTCACTGGGGTACAGGTCCCCTCCTCTCCTGAAGGTGCTGACTCTCACTGGGGTACAGGTCCCCTCCTCTCCTGAAGGTGCTGACTCTCACTGGGGTACAGGTCCCCTCCTCTCCTGAAGGTGCTGACTCTCACTGGGGTACAGGTCCCCTCCTCTCCTGAAGGTGCTGACTCTCACTGGGGTACAGGTCCCCTCCTCTCCTGAAGGTGCTGACTCTCACTGGGGTACAGGTCCCCTCCTGTCCTGAAGGTGCTGACTCTCACTGGGGTACAGGTCCCCTCCTCTCCTGAAGGTGCTGACTCTCACTGGGGTACAGGTCCCCTCCAGTCCTGAAGGTGCTAAAAAATTAAATGTTTTAAAACGCCCCTTTTGTAAGGGGAGGCCACTGGTGGTAGCTCCAACAACCCCCCTCCCCTCACTCTCCCACCAACCGAGCCACCCCCACCAGACTTGTCAGCCTGTAGCCGTTGGCAGGTGCCGC
This sequence comes from Heptranchias perlo, assembly GCF_035084215.1. Taxonomy (NCBI): domain Eukaryota; kingdom Metazoa; phylum Chordata; class Chondrichthyes; order Hexanchiformes; family Hexanchidae; genus Heptranchias; species Heptranchias perlo. The sequence goes on along the minus strand of NC_090355.1, from coordinate 34,682,713 downwards.
AGACATGCCCCATGGTGGCATAGACACCCGTCACTGGCCTTTGTAGAAGGGAACCCCCCTAAACCCCACGGAACCCACAAACGTCAGTCGAAATGCACCTCTCCCCTCCTCGCCACCACCACCCCCCACCGCAACTCCGGGTTTTTTGGGACCCTGTCGTTTTAAAGACCTGGATTGCTGACCTTACTGCGGAGACTGGGAGGGACCGGGGTTACCTGTGAGTGGATGTTCATGTGCTGCTCCAGGCTGACCGCGTGACCGAACGTTTTCCCACACAGGTCACAGGAGAAGGGTCGCATCCCACTGTGTGACCTCCTGACGTGGACCTCCAGGCCGTGGGGGGTGGAGAAGACCTGTTAATGCAGGGATCACAAGCCCTTCCCAGTGAATTAAGGAACTCTGACTGTACTTCGATGTCACATTCAATACTTTCCCATTCCCATTCCCATTCCCATTCTCATTCACATTCCCTTTCACAGTGGGACCTGGTATAAGTACGAAGGCCAGTACGCCCAGTGAGATGAGATGTATCGGCCTCTTGATAGGTGCACATGGGTCCCACGAGTGATGGCGGCCAAACCAAGGAAGCGTCAGGACCCCCAGAGATGAGGTAAGATTTATTTTTTCTTATAAAAATTCTCAGCCCCCTTATAGAGAAGGAAAGAACTTGCATTTATATCGTGTCTTTCATGACCTCAGGATGTCCCAAAGTGCGTCAGGGCCAATGAAGCCCCTTTGAAGTGTAGTCATTGTTGTAATGTAGGAAACGTGGCAGCCAATTTGTGCACAGCAAGATCCCACAAACAGCAATGTGACATTGACCAGATAATCTATTTTTAGTGACGTTGGTTGAGGGATAAATATTGGCCAGGACATCTGGGAGAACTCGCCTGCTCTTCTTGAAAATAGTGGCCGTGGAATCTTATACACCCACCTGAGAGGGCAGAAGGAGCCTCGGTTTAACATCTCATCTGAAAGACGGCACCTCCGACAGTGCAGCACTCCCTCAAAACTGCACAGGGAGCGTAAGCCTGGATTAGGGGGCTTAAGTCTCCGGAGCGGGACTTAAACCCACAATCTTCTGATTCAGAGGCAAGAGTGCGACCCACTAAGCCACAAAGTCAGTGCTGGAAGGTTCCGCAGGGCTCCATCCCGCTCTAAATGCTGGGATTGCGGCGTGTGCAAATTGGGCGGGCGGGCGGGGAGGGGGGTGTCTCCTCTCTCGTCTCTCTCTCTCTCTCTCTCTCTTTCTTTTTGAATTACTTTCTGCCGCAGTTACCTTGTTGCACTTTATGCAGTGGTAAGACTTCAATTCTGAGGTGTAATGTGTGCTGTAATCGATAGGCTGGTCAGTCTCCAACGAACTTGAAATGCTGGACCTGTACAGACCCGTCGCGCCCACCAGGAGGGTAGACTGGAAGCTGGAGGAGAGGTGGCAGAGGTCGTACACATTCTGGAACGTGTCCCAGGGGAAGCTTGGTTTGTAGGCCGGAGTCAGCAAGCACTCTTTACTGACAGACGATCTTGGGAGAAGGGAACCTGAAGAAATAGAAATGAATGTTAAAATACACAAACAATCATTTTGACCCCTGCACCTCCCGCCCCATCTGTGCGAGCCCATCGCTTCCAATGGAAAATCCCAAAGGCCGTGAAGTTTCGGCCTCTGTCGGGAGCTGGTGTGAGTTGGGTGGAAAATCTAGGCCATTGTTTGCAGGCTTCCAGCATTGAGGTACTCTCAATATACAGGCGTCAGCTGTGGCTCAGTGGGTAGCACTCTCGTGTCTTAGGTTGTGAGTTCAAATCCCACTCCAGAGACATGAGCACATAATCTAGGCTGACACTCCCAGTGCAGTACTGAGGGAGTGCTGCGCTGTCGGAGGTGCCGTCTTTCAGATGAGAAGTTAAACCGAGGCCCTGTCTGCCTTCTCGGGTGGATGTATAACATCCCACGGCCATTATTTCGAAGAAGAGCAGGGAAGTCATGGCCAATATTGATCCCTCAACCACCAGTAAAACAGATGATCTGGTCATTAGGACATCGCTGTTTGTGGGACCTTGCTGTGCGCAAATTGGCTGCCGTGTTTCCTACATTACAACAACGACTGAACTTCAAAAAGTACTTAATTGGCTGTAAAGTGCTTTGAGACATCCTGAGGTTATGAAAAGCGCCATATAAATGCAAGGTTTTCTTTTCATACTCTTGCAAGCTTTGCTCATAAGTTGCTATCATACTTGCAAGTGAAAAACTCCCTGTTGGGCCCCCTTTTAAATCGGGTAAGCTGGTGATGTTGCTGCTCACAAACAGTAAATGAGGTCCTGGTACCTGGAGAGAAGTTGTGGGCAGCGGCTTTAGTCACGTGACACAGGGGCGTCCCCTCATTGGCTGTGCCATTCTCCCAAGCAGCTTCCTCCCGCCCACGCTCGGCACCATGACCTTTCACCCCCGCACCGGGGGCCGTAAACTGCGCTGGAGACCAAGAGGGCGAATCTGGGGAAAAGCAATAAAAGTTATTCATATTGTATTAAAATCTTACAAGGAAGTAAAAAGGGGAAGGGAGAGTGGTGGGGGAATGCTTGAGGCAGTGTTGCTGGTGTCGGCGATGGTGTCAGAGTGTGCCATGGCATTTGGATCTCCCATTGCTGCCGGTGGGATATTTTGCCAGCAGTTTAGAGAATTACATAGAGTTTACAGCACAGCAACAGGCCATTCAGCCCAGCTGGTCTGTGCTGGTGTTTATGCTCCACACAAGCCGCCTCCCTCCTTACTTCATCTCACCCTATCAGCATATCCTTCTATTCGTTTCTCCCTCATGTGTTTATCTAGCTTCCACTTAAATGCATCTACGCCATTCACCTCAACCACTCCATGTGGGAGCGAGTTCCACATTCTCACCACTCGCTGGGTAAAGGCATTTCTCCTGAATTCCCTATTGGATTTATTGGCGATTATCTCATATTAATGGCCCCTAGCTTTGGCCTCCCCCACAAGTGGAAACATCTTCTCTGCCACTGCCCGAATCAAAACCCTTCATAATAGAAACTAAAATGGAAAGCGGGCGGGGAGAGAAGTCTGGGGTTGAGACGAGAGGGAGAGCAGGATTAATAAAACCTCTTGGTTTCACGTAAAGAGTCCCCTCCCTCCACCTCTGCTTTATTCGCCCTCTCCGCGAGGAGGCTGATGCGGATCTGATTCAGATGCGGCCTCCCCTTCTTCCTGAACTCACTCCAACGCCCCCAGTGCTGAGTGAATCACCTGCTCCACTCAACTGCGAAAGGACCCTGATTTGAATGAAACTGATTTGAATATAGAGCCTTGGTTTAACCACATTCTAGCATTTAGCACAGCGTGAAAAAATCCACACCATTTTAATCTTTACACTAAAAGGACCTTCCTTTTTCCACAATTATAGTAACCGGGGAGAGGGAAGAGGGGAGACAAATAGAAGAAAGAACGTGCATTTCTATAGCGCCTTTCACAACCCCAGGACGTCCCAAAGCTCTTCACAGCTGATAAGGTACTTTTGAAATGTAGCCATTGTTGTAATGTAGGAAACGTGGCAGTCAATTTACATACAGCAAGGTCCCACAAACAGCAATGAGATAATAACAAGTGAGAACCAGGCAGAATATAGAGAGTTCAGAGGGGAAGTGAAAAAGGAAATAAGAGGGGCAAAGAGGGCGTATGAGAATAGACTGGGGGCCAACGTAAAAGGGAATCCAAAAGTATTCTACAGGCATGTTAACAGTAAACGGGTAGCAAGAGGAGGGGTGGGGCCGATTAGGGACCATAAAGGAGATCTAATCATGGAGGCAGAGGGGATGGCCGAGATATTAAATGAGTACTTTGCATCTGTCTTTACCAAGGAAGAAGATGCTGCCAGAGTCTCAGCAAAAGAAGATATAGTTGAGATACTGGATGGGTTAAAAAAAGATAAAGAAGAGGTACTAGAAAGGCTAGCTGTACTTAAAGTAGATAAGTCACCATGTCCGGATGGGATGTATCCTAGGTTGCTGAGGGAAGTAAGGGTGGAAATTGCGGAGGTACTGGCCGTAAACCTCCAAACATCCTTAGATACAGGGGTGGTGCCAGAGGACTGGAGAATTGCAAATGTTACACCCCTTTCAAAAAAGGGTGTAAGGATAAACCCAGTAAATATAGACCAGTCAGTTTAACCTCGGTGGTGGGGAAACTTTTAGAAATTATAATTCGGGACAGAATTAACAGTCACTTGGATGAGGGTGGATTGATTAGGGAAAGCCAGCATGGATTTGTTAAAGGCAAATCATGTTTTGCTAACCTGATGCAGTTTTTTGATGAGGTAACAGAGAGGGTAGATGGGGGCAATGCAGTTGATGTGGTGTATATGGACTTTCAAAAGGTGTTTGATAAAGTGCCACATGGTAGGCTTATCATCAAGATTGCGGCCCATGGAATAAAGGGGGCAGTAGCAACATGGATACAGAATTGGCTAAGTGACAGGAAACAGAGAGTAGTGGTGAACGGTTGTTTTTCGGACTGGAGGGAGGTGTACAGTGGTGTTCCCCAGGGTTTGGTGCTGGGACCACTGCTTTTCTTGATATATATTAATGACTTGGACTTGGGTGTACAGGGCACAATTTCAAAATTTGCAGATGACACAAAATTTGAAAAAGTATTGAACAGTAAGGAGGATAGTGATAAACTGCAAGAGGATAGAGACAGGCTGGTGGAATGGGCGGACACGTGGCAGATGAAATTTAAGGCAGAAAAATGTGAAGTGATACATTTCGGTAGGAAGAACAAGGAGAGGCAATATAAACTAGAGGGCATAACTTTAAAATGGGTACAGGAACAGAGAGATCTGGGGGTATATGTGCACAAATTTTTGAAGGTGGCAGGGCAGGTTGAGAAAGAAGTTAAAAAAGCATACGGGATCCTGGGCTTTATAAATAGAGGCATAGAGTACAAAAGTAAGGAAGTCATGATGAACCTTTATAGAACACTGGTTCGGCCACAACTGGAGTATTGTGTCCAGTTCTGGGCACCGCACTTTAGGAAAGACGTGAAGACCTTAGAGAGGGTGCAGAAGAGATTTACTAGAATGATTCCAGGAATGAGGGACTTTAGTTATGTGGATAGACTGGAGAAGCTGGGATTGTTCTCCTTGGAACAGAGAAGGTTGCGAGGAGATTTGATAAAGGTATTAAAAATCATGAAGGGTCTAGACAGAGTAGATAGAAAGAAACTGTTCCCATTGGCAGAAGCGTCAAGAACCAAAGGGCATAGATTTAAGGTGATTGGCAAAAGAACCAAAGGCGACATGAGGAAAAACTTTTTTACACAGTGAGTGGTTAGGATCTGGAATGCACTGCCCGAGGGGGTGGTGGAGACAGATTCAATCACCTGAGAGGGCAGACAGGGCCACGGTTTAATGTCTTATCTGAAAGACAGCATCTACAACAGTGCGGCACTCCCTCAGTACTGCACTGCGAGTGACAACCTGGATTTCATGCTCAAGTCCCTAGAGAGTGATTTGAACCCATGACTTTCTGACTCAGAGGCACGCATGATACTAACTGAGCCACAGCTCACACCTCGCTGGGGTACTTTCCATTAGAACAAAGAAGGTTAAGAGGAGATCCTGATCGAGGAGTTGAAAAGTCTGATAGGTTTTGATAAAGTAATTCGGGAAAATTTCCACTGGACGGTAAGTCGGCAACTAGAGGGAAGAAAATTAACACCATCGCCAAAAGAATGAAGTAAGAGGTTGGGAGAATATATTTTACACAAAGGGTTTTTAGGACATGTGATGCCCGACCAGAAACAGTGGGGAAGCACAGGGACGCTGGGCCGAATGGTCTCTTTTGTGTTGGAAAATTCTATTATTCTCAATTTATTCAAATTATGAGCAGTTTTGTGCTTTAGACTCGTAACTCCCTAAGAAATGGGTTGACACTGTCCCAAGTTCGGTTGATGTCGCACCCTCAGATAGAGGAGCCTCTCGTCCAATCAGTTTGGGCTAGGTTCAAGCCCTAAGTTAGAATTAGAGGTAAATTCTAACAATCAACCACCCCCAGTCCCAACTCACACCCTCTTTTTCCCACCGTTATTTAATGGGACGGTTTTGGAGAATTGACAGTAAGGTCGATTGGGCACAGTTAGAGAAGGTCACGTTTGTACTGTCACCTTTCTGGCCCGTCCCTATCTCTGTAACCTCCTCCAGCCCTACAACCCTCCGAGATCTCTGCATTCCTCTAACTCTGGCCTCTTGTCCCTCCTCCACTCCCTTCCCCCCACCATCAGTGGCCGTGCCTTCAGCCGTCTAGGTCCTATGCTCTGGAATTCCCTCCCTTAGTCTCTCCGCCTCTACCTACCTTCTTTAAGACCCTCCTTACAACTTACCTCTTTGACCAAGCTTTTGGTCACTTGTCCTAATATCTCCTTCTTTGGCTCGGTGTCAATTTTTGTCTGATTTACGCTCCTGCGAAGTGCCTTGGGACGTTTCACTATGATAAAGGCGCTATATAAATGCAAATTGTTGTTGCTGACTCTCCCCGATGCTGGGGATGGGGCCGCACAGATCGGCAATGTAAGAGTCGTATTGCTGGTGTACGCAGGCAGACTGAGAGGTCAGCTCACCCCTCACCCCTACTCCTCCTCCCCACCGCCCCCCCCCGATCCGTTCACAACATTGAGAGGAAGACCCCAGCATCCAGCGTAGGGTTGCCAACCCTGGTTGGACATATTCCTGGAGATTTCATCACATGACCTCCTGCCTCCAACCTCCCCGCCCCCACACTCCCGCCATTGGTCGCCCGACACGTCTATCCTCACGGTACCCCACCTGCCCACGGCCAATTGGAAACCGAACAGACTCTTCATTACCCGATTGGATGATTCTTGACTGTCAGTCAAACAGCCATTTCTCCCCCTCTCCAATATTTTTACGACTAGTAAACAAAAGTGTTCAAAGACATTTTTTTTAAAAACACAATTTTTTTTAACGCCTCTATGACTTTTCTCCTGGGTTTTTGTTCTCAGCACTGTCCTGGAGATTAATCTTTCATTCCTGGAGACTCGGTTGACAACCCCTAATCCAGCGCCCGGCAACAGCGTTGTGGAGCTGGAAAGTGGAATCAAAGGTTGGTACAATTTCTGCTTTTCCCATTCCACATGCCCCCCCCCCCCGGACCCCCGCTCTCCCCCCCAACCTCCCTCCCCCCCACCCCCCCTGCTGTTGATGAGCCAGTGCTCTCTTCCTCTGGGCATCTGCACGCTTGCCTTGTTTATACTGCCGAATGGAGCTTCACATCCCAGGTTTATGCAAATCACTTTGTTGGGAGTTATGGCTTTCAGTCTCTTTCCTCATGAAAGCACTGCTACAGGTACTGATCACGGAAAGATAATGATCCCTGTGTTTACTGTTAGCAACTTCTGACTGCCTAAACCCCCGTCTCCCGCCCTCTTTTGAAAAGAGATTAAAAATAATAAGAATGGAGTTTATATATCAATTCTTCATCCCTGCCTGGTTGAGATTGCTTTTCCTTGTTAGTTTTCTCTTCCCCTTCCCCCCCACTCCACCCCAGGGCATTAACTTCTGGTTGGGGTACAATTTCACAGTCGCTTGGCAACCAGCTATCCCCCCTCCTCCTCTGTGAACCCACCAAGCAGGGCTGCCAACTCTGGTTGGAAGTGTTCCCAGAGGTTTCATCACATGACCTCCTGACCCCAACTGCTCCGCCCCCACACTCCTGCCATTGGATACCCAACATATCCATCTTCATGAGGCCCTGCCCCGCACCCCCATGCTACAGCCATTGGTCACCCGAGTTTTTTTTTATTCGTTCATGGGATGTGGGCGTCGCTGGCGAGGCCGGCATTTATTGCCCATCCCTAATTGCCCTTGAGAAGGTGGTGGTGAGCCGCCTTCTTGAACCGCTGCAGTCCGTGTGGTGACGGTTCTCCCACAGTGCTGTTAGGAAGGGAGTTCCAGGATTTTGACCCAGCGACGATGAAGGAACGGCGATATATTTCCAAGTCGGGATGGTGTGTGACTTGGAGGGGAATGTGCAGGTGGTGTTGTTCCCATGTGCCTGATGCTCTTGCTCTTCTAGGTGGTAGAGGTCGTGGGTTTGGGAGGTGCCGTCGAAGAAGCCTTGGCGAGTTGCTGCAGTACATCCTGTGAATGGTACACACTGTGCGTCGGTGGTGAAGGGAGTGAATGTTTCGGGTGGTGGATGGGGTGCCAATCAAGCGGGCTGCTTTGTCCTGGATGGTGTCGAGCTTCTTGAGTGTTGTTGGAGCTGCACTCATCCAGGCAAGTGGAGAGTATTCCATCACACTCCTGACTTGTGCCTTGTAGATGGTGGAAAGGCTTTGGGGAGTCAGGAGGTGAGTCACTCGCCACAGAATACCCAGCCTCCGACCTGCTCTTGTAGCCACAGTATTTATGTGGCTGATCCAGTTAAGTTTCTGGATAATGGTGACCCCCAGGATGTTGATGGTGGGGGATTCAGTGATGGTAATGCAGTTGAATGTCAAGGGGAGGTGGTTAGACTCTCTCTTGTTGGAGATGGTCATTGCCTGGCACTTGTCTGGCGTGAATGTTACTGCTACTTATGAGCCCAAGCCTGGATGTTGTCCAGGTCTTGCTGCATGCGGGCACGGACTGCTTCATTATTTGAGGGGTTGCGAATGGAACTGAACACTGTGCAATCGTCAGCGAATATCCCCATTTCTGACCTTATGATGGAGGGAAGGTCATTGATGAAGCAGCTGAAGATGGTTGGGCCTAGGACACTGCCCTGAGGAACTCCTGCAGCAATGTCCTGGGGCTGAGATGATTGGTCTCCAACAACCACTACCATCTTCCTTTGTGCTAGGTATGACTCCAGCCACTGGAGAGTTTTCCCCCTGATTTCCATTGACTTCAATTTTATTAGGGCTCCTTGATGCCACACTCGTCAAATGCTGCCTTGATGTCAAAGGCAGTCACTCTCACCTCACCTCTGGAATTCAGCTCTTTTGTCCATGTTTGGACCAAGGCTGTAATGAGGTCTGGAGCCGAGTGGTCCTGGCGGAACTCAAACTGAGCATTGGTCAGCAGGTTATTGGTGAGTAAGTGCCGCTTGATAGCACTGTCGACGACACCTTCCATCACTTTGCTGATGATTGAGAGTAGGCTGATAGGGCGGTAATTGGCCGGATTGGATTTGTCCTGCTTTGTGTGGACAGGACACACCTGGGCAATTTTCCACATTGTCAGGTGGATGCCAGTGTTGTAGCTGCACTGGAACAGCTTGGCTAGAGACGCGGCTAGTTCTGGAGCACAAGTCTTCAGCACTACAGCCGGGATGTTGTCGGGGCCCATAGCCTTTGCTGTATCCAGTGCACTCAGAGCGTTTCTTGATATTACGTGGAGTGAATCAAATTGGCTGAAGACTGGCTTCTGTGATGGTGGGGATATCGGGAGGAGGCCGAGATGGATCATCCACTCTGCTCTTCTGGCTGAAGATGCTTGCAAACGCTTCAGCCCTGTCTTTTGCACTCACGTGCTGGACTCTGCCATCGTTGAGGATGGGGATGTTTACAGAGCCTCCTCCTCCTGTTAGTTGTTTAAGTGTTCACCACCATTCACGACTGGATGTGGCAGGACTGCAGAGCTTTGATCTGATCCGTTGGTTGTGGAATCGCTTAGCTCTGTCCATAGCATGTTGCTTCCGCTGTTTAGCATGCATGTAGTCCTGAGTTGTCCATCCTCATGGTGCCCCGCCTTCCCACGGCCAATTGGGAAAGCGAAAAGACTCTTTGTTACCCAATTAGATGATTCTTGGCTGTCAGTCAAACAGACTTTTTCCCATTTCCAATATTTTTATAACTAATTAGCAGAAGTGTTCAAAGAAACGAAAGAAAAAGCACACAATTTTCTTTTACATGTCTATGACAATCTGGTAGCTTTTCATGGGTTATTTTTCCTGGTGCCAGCCCATAAATGGCCAGATTTCTCCGATTCAATTTCATAACTTTCTCCGGCGGGATTTGAGCTCAAGACCTACACAAAGAATGGTCACTTGGTTCACCCGAACACCCACCACCCACCCATCCACGGTTAAAATCGGGGCCCCTAGGGTTCCACATAAATAAAGTGTACGCTTGGAGCATGTGACTGGGGATTCCATGAGCAGCATGCACAATTTTATAAACAATGGTTGTCCTACGTCCTTTATCCATTACGAGAGAGAGGAGAAGCAGACAGGACAGATGGAGAGACAGAGAGGAAGAGGGAGCATCGGAACATAGTAATCGGAATTAGGCCATTCAGCCCCTCGAGCCTGCTCCGCCATTCAATGAGATCATGGCTGATCTCGTTGAATATCCTAACTCCATCCACCCGCCTAGGCTCCATATCCCTTAATACCCTCGGCGAGCAAAAATCTATCGATCTCAGATTTAAAATTATTAATTGAGCGAGCATCTGCTGCATTTTGCGGGGGAGAGTTCCACACTTCCACCACCCTTTATATGAAGTAGTGTTTCCTCACTTCTCTCCTGAATGGTCTGGCTCTAATTTTAACGTTATGTGCCCTTGTCCTAGAGTCCCCCCACCAGCAGAAATAGTTTCTCTATATCTACTCTATCAATTCATATCAAAATCCTAAAAACCTCAATCAAACCACCCACTAACCTTGTATATTTTAGGGAATACAAGCCTAGTTTATATAATATCTCCTCATAATATACACCGTTGGAGCCCTGGTAACATTTTGGTGAATCTGCACTGAACTCCCTCCAAGGCCAATATGTCCTATCCAAGGTGCGGTGCCCAGAACTGTACACACTACTCCAGGTGTGGTCTAGCCAGGGCTTTGTATAGCTGTAGCAAAACTTCCTCCCCTTTATATTCTAGCCCTCTAGTTATAAAAGCTAACATTCCATTAGCCTTTTTGATTAATAAGAACATAAGAAATAAGAGCAGGAGTGGACCATACGCCCCCACGAGCCTGCTCCCCATTCAATCAGATCATGTCTGATCTTCGGCCTCAACTCCACTTTCCCACCCAATCCCCATATTTCTTGATTTCCTTAGAGTCCAAAAATCTATCGCTCTCAGTCCTGAATATACTCAATGACTGAGCATCCACTGCCCTCTGGGGTAGAGAAGTCCAGAGATTCACCACCCTCTGAGTGAAGAAATTCCTCCTCATCTCAGTCCTAAATGGCCGACCCCTTATCCTGAGACTATACCTCCTAGTTCTGGACTCTCCAGTCATGGGGAACAGCCTCTCAGCATCTACCCTGTCAAGCCCACTAAGAATGTTATACGTTTCAACGAGATCACCTCTCATTCGTCTAAACTCCAGAGAATACAGGCCCATTCTACTCACTCTCTCCTCAAACGAAAACCCTCTCATCCCCAGGAATCAATCTAGTGATTCTCGAATGATGCAGGCAAATGGTGCCGAGAGACCTAAACAGAGTGCTGGAAAGTCAAAGTAGAGAAAGAGAAACAGGAAGAACATCAGCGACGGGAAGGAAGGATAAAAGATAGAAATGTAAATAAAAGATAAGAGAGAGGTGGAGAGACAGAGGGAGTAGTTGATAAATCCCCTCTTCACCATTATTAAACGCACACTTCCATAGTTACACGGGATAACACACCTCGCGTTGTCTGTGTCCTGTAGGAAACTCACCGATAGGAGGTGATGGCACTGGCTCCAGTTTGGGAAACACTTCATCATCGGTGTACCGAGGCTGGTGATAGGTGTTTGCTTTCTTTATTTTCACCAAGAACGATCGCGGCATTATGAAATATCTCTGGGGCATTGGGAGGGGAAAGAAGAGAACGGAGAGAAAAATAAATCATAAATTGAAACTGCCAAACACAAAACTCGTTCGCAGGATCGCAAGATGGTGAGGAAGCCATTCGGCCCATCGTAATTCATCCATCCTAACCTCCCGCCCACTGCAGCATCCAATTGGCTCTTAAAAGATTCCAGGGTTTTTGCCACCATACCCTCCCCCCTGTTCTATTTGGGAATCAATTCCAAGTGTTGATCACTCTTTATCTGAAGACAAACTTCCTGATATCGGTCCTAAAATTTGCCTTTGACTAGTTTGAATCTATGTCCGCTTCTTCCACTCCCATGATTTAATTTGAAGTAATATTCCAGGTTTACTTTTCCATTTCCTTAACTATCATAGAATCATAGTATCTTACAGCACAGAAGGAGGCCATTCGGCCCATCGTGCCAGCTCTTTGAAAGAGCTGTCCAATTAGTCCCACTCCCACCTGCTCTTTCCCCATAGCCCTGCAAATTTTTCCTTTTCAAGTATTTATCCAACTCGCCGCGTTAAAAAAATTCTTCTCATCTCTCCCTCTGGTTCTTTTGCCAATTATCTTAAATCTGTGTCCTCTAGTTACCGACCCACCTACCAGTTTAGGAAATAGTTTCTATCTACCCGATCAAAACCCTTCATAACTATCTTGTCGACCTCTAGAAGATCACTTTTCAGACTGCGGGCTAAGAAGCCCGAGTTTCTCCGATCTTTCTTCCTTATTCGAATGACATTGCTTACAGCAAGTCTCCTCGATGTACCGATAACTCTCTCCTATGGGGGCGAGCAGTGTGAAGCCAGGTGAAGCGACTGCCTCCCTGGCAACTGGTTTGTTGTGAATAAAATGGTGACATTTGGTCGGAAAGACGGCAGGAAGAGCTTGCATAGGCCAACTAATTCCGGAGAAGAGCCAAATGTCGCACGGTGGAGTGTGAATGTACATCGCCGTAGCAATTGGGGTGGGGGGAGTGCAGAGGGGAACGCAAGTTCAAAGACCCTCCCTCAAACCGCTGAGTTCCCAATCTCGGCCTGGTCACTGCAAGGAGGCCCCGAGTACAGATGACCTCACACAATCAGTAGGGTTGTTCCTGGGCTGCTGCTAGACGTCTAATATGGGCAGTCGGTAGCAAAAACCAGAGAGCAGGTCACAGGACATGCATGTCTCCCTCGGAGATTGGAGTGAAGCACACGTGAAGCGACAAAATTAAAATCTGGCCAACAAAAAAAGACAGTTTTTTTTAGGGTGGCTGTTTCTGTTAACAACCCAGTTTGGATATGTGTTGGTTAAACTAATCATTTTGTGGGTGGACAGATATTGGGAACTAAGATTTCACATTTATGAATGGAGCAGATTTTGTAACATTCCAAAATGTGATATTATCCCTCAGCTGTCACCAGGTGTAAGAGAAAACCAGTGAATTAACTGCACTGACTGGGGTTTAATTCCCTCATTCGTATTAACTTATGGGTACGGTCATCTAGTGGTTATGTTACTGGACTAGTAATCCAGAGAATGTGAGTACAAATCCCACTGTGGGCAGTTTGAGAATTTGAACTCAGTTTCAAAAATTTGGAACTAAAAAGCTGGGATCAGTAAAAGTGACCATGAAGCTTTGGGATTGTTGTAAAAACTCAACTAGTTCGTTAATGTCCTTTATGGAAGGAAACCTGCCGTCCTTACCCGGTCTGGGCCTATATGTGTCTCCAATCCTACACCAATGTGGTTGACTCTTAACTGCCCTCTGAAGTGGCCTAGCAAGCCTCTCAGTTGTATCAAACCCGCTACCAACGGTTCAAGAAGAAGGCCCATCACCACCTTCTCAGGGCAACTCAGGATGGGCAATAAATGCCGGCCTTGCCAGCGATGCCCACATCCTGAGAATAAATTTTTTAAAACTTCCTGTCAGTGCTATTTTGATGCAATTATCCCATTTAACTCAAACAGGTTAACTGTATGCACACAACAGCAACTTACATTTATATAGCAGCTTTAACATAGAAAAATGTCCCAAGGCGCTTCACAGGAGAGTTATCAAACAAAATTTGACACCGAGCCACGTAAAGGGAGTGGGGGATACGCAAGAGGCCAGCGTTGGAGGAGCGCAGAGATCTCGGAGGGTTGGAGGGCTGGAGGAGGTCACAGAGAGATAGGGAGGGGCGAGACCATGGAGGGATTTGAAAACAAGGATGAGAATTTTAAAATCGAAGCATTGCCAGACCGGGAGCCAATGTAGGTCAGCGAGCACAGGGGGTGATGGGTGAACGGGACTTGTTGCGAGTTAGGATACGGGCAGCAGAGGTTAGGATGGTTGCAAGGTGGGAGTTGATACAAACAGGTTAACCAGCATGGTAAAAATAGCACAGAGAGCGAATTAAACCTCTTAATATCAACTTAATTTAATACAACTGACAAAATCAAATTCATGGCTCTCTACTATCTGCTCTCTTCCTTAAACTATACCCTGGATCCACCAGTGGCTCGAGTAGTGAAATGAACTATGTGCTGTGATACTGGGACTTACAGATCAGGAAGATCCCAGATTTGATTCCTGGTCTGTGATGTACTACAATTGGTCTCAGCACCCCTGAGCTAATAGGGAGAAAATTGACCAGGGTCTCTGCTCCTGGATTTTATCTGGTGAGTGCTGTGGAAATGGATGTACATCAGGTGAGTGCAGGTCAAGGCTTTGGTGTGATGCCACTGTGGTCAAAGAGCCTGCTAACATTCACTATCTAGACTCACTAATGGCTACTGAGGCAAGGTACCAGAGGGAGCCTGGCACCCTTTGGTGAGGTGTTCAGGATTGTGAAGGGTTTCAATAGAGTAAATAAGGAGAAACTGTTTCCACTGGCAAGAGGGTCAGTAACTTGAGGACATAGATTTAAGATAATTGGCAAAAGAACCAGAGAGGGGAGATGAGGAGAATTTGTTTTACGCAGCGAGTTGTTCTGATCTGGAATGCGCTGCCTGAAAGGGCGGTGGAAGCAGATTCAATAATAACTTTCAAAAGGGAATTGGATAAATACTCAAAATGAGGACATTTGCAGGGCTACGGGGAAAGAGGAGGGGGGAGTGGGACTAAATGGATAGCTCTTGCAAAGAGCCAGCACAGGCACGATGGGCCGAATGATCTCCCTCTGTGCTGTATGATTCTATGATTCACCCATAGACTGCGTCTAGAGCCAGACTCAATGCCATCGGGAGAGGAAAGAAGAAAAACTGGTGGAGAATATTAGCCGGAAAAAAATTATATTTAAATTAGATTTCATCCTGGTGCTCCCTTTCTCTTCAACTTCCTTCCTTCTTCCTTTCACCCGCCCCCGCTCCCCAACCCCATCTTGGCGGAAGCTGATTGACAGAATGGGAAGGTTCCAAAAGATGCTGATATTTTTCTGGGAATTTCTGACACGCCCTCATTTTAATGTATTTCAGGATTATTCGTGGTTTCTCAGCTCAGATGTGTGTCAGAGGCTGGAGTGCTGGTAAAAATAACCGGGCAATCTATTGCAAGAATAGAATTTTCCCGTAACACACGGCAAACTATGTTATAACTAAAATGCATTAATAGTTTCACAAACGGGCATCGATCTTTTCTGTGGAATTTCACTGAGACCCTGGAACATTCCCCAGCCAAAAAAAATCAACAACCCAGGAAACTTATACACAAGAAAGTGGGAACAAGAGATATCTGAATGGGAACGGGAATGTTGGTTCTGGTAAGGTAGGAGGCCATGATTGGGTCGGAGTCTCTGATTGGATAGGAGTCTCTGATTGGAAAGGAGTCTCTGATCGGTTAAGTCTCTGATTGGATAGGAGTCCCTGATTGGATCAGAGTCTCTGATTGGATAGGAGTCCCTGATTGGATCAGAGTCTCTGATTGGATAGGAGTCTCTGATCGGGTAAGTCTCTGATTGGATAGGAGTCCCTGATTGGATCAGAGTCTCTGATTGGGTCGGAGTCTCGTATTTGGTAGAGGGCCATGATTGGGTCAGAGTCTCTGATTGGGTAGAGGGTCATAATTGGGTCGGAGTCTCTGATTGGTTAGAGGGTCATAATTGGGTCAGAGTCTATGAATGGATAGGAGTCTCTGATTGGGTCGGACTCTCTGATTGGATAATTCATGATCGGGCAGGAGCTCCCCCAGCACAGCCTCTTCTCTGATGTTAGGAATGGAGACTCCCATTGTGTCCCCATCAGCACTGTGTGAGCAGAGGTCAGTGTGCCCAGATTAAGTAATGGAAAGAAAGAACTTGCATTTAATATAGCACCCTTTATGACTTTGAGATGTCCCAAAGTGCTTTACAGCCACTGAGTACTTTTTGAAGTGTAGTCCCTGTTGTAATGTAGGAAACACGGCCACCAATTTGTGCACAGCAAGATCCCACAAACAGTAATGAGATAACAACCAGGTAATCTGTTTTAGTGATGAATATTGGCCAGGACACTGGGGAAAACGCCCCTGGTCTTCTTCAAAATAGTGCCATGGGATCTTTTACATCCACCGGGGCCTCAGTTTAACATCTCATTTGAAAGATGGCCCCTCTAACAGTGCAGCACTCCCTCAGTGCTGTACTAGAGTGTTAACCTGGATTATGTGCTTAAGTCTCTGGAGGGGATTTGAACCCACGACCATCTGACTCAGGGGTGAGTGAGCTACCCACTGAGCCACGGCTGATGAGTAATGGATAGAAAATCGTGCAGACACCTATATTCCCGATAGATATTCCCTTCGCAGCGAGCTATGAACTGGGAGAGCTAATTCGTAAAACCTTGATTACACCTCTGTGAAGCCCTTTGGGATGATTTTCTATGTTAAAGGCACTATATAAATGCAAGTTGTTGTTGAGTGAGCTGTTACAATTGGCCCGAGTGCCCCGGGTTAGTGAGGAGGAAAATCATGCAGTGTTCCTGCTCCTCGATCACTGTCAGTGACACCAGCTGGACAGAGTGTATCATGGAATTGTGCTCTCCTATGACGGACCTCACGGTCGAAGAGCCAGCCAGCATTCACTTTCTAAGTGAGGAGTGACTGGCTGGCGCTGGGGAACTAGGTGCAGCCTGTGGAAGTGGAATTGGGGAGAGGAAAGAAGTAAATGCTGACTCCCTCTGTTCACCTTTATACCTGTCCTGCACTCGGAGTGAGCTGTTCGTTTCTGGATCCCTTTTTTTGTTCCTTTTCTGGTTCCCAGTGATTTCACACGACGTAGAATCGCCACAAACAGCTTCACACCTAACAAGCTTCGGGCCTTATTCATCCACATCATAAGTAATCCTTGTCTTTATTCAAATAGGAGGGGGAGAGGGGGAGGTTAAATGGGGTGGAGACTCACACAGATTCTAACAAGCTCCAGAAAGTCCATCCATTTGGGTTACTGTTCAATTAAAGTGAAAAAGAAATTGCCAAACAGTTTTTTTTTCAATAGAAAACACGTAACACAACAATTCCAATCCCATCAAAACTCATCATTTCTGCCATTGATTCTGCCCAAAAGATTCAACATTCACCTCTTCAAAATAAATTGACACTGTTCTTGTGAGGACAGGACCCCTTTAAAAAGTTACATTTAGGGTCAAAATGAAGTGGGAGATATTAATATATTAATTTTTATTTTCGTTTCTTTTAACTCAAAGAGTAGGAATGGGGAGAGACCAGGACTGGGGAGAGACCAGGATTGGGGAGAGAGTAGGATTGGGGAGAGCCTTGGATTGGGGAGAGTAGGATTGGGGAGAGAGTAGGATTTGGGGAGAGAGTAGGATTTGGGGAGAGAGTAGGGATTGGGGAGAAAGGAAGGATTTGGGGAGAAAGGAAGGATTTGGGGAGAGAGTAGGATTGGGGAGAGAGGAAGGATTTGGGGAGAGAGTAGGATTGGGGAGAGAGGAAGGATTTGGAGAGAGAGTAGGATTTGGAGAGAGAGTAGGGATTGGGGAGAAAGGAAGGATTTGGAGAGAGAGTAGGGATTGGGGAGAAAGGAAGGATTTGGAGAGAGAGTAGGGATTGGGGAGAGAGTAGGGATTGGGGAGAAAGGAAGGATTTGGGGAGAGAGTAGGATTGGGGAGAGAGGAAGGATTTGGGGAGAGAGTAGGATTGGGGAGAGAGGAAGGATTTGGAGAGAGAGTAGGGATTGGGGAGAAAGGAAGGATTTGGAGAGAGAGTAGGGATTGGGGAGAGAGTAGGGATTGGGGAGAAAGGAAGGATTTGGGGAGAGAGTAGGATTGGGGAGAAAGGAAGGATTTGGAGAGAGAGTAGGGATTGGGGAGAAAGGAAGGATTTGGGGAGAGAGTAGGGATTGGGGAGAAAGGAAGGATTTGGAGAGAGAGTAGGGATTGGGGAGAAAGGAAGGATTTGGGGAGAGAGTAGGATTGGGGAGAAAGGAAGGATTTGGAGAGAGAGTAGGGATTGGGGAGAAAGGAAGGATTTGGGGAGAGAGTAGGGATTGGGGAGAGAGTAGGGATTGGGGAGAGAGGAAGGATTGGGGAGAAAGGAAGGATTTGGGGAGAGAGTAGGGATTGGGGAGAGAGTAGGGATTGGGGAGAGAGGAAGGATTGGGGAGAAAGGAAGGATTTGGGGAGAGAGTAGGGATTGGGGAGAGAGTAGGGATTGGGGAGAGAGTAGGGATTGGAGAGAGAGGAAGGATTTGGGGAGAGAGTAGGGATTGGGGAGAGAGTAGGGATT
This sequence comes from Heptranchias perlo, assembly GCF_035084215.1. Lineage (NCBI taxonomy): Eukaryota > Metazoa > Chordata > Chondrichthyes > Hexanchiformes > Hexanchidae > Heptranchias > Heptranchias perlo. The sequence goes on along the minus strand of NC_090355.1, from coordinate 34,664,224 downwards.
GGGGAGAGAGGAAGGATTGGGGAGAAAGGAAGGATTTGGGGAGAGAGTAGGATTGGGGAGAGAGTAGGGATTGGGGAGAGAGGAAGGATTGGGGAGAGAGGAAGGATTTGGGAGAGAGGAAGGATTTGGAGAGAGAGTAGGGATTGGGGAGAAAGGAAGGATTTGGGGAGAGAGTAGGTTTGGGGAGAGAGAGTAGGTTTGGGGAGAGGGGAAGGATTTGGGGAGAGAGTAGGATTTGGGGAGAGAGTAGGTTTGGGGAGAGAGAGTAGGTTTGGGGAGAGGGGAAGGATTTGGGGAGAGAGTAGGGATTGGGGAGAAAGGAAGGATTTGGGGAGAGAGTAGGTTTGGGGAGAGAGAGTAGGTTTGGGGAGAGGGGAAGGATTTGGGGAGAGAGTAGGATTTGGGGAGAGAGTAGGTTTGGGGAGAGAGAGTAGGTTTGGGGAGAGAGAGTAGGTTTGGGGAGAGGGGAAGGATTTGGGGAGAGAGTAGGGATTGGGGAGAAAGGAAGGATTTGGGGAGAGAGTAGGATTGGGGAGAGAGTAGGGATTGGGGAGAAAGGAAGGATTTGGGGAGAGAGTAGGGATTGGGGAGAGAGTAGGGATTGGGGAGAGAGGAAGGATTGGGGAGAGAGGAAGGATTTGGGAGAGAGGAAGGATTTGGAGAGAGAGTAGGTTTGGGGAGAGAGAGTAGGTTTGGGGAGAGGGGAAGGATTTGGGGAGAGAGTAGGATTTGGGGAGAGAGTAGGTTTGGGGAGAGAGAGTAGGTTTGGGGAGAGAGGAAGGATTGGGGAGAGAGTAGGATTTGGGGAGAGAGTAGGATTGGGGAGAGAGTAGGATTGGGGAGAGACCAGGGTTTGGGGAGAGATGGAGGATTGGGGAGAGCCTCGGATTGGGGGACTATTACTTGGACTGTAAACTTTGGGTCCAGGGGCTGCGCAGTATTTAGGGCTCCCTGTTAGGTTTGGGATTCGGATCATTTTTACACGTAATTGGGGATTCGGAGCAGAGTTAGGGCTCGCACCAGCCCGGGCTGGTAGAGGGGCCAGGATGAATTTCCTACCCCTGTGTGGTTATCACTGAAATCCGGTGTGTAAGAAGCCCCGGGGCACAATAAACAGACCAGATACAAATTAGGAATAACCTACACCACGTCCGACCACTTCACTGATTATTTTTAATATGAATTAATAAATATTTATTAAGTACATTGCAAACACATCTGGTCAAAGTGTTAATTTCACAGCTTGATGTTTCACCTTTTCTTTAAGACTGTTTATTATTTCTATAATTTATTTACAAAATATTGTCCCGCCTGGGTTTTTAAATCCTCCAAGACTCACCGAGTCTGCAGACTTCAACTGGGACCCGTTCCTGACCCGGGCCGGCTGGTCCTGTGTAAACTGGACCCGGAGTCCCAACTCCCGGAGCTGCGGCACTTGTTGCTCCTGAACTTACACAAACTCCTCTCCCTCGCCGCCTCTCCGCCGCAGACTCTGTCCGTTAAGCTCAGCCTGGTTCTCCCTCTTTTGCTTTTTCTCTCTCTAACCCGCCCTGATTTTTCAATCTGATAATTATTTTTTCCGCAAATCTGTTTTCTGGGAGCCACGCATTGGCCAATAGAAAAAGAGTGAAGTGCAAGACTTTTTTTGACAGAGAGAGAGACACACAGAGACAAAGAGAGAGACAGAGAGAGACACACACAGAGACAGAGAGAGAGAGACACAGAGTGAGAGAGAGACAGAGAGACAGACAGAGAGAGAGACAGAGACAGACAGACAGAGAGAGAGAGAGACAGACGGAGAGAGAGAGACAGACAGACAGAGAGCGAGAGAGACAGAGACAGACAGACAGACAGAGAGAGACAGACAGACACAGAGAGAGAGACAGACAGAGACAGACGGACAGAGAGAGAGAGACGGACGGTCAGAGAGGGAGAGACAGACGGACAGAGAGACAGAGAGAGGCACACACACACACAGAGTTACAAAGAAATGCAGAGAAGGGGATAGAAAGACACAGAGATAGAGATGGAGACAGAGAGAGACACACACATATACAAAGTCAGAGTGACACATACAGAGGGACTGAAAGACAGACAGAGATAGAGACACACACATGGGAGGCGGAGATAGACACACATAAAAAGAGAGACAGAGTGAGAGAGAGAGAGAAACGCACACGGAGAGTGACAGAGACACGCAGAAGCAATAAAAGAGAGAGGGACTGAGATACACAGAGGGAGAGGGAGAGAGACAAACACATTGGGGAGATAAACATACACATAGCTGGACAGAGAGACACACACACACACATAGTGGAACAGAGACACACATACAAACACACAGGGAGCTATATATGGACGCACACACAGAACCACAGAAAGGGACAGAGAGTGAGGCACAAATAGGAGACTGGACAGAGAGAGATACACACACATAGAGGGACAGAAAGTGACACATGCACACAAGAATGAAGGGAAAAACACTCGGGAACTGAAAGGCAAATAGCGGGTCAGACAGAGAATTGTACACAGGGACAGAGACAGAGGGTTGGGCAGACAGAATCAGAGACAGAAAGATCCCCTCAGATATTACCATCAAAACTGCCATCTTCACCTCCTCCGATTCGCACCCCTCCCCCAACTGCCCCCTCTACTGTAAAGTCATCATCCAACTTCTGCCCAGTGTCCAATCTCTCCGTAAAGTGCCTTGGGACATTTCATTATATTATAGATGCTGTATAAATGCAAATTAATGCTAAGAGAGAAATAGAGAGAGAAAAAGAGACAAATATACAGAAAGTCAGTGAGACTAGTAGTGACAGAGAAAGAAAGAGGGATAAAGAGAGGGATAGAGAATCGGGCAAACAGAATCAGAGGGAACTAGAGAGGGGGACAGATAGACAGTGAGAGGGACAAAGAGGTAAAGAGGCACTCAAACATGAGGAATAGGATGAAAGGATCGATGTGAGGCTGAGGGACAGGCAGAGAAACAAACACACCCACAGGGGAAGAGAGAGACACACACAGACAGACAGACACACCCAGAGAGAGAGAGACACACACAGACAGACAGACAGTGACACACCCAGAGAGAGAGACACACACAGACAGACAGATACACCCAGAGAGAGAGACAGAGATACACACAGACAGACAGACACACCCAGAGAGAGAGAGACAGAGAGACAACACAGACAGACAGACACACCCAGAGAGAGAGAGAGAGACACACACAGGAAGAGACACACGCACACACCCACAAGGAGAGAGAGATAGTCACAGACAGACAGGCAGTGACACACACACACAAACACAGCAAGAGAAACAAACACACCCACAGGGAGAGAGACACACACATAGACAGACACACACACACCCAGAGAGAGAGAGAGACACACACACGCAGGGAGAGAGACACACACTCAGAGAGACAGACACACACATAAACAGAGAGACAGACACACACATCAATAGAGAGAATTAATACACACACCGATACAAGGCATGCACTAAAATGATAGGAACTTACAAAACAACATCTCAACACACCTGCAAGTAAAATTAGGAGTGTCAATCACATTTTATTTTAAAATAAAAATGCCTAGATATATAATGTTCCTAATAGTCCCCCAGTTCTGTGTGTGTAATGGTGTCTGCAGTCTGTGCCACTCATTCACATTTGCCCAGTGGTGGCTGCTCTGGTTTTACAATGTGTGGACAGTTTGCACTCAATATCTGTTACAATGAAAGGAGTTTATTTAATGTACAGATACCAAGTCACTGGAAGCACAAGGTTTCAGAATATATTTAATGTGCAGATACTCTGTTAGAGGGTGCACACAGTTTTGGAGTATATTTAATGTACATATATCCTATCACTGGCAGTGCACAGTTTTACAGTATATTAAATGTAAGGTTGTCCTGTCCTGCCAAATATGTTTATCCTATTTTTCTCATCAGAATTATGATGTATTTTTTAATTGCTTCTTCTTAAGCACCACATTTACATCTCACAGATAACAGAATTATTATCTAAGTCGTACAGAAAAAGCTTCGTGTTTGGTGAGACAAAAAACCGCCCTGTTTCACAGATACGGAGAAAACAGAGAGATAGAGTGAGTGAGGGAGGGAGATAGGGCAGAAAGAAGGAAGGAGAAAGCAAAGAAAGGAAAATAGCAAGGAGAGAGAGACAGAAGGAAGAAGATATGATGGAAAGAGGAAGAAAGCTTTAAAAACAAGAGGAGTTTATAACATACGGTGTCCAAGATCTAATTTTACATGGAATGCCTTATTTAATCCATGCTCAACATAAACTGTTCCTGTGCAATCCCACCCAGAGTTCACTAACCGTTGTGTAATATAATATCTGAAATACAAAGAATATTCTACAGGTTCACACAGAGCTATAGGGGAATCTGTATAAAGTACAAAAAACACAGACACAGATAGAGGCACACAGACCAAGATATACACACACAGACACAGACAAACAGAGATATACACACAGAGACACAGACAAACAGAGATATACACACACAGACACAGACAAACAGAGATATACACACACAGACACAGACAAACAGAGATATACACATAGGGACATCACAGATATTGACAAACAAACAGGGATATTCACATAGGGATATGGATACAAACACAGAAAGAGATGTACACACATGGGGACATATACAGACCCCACAGATATAGACACACAGACAAGCAGAAACATACACACACATGCACAAACACACAAACACACACAAACAACATACACGCATATACAACAACAACAAAAACTTGGATTGTCCTAAAGCACTTCGCAGGAGTGATTATCAAACAAAATTTGACACTGAGCCACATAAGGGGATATTAGGACACATGACCAAAAGCTTGGTCAAAGAGGTAGGTTTTAAGGAGCGTCTTAAAGGAGGAGAGAGAGGCGGAGAGGTTTAGGGAGGGAATTCTAGAGCTTAGGGCCCGGGCAGCTGAAGGCACGGCCGCCAATGGTGGAGCGATGGAAATCAGGGATGCGCAAGAGGCCAGAATTGGAGGAGCGCAGAGATCTCGGAGGGATGTAGGGCTGGAGGAGGTTACAGAGATAGGGAGGGGGCGAGGGCCACGGAGGGATTTGAAAACAAGGATAAGAATTTTAAAATTGTGGTGTTGCTGGACTGGGAGCCAATGTGGGTCAGCGAGCACAGGAGGTGATGGGTGAACGGGACTTGGTTGCGAGTTAGGATACGGGGCAGCAGGAGTTTGGATGAGCTAAAGTTTACAGAGGATGCAAGGTGGGAGGTCGTCCAGGAGAGCATTGGAAAAGTCAAGCCTAGAGGTAACAAAGGCATGGGTGTGGGCTTCAGCAGCAGATGAGCTGAGGCAGGGGTGGAGACGGGTGATGTCTTGGAGGTGGAAGTAGGCAGTCTTGGTGATGGAGAGGATATAGGGTCGGAGGCTGAACTCAGGGTCAAATAGGACGCCAAGTTTGCAAACAGTCTGGTTTAGCCTCAGACATGGCCAGGGAGAGGGATGGAGTCAGTAACTAGGGAACGGAGTTTGTGGCGGGGACCGAAGACAACGGCTTCGGTCTTCCCAATGTTTAATTGGAGGAAATTTCTACTCTTCCAATACTGGTTGTCAGTCAAGCGGCATGACAAATCAAAAGCTGTGGAGGGGTCGAGAGAGATGGTGGTGAGGTAGAGCAGGGTGTCGTCAGTGTACAAGTGGAACTTGACGTTGTGTTTTCGGATGATGTCGCTGAGGATCACCATGTAGATGAGAAACAGGACAGGGCCAAAGATAGATCCTTGGGGGACTCCAGAGGTAACGGTTCAGGAGCAGGAAGAGAAGCCATTGCAGGTGATTCTCTGGCTACCACTGGATGGATAGGAATTGAACCAGGTGAGCGAGTTCCACCCAGCTGGACGACACTAAGTTAGGAGGCACAGTAAATAGTGTGGATGGGAGCAGAAAGTTGCAAAGGGACATTGATAGATTAAGTGAGTGGCCAAATGGAGTTCAATGTGGGAAAGTGTGAGGTCATCCACTTTGGACCTAAGAAAAATAGATCAGCGTATTTTCTAAATGGTGAGAAGCCAGGAACTGTGGAGGAGCAGGGAGATTTAGGGGTCTAAATACAGAAATCACTTAAAAGCTAATGGACAGGTACAAAAATTAATTAAGAAGGCTAATGGAATGTTGGCCTTTACCTCGAGGGGGCTGGAATACAAAGGGTTAGAAGTTATGTTACAGTTATATAAAGCTCTGGTTAAACCCCATCTGGAGTATTGTGTACAGTTCTGGGCACCGTGCCTCAGGAAGGATATATTGGCCTTGGAGGGGGGGCAGCGCAGATTCACCAGAATGATACCGAGGCTAAAAAGATTAAATTATGAGGACAGGTTACTTGTGTTCCCTTGAATATAGAAGATTAAGCGGTGATATAATTGAGGTGTATAAGATGATTAAAGGATTTGGTAGGGTGGATAGAGGGAAACTATCTCACCGAGTGGGGGACTCCAGAATAAGGGGGCATAAATACTTGATGGGGAAGTATTTGCAGGGCTATGGGGAAAGAGCAGGGGAGTGGAACTAATTGGATAGCTCTTTCAAAGAACCAGCACAGACACAATGGGCCAAATGGCCTCCTTCTGTGCTGTATCATTCTATGATTCTATGATAACCTTAAAATTGGAGCTAGGCCGTTCAGGGGTGATGTCAAAAAGCACTTCTTCAGACAAAGGGGAGTGGAAATCTGGAACTCTCTCTCCCCAAAAAGCTTCTGGGGCTGGGGGACAATTGAAAATTTCCAAACGGAGATTGGTAGATTTTTGTTAGGTAAGAAAGACTTGCATTTATATAGCGCCTTTCACAACCTCAAGACACCTCAAAGTGCTTTACAGCCAATGAAGTTGTTAGCGTGGATTTTGGACTGTTGAATTAAAGGCAACGATGAAGTGACTAATGGGTACACCTTTAATTCAACAGTCCAAAATCCACGCTAACAAAGTACTTTTTGAAGTGTAGTCACTGTTGTAATGTAGGAAACGCAGCAGCCAATTTGCGCACAGCAAGATCCCACAAACAGCAATTTGATAATGACCAGATAATCTGTTCTAATGATGTTGGTTGAGGGATAAACATTGGCCCAGGACACCGGGGAGAACTCCCCTGCTCTTCTTCGAATAGTGCCAATGGATCTTTTATGTCACCTGAGAGGGTAGACGGGGCCTTGGTTTAATGTCTCATCCGAAAGACATCACCTCCGACAGTGCAGCACTGGAGTGTCAGCCTAGATTATATACTGGAGCGAGGTTTGAACCCACAAACTTTCTGGTTCAGAGGTGAGAGTGCAGCTACCATAGAGCCATGGCTGTCACCTTTAATTCTATGCAGAGAACAAAGAAAATCAATCAGGGCCCCTCCTTTCATTGGGCCTGGAGTATGCCTGCCATGGGCCTCCTTTGCCCGATTCCTGACAATGACACTTCAACAAAGAGTCTTTATGTCCTAGGTGCTGCCTCAGACATTTCTTTAATTACCGTTCATTCAATAACCTGCACACAAAAAATGGCTGGCCTTCCCCTTCAAAATGGCTGCGTTAGCCCTTTAAGTAGCTGCAGCTACTTAAGTGTTGCAGCATCACTGGACTTCCCTGTCCCTTCCCCTCCCTGGACCAGCGGCAAGAGCCCAATGAAGACAAATATCACTGGGAGACCCACCCACAAGTACAGCGGGTTCACAGTGGGGGCAAAATCTCAATGAACTTCTGGCAGTGACTCCTCCCTAGAACAAAATCCAGCCAAACTCTTCCTCATCCCTCTGATAATCCCTCCAATTTCCCTCTAATAATCTCTCCATTATCTCTCTGATAATCCTTTAATTAACCCTCTGATATTCCCTCCATTATCCCTCTGATATTCCCAACATTAACCCTCTGATATTCCCTCCAGTAGCCCTCTGATATTCCCTCCAGTATCCCTCTGATAATCCCACCATTATCGTTCTGATATTCCCAACATTATCCCTCTGATATTCCCAACATTAACCCTCTGATATTCCCTCCAGTAGCCCTCTGATATTCCCTCCAGTATCCCTCTGATAATCCCACCATTATCGTTCTGATATTCCCTCCATTATCCCTCCAATATTCTCAACATTATTCCTCTGATATTCCCAACATTATCCCTCTGATATTCTCTCCATTAACCCTCTGCTATTCCCAGCATTATCCCTCTGATATTTCCTCCATTAACCCTCTGATATTCTCTCCATTAACCCTCTGCTATTCCCAACATTAACCCTCTGATATTTCCTCCATTAACCCTCTGATATTCTCTCCATTAACCCTCTGCTATTCCCAGCATTATCCCTCTGATATTTCCTCCATTAACCCTCTGATATTCTCTCCATTAACCCTCTGCTATTCCCAGCATTATCCCTCTGATATTTCCTCCATTATCCCTCTGATATTCCCATCATTATCCCTCTGATATTCCCTCCATTAACCCTCTGATAGTATCAACATTATCCTTCTGATATTCCCTCCATTAACCCTCTGATATTCCCTCCATTAACCCTCTGCTATTCCCAGCATTATCCCTCTGATATTTCCTCCATTAACCCTCTGATATTCCCTCCATTAACCCTCTGATATTCCCTCCATTAACCCTCTGATATTCCCTCCATTAACCCTCTGATATTCCCTCCATTAACCCTCTGATATTCCCTCCATTATCCCTCTGATATTCCCTCCATTATCCCTCTGATATTCCCACCATTATCCTCAATATTCCTTCCCTTATCTCTTATTTTCCACACTTTCTCTTCTTTTCCTTCTTATTGCCTTCCTCTATCTATCTATCTTGTTTCTTTCCATTTTTCCTTCTCTCTCTCCCTCTCTTTCTTTCTCTCCCTCTCTTTCTCTCTCTCCTCTATCTTTGACGTTCTCTCACTTTGTCCAGTTCTTGTTGTTTCACTCACTTTGACTCTCCAACTCTTCACCTTTCTGTCTCATGTTTTTTTTGTTTCTTCATATCCTTCTAACTCTCTGAACTCTGTATTCCCCTTCTAGTTTCCTGTTCTCTCCCTGTCCATCTCCCCTCCCTCCTCATCTCTCTGTGTCCTACTTCTCAAACTGTCACTCTGTCCCTTCGTGTCTCTATCTCTTTCCCTCCCTCTAAGCCTCTCCCTTTCTCTTTCTCTGGCCCATGGTTTCCTTTCTCTCTTTCTTGTGTTCTTACATACTGATGTTAGGTCCCCACCATCACCAGCAGAACCTGTCAGCGCCCCTCACTGCTGCAGGCTGAGACTTCGCAATCCTGCCTGTTCAACTCATTTGCATTGGAAATTACTTCAAATGTTTCCATCTGATTTGTGTACAACTGTTCTGGAAACTGTTGGTGGAGCAGACTTTATGGAAATTATGGTAATGATACCAGTGCCAGAATGTGTTTGGACTGTAAATCTTACGGCAAAATCTCTGCCCCATTATAGTGCACCAACATCACACCGAATACCTCGAACATATAGAGAGCGACGATCCCAGTAAAACACAGTATCACAGGGCATGGAAGAGGAATGCTGGAAGGATAGGGAGGGAAGATCAGAGGGATAAAGGGATGTCTGATGTATGAAAGAAAGAACTTATGAACAGCTCAGTGGTAGCACTCTTACCTCTGAGTCAGAAGATCAGGGATTCAAGTCTCACTCCATAGACTTGAGGACAAAATCCAGGCTCACACTCCCAGTGCAGTACTGATGGAGTGCTGAGCTGTCGACTTTCGATGAGATGCTAAACCGAGGCCCCATCTGCCCTTGTAGATGGATGTATAAGATCCCATGGTATTATTTCAAAGAAGAGCAAGGGAGTTCTCCCTGGTGTCCTGGCCAATATTTATCCCTCAACCAACATCACTGAAACATTACTTGGTCATTTATCTCATTGCTGTTTGTGGGACCTTGCTGTGTGACTACACTTCAAAAGTACTTCATTGGCTGTAAAGCGCTTTGGGACGTCCTGAGGTCGTGAAAGGCTCTGCATAAAGTCTTTCTTTAAAGTGGATCAAAGAACTGTTGGCACTGAAATTATTTGTGCAGTTTAATTTGCAGCAAGGAGGGGAGATGCCCGAGAGGAAGAAGAACAGAATTGAAACCTGTTGGGAATATTGTGCGGGAGAGGGCAATGTCAGGACGGGAATGATTGGATGGACATTCGAAACGGGGTGTGAAGGCAGGGCTGCACTCAACATTGGTTTCACTAAAGATGTCCCTTATGAGCTCTGTGCCCAGAGGCCTGGCAGCCTGCAAGGGGTTCTCCTGCACTAGTTCTTCCTCAATCAGCTGCCTGCTGAACCTGCCATCCTTGGTCACCTTCCTCTTTCTCCACTGGGGCGTTGATGAGCAGTTTTCTGCAGGTGACAAAACTGTGCAGAATGCAGCAAACCACCTGGATACAAGAGGCCCTGTCTGGACTGCAGCACTCCCCCAGATCTCTCCAGGCACCTGAAACGTGTCTTCAGAACCCCAGTGGTCTGCTCGGTGGCAATCCTGGAGCCTCCACGAGCCGCCAAACCTGCGCCATCAGTGATGGTTAATCCTTCGGTACGGTTTGATTTGCAGCAGGGGGCGCTTTGCCGCTTTTGTAACACCCGCGCCCTCTGCTGGTGGCAAAGCAACACCACATCAAAATAGACCCGCAGTGCCTGCAGTACCGCGTCCACCTGCAGGAGGCACTGGCGCTCTGTTCCGGCTCTGCAATTATTTCATTATTTCACAGTCGACCTTTCTGCTCACAACAGGTCGAAGCTCTTTTTGAGTGAAGTTTTCCGACGGCTGTCCCAGAAAACTGTAGCAATGTGCAGAGTGGCCACAGTTTCAAGGTGCTTGGGAATTAATCACTGTACAGAACAATAACGCTCCCCGTCAACAATAATACCAACTTGCATTTACACAGCACCTTTAACGCAGTAAAACGCCCCAAGGCGGTTCACAGGAGCGTAAATCAGACAAAATTTGACACCGAGCCACATAAGGAGATATTAGGACAGGTGTTAAAGAGATAGGTTTTAAGGAGTGTCTTAAAGGAAAGGAAAGAGGTTTAGGGAGGAAATTCCAGAGCTTAGGCCCTAGGCAGCTGAAGGCACGGCCGCCAATGGTGCAGCAAAGAAAATCAGGGATGCGCAAGAAGCCAGAATTGGAGGAACGTAGCGATCTCGGGGGGTTGTAGGGCTGGAGGTTTTTTCTTTATTCGTTCATGGGATGTGGGCGTCGCTGGCAAGGCCAGCATTTATTGCCCATCCCTAATTGCCCTCGAGAAGGTGGTGGTGAGCCGCCTTCTTGAACCGCTGCAGTCCATGTGGTGAAGGTTCTCCCACAGTGCTGTTAGGGAGGGAGTTCCAGGATTTTGACCCAGCGACGATGAAGGAACGGTGATATATTTCCAAGTCGGGATGGTGTGTGACTTGTAGGGGTACGTGCAGGTGGTGTTGTTCCCATGTGCCTGCTGCCCTTGTCCTTCTAGGTGGTAGAGGTCGCGGGTTTGGGAGGTGCTGTCGAAGAAGCCTTGGCGAGTTGCTGCAGTGCATCCTGTGGATGGTACACACTGCAGCCACAGTGCGCCGGTGGTGAAGGGAGTGAATGTTTAGGGTGGTGGATGGGGTACCAATTAAGCGGGCTGCTTTGTCCTGGATAGTGTCGAGCTTCTTGCACTCATCCAGGCAAGTGGAGAGTGTTCCATCACACTCCTGACTTGTGCCTTGTAGATGGTGGAAAGGCTTTGGGGAGTCAGGAGATGAGTCACTCGCCGCAGAATACCCAGCCTCTGACCTGGTTAAAAAGCTTGAATGAGAATGTCCTACAGTTTTCTATCAGTAGGTGGCGTTTTCGTGCTGTTAATAATGTACGTATAATGTTATAAATGATTTAATGTAGTTCAAGAACTCAACAATAACTTGCATTTATATAGCATCTTTAATGTAGAAAAATGCCCCAAGGTGGAGAGGGAGGTGGAGAAGTGGAGACGTTTAGGAAGAGAATTCCAGAGCGTAGGGACTTGACAGGTCAAGGCACGGCAGCCAATGGTGGGGTGATGGGGGGAGGGATGCACGAGACCAGAGTCAGAGGAACACAAAGTTCTGGGGGAGGAGAGAAGTGTAGGGCTGGAGGAAATTACAGAGAAAGGGAAGGGCGAAGTGGAGGCGCTGGGGGACCTGCAGCCAATGTAGATCAGCAAGGACAGGGTTGATGGGTGAGTGGGACTTGGTGCAGAATAGGATACGGGGCAGCAGAGTTTTGGATGAGCTGAAGTTTATGGAGGGTGGAAAATGGGAGGCCGGCTAGGAGAGCATTGGAATAGTCAAGGCTGGAGGTAACAAAAGGCAGGGATGAGGGTTTCAGCAGCAGATGGACTGAGGCAGGGGCGGAGATATCACAGAGGAGGAAGTAGGCAGTCTTTGTGATGGAGAGGGTATGGGGTAGTAATATTTTTAAATGTTGTATATAATTACAACATAATAATATGGGTTTTCAGATTATTTATTTGCATAACAACAGTGACTACATTTCAAAAACTATACACTGACTGTAAAACACGTTGGGACGTTCTGAGGCCATGATAAGATGGTGCTCAGCAAGTTCTTGCTATAAATATGAGCACAACTGCGCCCCTGGAGTAACAGTGCCACCTGTTGGCAGCAGTGCCATATTACCGGAAAAATAAAACCGCTCTTTGTGTAATACCGCTTCCCCCCAGCTGGTGGTGGTGTCGAGCTGTAGAATCGCAGACAATTTCAAGGAATTTTTCCACATTGTAATCGATTTATAAAAATGAAATCTGTTGTGTAAAATACTTTATTCGCATCGTCTTCGTTTCCAGCTGATGGCGTAATTGCTGCACAGTTTTAGTCACGGTTATTGACGCAATTTTCCTGCACTGTAGTCAAATACGATTCAGCAGAAAATGCTGGAAACAAATAGCAGGGAAATCAGCAGCTGTGGAGAGGAGAGCCCAGTTCACGATTCAGACATAATTTTTCATCAAAAAAAAATGTACAGCAATTAAATAGGAACAGAACAAAGAGAAAGGGGAGAGAAAATAGCGCACAAATGAGAGGGCAAGTATGGGTAAAACTATGTGCTTGAAAGAAAAACAGGAGATGGTTAAATAGATAGATTAGCTTAACATGAGTTAATAAGACTACGATTTATAAATTGTAGTTCTGCAAGGTACACGAAAATGATCAGGGCCTTATTCTGTAGCACCGCCCTTCTACCAGCAGATGGCAGTGTCACCGCCTTCTGCAAACAAGACGTCTCTCCATTCAGAATAAAATATCGGCGTTTTCCTGCAGTGGCGTCATTGTTCAGCAGGGGGCAGTGCTGCGCTATTAAATCATTAGCACACAATTTGCTGTATAGTTGAACACACATTTCACTATAACGCACTCGTACTCTTTTACACAAATTTGCTGACAGCATGTCAAAATGTGTAAAAAAAAAATCATCATTCGAGTGACAAAGCAACTGACAGCAATATAGGAGAACAGGAATGAGAATAACAAATAGGAGCGTAGATTACAAGAGTATAGGCGTAATGATAAATTTGTACAAGTTTGGACATAAATCGGCCGTTCCTTCATCGTCGCTGGGTCAAACTCCTGGAACCTCCGACCTAACAGCACTGTGGGAGAACCGTCACCACACGGACCGCAGCGGTTCAAGAAGGCGGCTCACCACCACCTTCTCAAGGCATCTAGGGGATGGGCAATAAATGGCGGCCTCGCCAGCGACGCCCACATCTCTAGAATTAATTTTTTTAAGATTTGGTTAGGCCACAGTTAGAGTACTGTGTGAAGCTTTGGTTGCCCAATTATAGAAAGGACATTGAAGCCATGGCTACTTATTACAGCACAGTTTCACCGGGATGATGCCAGGGATGGGAAACTATAATTATGAGCCATGGTGTGGAGATGCCGGTGATGGACTGGGGTGGACAAATGTAAGGAATCTTACAACACCAGGTTATAGTCCAACAATTTTATTTTAAAATCGCAAGCTTTCGGAGATTATCTCCTTCGTCAGGTGAGTAGTGAATGAGAGGTTCTCAAATCGCATATCTTATATTAGGCTGGGACATCATCACACCAATCAAAGATGTCTTTGGTGTTCAGACAGGTTAGCCACGGAAAACAGTAGGTCCCAGTATGCTGAATACACAATGTGTCAAATTACACAGACAGAGAGAAAGAGACCCGAAAGGCAGAGAGAGAGAGAGAGAATTTCCAGTTGTATTAAAAACAGATAACGTTTTTTTCCTTGCTGGTGGGGTTACGTGTAGCGTGACATGAACCCAAGATCCCGGTTAAGGCTGTCCTCATGGGTGCAGAACTTGGCTATCAATTTCTGCTCGACGATTTTGCGTTGTCGTGTGTCTCGAAGGCCGACTCGGCCAACGTTGTCTACCTCATACGTTGCAGGAAAGGATGCCCCAGAGCATGGTACATTGACGAGACCATGCAGACACTGCGACAACGGATGAACAGACACCGCGCAACAATCGCCAGACAGGAGGGTTCCCTCCCAGTCGGGGAACACTTTAGCAGTCAAGGACATTCAGCCACCGATCTTCGGGTAAGCGTTCTCCAAGGCGGCCTTCGAGACACACGACAACGCAAAATCGTCGAGCAGAAATTGATAGCCAAGTTCCGCACCCATGAGGACGGCCTCAACAGGGATCTTGGGTTCATGTTACGCTACACGTAACCCCACCAGCAAGGGGAAAAAAAAGTTATCTGTTTTTAATACAACTGGAAATTCTCTCTCTCTCTCTCTCTCTCTCTGCCTTTCGGGTCTCTTTCTCTCTGTCTGTGTAATTTGACACATTGTGTATTCAGCATACTGGGACCTACTGTTTTCCGTGGCTAACCTGTCTGAACACCAACGACATCTTTGATTGGTGTGATGATGTCCCAGCCTAATATAAGATATGCGATTTGAGAACCTCTCATTCACTACTCACCTGACGAAGGAGATAATCTCCGAAAGCTTGTGATTTTAAAATAAAATTGTTGGACTATAACCTGGTGTTGTAAGATTCCTTACATTTATAATTATGAGGAGAGACTCGAGATACTGGGACTATTTCCACTGGAGCAGTGGAGACTGAGAGGAAAGTTAATGCAGGTTCTTATTTTAATTATGAAGGGTTTTGATAGAGTGAATAGGAAAACTATTTCTGCTGGTTAGGGAGTCAGTAAAATGGGGTCATCAATTTAAAATATCATTAAGAGAGTGAGGAGAGAGGGTGGAATAAATTTCTTTATGCAGAGGGCCATTGGACCATGGAATGCTTTGCTTCAGGGAGTGTTTGAGGCAGGGATCATTATATCTTTTAAGGGAAAATTGAATAAGTATTTGAAGCAGAGGAAGATACAAAGAGCAGGGTAGTGGGATTAATTCTGGATTGTTCTAGCTTTTTTGTAGAGGTGAAAACAGCAAACGCACCATTTTTGACAGAAGAGAGGTTAATGTTCTAGAATAAAAGCCAAAAATGCTGGAAACACACAGCAAGTCAGTCTGCCAGTATCTGTAAAGAGAAAAGGCGGGGCGGGGGTGGGAGGGGGAGGCTGAAGACTGAGAAATAAACAGGGATTTTAGTAAGAATGGAACAATAGGGAGAAAAAGGGACGGAATCAACAGATACACCATAATATTCTGGGAGAGCCTGTTCACTTTTTTTTATATTTCAAAATATACTTTATTTCATAAAATTTTAAGATACACACAGTTCAATGTAAAAGGACACAATTCCAAGCAATGCAGTTCAAACCAATGCAATGCAGATCGTACACACTATGATCCCATTATTACAATTCAAAACACAGTACATATCTTCTAATACATTCTGTACAATACAAGGTGGGAAGACACGTAATACTGCCTGTTTTGTAGTATTGCTCCTACTGAGCTGCTATTGAAATTGTCTATGATTTAAAGCCTTTATAACGTGAATGCAACATTCTATATGACAATTGCAGGCAATCCTAACAGCGGGAGAGTGCCACCAGATGGAAAGAAACAGTACTGCAAAAACAACAGTAATATTTATGAAAGCAAAATACTGCGGATGCTGGAAATGTGAAATGAAAACAGAAAATGCTGGAAACACTTAACAGGTCAGGTGGAGAGAGAAACAGAGTTAACGTTTCAGGTCGATGACCTTTCATCAGAACTATTTGCAGTTTTTTTTGTATCAGTGCTTGTACAGTGATGGGAATGGTGAATTATATAAAGAAAAAGAAAAAGCAAGACTTGTATTTAAATCGCGCCTTTCACGACCTCAGGACGTCCCAAAGCGCTTTACAACCAATGAATTACTTTTGAAGTGTGGTCACTGTTGTAAGGTAGGAAACGTAACAGCCAATTTGCGCACAGCAAGATCCCACAAACAGCACTGTGATAATGACCGGATCATCTGTTTTTTTTGGCTGAGGGATGAATATTGGCCCCAGGACACTGGGGGGAACTCCCCTGCTCTTCTTTGAATCTTTTACGTCCACCTGAGAAGGCAGACGGGGCCTCAGTTTAACGTCTCATCCGAATGACGGCACCTCTGACAGTGCAGCACTCCCCCTCAGTTGTGCACTGGGGTGTCAGCCTGAACTTTTTTTGTGCTCAAGTTGCCGAGGTGAGGTTTGAACCCACAATACCTTTCTTTCAGCAATAAAAATTACTTGCATTTAGATAGCACATTTGACATATAAAAAATGTCCCAAGTCACTTCACAGAGGAGCAAGGGAAATATGGACACCGAGCCAAAGAAGGAAATATTAGGAGGGGTGACCAAAAGCTTGGTCAAAGAGTTGGGTTTTAAGGAGGGTCTTAAAGGAAGAGAGGGAGTTGGAGATGTTCGAGGAGGGTATTCCAGAGTGTGGGGCCTAGACGGGTGAATGCATGTCTGCAATGGTGGGGTGGAGGGGGGATGCACAAGAGGCCAGAGTCAAAGGACCGGAGAGTTTGGGGGGAGGGTATGGGAGTAGGGCTGGAGGAGGTTACAGAGATAGGGAGGAACAAAGCCATAAACACCAGGATGAGAATTTTAAAATTGAGGTGTTGGGAGATGGGGAGTTAGTGGAGGTCAGCGAGCACAGGTCTGATGGACGAGCAGGACATGGTGTGGGATGGGATACGGGCAGCAGGGTTTTGGATGAGTTTACGTTTACATAGGTGGCACTGGTAGGAAAGTGGTCCTGCAGGGATAGAATAGCACCTTAATTTCTGTAGCACTGTTGCCAACCAGGACGGAGCACGGTTGCACAATTTCTTATTCAGAATTCATTTTACGGCGTTTTTTGCCTCATAATTTGCTGCAATTGTCTAAAATACAACATGACCAGGTGGGAATCATTCATAACCCCTGTCTCAGGAAAAATGGTCTTACACAGTGAAACAGCCTCATCTCCTGGCTGTGCTGCATATAGTTACAACCTAATAAATAACAGAAGCTGCCTTTTCCAAAATAAGACAATTTCACAACTCCTTTTTTGTGTCCAATGTGAATTTAATATATATTTAAAAAAAGTCATCTTGTTCCCTGAGGCACTCTATTATCTCCTCCTGTTATTTATTTTATCTCCTCGATTGATTGATTGATTGATTCTATCTGTCCTCCTTGCTACATGTATAAGCTCGGCTGCCAGCTGGCTGTGATTGACAGCCCGCGGGACACGCCCCCTTGCCCGTTAATAACCTGTTTACCAGAATGCGGTGACGTCATGCCGACCCGGCGGGGTCCTTCGCTCGCCCAGCGCAGGCGCGCGGCGGCCACCTTTAGTCACGCGCAGCCGCGTCGCCCCGCGTGATATCCCTCCGCGGACTGGGCAAAAAGCGTGGGGGGGGGAAAGAGGCAATAGAACTATTTACACCTTTAAAAATAATAATCTCGGACAGACCGTTTCTGGGGTTTACTAAGAGGGATTTTTTTTTGGGGGGGAAATTAATAAAAGATGAGGTGACATTAATTTTGAACTAGGGTTAGGGGTTAAGGTCTGCGCTTTGTGATGAATGTAAAGAAGTAGTTCGGGGTTTATTTGTTTTCCGCTGGTCGGCGGATGCGGACGAGTCGGGGGAGGGGGTGAGGTGTTCAAGATGGCGGCGCCCTGTGGAATGTAGGGTCCGTGAGAGGTAAAATCCCGCGCTCCGGGACTGAGGGGCGGGGAACCCGGCTTCCCTCCCCCGGGGCCCAGCACCGTGAGGGGGGGAGAGAGAGAGAGAGAGAGACCGGCCGCCAGCCACCGCCGCTTCCGCTCGGTCTCGTACCCCGGCCGCTGGGTGTCTGGCCTGTGACGGGGGGGGGGAGAGAATCGCCCCACCGTCTGGGGGAAGGAGCCCCCCCCCCCCCCCCTGCCGCGGGGGGCAGTGGCCGTGTGGACCCCTCTCAGGCCGGGGCCCGAGTGCGGGCGGCCGGGTCTCTTGGTCCGGAATGCCGTGTGCAGCCGGTTGTTTCCACGGCCGTTGAGTGGGAATCGGGCTCTGGGGTTAAATGAATGAGTGAAATGTATTTAAACCTGTTCCCCGCCCGGGTTTATTTATCGTTTCTGTCCATTTAATGTTTGGGTTGTTTCTGGGCCTCGGGCTGCTGCTGTTGCGGAGCCCAAGTCACAATTTTCTTTGGGAGCAAAGGAGCTGCTTTCTGACCATTTTAAAAAAATGAAGTAATCGTTTGATTGTGCAAAAAAAAAAGTTGCTTAATCTGATCTTCCTATTGCATTACCCCCCAGAATGTGTTTTTAAAAAGTGTCGCACGATTTCTAAGGGAGTTGAGATTCTTCCAACCGCTCCTTTGTGTTAAATGATTCTGGACTGTTTCATTTTCAGGGGGGCCTGCATTACCTTCAAGTGACTGAGGAATGTAGGCATTTTGTGCAATGAATGAACCGATCCTAGATGTCTGATGCGTGTTTGTAAGCAACCATAGCTTTAAAATTAGAGCTAGGTACTTCAGGGACGATGTCAGGAAGCATTTCTTCTCAAAGAGTAGTGGAAATCTGGAATTCTCTTTCCCCAAAAGAGCTGTTGAGACTATTTCAAAATTGAGATTTTTGTTACGTAAGGGTATTAAGGGATATGGAACCCAGCTCTGGAATTCCCTCCCCAAACCTCTCTACCTCTACCTCTCTTTCCTCCTTTAAGATGCTCCTTAAAACCTACCTCTTTGACCAAGCTTTTGGTCACCTGATGTAATATCTCCTTATGCGGCTCAAATTTTGTTTGATAATTGCTCCTGTGAAGTGCCTTGGGATGTTTTACTATGTTCAAGGTGCGATTTAACTACAAGTTGTAAATAGTTAAGATACAGATCAGCCACAATCTATTTGAATGGCAGAACAGGCTCGAGGGGCTGAACGGCCTCCTGTTCCTGAGATGTAGTCACTGACTCAATCCTGCACTGGCTGTCAGTTGTGTGTCTTCAGAAGTGTTAGATCCTTTTTGATTGAAATGTCAGTCAGCTATTCAACTTGGTGGTAGTGGTAAAATCTCTTAACAGGCAATGGTCTCAAAATGTTTGCACAGCTAAACTGGGTGTATGTTTCTTCAATGACTAGTGCAGTAAAGATGCGTGTGTGAAATTTTCACTCTGCTTAAACTGAAAAAAATACTGACACCATTTATAAGTACTGTTCTCAAACTTGAGTTGTGTTGGAGAGAGCATTCTGAACTGTGTAACACTGAGGTGAAATACTAATTTTAGAGGTGGGGTGCAGAAATATTTCCCCCTGATTTCTGCTTCCCTGAAACTGCCTTCTCCTGTTGGGGTGCAATTTCACCAATGTTAGTCAATCTCTAGTACTTCACCCAAGTGGCTATTCTCTAGTGTGGGCATAGTCTGTATCCATCTGTGGGCCTGATCGTGTCCTCATCTGCTCTCCACCAGGACTCACTGGGTGAACAGGCCCCATAGCTGTTTTCCCTTATCCTATCACAGGAAGCTAGTTATACTGCAGCTCCTGCCACCCTCGCTGTGACTCTGAAACTTGTTCTGTATGACCCAGCGGCACGCGGCCGGTGGGGGGCAACAGCATGCGGCCAATGGGGGAGGGGGGGGCAGCAGCACGCGGCCAATGGGGGAGCGGGGTGGGGCCCAGCGGCAGGCAACCAATGGGGGAGCGGGAGGCCCAGCCGCTCACTACAATTGGGGGTGAGTGTAGTGCAAGCAACTAAGTGTATTGTACGTTAAAATGTATTGGTTTAAATGCAATTTTGCTAATCCCATGTTGGAACTGACACAGGCCAGTGACAATGCTGCATGGCCAGATTGAATACTAACTCCATGCTGTCTAGAATTACTCAGGAAAGTACTGAATTTGGCAAATATGTCAAAATACTTGTCTACACTTAGTATAATGGGCTAGTCTGTGTACAGGGACACTCCCTAACTGGAACCTATTTCTGCCATTCTCACAAAGTCACTGATGTGGTTTTCTCCCAGTCACAAGGCTAATCGTTCATGAGCTGTGTTAGTGAAAGCAGCTTTGTAAAGCAGTAGCTCATTGTTATAGGGTGTGTGAATCCTGAATTGGGATTGTGCGGTAGCTGAATCAAAAACACAGCAGTCAAAAGTTTAAATCCCAGCCTTGATTAACATTCCCTTCCCCCGTGGTCCTGGTGGTTTGAGGGTGGATAGATTGTGGTTGCAGTTTGCAGTAGAACCCAGTTGCATCGTAATGTTGCTGTCCTCGGGAAGCTTTCACTCCATTGCCGATTGAGTGCACCCAATATAACTCCAGGAGTCACTAATCCACACTCAGCATTGCTGCATGCTGAGCCTGGATTAGAGCAGTGAGTCCCCTTTTAAACGGGGGCATGGGCGGTGCTCTTACTAGATGGAGCATTTTATTAGGGGAAGCGAGGCCTTGCTCACTTTGAATCAGCATGAGTTGTAGCTCATTTCGTGTAGCTTGTTAAGGAACAACACCCTATATTTGAATGTGCAGCGCAAAAACAGGCCACTCAGACCAACTGGTCTACGTTGGTGTTTATATTACACAAGTCTCCTCCCACTCTAATTACCTCTTCCCACTCTGACCCCTGTATCCCTCTATTCCGTTCTCCATCATGTATGTATCAAGCCTACCCTTAATATCACATAATGACTGCAATTTCCAGAAATATGAATATGGCCACTGTTCCTCTAAGCTGCATGCGTGCGCGGTCGCTCAGCAGTCTGTTTGCTGCGCACCAAACCTGGGCCACCAGGTATCATCAGTCACACCCAGGTGACTATAAATAAATGATCTTGTTGCGTCTGGTGGATTTTCATATCCGGTGGAGCGGATGTGCTGGAGTTTGGGAATTGGCGCAGGCCCTGGTCGTCCTTGTGACTTGTGTCTGCAGTTGTTGCCCATGCTCGGATCTGGCTCTGCGCGCACCCGTGACTCTAGAGTATCGAGGTGCGTGTTTGGGGGTCGGGGGTGGGTGTGTAAATAACCAGGTCCTGTAGATCAAGATCCTTTCAGGTTCAATCCCCTCTCTGGCTGAGTTAGCCAATGGTGGGGACACTATATTTACCTTTCGTGTTACTGGACAAGGGAGGGGAGAAAGGTTCCGTATTTGCTCCAGACTTAAAATCCAGCGATCCCTCCTGGAAAGTGTGTGAGCATTCAGATAAGGTCATTTCTGAATTTCATCTGCCTTTTTCCCATGATCAAATAGCCATCGGCAAACGCAGCATTGCACAGGCCAGACCAGGGATTGGACCTGGCACCAAATATGCATGGTTTGATACCACTGCAGGAATGCAAATTAATAACTGAGCCATTGTTACAACCCATTTGTGCCACGTACCTGTTTCACTGGCAAAGTTGGAAGCACCAACAAGGCGAATGTTTCCAGTTGCACCTCAGGTAGCAGGGCCACCTCTGCCTGCAGACAGAAGTACTCAGCCTCCATTGTCCCGGCTCATACATGAAGAATGATCATTTGGATGAGGTACCGGAGGACAGCTAATACTTTGAGCTGTGCCTCACTGTAAGTCTCTAACTGAAGATGAGTGAAGGGAGAAAGGGGAAAAAGTAGCAGATTCCACAAGCAGGGGAACAGTGTGCATCTGCATGCCTAAGTAGTAAATTTTGCAATGGTAGTAGCAGTGGTCGTTTGCTTCCATCACTGTTAAGGGACATAATCACTGCTGAAACAATGGCATTTGAATGTGTTGAAAAACATCAGTAACTTCTGTACTGTGGTCTCAACAGGCAGATTCTGAGATCAATTGGAAGCTAATTATTGAGGGAAGTTTCTGTACATTACCAGAAAATCCCAGGCTCCTGCTCTCGGGAAGAGATAAGGTAATGAAGGTTCAAAAAAGCAGAAGGAAATGACTGGCTTTTTTCTTATACTTTTGACATACCAAGTGTGATGGACTCGTGCTAGATCCAAGATATATACTGTATCTCAGGCACAAAAAAATTACTGATCTCATGAAAATAATGAACTACGAAGGCACATGTGTATCGGGGTAGTTAACATGCCAATGGCTGTTTTTAGTGTTCAGTTTCACCTTGTGCTTGAACAACCCCTGGCTTGGTAAAGCCCTGATGTACTTGCACCTCTTTGCCTCATTATTTTCAGATGTTTTATTTGCCAGTTCTGCCCCATTTAGACTGAGCTGAACAATCAAACCCTATAGCTGCTCCACGTGACACTAACAGAGACACGGCCTTTATTTACACAATAAAAACATCGGAACCAGAGACAGTCACCCTCCTCTTCTTCATCTGGCCTGTCATCTACAGACTCTGGATCTCAATCAGGATGTCCCCATTCCTCTGGTGACAGTGTTTATTTCTGAAATTTCTATAACCAGTTTTGTTTAATTAAAAATCCTTGACCTCGCCTTGTTACAAATATCCATTATTTTATACATTTGTTCTGTTTATTATTTACCCTGAATAATGTTTTATAAGAAGATGTTCTATTCAAAGTTGTGATTTTTTAAAAATATATATGGTGGTGCACAAACCCAAATTCATTCTGCACATGGCTGAAAAAAATTAGAGGCAACATTGATTATGGCTGTGATGTTCGTTATCTTGCAATCTTCTGGCACTGTCCCTGAATGCATTGAGCTTAAGTTGTATCTAATGCCAGCTATGGCCCAGGCGTAGCACACTCGCCTCTCAGTCAGACGGTTGTGGGTTCAAGTCTTGTGCACATAATCCCGGCTGACACGCCCAGTGCCATTACTGAGGGAGCGCTGCACTGTCGGAGGTGCCATCTATCGGATGAGATGTTAAACCGATGCCCGGCCTGCCCCCCTCGAGTTGATGTAAATGTCACTATTTGAAGAAGAGTAGGGGGGTTCTCCCAGTGCCTGGGCCAATATTTATTCCTCAACCAGCATCATTAAAACAAATTATGTGATCTCTTATCTCCTTGCTGTTTGTGGGACCTTGCTGTTCGCAATTTGGCTGCTGCATTTCTCTACATTACGACAAAGTACCTCATTAGCTGTGAAGCACTTTGGGACGTCCTGAGGTGGTGAAAGTCGCTGTGTAAATGGAAGTTCTTTCTTTAACATGTAACTCTTAATCCCCATGATCAAACTCTGCTGTTTCTAATACAGTGTGGCCACTGAAGGCAGTGCTATAGTATAAACAAGTGGCAAAGGTGCTGTTGACCGGGGGACACCTCATAAGGTAGTTTTTCAAGGGACCTCTGGATGCAAAGCCCGTTTGTATTTGCGACTGGTGATGAATATCCGATGTTGCTATTTCGTTCTGTCTACAGGTAGATTTGGTTCTCAAGCAGCCCGTGACAGGCCATTGCGCAGTTTTCCCATTGTTGATCTGTGCAACAGTTGGCAACAACTTGCATTTATACAGCACTTAAAATATCCCAAGGTGGTTCACAGGAGCAATTATCAAACAAAATTTGACACCGAGCCGCATAAGACATTAGGACAGGTGACCAAAAGCTAGGTCAAAGAGGGAGGTTTTAAGGAGGAGAGAGAGGCGGAGAGGTTTGGGGAGGGACTTCCAGAGCTTAGGGCCCAGGCAGCTGAAGGCACGGCCGCCAACGGTGGAGCAATTAAAATCGGGGATGCGCAAGAGGCCAGAATTGGAGGAGTGCAGAGATCTTAGAGGGTTGTCGGGCTGGAGGAGCAAGCCTTCCCCGACTTTTTTTAAAAAAAAGTTCTGTAACAAGGAACTTGAAGACACAATAGCAATAGTGTAAGCGACTGCGGGAACCCGGAATCTGCCCCCTCCCCCCCCCCCCCCCCCCCACTCTTCAGACTCGCCACTGGAAGTGGTTAGCTGGTGTCATCATAACGAATGCAGCATAAGCAGCCGCCTGCTTTCTTACAGCAGGGATCGATCTGTGTTTAGCATGTGCTGTGCTGTTTATGGAAGCAGGACAGGGTGCTGCTGTTTGTGTGCACACAATGGTGCCTTTTATCTTGTTTAGATCTTTGAGGATGTCAGTAATGATGACATACAGTGAACACTGGCAACAATTGTACAGATATAGAATAGAACAGAACCAGCTGGGCAGGTAGTCTGTGGGACACTGAGTTTATTGCGGTGATGTCACACACTTCCTGTTCATTATAAATGTTTCTGATGAGTGCATCTTGCAAACAAATTAAACTTGGTCAGTTATTTCCGGCCTGATAGATTTGCGTGTCTAAACAAGTGTATTCATAGACTAGATAACTCCCAGTGTGTCTTACTAATATCAAAAGATGGGCTGTTTGTTGAGCACTTCCTGTCCATCACACTTCCGATGTTGCCCACTGTCTAATGCAGCTTTCTATGTTGCACTTTTAAGAATAAAAGGTAGCCATTTGCAGGAACAGAGAATACCATAGCCACAATATCTGCAGTCTCTTGACCATCCCACAGATAAAGTCCAGCTTAAATGGTAATTAAATTTTGAATGAACCCAGCGTTTGCTTAACATAACTTAGATTAGAAATAAAAAAACAAAAATGCTGGAAACACTCAGCAGGTCAGGCAGCTTCTGTGGAGAGAGGAACAGAGTTAATGTTTCAGGTTGATGATCTTTCATCAGAACTGCATTTAAATTAGATTGTGTAACTTTAAAGGCGCACGCTCACCTACACTTCAGAATAGTGCATTGTGTTTTACACGGTATATAATGTTGCTGTCCTTATAAAAGGGCACATCCACTGACTCATGAGCAATGCCAAGGGAGCCTTGCCAATATTTTTTATAATTCATTCATGGGATGTGGGCATCACTGGCAAAGCCAGCACTTAGTACCCATCCATAATTGCCCTTGAGAAGGTGGTGGTGAGCCACCTTCTTGACCGCTGCAGTCCGTGTGGTGAAGGTTCTCCCACCGTGCTGTTAAGTAGGGAGTTCCAGGATTTTGACCCAGCGACAATGAAGGAATGGCAATATATTTCAGGATGGTGTGTGACTTGGAGGGAAACGTGCAGGTGGTGTTGTTCCCATGTGCCTGCAGCCCTTGTCCTTCTAGGTGGTAGAGATCGCGGATTTGGGAGGTGCTGTCGAAGAAGCTTTGGCGAGTTGCTGCAGTGCATCCTGTGGATGGTACACACTGCAGCCACGGTGCACCAGTGGTGGAGGGAGTGAATGTTTAGGGTGGTGGATGGGGTGCCAATCAAGCGGGCTGCTTTGTCCTGGACGGTGTCGAGCTTCTTGAGGTTGTTGGAGCTGCACTCATCCAGGCAAGTGGAGAGTATTCCATCACACTCCTGACTTGTGCCTTGTAGATGGTGGAAAGGTTTCGGGGGGGTCAGGAGGTGAGTCACTCGCCGCAGAATACCCAGCCTCTGACCTCTCTTGTAGCCACAGTATTTATGTGGCTGGTCCAGTTGTGTTTCTGGTCGATGGGGACCCCCAGGATGTTGATGGTGGGTGATTCAGTGATGGTAATGCCATTGAATGTCAAGGGGAGGTGGTCTTTGCCTGGCACTTGTCTGGCGCGAATGTTACTTGCCACTTATGAGCCCAAGCCTGGATGTTGTCCAGGTCTTGATGCGTGTGGACGTGGGCTATATATAAATTTTACATCTTGTGTGTGTGGTGCACATTTTTGCCTATCACTTGAGGTCTATTTTTCAGAAAGTAAACTATTTGCAATCTGCAGAGAAACTTCCCACGTAACAGAAAAATACTTTATTTTCCAGAATTCCAATTGTCTAATTGACCTTAGAAATCATTTTAAAAAAAATAATTGATCTTAGCGTCTGTTGGGAGCAATGAGCATATCATTGATTTTAAGAATGTGGAGCAATAACACCTTGTATTCAAGGAACAGAAACCTACAATTTAGCAGCAAAATAACATAGTCATGGTACAATGTTCCCATCCTCATTAATCAGTGAATCCTCTGACTTAAGTGAGCAATGTCATAAGGGATGTTTTACACCTAATGCACGTCGCATTTTGTTAGGCATATAGAGCGCTTTTGAAGAAAACTAGGGGTTTTATTCTGGGTTCTGTGGAGCTGGAGCTTGAAATTTACAAGCAATTTAACTGACCTCAGCTATTTCCAAGTAGCTGTAGTAATTACCTGGATTCTCACTGGGAGTATCTGAGCGATTTAAAAGGGCCAGTCCTGGTTAGCTAGCTAAATGTCACAAGTGCGCAATCCAGACTACAGGGGAGCAATGCCATGGGTTGGGGGGTTGCTGGTTAGGATCTGCTCGTTTTAGTAAGAAATGCCCTTTTTTCTTCCATTCGCTGTTAAGCATCATGGAACGAGAGCAATGGAAGCCGGGACAGTTGCAGTCTCTTATCCGATACTATTTAAAGAAAGAACTTGCATTTATATAGCGCCTTTCATGACCTCCGGGTGTCCCAAAGCGCTTTACAGCCAATGAAGTATAGTATTGAAGTGCAGTCACTGTTGTAGGGAGATGCGGCTGCTAGTTTGTGCACATTCAAAAACTAGAAATGTGATAATGACCAGATAATTTTTACAGTGATGTTGGTTGAGGGATAAATATTGGCCAGGACACCGGGGAGAACTCGTCTGCTCTTCTTTGCAGTAGTGGCTGTGGGATCTTTTACATCCACCTGAGAGGGCAGACGGGGCCTCGGTTTAACGTCTCATCCGAAAGACGGTATCTCCATCAATGCAGCACTCCCTCGATACTGCACCGGGAGTGTCAGCCTGGGTTATGGGCTTAAGTCTCTGGAATGGGACTTGAACCCACAATCTTCTGACTCAGAGGTGAGTGTGCTACCCTCGGAGCCACGGCTGACACTTTTTAGTTTAGTTCACAATCTGAGCCGTATTGAGTAGGGATGCACCAAGTGAGAATATTGGAGGGAAGAATTGTACCAGGAGTGAAGCATGTCACATGCCCGGCCTCTTACCTGTAGTTTTAAAAAATACAGTTTAAAAACGAGTTTAAAAAATACCAAATGATTTAAAAAAAAAAAATCTCATTCTGTGGAGTTTGATGAAATGTATGTACCTACCAGAAAACTTCAGCAGGCGGATTGAAACTGAGGCAGAAAAGATTTATATTTTAATCAAATAGCGCAGTATGATTAAAAAGGAAAGATTCCTGCAAACGCAGGAATTACGAAATTACATAGAATTTACAGCGCAGAAACAGGCCGTTTGGCCCAACTGGTCTATGCTGGTGTTTATGTTCCACACGAGTCTCCTCCCACCTTTCTTCATCCCACCCTATCATCATATCCTTCTATTCCTTTCTCACTCATGCTTATCTAGTTTTCCCCTTAAATGCATCTACGCTATTCACCTCAACCACTCCATGTAGGAGCGCGTTCCACGTTCTCACCACTCTCTGGGTAAAGAAGTTTCTCCTGAATTCTCTATTGGATTTATTAGTGACTATCTTATTTATGGTCTCTAGATTTGGTCTCCCCCACAAGTGGAAACATCTTCTCTACATCTACCCTATCAGACCCCTTCATAATTTTAAAGATCTCTATTTCATATTACACAGAAACAGGCCTTTTGGCTCAACTGGCCTATGCCGGTGTTTATGCTCCACACAAAATGAAAATACAGCATGCTGGAAATGAATTCTGACCAGGGATTGCACACTGGAAACGTTAACCTGTCTTTTCTCTTTCCAGATGCTTACCTGATCTGTGTATTTCCAGTATTTTCTGTCTTTATTGTAGGAACGTACAGGACTGCCAAAAAAAAAACCTCACTGTGGCTAATGTGGCAGAAGTCAGAAAAGACCATCCATGCTCTCTGACCACTCGCTTGCTGCTTGTTTGCTATTTTAAGTCCACTGTCTCCAGTTATTAGTCTCCGTTTTAATTTTGAAACTCCTGAGCACGGTGGAGTCTAACCTGAGTGTGTAGACTTGGGAGCTGCTCTCTCTCTACGGGCAAGTGGCCAAGAGTTTGAACACGTGGCTCTCCATCAATGTTTTGAGCGTTTTCTGCCAGGGACAAGTGGTTGCTTTGTGGCTGTGGTTGTGTTTTCAATGGCTGTTTCTGCTCACGTGTGACTGGGCGTTGCTTATTCGGGGCGCCCCGTCGCTCTGAGTTGTATAGGGGGGAGGGGAGGCTTTAGAGACCTGTTCTCCGCACTGGTACTCAGCAGCTGTTCTTGTACTCTTCCATTTAGCACAGTGCTGTGGTACCGTAAAGCCTTGAGCCTGTTTATATCCTCGTGTTAAAATTCTCGTCCTCCTGTTGAAGTGCCTTCATGACATCGCCCCTCCCTATCTCTGTAACCTTCCCCAGCCCTACAATCCTCCCAGAACTCTGCGTTCCTCCAATTCTGGCCTCTTGCGCATCCCTGATTTTAATCGCTCCAACATTGGCGGCCGGGCCTTCAGCTGTCTAAGCCCTAAGCTCTGGAATTCCCTCCCTAAACCTCTCCGCCTCTTTCTCCGTTTGACTAAGCCTTGGTCACCTGTCCTGATATCGTATGTGGCTCGGTGACAGATTTTTGTTTGATTGCGCTCCTGTGAAGTGCCTTGGGACGTTTTGCTACATTAAAGACACGTTATAAATGCAAGTTGTTAGGTGCTGCTTTTGTTGGAGCTTGTGAGCAGTGAACTCAAGTGAAAAATAAAAGCTTTCCTGTAGTCAAGTGTCGGAAAGGATTATTGTAGGGGGAGTGGTTCTTGTGTGTATGTTTGGACAACTCCCTAATGTTTTTATACCGTGGAACCACTGCAAGAAGAGATTCTGTGATACTGCCTCGGGGTCCCGGTCTGTGTAAACTGTCCTGTTTATTTTGCAGGGCGGATTCTGTTGGAATCAGAACGACAAGAACGGTGGTTTATGACTTTGCTTCTGGCCGCCATCCCACCCCCGGTTGCCAGTCTGTATAAGCAGGCTGGTTTCCCCCCTCCCCCACCACGGTTACCAGCCTGTATAAGCAGGCTGAATCAGCCAGCCAGCTGGTGACCAGAGAACATTGCCATGGCCGACATTGGCAACTGTCAAAGGCAGCTCTTGCCCCTCTTCTCGTGATGTTGCTGATTGAGGTCACCATTAGTAGCAGGCATGGTTGGGAATACACAGCGAACGTCATTTGCTTCCACCCTGCCCCCCCCCATGTTTCTCTACACAGCTTCCCTGTTCAAGAGACACCTGTTGGCAGGCCTCGCCAGTGTTGCTGTGACACACACAGCCAAACTCCTCCTGAGCCTCTCTGCAGTACGCAGGGCAACTCGCTGTCCATGCTCAGGACAAAGGGCGGTGGAATGAGCACCGTCTTCCTTAGACAGAAGAAAGAACTTGCATTTATATAGCGCCTTTTATGACCTCAAGACATCCCAAAGTGCTTTACACGTCAAAAGTACTTCATTGGCTATAGTCACAGTTGTAATGTAGGGAAACGCGGCAGCCACTTTGCGCACAGCATGGTCCCACAAACCGCAATGAGAACACCAGATAATCTGTTTTATTAGTGGTATTGGTTAAGGGATAAATATTAGCAAGAACTCCCCTGCTCTTCCTCGAAATAGTACCATGGGACCTTTTACGTCCACCTGAGTGGGCAGAGGGTTTCAGCAGCAGATGGGCTGAGGCTGGTGCGGAGACAACAATACCAACAACTTGCATTTATGTAGCGACTCTTAACGTAGAAGGGCGATTATTAGGGGATAAACTTGCTGAGCCATCAAAGGGAGGTGACTTCTTCAATCGATAAATGACCGGTTGCCTTACTAATTTTGCACTTGAATGATTTGCATGTGTGGAGATGGTAACTGATAACAATGACCTAGGGGGCCATAAATATAAGATAGTCACCAATAAATCCAATAGGGAATTCAGGAGAAACTTCTTTGCCCAGAGAGTGGTGAGAATGTGGAACTCGCTACCACAAGGAGTGGTTGAGGTGAATAGTATAGATGCCTTTAAGGGGAAGCTAGATAAGTACATGAGGGAGAAAGGAATAGAAGGATATGCTGATAGGGTGAGATGAAGGGGGGTGGGAAGTGGCTCATGTGGAGCATAAACACTGGCATAGACCTGTT
Organism: Heptranchias perlo; assembly: GCF_035084215.1. Taxonomy (NCBI): domain Eukaryota; kingdom Metazoa; phylum Chordata; class Chondrichthyes; order Hexanchiformes; family Hexanchidae; genus Heptranchias; species Heptranchias perlo. The sequence continues at coordinate 34,633,755 of NC_090355.1, read as the reverse complement.
GGGCCACATTGCCTGTTTCTGTGCTGTAAATTCCATGTAATGATGGGTTCTTGTTTTGTGTTTTACAGTGCTGCCCTGCTAGTCAGTGGTCGGGTTGGGTCGGTTTGGCACTGGCGTGGACTGACGCTGCTGTCCGGGTTTGAGCTGAGGAGACAGGCCACGTGAAGCTCGCACAGCATGACGCAGCCGGTGAACGTTAGCGACCTGGTTCCGCTGCTGGAATCCACGGACCTGCAGGTCCTCGAGGAAGTGAAAGTGATTGTCGTGGACAACCTCCGCTCAGGTGGGACTTTCAAGGGAACTTGCTTAACTTTGTCTTCTGTTCTGACGTAGGTGGTTCTACCAGAATTTTTTTTAATGCAAATACTGACTGACATGAAGTGTATTCCCAGCATCTTCTGGTTTTTGTTTAATTTCTGACGTTTGAAGCTTTTTGTTTTTTTAAAAGTAATTTTCTTTAAGTGTACCTTTTGGTTAAACAGTCCTGATGATATCTGGGTTTCGACAGTGCTCTGAGTCACCAGCGATTAATCTGAGAGCCTTCACTGATTGCGTTAATTCCGTTCGTTCTTCTAGACTCGTTGCAGTTGACACTCTAGTTTCTGTCTTGCAGTTTAAATATTCCCACCCTGGAAATGGACATCTTAAACTCTTTTTATATTTTGCAGTCTTTTTCAACGTCTGCTCACTAGCCAAGAGTTAGAGGGTTCGCTGTCTTGAGTTGGCTCCCGAGAGGCCCACAAGAGTGGCCCCAGGTGGATGCGACTGGCCTCTGTTCAGTGGTGAGCCTTAGATCTAGAACTTGTCTTAGAATCATAGTCTTGCAGGATAGAAGGAGGCCATTCAGCCCATCGTGCCTGTACTGGCTCTTCGAAAGACTTATCCGATTAGTCCCGCTCGCCTGCTCTTTTCCCATAACCTTTCAAATTTTTTCCTTTTCAAGTATTTATCCTTTTGAAAGTTACTATTGAATCTGCTTCCACCGCCCTTTCAGGCAGTGCATTTCAGATCATCATAACTTGCTGTGTTTAAAAAAAAAAAAAAATTCTCCTTATCTCCCCTCTGGTTCTTTTGCCAATTATCTTAAACCTGTGTCCTCTGGTTACTGACCCTCCTGCCAATAGGAAGTTTCTTGTTATTTACTCTATCAAAACCCTTATTATTTTTAATACCTCTGTCAAATCTCCCCGTAACTTTCTCTGTTCTAAAAAGAACAAATCCCGGCTTCTCCAGTCTCTCCACGTAACTGAAGTCCCTCATCCATGGAACCATTGTAGTAAATCTCCCCTGCACCCTGTCCAAGGCCTTGACATCCTTCCTAAGGTGTGGTGCCCAGAATTGGGACACAATACTCCAGTTGAGGCCTAAGCAGTGATTTTATAAAGGTTTAGCATAATCTTTCATGTGGGGAATCATGGGCACAATCCCCTTATCCAACCCACCCTGTGTAGTATGTTGAAGTGCCGTTAGGTTACTGAGAACACTTGCTCTCGAGTAAAAGCTCCTTGTACGCGTCTGCTAATTGTTGATGTTATTTGTCTGCAGACCGTGGCCCTTTGCTGCTGAACTCATTGGTGGATTATTACTTGGAAAATAATTCTCTGCTAGCTGTGCACATTCTTTCGGCTGTACAGGAGCCCCATGACAAGGTAAGCAGGATCAGCAGTACGGTAAACTTCCAAGACATGGTGTTTCATTTTAATGGGGGGGGGGTTTAAACCCATGCAGCCGTATCAGAGAGTTTGACGGTAATCAGATAAATGCAGCTCTGAATCGCTTAACTTGAGAAAGGTCAGCCAGAATGTTGGCTTATCCACTTATTTATAAGGATACCAAACAAAAGAAAAATTGAGCGAAAAAGACTTCAACTGGTTTCCTTTTAACCAAATGAGGGAAGCCGGCAAGACTGTCAAGATGATGTGTAGGGGATGTTGCTCAGGACATCGTGTGTCAGGCAGGTCTGTCTTAAATCTAATGTACAAGCATACGAATCACCCTGCTTCACTTTACAAAGGGAGTGAACAGTCCTGATTTTAAATGCTAAGAATCACCCTGTGAATATTCCCCCACCCTGCTTTTTTTTAATAAATGTCCCCTTTCTAACACTTCCACAGCTGCCCCAGGTCATAAACTAAGGACTGCAATTTGAACTTGGGATTGGAGACTACTGGAAGTGACTGGCTAGTCGTTTTATTGTGCTTTCAGTGTGGGTGAATTGTTGGAATTTCTGCTTGTGAATACTGTCCATTCACAGTGGAGCAGTGCTTTGAGGGCACCTGCAGTGTCCTCTCCCAGTTTTCTTCCCTTAGGGCAGTGAATTGTGCTAGGGCCCAGTCTGTGTGGCCATTGGTTGCCTGTTGTACTTCACCTAATTGGCCATTTTTCATTTGACTAAACAGTGTGTCAGCAGGCTGCTTGGTTTGAGACATTGGATAGCAGTCGGAAGCAGGGCACCTGGCTGTTTTCTCCCCCCAATATCCGGGGGCACGGAGGTAACTTGTAGTGACCCTGCAGTCCCTCTGCCTGGCCCAGACCAGAGACCAAGGCTCAGTTCCACACTAGGCAGTGTACTTACCAGTTGAGCTATGGGGAGCCCCATTTATTACTTGAAGCTAAAAATTTCTCTCCTGGTGAGGAGTGTGTGCCGCCTATTCACTAACAGCACGCAGAGTCTTGCCATTTTGTGTCACGTTGCGGCCCCCCCGCTCCAGTTACAACCAGACCAACATGTCTTTTGTGTCTGGAAGTTTATTTGTGCTTTAGCACTGGGATCAGCACTTTTTAAATTCTCAGTGTGGGCATCACTGGGCAAGGCTGGCATTTATTGGCCATCCCCTAGTTGCACTTAAGGTGGTGATACAACTGATGAGTTTGCTAGGCCACTCCAGAGGGCATTGATGTGGGACTGGAGTCACATATAGGCCCAGACAGGGTAAGGACGGCAGGTTTCCTTCCCCTAAAGGACTTTAGTGAACCAATTGGCTTTTTGCGACAATCCGACAGCTTCATGGTTACTTTTCCCGATAAACAATTCTGGAAATAAAAATCTTTAAAAAAAAAAAAAAAATTGAATTCAAACTGCCCATGGTGGGATTTGAACTCCTGTCCTGATTACTAATCCAGTCACATAATCCCTATGGTATGGTATGGTTAGTATCAGCATCCAGGGCTGGAAAAGATGCCAATTACCCATTCATCTGGCCAAAGATGGGCCTGTGGGGGGTACATTGTCTCTGAGTGGGTGATTTCTAGCTCGGGTAGGTGGGGACTCCAGGAATCTGTTTTGCTGTGATCCTGTTGAAAGTTTGTTTTTGTATTTTTCAGCATCTTTTGGACCGACTGAACGAGTGCATGGGTAAAGCAGCCACCCGACTATCTGCTGTGACCTTACTGGGCCATGTCATCCGACGAGAGCCAACTTGGATTCATAAACTCTTTCGTGCACCTTTGCTGGTTTCACTGCTCAAGTGTCTGAAGGTTATTTATTTTCTCTTTTTTTTCCTTCCTTTTTCCTTTCCGAGTGCGTCTGTGACACTTAACGTTTGCGCCTAAATGTGCTTTGGGGTTTGGGAATGGGTTACTGTCTGAAGTTTGTTAGCAACCGTTGGTGCTCGAGTAAACACGGATAGCCTCAAATTATCGTTGTGGACTTGATGAGTGACTTTAATATTAATTCTGTATGGTTCCTCTGAAGATTTGTTTGTCTTAATAAGGCAATTATTTGAATATAAATGTCTTCATATTTCTTTCCTTCCCCATTTCCTCTCCTCTCTCGCCTTCCCTACTCTCCTAGCCCAAATCCCCTTTTGATCTAAAATGGTGCTCTTCCAAGCAGAATGCAGTAGTCGGATAAAAGCTTTCCTCCAGTGACTCTAAAAGATGTGAGAGTGGTCTTGGCGACTCTTCCCCTCGCTTACCTCCATTACATTTCCCACCCCCAAAAGCTTTGGTCCATGCTGGGGTTTGAAAGAAAAAAGACTTGCATTTATATCGTGCCTTTCACAAGCTTAGGACAACCCCAAAGCCCTTTACAGCCAATGAAGTACTTTTGAAGTGTCGTCATTGCTGTAATGTAGGAAACGCGAAAGCCAATTTATGCACAGCAAGATCCCACCAACAGCAATGTGATAATGTCCAGATAGTCTGTTTTTAGTGATGGGGGAGCTGCCCTGTTCTTTGACTAGTGCTGTGAGATCGTTTGCATCCACCTGAGGGCAGACGGGGCTTCAGTTTAATGCCAGGAATTCAAAGAAGTGATTCTCTGCTTCAGTAGAGTGCTCCTTTTAACTGAAGGGTGGTACTCCCTCTTCTTTTCCCCTCACCCCAGGCACTTTTTGCAGCTTACCTATTGCCAGGCATCAGCTGATGTTTTCTGACACCAAATGCTAGAAGGTACACATGAGGAATCCCCTTCCCTGTGGGCTCCTGCTCACTGTCTCCCGGACTGAGATCAAGGGCACTGGAGTCGCACGTATAATCGCCATGTTTTGCTGTATGTTCCTTTCAATTTAAGGGTCTATCTCTGTTGACTTGCGGCTGTTTATTTTCTCTCTGCAGACAGAGACTGACGTTGTTGTCCTCACTACTGGCGTCCTCGTGTTAATCATCCTCCTGCCAATGATCCCGCAAGCTGGGAAGCAATATCTCCTCGATTTCTTTGAAATCTTTGGTCGATTGGCTGCCTGGAACCTACGAAACCCAGGTATGGCGATGGAGCACCAAGGGGTATCAAGCTTACTCCCGTTCTGCGTAAAGGAGGCTGGGTGTGTTGGCGGGTTACAGGCTTTCCTCTCAACTTTTTGAGGATTTGGCTTTGAAACCAAGACTGCCGCTTTGAGGAGAATCTTTCTGTTGCCTGAAAGGGTATTTAGACAAACTCGCGTTTTGGCATTTTCAACTCCGTTCCTAACAGGTGGGAGTCATAGAAGCTGGCAATCTGAGTGTAAGGATTGTTGGCGTAGGAGGTGCCATGGGCAGTTAAACAGAGCGGAGAAGATTGGGCACAGTTGAAGCTTTATCCTGCCTGTGACCCTTGCTTTACCTGTCCTTCATGGGAAGTCTGTGAACTGTAGATATTGTCTTAGAATCTATAGCTTGGATGTTCCAATTCTATGCTCGCCCGTCCATTGTTTTCTGTAACAAAAGCAAAATACTGCGGCTGCTGGAAACCTGAAATAAAAACAGTAAAATGCTGGAAACACTCAGCAGGTCAGGCAGCATCTGTGGAGAGAGAAACAGAGTTAACTATTCGGGTCGATGATCGTTCATGAGAACGTGGGTTTTCTGTACATTGATTTTGACAACATCTTGCATTTAACGTAGTAAAATTATTTTAATGGGTGGATAATGATGGGTTGTTGGGTGTGGAAGCAGCAGATCCTGACCCATGTGACTAACCACGCACCAGCCCATGTACTCCAAGAATTGGTTTTAATCAAATTGGCTATGAGTGAGTTAGGAAACTGTGCCTAAAATGATTTAATGAACAGAATTATCAGGAAAAATTGACAGTTCTGGCTTCTGTCTAATTTGGTGATATTTTAAAAATGGATTTTTACACTGTCGATTTTAAAATTTAATGGAGGATGTTTTTCTTTTTGTGCTCTGTATTCAATAACACTTTTAAGGGCTGCCCTAACCCGTCAGTATATAATGTTTTCTATTCTCCATCACTGATAGGCCAAGTGCCAGAAGTGTATCTGATCCACCTACACGCCAGTGTTTATGCATTATTTCACCGTCTCTATGGGATGTACCCATGTAACTTTGTGTCCTACCTCCGCTCCCACTACAGTTTGAAGGAAAACGTGGAGACTTTTGAGGAGGTGGTAAAGGTAAGATCCGAGGCAGATTCATATTTTTTTGAGGATGCAGGAGCTTGTAGCATTGGTTAACGAACAGTATGTCTGTCTTGGTCATAGTGAGATGTCGAGCAGATCAAGGCACTTTCCCAACGTGCAACGGAACGCCAAAGCTCCTGTACAGTCCAGGACCACTCGAGCTGCAGATGAATGAAAGAAAGAACTCTCATTTATACTGAGCCTTTCACCACCTCATCCCAAAGTGCTTTATAACCAATGAAGTACTTTTGAACTGTAGTCACTGTTGTAATGTAGGAAATGCAGCAGCCAATTCGGTCACAGCAAGGTCCCACAGACAGCAAAGAAATAAATGACCAGATCATCTGTTTTAGGTGTTGAGGGATGATTGTTGGCCAGTACACCGGGTGCACTCCAGTGCTCTTTGAAAAGGGCAATGGGATCTTTTACGTCCACCTGAATGAGCTGGTTTTGAGCTCTTCCTCTTGCTAGGAAGGTGCCGTTTTTTAATTAATTCTCACTGCATTTATTGCCCATCCCTAGTTACCCTGAGAAGGTGGGGGTGGGCCGCCTGCTTGATCCGCTGCAAGTGGTTTCGATACAACTGCACGGCTTGCTAGGTCACTTCAGAGGGCAGTTAAGAGTCAATCATATCGGTGTGGGACTGGTGTCACGTATAGGCCCAGACTGGGTAAGGACGGCTGAAAAATTGGCCATCCATGGTGGGGAGAAGGGAGGGGAGCTGCACAAAAGGTCAGAGTCAGGAATGGAGAGTTTGGGAGTGGGATGGTTGTAGGGCTGGTGGAGTTTAGAGGTAGGATGGGGCAGGCTCAGCTGTGATGCTCTTCATGAGGGAGTAGCCTGCTGGCACGCACGCATTTTAGGCTGTCACACGAGTGACCTGTTGGGTGAGGCATGAGAGGGCAGCCAGTGCACTGTGGATCTGCACCCCAGAATGGGCCAGCACTTCAGGAGAGGAGGGAAGAGATTTGGATGGAGGAAACAATTTCTGTTGAGTGGACAATGATTAGGTACAAATGACAAAACAAAAACTAGAATGAATGTAATTACTAATTATTGTAAATATGAGTGACTATTTAAACTATTAAATGCACGGTTGAATGCGTTAGATACATTTACCTGTTTTCTTTCCATTATTGAAAATTGAGATGTAAAGCATCATTCAAGTTAATCTGAGAGTTCATAAATAAGAGTTGTATATTTTGCACAGATTGTGCTAAGTCCTTCAATTGTCTCGTTGCAAACTAGTTTAGGTTTGGTCATGAAGGTTTATTAAATTCTCAGGGAAGCTCGAATTCTGTGTCGGGGTGGGGAAAGAGAGGGAGTCTTAGAAGTGCTTTTGATAGTTAAGCTGCCTCTCCCATTATCCAGCTTGTGACAGATCATCTGACCTTTTGGTTGGAAGGGGCTGACACAGAATCCAATACGAAAGGCGGGTGAAGATTAAGAAGCTGTGTTCGGTGCTGTTTGATGGTAGTGCCTGTGAGGACAGGATAATGTAGTCAGGGCTTCTCGTGCTTTTGTAGCCTGCTGGGTTGATACTGAGTCTCCTCTCAATGGAGTAGTATCTGAAATCAGTGATCCCTGTAGAAAGCCTGTGTTTCTCCCTTTACCTTTTTAAAAGTAAGCTTCCGAAAGCTTGGTCTTTGCACGTCAGGGACGTAACTTGGTCAAGTTTTACATTGACAACGGCTGTACAATGGCCTTTCATCTATTCATCAGATAGATCTACCCCTGTGGATATTTAAAAATGAACAGAAGGAAAAAAGGCACACAAAACCTGGCCGACTATCTGCACGGAGGTCTCGGAAATTGGAACTTCTCTTGTGGAGCCTCTGCTTCCTGCAAATCCCCCCCCCCCCCACCAACCCCCAAAAAAAGCTCAGTTAACTTTGTTGGAAGTGTGGGGGGCTAGGGGTGTCAGTGACTGGTTTGGCTTTTCCCCCGAGCCCTTGCATGACCCACGAACAGCAACAGGTTCTCAGTTGCACTGATTATAAACTTACTGCATTCCTAATGACTCTGGTTGGACTCTGTTGCAGCCGATGCTGGAACACGTGCGAATCCACCCCGAGCTAGTGACTGGAACCAAGGACCACGAACTGGATCCCATTAAGTAAGTGATGTCTTGGGTGAATGTTTGTTTAGAATCTTTCTGTTTGCCACTCTCTCACTTTAAGACTCTCCAAGGTGCATTTAAGCTGATATGGGACGATACGATAGCTTTAAAATGAGTTTGAATGTTTAATTTTTTTCATCTGGGTAATTTAACCTTTTTGGAGTTGAATTACTCGTGTCCTTTTCTTGCAGCTTAGTTTAATTTTTTGTGGATGTTAGCCTGGTGTCGCAGCCAAATTTTGACTGTCTTTGGATAGATTGATTATGTGTATGTTTAAGTTATGATCAATGCTGGCGATGCTCAGTTATCGAAGTTATCAGCGAGTGGAGCTGTAACATCCATTTCTTTTTCTCTTTTCCCCCCTCCATGTGTTTGAAAGAAAATGAAAGATTTGTATTGATATAGCACCTTTTCATGACCTCAGGACATCCCAAAGCGCTGTGCAGACAATGAAGTACTTTTGAAGTGTAGTCACTGTTGTAATGTAGGTAAGATGGCAGCCAATTTTGCGCACAGCAAGGTCCCACAAACAGCAATGTGATAATGACCAGATCATCTGTTTTTAGGTATTGACTGAGGGATAAATAGTGGCCCAGAACACCGGAGAGAACTCCCCTACTCTTGGAATAGTGCAATGGGATCTTTTGCGTCCACCTGAGAGGGCTGACTGGGCCTCGGTTTAACGTCTTATCCGAAAGACGGTAGCCCTGACAATGCAGCACTCCCTCAGTACTGGAATGGGAGTGTCAGCCTAGATTTTGTGCTCCAACCTCTGGAGTGGAACTTGAACCCACGACCCTCTGATTCAGGGGCGTGCATGATACCCACTGAGCCCCGGCTGACACCTACAATATACGCTGGTGCCTCCGAGGAGAGAAGTGGTTCTGAGCCCATCAACGCTGGGAAACTGAATTATCTTTGGTGGATAACGTAACTTGAATCCTGGTTGTATCCATTTTTCTCTGGTTGGATGTATTACTTCTACTCTGTCACTCTTAACCACAATCAGTGCCTTTAATGATCTGATATCAGTTGATTTATTCCATTGCCACATCCTGCAAACAAACCCATGAATTTTTTCACTCACTGTGTGTAGTGAGATTTGCAGAGCTCCATAAAGTGCCAGAGCAGAGACAATGCCAGTTTGTGTTCATCTGAGGAATAAGAAATTGCTTGCCCTAGTTATCAGTACTTGGCACAACTGATCGAGGGCGTGCTCCTCCTAACCAGAACCATTTTATGCTACTGCTAATGGCTGGCCAATATGCGATATGCAAAAGTTTGTCTTTCCTTATCTGCTTTTCTCCATCTGAACCCACTCTTTGCCACTTCACAGCAATGTGACCGAGACTGGCTTGTCAGAGTGGGAGATTGAGTCCAATGTGCATAAATACAGTGCTGTCTTAAACAAAAATACTTTAAAAATCAACAAATAGAGGTTTTAAAAAAAAAAGGTAAGGGAGTTAATTCTGGTCAGCTGGGGACAAGATCAGGTGATGGTGTGATGCCCTCTGCAGTTGGATAGCCCACCAATATCTCATGAGACCCACTTATGAACAATAGCCACTTGGGTTAATTACTGGATGCTTGATGTTTGTCATATTCAAACTCCATACGAGTTTTCACCTTCCTGGAGGTGGGAGGTGAAGGGAAGAGGTGGAGATCTAGATTCTTTTCACCTATCATTTTTAGTGTGTGAAAAGTGCAATTTCTCTTTAATGTATAGTTGGAACCGGGCCTAGACTGCTGGAACACTGGGCTTTTTAACACCTGCTGCTATCACTTATCCACTTGGACTGTGTATGTATGTTTGTTAACGAGTCCCGAGGTTCCTGCATTTGGCACCTGGTATATTTGTTCTCACTACGGACAGCATATTGAAGCACTGGAGAAAGTGCAGAAAAGATTTACAAGGATGTTACCAGAACTGAGAGGATGCAACTGTCAGGAGAGATTGAGCAGGCTGGGGCTCTTTTCTCTAGAAAAAGAAGACTGAGAGGAGACCTGATAGAAGTATTTAAAATTATGAAGGGGTTTGATACGTTGGATGTGGAAAAGTAGTTTCCGCTTGTGGTTGAGTGCAGAGCAAGGGGGCATAAATATAAGATAGTCACTAACAGATCAAATAAAGAATTTAGATGGAATTTCTAGTGAATGATGAGAATTTGGAACTTGCTGCCGCATGGAGTGGTTCAAGCAGATAGCATTGATGTGTTTAAGGGGAGGCTTAATGCACATGAGTGAGAAGGGAAAAAGAGGGGTATAGGGACACGGTGGGAAGAGGTAGTTCGAGTGGGAGCTTGTGTGGAGTATAAACACAAGCACAGACCAGTTGGGCCAAATGGCCTGTTTCTGTGCTCTAGCTTCTACATAATGTAAATATCTGGCAAGCTGCTTGTGATACAGATCTGAAATCTGCCATAATCTAGCAATTGCTTTTTTAAACTCTATGGGCTGCAACCTGCACAGGAGCTGTCGCTGAGCAGACACGTTTGTGTGTCTTGTCTTAGGCACTGGAGAGAGTAACTGACATCTGACTCCTACAGCAACTGACCGGGGTTAGACCCGCCCTGGAATGATATTTTTTTCCCCCCGAGTGGTACTGAATGAAATGAGGTGATTGACAGTGGCTAATGGTTCTGTTTCCTGCTCCGTTGCACAGGTGGAGGCGATTTGAAACTCACGACATTGTCATAGAATGTGCCAAAATTTCCCTGGACCCGAAGGAGGCTTCTTGTGAGGAGGGTTACACGGTCATGCCTAAACACTTCTCCACACATACCCAGCACAAGCAGACCGACCACAGCTCCAGCCCCTTCTCTGATTCTCAGAGCAGCTTTGGTAAGAAAGGAATCCAATCTTCAATTACAAAAATTTGTACAGAAATTACAAAGTAAACAGGCCATTTGGCCCATCCAGTCTGTGTTGGTGTTTATCCTCCACACGAGCACTAGTCCTAATCCTGTGTGCCCACCTTGTACCCATATCACTTTATTCTCCCTTACCTTCAACCCCTTATCTAACCTGTTCTTAAATGTTGACACATTCTCTGCTTCAATCACTAATTCCAGTACTGCATTCCACAACCTCACAACTTTGTTAAAGAAACTTTCTCCTGCTCTCTATCCTAAATCTCTTGCATTTAATCTGATTTGAGACCCTCAAACAAACAAATCTGTCCTTCATAATTTTAAACACCTCTTATCAAATCACCCTGTGATCATTAAAACGTCAAAGAAGTTTGTATTGTTCTTGGAGGACAGTTTACTGCAGCTTTTAATTGGTTTGCATTTCTGTACGAAAAGCTTTAGTAAGTTTAACTGTCTTGCCCTTTCACTTTATCGCAGGTAGTGGATCTTCTGCAACTTACCACCCCAGAGTCCCATTCTCCAGTCTCCCAGGATCCCGGTACAAAACACCGCCAACCTCACAACGGCTCCCTGCAGACGGGCTCCAGGCAAGTCCAGTCCGCGTTTCCGCGGGGCAAGGAAGGAAAGATATAGTTCAAATGATTTTGAAGTTCAGTGTCGTGAATTTGTGTCTCCTTTTTAGGACCTGCTCTGGAGCCCATCTTCAGCCTGTGGACTGGCGACACCTCCCTCTTCTCGAGGGCTATCTCCAACGAGCCTATTTGAAATATCCCAGAGTGCCTCTTGCCTACATAGTAGGGTTCACAGTACACCTGGTATGTATACCACGGCCAGCTTAATTGTGCACCTGTAAGGGCTGTTGCTGTCACCTGGGCCGTACATGTGTAATATACAGTGGAAAACCCTTCAAAAGGGAACTGCTCCATTTAACTTGATATAATCAGTGTTGTCACAATGCTTTTTGAAGTGTGTTTGTGATATTTTCATACTGTATCCACATTGAACTCTGGAAAAACATCCGCCATTGCAATTATAGGTTAACCCTCCCCTAGTTTGGATTGTGTTGAACTGGTGTTAGTGAGTCTGTCACTGGTGATGGGAAAAACTTAACATGAAGAATTAAGAGCATCACATTCAAGTGCATTGGCTTCACTTAACCAATATATTGAGCCTGGTGACAACAGGGCACAATAACAAATCTAATATCTAATGTAAATCTAGAAGGGAATTCTCTCTATGGATATTGATGTCTCTTATTAGTGACTTGGGTGGTCATTGGCATTGGGATTGTGGGCACGTGCTGTATACCCTCCCTCAGCCACAAGTGACGATGGTTAACATGCAGGTACCGCAAGCAATTGGGAAGGCAAATGGTATGTTAGCCTTTATTGCAAGGGGTTTGGGGTATAAGAGTAAGGGAAGGCTTGCTGCAATTATATAGGGCTGTGGTAAGACCACACCTGGAGTACTGCACAGTTTTGGTATCCTTACCTAAGAGAGAATATACTTGCCTTGGAGGCAGTGCAACGAAGGTTCATTAGATTGATTCATGGGATGAGAGGGTTGTCCTATGAGGAGAGATTGAGTAGAATGGGCCTATACTCTATGGAGTTTAGAAGAATGAGAAGTGATCTCATTGAAACATCTAAGATGCTGAGAGGCTGTTTCCCCTGACTGGAGAATCTAGAACTAGGGGGCATAGTCTCAGGATAAGGAGTGGGCCATTTAGGACTGAGAGGAGGAATTTCTTCACTGAGGGTTGTGAATCTTTGGAATTCTCTTTCCCCCAGAGGGCTGTTGATGCTGAGTCATTGACTATATTCAAGACTGAGATCAGTGGATATTTGGACACCAAGGGATATGGGGATAGGGCGGGAAAATGGAGTTGAGGTAGAAGATCAGCCATCTTATTGAATGGTAGCATAGGCTCGAGGGGCCGTATGGCCTACTCCTGCTCCTATTTATGTTCTTATCTTATGTAATGGTTCTGGTCATTGGAGGCTGTTCCTCTCAGCCCAGGAATTCCTCAGGGCAGCGTACTCGGCCCAACTGCCAGGAGGCAGGGTGACAAAGGAAACTGCAAATACTAAAAACATGAAATAAAAACAGGCCTCGCTGGAAATATACAGCAGGTCAGTCAGTCAGTGTATGTAATGGGGAAAAACAAGTTTAAGCTGTTTTGGGTGTGAGCAGGTTAGTCACATTGAACTTCTGACCTGCGGTTGTTCACTTCCAGAAGTTGTGGGTTCACTTCAGAACACAGATTGCACATTTTGTTGGCAGTGGGGAACCAAGGCGATTGGAAGAGCTATTTGTTGATTTTTGGCTCCCTTTTTACAGTAAGTGGAAAAGGAACGTCTACTGAAACATCCACCGTCTCCCCTCCCCCACCATGTCCCGCAGATGAGTTGATGCACAGTTCGTTCCCGACAGCAGCAGCACTGCCAAGGAAGGTAAAACTCGCTGGATGGATGATGTTTAATGGTGTAAATTTATTGATGTGCAATAATTGTCATTACTGCTTTTGTAGATTTCCCTCTCCCTCTCCCCCTCTCTCTCGTTCATTCACAGTCGGGAGCACTCTGACCTTGTTGGCACATCCACTAATCTGGGCAACTGTGAGAATCGGAATCACCATTGGTTTCACTTGATTGCTTGTGGTGGTTTATATCTTCCTATCTTAATGAGCCGTTTTCAGAGGTGCTGGTTTTACTGATGTAGATACGCAGAGCACGGTCTCCAGTGCTGCGTTAAGGACCTTATCTTCCCACGTGATTCTTTGGCCTTTAGTGACTTCATACCATTTAACTGTGGTTTAATTGGCTTGCAGCTCTTTGTCTAGTCACGTTGCGTGCATTAACTACAACCTAGTCAGCCGTCCTTGTTCTTAACCGACCCCCTGTACTCCTAACAGCTATTGGTATAAGGTTCCTTCAAGGCCATAGTGCTGTAATATTATCTAGTCGTCTTTTAATTTTTGTTGCAGGATGGTAAACTGGAGAGTGGAAAGCTATTAATTAGACAGCAACATGTGACAAGTGGTGATAAGGGAGCAGCTGACAGCCCATGTGGTGAGTGGAGCTGCACGCTTTCTCCATATTATTACTATTGCAGTCCTGAGCCCCCTCTACATGTATATTCCAAACATGTAGATGAATCGATTCACTAGGTAGAAAAAAAAATTGCCCCAAAACTTCGTTATTCTGTAGAATCTACAACACAGAAACAGGCCATTCAGCCCAACTGGTCTATGCCAGTGTTTATGCTCCACACAAACCTCCTCCCACCCCTCTTCATCTCACCCTATCAGTATATCCTTCTATTAATTTCTCCCTCATTTATCTAGCTTCCCCTTAAATGCATCTATGCTATCTGCCTCGACTACTCCTTGTGGTAGCAAGTTCCACACTCTAGGTAAAGAAGTTTCTCCTTTTGGATTTATTAATGACTCTTACATTTACGACCCCTAGTTTTGTATTCCCCATGGGTGGAAACATCTTCTCTACGTCTGCCCTATCGAACCCTTTCATTATGTTAAAGACCTCTATCAGGTCACCCCTCAGCCTTTTCTAGAGAAAAGGGCCTTAGCGTGTTCAATTTTCCGTTGTCACTACTCCATCATCACACCCTCATGGGCTAGAATTATTCACCTATTCATTGCACAAATCATTATAGTGTGTTGTCAAATAACACTGTGTTGGAATCGGCAAATCTGTTTTGGTATTATTTCCATGTTACCTGCTGCAGATTTCTTTACTTTTTCTGCATCCTGTATATTCAGGGTTGGAGAGTGAGAACGTCAAAACAGTATCTATGAAAGAGCTGTCAGAGGTTATAAAGGGGTTGCATCTACAGGAGGATGGAACAGAGAAGGAGAATGAAGAAGGTATGTCTTGTACAGCACCAACTGTAGTAAATGGTAAGCAAGGGTGTTGAAATCCATTGAACACAGGGATAATGAAAGACCAGGATCTTTTTCTCCACCCCCCTAATCTATGATTGTGATTTGGTTCTAAGTGCATTTGGTTCTAATTATTCCCACACAGAAGGATCAGTGCCTTCCTGGGGAAATGTGTCATAATGAGCATCTCGGTTCAAATGTTGCAATGTCCTTTTTGAGATGTTAACCCTGTAGGCTTTATATTCCATAATGGCAGACAAAGATCTTGTCAAATTGTCAAGACCCTAGATGGTTAATACTGATGGGACCATCACCAGGAACACTAGATTTGTAACTTCTGTCAATAGACTTCAGAGTCTCGTTCTTCATTTCACAATTTTAAAACTTTTTTGAGACCCAAGCGAATGACTATCTCCAACAAAATTGGAAAAAGGAACAAAAACTCAATAAATTAAGATGTAGTGATAAGCTTGGGTTTTAACATCCTGTAAAGTTAGGGAGGTAAGAAGTTTTACAGTCTTGAGATCTTGGGGGTGGGTGGGGGGGGAGAAAGTAGGAAGTAATGTGGTGAATCCTGTTTTGAACACGGTGAGGATGCAGGGAGCAGTGGAAGTGTGCAGGATGTTGTATTTGGTATCTAGAAGCAGGACCAGTGATTTTGGGAGACGAGCAGGGTGGCAATACAAAGTAGGCGCTTGTTTGGCTCAGTTGGTGGCACTCAAGCCTCGGAGTCAGAAGGTCGTGGATTCAAGCTCCACTCCAGGACTCGAGCACAAAATCTAGGCTGCATTGTCGAGGTGCCATCTTTTGGGTGAGACTTTAAACAAAGGTCATGTTTGCTTGCTCAGTTGGGTGCAAAGGATCTCATAGCATTAATTATAAAGAAAGTCCTGTGAGTTCTCCCAGAGTCTTGGCCAACATTCCTCCCTCTTTTAACACCAAAATTCTTTTGCCCTTTGAGAGATCTCGTGTTACCCCCTGTACAACAAGTGGCTACACTTCAAAAGTAATTCAATGGTTGGGAAGTGTTTTGGGATGTCCTGAGGTCATGAAGGTCTCTATATAAATGTAAGTTCTTTCTTCCTTACTTGTATAAATGCAAGTAATAATGCTCAACCGATATAAAATTGATCACAAGAATTAAAGGGCAGGATAGAAACAAATTCTTTACACAGAGGACAGTTAGAATGTGGACTTCTCTGCCACAAACTTGTTGAAGCAGTTTATAAATTTTTTAAAAAGGCAATTAGTTGCTTGAAAAAAGAGCAATATTAAAGGGCAAGGCAAGTGAGCAAGAGTGGGAATGCTCTAGGTGGCTCATGGTTTAAAAAGTCTGGCACGGACTTGATGGGCTGAATGGCCTGTCCTGTGCTATAATATTCCAAATTCTCCAGACAATCCTGGTATTAACGTCAGCTTCTAATTCCAGCTATTGGATAAATGCAAAATGGATTAGACAAAGTCCACATAGATTTATGAAAGGGAAATCATGTTTGACAAACCTACTGGAGTTTTTTGAGGATGTAACTGGTTGAATAGATAAGGGAGAACCAGTGGATGTGGTTCATTTGGATTTTCAAAAGGCCTTTGATAAAGTCCCACATAAGAGGTTAGTGTGCAAAATTAAAGAACATGGGATTGGTGGTAATATACTGGCATGGATTGAAAATTGGTTAACAGACAGGAAACAGAGTAGGAATAAATGGGTCTTTTTCCGGGTAGCAGGCAATGACTAGTGGGATACCGCAGGGATCGGTGCTTGGGCCCCAGCTATTCACAATATATATCAATGATTTGGATGAGGGAACCAAATGTGATATTTCCAAGTTGCTGACACAAAACTAGATGGAATCGTGAGTTGTGAGGAGGATGCAAAGAGGCTTCAAGGCGATTTTAGACAAGTCGAGTGAGTGGGCAAATACATGGCAGATGCAGTATAATGTGGATAAATGTGAAGTTATCCACTTTGGAAGGAAAAACAGAAAGGCAGAGTATTATTTAAATGGTGATAGATTGGGGAATGTTGATGTACAAAGGGACCTGGGTGTCCTTGTACACCAGTCACTGAAAGCAAACATGCAGGTGCAGCAAGCAGTTAGGAAGGCAAAAATGGTATGTTGGCCTTCATTGCAAGAGGATTTGAGTACAGGAGCAAGGATGTCTTACTGCATTTATACAGGGCCTTGGTGAGACCACACCTAGAGTATTGTGTGCAGTTTTGGTCTCCTTACCTAAGAAAGGATATACTTGCCATAGAGGGAGTGCAGCGAAGGTTCACCAGACTGATCCCTGGGATGGCAGGACTGTCATATGAGGAGAGATTGGGTCGACTCGGCCTGTATTCATTCGAGTTTAGAAGAATGTGAGGCGATCTCATTGAAACATATAAAATTCTGACAGGGCTAGACAGACTGGATGCAGGGAGGATGTTTCCCCTGGCTGGGGGAGTCCAGAACGAGAGGTCACAGTCTCAGGATATGGGGTAGGACATTTAGGACTGAGATGAGGAGAAATTTCTTCACTCAGAGGGTGGTGAACCTGTGGAATTCTCTACCACAGAAGGCAGTGGAGGCCAAGTCACTGAATATATTTAAGAAGGAGCTAGATAGATTTCTGGACACAAAAGGCATCAAGGGGTATGGGGAGAGAGTGGGAATATGGTATTGAGATAGAGGATCAGCCATGATCATATTGAATGGCGGAGCAGGCTTGAAGGGCCGAATTGTCGTCTGCTCCTATTTTCTATGTCTCTATGTAAGAGCAAAGGTTCTACTCTCATAAGTTGACACGAGTCAGCGAAATGACTCTTGAATTCATGATTAATTTGGCAAAAAAAATGCATTTATTCCAAGATTTTGATTTCTCTCTGATTCCTTCATGATATTGCTCACATTCACAAACTTCAAAAAATTTATGATCATTGGTAATCAATTGCTTTTCAGAATTAAAAGTTCATTGTAATGGTGCAGTTCATCTGGGCTAACTTGTAAAATGTAGTGAAATAGAGATTTCTTCAGTTTCCTCCCTCCCCCGCACCCTCCATGGGACGTCTCTGAGATGGGCCTAACAGAGGGGAGGAGGCTCTGGTAATCAATCCCCACCTCTTAGGAGTTCAAGAAACCTCCATATTTTCTTCTATCCCCGATTTCACTATAATCCCTGATTCCCTTTGCCCCACCATTGGTGGCCGTGCCTTCAGCTGCCTAGGCCCTAAGATCTGGAATTTCCTCCCTGAACCCCTCTACCTCTCCCTCCTCCTCTTAAATCGCTTCTTAAAACCTACCTCTTTGACCAACCTGTCCTAATATCTCGTGGCTTGGTATTAAATTTTGTCTGATTACGCTCCTGTGAAGCACCTTGGGACGTTTTACTATGTAATAAAGGTGCTATACAAGTGCAAGTTGTTCCATGTCAATGATGTGGGGACCTAGACTGGAAATGTTCCTCCATGGAGGGAAAAGGGATTAGTATAATTAGAGCAGTGCCAGGAGTTTTACTGTATCTAGAGGATGTATATTTACCCAAGTTTTTTCACTTAACAGCTGCTATTGCTGATGAACTTTCTGAAATTACACCCATGGACCTGCAGTCCCTGGTTACTCGGGGAGGATTCGACTCGCCCTTTCAACACACGACTGAAACACTCACCGGCCCTCAGCTGAAACGTGAGCAGGAATCATACTCTTCTGCCAGTGAGCAGGGACTGTGGCCCGAGCAGCAGCAAGCGGCATCTACCACTGGCAAAGCACCAGACCCTCACAGGCAAGAGCAGTGTCCTGCCAAACAGGGGTTCATGCCCATCGAGAAACCAAGTGAGAACTGTTCTGAAAGCCCAATTAAACAGAAGGGAGTCAAAGAAGGGCCGACATCATTGGAACATTTTACACCCAGCCCCCCGTTTAAAGTCCAACCACTGAGACACCCTCCACTTGGACAGCCCGTCCCGTACGAACACCTTTTCGAATTGGCATTGCCCAAGACGGCGAGTCTATTCATCAAACAGAAGACCTCAGAGCTGCAAAAAGTGGCAGGCGAGCAATTGGAGGGTCCGTCGTCTGTGTCGTGTTCGTCGATCTCGCCCCTCGACGTGCTGGACAAGCTAATTCAGCACGGAGGAGATGCACATGTGAAGGAACTTAGCAGGTAAGCTGGAGGGGAAAGGTGGGACTCCAGTGCTGCACTGTCGGAGGTGCCGTCTTATGGATGAGACGTTAAACTGAGGCCCTGTCTGCCCCCTCAGGTGGACGTAAAAGATCCCACAGCCACTTCGAAGAAGGGCAGGGGAATTCTCCCTGATGTTGGTTGAGGATAAATATTGGCCAGGACATCACTAAAAACAAATGATCTGGTCGTTATCATGTTATTTGTGGAAGCTTACTGTGTCCAAATTAGCTGCTGCCTTCCCTACATTACACTTCTAAAGTACTTAATTGGCTGTAAAGTGCCTTGGGATGTCTTGAAGTTGTGAAAGATGCTTTATAACTGCAAGTCTTTATTTCTTTAAGAAGACTCAGAACGTTTTGATCTTGGATAGAATTATGTACAAATATTTCCTGCATTGCCGATAAAGCCAACTGTTTCTCAATTGTTCTTTCAGATATTTTTCTTTCTCCCCACCTGATCAGATTGCCACTTGGCCTTGCTAGGGAGTGTTATAAGTACAGCCTTTTTTTTTGTGCATGGTATAGCAGGAGGTTTGTTTCTGTGTGAGCATCTCTTCAAAAAAATTTCTATTTTGAGAAAATGCACAGATTGCCGTCATGCACTCCAGCCATTGGCCCAGCCCCTATTTGATGCCAGCTTTCCCAACTAGGGTTGATGGATTCGGGTGTTGGGCAGCCTTCACACTGAAGCCTACGACCGTCTGGGTGGCAGGGCAATGTTTTTGCTGTGGGCCAACTGGTACACTTTGCCACCAGGAGCTGTTTTGGTTGTTTAAAAAAAAATATCAGGATGGGAAAGGTAACTGATGGAAGTGCCTCCGACATGTTTGTTTTAGACTTTACCCTGTGCAGTCTGAGTCTCTGAGCCAACGAAAAATGGTCAGGTAAGTGTTTAAGTTGCTGTCATGCCATTCAATAACCACCAATTGAACTCCAATGATAACTGAATCCATGAAATGTTTCTAACTCACTCGGTGATTGCTCTGGTTAATTTATCTGATCATCGGGGAGCCTCAACTTCAAGTGATTCTTTAAATTTCTATATCCTTGTATGGAATCATACTGCACAGAAGGTGGCCATTCGGCCCATCCTGCCTGTGCCGGCTCTTTGAAAGAGCGAACCAATTATTCCCACTCCCCCACCCTTTCTCCATAGCCCTGCACGTTTTTTCCCTTTTCAAGTATTTATCCAATTCCTTTCTGAAAGTTACTATTGAATCTGCTTCCACCACCCTTTCAGGCAGCGTATTCCAGATCAGAACAACTCGTTGAGATTTTTCAAAAAAATTCTCATCTCCCCCTTCTGGTTCTTTTGCCAATTACCTTAAACCTGTGTCCTCTGGTTACCGAACCTCCTTATTTACTTGTCAAACCCCTTATAATTTTGAACACCTCTTAAATCTCCCCTTAAGCTTCTCAGCTCAAAGGCCTTGACATCCTTCCTGAGATTCAGAACTTGACTGGCTTTTTAGAAGGGAGGAATGTGCATGTGATCAGTGGGACCTTTTCTAGTTGCGATCTTTTCCCCTCTCCAATTCCTCCCTGCCACTCGTGAATTAATCATCTCTTCAGCATAAGGTCTCCCCCAAGTGCCAGGCACCCTCTTGGTACTTTGCCCAAGAACCAGGGATGCCAACCTCCAGGATTACCCTGGAGCTGCCAGGAATTAAAGATTAATCTTTAGGACAGCAAAAATTGGTGAAAAAAATCAATTTAAAAAAAAAATTGAGTTTTCTTCATTTTCTTTGAACACTTTAGTTTCTTACTTTATAAAAATATTGGAGATGGGGTCAGGGGGGAAATAGGCTGTTTGACTGGGTGGGGCGGTTGGAGGTGGGAGGTCATGTGTCCAACCAGAGCTGGAAACCCTACTGAGGACTGCATAAAGTGTGACCTTTGACAGGGTGCTGGCAAGGCTATTTGACTAGGGGGGAGAGGGAGAGGGAGAGGGGAGAGAGATTTCTCTCCCTCGTACCTAGCACTGTGGCCAGTTACTGCCCCTACCACAATCCCCTGCCTCCGTGCAATAAACTTTTAATGTTAGAGCATTTTTTATTTTCTGCTGCACGTGCAGTGGTTCTCAAACTTTGATGTGTGGAATCTCCCTCCAAATACTGACTCGCTCTGGGGGTTCCCCCCCACCCCCACCAAAAGTCCTTGCTTCCAAACTTTGTGTCACACTAACCCAAAGGAAAATAGTGTTATCTTTGCACTAAATTTTTTTTAAATTAAATGTACATCAACAGAAATCGCATACCAGTAAGTCAACAAGTATAGCAATCTAAGAACCTTGGGCGTCCTCTGGTGGACCCCTTTGTGTTTGGGGGTCATAGAGGCCATTCCAGGCCAAGCCCAGTTCTATTTTCTCTCTGATGTCCACTTGCACCTTTCTTAGCACGGGCTGCGGGATGGAACCTAGTGCTTTTTTTATACATGTTCCCCACCTAACCCAGTGCGCTAGTGCCAGTTGGGAGTATCTCTACCAGTTTGCGCTCAGTGGAAATTTGCTTGTTCTGCAATTCTTGTGAGGACCTTAACGACACAGACCTGGTATTCTAGCATTAGAATGCCAGGAATAAAGTGGCAGAGAAGCATCTCAATACAGACAGGCCACGGCTGGTCTGTTGTAATTTTCCACCTTCCTGTTTCTGAAGTGCCCTCTATTAATTGAACACCATATTAGCGTGAGTGCTAATCAAACTTTTCCACTAAGTCTTGTACACTACACCAAAAAAAACACTTTAAGGAAAGGCTCACCAATTCTCACGATAGAATGTGATCGTGTCCTAGTGATTACATAGAATGTACAGCACAGAAATAGGCCATTCGGCCCAACTTGTGGGGTTGGGGGTAATATATTAGCATAGAAAGAGGATTAGATAACAGACAGAAGAGAGATTAGGTGTAAACGGGTCATTTTCCGGTTGGCAGGCTATAGATAGGGCTTTAAACTAAAAAAGGTGGTGGGGGGAAAGGAGGGTCAGGTGAGGGGAAATTTAGAAATCCAATGTGAAAAGTTAAGACAATAGAACAGTGTAGTGACTGGGGTAAAGATAAACAGAGTGTGGCAGGAAGGGACAGAGAGTTTACCAATAATAGTGCAACAAGTAAGGTCAAAGCAGGAAAAAATGGTAAAAAGTCAAAATTAAAGGCTCTTTATCTGAATGCACGGAGCATTCGTAACAAGATCGATGAATTAGTTGCACAAATGGAGATAAATGGGTTTGATCTAACAGCCATTACAGAGACGTGGTTGCAAAATGACCAAGGTTGGGAACTAACCAGGGTACATGACATTTAGAAAAGACAGAATGGAAAAGGAGGGAGTGTAGCCCTGATAATAAAGGATGAGATAAGGACAATAGTGAGAAAGGATCTCGGCTCGGAAGATCAGGAAGTAGAATCGGTCTGGGTGGAAATAAGAAATCACAAGGGGCAGAAAACAATGGGGGGAGTAGTTTATAGGCCCTCTAATAGTAGCTATACCATTGGACAGAGTATAATTCATGAAATAATAGGAGCTCGTAACAAAGGTAATGCAGTAATCATGGGGGACTTTAATCTGCATATAGACCGGGCAAATTAAATTGGCAAAGGTAGTTTGGAAGACAAGTTCACGGAATGTATTTGAGACGGTTTCCTAGAGCAATACGTCATGGAACCAAACAGGGAACAAACTATTTTAGATCTTGTATTATGTAATGATAGGGTTAATTAGTAATCTCACAGTAAAAGAACCTCTGGGGAAGAGCGATAATAATATGATAGAATGTCACATTGAGTTTGAAAGTAACGTACTTAAGTCAGAAACTAGAGTCTTAAACTTAAAGCCAATTATATAGGTATGAGGGGAGAGTTGTCAAAGGTAGATTGGGAAATTAAATTAAAGGGGTTGACAGTTGAAAAATGGCAAACATTTAAAGAAATATTTCAATATTCTCAAGAAATACATATTGAGAAATAAAAACTCCATGGGAAGAGCGATCTTAGCTAAAGAAGTTAAGGAGAGTATTAGATTGAAAGAGGCCTATAATGTTGCCAAGAAGAGTAATAAGCCTGGGGATTGGTAGAGTTTTAGAAACCAATAAGGGATGATCAAAAAATTGATAAGGGAGAAAATCGAATATAAAAGTAAACCAGCAAGAAATATAAAAACGCATTGTAAGGGTTTCTACAAGTATGTAAAAAAGAGTAGCAAAAGTAAATGTTTGGTCCCTTAGAGGCTGAGACAGGAGAAATTATAATGGGGAATCAGGAAATGGCAGATGCGTTAAAGAAATATTTTGTATCTGTCTTCACAGTAGAAGACACACGAAGCATTCCAAAAATAGTGGAGAACCAAGGGGTAAATGAGAGTGAGGAACTTAAAACAATTAATATCACTAGAGAAAAAGTACTGGACAAACTAATGGGACTAAAAGCCGACAAATCCCCTGGACCTGATGGCCTACATTCTAGGGTTCTAAAAGAGGTGGCTGCAGAGATAGTGGATGCATTGGTTATGATCTTCCGAAATTCTCTAGATTCTGGAACGGTACCAGTGGATTGGAAGGTAGCAAATGTAACCCCGCTATTCAAGAAAGGAGGGAGAGAGAAAACAGGGAACTACAGGCCAGTTAGCCTGACATCAGTCGTTGGGAAAATGCTAGAATCCATGTTTAGGCAGAGTCAACATGGTTTTTTGAAAGAGAAATCGTGTTTGACAAATTTATTAGTTTTTTGAGGATGTAACTAGCAGGGTAGATAAAGGGGAACCAGTGGATGTAGTATATTTGGATTTTCAAAAGGCATTCAATAAGGTGCCACATAAAAGGTAAGAGCTCATGGGGTTGGGGGTAATATATTAGCATGGATAGAGGATTGGTTAAAGGGCAGAAAACACTAGGGATAAATGGGTCATTCTCAAGTTGGCAGGCTGTAACTAGTGGGGTGCCGCAAGGATCGGTGCTTGGGCCTCAGCTATTTACAATCTATATTAATGACTTATACAAAGGGACCGTGTTGTTTGACGATACAAAGCTAGGTGAGAAGGTAAGCTGTGAGGAGGACACAGTCTGCAAAGGGATATAGACAGATTAAGTGGGCACGAAGGTGGCAGATGGAGTATAATGTGGAGAAATGTGAGGTTATTCGCTTTGGTAGGAAGAATAGAAAAACAATTTTTAAATGGTGAGAAGCTATTAAATATTGGTGTTCAGAGGGATTTGGATGTCCTTGTACACAAAACACACAGTTAACATGCAGGTACAGCGGGCAATTAGGAAGGTAAATAGTATATTGGCCTTTATTGCAAGGGGGTTGGCGTATAAGAGTAAGAAAATCTTGTTGCAATTGTACAGGGCTTTGGGGAGACCACCCCTGGAGTACTGTAGTTTTGGTCTTCGTACCTAAGGAAGGATATACTTGCCTTACAGGCTGCGCAACAAAGGTTCACTACATTAATTCCTGGGATGAGAGGATTGTCCTATGAGGAGAGATTGAGTAGAATGGGCCTATACTCTCTGGAGTTTAGAAGAATGAGAGGTGATCTCATTGAAACATATAAGATTCTGTGGGGGCTTGACAGGGTAGATGCTGAGAGGCTGTTTCCCCTGGCTGGAGAATCTAGAACTAAGGAGTCGGCCATTTAAGACTAAGATGTGAAGGAATTTCTTTACTCAGAGGGTTGTGAATCTTTGGAATTCTCTACCCCAGAGGGCTGTGGATGCTCAGTCATTGAATATATTCAAGGCTGAGATTGATAGATTTTTGGACTCTTAAGGGAATCAAGGGATATGGGGTTTGGGCGGGAAAGTGGAGTTGAGGTCGAAGATCAGCCATGATCTTATTGAGTGTGGAGCAGGCTCGAGGGGCCGTATGGCCTACTGCTGCTCCTATTTCTTATGTTCTTAACTGGTCTATGCCTGTGCTTATGCTCCACATGAGCCTGCTCCCTCCCCTCTATCGAACCTTATTGTTATTTGCCATGTTATTGCAGTGATACTTTGATAGTTAATCCTATGTTGAGACCTGTTGTTCCCTGCCGTTCCCTGCCTAGTCTACAAGCACAAGAGCCAATGATTGGTTTTAACCCCCTCTCAGTGGGTGCTCAAAATCGAAGCTGGATCTGTGCAGTCTGATTTTTATTTTTATATCCCATGATTGCATTTGCAATCGCAGATCTGATCTTAAATATCTTTTTTAATATTGTACTTAATGGCACTGAATTCTTGGTTAGTCTTAAATTGATGGGTGGAAGGGAAGGATCAGTTAGGGTAGAGCTTGCATTCTTGGAGTTCAAGCTCTCCCCTTGCCTAATTGTACACCCAGTGTTTGCTGTATTTGTTTCCTGTAAGTGAGTTTACATAGTTGGCTGGTTTGGGAAATGGGAATGTCACTCTGATGCAGTTGGAAGTCCCTCTTCTGCGGTTGGGGAAGGTGTTAATGCATAATCCTCAGACAGAGAAGATTTTTATTGTGCATCTCAGCTATGCTATGCCTGACCTGAGGGAATGCTTTTCTACTTTGGGCACCCAGTGCTATTTCCTGTCACTGACATACCTTGTGTACAGCACAACCTTTAACCAAAATCTCATCTCTGATCTGGATCTGTAGATTGTAATGTTTAATTTTAAAAATGTATCCAACCATTTCTCCCCACCCTCAAGCTGTCTACTGGTGTATAAGTCACTGTTTCTCATTGGTGTCTGTGATTTCCCTCCATAGCCTCGCCCCTCCTTATCTCTGTAACCTCCTACAACCCTCTGAACAAACAAACATTTGAATTAAGAGCAGAAGTAGGCCATTTGGCCCGTCAAGCCTGCTCTGCCATTTGATAAGATCATGGCTGACCTGATTGTGACCTCAACCCTACTTTCCCATCTACCGACTATAACCTTTGACTCCCTTGTTAATCAGGAATCTATCTAACTCAGCCTTAAAAATATTCAGTGACCCTGCATCCACTGCTCTCTGGGGAAGGGAGTTCCACGACCCTCAGAAAAAAATTCTCCTCATCTCCGTCTTAAATGGGAGACCCCTTATTTTTAAACTGTGTCCCCTACTTCTAGTCTCTCCCACAAGGGGAAACATCCTCTCAGCATCTATCCCTTCAAGTTCCCTCAGGATCTTATGTTTCAATAAGATCAGCTCTCATTCTTCTAAACTCCAGTGTATACAGGCCCAACTTGTCCAACCTTTCCTCATAAGATAACCCCCTCATCCCAGGAATCAGTCGAGTGAACCTTCTCTGAACCACCTCCAAAGCAATTATGTCCTTTCTTAAATAAGGAGACCAAAACTGCACATAGTATTCTAGATGTGGTCTCACCAATGCCCTATGCAACTGTAGTAAAACATCTCTACTTTTAAATTCCTTTTCCCTTGCAATAAATGGCTTGATAAGAGCCGAGAACTCTGCATTCCTCCAATTCTGGCCTTCTGTGCCTCCCTCACTCCCCTCA
This sequence comes from Heptranchias perlo, assembly GCF_035084215.1. NCBI lineage: Eukaryota > Metazoa > Chordata > Chondrichthyes > Hexanchiformes > Hexanchidae > Heptranchias > Heptranchias perlo. The sequence goes on along the minus strand of NC_090355.1, from coordinate 34,607,420 downwards.
CCCCACCATTGGCTGTACCTTCAGCTGTCTAGACCTTACACTCTGGAATTCCCTCCCCAAACCCCTCTACCTCTTTCTCCTCGTTTAACATACTCCTTAAAGCTTATCTCTGACCAAGCTTTTGGTCACCTGTCCTAATATCTCCTTTATGTGGCTCGGTGTCAGATTTTGTCTGATTACACTCCTGTGAAGCCCCTTGGGACATTTTACTACGTTAAAGGAGCTATATAAATGCAATTTATTGTGAAAGGAAGAACAAACTTGAATTAATGTAGCACATGATTGAGGTGCTCCACATTCAGTGAGTAACTTTTGAAATGTAGTCACTGTTGGAGGCAAACTTGGCAGCCAATTTGTGCACAGCAAGGACCCACAAACACAAATGAGGAGAATGGTAAATCTGTCTCTATTTATGGTGGTTGAGGATAGCGGGGAACTCCATGCTCTTCCTGAAATCTCATGCGTCCACTGGAACAGTTGGACGAGGCCTCGGTACTATACTGAAATGTCAGCCTAGAGTATGTGCCCCAGTTCCAGAGAAGAGATTGAACCACAACCTCCTTACTACTGACTGAGCCAAGCTGGCACTCGCTTCCACTGTGTCCTGTAAATCAGTGCGAGTGACTCAACATATCATACAACCATTTTCCTCCTCCTTCCCCCCCCCCCCACCCCCTGAAATAGTGACTCCTCCTGAGATTTGGTTCTACTGCTGCGGTATCCCTCTGATACTTCACCCAAGTGACCAATCTGCGCTGTGAACCTTGACGTAGAGACTGTTCGACCATAGAAGGCATCCCTGGCCGAGACCAGTTCTATCTTCGCACTGAACCCTGTGTTTTTTGTGTGTGTGAGAATTTTATTTATTGCTCTTGCTCATTCTAACCCAGTGCGCTGACGCCAGTCGGAGTGTCCCTATTACAGCCCAACTGAAATCACCCGATTCAACACAGATGGAGAATCACATCTGGGACCTTCTGTATGGCTTGATAAGATGTCACGTGGTACATTTACTCACTAGACCTGGGGGGGAGGGCATGGCCAAGATTCTTGATACAATCATTAACCAAAGTTACAACCCTTAAATTGTTGACTTATCTGCCAGATGTTAGCTCAGGTGCACTTTGATCTGTGATCGATTGGATTTCACTAACTGCTGTACTAATGGTGAATTTGTGTAAATGGAAAGTAATTTTTTTTTTAAGTAATTCTAGTTGGTAAAATGGTTAACTTTTCCTGACTTGTATCAGTTTCTCACTGTGTGTTTTCATGTACTAATTTTAGATTACCTTTACCCAGCAAATCTGCAGACTGGACTCACTTTGGAGGTATGTGCTACGTATTATAGTGATTGCTCACAATACTTAACCAGCAAGTGAACCTGACACAATAACCCACAAATGATTCACCCCCTGATATGAGCAATAGTATAAGGAAAGTGATTTGACTAAGACGCATCACAAAGGGACGTAACCGTACACTTTAACATTGTATCTATTACCTCTTACTGCCCTGTGCTCTTCAATGCTTTAAAACTGCTGATCAGAAGCCGTCTTGGGCCATTTTGTGTAGATTTCCTGCTCATGAAGTTCCAGCTCCCCCACAAGTCACGTCATAAATGGGACAGTGGATTCTGAGCAGCAGTTTCTGATGTTGCTGGGGTGGAACTTTGTAACATCATGAGACAGGCCAACTCTATCCAGCCGAGCTAAAACATTGAAGAGGGTAAATGAGACACTGATAAGTAACCAGATATCTCTTTATAGCAAGGTTACCTAGCTAAATACACATTTAAAATTGTCACAATAGCTAAAAAGTGGTTTAACCACTATCTCTGTTTAAAATTTCAAGCCAGGAATATCTGTTACACTTTGTGCCAGAAGTAAGATGGTAATTGTGTAATAATTCACTGGAGTGTCCGAGCTTTTGTTTGTGGGTCACAGGCGTGTGACACGTGGAGCCTCGGGGCCACATAAAGTTTAAATCACCGTTCCCATTAATGTCAGATACCTCAAATTCCTGAAGCTAACAGGTCTCGGTGCTCTGGTTTAGGATTTGTCCACCAATGAGGCAACAACGTTAAGAACAGTCCGTTCCAAACCTGCAGGCCCATGAAATTCAAACAGGACAACTCAGCAAGTAAGAAATCAGTGCAAATGGGACAGAGATGCTTGAGCTTCAATGGGTGGATTGGCGGGGGTCAGGGGTCACAGGTTAGAGAGCTATGACCATACACACCTTGTGACTGTTGCTTATGAGGTTCTCACTCACCAGTGAAATGTGTAAATGAAGCATACGTGTCCTTTAGTTCAGCTGAAGCTGGAAACTGGTTCTGAGCTTAAATTCAAATTAAAAATATATATATATACTTTTGAAATGAAACTGTTCCTTAGTTACATTTACAAGGCAGGAATGGGAACCAGATTCTGAAACATTTGGAATCCTTTAAGTGACTGGATCAACAGGTGTAGTTCAGTCTGAACCTGTGTAAAAATAATTAGTATGGGAGCACGTCACCAAAAGGAGTGTCTATTAAATGTAACAACGATTAAGTGAATGGATAAATGCCTGAAGCAATCAGTCCAGTTTTTTTTAAGGTTAAAATAAGGTTCTGCATTCTGCCTCGATTTTAAAATTATCATCCTCTTGTTCAAATCCCTCCATGGCCTCGCCCCTCCCTATCTCTGTAACCTCCTCCAGCCCTACTGCACTCCTCCAATTCTGGCCTCTTGCGCATCCCCGATTTTCATCACTCCACCATTGGCGGCCGTACCTTAAGCCATCTAGTCACTAAGCTCTGAAATTCCCTCCCTAAACCCCTCTACACCTCCTTTAATTCACTCCTTAAAAACAATCTCTTTGACCAAGAGTCACCTGTCCTAAGATCGCCTTATGTGACTTGGTGTCAAATTTTGTTTGATTTACAAACCTGTGAAGCAGCTTGGGACGTTTTACTATGTGAAAGGTGCTGTATAAATGCCAGTTGTTTCTAACAGGTGTACAGTGAACTACTTGGTCTTTGGGATTGAGGGCTGCATGAAGTCGAGACAAGTCAGTCCTGTCTTTTGAAGCTAGTTCTTGCTTTCAGTTGTGATCTAACACTTCTGTTGTTCCCAGGTTCTGCCCCCATAGATGAACTACACACCCTTCGGAATCAACTAGTTTTACTGCACAACCAGCTGCTGTATGAACGCTACAAGCGAGAGCAGCATGCTGTTCGGAACAGGCGCCTGCTGCGCAAAATTCTCAAGGCAACTGCGCTGGAGGAACAAAATTTAGCTATGGTGAGGCTTTAAAAATAAACCTTGTTGGACACCCAGTTTTCTCCTGAATGCTTATACTTTTGGGTTCCTGAAACTTCACACTTGTCTGACCAAGTGTGCTGGACGTTGGCAAGAATGCCCTGTTGTGACTCCCTCTCCCCAGGACCGGTTCCACACTTGATTGGAAGGGTTTTTTTCTGGTTCCATCTCTCTCCATCTTCAAAACGTTAAACCGAGACCCCACCTGCCTGTTAAGGTGGACGTAAAAGATCCCACGGCACTATCCTAAGAACACCAAGGAAGTTCTCCCCATTGTCCTGGCCAACGTTCCTCCCTGAATCATCATCAACACCACCAACTAGATTATGTGGTCATTTATTTAATTTGCTGTTTGTGGGATCTTGCTGTGCAAAAGTTGGCTGCTGCTATAACTGTGACTACATGTCAAAAAAAAAGTAATTCATAGAATCATATAGCAAAGTGCTGCCAGTCAGGCCAACTCTGCCATTGGCCTCACTGCTCCTGAGCCTGGGTACAGAAAAATCAGCCGTTTTCTTGCTCCTGATTACTATTCAGTAACATCGACTAGAAAAAAATACGGTGTAATGTCACTCCTTCCCCCCCCTCCTCTGCTGAGGCCCCATCGTAATCTGATAACCTGCCGATATTCGTAGATTTGGCCCACACTTGCAAAGTGGCCACTTGGGCAAGGAGGGCCTCTGGTATCGTGGAAGCGTACCCCAGAGAGAGTCAACTTCTTCTTCAGAGGAGGAGGGGACAATAGCAACTTGAGTTATTTGATGGGTTGGGGGTTGGAGATTTGTGGTGTGAACTTCGCTCTGGTCTCGTTGATTGTTGATGACATAAGGTTTCTGTTTCACCATCATGCGCACCTGAGCCTCTGTCCCTCTTGTCGACAATCCCTATGTGCAGAAGGACCAGCTGAAGCTCCAGGAATTGGACATCGGATCTCTCAAGTACAGTTTATTCATAGAACAGAACCAGTATCGGCTGCTGCGACGAGAGAAGGAAACCATCGTCCAGCATCTCAATAACCAGATCGCTGAGCTCCAGAAAGAGCGCGACGACTATCGTGCCAGCTGCCAGGAGTTACAGGTAAAGGGCAACTGTTAGAAACCATCTCAACATTGGGCCAATTTGGAGAAAGCCTCATTGGAAGGAGTTGGAGTGACGGGGGAGGAAAGGAGGTTAAAGGTGTAGTAGGTGCCTGTTTATCTTGCATGTACGGGGAGCTCAAGCTTAAGGATTTACATATAAGAGCAGGAGTGGGCCATACGGCCCCTCAAGCCTGCTCCGCCATTCAATCAGATCATGGCTGATCTTCGACCTCAACTCCACTTTCCTGTCCAATCCCCATATCCCTTGATTCCCGTAGAGTCCATAAATCTATTGATCTCAGCCTTGAATATACTCGATGAGTGAGCATCCACAGCCCTCTGGAGTAGAGAATTCCAAAGATTCACAACTCTGAATGAAGAAATTTCTCCTCATCTCAGTCCTAAACGGCCAACCCCTTATCCTGAGACTATGCCCCCTAGTTCTAGACTCTCCAGCCATGGGAAACGGCCTCTCGGCACCTACCCTGTCAAGTCCCCTCAGAATCTTATATGTTTCAATGAGATCACGTCTCATTCGTCTAAACTCAAGAGTATAGGCCCATGCAACTCCGTCTCTCCTCATAGGACAACCCTCTCAGGAATCAATCTAGTGAAACTTTGTTGCACTGCCTCTATGGCAGGTATATCCTTCCTTAGGTCAGGAGACCAAAACTGTACACAGTACTCCATTGCTTTTTGTGTGCCATTCACCTTCTTGAGGAAATCAGTCTGAGTATTTGCTAACCAAGAAAATTCCACTGACCCCTGCATTTACAGAGCGTATGAATTCTAGTGAGATTTTGCTCCACTGTTTCCTATAAGAAATTCTTTTTTAAAAAATATTCATTCTCGGGATATGGGCGTCGCTGGCAAGGCTAGCGTTTATTGCCCATCCCTAATAGCCATTAAGAAGGCGGTGGTGAGCCGCTGCCTTGAACTGCTGCAGTCAGTGTGGTGAAGGTGCTCCCACAGCAGTGCTGTTAGGTAGGGAGTTCCAGGATTTTGACCCAGTGACCGTGAAGGAACAGCGATATATGTCCAAGTCAGGATGGTGTGCGAACTTATTTACAGTAGCACAGTAAACAAGTTTATATATTTAAAAAGTCTATACTTAATCAGTGGACTAGGTACTGTGGAGAGATTGATATGGCTAATGTTTGCATTTTGATTTCTTGGGGGATAAACAATATGCTCTCACAGGCTACCCTCACAAGGTAGAGGATGCATGGAACAGACTCCCAGCAAAAGTAATTGAGGCTGAATCATGTAACTTCTTCAAAACAGAACGGGATAAATATTTGAGAATAGGGTTAACTGTAATTCAAAAATTATGAGGTGTTTTGATAGAATAAATGAGAAACTGGTTCTACTGGCAGGAGAGTCAGTAACCAGAGGACACAGATTTAAGATAATTGGCAAAGGAACCAAGGGAGAGATTAGTTTTTTTTCCACAGTGAGTTATGATGATCTGGAATACACTGCCTGAAAGAGTGGTGGAAGCAGATTCAATAGTAACTTCCAAAAGGATAAATACTAAAAGCCGACAAATCTCCTAGACCTGATGGCCTACATCGTAGGGTTCTAAAAGAGGTGACTGCAGAGATAGTGGATGCATTGGTTGTGATCTTCCAAAATTTCCTAGATTCTAGAACGGTCCCAGCAGATTGGAAGGTAGCAAATGTAACCCTGCTATTCAAGAAGGGAGAGAGAAAACAGGCCAGTTAGCCTGACATCAGTCATTGGGAAAATGCTGGAATCTATTAAGGAACTGGTAACAGGGCACTTAGAAAATCATCATATGATTAGGCAAAGTTAACATGGTTTTATGGAAGGGAAATTGTGTTTGACAAATTTATTTTTTTGAGGATGTAACTAGCGGGGTAGATACAGGGGAACCAGTGGATGGAGTATATTTGGATTTTCAAAAGGCATTCGATATGGCGCCACATAAAAGGTTGTTACACAAGATAAGAGCTTATGGGGTTGGGGGTAATATATTAGCATGGATAGAGGATTGGTTAACGGACAGAAAGCACTAGGGATAAACGGGTCATTCTCCGGTTGGCAGGCTGTTACTAGTGGGGTGCTGCAAGGATCGGAGTTGAGGCCTCAGCTATTTACAATCTGTTAATGACTTGGATGAAGGGACCGAGTGTGATGTATCCAAGTTTGCTGATGATACAAAGCTAGGTGGGAAAGTAAGCGGTGAGGAGGACACAAGGAGTCTGCAAAGGAATATAGACAGGTAAAGTGAGTGGGCAAGCAGATGGAGTATAATGTGGAGAACTGTGAGGTTATTCACTTTGGTAGGAAGAATAGAAAAACAGAATATTTTTTAAAGGTGAGAAACTATTAAATGTTGTCCTGGTTCAAGAAACGCAAAATGTTAGCAGGCAATTAGGAAAGCAAATGGCATGTTGGCCTTTATTGCAAGAGGGTTGGAGCACAAGAGTAAGGAAGTCTTACTACAATTGTAAAGGGCTTCGGTGAGACCTCACCTGGAGTACTGCGTACAGTTTTGGTCTCCTTATCTAAGGAAGGATATACTTGCCTTAGAGGCGGTGCAATGGAGGTTCACTAGATTAATTCCTGGGATGAGGGGATTGTCCTATGAAGAGAGGTTGAGTACAATGGGCCTATACTCTCTGGAGTTTAGAAGAATGAGAGGTGATCTCATTGAAACATATAAGATTCTGGGGGGCTTGACAGGGTAGATACTGAAAGGTTGTTTCCCCTGGCTGGAGTCTAGAACTAGGGGGCATTGTCTCAGGATAAGGGGTCAGCCATTCAAGACTGAAATGAGGAGGAATTTCTTCACTTGGAGATTGGTGAATCTTTGGAATTCTCTACCCGAGAGGGCTGTGGATGCTGAGTCGTTGAGTATATTTAAGGCTGAGATAGATTTTTGGACTCTAAGGGAATCAATGGATATGGGGATCAGGCAGGAAAGTGGATTTGAGATTGAAGCTCAGCCATGATCTGAATGAATGGCAGAGCAGGCTCGAGGGGCTGTATGGCCTACTCCTGCTCTTATTTCTTCCGCTCTTATATTGAATGGGAAAATTTTGTGGGCTGTGGGGAAAGAGCAGGGTAGTGGGACTAATTGGATAGCTCTTTCAAACAGCAGGCATGATGGGCCGACTGGCAGCCTCCTGTGCTGTATAATTCTATGATTGTAGTGATAGATATGGACTGAGATGGTCAAATGCTCTTTGAAATACTTGATTCCTCTGCTCCTGGGGCTGGGAAGGGGGGGTGAGAGTGGGGAAGATGTCTGTGGAGGGCAACAGACTAGCATTGATTCGTGGAGATGTAGCCTGACTGGTAATAATCGGGGAGATTAATAGGTGGGTCAGAGCCCAGGATTGTGTACATGGTCTCTGCAAGGAAAAGGTTTAATGGGCACAGCGGCCTTTTTGGATCCTTGCTTTGTTCTCCAATATCCAACAAGCTAAATGAGTTTTTTGTTTTTTTTTCTCTTCAGAATAAACTGCAGGATTGTCAGAAGATGATTGGGGAATTGAAGCTGGAACTACAGAAGGCCAATAATAAAGCTTGTAACACAGCGTATCTGCTGAAACAGATGACTGAGAAGGTGAGGGATGTAACAATCAACTGAACAAACACACAAACCTGAACTGGTTTGAATAAAATAGGGGTTCGCATTGATCGTAACTTGCACCAAGTCCCGTTCACCCCTCTCCCCCTGAATTTGCTGATCTACATTGGCACCTGGTCCGGCAATGCCTCGATTTTAAAATTCTCATCCTTGTTTTCAAATCCCTCCATGGCCTCGCCCCTCCCTATCTCTGTAACCTCCTCCAGCCCTACTGCACTCCTCCAATCCTGGCCTCTTGCGCATCCCCGATTTTCGTCGCTTCACCACTGGCGGCTATGCCTTCAGCTGCCTAGGCCCTAAGCTCTGGCATCACCACCCCCCCTTTAAGGTGCTCTTTAAAACCTGCCTCTTTGACCAAGCTTTTGGTCACCTGTCCTAATATCTCCTTATGTGGCTCGGTGTTAGATTTTGTTTAACACTCCTGTGAAGCGCCTTGGGACGTTTTACTACGTTACAGGCCCTGTATAAATGCAAGTTGTTGTTGACTTCGCCTCCTTAGAATGTTCTGGATGAGAATTTCCCTCCCCTTTCTCTGCCCCCATGTGACTTGTTCTAATTGTTGCCCTCCCAGCAGTTTGTGCCGTTCTATACAGTTGGCTCATCAATACACATCGAAAGTGGTGGATGTCATTGACAGGGAATGAAAAGTTTCCTACTGAATGCTCCCCAGGGCAAGTGCAGCACAGGTTAAATACAGAGTAAAGCTCCCTCTATATTTTAGATTTTGAAAAGAATGGAGTAGAAAAAGGAAGTGGGATTAATTGAATGGGTTTCAAAGAGCCAGCACAGGCACAATGGGTTGAATGGCCTCCTTCTGTGCTGTATGATTCTATGGTTAATCAGACCATTGATAATAGACTTTACGTTGCCATTAACTTTAATAAATTGAAGCAGGATGATCGGTTATATGAATCCTCTTGATTTCCCCCATGTTAATGTGGGCATTTCCCCCCCATATGGTGAGGGATAATTAGGAGAGTAACCCCGCCACTGTCCCCAGACCTTTCTTGGGTACCTTCAGCTGGTTCAGCGCTATAGTTGATGCCCAGGTGTATGTTGTTCAGCTGCAGGGAGCCCAGGGGAAAATAAAAGCTCACTCTTCAATCTCTTGTAGTCCTCCCCCCGGTGACCACTCTTGTGTTGTTCTAGTTCACCAGCACCCAGTCCGTGCAGCAGCAGATGGAATGGCTAAACAAGCAGCTGCTACTTCTGAGCGAAGTGAATGAACTTTACATGGAGAAACTGCTACACTCGCAGATGGAATCCGCCAAGGTAAGGTTATTGGCAGAGCATTGCTGGTATTTATTGTTTGTGAATGTTCTTGGAGCCCTGCAAACACTCAGTGTTCAGGGCTTCTGTTTGAAACTGAGAAATCAATGGGGAAATTAGTGAGATCTGTTGGAGTAGTACTTGGGATTCCTTTTAAATTTCAAGATCATTGTGTAACTTTTTAGATTTTGCAAGTCGATCCCCTGTAGCATTGCACATGGGGAATCCAGACCACATGAAGCATGTTAGTGGATGGAGATGTCTCGACTTTAAATTCTCATCCTTCTGTTCAAATCCCTTCCTACCTCTGTGACCCCCTCCAGCCCTACAACCCTCCGATCTCTGTGTTCCTTCAATTCTGACCTCTTGCGCATCCCCGATTTTCATCACCCCACCATTGGCGGCCGTGCCTTCATCTGTCTAGGCTCTAAGCTCTGGATTTCCCTCTCTAAACCTCTCCACCCCTCTCTTCCCTTAAGTCACTCCTTAAAATCTACCTCTTTGATCAAACTTTTGGTCACCTGTCCTAATATCATCATACGTGGCTCGGTGTCAAATTTTGTTTGATAATCACTCCTGTGAAGCCTCTTGGGACATTTTACTACGTTAAAGGCGCTATATAAATGCAAGTTGTTGAGAATGATTGGACCTGGGCATGAAGATGTAGTTCAATTCCCATTTTAAAGTCATTACATTCTGTCATTGTTGTATTTCCATTAGAAATTCTTATATTCACACTTGGCATAGACCAGTTGGGCCAAATGGCCTGTTTCTATACTGTACATTCTAACAGAAACAGGGTATGTAAACTTGTCACCCTGTAACTGCCAGTGATGGTGCAGCACTGCCTCCACTGGCGGGAGGGTGTAATTACAGCGCTATAAATTTATACAGTTTATGATGGGGAAGGTTGATGGGAAATATGCACAGTAAGATTTTTAGAATATAGATTGTAGGTGCCTAAACATGCTGCTGTCAGTGAATTCTCAGCGAGGACAAGGGAGAGGCAGTTGAGAACTACTCCTTACTCATCAGGCAAATCCAGCCTCTTTGAATCAGTACGCTCTTTCTGCAGCAAGGAATTCCTTGCCCGGATATTGCAGGCAGACACCAGTGCAGTAGAGCGAGAGCTGCACTTTTATTTTTGGAGATGCCATCCATCGGATGAGATGATAAGCTGCCTGTTGTGGTGGGCGTAAAAAACCCCTGAAGCTAATTTCTGTTCTGTTTGCTGATTCATTTCACTAAGTATAACTTAGCCATTATGAAAGTGCATTCGAGCTGTGTAAGATCACTTTTTTAATCCCCCTTGTCGTTTTGCTCAGACAGCAGAGACCGAGATGTTGCAGGTTTCTTCAATCCGAGAGAGGGAGAAAATGAGGCACCGCATCCAGCAGCAAGTGCAGCGGATGGAGGCATCGCAGCGCCGCATAATGGAACTCGAAACCCAGCTGTCCAAGAAAGAGCACCTTTTTCTTGAGCAAAAGAAATATCTGGAGAACGTCAAAAACATGGCTAGGTATGGTGTTGGGGTGGGGGGGGGGGGGGGGGAGGAGACCCGTGGTCAGGTTTGAGGGCGGGGTGGGGGGGGAACAGGGCACGTAGTGGTGGTACATTATCCTTTTGAGCCATCAGGCGAGCTTGATGGTATTTTCTCGGTATTGACACCCAGCAGGAACTGAAGTGACCCTCAGGCAGTTAGGCTGTAGTTTGGGGGAGGGGGGGTGGGGTTGGTGGTGGGGTCCTGCTGTATTGATAATGAGCGTCCTAGTGTCTATAACTGAATGTTACTGAATCTTTTTTCTTTTCAGTGGAGAGTTGGAGGCAGCAGAAAGCCGTTACGAAGCCCAGAAACGGATAACGCAAACTCTCCAGTTTGAAATCCTGGAACTCTACAGCAAGCTGGAGCGGGTGGGACTTCCAGAAAAACCAGCAGCAGCAGAACGAACAGCTCGGCCTGTAACGGACAAGTAAGGAGAGAGCCACTCGTTCTTCACATTGGCTTGGTGTGCATCTTGGGTGATGCAATGAGTTGACAAGGCTGCCCTTTCAATTCTGGGACCTGGATTCTTAACCCGGCTCAGAATGACTGGATTGCTGGCTTCTCACTGCCAGCTGAAAGGATTCCAATTGAAATGAGTTTTAGCAACTTGGCTTTGTGGGTGCAGATCATCCAGGATTCCCCAGTACCTTGCCTATCGAGGCCGTTCTTCCCGAATCAGCAGGTGGTTCACAGCCAAGGCCAATTTTAGTCCTGCCCCCAACCCCCACCCCATCGTCCAAACAAATGTAGTTCGAGCGGGAGTCTCAATACCTGATCATGAACCTTCCTCGAGGTTTGGGGATACAGACCAGTTGTAATGCTCCCAGCACCATGCTGGCTGAGATTGTGCTGAGTTAGCCAGTCATGAGAGTGAGCATGGGATCTTCCCGGTCTCTACAGCACCAAATTGGGGCCTTATTTAGCACTAAAAATGATTGGTCTCCTAGGCTGAAAACATGAAGGCTGAAATCAGCTAATTCAATGCAGGCCAGGGATCAACCAAGGAATCTTCCCTCCTCTCATATGTCCAGTCACACTAACCTAGACAATTTTTAAAAATTCATTCATTGGGTGTCGCTGGCAAGGCCGACATTTGTTGCCCTGAGAAGGTGGTGGTGGGCCGCCTTCTTGAACCGCCGCAGTCCGTATGGTGAAGGTGAGGAATTCCAGGATGTTGACCCAGTGGTAATGAGGTTAATGGCGATATGTACAAGTCAGGTTGGTGCGAGACTTGAAGGTGACATTGCTGCTCTTGCCCTTCTCCGTGGTAAAGGTCACAGGGGAGGGAGATGCTGTCGTGCATTCTGTAAAGAGTACATGCTGCAGCCACAATGCACAGGGATGGATTTTGAATGAAAGAAAAAACTTGTATTTTTACAGAACCTTTCATATCCTCAAGACATCCCAAAGCACTTCACAGCAAGTGAACTACTTTTGTAGTGTAGTCACTGTTTTAATGTAGGAAAACGCAGGAACCGATTTGCACACAGCTAGATCCCACAAACAGCAATGAGATAAGTGACTGTATAATGTTTTTTTAATGTCAGTTGAGGGCTAAATATTGGCTAAGGCACCAGGGGAGAACTCCCCAACTCTTCAAATAGTGCCATGGGATTTTGATCTGAGGGAGCAGACAGGGCCTCGGCTCAACATCTCATCCGAAAGTCGGCACCTCCGACAGTGCAGCACTGAAGCGTCATCCTAGATTATGGGCTCGAATCTCGGGTGGAGCTTGAACCCATAACCTTCTGACTCAGAGTGCTACCCACTGAGCCATGGCTGACCGAGTCCAGTGGCATGTGGTTGTTTTGTAGTACCCAGTCTTTAAAGCCTGAAAGATGTGGTTGTCCAGCAGTGGAGAGTACTGGCTGCTAGCCAGCCAATGGGAAATATATAATCTGAAGCTGGAATAAACTCTATATCCAGCATGGGATGTTTTAATAAATTTTTGATGCCCTCTTCTCACCATATATAATTTTTTTTTAAAAAATAGGTCTGAAATAATTAGTGGCAATTCTGACTCCTTCGACAAGACCCTAGATGCGGAGAGCAAAAGCAGACAAGCCAAGCCCCCCATGGCCCCCAGCACCTCGAGTGACCGGTCTCCCAGCAGGAAGCCACAGCCAGCGCCAACGGTTGCCGAGCCGGTCGACCGCAGCCCGGGCGGGGCTGGTCCGAGCCCGAGCCTCCTGGAGCAGCCCACTGCCCCAGTGACAGTCGGCTCCTATCCCAGCTCCAAGAGTTTCCTCGGGATGCGCGCCCGCGAGCTATTCAGGAACAAGAGCGAAAGCCAGTGCGACGACGAGCGGCCCAAGATGGACAGCCTCCTGGACTCCCTCAAAACCGAGTGCAGCGTGGAGCTGGGCAGCGCTTTGGGCCCCTTGAAACTCCAGGTGCCCGCGCGGGTACCCAGTCCAGAAAGCGTCAGGCAGCTCAGCATAATGGACTATGACGGAACGCACCACGACCAGAATTAATTGGGTCGGGGGGCGGGGGGGGGGGGGAAGAGCGTGGAGAAGAGAAACGTAGTCAGTATTATTCTGAGCAGTTAATGCCTGCTTTGCTTTGTAAGCATGTCGTAAGTTTAAAACAAAAAAAGGTACACGTGCTCCTTCAGTGGAATGTTTATATATTTAAGGGGGGGAAAAAAAACAAAAAAAAACTTGACATCAAATCCCTGTGTAACTGTGAACAAATAAGTTGTCTTTAATGTTTTGCACTACATTATGTTGTACGTATGGTATGTCTGTAGATGATGGCCACCCAGTTATGACGGAACATCTGATTGGAACCTTTGTTCTCCCACCCTTTTCAAATGCTTGCTGCTGACCCAATCGGACTCCTCTTCAGATGGGGTGGAAACGTAACCTTGAAGGCGTTCATCGTACAGGCGACCAAACTATCTTGCGGTGTTCAAAGAAAAAAAAAGGCTGGACCAACCCCCGCAGGAGCTTTGTATCAAGACTGTACTTTAAATAATGAAACACTGCTGTGATTAAACCCCTTACTTTTACCCCTTACACTGCAGTCGCTGTTTCCCAAGCTGTGATGATTCGGATTCTTGAACTTGCTCGCCAGTTGAATTAAAGCCAGAGACTGGGGGAAGGGGGCAGGAACTGCTTGTTGTGAATCTGAGTGAAGAGACCCTGACTTGCCGTTTGAAGTGCAATGGTCTTGTTCAGTGGTATCGTGACAGATTCGTGTCTTTTTGGGATTGGGGAGGGGGGGGGGGGGGGGTTTGTCTGACTGCTCAGATACAGTATTTTTTGGGGGTTCAAAGTTGAGTTGACGGTGAATATTGCGCAGAGATTTAATAAAGGGCTACCCTCCACACTTGCAATTCTCTTTCTGTTTCTATTTATTTACTGTCGTTTCATCTCTGGGTCATCATTGCGTTGTTCCAGATATTTTTTTCTCGTGCCCAGTGTGAAAGTTTGTTTCTATGGGTGAGCCCACACTCCATGATCTGGAGTGTGAACACAGTGATCTGAGATTGCAGGGTGTGAATCCTTGTACCAGTGAGGTGTACATAACCTATTCTATTTATCACCCTCCATCCTTGATCTCTCCAACTGATAGCCAGATGTACTAATAACACTGTATACAATTATAAATCAAATTTATTGAGATGAAATCAAACAAGCAAGAGCAAACCACAGATTTCACTAAATTACATAACTTAATTTACATTATCTGTTTCAATGTGAATGATTGATTGAATTACAGTCTACTACCCCTGACTGGCTATATACCTGGGGAAGTAGAAATACACTCTCAAATCTAAACTACTCACTGAGATTAAATATTTCTCTACTCGTTTAAAATTCAAGCTTGTGGTCATACAATGTACAGGTATGACTCTAGACATTGTCTGGAAGCTATTTGAGTGTGGTGGGACTCGCAACCAAGCCTGATCCTTCTGTCTACAGCGTTATTGGACAATTTAGAAGTACAATCTATTTGTCCCCTTCTCTTTCTCCCCTGCCCCGCCCCAAACTTCTAGTTCTGAGGATGCTCAGCTGAGTTTTGGTGTCTCCCACCTTGCATGTTGCTAAGACTGACATTTTCTAATTCATGTTAGGCCAGGGTTGAAACCGGTCACATGGCTGAGTCCACACAGTGAAGCCACTGGGTAGCCTACTGCTATAATACACTGGTTGTAAACAATTTTACAACACCAAGTTATAGTCCAACGATTTTATTTTTAATCCCACAAGCTTTCGGGGGCTTTCCCCTTCCTCAGGCGGTGTGGAAATTTCCATTTCCACACCGCCTGAGGAAGGGGAAAGCCCCCAAAAGCTTGTGGGATTAAAAATAAAATCGTTGGACTATAACTTGGTGTTGTAAAATTGTTTACAATTGTTAACCCTAGTCCATCACCGGCATCTCCACATCATAATACACTGGTGCAGTGTTGATCTCTGCCAGTAGCTGGTGCCATTGTATCTAGTTGGCACTATACTATGTCAGCATTCACATTGAGGATTACTCCAGCATTAGTATTTTTCTCTGCACTGATTTCTTGAATCCAATATTGGGACAGGGGAAGCATAAATCTAACAGTGAGTTGGAGTAAGCTGCAGGCTTTAATTTCTACGTATATGTAAAATAGTGAGACTATATTACCATAGCATTAATAGTCTATATATAAAGTATATATATTTACCCAGGCTATATTTTATGTGGCATACGACTATAATATCCTGTAATATTGTGCACATTCTGTATATAAACCGATAATGAATATGTTTAATAATCATTGAACATGAATATAATTCAATGCGAGGCACAGGAACCTTGATCGGCGGATTATTTGTTTCTCGCCGTGGTTGTAAACCGGACGCAATTGGGTGTGGGGCCGGAAGTTGGTGTGCGGCGTCTGTGGAGAGGATGGAGCGAGAGCGGGAGTCCGAGTCCGGCCAGTGGTCAGCGAGAAGCCTCGGTCAACAGGCCTTGGCGGTCAAGGTCCATTTTGACGCCGGGAAGCGGCTGGTTTGCGCCGAGTACCCGGGGATGGTCCGGGACGCGCGGAAGATGCTGGAGACCCTGGGGGGAGAGGAGGGGGTGTCCAGGGTGAGTGAACCCGCCATTCCGCCATTTAAAGGGTTTAACTCCCCCAGTCTGACCTTAACCCCGTCCCCAGGGCAGGTACAGGATGAGATACAGAGTAAACCTCCCTCTACACCGTCCCATCAAACACTCCCAGGGCAGGTACAGGGTTAGATACAGAGTAAAGCTCCCTCTACACTGTCCCGTCAAACACTCCCAGGGCAGGTACAGGGTTAGATACAGAGTAAAGCTCCCTCTACACTGTCCCATCAAACACTCCCAGGGCAGGTACAGGGTTAGATAGAGAGTAAAGCTCCCTCTACACTGTCCCATCAAACACTCCTAGGGCAGGTACAGGGTTAGATACAGAGTAAAGCTCCCTCTACACCGTCCCATCAAACACTCCCAGAGCAGGTACAGGGTTAGATACAGAGTAAAGCTCCCTCTACACTGTCCCATCAAACACTCCTAGGGCAGGTACAGGGTTAGATACAGAGTAAAGCTCCCTCTACACTGTCCCATCAAACACTCCTAGGGCAGGTACAGGGTTAGATACAGAGTAAAGCTCCCGCTACACTAAACCTTTTTCTGTTTTTCAAGCTACCCCCACTGTTAATTGTGCTGTCCGAGCGTAACCATCATTCCTCAGGATAATCCTTCTAAATGTGCTTATTTTGCAATAGACCTATGCTGACCCATGCAGGAGGCTCGAACTACACTTCCGTCCAAAGGACCCTTACTGCCACCCTGTCTGTGCCAACCGCTTCCCCTCGACCAGCATGCTGCTCAGGGTCAAGAGAAGGAGGAAGAAATCGAGAGCAACGGCATCACCAGAGGAAGGGGACGGTGAAGAGGAGGTTAAATATGAAATGGAAGTCCTTGGACTTATTGGGACCACTTACAAATTTCAGGGTAATTATTATTGGGTCGTGTATAGTTGCTGTTGGGAGTCTTCAGAAGAGGAGGGGAAAGAAATACTCAATATTTAACTCATGACAGATTTCAGCCAAGAGCACCTGAGATTGTGGGTGAGAGGAGGGGACAAGGACAGGGAGTGTTAAGATGCATCAACGTCTTTGCTGATCCAAGGCTGTTTGATGCAGGCTGTCCCCCCTAAAGAGGGGGACGGAAGGAGTGAGAAAAGCTCTCCGATCTCATGAGACTTGCTGAGGACCATCTTGAAGAGTTGTATGCAAAAGATCCCACGGCATTATTTTGAAAAAGAGCCGGTGTCCTGGTCAATGTTTATCCCTCAACCAACATCACTAAAAACAGATTATCTGGTTATTTATCACATCACTACATTACAACAGTGACTACACCTCAAAAGTACTTAATTGGCTGTAAAGCGCTTCGGGACATCCTGAGGTTGTGAAAGACGCATTATAAATGCAAGTTCTTTGTTTTTCCAGTGCAACATTATGCAGAGATTGTTTTGAGCAGGTTTTTATTTTTTTTTTACTACTGAGTCGCATGTTCCCCTGTCGTCCTCCTCTGGGGTATTTCCTCTTCACACTCTTCAAGATGGTCCTCAGTTAATCTGATGAAGTCAGAGAGCTTTTCTCTCTCCTTCCGTCCCACTCTTTGTTTCCCCAGTCTCCACCAAACACCCCTGGATCAACAAAGATTTTGGTGCATCATCATCTCCCTCTCCCACCCCCCTCCCCTCCACCCCACCGCCTGCCCCAACCTCGGGTGTTCACAGCTGAAATCTGTCATGGGTTAAACGCAGAATATTTCTTCCCCCACCCCCCTCTCTTCTGAAGGTGCTGGGCTCAGGTTTCACAGGCAGCTCACCCAAGTAGGCAGCCTTCACATGTGAGCCTGGTGAATGTCACAGCAAGATATCATAGAATAATACACCACAGGAAGCCATTCGGCCCATCGTGCCTGTGCTGGGTCTTTGTAAGAGCTATTCAATTAGTCCCAATTCCTCGCTCTTTCCCCATAGCTCTGCAATTCTTTCCTTTTCAAGTATTTATCCAATTCCCTTATGAAAGTTGTTATTGAATCTGCTTCCACCGCCCTTTCAGGCAGCGCATTCCAGATCATAACAAATCACAGCGTTAAAAAAAAATTCTCCTCATCTCCCCTTTGGTTTATTTGCCAATTATCTTAAATCTGCGTGCTCTGGTTACTAACCTTCCTGCCAGTGGAAACAGTTTCTCCTTATTTACTCTATCAAAACTCCTCATAATTTTGAACACCTCTATTAAATCTCCCTTTAACCTTCTCTGTTCTAAGGAGAACAATCCCAGCTTCTCCAGTCTCTTCACATAACTGAAGTTCCACATCCCTGGTACTGTTCTAGTAAATCCCCTCTGCACCCTCTCGAAGGTCTTGACATCCTTCCTAAAATGTAGTGCCCAGAATTGGACACAATACTCCAGCTGAGGCCTAACTATTGATTTATAAAGTCTTTAGTATAACTTCCTTGCTTATTTTTGATGCGCAGGATATCAGATCCGAGCCAGATCCTGTCCTCGACCAACGCCATGGACCTCATGGATGAACAGACTGTATTCTGTCATCTAGTCCCCTACTCCTCTACTGAGTAAGGCACACTGACAGGTGGACATTCATGAAGTGAAAATCCCTTCCTGATTTTGTTACCCCACCCAATATTCATTACCTGTGGGTCTGATTGTGTCCGATAGGAATGTCCGATTTCCAGTTCCTGGCCATGCACACCGCAACAGGTGGTTCACAAATGTCCATGTACGACAAGGTTATCCTCCGCAAGCCCGAGCACAAGGAGTTCTTTGACCAGGAATTGCCACTCTACATCCCTCCGCCGATATTTTCCCGTGTGGATAACCCTGTGGATTATTTCTACCGGCCGGAAGTCCAGCACAGGTCAGTATAGGTGACCGAATCCGGGAGTTTAACTCAATACATTGACCAGGGCAGCATTTCAGTCACCAAAATAAAAATGTAACATCTCCCAGAATGTTTTATTCCCAGCGATTCTTGATGGTTCCACTATACTATTCTATTTTCTCTCAATTTTTAAAACTTTATCTTTCTCCTGTCGGTTCCCATTGTCCAGCAAGCTAAGTAACTTGCTCCAAGCCTCCGTCAGTGGCATTCTGCAGCTTGTCACTAGCTATTGTAGACAAGAAGGACCAGAGGCAAATGCGATTGCTCTTTGTAGTTCTTCCTCTTGGCTCAGTGGTAGCACTCAGGGTAGTGGATTCAAGCTGCAGTCTGGAATTTGAACATGTAATTCAGGCTGACCCTCCAGTGCAGCACTGAGGGAGTGCTGCACTATCGGAGATGCCGTCTTTTGGATGAGACGTTAAACCAAGGTCCCGTCTGCCCCCTCAGTTGGATGCAAAACATCCCATGGCACTACTTCGGTGTCCTGACCAATATTTATCCCTCAACCAACATCACTAATAGCAGGTGCTGTGGTCATTTATTTCATTGCTGTTTGTGAGAGCTTGCTGTGTGCAAATTGGCTGCCGTGTTTCCTACATCACAACGGTGACTACACTTCAAAAAGTACTTCATTGGCTGTAATGCGCTTTGGAGCATCCTGAGGTTATGAAAAGTGCTATATAAATGCAAGTTCTTTCTTCCTTTCACATCCCAAGAACAAATATATATCTCATCGCGATACCATGGCATGAAATGACAAGCCAATGTGGGAAATCTCAGGCACGTCTTCCAGCAACTGGTTAAAGATTGGTGTTATCTGAGTCTTGGGGCAGGTGTTCTGTCTGTCTCTCCACAGTCTGGGGACCACAAGGAAGGGGTTCCACTCTTTGATTACATCGGCATTTTATCTGGTGTTGACGGAACTGTGAAATATTTGATGTTTACATGAACCAGAACGTAGTGCGGCGAAAATTATTCAGCGTCTTCTTTCTTTCTTTCCCTGTTTGCAGGGACGGCCACCATCCTCCGAAAGTATCCAACGAGAACCTGATCGGCCTGGGACGAGCTCGGCGTCCCCATAACGCTATATTTGTGAATTTTGACGATTCAGAGGTCCCATCCCAACCTCTTGAAGCCGCGGTTCAGAACTGGAGGAAGTTTAACACGCAGGCTACAGACCGGAAAGCCGAAGAGGAACTGAAAAGGGTGAGCAGGAAGGTGTCACTGCTCGCTAACCTTTTATGAGGGATTTTTGCACCTGGCTAGACTTGTATTCCCTTCAGCATAGAAGGTTAAGGGGTGATCTAATCGAGGTGTTTAAGATGATTAAAGGAGTTGATGGGGTAGATAGAGAGAAACTATTTCCTCTGGTGGGGGAGTCCAGAACAAGGAGGCATAACCTTAAAATTAGAGCTGGGCCATTCTGGGTGAGTGGAAATCTGGAACACTCTTCCCCCAAAAAGCTGTTGAGGCTGGGGGTTGAGATTTAAATTTTCAAAACTTAGATCGATTGATTTTTGTTGGGTAAGGGTATTAAGGGTTACGGAACCAAGGCGGGTAGATGGAGTTAAGATCCAGATCAGCCATGATCTAATTGAATAGCGGACTAGGCTCGAGGGGCTGAATGGCCCCCTCCTGTTCCTACGTTCCTATGAAAGCTATACCTGATCTTGACTCCCTGTGTGCAGCGCCACAGGAAATTAGTATATTTATAAAAAATTAATACTCTAATACTCCCTCAAAGCTTAGTGGCTGAATGGACTACTGTTTGTGATACTGAGCCACTAATGTCCTGATGCAAAAGCTGGGTGACTTTCATGTACTTTTTTCCATCGACTAGGAAAGGAGCACAGGCACGATATTGAGAGCTGTGAGGCATAGGAACAGGAGTAGGCCATTCAGCCCCTCGTGCCCGCTCCGCCATTTGATAAGATCATGGCTGATCTGTGATCTAACTCCATATACCTGCCTTTGGCCCATATCCCTTAATACCTTTGGTTGCCAAAAAGCTATCTATCTCACATTTAAATTTAGCAATTGAGCTAGTATCAATTGCCGTTTGCGGAAGAGAGTTCCAAACTTCTACCACCCTTTGTGTGTAGAAATGTTTTCTAATCTCGCTCCTGAAAGGTCTGGCTCTAATTTTTAGACTCTGCCCCCTACTCCTAGAATCCCCAACCAGCGGAAATAGTTTCTCTCTATCCACCCTATCTGTTCCCCTTAATATCTTATAAACTTAGATCAGATCACCCCTTAACCTTCCAAACTCTAGAGAATACAACCCCAATTTGTGTAATCTCTCCTCGTAACTTAATCCATCTTAAGTCCAGGTATCATTCTAGTAAACCTACGCTGCACTCCCTCCAAGGCCAATATGTCCTTCCGAAGGTGCGGTGCCCAGAACTGCTCACAGTACTCCAGGTGCGGTCTAACCAAGGCTTTGTATAGCTGCAGCATAACTTTTGCCCCCTTGTACTCCAGTCCTCCAGATATAAAGGCCAGCATTCCATTAGCCTTATTGATTATTTTCTGCACCCCTAGGTCCCTTTGGACATCCACTGTTTTTAACTTTTTATCATTTAGAAAGTACCCTGTTCTATCCTTTTTTGATCCAAAGTGGATGACTTCACATTTTTCTACATTGAATTCCATTTGCCACAGTTTTGCCCATTCACCTAATCTATCAATATCGCTTTGTAATTTTTATGTTTTCATCTACACTGCTTACAATGCCACCAATCTTTGTGTCATCGGCAAACTTAAATATGAGACTTTCTATGCCTTCATCTAAGTCATTAATAAATATTGTGAATAATTGAGGCTCCAAAACAGATCCCTGTGGGACTCCACTAGTCACATCCTGCCAATGTGAGTACCTACCCATTATCCCTACTCTCTGTCGCCTTTCACTCAGCCAACTTCCTAACCAAGTCCGTACTTTTCCCTCGATTCCATGGGCTTCTATCTTAGCTAACAGTCTCTTATGTGGGACCTTATCAAATGCCTTCTGGAAGTCCATATAAATAACATCCATACAGGAGTATAGTTAGGAATGGCTTCTGTCTCCTCAGCTCTTTGAAATCCGCCACATCTGGTCCCGCAACGCAGTGAAGTCAAATATTGACGTCCATCCAGACAAGCTGAAGCTGCTCCTGCCTTTTGTTGCCTACTACATGGTGAGTTACAAGCCGGTGCTTTTTTTTGGCTCCACCGACAGTTCAGTAGGCAAATGCACCATTCCTGTGTGGTACTGAGCCATACAGAGCGGGTCAGTGCTGCATTAGTACCTCAGTTAGTTCGGCGTGCTTGGGCTACGTGCCTCTGGGCATCAGCCAGGACTTTCACTCCTGATCACTACCCAGTCACCCCCTGCTGAAAAGTGCTCATGTGGGGACATTGGGTGAGCACCAGATTGCTCTGTTGTGGTGCCTGTCCCCAGTACTTGAAGAGTTGCCAGCACTCACTGTCTTAAAGCTCACACGTGAAAGAACTGGCACTTGGATGAGATATTGGAGCAATGTCATTGTCTGTGAGACCGTTTCTCAGATTGGGCCCCACCTTCAAGAAAGAAAGCTGAAGAAATTTGGCAGGTGGAATCTCTTTTTAATAAAGGTTTTGTTGAATTCAGTGACTCAGTTTCATAGATCACGGTTTATCGCAGGTTATATTGTTTGGTAACTCTAAGAAGAGTTTGGTACATTTTATTAGGTTTAAGTACTAAGAGTTGACAGGCCCAGGGATTTTATAATAGAGCTTTGATATGGGCAGAGTAGGGGGTGGTGGGGACAGATGGGGGAGGGTTGGGCCAAGGTGCTGACTGAGTACTGGGTGGCTGGTGGGCTTTGGACTGTGTGAAGCCTCTTGGGGCACTGGGTGGCTGGGGTCTCAGGGTCTGTGTAGCTGGGGGAAGGTAAGGATGTGTATAAGTTACACCTTGATGCTCTCTTCTAATGCCGTTTGGATACAGGGGGTGTAGCTTATAGGGTTTTCTACAATTGTAAGTGTACAATACTGGATTCTCAGAGAGAGCAGGACCTTGTCTCTGAAATTCCTCAATCCCAGTTTCTTCCACACGCGATTACACTGTGGAACTACTGCTAGGTTTTATTAAAGCATCGGTGCAGAAGCACTGATCTGTTGCTCGCTGTGGTCACACCTGTTTGTCTTTCCCTTCCTGCCCCCCCCCCCCCCCACACACTTCTGCAGCTCACAGGCCCTTGGCGGAGTCTCTGGGTGAAGTTCGGGTACGACCCAAGAAAAGATCCCAAAGCGAAGATTTACCAGGTGTTGGATTTCAGACTTCGCTGCAGCACCAAACACGGTAACTGAAGGGAAGGAGAATCCGACCGTGCCCAGTGCCTAAAAATAATTCATTCAATGTACATGCAATATTAGAAAAAGTTATTGCGTATATTTGTTTAATTCCTTCTCTTCCCCTTCCCCAACTTTCTTCCCTCCTCTAATCTGGGCCGACACTCCCAGTGCCAGTACCGAGGGAGTGCTACACTGTCGGAGGTGCCGTCTTTCGGATGAGACATTAAACTGAGGCCCCCCCCCCGTCTGTCCTCTTGGGTGGATGTAAAAGAGCCCTTTTCACTATCTTGAAGAAACGCGGCAGCCAATTTGCACACAACAAGCTCCCACAAAACAGATCATAGAATGATACAGCACAGGAGGAGGCCATTCGGCCCATTGTGCCTGTGCTGGCTTTGTGGTAGAGCTATCAATTAGTCCCACTCCCCATAGCCCTGCAAATTTTTCCCTTCAAGTATTTATTCAATTCCCTTTTGAAAATTATTATTGAATCTGCTTCCACCGCCCTTTCAGGTGGAGCATTCCAGATCATAACAACTCGCTGCATATAAAAAAAAATTTCCCTCATCTTGCCTCTGGTTCTTTTGCCATCACCTTAAATCTATGCCCTCTGGCTACCGACCCTTCTACCACTGGAAACGGTTTCTCCTTATTTACTCTATCTAAACCCTTCATAATTTTGAACACCTCTATTAAATCTCTCCTTAACCTTCTCTGCTCTAAGGAGAACAACCCCAGCTTCTCCAGTCTCTCCATGTAACTGAAGTCCCTCATCACTGGGACCATTCTAGCAAATCTCTTCTGCACCCTCTCTAAGGCCTTGAGATCTTTCCTAAAGTGTGGTGCCCAGAATTGAACACACAATTCCAGCTGAGGCCTAACTGGTGTGTTATAAAGGTTTAGCCTAACTTCCTTGCTTTTGTACTCTATGCCTCTATTAATAAAGCCCAGGATCCCATATGCTTTTTTAAACAGCCTTCTCAACCTGTCCTGCCACCTTCAAAGATTTGTGTACATACACCCTCAGTCTCTCTGATCCTGCACCCCCTTTAAAATTGTACCATCTGTTTTAGTGATGTTGGTGGAGGGATAAATATTGGCCGGGACACCGGGGAGAACTCCCCCAGCTCTTCTTTGAAATAGTGCCGTGGGATCTTTCAGAGATGGCAGATGCAGCCTCGGTTTAGCGTCTCATCTGAAAGATGGCATCTCCAACAGTGCAGCACTGCCTCAGTACTGCACTGGGAGTGTCGGCCTGGATTATGTGCTCAAGTCTCTGGAGTGGGACTTGAACCCACGACCTTCTGACCCGGAGGCGGGAGTGCCACCCACTGAGCCACGACTGAGTGGCACACTATGCAGGTAGCCGAGAGGAGAACAAAGTAAATGGAAACTACCATTAAATGCTAAAGAGGGTGCAGAATTAATAACTTTTTGTTTTGCAGGTTATATGCCCTCGGACATGCCGGTGAGGGCAAAGCGCAGTACGTTTAACTACAGCCTCCCCATCACCATCAGCAAGCCAGGTAAGGGGCAATGAACATACAAACAGTGATGGACAGGAAAGGACCCTCTGGTCCATCCAGCCTGTACCACACAATTTGTGATACCTTCTGCATCACTTTATATATATATATATATATATATATAGAGTCACCACCCCACCCGAAACCATGTGATCTCCTGAGAGAGGCGCAAAACCCAGGCCAATTTGGGATAAGAAAAATCTGGGAAATTCCTCTCCGACTCCATTAGGCAATCAAAACTATTCGAGGCGATCACTCTGGCCCTGATAATTCTATGCATTACCCAGCGTTTGTACGAAGTGATCTCCAGCCCAGCCAGAAATAGGTCCAGCTCCTGCTTGGAGGAATTCAGCGAATTGGCGTCCACCGCACGAGCCGGCAGCCTGTTCCATGGGTCCAGTATTCTCCGGGAAAGCCCTTGTTAGTGCAGTGTGCTGGTGTCATATCACTTGGACAGTGGAGGTGTGTTCCCCCACCCCCGCACGGAGGTGAAAACCTCTGACTCTTGTCTATAAATCATCTCGAGATTCTGGAGCATCTTCTCCCGCAGCCGTGCTCAATTTAAAATTTAATTGAAAATAGAAAAAGGATGTGAAGGTTTGTTCAAATCCCTCCACGGCCTTGTCCCTCCCTATCTCTGTAACCTCCTCCAGCCCCTACAACCCTCTGAGATCTCTGTGCTCCTCCATTTCTGGCCTCTTGCACATCCCCGATTTTCATCACTCCACCATTGGTAGCCGTGCCTTCAGCCGTCTTGGCCCTAAGCTCTGGAATTCCCTCCCTGAGCCTCTCCGCCTCTCTCTCCTTTAAGACACTCCTTAAAATCTACCTCGTTGACCAAGCTTTAGGTCACCTGTCCTAATATCTCCTTATGTGGCTCAGTGTCAAATTTTGTGTGATCGTTCCTGTGGTGCCTCAGGACGTTTTACTACGTTAAAGGCGCTATATAAATGCAAGTTGTTGCCACTGAATAGTGATCGGAAGGGGAAACCCTTGCTACGTTTTTGGCCCTCTCCGTAGCCCAGGGATGCCCAGGCCATTTGAGGTGCTCCCACTGCTATCCTGGGCCAAGATCATCTAACAGACCAGGGCTGTGCTGATCTGTTTGGCTCCCTCCCGACGTAGAATTTAATGGTGCTTGTTTGTAACCATTTTTTGAATTTTAAAAGGGGCCCTGGTGTTGAGACTGCCTCTTTAAGCTGGGGTTGCAGGCACACCGAGAGTTTTGGTTCTTGCCGCGCCTCTGCTGACTGAGGACTCCGTAGGCAGACTAGACGTTCCCCATTGTTCCCGGGTCACTCGGTTTCCCACTTCGGATGTGTGTCTGTGGGCATTTGTTGAGCGGGGGGAGGGAGGCCTCGCTCGTGTTCAGAGTCCCTTTGACAGAGCGGTTTTTTAAAATTCATTCATGGGATGTGGGTGTCGCTGGCAAGGCCGGCGTTTATTGCCCTTCCCTAATTGCCCTCGAGAAGGTGGTGGTGAGCCGTCGCCTTGAACTGCTGCAGGTCCAGGAGGCGGCCTCCTGTCAGCCTGAGGGGAATGCAGACTGCAGATAGAAACAGAAGTCGCAGACCCTTGGTGAGGCTGCTACCCAGGAGAGCTGCTCTATACAAGAAGCCACGTATTTCTCGGAAAGTTTGCTGTCGGTTAGTTAACCCGATTACAGTCTCCACCACTTACAGCTTTGGCGGCAATGTGATTTGCCGGCTATACGCAGTGGGCGGTAAAACCAGAAAGCAAAGTAACCAACATATTTTTTAAAATCTCCACTTAGGATCTGCGCCTCCTAATTGTTAGCAGTTACATCCAGAATCTCATCACTAAGGTAATCGTACTTTAACCCAGGTGCGAACAGCTGATTGGAACTAATTGAAGACTTTGCCTAAAATCAGCTCAGCCTTTTAAATCAGTAACTACGGGTTATGTATTTATTGAACTGCCTGAAATAGGTGGCTCCTTTAATACGGTTTAAGCAGTGCCTTTGTATGATAGACGCCTATGGTGATGGCAAATGGTCAGCGCTATTTGCCCGATATAGACGTTTGTTTGAGATAAGCTCTGACAGTGTGAATGGTGCGGACTACTTTTTAATTAAACTTGTGATTTTAGATCAAACTAAGTGTAGAATTTATGCTCTTTCTCCACCTCTTAGCCCCCCAGGTTGTGAGTATTCAGGATCTGACTAAGACTCCAACAGTTCTCAACGTCCCACAGAGGAGGAAACTGACCGTATCTGGGTACAAGCTCAAAGTAAGTTTCCAGCACGGAGTGTACTTGGTTATTGTGGGGATATTGTTCTGAGAGGGAAATCCTTGAGACTATTTGTAGGCCCAGGCGCTACGTGGAGAGTAGTGCACGGGCTGGAGAGAGTCACGTGGAGAGTAGTGCACGGGCTGGAGAGAGTCACGTGGAGAGTAGTGCACGGGCCGGAGTCACGTGAAGAGTAGTGCACGGGCTGGAGAGAGTCACGTGGAGAGTAGTGCACGGGCTGGAGAGAGTCACGTGGAGAGTAGTGCACGGGCTGGAGAGAGTCACGTGGAGAGTAGTGCACGGGCTGGAGAGAGTCACGTGGAGAGTAGTGCACGGGCTGGAGAGAGTCACGTGGAGAGTAGTGCACGGGCTGGAGAGAGTCACGTGGAGAGTAGTGCACGGGCTGGAGAGAGTCACGTGGAGAGTAGTGCACGGGCCGGAGTCACGTGGAGAGTAGTGCACGGGCTGGAGAGAGTCACGTGGAGAGTAGTGCACGGGCTGGAGAGAGTCACGTAGAGAGTAGTGCACGGGCCGGAGTCATGTGGAGAGTAGTGCACGGGCTGGAGAGAGTCACGTGGAGAGTAGTGCACGGGCTGGAGAGAGTCACGTGGAGAGTAGTGCACGGGCCGGAGAGAGTCACGTGGAGAGTAGTGCATGGGCCGGAGTCACGTGGAGAGTAGTGCACGGGCCGGAGAGAGTCACGTGGAGAGTAGTGCACGGGCCGGAGTCACGTGGAGAGTAGTGCACGGGCTGGAGAGAGTCACGTGGAGAGTAGTGCACGGGCCGGAGAGAGTCACGTGGAGAGTAGTGCATGGGCCGGAGTCACGTGGAGAGTAGTGCACGGGCCGGAGAGAGTCACGTGGAGAGTAGTGCACGGGCCGGAGTCACGTGGAGAGTAGTGCACGGGCTGGAGAGAGTCACGTGGAGAGTAGTGCACGGGCTGGAGAGAGTTACGTGGAGAGTAGTGCACGGGCCGGAGTCACATGGAGAGTAGTGCACGGGCTGGAGAGAGTCACGTGGAGAGTAGTGCACGGGCCGGAGTCACGTGGAGAGTAGTGCACGGGCTGGACTGAGTGGCACCGTGGGCACCGCTGGTTAACTGATGATGGGCCGAATGGTCGATTCTCCCTCCCAAGTTTCCTCTGTTCTTGCTGCCCCAGTCAGCATTGTTTTAGCCATTCCTGCCACAGTACCTATATGTGCCCTGACTGACTGTGTCCCACTGCAATAAAGTGCTGGTTTGAACAGTCCAAAGCCCTGTGCCTCAGCAAAGGGTCGTATTAGGTCACAATGTAATCAGCACCTTTTAATATCTGAGTGTCTAGTCAACCTGATTCCTGCTGTTTTTATAATTCCAGGAGTCAGCCTACATATTCCGAGAGCACACCTTGCCACCTTATCGGCAGATGTTTTACCAGCTGTGTGACCTGGATGCAGAGAGGTACTGACACCAAGCACTTTAACCCTTTAACAGGAAGTACTCACAGTTTGCTTGGAAAAGGCAGGGAATGGGAGGGGGAATTCAGGGAGCGATGGTCTTTGAATGGAATGGGGTGGGGGGGGGGTGTAAGATTTGAGGGAGTTTGTCCAAATGGCTCAGTTGCATCTCCTACTGTGGCACTGAGCGGTACAAATCAGGGAGATCCCCACTGGTCTATGCTGAGTTAGCTGTCTCATTGGGTAGGCAGTGGAAGGGAGAGGGCAATGTGGCCATAAGAATTAACCTCAGCACCTCTGGGTTAGGGATGGGAAAAGATAAAAGATTAACAAGTGACCCCTGCTGGAAAGTTGCCGTGTGTGGACATCAGGTGAGGATATGTGATGGCCCACATGGTGGAACAGTCAGGCAGCACTTACTGCCTAAGCTTGCGTGTGAAAAATGGGCCAGTTGTGCGAGGTGCCAGGAAGGCTGCAGACCTGCGGCATGAGTCAGCACCTTCAGTACAAGAGAGGGGGGCCAAGAGTGGGCAGGACTTTAGTCCCAGTAAAGAGAAGAGGTCAAGGATTAGTCTGGCTGATTACGGAACGAGGAGAAGTTTTTTTGGGGGATTAAGAGTTGTACATGGGGAAGGGATGTGGAACACAAATGCTGAAAATAACCCACGGTTGTTTCAAATTTAAAGACAAGCCACACGACCCCTTGGTGGCCCCACGAGTTAGGAAATCTCGTCCTGCTGCCTGCCCCGGGCTTCCTGCTCCCTCGGGGTCTGCAAGGTGATTCCTGTGGAGCTCGTACCCTAGCTCGTTGTACTTCTGTCTGTCCGTCATCAGACTTCAGCTTGTTGACTCACGAACAACTCACAACTCTGTTGCTGTATTCTGCAATGAAGGTACTTGGGAGGCCGATACTAGAGGATTGCTGGGGTGGATCCCACACGGAGAACGTTTAGAACCACTGAGCTAGGACGGGGTGGCCAAGTCCTTTAGTCTCCGTGAGCCGCACGGGTGTTTACCACGGAGCCTCGGGACTACGTTTAAAGTGTTAAATCCCTGTTCCTGTGAATTTGCAGTTCACTTGCCTCGCTGATACTAACAGATCTGGGTGTACTGATGTAGGATTTATCCAACAATGAGGCAACAATATTAAGAACAGCCCTTTCCAAACATCCAGCACCACAAAATACAAACAGGACAAACCAGTGAATAAGTAATATAAGCACAAATAGGACTGAATTGCCTGGGCTTCAAGGGTGAAAGAAAGAACAAACGTGCATTTATATTTAGCACCTTTCACCACCTCAGGACGTCCCAAAGTGCTTCACAGCCAATGAAGTACTTTTGAAGTGTAGTCACTGTTGTCATGTAGGAAACGCGACAGCCAATTTGCGCACAGCAAGATCCCACAAACAGCAATGTGATAATGAGCAGATAATCTGTTTTAGTGATGTTGGTTGAGGGATAAATATTGGCCCCAGGACACCAGGGAGAGAATGCCCCTGCTCTTCTTGAAAAAAGTGGCTGTGGGATCTTTTACATCCACCTGAGAGGGCAGACAGGGCCTCAGTTTATCGTCTCATCCAAAAGACGGCACCTTCGACTGTGAAGCACACCCTCAGTACTGCATTGGAGTGTCAGCCTGGATTACGTGCTCTGGAGTGGGACTTGCACCCATGACCTTTTGACTCGGAGGCGAGAGTGCGACCCACTGAGCCACGGCTGACAGCTGAATCACAGGACTCGAGTCACATGTGGTCCATTGGCCCCAGTTTGGAAACTCCGATCTGGAACACTCTGTGTACTGTAACTTCCAGCAGAATTTTATCAGTAGCAATAGCTGCGGAAAGAATAAAGAATTCGATTTATGTAGCGCCTTAATGTGTCCTGGGGGTGACCCAACAGTTGCGAACGCTGGTCGTTGCTGGATGGTGATTAGACTCCTCCTCTCTGAAACTTGTTTCCTTCTGCTCGTCTTTTCTTTCAGTTTAAAGAAGATAATTCATCGCAACGAAGGCAAAGAGACTGCATGTAACGAGCGGGACGGGTGGTGTCTCCCCAAAACCAGCGACGAGCTCCGAGATCGGATGTCTAACATGATTAAAGAAATCTGTCGCAAGAACAGAGCTGGTGAGGCCAGAGTCCGTGCTGAAAAGAAGTTTCGAAATCTCTCTTTTCCCCCCTGGCTAATTTACCTGTTCCCCCCCCCCCCATCAGGTGTCACGTTACACGTTATCTGACCCCCCTCCCCCCCACATTATGTCACCTGCCCCCACCCCATACATCGCAGCGTGCTCAGGGTTCTGTGACATCTGTTCAGGTTTCAAGTTGAATGAGGCGATCTTATTGAAACATATAAGATTGTGAAGGGGCTTGATCGGGTGGATGCGGTAAGGATGTTCCCAAGGATGGGTGAAACTAGAACTAGGGGGCATAATCTTAGAATAAGGGGCTGCTCTTTCAAAACTGAGATGAGGAGAAACTTCTTCACTCAGAGGGTAGTAGGTCTGTGGAATTTGCTGCCCCAGGAAGCTGTGGAAGCTACATCATTAAATAAATTTAAAACAGAAATAGACAGTTTCCTAGAAGTAAAGGGAATTAGGGGTTACGGGGAGCGGGCAGGAAATTGGACATGAATTTAGATTTGAGGTTAGGATCAGATCAGCCATGATCTTATTGAATGGCGGAGCAGGCTCGAGGGGCCGATTGGCCTGCTCCTGCTCCTATTTCTTATGTTCTTATGAAACAGAGTCTGTGGTTGGCCGTAACCTGGGGAATCCCTCACACGCGATATTGGAGCACAAGTGGGAACTATTCCTACCGTCTTGTGCCTACAGGTCAGGGAGTGGCCTGGATAATAGTCACCCTCCACTGACATGGCTTTGCATTTACCGCTGTGTGAGTTTACCCATCACCTGTAGGAGCTGGACACCTGTCTGGTGTCGGGTGGGGTGGGGGGGACCAGCTAATTCTGAGGGGAGAACAGGATGTAATTCATTGCCTGAACCGCTCTGTGAGACTGAGTCTGCACCTCCGTAAACGGGTTTTTCCCCTTTTTTTTAATGGTTAGTTTCAACCTCTTCAAGAAAGACACCACTGGTCACACAGGAGAGAGAAGAGTACGGATCTGAGGAGGATGAGGATGAGGAGGAAGAGTATCAGCCATCAGAAGGAAGTGAAAATGAAATGGAGACGGAAATTCTTGATTATCTGTGATTTGACTGAGTGTGAGTTGGACCCAGTGAAGTAATGGGGCGGGTGGGGGAGAGAAGAGCGACAGTATTCGAATTATCCCTCTCTACTGACGGAGGGTGGTATTTTCACAGTTACTGCACGTCACAGCAGTGCAGGGTTCATTGCAGCGGGTCGAAGAGGGACCAGTGCAGCCTTGAGAAGGAACTGCTGTGGAGTTGGGCATCGGCCATTCAACAAATGAATCGCGGCTGGTTCTAATTTCCTTTTTGCCGAGGCAATTTATTGGCAGCCATCAGACTGTTGGGGGTGGGGGGTGGGGGAGGGAGAAGGGGGCACCCTCAGACGGTGTGGGGGGGGACAGGGGGCACCCCCAGACTCTGGGGGGGGGGGAGAAGGGGGCACCCTCAGATTATGTGGGGGGGAGAGGGCACCCCCAGACTGTGTGTGTGGGGGGGGGGGTTGGGGGGAAGGGGGCACCCCCAGACTCTGGGCGGGGGGGAAGGGGGCACCCTCAGACTGTGTAGGGGGAAGGAGGGCACCCTCAGACTGTGTGGGGGGAAGGGGGGCACCCTCAGACTGTGTGGGGGGAAGGGGGGCACCCTCAGACTGAGCCACCCAGTGCTGGGAGAGGGAGAGAAAGAGAAAGCTATTTCAGTTATGCCTGTTTTCAACTCGTGACCCATAAAGGGCAGTGTTTAAACACAGTTTGCTTTTGTAAATATAGTTTGCAGTTTGATTCTCATCTTAACTGTGTTGTGATTATATTTGCACTTTTGGAAGGAGGAAGTGGAGTGTCTCCAGTTCCAAGATGCCGTGCCTGGCGATGGGGGATTTGAAAACCGTGTTGCCCCCTCTGTGGCGGCTCTGCAATACTCCGAGGCTGTGTCAGGGATTGACCTGCCAGCTTGGCACTTGAATGGAACTTGCAGGAATGGAGCTGCCCCTCAGGGCTGGGAATCTTCCCACTCGGCTGCAGGTAACGCTGCAAACCAGTGGGTCGGGTGGTCCTGGCTGAACAATTAGCAGGAAGCTTCCCAGTGCCCTGTGCAGTCTTAACAATGCTCCTATCTACACCTGGCAAGCCACAGGCCTTGGTTCTGCCAACCTGTGCTCAAACTCCCTGAATGCATCGCTAGGGAGAGAACGCATACGAAAATGACGAGCAGGTAAAGACCAGCTGGAGCAGCAAGTCTGCCCCACACTCATGCTGCCTTGAGCATCAGGACTAGACACTTCCTGCCCCACCTCCTTGCCGCCCTGTCGTCATGTAATAACGCACATGATATTACAACTTCGTTGCTCCCATCCGTCTGATTCTGACTGAAGACGGGACAAAACAACAACAACTTGCATTTATATAGCGCCTTTAACACAGTAAAATGTCCCAAGG
The DNA here is from genome assembly GCF_035084215.1 of Heptranchias perlo. Classification (NCBI taxonomy): domain Eukaryota; kingdom Metazoa; phylum Chordata; class Chondrichthyes; order Hexanchiformes; family Hexanchidae; genus Heptranchias; species Heptranchias perlo. Next base: position 34,574,570 of record NC_090355.1, on the reverse strand, counting down.
TGCTTCACCAGGAGCGTAATCAGACAAGATTTAACACTGAGCCACCTAAGGAGATATTAGGACAGGAGACCAAAGATTTGTTAAAGGAATAGGTTTTAAGGAGCGTCTTAAAGGAGGAGAGAGAGGCGGAGAGGTTTAGGGAGTGAATTCCAGAGCTTGCGGCCTAGAGAGCTGAGGCCACGGCTGCCAATGGAGTGGTGAAGGAAATCAGGACACGAGAGGCCAGAATGGAGGAGCGCTGAGATCTCGGAGGGTTGTAGGGCTGGAGGAGGTTACAGAGATAGGGAGGGGTGAGGTCACGGAGAGATTTGAACACACGGATGAGAATTTTAAATTTAAGGCGTCCCCGGACTGGGAGCTAATGTAGGTCAGCGAGCACAGGGGCGATGGGTGAACGGGACTTGTTGCGAGTTAGGATACGGGCCGCAGAGCTTTGATTGAACTGAAGTTTGTGGAAGGTGGGAGGCCAGCCAGGAGAGCATTGGAATAGTCGAGACCGGAGGTAACAAAAGCACAGATGGGGGTTTCAGCAGCAGATAAGCTGAGGCAGGGGCAGAGATGGGCGATGTTAGGGAAGTGGAAGTGGGCGATCTGGGTGATGGAGAGGATACGTGATCGGAAACTCAGCTCAGGGTCAGAAAGGACGCCGAGGTTGTGACCAGTCTGGTTCAGCCTCAGACAGTGGCCAGGTGGAGGGACGGAGTCGGTGGCTATGGAAAGGCGTTTGTGGCGGGGACATAAGACAGCAGTACGGGATTGGAAACACGAGCTGCTCCCACAGTGGAAGGGGATAGCCTTTAAATTTTTTTTCTCTCCACCGTCTTCCCCCTCCCCCCCCCTGAAGGTGTTGACATCCCAAGATGCTAAATGCAATTTGTGGGGGTGTAACCACCTAATACAAATAGAAAACGTGTAGGCAGCATGTGACTGCACCTTAGAACTCAAACTAATATCAAGCCTGAGAAATTCTCAGCTGTGAAAACAGTTATTGGGATAAATGAGAGTCATTTGTGGAACTGTTTATCTACAGTATACATTGACATCAGACTGGAGGAGGAGGGAGGTGATTTTATATTGTGAGGTCTGTGCGAGGCTAGGGAAATTATTTCCTTTTATTGCTTCATTTTTTTGAGCTTCTCCCAACATCAAATGAGCACTGCAAGTAATCCCTGTCCTCTGACACCTACAGCCATGTTTCTTTGTATCTACCTCGTAAACTGGATCTTATAAAATTAACACATTGCACTACCTATGACTGGGGAGGTGCTGGGCTCAGCCTCACCCATATACTCCAAAGAAATAACTTAATTTTATAATAGTACCTTTTCATGTCCTCAGGATGTCCCAAAGAGCTTCATAGCCAATGAATTACATTCAAAGTGCAGTTGAAGTGGTATGTAGGCAAATGTGGTAGCTGATTTGCGCACAGCAAGGTTCCACAAACAGCAATGGGGTGAATGCCCAGTTAATCTGCTTTTGTTGGTGCTGTTTGAAGGATAATTGTTGGCCAGATCACCAGGAGAACCTCCCTGCTCTTTGACTAGTGCCATGGGATCTTTTATGTCCACCTGAGCAGACAGACAGGGCTAGAGTTTAACGTCTCATCCCATCTAGTCGTGGACACTGCTCCCACGTGCCTGTGTCACAATACTCGTGTTGAGTATTGACCAAGTCCAAACCTATAGATTCCACCGAGAGCACACAATGGCCAACCTGCCTCTTCCTCAGCCGGGTGAGGTGGTGCAGGAAGTGCTGGACTCTCCGATCACCTTCCAGGAAGCAAAACAAGCCATACAGACCACCCCGCATGACAAAGCCCCAAGACTTGATGGGTTCCCGGTGGGTGTTGCATGAACACCTGCCCTGCACATGAACCTCCCCCACCTCCTGCTCTAGGCGATTTGCACCGGCATGTGATGGGGGCAAACATTTCATTTATCAAAAAAAAACCGCTACCAAAATCCCAGTGTAGAACCTAAACCATATTGTCCCCAGCCTGCCGCACACAGACTTTGCCTATAGGAAGCACCCACTGGGCACTGAGTCCAATGATGCTGGCTACATTTGGTGGGGCAATAAACCATATCACACGATGTCTGCTAATTTAAATAACCTCTATGCACCCTTGGCTGAGGGAGTTACATTATGGGGTGCAGCCCTAAGGGGCTGCTGGGCTGGGAAAAATTAACGGGAGGCAGCAATGCAAAGGTCAGTGGCCATATTGGAGAGGAGAAATCATCCAGCCTTTTTAAAAAAAAAAGTCATTCAATAAATTACAGAGTTAACAGCACATTGAAACAGGCCGTTCAGCCCAACTGGTCTATCAGTGTTTATGCTCCCACTCTACCTCATCTCACCCTATCAGCATATCCTTCTATTCCTTTCTCCCTCATGTGTTCATCCCTTAAATGCATCTATGCTATTCGCCTCAACTACTCCATGTGGTAGCAAGTTCCACATTCTAACCATTCTCTTGAAGTTTCTCCTGAATTCCTTATTGGATTTATTAGTGATTATCTTATATTTATGGCCCCCCTAGTTCTGGTCTCCCCAACAAATGGAAACATCTTCTCTGCGTCTACCCTATCGAACCCCTTTATAATTTTAAAGACCTCTATCAGGTCACCCCTCAGCTTTCTCTTCTAGAGAAAAGAGCCCCAGCCTGTTTAATCTTTCCTGATATTTGTCAACCTGTCGAAAGGATTCATGGGGCAAAAAAAGTCCAAAAGCAACTCAATGTTGAGGCATGAAACAGAGTCTGTCGGCAAGTGGTGGAACAACACAGGTCCTGACCCCCCCCTTGTTTGATAACTGACAACATGGATGTGCATTTTAGGAGGCAAGTGTGAGGAGGCCACGGTCCCATGGTGGCAGGGCACCTTGTCTTGCAGAAGGTAGTGGGCAAGGCTGAATGTTGTGTAATGAACCTGACAAGGTCAGACTACTTGGCAGTTTCACATAACAAAAAGCTGGTGCAAGATTCCATGTCACAAAAAGTTGCCTTTCCATCTGTCCCAACTTTATCGCTCACCCAAGCCAAACTCTCACAAACTTACAGATCTTTCATTGCATCTCGTACTTATTTGAGCATAGCACACATTCAAGCTGCAACTTACAGTGGAAAGCTATGACACACTCGCATCTTTCAAGGGATTCACACATTAAACCGTTGTAATATGAACATGACACCCAAGATGAGCTTCAGGTTAGACCTGGCAGCCAGCAGTGGCCCTTTGTATATCAGGAGATAGAACAATGTAGTGACATTGGGCAGCTGTGTCATGTTATTCAGAATCCATAATAGCTTTTAAAAGGGAAGTGGATAACTAAAAATAGAAAGACTTGCATTTATATAGCACCTTTCACGACCTCAGGACGTCCCAAAGCACTTTACAGCCAATGAAGTACTTTTTTTGCAGTGAAGTCATTGTTGTAATGAAGGAAACGTGGCAGCCAATTTGAACACAGCAAGGTCCCACAAACAGCAATGTGATAATGAGCAGATAATCATTTTTTTTAAGTGGTGTTGGTCAAGGGATAAATATTGACCAGGACACCGGGGAGAATTCCCCTGCTCTTCTTCGAAATGGTACCATGGGAACTTTTACATCCACCTAAGCGAGTAGTCAGGGCCTCAGTTTTAACATCTTACCCGAAAGACAGCACCTCCAACAGTGCAGCACTCCCCCAGTACTGCACTGAAGTATCAGCCATGGTTTAGTGCTCAAGTCCCTGGAGTGGAACTTGAACCCACAACTTTCTGACTCAGATGCATAAGTGCTACCCACAGAGCCAAGGATATTTGGAAAAAGCAGGGGAATGGGATTAAATGGATAGCTCTTTCAGAGAGATAGCACAAGCACGATGGGCCAAATGGCCTCCTGTGCAGTAACATTCTAGGATGAGAGGAATAAATGGAACTAAAAGGGTGCAGATATATTTTAAGCCTATTCCACATTTGTGTTACTGAAATCTGTGGCCTTGTTTAAACTCGTTGAGTGATGCCAGGGAGAACCCCCACTGGTAAAAACAAAGAACTTGCATTTATATAGTGCCTTTCGCAACCTCAGGACGTCCCAAAGTGCTTTACAGCCAATGAAGTACTTTTGAAGTGTCGTCACTGTTGTATGAAATACGGCAGCCAATTTACGCATAGCAAGGTCTCACAAACAGTCATGAGATAAATGACTAGATAATCTGTTTTTATTGATCTTGGTTGAGTGATATATATTGGCCAGGACACCAGGGAGAACTCCGCTGCTCTTCTTCAAAATAGTGCCGTAGGATCTTTTGCGTCCACCTGAGAGGGCAGACGGGGCCTCGGTTTAACATCTCATCCGAAAGACGGCACCTCTGACATTGCTGCATTCCCTCAGTACTGGCACCAGGATTGTCGCCCTAGATTTTGTGCTCAAGTCTTTAAAGTGGGACTTAAACCCACGACATTCTGACTCAGAGGCGAGAGTGCGACCACTGAATCATAGTTGACACAGTCACAACTACAGTAGAACCATCGCAGTTGACTTTGGCTGAACTAAAATGTGGCCGTCGATGCCAAATAGGATTGGCTGAGGCTCAGGAAAATCCGACTCGCCTGAGCCTTGAGCTGATACGATCGTGAGGCTGGTTCCATCTCACGCTCTGCCTGGAGAACGGGGTCAGGCTGTGAACAGGTGGCCATGAACTCGATGGCTAGCACATTTGATGTAAAATGTTGTATTGTAATGAGATGGTTGGTGGTAGAATCCCATTGTAGAACACTTTGAATATGGAATATTGGCCCTTTCCTCCTCAGAGCCCTGTCCATTTCTCCCAATCTTTCTCATTAAATATGCAGTTAAAACACCATTTCATTTTAGATTTCCCCTTCCCCTCCCCAAAGGCATTGACGTGTCACAAGATAATTATGGCTGAGGAAGGCCATTCAGCCCATCTTAATTCATCCATTCATTCAATTCGTCCAGAATTACATAGAATTTACAGCACGGAAACAGGCCATTCAGCCCAACAGGTCCTTGCTGGTGTTTATGCTCCGCACGAGCCTCCTTCCACCTTGCTTCAATTCATGCTATCAGCATATCCTTCTATTCCTTTCTCCCTCATGTGTTTATCTAGCTTCTCCTTAAATGTATCTACACTATTCACCTCAACTACTCCTTGTGGTAGCGAGTTCCACATTCTCACCACTCTCTGGGTAAAGAAGTTTCTCCTGAATTCTAGAGAAAAGAGCCTCAGCCATTCATGTTAAGTATATCCTCACAGTTCTGGTATCATTCTTGTGAATCTTCTTTGCACCTTCTCCAGTGCCTCTATATCCTTTCTATAATATGGAGACCAGAACTGTGCACAGTTCTCCAAGTGTGGTCTAACCAAGGTTCTATACAAGTTTAACGATATCTTCACTGCTTTTCGATTCTTATTCACAATGAACCCAAGTGCTTGGTTTGTTTTGTTTTATGACCTTAATAACCTGTGTTGCTACTTTTAGTGATTTGTGTATCTGTACCCCCAGAGCCCTTTGCTCCTCCATCCCAATTAAACTCTTATTATCCAACCAGTATGTGGCCTCCTTATTCTTCCTACCAGTTTGACCCTGTGTCCTCTTGTGTCCCTTCCAATTTAATTTAAAATAATCTTCCAATTTATCTTTTCCCATCCTATTTACCAGCTCGCATCCCTCTGTATAAGATCACCTGTCGGACGCCCCTCAGGTATGTACAGCTCAGATCTAGACCGACAGTGCATTTACCCACTAGGCTACTGAGCGGGCCAAAACATTTCTATGTGTGCATCTCGATTTTACACAGTTACACAGATAAGATACGCTGTGGGTGTGATGATTTTATAAGATTTTATGTCCTAGTAGTCTGGATAAAATCATGGTTTGGGGTGGGCGGGGGGTGGGGGGGTAGGGATAGGGAAATATCTGAAAAGCAGTAAGCAGGCCATTTACTGAATTTCTGTTGACTGACGATGTGTTGTTAAATTGGCCTTGATAGCCTGTCTTTGATGATACAAATATCTACCCATGTTAAATAATAAGTCATTAAGATATGCTTGTTTACTAAACTAAGCAGATCAACCTTGGCGGTGTTATCTGCGTGGCAGCGTACGGTGCAGGCTCTGTGTATATATATATATGGGGATCTCAGATTCTGAATGAAGAGATGGCTTGCTGGGTGTTTCTGAGTGTCGTGCTCAGCAGTTGCTTCCTCGGTGCTGCATCAAGAGCCACGGTGAGTCTGGGCGGACTGTCCGTTAATCGGTGAGCAGGGGGTGTGGGGTGTGCTGCGGTCAGTTGGCGTCTTGTCCTTTCCCTGAGAACTTGGGTTTGGCTCCCAATTCACTGTGGTGGATGACTGTCCAATGGTAGCTAGAGGTGCTTAGTGTAACGAGTATGGGGCAGTCTGATTATAAATCCATGAGAATCCACACATAAAAGAGGTGTCGTTAAGCACAAATTAGCACGAAGGAAAGGCACAGGAATAGCCGGTGTGGAGAATCAAAATATTACATTGGTTCAGAGGGAGGCTCCTCTATTGGGTTAAAACATGTTCAGGCACATTACAGGGAGCTTTATTCTGTATCTAACCTGTGCTGTACCTGCCCTGGGAGTGTTTGATGGGTCAGTGTAGAGGGAGCTTTACTCTGTACCTAACCCGTGCTGTACCTGCCCTTGGAGTGTTTCATGGGAGAGTGTAGAGGGACCTTCACTCTGTATCTAACCAGGTTTGTACCTGACATTTTGGTTAAAAACAGTGGAAAGATACGTACATAGAATGGTAAGATTATTAAGAGTGGAGAAACAGGGAGATCTACAGATGCAGCTACATAGGGTGTGGGTAGAAAAGGTTATTGGTTCTCGGTTTTACATATGGAACACAGAATATAAAAACAAGGAGCTGTTGAATGTGTACAGGATGCTGGGGGGTAGCAGCTCTGCACTAACTGGTTGAGCCGATCACAGGTGACCTTCACTGATTCTTTGTCTCTCTTCCTCTGTCTCTCCGTCCCTGCAGTTGGGTGTGGTGAACACTGAAGGTGGCCGTGTGGAAGGAACCTTTAAAAGAGATGGGTTATTCGCGTCTGTGGATATTTTCAAAGGGATTCCTTTTGCCGCACCTCCGAAGCGATTTGAGAAAGCTGAACCACATCCCGGATGGCCTGGTAACTCACTGCCTTTAACTCATTTCCAATGCCTCTGTCTTCACTTAAAAATGAATAAAAATACTGAATGCTGGCGTCCCAGGTTCTGAGTGGAGGCTAAGGAAGTTAGAAAATCAGAATTACCCTGAACGCTCTCATGCTCTGCCGACTGGCTTGTGGCTCAGTGGGTAGCACTCTCGCCTCTTGAGTTATAAAGCTGTAGGTTCAAACCTCACTTCAGAGACTTGATCTAGGCTGACGCTCCAATGCAGTACTGAGGGAGCGCTACACTTGTTGGAGGTGCCATCTTTCAGATGAGATGTTAAACCGTCTGTCCTCTCAGCTGAATGTAAAAGATCCGACGGCACTATTTCGAAGAAGAGCTGGCAAGTTCTCCCTGGTGTCCTGGCCAATATTTATCCTCAGTCAACATCAAAACAGATTATCTGGTCATTATCACACTACTGTTTGTGGGACTTTGCTGTGTGCAAATTGGCTGCCGCGTTTCCTACAATACAACAGTGAGTACACTCCAAAAGTACTTCATTGGCTGTAAAACACTTTGGGCTGTCGTGAAGTCATGAGAGGTGCTATAAAAATGCAAGTCTTTGTTTGTTTCAGGGTGGCATTGACAAAGGGCAAAAACACCTTTAGAACTATGCCTGCCCCTCACCCCACATTGGTCCAATGTGGTAATGCCCTGACTGACAGCTTTACAGAGCTGAACTGTTCCAGGCTCAAACCCCACTCTGAATCATAGAATCATGGAATCATACAGCACAGGCGGATCTTGTAACCTTACTGAGATAACAGATTTTTTTGTTTCTTTCTAACTCCCAGTGTTTGTGTTTATTACCAGATGTTCTGAAAACCAAAAAGTTCAAACCCAGATGTTTCCAGACAACCCTGGCGCAGAACGATGTCTTTGGGAGTGAGGATTGTCTCTACCTGAACATCTGGATCCCTCAGGGGAGAACAGGTACAAAACAACTACAAAAAAACCACAGCCTAAAACTGTACCCAACTGAGTAAGATCCCTACAGATTGTAAACTTGCATCAATTTTAGGAACATGCTCCACTGTCCTTTCATCCATGGCTCCATTTTAAAAAATATATTTTGTTAAGTTTTGTGCTTGTCAAGGGAAGTTATGACAGTGTAGAGAAGTGGTGCCTTTTACACTTTCTGTAGTCAGGGGTGGCATTGAGCATTGCCTGGTCCAGTGCATCACAAGGTAGATACACAGTTATGAAAAATAAATGTTTTCAGAATGTGAATAAGGTGATGTTAAAGGAGATCTCTGAACTTATTTGTAAACAGCAATACTTACAAGCTGCACATTTTTAACCATCTGCTGTTATACTGGCTTTAATCTGATCAAACTGTCTGCATGTCCCCCCACCCCCCTTCCTTAGTGTCCACTAACCTGCCTGTCATGATCTGGATCTTCGGAGGAGGCTTCCTCGCGGGAGCTGGACATGGCGCCAACTTCCTGAATAACTACCTGTACGATGGGCTGGAGATCGCGTCCCGAGGGAATGTCATCGTCGTTACCTTCAACTATCGGGTCGGGCCGCTGGGCTTCCTGAGCACAGGAGATGCCAATGCACCAGGTTAGTGTCAAGTCCCGTTCACCCATCACCCCAGTGGTCGCTGACCTACATTGGCTCCCGGTCTAGCAACATCTCGATTTTAAAAATTCTCATCCTTGTTTTCAAATCCATCCATGGCCTCTCCCCTCCCTATCTCCGTAACCTCCTCCAGCCCTACAACCCTCCGAGATCTCTGCGCTCCTCCAATTCTGGCCTCTTGCGCATCCCCGATTTTCTTTGTCTCACCATCGGTGGCCGTGCCTTCAGCTGCCTAGGCCCTAAGCTCTGGAATTCCCTCCCTAAACTTCTCTACCTCTCTCTCCTCCTTTAAAACGCTCCTTAAAACCTACTTCTTTGACCAAGCTTTTGGTCACCTGTCCCAATATCTCATGTGGCTTGGTGTCAAATTTTGTTTGATAATCACTCCTGTGAAGCGTCTTGGGATGTGGAAGGCACTATATAAATGCAAGTTGTTCTTTCTTGCCCCAGCCCCCGAAACAACACATCTTAACTAAAGGATAATATTTAAAGAATGACAGATATAAACCTGTGGTTCCAAAGCAGCGTGAGTTGGCTCCACTCTTGAATATTCTATTAATAAACACTTTCCAGGGACTCATTTTATTTTCTGGGAGGAAGGAGGACAGCAGAGGAGTGAGCCGCACAAAATAAAACCCAGCTTTTTGTTTTTAACTTTCATTGAATTTGGTAACGTTTCTCTTGGGTCAGGTAAGTTGCAGATACAGACACTGCAGTCCTGTGTAAGTGCAAGTTGTTGTTGTAGTGTCGCCAGGGTGGCGGCGTGTTGGTACCACTCAAAACCATTGCATGCGGCTACAGCTGGTTCAGTCCCTGTGTGGGGCGCGTGTACGGGTCCCTGACCGTGTGGGGATATCAACAGGTGACAACCGTGGGAAGGCTGGGAATCTGAAATCAAAAAGAGAAAAAGGCTGGAAGCAGATACCAGATTGGTCCGCACCCGAAGAGGTCAGTGTTTCACGTGGGACCAGAACGAACCAGGTGCCAATCATTAGCCCATCGTCCTCAACCAAACGGGCAGAGAAGACGAGTAAATGTCTCGCCCTGGTTGGGCCCGCAGTTGTTTGGTTTGGCATTTTGCGTTACATGAAATCCATGTTTTCTCAACATATTTGTTTCTCTTGGGTGATGATTTTTTTTTGAGGGCAAGACTCCATTTTATATTAAGAAATTTCCTTTCTTCAGTGTTACTGGAGTCTCAGCTTGCCACAACAGGTAGCACGCTCACCTCAGAGTCAGTAGGTCATGGGTCTAAGCTCCACTCCAGGGATTTGGTCATTTATTCTGCACTGAACTTCTCTAAGAAGCCTCTTGTGAGTCATTTTGCTGAACGCCTTCTGAATATTCATATTCACTGCAATCTCTCCATGGTCTCTTCAAAAAAAACTCTATTTTTTTAATCACAACTTGCCTTTAACAAATCCGTGCTAGCTGATTATTCCTTGATTAACCCGCGCATTTCTAAATGCTCACTATTCTTATCTCGAATTATGGATTCTAAGGGTTGGCCCACAACTGACATTTGACTAACTGGTCTATTGTTACTGGTTTATCCTTTTCCTTTCTTGAATATAGGTATTACTCTCTGTGCCATGCTGTGCTCTGTGTGCCATACTGTGTTCTCTGTGCCATAGTATGCCCTCTGCTCTGTGTCACACTGTGCCCTCTGTGCCATACTCTGCTCTGTGCCGTACTCTGCTCTGTGTCACTCAGTGCCCTCTGTGCCATACTGTGCTCTGCAGTAGTCTTTCTGTGCTGTGGTCCTTATGTGTGCCATGTCATTTATCAGTGCTGTTTGTTGTTGAACAGGTAACTACGGTTTGTGGGACCAGCACATGGCCATTAGTTGGGTGAAGAGGAATATTGCAGCATTTGGTGGAGACCCAAATAAAATCACCATCTTTGGAGAGTCAGCAGGAGGCGCTAGTGTCTCCCTTCAGGTAACTCGAGTATGACATTGATGGGTGATGTGGCGGATCAGAGCAGATCTGAGATTCAGTCCTGATCTGTACTGAGTTAGCTCATCTGAGGTGGAGCAGCAGTGAGGATGTTACAATTGGCCTGTGACGCTGGGCTAGAGAGGGGAAATAATATCAGCCAGGGTTCCTATTCCTCATCATTATCCACTGCTGAAACTGTTGATAGAATCAGACTTAGAACCATAGAACCATTGAAAAGATACAGCACAGAAGGGGGCCGTTCATCCCATCGTGTCCGCGCCGGCTCGAAAAACAACCAGGTGTCCATTCTAAACCCATCTTTCAGCACCCAGTCCGTAGCCCTGCAGCTTACTTTAGGTGCAGGTCCAGGTACCTTTTAAAAGAGTTGCCTCTACCACCAATTCGGGCAGTGAATTCCATACACCCACTACCCTCTGGGTAAAAAAGTTTTTCCTCATGTCCTCTCTGATCCTTCAGCCAATCAGCTTAAATCTATGTCCTCTACTTCTTGAACTCTCCACTAGGGGAAACAGGTACTTCCTGTCTACTCTATCTGGGCCCCTCATAATTTTGTACACCTCAATCAAGTCTCCCCTCAGCCTCCTCTGCTCCAAGGAAAACAACCCCAGCCTATCCAATCTCTCCTCGTAACTGCAATTTTCAAGCCCTGGCAACATTCTTGTAAATCGTCTCTGCACTCTCTCCAAAGCAATTAATTCCTTCCTGTAATGTGGTGACCAGAACTGCTCACAATACTCCAGCTGTGGCCTTACCAGCGTTTTATACAGTTCCATCATTACATCCCTGCTTTTGTATTCTATATCTCGGCTAATAACGGAGAGCATTCCGTATGCCTTCTTCACAACCTTATCTACCTGTACTGCCACCTTCAGGGACCTGTGCATAATCACTCCAAGGTCTCTCACTTCCTCTACCCCTCTCAGTATATTCCCGTTTATTGCGTATTCCCTTTTACTGTTTGCCCTCCCTAAGTGCATTACCTCACACTTCTCCGGATTGAACTCCATTTGCCACTTTTCCGCCCACTCCATCAACCCATTGATATCTTCTTGGAGTCTACAGCTATCCTCTTCACTATCAACTACACGGCCAATTTTTGTGCTGTCTGCAAATTTGCCAATCATGCCCCCTACATTCAAGTCCAAATCATTAATATCTCCCACAAACAGCAAGGGACGCAACACTGAGCCCTGTAGCACACCACTGGAAACAGAATTCCATTCACAAAGACATCCATCGACTTTTACCCTTTGTTTCCTGTTACTGAGCCAATTTTGGATCCAATTCGCCACATTTCCCTGTATCCTATGGGCTTTTATCTTTCTGACCAGTCTGCCACGTGGGACCTTGTCAAATGCCTTACTAAAATCCATGTAGACAACATCCACTGCACTACCCCCATCAATCTTCCTTGTCACTTCCTCAAAGAATTTAATCAGATTTGTAAGGCATGACCTTCCCTGAACAAATCCATGCTGACTATCCCTGATTAAACCATGCCTTTCCAGTGACAGTTTATCCTATCTCTCAGTATTGATTCTAATAGTTTGCCCACCACCGAGGTAAGACTGATCGGCCTATAATTTTTCGGCCGTTCCCTCGTACCCTTTTTAAACAATGGTACTACGTTTGCAGTCTTCCAGTCCTCCGGTACCTCCCCTGTATCTAGTGAGGATTGGAAAATGATCCTCAGAGCATCCACTATTTCCTCCCTGGCTTCCTTCAATAACCCAGGAAACAATCCATCCGGCCCTGGTGACTTATCAGCTTTCAAGGATTCCAGCCCCTCTAGTACTTCCTCTCTCGTTATGTTTACCTTATCCAATATTTCACACCTCTCCTCTTTAACTACTACGTCTGGATCATCCCTTTCCTTTGTGACTATGGAGACAAAATATTCATTTAAAACCCTACCCACATCCTCAGCTTCTACACATAAGTTACCCTTATCATCCCTGATGGGTCCCACCTTTTCCTTAGCTATCCTCTTGTTCTTAATGTACTGATAAAACATCTTTGGGTTTTCTTTAATCTTACTAGCTAATATTTTTTCATGCCCTCTCTTTGCTTTCCTTATTTCCTTTTTTACGTCATCCCTGTACTTTCTATACTCCTCTAGGCTTTCTGCAGTATTTAGTTTTCTGTGACAGTCATAAGCTTTCTTTTTCTGCTTTATCTTGCCCCATATACTTCTAGACAACCAGGGGGCTCTAAATTTGGCAGTGCCACCCTTTTTCTTTGAGGGGTCGTGTCTGCATTGTACCCATAGAATTTCACTTTTTAGTGCCTCCCACTGGCTTGCCACTGATTTCTCCTCAAGTAGTTGTGTCCAGTCCACTTCTGTAAAATTTGCCTTCCGCCAATTTAAAACGTTTATTCCTGATTTAACTCTGTCCTTTTCCATAATAATGCTAAAACTACCTGAATTATGGTCACTATCCCCAATGTGGTCACCCACTGTCACTTCACACACTTGCCCATCTTCATTTCCCAGGACTAAATGTAGAATTGCATCCCCTCTTGTTGGGCTTGTCACGTACTGGCTAAAAAAGTTCTCCTGGACACCGATCAAGAATTTTGCGCCCTCTGTGCCCCTCACACTGTTTGAATCCCAGTTGATGTGAGGGTAGTTGAAGTCCCCGACTATTATTGCCCTCTTATTTTTGCACTCAGAAATTTGCCTACATATTTGTTCTTCTATCTCCCTTTCGCTATTCGGGGGTCTATAGTACACTCCTAGTAGTGTGACTGCCCCTTTTTTATTTCTTCGCTCAACCCATATGGCCTCGATTGATGATCCATTTAGCATATCATCCCTTCTCACAACTGTAATTGATTCTTTAACCAATAATGCTATCCCCCTCCTTTTTTATCACCCACTCTATCCTGCCTGAAAACTCTATACCCAGGGATATTGAGCTGCCAATTATCCCCCTCTTTAAGCCAGGTTTCCATTATAGTAATGATATCATGCTGCCACGTGTCTATCTGTGCCCTTAGCTCATCTGCTTTGTTTGTAATACTCCTTGCATTGAAGTATATACCCTTTAACACCGTCTAATTCCTATGCTGAACACTATTTAACCTTTGCTTCTGTTGCCTTTCTGAGTTGCTAACTACGTCACTAACTGCTTTTCTACATCCCATTTCCTGGTCTGAATTTGTCCTATCTGTACCTGCCCTTTGGTTCCATCCCCCTGCCATACTACTTTAAACCCTCCCCAACAGAACTAGCAAATGCCCCTGCGAGGATTTTGGTCCCGATTCTGCTTGGGTGCAACCCGTCCAGCTTGTACAGGTCCCGCCTTTCCCAGAATTGGTCCCAGTACCTCAGGAATTTAAACCCCTCCCTCCTACACCATCTCTCAAGCCATGCATTCATCTGGTCTATTCTCCTATTTCTGCTCTTGCTAGCACGTGGCACTGGGAGTAATCCTGAGATTACTACCTTAGAGGTCCTGCTTTTTAATTTATTTCCTAACTCCCTATATTCTGCTTGCAGGACCTCATCCCTTTTTTTACCGTTGTCGTTGGTACCGATATGGACCACAAACTCTGGCTGTTCACCCTCCCCCTTCAGAATGTCCTGCAGCCGCTCCGTGACATCCTTGACCCTGGCACTAGGGAGGCAACATACCATCATGGAGTCACGTCTGCGGCCGCAGAAACACCTAGTGTCTAGTCATGATGCTTCAGCCATCATGAATGTGGGGCAGGCTCGATGGATTAGCATGTCTTTTCCTGCCCGTCATTTTCATATGTTCATACTGCATCTAAACCATTGTACTATATTAGGGATGCTTGATGTGGATCCTGAGTATGGATCGTGAAGACAAGCTCCAATCTCTCTCCACCCCCATTTGGAAAATTGCCCGGGTATGTCCTGTCCACAAAAAGCAGGACAAATCCAATCCGGCCAATTACCGTCCCCTCAGTCTACTCTCAATCGTCAGCAAAGTGATGGAAGGTGTCGTCGACAGTGCTATCAAGCGGCACTTACTCACCAATAACCTGCTCATCGATGCTCAGTTAAGGTTCTGCCAGGACAGCTCGGCTCCAGACCTCATTACAGCCTTGGTCCAAACATGGACAAAAGTGCTGAATTCCAGAAGTGAGGTGAGAGTGACTGCCCTTGACATCAAGGCAGCATTTGACCGAGTGTGGCACCAAGGAGCCCTAGTAAAATTGAAGTCAATGGGAATCGGGGAAAACTCTCCAGTGGCTGGAGTCATACCTACCACAAAGGAAGATGGTGGTGGTTGTTGGAGGCCAATCAGCTCAGCCCCAGGATATTGCTGCAGGAGTTTCTCAGGGCAGTGTCCTAGGCCCAACCATCTTCAGCTGCTTCATCAATAACCTTCCCTCCATCATAAAGTCAGAAATAGGGATGTTTGCTGATGATTGCACATTGTTCACTTCCATTCGCAACCCTTCAGATAATGAAACAGTCGATGCCCGCATGCAGCAAGACCTGGACATTCGCGCCAGACAAGTGCCAGGCAATGATCAAGTCCAACAAGAGAGAGTCTAACCACTTCCCCTTGACATTCAACGACATTACCATCGCCGAATCCCCCACCATCAACATCCTGGGGGTCACCATTGACCAGAAACTTAACTGGACCAGCCACATAAATACTGTGGCTACAAGAGCAGGTCAGAGGCTGGGTATTCTGCGGCGAGTGACTCACCTCCTGACTCCCCAAAGCCTTTCCACCATCTACAAGGCACAAGTCAGGAGTGTGATGGAATACTCTCCACTTGCCTGGATGAGTGCAACTTCAACAACACTCAAGAAGCTCGACACTATCCAGGATAAAGCAGCCCGCTTGATTGGCACCCCATCCATCACTCTAAATGTTCACTCCCTTCACCACCGGCGCACAGTGGCTGCAGTGTGTACCATTCACAGGATGCACTGCAGCAACTCGCCAAGGCTTCTTCGTCAGCACCTCCCAAACTCGCGACCTCTACCACCTAGAAGGACAAGGGTAGCAGGCACATGGGAACAACACCACCTGCACGTTCCCCTTCAAGTCTCACACCATCTCAAATTGGAAATATATGGCTGTTCCTTCATTGTCACTGGGTCAAAATCCTGGAACTCCCTACCTAACAGCACTGTGGGAGTACCTCCACCACACGGACTGCATCAGTTCAAGAAGGCGGCTCACCACCACCTTCACAAGGGTAATTAGAGATGGGTAATAAATGCTGGCCTTGCCAGCAACGCCCACATCCTATGAACGAATTAAAAAAAAATTCTTTAATGAATCTGTTCTACAAGTCAAACCTATTCATATCTTTCTGATAACATCTTCACTTTCTTTCACAGACGTTGTCACCATACAATAAAGGACTAATAAAGCGAGCGATTTCACAGAGTGGGGTAGCTACTTGTACCTGGGCAGTTCAGAGGAACCCCATGCACTGGGCACAGAAGGTTAGTGGAACTGCATGTAGCGGTAATTAACAGATATGCCACTCAATAAATTCTCCTTCAGAAGTTAAGAGTTGAGTGAATGCCAAATTGATCCGGGCTGAGTTGGATTGGGCTGGGCCTATGATCAGTGTCAAATTATCTGGTTTATTTAATATGGTAAAAAATGTTATTGCTCTGAAACATTGAGGTAGAACATGGGTTTATGCCAGTGATTTTCCACAGGGTGGTTCTCGATCTAGGCTAGGGAAGGGGCTTCATAAGGAGAGAGAGCACATCAAGTTGGCGTCACCCCAGAACTGTTCATGCACATCTGGGGAGCAGCTTGCCTCTCTGGCCTTTCAAGCAGCAGATGGTGTCTGGGGAGGTGGAGTTGGGGGGGCGCTGGGTGGCACAGTGCATTGGAAAAGTTTCCTTTCACCTCTGGGACCTGCATTCAAACTCAGCCCACACTGATGGGATGGCAGCCACCAGTCTCTCTATGTCTATAAAGATTGTTGTTGGCATGGAAGTCCCACTATCACATGAGTGCCCAATATCATGGGAGTGTCCATAACTTGGCACAAAATGGCAATCTTTTGCAACCTCGAGGATGGTTGATGCGGGAAATGTAAACGTCACAGTAGTGTGCAGGGAATGGTCTTCTGAGTTTGGGTCTAAGGTACATTCTTGGAGGAAGAATGGAGATGTGCTGTACTCTGTATTTGGCCCAAATATAGACCTGACCTGGGCCTATTTAATGAGGCCACTGGTTGTCAAATGCAGAGAAGTGCTAATAGGAATAATACTCATTCTGTCCGAAGGTACTAACGCCTGGTCTGGTAACTTTCAGCTTGCTGCGAAGGTTGGCTGTCCAAAAGATGACCCTGCTGCCATGATGGCCTGCCTGAAGATCACAGACCCCAAAGCTGTCACTTTGGCTATTCCCTTAAAGCTTGTAAACTTGGAAGGTAAGATACATGAAAAGATGATGTGAATGCTCTTGTCCCTTTTGAGAACTTTTGACCATATTTCCACAGAAAAAAACTGGAAAAGTGTTGCATTTAAATTTTGGGTCTTCAAAGCAAAATGTATTGATCAATTCATTAAAAAAAATAGTATTGAACTGAAAGGTGGTTAAACTGATAATGGGCTGAGTATTGACATAGCTTTTCCCAAGACTGAGAACAATAAGCAATTCATTAGCCTGTCTTGGTAATTGATAAACACCTTGTGTCCATTGTATTGGGAGGTCCCTGGTCCTAGGCACTCAGTAGGGGTTGTCTGGCATTGGTTCCCCCCCGCCCACACCCACCCACCCACACAGGGAGATAAAAACAGAGACAGTCACTGACAGGCAGGATTTTTAAAGCAGAAAGCTGCAGGGGGCAAGCTTTCACCAGACTCAGAAGATTAGAATGCAGAAGAACAATTAGAAGTTATTTTGTTTGAGTCAAGTAAGATAACCCACTGGTGTGGGGAAGTGTTGCGTGTTCATTATTTGTGGTAGTATGTGAAGAAAAGTTGTAACTGTCGTAACTGCTGCTTTGCGTGTTCACTTGCTGTAAAATAATGCAGCTTAACGACTCATATCTGGCTTCATCTTACTGAATGCATTCTCGGTCCGCCTTTGAAAAGGATGGAGAGGCTCACATGGGGGTACGTGTGACAGACACAATATCCAGTTCAGATCACAAGGGGATCCTATTGTTACACCCCTGGGCTACACTGTCATGTAGTTAGATATTAGGCAGTATGGGTTACACCTCTGAACGTAAGGTGCTCAGACCACTTAGTGGAGTGACCAGCACTGCTGTACCCAAGAGAATATCTAAGGCAAGATCCTAACTTGTAACAGGACAAAAATGGCGCAATCAGCGTGACCTGTTCCAAGACTGCATCATGTGAATTTATATGGTTGCAACTTTGGAGGAAGGTATGGAGTCACCTATGCCTCAGACTGTCCCATTGTCCCACCTAAGCAAAGGTGTGTGGGAGTGAAGAGCCCATTTGTGTGGTGCAGCTCTGGATATGGCAGCAGTTCTCTATTAAGCGGCGGATGAGTTCACAGTATAATTTTGCACTGGAGTGGAACTGACTGACTGGCTGCTTCTTTTCTTTTCATCTCATAGTTCCACTTGTATTCTACCTGATATGGGCTCCCGTCATCGATGGAGACTTTATTCCCGATGAGCCAAAGAAACTCTACCACAATGCTGCTGGTGTCGATTACATTGCTGGTGTTAACAATATGGACGGACATCTTTTTGCTGGCCTGGATGTTCCTTCAATCAATCAGGCTGGGCTAGGAAAGACCTATCCGTACGGGACACGTCTTATTTAATTGAGTGTGTTGTTTTTTTTGTTGTTGAGGGTGAGACTCCCTCCTTTTAAGGCACTCCTTTCCCTTCCTGAGTCTCTACATCACACACAATACTTTCTCAAGCTTCTCTCAGATCAGATCATTGGAGGGGTGCAAGAGTTTGCTGGAGGTGACTCCCCCCTCCCCCTCCCCTCCCCCCTTCCCCCTCCCTTCCCCCCTCCCCCCTTCCCCCCCCCTTTCAGAACTCTTTGTGAAGAAGCAACTAGCTCCCGTTTGTCATCTCTCCATGGTAGAGATTCAGAACTTAGTGGTGTAGGGGACTGGGGGGAATTAAATGCACATCCCACTCCTTCCTGCTGCTGTATAACTTATACTGTGAAGCTCTGTTCCAGTGGTATCATGAAAGAGGGCTATCGTCAGACAGCGCCTACATGAAATGGCTCAAGCTGTCTCTGACCAGCATCAGGAAACGCAGGAAGAGGGTGGAGAGATATCAGTTGGTGTACAGGTTCCTTTGGCCAGGGTTGGCAGGGGCGGCTACCAAACCTAACTCTGACAGCCCTTTACTTGCATTTGTTCAGGGTAACTTACTGAAAAAAATTATATTTTTATTAATCTACAAGGACCTGTTCGCAAGCTAATTCAGTACCAAGCATGGGGAACAGACATGGGTTTACATCCTGCTCCCCTCAGCTGCCGATCTGCGATGTTTCCAATAAGAGTGAACACTACAGCACTTCCCAGCAGAGGGAAGAGGCAAGACTGGGCAGTCTCTGGGGAGTCCGTGAAGCTGGCTAACATGGACCATCAGAGACAACGACTAGGTGATAAAATATAAAATTGGTGAAAGTAAAAAATATTAATTTAAAAGAAAATAAACACTATTCTCAGTGACGCCAAGGAAGCTCCTGGACACCATATAGCATAGTTAGAGAAATTCTACTGCACTTTTGATAGACACATCCATTCCATATTGGTGACTGAGAAAGAATACAGAGAGGGATTGGATACGTGGTTATAGAAGATGGTGCAATGGACAGCATACACAATATGTTGACTTGTTTTTGAATAAAAACCTAGCCTGTGATTCACTGCCATTGCAGTATCAACACTTGAAAATGAATAATTTATCTGCATACTTGGAAAAAAGAATTGTCCATATATTATTCTCATGAACTTGAATGTTTGTTAATATCTACAGGGAGGACTTGTATCACCTCATTCAAGGTCTGACCATGAACACGAGAGGACAAGGTACCAACATTACTTATGCACAATACACCAAGGACTGGCCTTCCACTCCAAGTCAAAAGACCATTAAAAGGACAGTGGTGGAGCTGGAGACGGATGTCCTCTTCTTGGTCCCCACACAACTGGCATTGGATCTTCATTACCAACATGCTCAGTAAGTTACCAGCCAGACATTGCCATATATGGTTACATCTTGTGTTCAAGCAAGTGGTGAGGTGGTTGATAGAAGTGGGGACTATCAGACTGTACCACCATGAGAGGGAGGGGAGGATGAACCTCTCCTCCGCCAATCAGCACGATATCTACCCAACATCCTGGTCCATTCACACAGGCTATTGAGTCATGAGTATGTTATATCAGCCCACTCTTGAATCCGTATCATATCCACATACTTCCACTGGAAGGCTACAAAAGTATTTTAGACCATTTTGTTTGAAAGCTATATTATTTTTTAAAAATATTCTTTTTAAAAAAAAGTTATTCTCTACTCTTTTCCTGTCTGGGTCTCCCTGTACTGTTCACAGCCGAAGGGACAGGCAGACTTTGCTCCCAGTCCCTTGGCAGTACTGTTCTGATCATGGAACAAAAACAGACCGGTGGGGGGGTGGTCTCTTTCTTTGATCTTTTCCCTGTTCCCCAAAGTGCCTGGCCTCAGCTGGACACATCCCCACAGCTGACATCAGGAATTCAGGGATGGGGGGTTGGAACTTGCAACCCCCCACAGCAGCTGCTCATCTAGGGGAAGCTAGATGAGTACACGAGGAAGAAAGGAACAGAAGGACAGGGTTAGATGAAATAAGGTGGGAGGAGGCTCATGTGGAGCATAAACACTGGCATAGACCAGTTGGGCCAAATGGCCTATTTCTGTGCTGTAAATTCTATGTAACATTATGTTTTTAAAACCTGTGTTTAACAACATTTTTAACTGATATTTTCCTTCCATATTTTTTGATCTGTGCTTACATTTCCTCCTCTTGTCATTTCTTCTCCTTCCTTTCTTTCTTTCCTCGCTCCCTCTCTCCCAGGGGAGCACAGACATTCAGCTACGTGTTTTCCTACCCCTCCCGGGCTCCTATTTTTCCCAATTGGTTGGGGGCTGATCACGCTGAAGACCTTCAGTACGTCTTTGGAAAACCGTTTGCCACTCCACTCGGATACCGGCCGAGGGACAGAGACGTCTCGAGACATATAATCGCCTACTGGACCAATTTTGCCCACACTGGGTAAGGAAACAGAATTAAGAAAGAACTTGCCTTTATATAGCGCCTGTCATGACCTCGGAATACAACAATGTGCTTTACAGCCAATTAAATACTTTTTTAAGCCTAGTCACTGTTGCAATGTAGGAAACGGGGCAGCCAATGTGCACACAGCAAGATCCCGCAGTGACGCGATAATGACCAGTCTGTTTTTAGTTATACTGATTGAGGGATAAATATTGGCCAGGACACCGGAGAGAACTCCCCTGCTCTTCTTCGAAATAATATCATAGGATCTTTTATGTCCACCTGAGAGGGCAGACAGGGTTTAACGCCTCATCCAAAAGATGGCACCTCTTTATGACTTGCTAGGTCCCTTCAGAGGACATTAAAAGTGGGCTTGGAGTTACCTGTAGTCCAGACCAGGTAGGGTTGGCAGGTTCCCTTCCCTGGACGACCTTAATTAACCAATTGGGTTACCAATATACATATTACCAGATTGAATTCAATTTCACAATTTACCATGGTGGGATTTGAACTCAAAACCTCTGGGTTGCTAGTCCACGACCATAACCACTGGGCTACAGTACCATAACATTTTGATGTTTAGCAGCTTTATATTCTGAGAGTTCTGGTAAACATGCAAATTATTTTGAGATCGAGGCTCTTATTTTAAGACATTTTCTCCAGTGTCTTTGGATTGAAAAATTGCAAATGTCACTCCAGTATTTAAGGGAGGGAGAAACAGAGCTGTCAGTTTAACATCAGCTGTGGGATAAATCCTAGATTGCTGAGGGAAGCTAGGGGGGACGTAGCAGAAGCTCTGACCACAATCTTTCAATCCTCTTTGGATATGGGAGTTGCCAAAGGACTGGAGAATTGCAAATGTTACACCCCTGTTCAAAAAAGGGGAGAGGGATAAATCTGGTAACTACAGGCCAGTCAATCTAACTTCAGTGTTAGGAAAGCTACTAGAGACCATTGGTAAAGACAAAATTAATTCTCAGTTGGAGAAGCATTGGTTAATAAGGGACAGCCAGCACGGATTTGTTAAAGGGAAATCGTGTCTGACTAACCTGACTGGGTTCTTTGATGCAGTAACAGAGAGCGTTGATGAAGGTAGTGCAGTAGATGTTATATCTCTGGACATTCAAAAGACATTTGATAAAGTGCCACATAAGAGACTTATTCAGAAAATAGAAGCACGTGGTATAAAATGGATAATAGTACCTTGGGTACGTAATTGGCTAAGGGATAGGAAGTAGAAAGTAGTGGTGAACAGATGTTTTTCTGACTGGAGAGAAGTATGTACTGGGGTTGTTATTAGGGCCATTGCTTCTCATAGAATCATAGAAATTTACAGCACAGAAAGGGACCATTCGGCCCAAGATGTCTGTGCCGGCCAAAAAAGAGCTATCCAACCTAATCCCACTTTACAGCTTTTGGTCCGTAGCCTTGTAGGTTACGGCACCTCAAGTGCACATCCAAGTACCCTTTTCTTATTATATATAAATGGCCTGGACTTGGCTATAGGGAGTACAATTTCGAAGTTCACAGATGGTAGAAAACTTAGCAACATAGCAAATAGTGAGAAGGATAGTAGCAGACTTCGGGAGGACATAGTCAGACTGGTGAAATGGGCAGATACATGGCAGATGCAATTTAACGTGGATAAGTGTGAAGTGATGAACTTTAGGAGGAACAACATGGAGAGGCAGTAGAATCTAAATGGCACTATTTTGAGGGGGGGTGCAAGAGCAGAGGGACCTGGTGGGGGGGGGGGCATATTCACAAATCCTTGAAGGTGGCTGGGCAAGTTGATAAGGTGATTAAGAAAGTGTATGGGATACTTGGCTTTGTAAATAAGGGCACTGAATACAAAAACAAGGCAGTTATGCTAAACCTTTACAAATCACTGGTTAAGCCCCAGCTGGAGTATTGTGTAGAGTTCTGGACACCACACTTTAGGAAGGATGTCAAGGCCTTGGAGAGGATGCAGAGGTGGTTTACCAGGATGATACAAGGGATGAGGGACTTCAGTTATGTGGAGAGATTGGAGAAGCTGGGAATGTTCTCCTTAGAGCAGAGGTTAAGGGGAGACCTAAGGGGTATTCAAAATTATGAGGGGTTTTGCTAGAGGCAGTAGGGAGAAACGGTTTCCTCTGGCAAGTGGGTCGGTAACCAGAGGTCATAGATTTAAAATAATTGGCAAAAGAACTAGTGGAAATGAGGAGAAATTTTTTCAGAGGTTTGTTAAGATCTGGAATGCACTACTTGAAAGAGTGGTGAAAGCAGATTCCATAGGAACTTTCAAAATGCAATTGGACATAATATAGTAGGTTCTTGAAGAGGACTAATTTGCAGGGTTATGGAATACTAAGGGGAGGAAGTTATTCTTCAGTTGCACACAGCCTTGCTCAGACCCCATCTGGAGTACTTCGTTCAGTTTTGGGCACTTTTGTGAGGGCAGTCTCCAAGCATCCAGTAACTCACCACTGAGAACGAGGCACGGGCGGTCCAAGAAGAACCACCTTCCCGATTTGCGTGTCAGCTTGTCTTAGTTGGTAATACCTTTGCCTCCGAGTCAGATGGTTGTGGGTTCAAGACCGGAGCGCATAATTGAGGCTAAAAGGTCAGTGCAGTACTGAGTTGCTGTCCTTCAAACGCAACACTTAACATCCACCTCAACCACAGGAACAGGGTCTAAGATGCTACGGCTTTATTTAAAAAGAGTAGCAGGGCATTCTCCTGGCCAACGCTCCTATCTCAACCAAAAACAGACTTACCGATCATTCATCTCAGTAGTTGCTATGCAATGAATGGCCACTGCACTTGCCTACATTACGGTAATAGAAGTGCTTTGGGATGTTTTGAGAGATGTGGTAAGGTGCTGTATAAATACAAGTTTTTTTTCCTCTAAGTGGCTCGGGGAGAATGTAACCAGCAGTGACTGAATCTGTTTTGTCTTTCAGTGATCCTAGTAGGGGTGAATCCAAAGTGCCCACCCCATGGATCCAGTACACGTCTACGTACACCCAGTATCTGGACATTAACAAGGATATCGACGTGAACTCTGTCAAGCAGAGGCTTCGCTATGACAGCGTCAGCTTCTGGAACCAGACGTATGCCGCTTTGGAAGCGACACTATAACCCTGTTCGGATGGGTTTAATCAGTGTGCAATTCTGAAATAAACCTTTATTTATAGCTTAAAAAAAAGGGTCTGTTCTTATTAGTGTTTAACTTTGCCTGACTGGTTAGGGTGAGCTGACTGCATTCATGATGGAATTAGACTAGCAGGTGTGTAGAGTCAGATTTCCTTCCCCCCACCAACTCCTCCCCCTCAAAAAACTTTTGTATCCAAGATATGTACCACTAGCCCCTGCTCACTGAAGGAGGTAACTATGAAGGAATGATTCCATATTCCGCCACTAATTACTTTGGGGCTGCACCTAGTAGGAGATGGAAATAAGTTGTTGGTGCTTTTCTCAATGGGAAACGCTGAAAACACAGCATCACCTCAAGGACTGCAGGGATTCAAGGAGAAAGACCACCACTGGCAACTAGGGATGGGCAATAATTGGAGCCTTGGCAGTTTCACCCACAGCCTGAGAACCAAAAAAGGACAGTCCCCAGAACAGCACTTGCTACATTCAACTATTGCCAGGATTTCCTCAGGGTGGGAGTGGGGTTGTCTCCCGATGAGCCACTGTAACCTCGGCGGGAACCCCACACATTCCCCATAAAAGGGACGTCCGCCGAATTTGTGGTGGCCAATCGGGAGCATCTCTGAGAAAATTCCTGATGGATGTGTCTGATGCATAGGTTGAAGTTCCCATTGATCCAAGGTATCCAGTTATCAGTGCCACAAAATAAAGGGCTGTATGGATTGATATTGATAGTTCACTGAACGCTTTCTATCACGACTACGTTTAGTAAACACAATTTTGCATCATACTTACACTAGAGACAGGGCATCCCAATGAAAATTTTCTGAACTCCGAATCCAATCCTGGGGTCAGTGACTTTGGAGTCCAGCATCAGAGACCATGTACAGCACACGAACCCTGACAATTCCATCTTACTTGTGCTTATATATTTCTAATTTGTTGGTTTGCGCTGTTTGGAAACTGTTCTTAGTGCTGCTGCCTCATTGGTGGATAAATTCTAAATCAAAACACCAAGAATCTGTTAGTATCAGCAGCTTGGGATATATGCAAATAAATGGGAACACGATTTAAACTAAATGGGCCTCCTGCGGGACCATGAACATTAGAACTTGCAGCAATCACAGCCCTGGGATACTTAGAATTTGTAGCAATTTTACATCCTTGTAAAATAAAACTTTTATTTTTTCCTCCTATTTTCGGTCAGTGCCTCTAAGATGGTTTGGCCAAGATCAGGAACTCTCTGGGTAATTATGAACTGTGAGTTGTGGTAATCTATCCCCTGACAATCAGTGACAAGTGGTTTGTTTTTCTGGCCCACCAATGTTACAGAAAATATCAGAAAAGCAGAGTTGAACATGTTTTGAGGTACAGTGGAACGCCAAGTGTTAGACTGTCATAGATCAGTCTGATCAATGACCTGCTCAGGCTCATTTTAATTTAAAGCAACCTTGAATAATATTCACAACCCTCCTCCTCACCCCTGAAATTTGTGCACACTGTGAATTTGAAATCTTGGATGGAGATGGCAGCAAGCTGAGCCCAAGTGCTTCATGTTGAAGAGGATGGCTAGGAAAATAGTCACAGTGTTATGGGGATCCAATGTATTTTGGGGATTTGGAGCAAAGGGGCAGGAGGCAGAGGAGGAAATGGGAACGGTGATCAGTTACTCCAAACAGAACAATCACATTTCAGCAAGATGTGACCTCAGCACAGAAATTCTGACCTGTATCTCAAGTACAGAATCATGGTTTTCTACAGAATAGTCAGTGACTTACCCCTGATCTGTGACAAGTTCTCAAAAAGAAAACATTTGCAATGGAAAACACTAATGAAGCAGAAACAGAGTTTTAAAACTAAAATTTTACCCAACATATAAACAGCACGATTCATCATAAAAATATGCCGTAACAGTCTGTGGTCTTGGGCAGACTACAGGGATTTTGCACTGCAGTCAATAACCAGCCTACACACCTGAAACGTGACTCTGTGCAGTGGTCCTAAGAAAGACAGTGAGAAATGATCCTGGCCAAACATCTAATAATACTGCAATCAACTATCAAGTCTGATCTGTTAAGCCATTCATTCTAGGACTGACAGAAAACCATAGAAGTAGATGCATGTGTCAGACTAATGCCAACAATGTGATCGATCATTGATTCATGTCCTGATCTACAGGATCTAAATCCATTGCCATCTCCCACTTCATTTGATAATTATTCATCCTCAAGTGATCCAGTAATGTAATTATTAAATCTCTGATGCAGATCTACCTTTGTAAAGTACGCATTACAAATCCTCCACAGCCCTTCTTTTAAGCTGGGAAACACACTGCAGACTCTCGACACAAACATTGCAGCATATTCTTCTGCTGCATCACAAGCCAGGGTCAGATCTCTGCAACTAGAGATTAGGTTCTGGTGTCAGTCAGGAGCATGAGCGATGACTGGTGAATAATGGTCCTCCACTTCATGGCAGATTCAAAGGTGGCATGTTGCAAAACATTTACAGCTTTCAACTTGAAGTGGACCTTCTGGTTGCCATGTCAATCTTTGGTCGTAATGCAGATAGGGTGATGAGAATAGCTTCCTAGAAGAGGGCAAAAACACCATTCAGTGTCAAATTCAACCCCCATAATAATTAGATATTGATCAGGGCAACACGCTGACCTGAGTGGAGGGAATGACCGGTGTTTCCCCAAAGGGAGGGAGGGAAAGTTGGAAGGAGAGTCATTCTAGCTCCCAATTTAAGAATAGCACTGACAACACCTTGGGAGCAGGTCACCTGTTCAGCTGTGGATGGTGGCAGAAGAAATTCACTTACATTATCAATATCTGAAAGGTTACATTATCTGACAGAAAGCAAAATAAAACTATATTTTGCATGGTCTGAAGTTACGACGTATTAAAATCATAATTTCACACTCAAATCTCTGCTCAATTCACTCAGACAAACCAAACTGGCCCAGAAACTAGTAGGCTCAAGAGGTAAACACCAGACTTTGAATCAGAGGTCTGCATGTGGCTGTTCCGCCATGAAATGAGTTTGTCAGTCACGGCCCGAGGGGATGTAGGGAGGAAGCTTGCGGGGATTCTGGCAGTAGCACAACAGCGAGCTGACCAACAGTCCAAGATCAGCCTGAGAAACCTAAACGCCACTTTCTGCAGGTATTAATGCAGGAGGAGTCCGTCAAACTGTACTCGCAGATATTCAGTCATGTCTTCTTCTTAATTATTCTCTCCTTCCAATCCATAAAGAGAACCAGCAGAACTCATCAGGACTGCACTACATGAATTATAACAGCAGTACAGTGAATGAGATTTGTATGTGTCAGTTTTGAATTACATCAGTGATCCTGTGAACCTCCAAAGCACTTAAAAGTCACAGTAGTATCTAAATACAAACTGCACCAAATATATTAAAGCCTCCATCCCTCCCCAATGCAAATATGTCTATCATGATGATAGATATTGTGAAGTAGTTCATGATCTGGACCATGCAAGTGCTCATAGGGAGGGGGGAATATTGGGAAGGGCTTTGCTTTAGATGTTGAGTACATTGTATATGCCTGCCATTCCGGAACTTTATACACGCCATATGCTGATTTATGTACTAATTTATCAGAGAGATTTGGGGCAAACCATTTCCAATGTTACATACCTCAGTGCGGATGGTACGGCTGCCCTGACCGGGACAGGTGTTCAGATAGTGGTGAAAGAGGACACTAGGATCTGTAAGATTGAGGTTTTGGTCAGCGTCTACACTGGCCTCGAGCCCCTGAAGACCACCAAAGACCACCAACATGTGCCTACAGCAGGGAGAAAAACGATACAGGATTTGTCTCCGCTACATAAGTAGACTGACTAAGTGTGGAAGGCAGCAATGGACCAAAATGGTTAAAACACCAATGGCAAAAGTGCGAAACTCTTTAAAAAATCAATCTGCTATCTTAACAATTATTGCTGTTTAACAGAAAACATTAACTAGTAGTTACTGTGTTAGGTTCAAATTTCAAATCCACTGGACGCAGTTACATTTCAGCCCTGCTTGTGTGGATGCATACAAGACTGTTCCTCAGTCTGAGTTGGGGGGTGGGGGTTAGGAGGAGAAGGAAAGGAAACAAGAGAAATTCTAGAATGGTGTCATTTAACAACAAGAACATGCATTCATACAGCGTCTTTAACGTAGTAAAATGTTCCAAGGCGCTTCACAGGAGCATTATCTGGAAACATTTGACACCGAGCCACATAAGGAGATATTAGGACAGGTGACCAAAAGCTTGGTTAGAGGTAGGTTTTAAGGAGAGTCTTAAAGGAGGAGAGCGAGGTGGAAAGGTTTAAGGAGGGGACTCCAGAGCTTAGGGCCTAGACAGATGAAGGCACGGCCACCACTGGTGGGGTGAAGGAAATCAGGGATGCGCAAGAGACCAGAATTGTGGAAGTGTAGAGTTCTTGGGGGGTTGTAGGGCTGGAGGAGATCACAGAGAAAGGGAGTGGCGAGGCCATGGAGGGATTTGAACACAACGATGAGAATTTTAAATATGAGGCATTGCTGGACTGAAAAAGCGTATCTCTGTCAGCAGGTAGAGAAATCCACAGGTTAGACGGGCCGATGGCAGGCTCCTGGCTAAAACATGTTGCTATGTTACTACGTAGCTTAACAGAAAACTCTGAGGGATTTCAGAAAGGGAGTAGAAAAGTTCCTGGTATCTGAAGGCGATTCAATTTTATAAATGACGAGATCTCCTGTGGCATTGCTCACAGTTAAGATGTATATTTTTATAAGGATGGAAGCATATCATCAAGTAATGCACAAAGTGTTATCCTGCTGCTGGAGGTTGGTTGGCTATAAGCTGGAGGCTTACTTTTAAGGCTACAAGGTCTAATTACCGTAACAGCTTACGGTTAATTAAAAGGTAGTTTCTGTTGTTGTGGATGTTTCTCTACAGATTGGAAATTAATGTGGCCTTAAAAAGAGAAAGAAAGCCAAGTCTAATAAACAGAACTAGAAGAGAATTAGAGTTTAATTTTTATTAGGTCAGCGAACTTTGCAGATGGGAAAGGGTGAAGTCAGCTTCAGGTGTGGGTCAGAAGCAACCAGCATTAAGTCACTGGCTTTCTGCTCTCGTCTTAAAACAGGATTGTGATGTCTGTATGCTGTTTTATTAATATTTTTGACAGGCAGGCTAGATGGTTACCTCCTTCTTGAATATGACAATGCATCTCGGAGAAGGTGATGCAGAGGAAGAGTTCCATTGCTCTGTTCTATTTTGATGGGGGGAGGGAAAAGCAAGGGTAAAGGAATGGAGATAAACTCAACAGAACAGAAAACGAAAACAAAATGTGGCTACAAAAACAGTTTCTGCAGTAACTGGTAACCATCATGGGCATGGCTGGAGATCAGAAACTGCAATGAGAATCTGTGTCTCTTAGTGAAAGTCTGCGGTCCTCGAGAAGTAATTGAGATTACCAAATCACCAAAGCAAGATTTTCTTTTGGCCCAAGAAAAAGAAAACGAATGATAAGCCTTACCTGAATGAGGGAAGTGTAGCGTTGTCGATATTGGACCCTCGTTCCGATGTACCAATCGAGAGATCATAGCCATCCTTGAACGGGCACTCTGTAAACACAGCACCTACGAAACAGAGAGTCCGGCTTTTTTTTTCTTTCTTTTAAACTTTTCCTTAAATCTTTGGTGCAGTAACACTACTGAGATTCATATAAAGGTTTAGAACTCACTGAGGCAAGAAGCAAGTCGCACCGTGTAACCCCAGTACAGACCAGACTCCGTCCGGGGAACGTGAGGCGCAACAACTGTACCTTTCGGAACTTTGCTCTCTGAAAATATTAAAAATAGAGGGCTGCGTCAGGATTACGGGAAACTTTAGGAAATGGCACATCTCTTGCAGGACAGTGAATCCACGGCAAAGGACCCAGCAATATGTTATTGTCCGAGTAAAACCTAATTCAATTCAGGTGCAGGTACGATCCGAAAGGCAAACTCAAAACGTTTAATAATCGGCAGAAAACCAAAACTGAACAAATTCAAAATCACAAATGTCATCAGAGGAAAAAAAAATGATTGAAACCATTGAGCTGAACGGCCTCGTCTTGCTCCAAATTTTATGTGGCAAAATACTACACCAATGGGAATGGGATTAATGTGCAAATATAGGTTTAGGTTAGAGTCTATAAGACCTATAACTGCCATGTCAATGCCTCCATTCCCATTACTGTAATACTGGAGCGATTTACAAAGTTGCTGTCCGCTCTGCCGCCACAGATCCTACGCGGATTGAACCCCACAAAATCAGATCATTTCTACCATTTTTTTAGAATCTATTTTCGTGTTATAACAACTGTAAACAGGACAGGTAGATAAGGTGGTTAAAAAGGCATAAGGGATACTTTCCTTTATCAGCCGAGGCATAGAATACAAGAGTAGGGAAGTTATGCTAGAACTGTATAAAACATTGGTTAGGCCACAGCTTGAGTACTGTGTACAGTTCTGGTCACCACATTACAGGAAAGATGTGATTGCACTAGGGAGGGTACAGAGGAGATTCACGAGGACGTTGCCAGGGCTGGAGAATTTTAGCTATGAGAAAAGATTGGATAGGCTGGGGTTGTTTTCTATGGAACAAAGGAGGCTAAGGGGAGATTTAATTGAGGTATATAAAATTATGATGGGACTAGATAGAGTGGATAGGGAGGATCTATTTGCCTTAGCAGAGGGGTGAGTGACCAGGGGGCATAGATTTAAAGTAATTGGTAGAAGGATTACAGGGGGGCTGAGGAGAAATGTTTTCACCCAGAGGGTGGCAGGTGTCTGGAACTCACTGCCTGAAAGGGTGGTAGAGGCAGAAACCCTCAACTCATTTAAAAAGTACTTGGATGTGCACTTGACGTGCCATAACCTACAGGGCTACAGACCAAGTGCTGGAAAGTGGGATTAAGCCGGATAGCTCTTTATCGGCCGGCGCAGACACAATGGGCCAAATGGCCTCCTTCTGTGCCGTAACTTTCTATGATTCTAACCAGTGGGTTTTGATCTTTTTACCTGAGTTTTCGCACTTGTGTTGTCGAACTGTAACCCGGAGACCAGCTTGAAGCTGTCTGTCAATCTGTACTTCCTAATTTAAAATAACAAAACAAAAGTAAGTAGGAAAGTGAAGTGGAAGGGTCCTGCTCAGTAAAGTTTGCAATGTGTCCAGATAGATGGCATGAACTTTCATCTGTTCAGGAACCTATTCAGCTCTCTTGTCAATCACATCCAAACAGTTTTATCTATGAATGGAATGTCTACAAGTACCGAAAAAACAAGCTACTAAGCTTTAGTTGAATGCTTTTCAAATATTCAAATTCCAAAGTCAGCATTTGTAATGGATTTGGATCCTTATACACAAACCCGTCTCATGCCACAGTTGACGAACGATCCTTTCTTGGGCTTAGATGGCCGTTCGAGGACTACTCCATCGCGGTATTCGGATTCCTCGTCCATCCGCATGTGGTGCGGGCTGTCGAGCGGATTCAGGAGGCCTGGAACACAATACATAGAATTTTACAGCACACAAACAGGCCATTCGGTCCCAACTGTTCTATGCCGGTGTTTATGCTCCACAGGCGCCTCCTTCCTCCCTCCCTACTTCATCTAATCCCAACGGCATATCCTTCTATTCCTTTCTCCCTCATGTTCTTATCTAGTTTCCCCTTAAATGCATCTGTTATTCACTTCAACTACTCCATGTGGTAGCGAGTTCGACATTGTCACCACTCTCTGAGTGAAGAAGTTTCTATTGAAATTCTTTCATCGTTTTATGTTAATACATCCTATAAAGAATTTATAGAGCACCCTTTGCAGCCTCAGGATGTCCCAAAGTGCTCCTGTTGTTACCTAGGTAAATGTGGCAGTGAATTTACATACAGCAATGTCGCACAAACAGCAATGAGGTAAATGACCAGTTAAACTGTTTCTGGTGGTGTTGTTGAGTGACAAATATTGGCCAGGGCACCAGGAGACCTCCCTTGCTCATTGAATAGACACCATGGGATCTTTTACGTCCACCTGAGAGGGCATCTCACCCAAAAGAAGGCAGCTCTGACATACAGCACTCCCTCGGTCCTATACTGAAGTGTCAGCCTGGATTATGAGCTCAAGCTCTGGAGTCAGGCTTGAACCCACAACCTTTTGACTCGGAGGTGAGAGTGCTATCAGTGAACCAAGGCTGACACTTAACTGAAGAAGTATGAACTCAGAAAATAGCAAGACACGGTAAGAGCAGAGTGAACTGAACTTTTACTTCCCGTTCCAGCAGTCATGGGTTCAAGTCAGGATACACGCCAAGCTCCATTCTGCCAGCCACATTCTTAACTAGTAAAGCAAAGCATCCAAGTTCAGGCAGGGATTGTTACTGAAAGGCAGGCCTGACCTGTAACTCTTGGTCCTCCAGCTGCAGAGTATGACCGTGCTACCTTGTAATTATACTAATCTTACAATAATAATCACAGGCAAGTGGAGAGATACAGAGGTGGCACTCAAATCTGCCATTAGATATTGTTGGTACAGGAACACAGCACACAAGCACCATCCTGTGACAGGAATTCAGTGCTGTATGAAGTACAATAATGAACAGCTCTGTACATTTTGTCTGAACCACAATGTTTTAAAATGTATAGGTCCCAGTTTCTGTGCATGTGTGGGCTTCCCTCCCTCCTTCTCTCTCCCTAAAAGAGTTGCCGTTTTATGGAATCATAACAGATCAGTACTAGGACAGCGGCTTTCCAGACCAGCTTGCTTACCTGCAAACTGCAGATCCTGATGTTTTGGAAAGAAGGATTTCCTCAGATACCTGGTTACACACACAGAATATATCACTATACAGCTCTGAGTTTTAATCAAGTACAGATGTTAAAAATTATCATTTACATTAAAAACCAGTCCCCAGATTTTTTACCAAACCAGTGCTTCTGTGCATTTTATAAGTAAACTGATGGACCGGCTGCACAGGATAAGAAGCTGTGGTAAAATGCGCACTACTGGTGCGGAGTCTCACCCACTGGGAGCCCATATCAAGAATTCCATCCAACGGGCAGACAGCTGATATGCTCTCCCAGCGAACGAGACTCTGCAAAAGGTGGGTGCACGGAGAAAATTGGCCCTAATACCTTAGAATATAAAGACAGTATTTGGACAATCATCTCTATGAACATCTCCCCTCCCTTGCTGGCTGTAACGATCTTAAGTTAAATGAGTTTTGGACACTTTCCAACCAACTCTTAGTAGCCGCCTAGGCCCCAAGCTCTGGAATTCCCTTCCTAAACTTCTCCTTCTCTCTCACATCCTTTAAGGCACTGCTTAAAACCTTGACCAAGCTTTTAGTTCACCCCCCCCCCCACCTTAATATCTCCTTCTTTGGCTCGGTGTCAATTTCGGTCTGATTACGCTGCTGTGAAGCACCTTTGGGAAGTTTTGCTAAGTTAAATGTGTTATATAAATGCAAGTTTCTGTTGTTGTGCGACTCAGTTTTAAAAGAGCTAATGGTACATTTCTACTCCAAAGTGACTTACTGTGGACACTCGAGGTACTGCAGGATCCGGGCCAGCTGCACACTGGCATGTCCTTTTCTACCAATTCCTCGGAATTCACCTTCCACGCTCCTGTAGTTACAAAGACACATCATAAGCTCCAATCCAGCACTCTAAATAATTCCTGACTTTCCACCCAGTGGTGGTGTCACAAATTCTACTGTTCTGGATCCTGCTTTGGTCTCAACCTGCAGAAAATATCTCAAGTCCAGGGGAACAATGGAAAACACCTGGGACAAGATGACCCCACCACACCCTGTAACTTTTTTCCTTCTCTACAAAGTTTCCCCACATCATACACCAACTCTGATATAGGTCCCACTAACATGCTTCTTTTCAAATGTTTCTATGCTCAAGACCCCCTTGCAAATACTGACATACTCCAAGGGGCCCCCGCCCTAACTTCTGAATGACAGCATTCTTTTCCTTTGGGAAACAGATACTATCATTGCAGAAAATGATTTTTGTTAGTGCACAGCAACAGAAATAACTAAAGTTAAATACAGAGAAATGTAGAAATCCCACGAAAGATGATCAGAAATCAGATGACCCTGCAGGCCTCCTATGGTCTAAGGATGCAGGTTGAAAACCCATGTACTGACAGTGTTGTGCATGCACAGTATGTTTCTCACTCCGTATTTCCACAGCCGGCTCCCTATTAAATGTCCTAAGATAACTAGAGGAAGAACCATGAGGACAGGTGGCATAAACATGGCTTGTATTCCCTTGAGTTTAGAAGCCATGATGTGGAGATGCCGGTGATGGACTGGGGTGGACAAATGTAAGGAATCTTACAACACCAGGTTATAGTCCAACAAATTTATTTTAAAATCACAAGCTTTCGGAGATTATCTCCTTCGTCAGATGATTGAGTGAAAAGGTTCTCAAATCGCATATCTTATACGATGTTGGGACAGCATCACACCAATCAAAAGGTGTCGTTGTTATTCAAACAGGCCAGTCACGGAGAACAGCACGTCCCAGTACACTCGATATACATTGTGTCTTTTACACAGGCAGGCAGAAAGAAACTCAAAATGGCAGAGAGAGAGAGAGAATTTTAAAAAACATATAAATTTTTTCCCCCTTTTTGCTGGTGGGGTTACGTGTAGCGTGACATGAACCCAAGATCCCGGTTGAGGCCGTCCTCATGGGTGCGGAACTTGGCTATCAACTTCTGCTCGACGATTTTGCGTTGTCGTGTGTCTCGAAGGCCGCCTTGGAGAACGCTTACCCGAAGATCGGTGGCTGAATGTCCTTGACTGCTAAAGTGTTCCCCGACATATGAAATATGAAATATAAAACATATAAAAAAAATTTATATGTTTTTTAAAATTCTCTCTCTCTCTCTCTCTCTCTGCCATTTTGAGTTTCTTTCTGCCTGCCTGTGTAAAAGACACAATGTATATCGAGTGTACTGGGACGTGCTGTTCTCCGTGACTGGCCTGTTTGAATAACAACGACACCTTTTGATTGGTGTGATGCTGTCCCAACATCGTATAAGATATGCGATTTGAGAACCTTTTCACTCATTCATCTGACGAAGGAGATAATCTCCGAAAGCTTGTGATTTTAAAATAAATTTGTTGGACTATAACCTGGTGTTGTAAGATTCCTTACATGAGTTTAGAAGATTGAGGGGTGATCTGATTGAAGTGTTTTAAATGTTAAAGGGATTCGATAGGGTAGATATGGTGAAACTATTTTCTCTGGTGGGCTAATCCAGAACAAGAATTAAAATTAGAGCTAGGCCATTTAGGAAGGAAATCAGGAAACACTTTTTCCACACAAAGATTAGTAGAAATGTGGAATTCTCCTCTCCCCTCCACCCCCACCAAAAGGCTGTATCAATTGGAGCTTTCAAGACTGAGCTCGATAGATTTTTGTTGGGTGAGGGTTTTAAGGGATATGGAGAAATGGCAGGTAAATGGAGTTGAGGTACAGATCAGCCGTGATCTAACTGATCGGCGGAACAGGCTGGAGGGGCTGAATGGCCTCAACCTGTTCTTATGTTCCTTCCTATGTCTACAGCAAGATGGCTGGAGCAACCAGTGCAGGTGACAGCCATTTTTCTAAGTGCACAAGATATAGAAGTGGAGCTTGCTTAGTGGCCAGGACTCCCAGGTAGTGCAGGATAAGTTGGAATTAACAAGTTTGGATCATTTAATGCTCCAAAAAGCTTTTGTATTTAGCAGAATTAAATGTATAAATGCCAGATTTTTTTTTAAGGGTATAAATAACTAACGTTAATGAGCGATCTTACTTTGCATCTTCTCCTTGTTCATCAAAAACCACAATTTCATCCACGCAGAACACAGCACAGGCACGCGCTATCTGTCCAGCCAAGTACGTCCTGAGCTCTGGTGATTGGGCATTGTCCAGTACTGACCCTGGTAGCGCCACACTAACTGTATACAGACGGCCTAGAAAATATAAATGATATGGTCAGTACATATTGTAAATCAGCTGTTAGATGGTGTGGTGGACTAGCATACAGAATCATTTAACATATAGTGCCAGAGAGTGGTGGACTGCATGTTTGATCCTCCGCGGCACTGTTTAAGGAGCAAGCCTCAAATTGCCAATGTTTGTTTCTTTAAAATAGAAAATCTCCAACCATCATTCCATCAGATAAGTGTTTTTTAAAAAATAATAATTATTCAATTTGTGTAAAGTTTTCCATTTTGCTTTTTCGGTACTCTAATCCAGTTCTGCTCACCTCCATAAATAAGCTACAGAGATCTTATTGCTTCTCTCCCTGCGCCACACCCTGTCTGGGAAACAGGCCAAAGCTGCTGCAAAGCTACCAACTGGGGAAAGAGTCCATCATTTGTGCCCCAATTGCTAGTCCCAGCGAGAATTAAAACTTGCATTTACATAGCACCTTATGTCTTCTCAAATGTCTCAAAGCATTTTACATACAAATAATTACTTCTGAAATGCAGTCGTCTTATGTAGGCAAACATAACAGCCATTTTGCACACAGCAAGATCCCACAATCAGAAATGTGGAAAGTTATGCTGTATTTTGGTGGTTCTGGTTGAGGGAGGAATGTTGACCGGGACATATCCAGAACTCCTTGTTCTTCGAATATCAATTAAAGCCATAGATCCTTAACATCCACTTGAATCACCAGAACAGGCAGACAGGGTCTTGGTTTAATGTCTCGACTGCAGGGCATTCTCAGAAGTTAAAACAGTATTTCCAGGATTTTCTGCCCTTACACTGAAAGAAAGCTCTAACTACTAAGCTATAGAACATGTACTCAGCTATCTTATGAAACATAAAGTGTCAGCTTGGCTCAGTCGATAGTGCTTTTAACTGATAAGGTTAAAAATGAATGCAAGTTCTTTCTTAACCACATTTTTGTGGCCTTATTCAGAACATTATTCATATAGACACTGGTGATGCAACACCAGAAAGCACCGCTGATGGGACACTGACCGGTCCATGCCCGGATTTGCCCCATGAAGTGAGCCCCTCTTGAGGGAAAGAAGTTGATCCTGAGTTGGGGCACCTCTTCCTAGCTGAGTACAGAGTGAATAGAAGCAATATCCCTGCCCACCCACTCAGCTGGGACGTGGTGTGTGATACAGGAAAACCAAACAAGGCAGGAAAGAACAACACAAACACAGGAGAAATCGTCAGGCTTGTGTTATTTAATCCTTATATTTACGGTAATGTTTCAAAACAGTTTTTTTTTACCTTTCTGTTCCTTTTTTTCCTCTAGATCCTTTTGTGCTTTCTCTTCCTCTGCCCTTTGTTTCTCAAGTTTCTTCAAGAGTTTAAATTCTTTCAGTCGTTTTAGCTGCTGTTTCCCTGGAGACAAAAGCAAAATCTGCAGTTAACAGATTTTATACCACAAGCTGCAATGTCCAGCCCATCGTATAATTCATGAGTCAGGATTTTGCCTGTATGACTTTCTATTCATGCATTTGAATTCTATTTTAACACACTTTTGAGTTGCAGAGAAATTGAATGCTTCTCCCCAAGCAGTCCATCTACTTCACCACAAGTCAGTTCTGGTGATGCTGTGCCTTTAATACCATTTTACAAATTAGCATGCCAGCAAGAATGCTGTCTGCTCCTCCACCTTTTCTTCTTGATGGTCACTCCATGCTGTTCCTTGTACCTAACTAGACAGACAGGTAACTTGTTGCCAGGTATTTGCCAATACCACCCAGGACCAATAGGAGGCGAGCAAGAGCAGCCTGGGAGGTCTCTTCCTCCTTTTTTTGCCTCAACACTGGGGAAGTGGCTGGTCTCTTAATGCATCTCACAAATGGCATCAAGAACGTATTGCACATGGACGGCTACTCCATGGAGCAATGCATCAAGATGCTTTAGAGAAACCACTGGTAGAAACCATCCCATCCTCTTAGTTACAGAAGGATGCAGGGTGATGAGCAAAACAAAATGAAAGAGAGAAAAATCATTTAAAACGGGAATGAAGACAGGACCAGCACAAGAAAATATAATACAACACAAAAATTAAACACTCACTGGCTTCTTTCGATTTCCTCCAATCTGATCTGGTCATTTCATCCTTAAAACAACATCAAGTCAGTAAATCAAACAAACGTACACCATTTGCAGTAAACACAGTAAATTTGCTTACACACAGAAGTTTGAGACTGCAAGTTACTGATACACATTGTGTATCAGCGAAAGGTGCACTCGCACTTTTAAGCAACAAGATTTTTAGCTTATTGTAAAAAAAAACAAATCAATAACACTCACTATTTGTTACACATATCGTTTAAAGAAAAGATCTGAGTTAAACTAGGGACCATGAATGCAAGATAAATCCAATAGGGAATTCAGGAGAAACTTCTTTACCCAGAGAGTGGTTAGAATGTGGAACTCGCTACCACATGGAGTAGTTGAGACAAATAGCGCAGATGCATTTAAGGGGAAGCTAGATAAACACGAGGGAAGAAAGGAATTGAAGGACATGTTGATAGGATTAGTTGAAGTAGGGTGGGAGCAGGCTCAAGTTGGGCATAAACACCATCACAGACCAGTTGGGCCGAATAGCCTGTTTCTGTGCTGTATAACTCTACATAATGCAATATTTCAAGAGTTAAGGGTACTCAATGGTATCAGCTGGTTTGTAAAAGATAAGACACAAAGAGTACTAGGCCACGATGACTCAGGTGGTTTACTTTGTCTATAAATCTTTGATTTTTTTTTGCTGTGCAACAATAAAGACTTTTTAAAATATGTAAATACTACAAACCCGAGGCATTAACTGTACTTTACAGTTCGGGTTAGTGACAGTAATGGAAGGTGTCAGCATCAGGGCCTCACTGACTCTTAGCCCCTTCTAGAACAATCTATGCATTTTCTACAAAACATTAATTTGCTGCAGTATTAGTGGCCCGTTAGTTTAACTGTGAAGTGGTGGGGGTGCATTCCTCAGTCAGTACCTGTAAACCATCGGTTAACGCATTCATGTGGAATTCTTCCGTTCACTATTTTAACTAAGTCATTAATGTGTTTAAAATAAACAACATACATATCCATCATGTTCAGACAGGGTGATCGATAGTGAACCAGCACTGAATGGTGGGGAAAGAGGAAGAGTCAGAAGGGGGTAAAAGGTTAACGGTCCAGGGAAACTTAGAATAGAATCATAGAAGTTTACAACATGGAAACAGGCCCTTTGGCCCAACATGTCCATGTCGCCCAGTTTATACCACTAAGCTAGTCCCAATTGCCTGCACTTGGCCCATATCCCTCTATACCCATCTTACCCATGTAACTGTCCAAATGCTTTTTAAAAGACAAAATTGTACCCGCCTCTACTAGAGAAAGGTTTCTTGCAAAGACCTTAGCCTTTCCAGTTCCAGCTTTTCCCAGAATCACACAGGCATTGCAACCTTTCTTCTGCTGGCCCAGGCCATAGCTAACTGGTTTGATTCTTAAATCCGTGAAACCATTTGAATTCAATCCGAGGGACAGGCGAATGGCGAACAGCAAATTCCACAGCGCACAAGCAAAGTGATTTCAGTGGCTAGCTGTGACAGGGGCATTCTGATTACATTTTGTAATGGATTACTTACCTGGACATGCCCCTGACTTTGCTTCAAACATTCCGGGGGCTTGTTTGCCATCTGTCTCCCCAAGACATCTATTCATAACAAACTGCTGTGACTCGTCTGGCTTCAGCTGACATATTCCACACAGAGTGAAAAGGTTACAGCCATCTTTTCACTCTGTGTGGAATATGTCAGCTGAAGCCAGGCGAGTCACAGCAGTTTGTTATGAATAGATGTTGTATTTATAAATAAAAAGACGAAGCTGGAAAAGTTCAGCAAGTGAGGCAGCATCTGTGGAGAAAGAAACAGAGGAAAGAAACAAACTTTCTCCACTTGTAGCCCCTGAGCTCTGGTTATGTGGGGTTCAAAGCCCAGACATTTGGCACTTATATTTCTCACTAGCCGTTTCATCCTGTTGAATGATGTGGGGTTGGTGGTTTGGACGGGGCTGTTCTTAGTGCTGTTGCCTCACTGGTGGATAAATCCTAAATCACAACACTGAGATCTGTGAGTAACAGCAAAGCTGGGAATTAACAGGGGGACACCGTTTAAAACTTTATTTTCAATCACTCGTTCATTCTGCTAGAATGGGGCCACTTTATGGCGCTTCCTTCATTGTGAGGGTGGATCTGAGGAGAAGGGAACTTCCACCGGCACCAAATTAAATCAACCCACAGCCAGCAATATATGTCGGCTAAATGCTGCTTAAAGGGGCTGCAGGACCCAAACCTTTCCCCACAGTGGGTTACGGGGAAGAGGAGGCCCCGACCCTCCCGATCTCTCCGCTCCTCTCGGTGAGCGGCCCCCCCGGGCCGAGGCCGGACCCACCTGCTGCCCTTTCCACCGCTTCTCATGCGGCCGCTCCGTCTCCGCCATGTCCGTCTCTAAGGATCGCCCCAACAACCGTTCCTATTGGTCGCTGAGCCCGGCCAGCAAGCTCCGCTCCTATTGGTCCATTTCAGTAACCTGGGGGGGGGGTCTGGAGCTGGTGTCAGGCCCAGGCCAAACCCTGTATTAAACAGGAATAGACAGTGCTGCCACTGCCCTGTGGAACTGTTCCCCAGCAACAATCAGCGCCCTCAGGAGAGAAGCAACAAAATTGGGGGGTGGGGGTGGTAATATGACCTATTTTGCCCTGTGTGGCTCTCTGGATATGTTCTGATCACTAAAGAACGGCTTGCATTTCTATGATCTCAGTATTCTGCGGCGAGTGACTCACCTCCTGACTCCCCAAAGCCTTTCCACCATCGACAGGGCACAAGTCAGGAGTGTGATGGAATACTCTCCACTTGCCTGGATGAGTGCAGCTCCAACAACACTCAAGAAGCTTGACACCATCCAGGACAAAGCAGCCTGCTTGATTGGCACCCCATCCACCACCCTAAACATTCACTCCCTTCACCACCGGCGCACCGTGGCTGCAGTGTGCACCATCCACAGGATGCACTGCAGCAACTCGCCAAGGCTTCTTCGACAGCACCTCCCAAACCCGCGACCTCTACCACCTAGAAGGACAAGGGGGCAGCAGGCACATGGGAACAACACCACCTGCACGTTCCCCTCCGAGTCACACACCATCCCGACTTGGAAATATATCGCCGTTCCTTCATCGTCGCTGGGTCAAAATCCTGGAACTCCCTTCCTAACAGCACTGTGGGAGAACCTTCACCACACGGACTGCAGCGGTTCAAGAAGGCGGCTCACCACCACCTTCTCAAGGGCAATTAGGGATGGACAATAAATGTCGGCCTTGCCAGCGACGCCCACATCCCATGAACGAATAAAAAAAAGGATGTCCCAAAGTGCTTCACAGCCAATGAGGTACTTTGTGAAGTGTAGTCACTGTTGTAATGTAGGAAACGCACACAGTAAGATCCCACAAACAGCACTGAGATAAATGACTCAGTGAGGTAAAAGAACAAACTTGCATTTATGTAGCTCCTTTCACGACCCCAGAACCCTACGATCCCAAAGCGCCCCACAAATTTAGCAGTGAGACCAATACCTCATTGCACCTTAGCCCGATCCTGCCCTCTGACCTCCATATATGAGCATCGCCAGCGGGAGTCACATATCAATCAGAAGTGGGAACCCTGACCTGAAGTATGATTTTGGCCTCCCTACAGACTTCACACCACCAGCTGAGATCAACTAATTCAGTACAGACCCGGGATCTAAACCTGAACTCTGCTGGTCTGGACGGTTCAGCTACTCACTGGTTTAAACTAACTGACGAGGTAATAGTAACTAATCACAACCGTGTTTGTCTCTATATCTCTTGCACCACATGAATTCAACTTTAAAAAAAATTTAATATGTTGTTTAATATTTTCATGCATTTTGTAAAAGACTTCTCAAAAATGTGAAGGAAAAATTACATTTATTTAAATTTTCCTCAAGATAAGGGGTCGGCCATTTAGGACCGAGATGAGAGAAAGGATCTTCACTCAGAGGGTTGTGAATCTTTAGAATTCTCTACCCCAGAGGGCTGTAGATGCTCAGTCGTTGAGTATATTCAAGACTGAGATCTATAGATTTTTGGACACTAAGGGAATCAAGGGATATGGGGATCAGGCGGGAAAGTGGAGTTGAGATAGAAGATCAGCCATGATCTTACTGAATGGCGGAGCAGGCTCGAGCAGCTGAATGGCCTACTCCTGCTTCTCTTTCTTGTGTTCTTAAGTTTGTGACATTCCACTGAATTATTTTCCTGACTGAAAAGTCATCAATAACACATCTGTAATTGTTTTAAAATTGCAAATTAGAATCTTAATAAACCACATGCTGCTGTCCCTTAATTTGCCTTTAATGCAGCTCAAACCAAGATCATAGTGACAAATCCCCAGGACCAGATGGTTTCCATCCCAGGGTTTTAAAGGAAGTAGGTGAGCACATTGCAGATGCCCTAACTATAATCTTTCAAAGTTCTCTAGATTCAGGAACTGTCCCTCTAGATTGGAAAATTGCACATCACTCCGCTTTTCAAGAAAGGAGAGAGAGGGAAACCAAGGAATTATAGACCAGTTAGCCTAACATCTGTTGTGGGGAAAATGCTGGAGTCTATAATTAAGGCTAGGGTGACTGAACACCTTGAGAATTTTCAGTTAATCAGAGAGAGCCAGCATGGATTTGTGAAAGGTAGGTCATGTCTGACAAACCTGATTGAATTTTTTGAAGAGGTGACTAAAGTAGTGGTCAGGGGAATGTCAATGGATGTTATTTATATGGACTTCCAGAAGGCATTTGATAAAGTCCCACATAAGAGACTGTTAGCTAAGATAGAAGCCCATGGAATTGAGGGAAAAGTACGGACTTGGTTAGGAAGTTGGCTGAGCGAAAGGCGACAGAGAGTAGGGATAATGGGTAGGTACTCACATTGGCAGGATGTGACTAGTGGAGTCCCGCAGGGATCTGTCTTGGGGCCTCAATTATTCACAATATTTATTATCGACTTAGATGAAGGCATAGAAAGTCTCATATCTAAGTTTGCCGATGACACAAAGATTGGTGACATTGTAAGTAGTGTAGATGAAAACATAAAATTACAAAGCGATATTGATAGATTAGGTGAATGGGCAAAACTGTGGCAAATGGAATTCAATGTAGACAAATGTGAGGTCATCCACTTTGGATCAAAAAAGGATAGAACAGGGTACTTTCTAAATGGTAAAAAGTTAAAAACAGTGGATGTCCAAAGGGACTTAGGGGTTCAGGTACGTAGATCATTGAAGTGTCATGAACAGGTGCAGAAAATAATCAATAAGGCTAATGGAATGCTGGCCTTTATATCTAGAGGACTGGAGTACAAGGGGGCAGAAGTTATGCTGCAGCTATACAAAACCCTGGTTAGACCGCACCTGGAGTACTGTGAGCAGTTCTGGGCACCGCACCTTCGGAAGGACATATTGGCCTTGGAGGGAGTG
Organism: Heptranchias perlo; assembly: GCF_035084215.1. Taxonomy (NCBI): domain Eukaryota; kingdom Metazoa; phylum Chordata; class Chondrichthyes; order Hexanchiformes; family Hexanchidae; genus Heptranchias; species Heptranchias perlo. The sequence goes on along the minus strand of NC_090355.1, from coordinate 34,530,928 downwards.
CAGCGTAGGTTTACTAGAATGATACCCGGACTTCAAGGGTTAAGTTACGAGGAGAGATTACACAAATTGGGGTTGTATTCTCTAGAGTTTGGAAGGTTAAGGGGTGATCTGATCGAAGTTTATAAGATATTAAGGGGAACGGATAGAGTGGGTAGAGAGAAAAACTATTTCCGCTGGTTGGGGATTCTAGGAGTCGGGGGCACAGTCTAAAAATTAGAGCCAGACCTTTCAGGAGCGAGATTAGAAAACATTTCTACACACAAAGGGTGGTAGAAGTTTGGAACTCTCTTCCGCAAACGGCAATTGATACTAGCTCAATTGCTAAATTTAAATGTGAGATAGATAGCTTTTTGGCAACCAAAGGTATTAAGGGATATGGGCCAAAGGCAGGTATATGGAGTTAGATCACAGATCAGCCATGATCTTATCAAATGGCGGAGCAGGCACGAGGGGCTGAATGGCCTACTCCTGTTCCTATGTACCTATCACATACACCTATTGATAATGGCTCAAAGTACAAAATAGAGCAGCTAACCCTTTGTGATCAAAACTTTATTTTAATATTGATAGAAGAAAAATAAACAAACTGTAATGGTCGTGGGTTTTACACGTCACAAAGTACTTTACCAAAAGTGGCACTGAATGTAAAATGTAACATCCTTAACGTTGCATTGTGTTTACCATCAGTAAGTGTGACCAGCAGCAAATAGATTGACTCAGTGACCAACTGACTACAGGTCCTCTTCGCCCTGCAACCTCTCTATCTCTTTAAAAACAAACCTCCTCTAAACCAATCTGTTTGAACACACTTTTGATTGTCTCCCGACCCTTCTATTGCTTGGTGTCCGGTTACTGCCTGTGAAGCGTCTTGGGATGTTTTAAAGAAAAACTTGCATTTATGTAGCGCCTTTCATGACCTCAGGACGTCCCAAAGCGTTTCACAAAATGAAGTACTTTTGAAGCGTAATCACTGTTGTAATGTAGGAAACACGGCAGCTAATTTGCGCATAGCAAGCTCCCATAAACAGCAGTGTGATAATGACCAGTTAATCTTTTTTTCCAGTGGTGTTGGTTGAAGGATAAATATAGGCCAGGATACTGGACAGAACTTCCCTTCTCCTCTTCAAATAGTGGGATCGTCCATGTCCACCTGAGAGGGGAAAAGGGGCCTCGATTTAATGTCTCATCTGAAACACAGCACCTCTGACTAACAATACGTTACAGTAACCGTTTCAAATCAGAGTCCAATCAGTACCCCAAACACAGTATTTAAAAATACTCTCAAAATATAGTGATGTCAATCTTTTTTTTCTCATAAAAATAAAATTAAAAGTTTGTTGTAAACATCTCTCCACTGCCTCTATAGAAAAGTTAAAGCTGGATTAATCATTTGAAAGAAAAAACCCTAACACGTGGGATTGTCCAAACACAGCACGATAGCCGAGCTCCAGCTGAAGCTGCCTTTATGGTCGCTGCTCCGACTGACAGGGTTTAAACTCCCATTGACTGGGAGGGGGTGGTGATTAACACCTCACAGCTCAAACCCAGACAACCCGAAACATGCCAACACCGACTGAGTGACACAGATACAATCCAGATGTTCTCGGTTTGATGGCATTTCGTCTCGACAGTAACCGATGATACGACAGATCCCCCTAATTAACCGGAAAGGTGGGGGCCAGGCGAGACCCAACTCCTGCTTTGTCCACCCGCAACATCACGGGTGGTCCACGGCCCCGGGGGGAGGGAACACGACTTTAAAGTAAGAGGCTTGTTTGCACTTCAAACGATCCCTCGCCGATTCTAGGCCTTCGCCTGCTGGCGGTTTGCAGTAATTCGCCAAATCTTCTTCAGCAGCACCTCTCAGACCCGCAACCACCACCTAGAAGGACAAGGGCAGCAGGTGCATGGGAACACCATCACCTCCATTTTCTCCAAGTCACACACCGTCCCGACTTGGACATATATCGGCCGTTCCTTCATCGTCGCTGGGTCAAAATCCTGGAACTCCCTACCTCACAGCACTGTGGGAGAACCTTCACCACACGGACTGCAGCGGTTCAAGAAGGTGGCTCACCACCACCTTCTCAAGGGCAATAAATGCTGGCCTTGCCAGTGTCACTTACATCCCCCAAGAATGAATAAAATAAAAAGATCTGAACCATCTGATGTCTCGAGGCTGCAGCACGGCTGTCTGAAGTAACTTTTACTACCAGTTAGGGGAAATCTTAAAATGCTCCAACAATAGTCCACTCCCAATAATTCAACGGTTATGATTCTACACTTAAAAGTTTTGAATTATTCAATAATAATTCGAAGCAGGCAATATAAATGACATGGCGATGTGGATATTTAGTGCTTAAAAAATTCCAAATGATCAGATAATTTGAATGAAGCGACTTGGGATTAAGAATAAACTTTACCAACTAATTTAAGTATTCAAAGGAAATGAAGGGGAGCAATTCATTAATGTCAATATTTCCTTTCCCCTCTCCTGGCAAACTCCTACCTCGGTCACTACCAGACGTGCCATTTATTTACTGCCTGCGCTTATGGCCTTGAGATTATTGCTTCTTTTCAGAATGTTGCTGACAAACAGGAGGCCAGACGCCCGTTCAATGCTCTCAATCGGCACCAGATAGCATTCGAGGGAGTTATTCTCCATCACTGGCTGGTTCGGCATCACGTACGATCGCAGTTCGATTTCTCCGTTATGCTTTTCCAGTATCACTACTTTAAAGATATGCGTCGGGACAGCGACGTTATTCTTCCCGATGACCTGATACTTCACATACATCTTCCCGTCTGGCTCCATCCTGTTAAAAAAAACCCAAACAAGCCTGTTTTAAAAGAACTTGCATTTAGACAGCACCTTTCATGGACATCCCAAAGCACTTCACAGTCAATTAATTACTTTTTGAAGTGCAGTCGCCGTTGTAATGTAGGCAAACACGATAGCCAATTTACGCACAGCACGATCCCACTAACAGCAATGAAATAAATGACCAGCTTGTTTGTTTTTGATGTCGTTTGAGGGATAATTGTTGGCCAGGACACCGGGAGAACTCCCCTGCTCTTCTTAGGGGCAAAGATTGAGGGGTGATCTGAACTAGGTCAATGGGAACTTTTACATCCCCCTGAACAGAGGCCTTTGTTTAATGTCTCATCTGAAAGACAAGACTTTGAGCAATGCAGCACTCCCTCAGTACTGCACTGATGTACCTTGTAGATTGTGTGCTGAAGTCTCTAGAGTGGGACGTGAACCCATGATCTTCTGCCTCAGAGATGAGAGGCAAGCTGACACATAATTGCTGGATAGTAAATAAACGCATAAACTTGGCCTGTATTCCCTTGAATGTAAAAGAGTGAGGGGTGATCTGATCGAGGTGTTTAAAACGTTAAAAGGATTCAAAGGGTAGGTACAGAGAAGCTACTTCCTCTGGTGGGGGGAATCAAGAATGAGAGGATATAATCTTAAAATTAGTGCCAGGCCGTTTAGGAGCAAAATCAGGAAGCCTTTTTTCACACAAAGGGGAGTGGAAATCAGGAACTCTCTCCCTCAAAAGGCTGTGGATGCTGGGGGTCAATTGGAAATTTCAAGACAGATATCGATAGATTTTTGTTAGGTAAGGGTATCGAGGGATATGGAGCAAATGAGTTAAGATATAGATCAACCATGATCTAACCGAATGGCAGAGCAGGCTCGAGGGGCTGAATGGCCTCCTCCTGTTCCGAAATAAATTTTACAGTGTTCAATCGCTGAGTTCATCAACTCTGTTGAGAAGGAAACTCAATTTGTGTTTAAAGGGTTAATCAATTTGTGGGAACTGCTTCTTTGTAACATTGTGAGAATCCCTTTTTACTGAGACTGGTCCGTGGTGGTTTTTTTTGGGGGGTGGGGTGGGGGGTGGGCGGGGCGCAGTGTTGCTCTTTACACACACTCTCTCTCTCTCCCCCCACCCCGCCGCCGCCGCCCCTCGTGTTCTCTGCATCCCAGGCCGGGTGAACGAGCTGCTTCTGGGACTCCACCAAGGCTGCTCGTGCAGGTTGCAAGGAGTCTCCTCCCACTATCCCCACACTTCCTCCTGGGCCTCTCCTCGATGGGTCCCGGGGGTACTGCCGAATTCGGGAGGTTATAGCATGGGGTTGTGGTGGGGCACCGTGCTGAGCTGTTCTGTGAAGTCTGTCTTCCTGTCTCACCCATTTCCTTCCTTCCCCTCCTGAAAGTGTTGATTCACCTCTTTGCGGAACAGTTGCAAATGTAGCGGCCTCCTTCCAGTACCTCACCTAGGGTGGCCATCATTAACTTTTGAATCCTGAAAGTGAGTAAGGCTATTTGACCATGGAAGGCATCACAGCCGAGTTCAACCTGTCCATACGCGAATTACACTGGGTTTAATAATAGATCCTTTTCTGTTCTACGTAACCTGATGGATAGGTAGAGGCATACCTCGGCAGGTAGAGGGGTCCAGTGCAGACGTACACGTTCTTGTTGTATTTGGTCAGGCTCCGGCAGTACTTCTCAAGGTTGTTCCAGGCATTTTGATTTAAATTAGGATTCTAAAGGAGGAAATGAAGAGAAACAGAGCAAATACAAACTAACCCTCGTACAGATAATCTGTTTTAGTGATGTTGGTTGAGGGATAAATATTGGCCCCAGGACACCGGGGAGAACTCCCCTGCTCTTATTCGAAATAGTGCCAAGGGATCTTTTATGTCCATCCGAGAGGGCAGACAGGGCCTCGGTTTAAAGTCTCATTTGAAAGACGGCACCTCCGACAGTGCAGCACTCCTTCGGTACTGTACTGGAGGGTCAGCCTAGATTATGTGATCAAGACTCTGGAGGGGGACTTGAATCCACAACCTTCTGACTCAGAGCATTCTGACGTGAGGCCAATGAATTCGATGTGGTAAGTGTAGCAATGCTCGAGAGGAACAGGTGACTTTGGACCTATGATTCCCAAATCTTTCCACCACTGGGGGTTTTCGTCGCCTCATGTCTGGGTCTGTTGGAGACTAATTGATTGCTACGATTAGTCAACAACTCCATTATCGTTGTAGCAGGTGACCACTAGGATGGTAGAAGGCGAACTAGATGAACCTTTGTAAACAATTTTACAACACCAAGTTATAGTCCAGCAATTTTATTTTAAATTCACAAGCTTTCGGAGGCTTCCTCCTTCGTCAGGTGAACGATGTGAAAATGAACCTTGGTCGTCTTTCGTCCGGCAATTCCTATGTTTCAGTGTAAAAGTAACAAGAGTACTTCACCTCAAGCCATTTGATTCACTTGTGAAGGGTCACCATTGTCCATGATGCTGTCCTCCATGATGTTTGAAGATAATTAAATAGAAAACCTTGCCAAAGTAGAGATGAACACAGGACGACGTGTTTCAAGGGTGCAGCACAGCTCAGGGTATTGATGATCTTGTTGAATGGTACAACCCACATGCACAATTTATATAATCTCAATCCCAACCTATGGCTCCCTTGTAACGCACTCCAGACCGTCATTAAAAAAACAGGAAGTGCACAGATCCGTCAACGGAGAGGGAGGAAAAATTTGCAGGGCTGGGGGGAATGAGCAGGGTGGGTCTAATTGGATAGTTCTATCAAAGAGCTGGCACAGACACGATGGGCCGAATGGCCTCCTTCTGTGCTGTCAGGTTCTATGAAGGCTGGCCAGCTCCTGCGTGGGACTGACCAAAGCAAAGAGCGGAATGGGATCATATCAAGTGTGCTAGATACTGGTACAAAGAGTGGGTTTAACAAATCTACTACTGGCACCCACACCCCTCCCCTGTTTACCTGCGGCACCACGTTGCTGAGGTAGAAGGTGTCGTCCATGCATTTCTGGCTGTGCCTGTGGTTGGCGGCCGCCGCCAGGTGGCCCCGGTCGAAGCCGCTGCCTTTGAAGTCGCCGTTCCGGGCTCGGTGGTACTCGTGCACCGACTCATCCTCCCTGAACTCGCACCGACCGCGGTCGGAGCAGGCCTGGCCCAGCCTGACCTCGTCCAGCTGCTCCAGCACCCACTGGGCGTTCCTGGTGCGGGGGTCGTAGGCCAGCACGTAGGACTCGCGGGACTTGATGTGGGACAGAGCCGGGAAGCCGAACTTCATGATCTCGGCGGTCCGGCTAGGGGACAGCGGAGCCGGGCCGGAGGGCACCAGCGTCCCGCCGCCGCCGATGGCATCCGCGGCTACAGCCGGGATCGGGATCACCGGGAAGCGGACGAGAGAGTCGGAAGCCTCGCCGTCCCGGTGGGTCCTGAATCCGGCCCCTAGCCCGGCTCCCGCGGCCAAGGAAACTCCCGCCAGCAGCCACCGCGAGCGGAGAACGCGCCGCATTCTAGAACGTTGCGACTGAGCGAGGAGTAACTGTTTCTTTTTTTGTGAATGGAAACTTGTCAATTTGACATTGGGCCGCGCGCGACGCCACCCCCGAAGTGTAACCAAATCAGCCAGCTGGCGCGGGAAAGTGACGCCTTAACCTCCTTCTTAAAAGGGCAATGCCCCCAAATTCCTATCGGTCCCATCGATCTCTTGAGACGGGACTGACTATTATCGATTTTCAATTGTAAATTTCTAAACCTGAGATTTATAGATTTTTGTTCGGCAAGGGTATTTGAATGGCAGAACAGGCTCAAGGGGCTGAATGGCCTACCCTTGTTCCTATGTCCATAACCCACCCTTCCTCTCAAGCAAAGCTCTGCAAGTCAGTCAGCACCTGTTGCAGGTATCTAGCCTTCATTAGAAGGGTCCACACCTGAAATGTTACCTTGGCTGTCATCTCTGTAGATGCTGCCTGACCTGCTGAGTCTTTCCAACATTTTGTGTTACAGATTTCCAGCATCTGCAGTTTTTTGCTTCACTGCTGTTGTCCCGACTTGGACCAGCGACAATGAATGAACTCCCTACCTGACATCACTGTAGGAGTACCTTCACCCCACAGACTGCACCTCCTCAAAGGCAACTAGGGATGGGCAATAAATGCTGGCCTTGCCAGTGACCCCCACATCCCAAGAATGAATTAAAAAAAATAAAATTAATTGAAAAGCAGTTCTTCTTTCCCAGAGAGTAGTGAGCCTCTGGAATATGTTGCTGGCTGGTGGGATGGGTGCTGACTCTCTGTTTGCCTTCAAGAGGAAGCTGGACTGGTTCTTGACTGGGACAGAGATTGCATCATATAGAAGGTAAGTAACTTTATAGATAACACTTGATCCACGTAATCTCCTGGACTGGTTTCGATTGCTCGAAGGGATCGGTGAGGGATGTAGTACTCCAGATGGGATCTGACCAAGGCACTTTACAGCTGACAATTGTAAACAATTTTACAACACCAAGTTATAGTCCAACAATTTTATTTGAAAATCACAAGCTTGCGGAGGCTTCCTCCTTCCTCAGGTGAATGTCAAGAAATTCTCGAACCTTTCGCATTTATAAATCACAGAACAATACCTGGTGATTACAGATAGTCTTTCCAACTGCCCGTTGCCAAGGCAATCAAAGTGTTCAGACAGAGAGGTGTTACCTACAGGGCCACCGAATATACAAACCACCAAAAAAAAGAGGCAGAAACATCCGGAAGGAAGAGAAAGACAGCAAATGACCCGTTATATTATAAACAGATAACTTTTGTTCGCTGGTGGGGTTACGTGTAGCGTGACATGAACCCAAGATCCCGGTTGATGCCGTCCTCATGGGTGCGGAACTTGGCTATCAATTTCTGCTCGACGATTTTGCGTTGTCATGTAGATCGAAGGCCGCCTTGGAGTATGCTTACCCGAAGGTCGGTGGCTGAATGTCCTTGACTGCTGAAGTGTTCCCCGACTGGAAGGGAACCCTCCTGTCTGGCGATTGTTGCGCGGTGTCCGTTCATCCGTTGTCGCAGCGTCTGCATGGTCTCGCCAATGTACCATGCTCTGGGGCATCCTTTCCTGCAACGTATGAGGTAGACAACGTTGGCCGAGTCACAGGAGTATGAACCATGCACCTGGTGGGTGGTGTCCTCTCGTGTGATGGTGGTATCTGTGTCGATGATCTGGCATGTCTTGCTGAGGTTACCGTGGCAGGGTTGTGTGGTGTCGTGGATGCTGTTCTCCTGAAAGCTGGGTAATTTGCTGCGAATGATGGTCTGTTTGAGGTTGGGTGGCTGTTTAAAGGAGAGTAGTGGAGATGTGGGGATGGCCATAGCGAGGTGTTCGTTGTCATTGATGACATGTTGAAGGCTGCGGAGAACATGGTGTAGTTTCTCCGCTCCGGGGAAGTACTGGACGACGAAGGGTACTCTGTTGGTTGTGTCCCGTGTTCGTCTTCTGAGGAGGTCTATGCGATTCTTCGCTGTGGCCCGTCGGAACTGTCGATCGATGAGTCGAGCGTCATATCCTGTTCTTACTAGGGCGTCTTTCAGCGTCTGTAGGTGTCCATCGTGTTCCTCCTCGTCTGAGCAGACCCTGTGTATTCGCAGGGCCTGTCCATAGGGGATGGCCTCTTTGACGTGGTTAGGGTGGAAGCTGGAAAAGTGGAGCATCGTGAGGTTGTCAGTGGGCTTGCGGTAGAGTGAGGTGCTGAGGTGCCCGTCTTTGATGGAGATTCGTGTGTCCAAGAAAGAAACTGATTCTGAGGAGTAATCCATGGTGAGCTTGATGGTCGGATGGAACTTGTTGATGTTATCGTGTAGTCTCTTTAGTGATTCTTCACCGTGGGTCCATAGACAGAAAATGTCGTCGATGTATCTGGTGTATAGCGTTGGTTGGAGGTCCTGTGCAGTGAAGAAGCCCTGCTCGAACTTGTGCATGAAAATGTTGGTGTGTTGGGGTGCGAATTTGGTCCCCATGGCTGTTCCGTGTGTTTGGGTAAAGAACTGGTTATCGAAGGTGAAGATATTGTGATCCAGGATGAAGCGGATGAGTTGTCGGATGGCGTCTGGAGATTGGCTGTTGTTGGTGTTGAGTATTGATGCTGTCGCAGCGATGCAGTCATCGTGGGGGATACTGGTGTAGAGTGCCGAGACGTCCATCGTGGTGAGAAGTGTTCCTGGTTCAACTGGTCCGTGGGTACTGAGTTTTTGTAGGAAGTCTGTAGTGTCGCAACAGAAGCTGGGGGTTCCCTGTACGATGGGTTTCAGGATGCCCTCGATGTATCCAGAGAGGTTCTCACACAGGGTTCCGTTGCCTGATACGATAGGACGTCCGGGTGTGTTGGCTTTGTGTATCTTTGGGAGGCAGTAGAAGTCTCCCACGCGGGGAGTACGTGGGATGAGAGCACGTAGGATGCTTTGAAGGTCTGGATCGAAGGTCTCGATCAGTTTGTTGAGCTGGTGGGTGTGTTCTTTGGTCGCATCTGCGGGTAACCGTCTGTAGTGTTCCTGGTTGTCCAGTTGTCGGTATGCTTCTTTGCAATAGTCCGTTCTGTTCTGCATGACGATGGCTCCTCCTTGTCCGCTGGTTTGATGACGATGTTGCGGTTGGTCTTGAGAGCGTTGCGTTGTGCTCGGGTGACATTCTGGACTGTCTTCTGAGTGCGCCTGATGAATCTGGCATTGACGCATTTCCTGACAGCTTGAGCATACATGTCCAGCTGAGGGCAGCGACCCTCCGGAGGAGTCCAGTTTGACTCTTTCCTCTTCGGTTGCTGTACCGCGGATCCCTCTGTCTGCTGTTCCGGATCGTTGATTGTCTCATTGGGTTCGCTGCTGAAATCTTGGGGTTTGTGGAAAAATTCCCGGAGCCTCATTCTCCTGATGAATTCCTCTGTGTCCGCCGCGAGACTAATGGGGTCCATTTTGGTAGTGGGGCAGAAATTGAACCCTCAGCTGAGAACTTCGATTTCGTCTGGTTGAAGGGTGTGGTCGGACAAATTGACGATAGACTTCCCTGTGGTTGCAACCATGGTACCAGGGGAAGCTTGATCGATGCTGGTGGTGATGCCGAGTTTCTCAAGCTTCCTGCTCTTGGTTTTCATGTAGGCAGCGTAGTTCCATTGCCTCGTCTGTTTGGCGGTGTCTCGCAGCTGGTCTGCTGTGTCCGGAGTACAGGTTGAGAGTATGGGCTCTATCTTAGTTTCGAGGTTGCGGCGTCTGCTGTAAAGTTGGTGTACGAGATGGCTTTACAGCTGAAGCATTCCAACCCCCTTGAAATAAAGGCCAACATTTCATTAGCCTTTTTGATCATTTTTTTTGGTACCTGAAGGAAGGGAAGAGTGAAAGAGGTGGAGTTCCACAAGTATGTGAAGTCCTGGAAAAGAATGAATTGGAGTAGGAGATGGACTTTTAAAAGTGAATTAAATACATACTTGAATAGGAGAAATTTGCAAGGCTATGGGGGGGGGGGGGAAAAGAGAAAGAGCAGGGGAGTGGGACCAATTGGATAGCTCTTTCAAAGAACCGTCACAGGCACGATGGGCTGAAAGGTCTCCTTCTGTGCTGTATGATTCTATGGTGTGATGGTTTCCACACAGTGAGGATGTTATGAGGAGGAAGAGTGTGGGCAGGATGGCGATAATTGGATGATGCTCATCTTGCAGTCTTCTCTCCTCCCCCAACTTGGGTTGTATTCCCCGCAAACCAATCACGTAATATTCACGGTGTTCCTCAATTTTTGGTTAAATTTTAGCCCTACGCAAACAGCAACCAACATGATAATGTTCGATAGTTTTTTTTTTAATTCATTTTTTTCCGAAACATAACAATTAAACGCTGAGTGCGTTGAACAGAATACACTACCAAATTTTTTCAATTCTAAAATTCAGGTAAAGACATTGAGCAGAATTTGTAAATTTCTTTTTTAAATACAAGTGCACATTTTTCAGGGGAAATATCACACAGTAAATAAACCTTCATTAAAACAGATACACAATCAGGAGCTTACACGGAAGAAATCCAAATGAATTGGCCCCAAAAAAAAACCTCCATAAAGGAGCTCGAGACTTACGATTTGTAGAAGATGCAGGGGTTTCTGTTAAAGTTTGGCAGAGTTTGGATAATGCACCACACTTATGTTTACTGTAACCAAGTGCCATCGGACAGATGACGACACTGGGGGGAGGTGGGAAGCTACTAATCCAAAAATAACAGAAAAAAAGAATGTGATCCCTTTAAATAATTTACTCGTAGTCCAGTAAAAACAAAGTTAGCGTGTAGAAGATAAATGATTTCTTTCCTTGTTTTGTTGCATTTCTGATACATCGAGTTAATTTAGTTGGATTTTTTGACCTGTGTGACATGCAACAAATTAAAAACCTGCCACTCACTGAATGGCCAGCCTCAGGCACGAAATAAGAGCCTACATTATAAGTGATGCAAAAATAAGTTACTGGCTCCTACAGTGCAATATATTCTAGTTTCTATACATCATGCATTAGCAATTGGCATTCATTCCCGCCAGCATCTGCTCTGTAATTTAGTGTCGAGGTCTGTTTCATTGCTGCCTTACTGGCCCTTCTCAAATAATTTAATGAAGACACATAATCAGGTGTACAGGACAGTAATAGGCTATCTATCCCCCCCAGTCCTGCTGACATTGATGGCACACGGTTTGGTACAGTTTACATAGAGTAACAGTCACAAACATATCAATAGCTTTATTGTATGTAGTATCCTACAGCAGTCATAGTGACACCTCAGTACTCGTGAGTGGGGAGTCACTAGCTTTGGTCATTCATGTTTCAAAGGGATTAGCTCTGGTTATAGTGATTGCTAAACTCCACCTCTCTCTGCTCCCTCCCGGGTTCACCCACAGATGCTCATGTCTACATTTTTTGGTTATTACAATGATGGCGGGTGAATGCATCAGCTGTAATCCAACTGAGAGTTGGGTTCTCAGAGGTCAGGTATTCCAATTCGATGGGAGGTAACATAATTATAGCTGCTGCCTCACCTCACACACCTTTCTGCAAAGAAACATCAGGGACAGATGTGGAGTATTTGATAGGGCCTCTCTCTGTTCTGGGAGTACAGAACCACATTAACTCTCCACAAGACTCAGCAATCCCATATCTGAGCCAGGCAGATGTGCAGTACTCCACAGCTGGATCACTGATCCGCCAACCTGGCTCATCAATGGGTCCAAGGAGGGGCAGCCCCCTTCTATTAGGGGCCGGGGTCCTTCCCCACTCTGCTCCAGACAACCCCGCAAGCAGTGGGAAGCTTACCAGTGCTTTCCTTTCCATTGGCCGAGACCACTTGGCCAAAAACTGCCCTCCTGGGGGGAGCCGAGTGCAAGTGTGACACGAAAGGTCGGTTTGACCTGGAGTCACCCGAGTGTCTAATCTCCCTGCCCCCCCAAGCATCGTAGCTGCCCTCACAGATACATCGTGCTGTGAGTCCCCTCCACTCTAACCCTCATATCCAAGAGAGAATCTATTTCAACCAAGGCCTGGCTTTAAAAAAAAGCGATGAAGATTTACAATAAGGCAGATACACAAGAATAATTGTAATTAGGTGAAACAGCTCAGTGGAGGTGGTATTGGTCTCTCTTTAGTGTTAACGTGTCCTGCAGGTCTCTGTGACGTCAACATAACACAATTAAGACACCGGTCATTTCATATCTAGTTATAAATGAACACAATTCTAACCATTTTCAACCTACTTCAATCAACTCTAAAATAATACTGGGCAGTAGCAGAAATAACACCTTCTGTTATAGGTTTATTTTAATGCTCTTTGTTCCAAAACTGACCACCACTGCCATTACTCCCCCAACAGATATAGAGAGAGACAGCGTGCGTGAGACACAAAAGTGTCAATGAGTGAGAAGCAGAGAGAGAGAGAGAGAGACTTATTTGTTATGTCTCATGCAAGGTGTTGAGAGACAGGCAAAATACAGAGTGAGCGCAGGCGTGTGAGAGATGATGAGAGACAGAGTGCGAGAGAGACAGAGTGTGTGTAGAAACTCACAAGGGGAATGTTCTCGAACTGGGATCAATACTGCAGTCTTAGGGCAGTGTCAGTTTGTTTTGCAAAGCCCACTCAATGCAGATCTACCCTGAAATGCTGTTGATTTTTCTTTTACCTGAGTTACGAGCACTTAGTACTATTGCCAGAGCTTAACAGGGCAACTGTATATAAAAAAACCCCAGCTTTTTGAAACCAAAATCTCAAAACTACATTAACCAGAACAAGGTCGAATTTTTTAAAATATATTTCCATTACTTACTTCCCAAACAAGTAAATTTTGTTTCAAATACAAAAACCAGTGTCCTATGGACTATTAGCCACTGAGATATCGATTACATACTTTAAAGTTTGCATTTCCATACACAAGGAATATGTAATACACTGAATCGACACAGGTCTGATGTACACTATGACCCCACAAAATATATCCACAAATTTGAAAATTAAAAACAAATAAAAGCATCATTGTATTCCCAGTCCATAATCTGGAAGCAATTCACCTTTTGACACAATCTTGCCACACAACTGCAGGCGTGAATTCACTCGAGCACGAAACTCAAGGGGGTTAAGAGAACAGAATCTGTGCGGCATTAACAGTGGAATGACCTTTGCCCTCAGATACCGTGAGAGAAATGGGGCAAAGATGGAGGAGAAATGCTGATATTAACCCTCCAGTGACAAAGCCCAAACATTGCCTCCTTAGGCAAGGTTAAGGCTGGAGGAGGCAAAAGCTGAGCTAACATGCAGTCAGAGAAAGGAAATGAAGATGAGCTTGCAAGGTACAAGAACTCTTGTTACTTGGAATTTTCCCCTTGATGGGGGACGGAGGGAGAAAAGAGAGTATGATGGGCTTAGAAAAAAACTGGTTTGGTCCTGGAGTGCAGCACCTGGCTGCTGGTCGAGGACACTGTCCCTTAGTGTCGAGCAGAAGTGTCCAAAATGTGGCTCCTGGGCAGCCCAAGTCCCAGCAATCCAACTCTGAGCCCAGGCAACCTTCCTGGGCTGAGGTTTCCTTATTCGTTGGTTTGTCCCGTTTGAGGGATGAATGAATTGAGGTGTTTAAGATGATTAAAAGGAGTTGAGGGGGTAAATAGAGAGAAACTATTTCCTCTGGTGGGGGGAGTCCACAACATGGGGGCATAATCTTAAAATTAGAGCCAGGCCGTTCAGGGGTGATGTCAGGAAGCACTTCGTCACACAAAGCGGAGTGGAAATCTGGAAAACTCTCCCCCAAAAAGCTGTTGAGGCTGGGGCTCAATTGAAAATTTCAAAATATCGTGCCCTAACAATCTCAGTTAAGAGTTACAGAACCAAGGCAGGTAGATGGAGTTAAGAGATAGACCAGTCTTGATCTAATTGAATTGCAGAACAGGCCCAAGGGGCTGAACGGCCTCCTCCTGTTCCTATGAAAATTGTGGGCCTGGAGGTTTGGAAAGTACTGTTGCCTCAATGGTGGATAAATTCTGAATCTGAACCCCAGAATCTGTTAGTATCATGAACTCGGGATACATGGGGATTAATTGGATTTAAACTCTATACCCGATACCCCCCTCCTCCAAGACTCCCTGTGTAGCCCCTTGGAGAAACGGGTGAACACACCCTGGTGAAATTGGCTTGTACTGTGCGACACTGCCATCCAGTACTAGCAAAACAAAGGCTTTTATTTTTTGGCATTCTGAACAAATCAGAAAGGGCCCCCCCCCGTTCCCCCTCAAAAGACAAGTGACTTCCCGGAGAACAAGGCTGAGCAGTCTGAGAAAGGTGCAACGGGAGAAAGAACGGGCCCCAGAGCATGAAAACCGCACAGAACGCTCCAAATCTTGACATCACATCACTATGACAAATCCTGAAGATGTAACAGTCAAAAAAAAAGACAATTATCTACTGGGCCAAACATCACTGGGCAGAAAATGCAGATGGCTCTAAGTGGGAATATTTTAACTGCAGGTTGTGGATCCCTTGCAGATTCTACCCCCGCCCCCTCCTCACCAGCACTTTAATTTTGATCAGTGGTGCGCTTAAAAGTTGCCAGTGTTCTGTCCCTCTTGTCCACTTAACACTGAAGAAAGTTTCTACTTTGCCTTGCAGTTAACTAGCACTCCGCTTCCAGGCACTTTCATTCAGACTCTCTTAACTTTAAACGTTGCCGGGTTTGGAGAGAAGCAGAGAACTGGCCGATCGCAAGACCAACTGGTACAGTAACTGGCTGGAGAGGCCCTCCAATGTTAGGTGGGCCAAACCCTGGCACTTAAACACACAGCTGGCACTACTGGAGGGGGTGGGGAGATCTGATCAGGAAAGTTGTGCTGTCAGGTGAAAACTGTGGGATGTTGCAAACTTACAAATCACTTGCCTCAATTATCAAAAGATAAACCTCGATATTACACACACTGGACGTAGATTTTTAACCCTGGGATGATTCTAAATACATGCAAACAGTCACCGTTAAAAATAGAAAGGTGACGTTTTCTGACTCATGCATACATTACAAACACAGCTAATTATCGACTGCCTATTAGGGTCTTAGATTTTATGATACACTCACACTTCATTATAGAATACAATCTACGCTAAGAACTGTTGGGATTGTAGCTTTCAAATCAATGGGAATTAAGCACTGAAGGTTTTGTCCTGCCCAGTTATAACGCGTTAATATTTTAACACAGACAATGATACATTTGCACCAGTGTCGGGGCAACTCAAACAAAAATCAAAAAAGTGACCCTGGGTAGCAGATCACACACAAGCCTGTCAGTGATGGCGATGGGTGAATGCTACGCATGTTTGGATGATGCTCAGCTCGTTGACTCATTTAAAATAAAGGGGTTAACCCGGGGGGGTGAAAACAGGTGACAGAGGACTGTTATCCAGACGAGTTAGGTGTTCACGCTCTAGTGTCACCAACAAGGCTGACATAGTCAGAAGGGCAAGTTGCCTCTAACTGAACGGCGGAACAGGTTCGAGGGGCTGAATGGCCTACTCCTGTTCCTATGACTATTGTGGGCTTGGAGGTTTGAAAAGGGCTGGGTTTTTGTTTTGCCTCATTGGTGGATAAATCCTGAATCTGAACCCCGGGGGATCTGTTAGCATCAGGGACTCGGGATATATGGGGATTAATTGGAACAGGGATTTAAAACTCTATACCTGACCACCCCCCCTCCTCAGAGACTCCCTGTGCAGTCCTCGGAGACAAATGTGTGAACACCCGCTGGTGAAATTGGTTTGCACTGTGTGACACTGCCATCCAGTGCTAACAAAAAAGGGAAAGTTGCCTCTAATGGAAATGTCAGGGTGGTTTAGTATTAAGTAGCAGATGGATAGATTAAAGGAGAGCATCAAAAACTCCATGGGTCCAAGTGGTTTAGGACAGTAGAGTCAATCTTCACCAATGTGACTGACAAGCCATGTCAGTATTAGCTACTAAACCTGTCACTTGCACTTTGGGGGCAGGCATTTTAAGATCCAACGTGACAATTTCAGACACCCTTTCTATATACAAACTGCTCCTGTACAGTTTTTGTTGTGTGTGTCAGGCCCTGGTGGGAAGGGGTTCTTTCATAATTTGTAAACATTTCATCACAAGCGTTTAAACAGAACTGTGAATTCTCTGACAACCGTGTTGTTAAGCAAACATAAAACGAGCAAGAGTCGGGGGGGGTTTAAAAGACAATTCGGATTTTTGTGACTGATTCCACGTGACCAATTTGGACAATGTACCCCAAAACCGCTTGGTTTTAACCCTTCTTCCCCCCTCCCCCCACACAGGTAACACCAATACACTTATTAAAAAAATTATAAAGGACTTCAACTGGGAGATTGGAGAGTAGTAGAAAGAAAGCTTAAATAACTGTAGTGATATAGCTACTGGCTCAAATGAGGGTTAATAAATCTCAGTATCTGTGCTGAGTATCAGTCATTAAGCTCTGATACAGCAGCTGAAATTTCAAGGAGCAAGGCGTTCTTGTATTTGTCCAAATCAGCAGCAATTACCAGACCTTCGGCTGAAACCACAATCAGTATAAAAACCCAAATTGTCATTCAAACGTCCCTTGTGGCTGCGAAAGAGTTTTTGCACTGCACTCTAGTGGCACACGGTGACAGATCCAGGTACTGCAGGAAGCCAGGGCAGACCTATAAAATATTGCCCGGGTACCTGAGATTTGTCGTCAGTCACCTCCTGGTCCCCAAAAATACACAAAACTTTCAATCTTTGTCACTGTATTGCTGTAGATACTGAAGATCCAGAAAACCTCACTGTATCCTGCAACACTCCAGGCGGTCAGAAGTTTACAGTTTGCATTTCAAAGCAACATAGCTCAATGTTTTTGGTTCTGTTTGAACAGTACAGATCCAAGTGCCCGATTCAGTGACTGAGCTTTCACCCGTTTATTTTCAAGGTTAAGCTGTCACAGGTCAGGTCCAGACATCTCCATCACAGCACTACAGAGAGTAAACCTCCAGCACTGACAGAGTGTCACAGCACTGTGCGTTTCCTTCCTGTAGCTCTGTGATGAGTGTCATTTATTAATTTATCTCGCTGCCATGTACTTTCATTGGAGAAAAGATCAAAGCTTTCATTCGGAATGCAATTACTAATGTCTTGCTCAGCACCATTGGTGCATATCCATTCACACTGGAGAGAGAAGGGGAGGGAGGGAGGGAGAGAGGCAGACACACACAGACAGAGGGGGAGGGAGATCCTCCCGGGGTGGGTGGGGGGGAAAGAGGGGGGGGGGGGGGGGGTCACAGGATTGCACAGTACAGAGTAAAAGACCTCATTTACCCACACTGCACTGCGGTGTGGAGAAGTTCTCCCAGAAGGCACTGCAGAGGCGGGTTTGGTCACTTTTCCCACCGTACATTTGCTCTGTGCGTGTGGGACGTTTCCTGGAATATCGAGCGGGTTTGGTCTGTTGCTATGCAGCATCCTGGAGCTCCTTCGCTTTCTTTAGGATCAGGTCGACATCAGAGATCGGATAATCCTGGTCGGGGGTGGGGGGAGGGGCAGAAAAGAGAAAAACTGTCAAACATGCCCCACTGGTCAGTGAAACATTTGGACATTCCCATTGATCAGAATACTACACAGACGACGTCTATCCCAATAAAAAGACTTGCATTTATATAGCGCCTTTCACAACTTCAGGACATCCCAAAGCGCTTTACAATGAAGTACTTTTTTTTGAAGTATAGTCACTGTTGTAACGTAGGGAACATGTCAGCCCATTTGCGCACAGCAAGATCCCAGAAACAGCAATGAGATAAATGACCAGTTCATCTGTTTTTTTTAAGTTAATGTTGGTTGAGGGATAAATATTGGCCAGGACACGGCAGAACTCCAGCTCTTCGAATAGCGGCTGTGGGATCTTTTACGTCCACCTGAGGGGGCAGACGGGGCCTCGGTTTAACGACTCATCCGAAAAACGGCACCTCTGACAGTGCAGCACTCCCTCAGCACTGCACTGGGAGTGTCAGCCTGGATTATGCGCTCAAGTCTCTGGAGTGGGGCTTGAACCCACGACCTTCTGACTCCGAGGCGAGAGTGCTGCCCACTGAGCCGAGGCCGACACCTAAATGCAGAACTCACAAACACCAAAACATTGCAAGTGAACCATCCTGGGTCAAATAAGCATTGAATTCAACAACATCAGCGCGGCATCCCTTTCACATGAAGTATGTGGCCCATTTTCGTATTCTGCTAAAAAGTTGAAATAAACTTACCTTTTAATTCTGGTGCTCAAAAATAGACCAAGCCTCCTTTGCCTGTATAGTGCTGTGGTTAATGCAGGCAAGTTACTATGGTAACGACCCATGCTTTCCTGGAGCCGGGATGCAGCTGTTTGAACTTTTCTTCAGCAGCTGGCGCCTTAACCAGGGGAGCGATTGGATCATGGAATCCTACAGCACAGGAGACGGCCATTCGGCCCATCGTGCCTGCCCTTTGAAAGAGCGATCCAATTAGTCCCACTCCCCCTTGCTCTTTCTCCACAGCCCTAAAAATTTATCCCCTTCAAGTATTTATCCAATTCCCTTTTGAAAATTACTATTGAATCTGCCTCCACCGCCCTTTCAGGCAGTGAACTCCGGGATCACTGCATATAAACATTTCTCCTCAGCTCCCCTCCCGCGTGACGTGTGGCTTGTAGCCCCCCCCCCACCCCGAGTCGGATGCGATCTCACGCACGTGCAATAAGTTCACCATCCCACGTACGAGAGCACAACTGAAATATCACATGGTGCCTCTGGCCATGTGCACCTTACAGACCTGAGCATTTAAATAATTCAGACACCATTTCCAGAGGCAAATTATAGGATGGAGTGATTTTTGTTTTTAAAAAAAAGATCGGAAAAAGTAGGAAGCAAGATTTCTCATCTTTCGGTGAAGTAATCCTTATTCTTTTAATTCACAGAGCACCTCACCCGTAAGGAGCTGAATCCACACGCCCTCCCCCTCCCGTGACCTGGAAAAAGACTCTCCAAGTGGGAATCATGGGCTAATGATTCTCCGAGACTAATTTCCACACTTACCACTCATCGTGTGGCTTGCAGCTCGAGTACTATAATTTTGCATGAGTTAAATTCCAGTCTCTGACTGTTGATAAAGTCACAACAACAACTTGCATTTATATAGCACCTTTCATGTAGTAAAACATCCCAAGGCGCTTCACAGGAGTGATTATCAAACAAAATTAGACACAGAGCCACATAAGATGATATTAGGACAGGTGACCAAAAGCTCGGTCAAAAAGATAGGTCTTAAAAGGAGGAGAGAGAGGCGGAGAGGTTTAGGGAGGGAATTCCAGAGCTTAGGGCCTAGACGGCTGAAGGCACGGCCGCCAATAGTGGGGCGAAGGAAGTAGGGGATGCGCAAGAGGTCAGAGATGGAGGAGTGCAGAGATCTCAGGAGGGTCGTAGGGCTGGAGGAGGTCACAGAGATAGGGAGGGGCAGTCACTGTTCAATTCCGAATGCCGCAGCTCTCTGATGAGGAGTCACAGTCCTGGGGAGTCGAGCCGTTCGAGGTGGTTGGATCTCTGAGCACGTATACTTCAGATACTGAAGGTGTAATGTGTTTGATTCCCAGACAAAGAGCATTGCCATATCAAGGTGTCAAAGGCAAGCAGATGCTCCTTAAGGTAACTGCTTCGCAAAAGAGCATGAGTTAGAAGGGCCTTCTATTTCTTCATTGTAACCATTTATCAATGTAACCGTTTCAGTAGCAATCCTTCAGGCCCCATTACTGAGCCAGGCTGGCTGGGCAGTCATCAACAGCGGTCAGTTACATTCTCACTCAGGGCTGGGTGGGGGGGGGGGGGTCAAGAGAGGGTTATTGGGTAGGCAACTTCTTAAAATAAACTACAAAACTACAACGAAAAGAGCCTAAAATGAGAACCGTCCCAAGCAGTAAGGGTTGAATTATAGAAGTTTACAGCACAGGAGGCCATTCAGCCCATTGTGTCTAGACTAACTCTTTGCAAGAACACTCCAAAACTAATCCCACTGCCCCAGGTTTCCCCAGAACCCTGTATCTTTCACTGTTTCAAGTATTTCTTCCACTTTTCCTTCAACTGTCTCTGCCTCCGTTACTCCCTGCGGCAAAGCATTCCACGCTGCGACAACCCTTTGTGTAAAGCCTGGACTAGTAACCCAGAGAATGAGAGTTCAAATCCCACCGTGGGCAGTTTGAGAATTTAAATTCAGTTTAAAAAAATCTGGAAATAAAAATCTGGGATCAGTAAAAGTGATCATGAAGCTGTCGGATTGTCGTAAAAACCCAACTGGTTCACTAATGTCCCTTTAGGGAAGGAAACCGTCTTTACCCGATCTGGGTCAAAATGTGACTCCAGTCCCACACCAACATGGTTGACTCTTAACTGTCTTGCTAGGCCACTCAGCTGCATCACCACTTTCTCAGGGCATCTTGGGATGGGCAATAAATGCCAGCCTTGCCAGCGACACCCACATTCCGAGAATGAATATTTCAAAAAATAAATTTTTGCTAATCTCTCTCCTTACTCTCTTAATGACCCCTTGTCACTGACTCACCAACTAGAGGAAACAGTCTTTCGCTATCCTCTCCATCAAAACCCTTTATAATTTTAAAAACCTCCTTTTAGTCATCTCTGCTCCAGTGGAAATAGCCCCAACATCGAGTCTCTATCTCACAACTATAGTTTCCCATCCCGAGTACCATCCTAGTGAATCTACACTGTACACTCTCTATGGTTCTAATGTCCTTTCTACAACAGGGTTCCTAAAACTGCACACAGACCTCTAACTGTGATCTAACCAATGTTTTGTACATTATCATTACCTCTTTACTCTTCGCTCCTATTTATAAAACCCAAAATGCTATTAACCTTTTTTATGGCTTTATCTACCCACACTTTCAGTTAATTATCTATTTGAACCCGTAGGTGTGTCTGTTCACCCACACCCTTCAATGTCTTTTCACTGACTGTATATTCCCATTCCTTGTTTTTCCTCCCATTGTGGATCACCTCACACTTATCTACATTAAACTGCAGCTCCCACTTTTCATTCCATTATGTCTTCCTGAAGCCTTTTGAAAGAAAGACTTGCATTTATATAGCACCTTTAACGTAGTAAAAACATCCCAAGGCACTTCAAAGGAGGATTATCAGACAAAATTTGACACCGAGCCACATAAGGATATTAGGACAGGTGACCGCAAGCTTGGTCAAAGAGGTAGGTTTTAAGGAGCCTCATAGAGGAGGGAGATAGAGAGAGAGAGAGAGAGAGAGAGAGAGGTGGAGAGGTTTAGGGAGGGAATTCCAGAACTTAAGGCCTAGGCAGCTGAAGGCACAGCCGCCAATGGTGGAGCGATGAAAATCAGGGATGTGCAAGAGGCCAGGAGTGCAGAGGGTTGTAGGGCTGGAGGAGGTTAGAGATAGGGAGGGATTTGAACGCAAGGATGAGAATTTTGAAATTGAGGCATTACTGGACCGGGAGCCAACTTTCACGATCTCAGGACGTCTGAAAGCGCTTTACAATTAAGTACTTTTGTAGTGCAGTCACAGTTGTGTAGTATTACAATCCTCCTCACTGTTTTTCAACCTCCCCACCCTACCTTTGTGTCATCAGCAAATTTATTTTGTACTCAATCCATCTGATATTTGGAGGTTCCCCACTGCTGAACCATTGCCCTTTTAGCTAAATTTTGGCCAGATCCCCTCTCATCTCACTGAACTTTATCCTTTCGCAGTCCAGCGCAGTCACCTTTGACTGTTTATTATCCTTTTCCATTCTCACATTGACCTTATGTTGTGGTTGCTATTTCTCAATTCTTCTCCTACTCAACACCGTTATTGGCCCCACTTCATTTCCCAGGGTTAAACGAAGCCACGCTTCTTCCATTCTGATCAAGGAAGCACTCCTGCATGTATTCTAGAAATTGTGACCACACGCACTACTTTTATCCCAGTCCATCTTGGGATAGTTAAATCACCGAATATCATCTCCCTGGACTGAATGCCGATCTCCCTCCGCTATCTAATCTCTGCTGTTTGGTGGCCTATTATGGACCATTTTTCTTCCTATTCCTCAGCTCTAACCAAACGGAATCTATCTTAACACAACTCCCTTGAAAAATCTAGTACAGAGGAATAAAATAAAATACAACCTGATAGAGGTCTTTAAGATTATGAAGGGGTTTGATACGGTAGACGTAGCGAAGATGTTTCCACTTGTGGGGGAGACCAGAACCATGAATATAAAAAGATAGCCACCTAATAAATCCAATAGGGAATTCAGGAGAAACTTCTTTACCCAGAGAGTGGTGAGAATGTGGAAGTCGCTACCACAAGGAGTAGTTGAGGCAAATAGCATTGATGTATTTAAGGGGAAACTAGATAAGCACATGAGGGAGAAAGGAATAGAAGGATACAGTGATAGGGTGAGATGAAGAGGAGTGGGAGGAAGCTCATGTGGAGCATAAACACCAGCATTTATTCAGCATCTTTCACGACTTCAGGGTGCCCCAAAGCGCTTTACAGCCAATGAAGTATTTTTGAAGTGTAGTCGCTGTTGTAATGTAAGAAACGCGGCAACCAATTTACACATGGGAATGTCCGATAATTACGGATTTAGATAGGGACAAAGATGTGCAAATGGTATTAAAAATCCACGTGAAAAGGACAGTTTGATTTGACTTGAATAAATAGTGAGCTCCGCCCCCTTGCAAAATTTAATTGAAACAAAGTGAGCAATGCTATAAATACAAATGTTCCAACTTATTTAAACAATATCTAAATGTTAGTGATTGTGAAAGCCGGTGGATCTCCCCTGGCATTGCTCACAGAAAATCAAGATAAAGCACACTTCCCTCAGAGTACATTAGTGGGTATCACTATGGGGATTACCTGCAGCATCCGGAACTCGAGAAACTCTATCTAGTGGATGAAATGTTCACATTTACAATGTAATCTTGTCAGAGTTTATTTAAACTCTGACAAGTTTACACCATAAATGAAAACAGAGGAATTTATAATGGTAAAGTGCACGCGGTCTTAAGATTTAAAAAATATTATTTGATCTCCCGCATCGCATACAGGGATGCGAGACCAAGTGCAGTCTTCAGAGGCAGTGGGGATAGAAGGTGGGGGATAATTGGACCAGGGATTGCAGACATAATTGAGTCCCCGTTTGAGTCATTCCTTTTGTCCTTATTTTTATATTTCCATTATAAATTCCTATGTCCGCGTTTATAATAGTAAATGCCTATGTGAACTTGTCACACTGTAATTACATCCTCCCACCAGTGGTGGCACTGCAGCATCTCCACTGGCAGAGTGCGCAATTATAGCGTGACGTTTACATATGCAGTTGCAACTATAAATGCGGAGACAGGAATACATAATAGGAAAAATTGACAGGGAGTGTGCCGGATGTATGATTGTAAATAATATTCTATTGAGATGGGGGATGGAGTGGGGGAATGGAACTAACTGAATTGCTCTTGCAGAGAGCCGGCATGGACTCGATGGGCCGAATGGCCTCCTTCCGTGCTATAACCATTCTATAATTCTATGAAAGACAGGTACTAATGAGTTGGACACTTCTTCAGCCTGTACGAGAAAATCCTACGCTTAAGAAGAGGCAACAGTGAAAATCTTCCTTTAAAAAAAAAATCACTGAGGTGACAAGTTAGTGATTGTAGACGGCAATTTTAAAAGAAAATATTTTTTTTTCAGCCAGCTTTCCCCAGAACAGCTTCATTTCCACAGGAATAAATTCCTATCGACTCTTGTTGGACGTGTTGCTGTCCTTTCTGAGCTGTTTCTCTGCCAAATCTTTGTGTGGCTCTACAGAACAGAGGCGTGCTCAGGTAAAGTGTGTGATTGTCCCAGTTCCCATCCCTGTATAAACACCAGTTGTGTGTTAACACATCTGGACTAACGACAGGAACTAGAAAGTGGTGTTAAACACACTCAGGATCATACTGGTGCACAAGTCAGGCTCCTAGACCTACTGGTGAAGTACCTGTCTGAAGCTGTGATTGATGCATAAGTGCTGGAGACACAGCTGCATATTACTACTGACAAACGTTATTACAGATAAAAACAGGAAATGCTGTCAACACTCAACAAGTCAGGCAGCATCTGTGAAGAGAGAAACAAGAGTTGGGCCGTCCACCTTCTACCTTGAACGGAGGCCCAACCAATCCCCATCCACCACCACCCTCCTCCGCCTGACCAAACTTCTCACATTGAGCAACTTTTCCTTTCACGCTACTCACTTCCTCCAAATAAAAGGTGGCGCTATGGGAACCTGTATAGGACTGCCTTTTTGATACATGGCACACTCTTTGTTCCAGTCTTACTCTGGTCCCCTCCCTCACCTCTTTCTCTGGTACATTGATGACTGTATCAGTGCCTCTTCCTGCTCTCCCCGAACTGGAAAATGCCATCAACTTTGCTTCTAACCTCCGCCCCCTTCCTCGTCTTCACGTGGTCCATCTCCAACTCTTCCCGCCCCTTCTACATCTCCATTTCTGGGGATAGGCTGCCCATCAATGTCTACAAGCCCACCGACTCCCACAGCTATCAGAAGAAAACGACCATGTTTCTCTCTGTGGCTCAGTGGGTAGCACTCTCGCCGCTGAGTCAGAAGGTTGTGGGTTCAAATCCCGCTCCAGAGCACATAATCCAGGCCGACACTCCAGTGCAGTACAGAGGGAGTGCAGGAAGTACTGTCGGAGGTGTTATCTTTCAGATGAGACGTTAAACCGAGGCCCCGTCTGCTCTCTCAAGTGGCGTAAAAGATCCCATGGCACTACTTCGAAGAGCTTGGGAGTTCTCCTGTGTCCTGACCAATATTTATTCCTCAACCAACACCACTAAAACAAATTACCTGGTCATTATCACATTGCTGCTTGTGGGAACTTGCTGTGTGCAAATTGGCTGCCGCGATTCCTATATTACAACAGTGATTGCACTTCAGAAGTACCTAATTGGCTGTAAAGAGCTTTGGGTCGCCCTGAGGTTGTGAAAGTTGTTGTATAAATGCAAGTCTTTCTTTAGATGTTGCCTGACATGGAGTATTTCCAACATTTTCTGTTTTTATTTCAGATTTCCAGCATCCGCAGTATTGTGCTTTTGTTTAAGTGCTCGATTTATTAAAGTTTGCCGAGTCTATTATTTTTTGAAATTTGAGCCAAATGAAAGTGAGGTAGACATTACACAAAAGGAGAAACTATCAACGCACTTCAGTTGTGAAAGACGTATCTCTCCCACCCTCGTCAAAGCATCAGCAAACTATAAAATGCTCGAGATTCCGCGCCCCCCCTCCTCCCCCGCAATGGCCTTTTTGAAAAGTCACATTATAGAGATTTCTAATACTCACCAAATACTGGTGCTTTTGGACAGTGAAATCCCCCACCTGCTCTCTGGAGATGGGACACAAAGATACTTCCCAGCGTGCTGCCTTTCGAAAGGAACCCAGTGTCTGATGAGAGGAAGTCACTTATCAAGTTTGATGAAAATAGAATCATTTTGTTCATGAGAATAGGAAACTTATTGAGGTGACAAGTCGGACATGGGAGTAATAGGAGTATGCACAGACAGGCAGAGACAGACTGATACACACAGGCAAAGACAGACATATGCACAGGTAGACAAACACACACAAGCAGAGAGTGAGACAGGCAAACAGACACACACACAGGCAAAGATAGACAAACATACAGGCAGACACACAGACGCACACAGGCAAAGGCAGACAGACACACACAGGCAGAGACTGAGACAGAAAGAACAGTCATACACACAGATACACACAGGCAAAGGCAGATAGCCACACACAGGCAGAGACTGAGACAGAAAGAACAGTCACACACACAGGCAAAGGCAGACAGACAAGCACATGCACGCAGAGACACACAAACTCCAGTATGAAGTACGTCCATTTTTGATGAGAGAAAGTTATAGGTTGAGGTTTTGTAAAAATCCAGTACGACATTATTAAGTTATGGAGAAACAGGACAGAGATCTTGGCAAGCTCACGTTAAACAGGTCTGAGGACAGCAGGTCACTAAAGGTCTGACTAAACATGTTTTTGACCTGGTGAGGTGACAGGTAAAGGTGTACGACAGATCGGCAGTTTAAAAAAAAGTCACCACCTTCCAGCAGCAAAGACATCGGAGAAACAAAGGCAACATGAAGTGTTTGAAGGAAGACAGAACGGAGGGGAATTTAAAAATAGGGAAGAAAGAGGGAGAAAAATGATCCTAACTAACATTTCCGATTGTTAACTAGCAGATTCCCCTTTATAGGGAGTGGATTTGTTGCATGACTTGACACAAAATCATTCTATAATATATAAACACACATTTAGGACGATATGGCCGTTTTTTTACTATGACTGTGAAACTAAGAAATAACTTTTGAGAAGGAGTTTACCAACATTTCACCTCCCCCACCCCATGAGATTGAGGCCACAAATCTTCCCCCCACCCCCGCAATTGTACAGATCGTTTTCGGATTACAAACGAAGGCTGTACTGGAGCTGCTACCAACATCTGGTAAGCAAGGTAGACACAGCTGGTAAAATTACACTGGCGTACCCACCCTGGTTTCTCAATCTGTTTTGGGACACTGCAATATTCTCTGTAGGTTTAAGGAAATCACTTGCTCTAAAAATTTTACGGTTTATATACATATAGCACAACAGAATAAGCAAAAGGTAAACGCCACAAACTCACTTAAATCCAAATGATTTTAAGTACAAGTCACTTCTCTTATCTGCAGTGTAATCATACAAGGTGAAATATCACTCAAGATACAAACTTCAGACCAGAATCTCAGTTCAGGGGTGTTGAGATTCACTTTTAGACTTCATCCAATAGCAACTTTAACTAACCTTAAACCTAACTTTCCTCCCCCATCTCATTTTTTGTTCTGGTTCAGACTCCCTCCTTTTTAAAAAGGTATTTTATCACACTTTCCTCCTTTTTCCTGGTTTATCCACTCCCACCTCCGATTCTCAGGCTGAGGTTATTCCTGTTGCCACACCTTGGCCAGTCTCAAACTGACCAGCAGGTGAGTGTGCAACAGCTCCCTCCAATCCCTGATCAGAGCTCCACCATGGCACGGACTGGGAGCCAGCATGTAATGGGCACCTGGTGCGAATCCAAGCTCCCCCACTCCATTGCACATCTTGGTGCATCTGAGAGCTACACTGTTTCCCCGCTCCCTCCATTGTTAATCTCTCATTTTTAGGTCACACACCAGACAACACTTAAGAAGCTTGACACCATCCAGGACAAAGCAGTCCGCTTGATCGGCAGCCCGTCCATCACCGCCACCACCCGCGCACCGTGGCTGCAGCGTGTACCATCTACGTGATGCACTGCAGCAACTCGCCAAGGCTTCTTTGACAGCACCTCCCAAACCCGTGACTTCCATCACCTAGAAGGACAAGGGCAACAAGTCCATGGGAACACCATCACCTCCAAGTCACACACCATCCTGTCCTGGGCATATATCGGTTGTTCCTTCATCGTCACTGGGTCAAAATTCTGGAAACTCCCTGACCTAACAGCACTGTGGGAGCACCTTCACCACACAGACTGCAGTGGTTCAAGAAGGCGGCTCGCCACCTCTGTCTCAAGGGCGACCAGGGGTGGGTAATAAATGCCAGCCTTGCCAGCGATGCCCACACCCCGAAAATGAATTAAAAAATATCTTCTCACATCAGCCTGCTCCTAAGACTCCTCCACCAAGGCTGCTTGCCAACCAGCCAGCGTCCAAGAGTTGACTGGGGATAACTTGCTTACCGGGAATCGCTTGTGCCTGAACAACAGGTCTCTGGTCAACTACCTTCCCTTTTGAGTGTTTGGCTGGTGTTGGAAACTGGCTATTACGGGAACTACAGGCAAGAACCCACTTCCGCAGTGGCACAGCCCCTTACAGCACTAACCGCGGCGCTGGCACCTTACAACACAACTACATCACCATTTCACTGGCTTTAGACAACACCATGGGTTGGAAATCCAGTCACTACCCACATCCAGCAGCAGAAATCACAACTCTTTGCACCAACAGTACTGCGTCGTTGGAGATCAAATCCTTTCCAATTTTCTCCAGTAAACTGAAACCAAACTGAAAGCTCCAGAGGGACAGGCTAATGGTGGGAGAAATCTGGACAAATCCAGTCTAATACAGGACCCGTTGGACAGCAACAATAACTGGCATGTACAGAGTGCCTTTAACATGGTAACAGTATAAAGGTGTGTTAAGGAGGAGGGTAATTTAACAAATAGATAAAAGGAATAAAGGGACAGAACACTTAGCCTAAATGGGAGAGTTAGGAGAGGTCATCAAAAGCTTGGTTGAAATGATTGGCTTTGAGAAGGTTTTTTATAGCTGGAGAGAAGTGGAGAGGTGGAAAGGGTTAAGGGAGGGGGTTCGAGAATGTGGGGTCAGGCAGCTGAAGGCTCCACCACCAATGTTGGGAGGGGAGGACGCACAGAACGCTGGAGGTGGAGGGCACGGGAAGGGATGCAAGGCTGAGGGAAGTTGCAAAGATACAGTGGGGCACGGACATGGAGGGATTTGAAGACAAGGACAGGGGACCAGTGTAGGTCAGCGAGACTGCGGGGTGGAGGGGAAATGACGGGCAAGGGCACTCAGCATGGACCAGGAGGTGGGCGGAAGAGGGAGGTGGACAAGGAGGACATTGGAGAAATGGAGTCTAGAGATGACAATAGTGTGGCAGTGGGAAGGGGCGGAGGTGAGGGCGATGTTGCAGACTTCTGCCGATTTCACGCACAGGAACTGTACCACGGCAGAATTATTTTTCTGATGGTCATCCTTTCAGCTGGCTAGATAAAAATAATCATAGATACTTACAGGACAGGAGGCCATTCGGCCCGTCGTTCCTATGCTGGCTCTTTGAAAGATGTCTAATTTAGTCCCACACCCCAGCTTTTTCCCCATAACCCTGCAAATTAGTCCTCTTCAAGTGCATGTCCAATTGCCTTTTGAAAGTTCCAATGGAATCTGCTTCCATCACCCTTTCAGGGAGTGCATTCCAGATCTTAACAACCCTCTGTGAGAAAAATTCTCATTTCCCCTCTAGTTCTTTTGCCAATGATTTTGACCTCTGGTCACCGACCCACTTGCCAGACGAAACAGTTTCTCCCTACTCGCTCTATCAAAACCCCTCATAATTTGGAATGACTATTAGGTCTCCCCTTAACCGTCTCTGCTCGGAGAACAATGGCGGCTTCCTCAATCTCGCCACATAACTGAAGTCCCTCATCCCTGGTCAACCTCTTCTGTACCCTCTCCAGACCACAACATCCTTCCTAAAATGTGGTGACCGGAATTGTACACAATACTTCAGCTGAGGCCTAACCAGTGATTTGTAAAGGTTTAGTATGACTTCCTTGTTTTTGTATTCAATGCTCCTGTTTACAAAGCCAAGTATCCCTAAAGAAAGACTTGCATTTATATATTGCCTTTCACATCCTCAGTTTACAGCCAATTACTTTTTGAAGTGTTGTCACTGTCGTTATGTAGGTAAACGCGGCAGCCAATTTGCACGCAAAATCCCACAAACAGGACAAGACGAATGAGATGTTGGTTGCTGGTTGATTATTGGCCAAGATGCTGGGAGAACTGCCCTGCTCTTCTTCGGGTGGATGTAAACGATCCCATGGCTTTATTCAATGTCTCATCTGAAAGCGGCCTTGGCAGTGCAGCATTCCCTCAGTACTGCACTGAAATGTCAGCCTGTGTTCAACTCCTGGAGTGAGGTTTCTGATTCAAAAGTGACAGTGCCACCAGCTGAGCCAAACAGACACTTGTAACATAGTAAAACATCTCAAGGCGCTTCACAGGCGCGTTCGCAGACAAAAATTTGACACCAAGCCACGTAAGGAGATATTAGGACAGATGACCAAAAGCTTGGTCAAAGAGGGAGGTTTTAAAGAGGGTCTTAAAGGAGGAGAGAGAGGTGGAGAGGTTTAGGGAGGAAATTCCGGGCTTAGGGCCTAGACGGCTGAAGGCACGGCCGCCAATGGTGGAATGAAGGAAATCAGGGATGCACCAAGAGGGATTTGAACACAAGGATGAGAATTTTAAAATCGAGGCATTCCCAGACCAGGAGCCAATGTCGGTCAGTGAGCACAGTGGTGATGGGTGAACAGGACTTGGTGTGAGTTAGGACGCAAGTTTTGGATGAGCTCAAGTTTACGGAGGGTGGGAGATGGGAGGCCAGCTTGAGAGCATTAGAATAGTCGAGTCTGAAGGTAACAAAGGCACAGATGAGCTGAGGCAGGGGCGGAGACGTTCCCAGTGTCTGGGGGAGATCACAATAAAAGGGAAGCGAGCACAACATTCATGATGCTCTAGCCTGTACTGGCAGGCTAAAGTTCTTCAGCCACCAGTGGACAGAAACCATGGCTCCCTGCACTTCCAGCGATGGAGACAGCACTACCTCCAGGGGTGCTTGTAGAAACCGCCTCTGCAGGTGGATCTCAGGGCGTTTGGAGGCAGCAGTTACTTTATTGTGCCACCAAGGTCAGGACTGCCAGCTGCAGCAGCGCATTGAGCGCTACAAAAAGAGGCAAGTGTTTGTGCTGGGTGCAGCTCATACCTCCTCAGTAAGGTAACAGAGAGCGCCTTTGGCCGAGTCAAAAGGTCAAACCCACTCCAGACAGCTCCGGCGAGTGAAGGCAAGAGCCCCGGCTCTGGAATGATGTCCAGCTGGATACTCATGACTGGTGGGTGTGGGTGGCTCCCCCCCCCCCCCCATTGTATAGGTTGTGGGAGCCCATAAGGCCCTCCCACCGTATAGCACTAACCCCCCCACTATCGGCCGGTATAAAGATGGTTATGGCCATGGAAGCAGCGTTCACGTCACGGCCTGTCAGACTGTTAATCAGCCTGCGAGTCCTTCCACTGTTCTCCTAGGGAGGAACTTGCAGATACGACACCATCTAAAGAAGCAGGATACATTCTGGCATCAAACCTATTTTGTTGCGTCATTGAAAACCTAGAGAATCTCAAATGTAATTTTATAATGTGATTATATCTTTAATAGGATGAAATTGCCTCACCTGTAGCAGCCTCATGTTTATAGTGAAGTCTCCAGCAAGCAGCTGATCCCGAATCAAACTACAAGAAAAACAGACAGCTGTCATTAACATGCAGTGATCGATTAAAAAAATCTTGTCCAGCGCACTCTTCCCACCACTCGCTCTTAATCACAGTCAAATTTATGATATCCAAAGTTATTTAAATCTATCCAAATATATTTACCACCGATTGGCAGATTATATTGGTTGAATCCCAGTCCGCATTTCTCAAAACCAAGTAAATTACAAAAATCGAACAGCTCCACGTGAGCTGTGGGAACGTTGGAACCTTAAACATTGATTCTTAAAGTTAGGATATTTTGCACTTTCCACCTCCGACATTCCACTCTCTTTCGTACATAAAAACCACTCTTAAAATGCTGTGTTTCAGTTCTCGGTCTCTCTAAGAATATATCGGTTCTACAATGTCTCAAACAACAACTTGCATTTATATAGTGCCTTTAATGTAGTAAAAACACCCCAAGGCTCTTCACAGGAGCGATTATCAAACAAAATTTGACACCGAGCCACATAAGGAGATATTAGGACAGGTGGCAAAAAGCTTGGTCAAAGAGGTAGGTTTTAAGGAGCGTCTTAAAGGAGGAGAGGTTTAGGGAGGGAATTCCAGAGCTTAGGGCCTTGGCAGCTGGAGGCACGGCCGCCAATGGTGGAGCGATGAAAATCGGGGTTGCGCTAGAGGCCAGAATTGGAGGAGCGCAGAGATCGGAGGGTTGTAGGAGGTTACAGAGAGAGGGAGGGGCGAGGGCCACGGAGGGATTTGAGAACAAGGATGAGAATTTTAAAATCGAGGCGTTCCCGGATCGGGAGCCAATGTAGGTCAGCGAGCACAGGGGGCGATGGGTGAATGTGACTTGGTGCGAGTTAGGATACGGGGCAGCAGAGTTTTGGACGAGCTCAAGTTTATGGAATCTCCAGCTTGTTAATTGTCTGTGAAACAAACCCAGGGTTTTCATCCAGAGCCTGACCTGCAATCGACCCCAACAGTCATTTCAAGAATGCGGAGCCTTAAAGCCACACACACCTACGTTCTATTTCACGTGGTATAAACATTCCCATCTTGACAATTCACAGTGCCGCCCTCTCACTCACTGTGAGCAACACCAAAGGAGATTCTTTCGTACATCAAATATCTTGAGACGCATCTGCCAGATATACAAATTGTTCTGTCACACTTCAAAAACTTCGCCACCGTTCGGGAAAGCGCTGAAGTCAGAGGCAGAGTCGCAAATGGCAACTTAAAAACAACTGCACAGGTCTGGAATGCACTGCCTGAAAGGGCGGTGGAAGCGGATTCAATAGTAACTTTCAAAAAGGGAAGAAAAGATAGATCTTGCATTTATATAATGCCTTTCACACCTCAGGACGTCCCAAAGCAATTTACAGCCAATGAAGCACTTTTTGAAACGTAGTCACTGTTGCAATGCAGGAAACGCGGCAGCCAATTTGGGCACAGCAAGATCCCACAAACAGCAACGTGATAATGACCAGATAATCTGTTTTTAATGATAGCGGTTGAGAAATAAATATCGGCCAGGACACCAGGGAGAACTCTTCTTCAAAACAGCGCCCTGGGATTTTTACATCGACCTAAGAGGGCCTCGGGTTAACATCTCATCTGAAAGATGGCACCTCCAACAGTGCAGCACAGTACTGGCACTGGGTGTGTCAGCCTGGGTTATGGGCTCAACTCTCTGGAGTGGGACTTGAACCCACAACCTTCTGACTCAGAAGCGAGAGTAGGCTACCCACTGAGCCATGGCTGACACACAGATTGGATTGGGAAGATGCTTGAAAAGGAGAAATTTGCAGGGCTATGGGGAAAAAGCAGGAGCAAGTGGGACTAATTGGTTAGCTCTTTCAAAGACCCAACAGAGGTATGATGGGCCGAATGGCCTCCTTCTGTGCTCTACAATTCTACATGCCGTTATTCTGGCTGCTGCTCCCCAAAATAAAGTAGCTGCTAAAGTGAATCCGCAATATATAAAGTGCTATTATTTTTTTTAGATCAGACAGTCCTGAGACTCAATTCCTTCACAATCTGCTCTCGCCAGCCCAGCGTCTATCTTAGTGGGTAACATGAGCGAACTTCTGATAAAACAGGCCAGGCAATACTACGAATTTGAATGACAAACAACCCTGGGACTCCCCAACTTTTACAGACTAGGCCTGTATTCCCTCAAGTATAGAAGATTAAGGGGTGATCTAATTGATGTGTTTAAGATGATTAAAGGGTTTGATAGGGTGGATAGAGAGAAACTATTTCCTCGGGATGGGGGGAGTCCAGAACAAGTGGGCATAACCTTAAAATTAGAGCTCGGCCGTTCAGGGGTGATGTCAGGAAGCACTTCTTCGCACAAAAGGGAGTGGAAATCTTGAACACTCTCCCCCAAAAAGCTGTTGAGGTTGGGGGTCAATTGAAAATTTCAAACCTGAGATTGATAGATTATTGTTGGGTAAGGGGATTAAGGGTTACGGAACCAAGGCGGGTAAATGGAGTTAAGATTTAGATCAGCCATGATAACCGAATGGCGGAACAGGTTCGAGGGGCTGAAGGGCCTCCTCCTGTTCCTACGTTCCCCTGATTTTTCACCAACACCAGTAAGGCCGTGAGTTTTGCTACTTACATCAGCATGGCGCAGCAGACCAGGATGAGGAAATCGAACCTGTCGATGTCTGAAAAGAGGGAATCCCATATTCGGATGACGTCGGGAAGGAGGAATTCCTGGGACAGTAGCAGCGTGAGCCAGCGGAAGGCAAAAAACTGCGGCTTGATGCTCTGCTCTTGCTGAAGCATAAAATGTACGAACAGGCGTCAATCACAAGGCACCCATGCCCGAATTATTCAGGTCAGCTTCTGAGAACGCACGCACAGTCAATTCGTTCAACTGGTTATTACACATAAAAATATGTACGTCCGCCTACTTCCACCTCCGTAATATCGTCTGCCCCAGCCCATCTGCTGCTCAAACCCTCGTCTAGCCCTTGTTTCCCCACGTGCCCCCCCCCCCCCACCCCGGTGTCCTGGGGCCATCATTTATCCCTCAACCATCATCACTAAAACAGACGATCTGGTCATTTGTCACATTGCTGTTTGTGGGATCTTGCTGTGTGCAAATTGGTAGCCACGTTTCCTACATTACAACAGTGACTACACTTCGAAAATTACTTCACTGGCTGTAAAGCGCTTTGGGATGTCGTAAAAGGCGTCACATAAATGCAAGTTCTTTCTTTCTTTATAAGCTAAGATCCCTCAAATCTTCCACTCCCTTGAATATCTATTCAATTCTCCTTGAAATTTTTCCACTATCTGGCTCTCTGGGCAGTCCATTCCAAATGCGAAAAGTAGTTAACTCTAAACGGTCGATGCACCTTCCCGTTTCTAAGCTTGAGCCCGTGTCCCTCGAGTGCGTGGCAATCCTCAACAGATTTCTGGGGTTCCATTTATATGTTCCCCTCATGCAACACCATGCCTTTATATAGGGCCTTTAACGTCCCAAGGCGCTTCACAGGAGCATAACCAGAAAAAATTTGACACTGAGACACATACGGTTTTAAAAGGAGCGTGTTAAAGGAGGAGGGGTTTAGGGAGGTAATTCCAGAGCTTAGGGCCCAGGCAGCTGGAGGCACGGCCGCCAACGGTGGAGCGATGGAAATCGAGGATGCGCAAGAGGCCGGAATTGGAGGAGCGCTGCGATCTCGGAGGATTGTAGGGGCTGGAGGAGGTTACAGATATAGGGAGGAGCGAGGCGAGGCCACGGAGGGATTTGAACATGAGGAAGAGAATTTTAAAATCGAAGCTTTGCCAGACCGGGAGCCAATGTCGGTCAGCGAGCACAGTGGGGTGATGGGTGAATGGGACTTGGTGCACTCCTCACTGTCCAGCATTCTCCCTCCAATACACCGTTTCTTACCAGTTTGAGATACAGATCCATGTCCTTCTCCTTCAGCGTCGAGTAAACCTTTTCCATTTTATAAGTGATGCCGCACTGCGAGTCATCCAGGCTCTTGATGAAATTGTCCCTGATTTCTGACATCAGGCTCGTGAAGCAGAAAAAGGTGTCTGCCTCCGCATGCTCTGGATAATTCAGGGAAAGATGTAAAGCAGAATGCCTTTATTTCCTCCAAATTCCTAACAGAAACAAAAACATCCGCACAAGTCGCTAGCACTGCTTCAAATCGGCACCGGAATGGGAAACTCTGAATAGAACGTTTAATCCCTTGAAGGCTGCAGTAGCTGCTGTGCCACACAGACTAGGAAGGTCCCGGTTTCAACCTCAGGTCAGCGCTGAGTTAACTGGTTTCACCTGGGGCACCAGGTGGGGTTCTACATTTGGCCTCAGCACCCCTAGTTTTGGGGGGGGGGGGAAATCCATCAGGGATCGCGTTCCTGATTGTTACCCAGCGACTCCTGATGGGAAGAACGTCCATGTGTGGATGTCCAATGAGGACAGGGTTCTAGCACAGCTGTGATGAGCCTCGTGGGCAACAATCTGTCGAGATAAACACATCAGGGAGAAAGGAATAGAAGGTTATACTGAGAGGGTGAGATGAAGCGGGGTGGGAGGAGGCTCGTGTGGAGCATAAACAACGGCATAGACCAGTTGGGCCGAATGAATTTACAGCGCAGAAACAGGCCAATGTAATGAAGAATGGGTCTCTGGGTGAGGTCACAGAAGGATGCTGGTACCCATGCTCCAAGGGAGGGGGGAGGGGTGGAGCGGAGGAAGGGGGAGGGGTGGAGCGGAGGGAGGGGGAGGGAGAGGTTTTCATTGCACGACATAGCCTCTCTGGACCTCACCTTTCCACTCAGTGTTAGGGTCCGTAGCAAAGGTGTAGTAAACGGGTCCCACAATCTCGTTCATGCCCTGAACGTAAGCGATTCCTGGGTTCAGCTTGGCGTAGATGAATAGGATTCTCTCGACCACCTCCCAGTGAGCCTCGCAGCCATTGGGCAACACTTCGTATTCGTTGGCCGAGGTCGTTTTACGTGGGGAGGAAACCTGTCAAAAAGAGCAGAGAGAGAACGTGAG
Source organism: Heptranchias perlo (assembly GCF_035084215.1). Lineage (NCBI taxonomy): Eukaryota > Metazoa > Chordata > Chondrichthyes > Hexanchiformes > Hexanchidae > Heptranchias > Heptranchias perlo. Next base: position 34,494,386 of record NC_090355.1, on the reverse strand, counting down.
GGAAGCAGCTGGAGGATGAAGCTGATTAACAGATTTTAATAAAGGAGGGCGGAATAGGTAGATCATTGTGACAAAACTCCGACAATAGCTGCACAGGTCCTGTTTTGTTTTCTTGAAAAATAGTATTTTGTTATGTCGGCCTTTTTATGCGCCAAGCGTAAGAAAACATTATTTCAATACAGAACAGCTAATACGGCCAGAAACAAGCCGTAAGCGTTCGCAACCATCTTCAGCCACGAACGCCAAGTGGATGAACCTTCTCGACCTCCTCCCGACGTCCCACCATCACAGATGCCGGTCTTCAGCCAGTTCAATTCACTCCACAAGATATCAAGAAACAGCTGAGTGCACCGGACACAGCCAAGGCTAAGGGTCCTAACAGCAGCCCAGCTGTAGTGCTGAAGACCTGTGTTCAAGAACTCTAGAAAAGAAGGTGGAGAGGTGACCTGATTGAGGTCGTTAAGATAATGAAGGGGTTTGATGAGGAAGATGAAGAGAAAATGTTTCCACTTGTGGGGGATTCCAAAACTTGAGGTCATAAATATAAGAGAGTCACTAATAAATCCAATCGGGAATTCAGGAGAAACTTCTTTACCCAGAGAGTGGTGAGAATGTGGAACTCGCTACCACAAGGAATAGCATAGATGCATTTAAGGGGAAGCTGGATAAACACGTGAGGGAGAAAGGAATAGAAGGATATACTGATAGGGTGGGAGGAGACTCGTGTGGAGCATAAACACCGGCATAGACCAGTTGGGCCGAATGGCCTGTTTCTGTGCTGTAGACTCGATGTAACTGGCCAGGCCCCTAGCTGAGCTGTTCCAATACAGCTACAACAGTGGCTAGAATGTGGAACTTGCTATCACATGGAGTAGTTGAGGCGAATGGTGTCGATGCATTTAAGGAGGAAGTTGATAAGTACATGAGGGAGAAAGGAATAGAAGGAGATGCTGATAGGGTGAGATGAAGTAAGGTGGGAGGAGGCTGTTTCTGTGCTGTACATTCTGTGTAGCTAATGTAGGCAGAATTGGTTTGAACTGTATGATGGCAGATCTTATCTAATCTGTGCCTCAGGGATCGGTGCTGGGTCCACTGTTATTTGTTATTTATATTAATGATTTGGATGAGAATTTAGGAGGCATGGTTAGTAAGTTTGCAGATGACACCAAGATTGGTGGCATTGTGGACAGTGAAGAAGGTTATCTAGGATTGCAACGGGATCTTGATAAATTGGGCCAGTGGGCCGATGAATGGCAGATGGAGTTTAATTTAGATAAATGTGAGGTGATGCATTTTGGTAGATCGAATCGGGCCAGGACCTACTCCATTAATGGTAGGGCGTTGGGGAGAGTTATAGAACAAAGAGATCGAGGAGTACAGGTTCATAGCTCCTTGAAAGTGGAGTCACAGGTGGATAGGGTGGTGAAGAAGGCATTCGGCATGCTTGGTTTCATTGGTCAGAACATTGAATGCAGGAGTTGGGATGTCTTGTTGAAGTTGTACAGGGCATTGGTGAGGCCACACTTGGAATACTGTGTACAGTTCTGGTCACCCTATTATAGAAAGGATATTATTAAACTAGAAAGAGTGCAGAAAAGATTTACTAGGATGCTACCGGGACTTGATGGTTTGACTTATAGGGAGAGGTTAGACAGACTGGGACTTTTTTCCCTGGAGAGTAGGAGGTTAAGGGGTGATCTTATAGAAGTCTATAAAATAATGAGGGGCATAGATAAGGTAGATAGTCAAAATCTTTTCCCAAAGGTAGGGGAGTCTATAACGAGGGGGCATAGATTTAAGGTGAGAGGGGAGAGATACAAAAGGGTCCAGAGGGGCAATTTTTTCAGTCAAAGGGTGGTGAGTGTCTGGAACGAGCTGCCAGAGGCAGTAGTAGAGGCGGGTACAATTTTGTCTTTTAAAAAGCATTTGGACAGTTACATGGGTAAGATGGGTATAGAGGGATATGGGCCAAGTGCAGGAAATTGGGACTAGCTTAGTGGTATAAACTGGGCGACATGGACATGTTGGGCCAAAGGGCCTGTTTCCATGTTGTAACTTCTATGATTCTATAATGATCAGTGATACTGGGATAACATTGGAGTTGGATGAAAGTTTAGACAGTGGAACAGGATATTGACACAGATGAGGCCCCTATAGCTGTATATGTGTTCAGCAATCTGTACAATAACCCAAGGGTCATAAAATGTCCAAAGTTAAACTCAGCAAAAATTAGACGATGTAAATATAGTTTGTTGTCAGACATATTACTGTCTCTGGTTCTAAGAATCGGTTATTAAAAATATACGGATTATCCCACACTAAGGCTCTTACGTTTGTAACACCGCTCCGATTGTGCGCGACAGTCTGGGACTTCAGGGTGGTCTGTTCTACCCGCCTGCGAAGGGTTTCAAACTCGTTCTGGGGGTCCATGATCAGAAGGCACGGGTAGTCTGTGGGCCGCTGGAAAAATGCCATGTCTGGGTACAACCGTCTAGGAGGGAGAAACGAGCGGAAAGAGGCAGTTTAAATAACAGAAAGAAAGGCAGTTTCATACAACAGTTTTGTTCAGTTCTCTCTCTCTCTCTCTCTCTCTCTCTCTCTCCCCACTTCTTTTATTTGGAGTGCTTTCCTCCCTCCCTGGCAGGCACACCACACGACATTCCCCACCCAGGCACGGGAACCTGGTGTTGTCACTTGGGTTTCAGTAAGGTCCAGCTGTGGGTTTGTCTATTTATGCAGAGTCGTGATCCTCGATTAAGCGCAACGGCGAGCTGGTGAAACTTTCAAACTCAGTCTACTCGCCTTGTGAAAAGCATCCCGTGGTATACTCAAGAGATCAACCTTCCAAAACTGGAGAGGTTACACTGGGGTGAAGTACTGGTGCTTACAGGTCTGGTGCTGGCGGCAAGAATGGTGTAAACAATTGGAGCTGATGAATTAAGACAATCACACCAGAAACATACAGCGGCACATAATAGGAAAAATTTGCAGAGCTATGGGGAAAGAACAGGGGGAGTAGGACTAATTGGGCAGCTCTTTCAAAGAGCTGGTACAGGCACGATGGGCCGAATAGCCTCCTTCTGTGCTGTATAATTATGTAGCTCAAGTGTGAGTCTTCCTCTTTCGTGAATTGGCACCGATACACTAAACGAGCCTGGCAAAACACCATAACCTGCTCACAGATCTCTGCCACCACTGTGCGATCACCATCTGGGGTCCTGCAAGTTATTCGGGTGGACTGATACTTTACCCTCCCTTCTTTCCTGTGGGAAGAGTTTGACTCCCCTCCATGCCTTTTAAATGATGCAGTCACAACAACACTCAAGAAGCTCGACACTATCCAGGACAAAGCAGCCCGCTTGATCAGCAGCCCATCCACCACCTTAAACATTCACTCCCTTCACCACTGGTACACTGTGGCTGCAGTGTGTACTACTGACAGAATGCACTGCAGCAACTCGCCAAGGCTTCTTCGACTGCACCTCCCAAACCCGGGCCTCCACCACCTAGAAGGACAAGGGCAGCAGGTGCATGGGAACACCATCACCTGTACGTTCCCCTCCAAGTCACACACTATCCCGACTTGGAAATATATCGCCGTTCCTTCATCATCGCTGGGTCACAATCTTGGAACTCCTGACCTAACAGCACTGTGGGAGAACCGTCACCAAACGGACTGCAGCGGTTCAAGTAGGCGGCTCACCACCACCTTCTCAAGGGGTAACTAGGGATGGACAATAAATGCTGGCCTTGCCAGTGACGCCCACATCCTGAGAATGAATAAAATAAAAAAGACCAAATATCGCTAGCTAACAACTTATAATACTCCCACCCCTTCCTCCAAAAGCTGCGAATCAGCCAGTGATAGCGTTGCAAGTATTGGAGGAGTCAGTAACTTCTCTCTCTCTCCCACCCCCTTCCAAAGCTAGTCCCTAGAGGAAGCAATACCAACAGTTTTGCTAGTAGTTGTGGGGAAATGCAGACTCTGCCTGCTGCCTTTGTGAGAGTGTGGGGGGGGTGGGGAGCAGAGGGGTGACCTGGTGCTTTACAATATCACCATAAAATGCATTGCTTATGCTTCAGAGTCTTGGCATGGCTCAGTGGTAGCTCGCTTGCGAACATTTGTGGGTTCAAATCCCACTCCAGGGAACTTGAGCACATCGCCTAGGGAGTGCTGCATTTGTCAGAGGTGTTTGTCATTGGGATAAACCGAGGCCCCGCCTGCCGTCTCGGGTGGACGCAAGAGATCCCGTGGCACTATTGCAAAGAGCAGGCAGCTCTCACGATTATCAATTGACACCACCAAATACAGATCAACCGGAGGGGGTGCCGCGCAGATTCACCAGAATGATACTGGGGCTCAGAGGGTTAAATTATGAGGACAGGTTTGAATAAACTTGGCTTGTATTCCCTTGAGTATAGAAGATCGAGGGGTGATCCGATCGAGAAGTTAAAAGGATTCGATAGGGTAGATACAGAGAAACTATTTCCTCTAGTGGGGAAATGCAGAACAAGGGGACATTATCTTAATATCAGAGCCTGGCCATTCAGGAGGGAAATCAGGAAGTACTTTATCATGCAAAAGGGTGGTTGAAATCTGGAATTCTCTCCCCCAGAAGGCTGTGGGACAATTAGGGCTCCCAAGACAGAGAACGAAGGATTTTGTTGGGTAAAGGAATCAAGGGATATGGAGCTAAGGCGGGTTAGTGGAGTTGAGGTACAGATCAGCTGTGATCTAATTGAATGGCGGAGCAGGCTTGAGGGGCTGAATGGCCTCCTCCTGTTCCTAACCGGTCATCTGTCTGATTGCTGTTTGAGGGACCTTGCTCTGCACAAACTGGCTGGGGAGTTTGCCGTCCAAACAACCACACTTCAAAAGTAATTCATGGGCTGCGAAGCGTTTAGGAGACATACCAAGGACACGAAAGGTGCTACGTCATTACTCGCTTTTGTTCCCTGCTTACCGAACATCTTTGTCTATTTGCAGGAGAACCTCATTGTCCTTAAAGTACGTGTTCCATCGACTGTCGGGATTTGGATTCAAGGGCTGCTCCGAAAGAAATAAACAAACAATCAGAAAAAGGGAAAATTCCACTGAGAGAAAATACACAATGGGAACCATACAAGGGAGACCTCTCCAGAAATAGATCACAGAATTAGTCGAAGCAAATTCCCACTGCTCAATCTCTTTTCAACAACAACTTGCATTTATATAGTGCCTTTAACATAGTAAAACATTCCAAGGCGCTTCACAGGAGCGATTACCAAAATATGACACCAAGTCACATAAGGAGATATTAGGACTGTGACCAAAAGCTTGGTCAAAGAGGTAGGATTTAAGGAGCATCGTAAAAGAGAAGAGAGAGGCAGAGGGGTTTAGGGAGTGAATTCCAGAGTTTAGGGCCACGGCCGCCAATGGTGGAGCGATGGAAATCGGGGATGCGGAAGAGGCCAGAATTGGAGGGGTGCGGAGATCTCGTAGGGTTGTAGGAGGTCACAGAGATAGGGATTTGAAACAATCGTACTGCCAACCTAAAACAAATAAAAAGGTCCAGTACTTGTAGTCAACACCTGTAACCAGCCACTAATGAAACCTTTCCCCCATGACAGAAAGCGAAGGAGACTCACGTGGTCTTCGAGTGTGACGTCCTCCCGGAAGATGCCCAGATTTGCCTTGGCAATTCCAGGCTGAATAATCATCTCCTTCAGGAACTGTGCATAAATCTCCCTGCAATTCAATAAACCACGTAGGATCAGACCAAACACTTTGGCAGTCCCTTATACCCCGGGCTTTGATGGAGCACACTGCTTCTGGACTCCTGACACCAAAAGCCACCTCAATGACTGCTCTGCCTCCAATCCTTCCTCCACTGTGGAGCATGGAGAGGTTAGACAGACTGGGACTTTATTCCCTGGAGAGTAGGAGGTTAAGGGGTGATCTTATAGAAGTCTATAAAATAATGAGGGGCATAGATAAGGTCGATAGTCAAAATCTTTTCCCAAAGGTAGGGGAGTCTATAACGAGGGGGCACAGATTTAAGGTGAGAGGGGAGAGATACAAAAGGGTCCAGAGGGGCAATTTTTTCACTCAAAGGGTGGTGAGTGTCTGGAACGAGCTGCCAGAGGCAGTAGTAGAGGCGGGTACAATTTTGTCTTTTAAAAAGCATTTGGACAGTTACATGGGGAAGATGGGTATCGAGGGATATGGGCCAAGTGCAGGCAATTGGGACTAGCTTAGTGGTATAAACTGGGCGACATGGACATGTTGGGCCGAAGGGCCTGTTTCCATGTTGTAACTTCTATGATTCTATGTATATAACATATCCTGAGATAGGTCGGATGGTGCACTTTTTTTAATATCATGTAATACCTAATATACTTTCTGCTAAGATACATTTGTGTCCCTTTAAGGCGCCAAATACTAATTGTTGATAAGTAAACACAGATCAAGTTTAATTGCTGTTTTGTTAGGGAACTTTGCATTTTAAGACTGCTTTGTATCCATAACAAAAGGGTGGCATTTGGAAAATGGCAAACAATTTTCTAATCTATTATAAATAAAATGATAATGTCAATCTAGAATAAATAAGCCAGAAAAGTAGGCCAGAAATAGAGGCTATAAATGGAAATTATTGAGAAGTAAATTTAAAACAGATCATTGAATCATACAGCACAGGAGGAGGCCATTCAGCCCATCGTGTCTGCGCCAGCTCTTTGAAAGAGCTATCCAAGAGACATGTATTAGGAATCTGCCAGGTCGGGTAGAAGAGACAAACACTGGGGCTGTTTGTAAGATGGGAGCACTGGGATAGTCGAGGGGTGAGCTTTGATGGGGTGACTGTGAATTGGGCCCCTCCTTCCAGCGCCCAACACTAAAGTTAGCTCCCGCTGGCAATCCCACAGCTCCTGTGAACTGAAGTGCAATTCCTGTGCACAAAGTAACCTGTGGAGATGAGCCCGAGACGAACAATAGGCCCATTAATTGATCGCGCACGACATCCCCCCATCACTTCAGGAGATGATTAATATCAGGCACTTCCTTAGCAGACTAGACCAACAGAGTTTACTCACGGACTGAGACATTTACAGCAACGGGAACGAATTATTGACGTCAATCTAAAGTAACACACCAGCTTTGAACCAGTGCATGAAAGGGTTAACCAGACAAACCAGTCAGCTGAGTTTATTTACATGTTTATCATTTGAAAGATCTCCCTACTGGTAACAGTAGGTGGGCAATTTCTACCTACGGCGTGGTGTCTTGACTCTCTATCTGTTGTGACGAGATTGAAAGCATAACTAGATCATCCTTACACCCATTAAACCCTTTGAAAAGTCAATCCACGAGGCAGATGCATTTGACTCGGGCAACAACCAGCAAGCTCCAGGACACACGCACAAAGGTGCTGGAAAACCGCTGAGGATTTTCCCTTCTTTGCTTGTTATCTCTGCTTGTGTTGCACCCAGCACGCAGGCCACGATCCAGCATACTGCTTCAGAGAGTCTGTGGGGCAGGAAGGGTGTGCGCGTGCAGGGGCGCTGGAGCCCAGCTGATGAGTGGTGACGGGTTTAAGGCGCTCTCTCTCTCCCCATCCCCCTAAATAAAGGAAGGCATTTCCTAATGCTCCAGCTCTGAAAGAACATAAGAAATAGGAGAAGGAGTAGGCCATACGGCCCCTCGAGCCTGCCCCGCCATTCAATACGATCATGGCTGATCTTCGACCTCAACTCCACTTTCCCACCCGATCCCCATATCCCTTGATTCCCCTAGAGTCCAAAAATCGATCGATATCAGTCCTGAATATACTCAACGACCCAGCATCCACAGCCCTCTGGGGTAGAGAATTCCAAAGATTCACAACCCTCCGAGTGAAAAAATTCTTCATCTCAGTCCTAAATGACCGACCTCTTATCCTGAGACTAGGTCCCCTAGTTCTAGACTCCCCAGCCAGGGGAAACAACCTCTCAGCATCTACCCTGTCAAGCCCCCTCAGAATCTTATGTTTTAATGAGACCACCTCTCATTCTGCTAAACTCCAGAGAGTATAGGCCCATTCTACTCAATTAGACTTGACTGTCAATTCCCACTTTACAGCCATCAGAACCACCCCATCCACCCTTTCCAAATCTTGGGATTGTCCCTGATGCTCCCAGAGGTGGAATCACCCACAAGTGCCGATAGAAATGCTTCTTCTCACCTCTGTTTCTTCAGGAAGGAGCTCCATTGGGCCTGCTCCGTGGGAAGGTAATTGAGGAGGATCTGGGAGCAAGACAAGAAGCCGCAGATTAAAATATATTTTTAACAAGGCAGATCAAGCAGAGCAAGGATGTGTGGTGACAAAGGGAGCAGCTTGGGGGGGCTGCTGATGCGCGATATCGAATTGGGGAAACAAGGGGATGAGGTCAGAGACTTTTAAGGCTAAATAAGGAATGGATTCCATTGGTGCAGGCACCCTCTGGTACCTCACACAACTGGCCATCGGTCACAGGAGTCTTTACAGTGAGTGCAGGCGTTCCGTCTCATTAGGGCTGGTCTCACCAGGAGGCCCAATCCTATCCAAACACCCACACTCTTCAGCTTGGGGTTGCTGTATGGTGATCAGGGTTGGGAACCCTGGCCGATTCCAACCCCCGCTCCCCTTCTCCCCAACCCAAAAAACCTGCCCGCTACCTGGGCCGAGATTGGGGTGGTCCAAGACTGGGGCGGACGGACGGGTCCGGGGGTCGAGTCTGGGACCTCCCTACTGTGTCCAGCTCAGCTTCTCACTGGGCGAACTTGCCGATCCTCCGGGGAGAGCTGCCAGTATCTAATTTAGATGATGTCTGAATAAGTTTTAAATGTTACCGTGAGGCGGTCACCTGGTCTCCCATCACCGGACGTGCTGATCCAGATACATTGCCGGGGCCATTTCAATCCACAACTGCTGGGGCGGGCACCCAACCTCTAATCCCCACCGCGTACCATTCCCACGAAGCAGGTTTCTCACAGCGCGATTCCCTTGGACGCACCATTTACAAACTTCCCTTTCGCGCCCCCAGTACCCAATAACGGTGTTAAGAGCAAGAAACTCAATCTAGTCCAGGGTTGCCAACCCTCCAGGATTGTCCTGGAGCCTCTAGGAAAAAAAAAATCATAGGGTCGTTTAGAAAAAGTGCGCACTTTCATTATTTTCTTTGAACACTTTTTGTTTATTAGTTATATAAATACTGGAGATGGGAAGGTAGGCTCTTTGACCGGGCGGGGCGGTTGAAGGCAGTAGGGTCATGTGATGAAACCTCCAGGAATACGTCCAGAGTTGGCAACCCTAATTCATTCTCAAACGAAAACCCACCTTCCAACAAAGCGGGCGCAGCCCTCCTTCAAATGGAATTCCTGTGAGGAGAAACAGGAAAAGCTCAGACTCACTCGTATTAAAAATCCATTATGAAACGCAAAGAGAATCGTGGCACTCGTCACATTGGATATCGAGCTAAGTTTCGTTGTGCTTCTCGTAAAAAGGCTACACGGAGTTACTGGGTGTCGAGGCTGAGTATAAAAACCGTCCCATAGAACGACTGGAGATCTTCACGTGACCCCCTTATCCTGCAATGTTAAACCCAACAGGGGATTTCGTATTTGAGAAACAAAACTGGAGGGGGTGGGGGGGTTTGGAGATACTTTTGGTGTATGTGGCAGGTCTGTCAGAGAGCCTGTCTCCTCCTGAGAGCACTGACCCGAGTCCTTCCCAATCCTGGATGCCAATCCTCGGTACTTGGGAAGACCAAATAGTCCCTTCATTCCTGTGGGGGATGCATTATGTATTTCACATTATAATTCAAACAGATACTAAAAGTAGTACGAGGGCCAAAGTGGGAAATAAATGCATCAGCTTTTATTTTTATATGCAAAGTTCATTCAAAGGGTAATTGACCCATTCTGGACTTTTCTCATTGGTATCATTTTTTTTTATATAAAGTGCATTTTTTGCAGTATTTGCTGAACTAGTTGTGCTCCATGTTTCTATCTAATTTGTAGGCAAAAAAAAATCAATATCAGAGTTTAATATGTAACGTGGGTGGCAGCACGAGACGACATTTAATCTGAGAAGCAGATTGCTGCAAGTAGGGTGGTTGTTAATCTCCGGGTCTCTCAACTCTGCAAGGGCAGATTCTTGAAATGTTTACAAGTTTACAAATCGCAGGGACAAGGTCAGCTTTTGGATACTGTTGAGCGGATGAAGGAGAGAAGATTTTTTTTTATAAATAATGCAAAAAGGGCTTTCAGAAATCAGTGTTAATCAGCACCACACTGCATCAAACTGTACTAAATTGAAGGTGAGAAAAGTTTCTTTTTAAAATGAAGACCAATTAGTTAGTATCGGTTCTGTACCTTCTGCAGAAACATACTATAAATATGTAAAGGCGTCTTGCCATCTGCTCTCCAGAATCTGATACTGCAACGAGAGACAGTTCTCCTTACCACTAAAGCAGAGCTCTCGCAGTTTGGTGAGGCTGATCTTTGGTTCATTCAGAGCAACTCTGAACTCTGCAATCCTATGAACAGAAAACACCATTCTGTAAGTAAAGGGCCTTTCAAAGAGACCAGCATTGGTTACAATGTGATTGACGTGGGTTTAGAGTACAAAGACAGCTGGAAGATCAAACTCGTCTTCCACGAACATCCAGCTGTTTGTTATGTTCAAACTGATCACCTGAAGAGGGAGTGTAACATCTATCTTCCTAACTCATACCAAGTCCCGTTCACCCATCACTCCTGTGCTTGCTGACCTACAGTCTGGCAACACCTTGATTTTAAAATTCTCATCCTTGTTTTCAAATCCCCCCCATGGCCTCGCCCCTCCCAATCTCTCCAACACCCTCCAGCCCTACAACCCTCAGATCTCTGCGCTCCTCCGATTCTGGTCTCTTGCGTATCCCCGATTTTCATCACCCCACCATTGGCGGCCGTGCCTTCAGCTGCCTAGGCCCTAAGCTCTGTAATTCCCTTCCTAAGCCTCTCTACCGCCTTTAAGACGCTCTTTAAAACTTACCTCATCACCTGGCCTAATATCTCCGTGTGGCTCGGTGTCAAATTTCGTTTGATAATCGCTCCTGTGAAGCAGCTTGGGATGTTTTACTACAGTAAAGACGCTATATAAATGCTAGTTGCTGTTGTTTGGCACTACATTTTCATCCTTCCTCTCCTGACGGGCACCAGCTCTTGCTGGGAGTACGGTGCCATGATCGACAGCAGGCTTCAAGTACCTCACCAAGTGGGTGTTCTTCAGGTGCCTGACGGTAGATGGGATGGGTGGGTGGGCATCACAGCCAAGCACATCCTGTCCTCGCCAGCATTTTCACACCACAATCACCAGCGGGAACCCTGGCTGATGGGAGCACTCACACCGATTCTCTGACTGAGATCAGCTAACAACGCACTGGGGATCCAACCTGGGCCCTGCCTGGCCTGTATGGTTCGGTACCACATCAGGAGATGTATTCGCCTACCAAGCAATTGCAAGAAAAAGTATTTGCAGTTATACAAACCACTGGTTAGACCGCATTTAGAGCACTGCACCTCAGGAAGGATATATTGGCCTTGGAGTGGGTGCAGCGCAGATTCACCAGAATGATAACGGGGCTAAAAAGGTTAAATGGAGGACAAGTCGCATAGACTAGGTTTTGTACTCCCTTGAGTAAAGAAGATTAAGGGGTGATCTAATTGAGGTGCTTAAGATTAAAGGATTTGATAGGGTTGATAGAGAGAAACTATTTCCTCTGGTGGGGGGAGTCCAGAACAAGGGGGCATAATCTTAAAATTAGAGCTAGGCCGTCCAGGGGTGATATCAGGAAGCATTTCTTCACACAAAGGGGGAGTGGAAATCTGGAACTCTCTCCCCCAAAAAAGCTGTTGAGGCCGGGGGTCAATTGAAAGTTTCAAAACTGAGATTGTTAGATTTTTGTTAGGCGAGGGTATGGAACCAAGGCGAGTAGATGGAGTTAAGATACAGATGACCCTTGATCTAAATGAATGACAGAACAGGCTCGAGGGCCTGAATGGCCTACTCCTATTCCTATGTTCCTAAAAGTCTTATTTTTAAAATCTTCTTCAGAGATTCAGTTTGGGAGCAAACACTTTGTAGCACCGCGACAATACTGAATTGGCACCAAAAAAAATTACTGCATCACAGTCTCTCAACACTTAGTAAAACTAATGGTCACCAACAATTTAATTTTTGGTTTTAGCTGAAGACAATTAATTTATTGCAATAGGTTCGAATAACCAAAATCATCTCCATCAACTTATGTTCTGGAAACTTCTATCCTAAGAACCCTGTGGAGTTACAATTTAAACATCAAACTCATTTAAATACAATTACAGTCACAGCTCTTTACCAAAACCAAACAGTGCAGGTTAAGATGGTTCAACTACTTGTATTTATACAGCATCCTTAATGTAGTAAAAACGTCCCAAGGCGCTTCACAGGAACGTAATCAGACAAAATTTGACAGCAAGTCATGAGATATTAGAACAGGTGACCAAAAGTTCAGTCAAAGAGGTAGGTTTTAAGGAGCATCTTAAAGGAGGAGAGGTAGAGGGGTTTAGGGAGGGAATTCCGGAGCTTCGGACCTAGACGGCTGAAGGCGCGGCCAGCAATAGTGGGGCGAAGGAAATCAGGGATGCACAAGAGGCCAGAATTGGAGGGACGCAGAGAGAGGGAGGGTTGTAGGGCCGGAGGAGGTTGCAGAGAGAGAGGGAGGGTTGTAGGGCCGGAGGAGGTTGCAGAGAGAGAGGGAGGGTTGTAGGGCCGGAGGAGGTTGCAGAGAGAGAGAGGGAGGGAGGGTTGTAGGGAGGGAGGGTTGTAGGGCCGGAGGAGGTTACAGAGAGAGGGAGGGAGGGTTGTAGGGCCGGAGGAGGTTACAGAGAGAGAGAGGGAGGGAGGGTTGTAGGGCCGGAGGAGGTTACAGAGAGAGAGAGGGGGAGGGTTGTAGGGCCGGGGGAGGGTTGTAGGGCCGGAGGAGGTTACAGAGAGAGAGAGGGGGAGGGTTGTAGGGCCGGAGGAGGTTACAGAGAGAGAGAGGGGGAGGGTTGTAGGGCCGGGGGAGGGTTGTAGGGCCGGAGGAGGTTACAGAGAGAGAGAGGGAGGGAGGGTTGTAGGGAGGGAGGGTTGTAGGGAGGGAGGAGGTTACAGAGAGAGAGAGGGAGGGAGGGTTGTAGGGCCGGAGGAGGTTACAGAGAGAGGCAGAGAATGGAGTTGTGGCTTGAGCTGATCATTTTCTTTGCTGAGGAAAATTCATTGAAAACTTTAATAACTAAAATATCTCTACATCATAAAACATAATAGATGCATTTTGGTAGGAAGAATAAGGAAGCCACGTACTCCTTAGAAAATAAGAGTCTAAATAGGATAGAGGAGCAAAGGGATCTGGAGGTACAGATACACAAATCACTAAAAGTAGCGCACAGGTTAATTAGGCCATGAAAAAAGCAAACAAAGCATTTGGGTTCATTTCTAGAGGCACAGAATTGAAAAGCAGAGAAGTTATGTCAAACTTGTATAGAACTTTGGTTAGACCATACTGAATACTGTGCACAGTTCTGGTCTCCATATTATAAAAAGGAGATAGAGGCACTGGAGAAGGAGCAAAAAAGATTTACAAGGATGATACCAGAACTGAGAGGTTATATCCAATTTTAATCACTCCACCACCATCAGGAAAGATTGCTGGGGCTCTTTTCTCTAGAAAAGAGAGGGCTGAAGGGGTGACCTGATAGAGGTCCTTGAGAGTATAAAGGGTTTGATAGGGTAGACAGAGAGAAGTTGTTTCCACTTGTGGGAGAGACCAAAACTAAGGCCATAAATATAAGAGAGTCACTAATAAATGCAATAGGGAATTCAGGAGAAATTTCTTTATCCAGAGTGGTGAGAATATGGAACTCGCTACCACAAGGATTAGTTGAGGCGAATAGCATACAGCATTTAAGGGGAAGCTGGATAAACACATGAAGGAGAAAGAAATAGAAGGTAATGCAGGTAGGGTGAGATGAAGTAGGGTGTTAGGAGGCTCGTGTGGAGCATAAGCACCGGCATAGACCAGTTGGGCCGAATGGCCTGTTTCTGTGTTGTACATTGTATGTAGTTCAATGTAAAAATGGGCTCCTATATTGAATCACAGCCTTTTGAGTGCCCTGGCTCATATTTTCAAAACATTCAAGCAGCCCAGATCAGCTGCAACCCAAATACAACACTAAATGACACAAGTAAAAAGCAAAACACTGCAGATGCTGAAAATCTGAAACAAAAACAAGTTGGAGATCTCTGCACTCCTCCTAGTCTGGCCTCTTGCGCAGCCCCAATTTTAATCACTCCACCACCAGCAGCTGTGCCTTCAGCTGCCTCGTCACCAAGCTCTGGAATTCCCTCCCTAAACCTCTCCGCCTCTCTTTACTCCTTTAAGATGCTCATTAAAACCTACCTCTTTGACCAAGCTTTTGGTAACCTGCCCTAATAGCTCCTTATGTGGCTCAGTGTTAATGTTTGTTTGATTACACTCCTGTGAAGCGCCTCAGGACATGTTACCACATTAAAGGCACCGTATAAATGTAAGCTGCTGTTGAGATACACAAGCAGGCCAGTCAGCACGAGGAGAGGAAAGACAGTCAATTTTGGGTCAAACCCTTTGAGGAGCAGACAGTCGACGTTTAAAGTCCCACAACACAGAAGAGTGCGATTTCAGACACTTTTCATCAATTTCTGGCACTTGTGGTTAAGATTATGCCAAAAAGAAAAAAGCCCCACAGCCTGGGGGATGGGGGGGTGCAGGTTGGTCCTATTGGTCTCTGGCACTGTCAGCCAAGGAGGGAGAGGGAAGGAGGGGGAGAGAGAGGGGAGGGAAGGAGGGGGAGAGAGAGGGGAGGGAAGGAGGGGGAGAGAGAGGGGAGGGAAGGAGGGGGAGAGAGAGGGGAGGGAAGGAGGGGGAGAGAGAGGGGAGGGAAGGAGGGGGAGAGAGAGGGGAGGGAAGGAGGGGGAGAGAGAGGGGAGGGAAGGAGGGGGAGAGAGAGGGGAGGGAAGGAGGAAGAGGGAAGGAGGGGGAGGGGAGGGAAGGGAAAGGAGGGGGAAGGGAGAGGGGAGAGGAGAGGAGAGAGAGGGAGGGGGGTAAAAAGACCAACTCCGCAGCCCCTCACTCAGGTGATGGAGAACACACCTGTTTAAATGGGCTCTTGGTTCCCCCCCCCCGGGCCCAGCGTCCCTGCCCTCGATGTGCATTCAGACTTTACCCTGCCATTAAGAGGGAGGAACCCTGTAGGCCGGCTCCTGCTTGCACAATGCCTGTCATTAGCGGGGAAGCCCGGCCGCCGACCACAGTCCCGCCTCCATTTTCCCTCCTCACCTGTTCTTGTACAGAGTCGACATGTTGACTTCCTATTTCCCGGCAGGCAGTGCGCTACCGGAAACCGATGTTAGGAGCAATGGGTCCGACCAGAAACATGGACATATTACCTCAGGATCAAATAATTATCCGCCCACTATGGGATTCACGCTGGAAATTTTGATTAAAAAATATCCCGGTACTTATATTAGTATTTTAAGATTTAAATACTTTTACTTTAGAGCTAGTTAGATTCAAATAATTTTTGTAAATTATAAATCTTGATCTCCGTTAGAAATAGCAATCACAAAAGTCATAATAAATAGATGAGTAAATCATAAATGTTAAATAGTTACAGTTATAAATCTTTAAAAGGACGTGGTGGGCATTAATTTTATTTTCCATCATGTATTTGTTTCTAACGGATTTTTTCCCGTGGGGCGGACCGGTTTCACACCGGAAGTAGTTAATGATTGACAGGCCGGGGGGGTCCGGTGACCCGGAAGTGGAGCTGGAGTTTGTTGACAGCCGCGGACGGAGTTCGATTTGAAAAAAAAAGGGGAACATTTTTCTTTGAAGAATCGGAGCGGCGGCGGGAGCGGCAGGAGGAGCAGGTGGGCAGCCGCCATGACCCGGCCCGGGGGGCGGGGGGTGGCGACCTGGGACACAGGCGGCCCCGGCAACCGAGATCGAAGAGGCCGGGGAGAAGGACAAGGGCCTTGGGAGATTGGGGGGGGAAGAGAGCGGGGCCTGAGGGGTGGGGAGTGGGAGTGGGAGGGAGAGAGAGAGAGAGAGGAGGGGGGTGGCCTGAAGGCCAGGACTTGTGGGGCGGGGGAAAACAGTGAGTGTCAATGGGCCATTCAACTGTGGAGCCATCACCTGATCTGACCTCTGACCCCAGCCCCCCCCCCCCCCTCCCTCCAGTAGTGATCACTGTAATGTGATAAACCCATGGATCCTGGCTGGTAATTGGTTGGGTGCAAAAGCCTGGCCTCGGGCACAGGATCCTGGAGAACGATTGGTCGGGCGTAGATCCCCAGACAGAGATCCGGTGTCCGTCTTGGCTCAGTGGCAGCTCTCTGGAGGTCGTGAGTTC
The DNA here is from genome assembly GCF_035084215.1 of Heptranchias perlo. NCBI lineage: Eukaryota > Metazoa > Chordata > Chondrichthyes > Hexanchiformes > Hexanchidae > Heptranchias > Heptranchias perlo. The sequence continues at coordinate 34,477,939 of NC_090355.1, read as the reverse complement.
CAAGCCTCACTGCGGAGATTTGATCACATAATCCAGGCTGACATTCCCCGTGCCAGTACCGAGGCAGTGCTGCACTGTCAGAGGTGCCGTCTTTCGGATGAGATGTGAAGCCGAGGTCCCGTCTGCCCTCACAGGTCAACGTAAAAGATCCCACGGCCACTATTCGAAGAAAAGCAGGGGTGTCCTGGATGATATTTGTCCCTCGACCAACACCTAAAAAACAGATGATCTGGTCATTTATTGAATCGCTGTTTGTGGGACCTTGCTGTGCGCAAATCGTCTGCCGTGTTTCCCACATTACAACAGTGACTTACGAAACCTTGGTGACAGGCAAGGTGCACAGTGCAGGACATGATGTAGATGAATAGAGTAGGAGACAGGATGAAGTAAATCAGGGATCGTGGGTAGGTGATATCAAACTTGATTTGTAGAATTGTTGAAGATTGTGGGAGAAGGAGAAGACTGAGGAAGGTGAAAGGTTCCATAGCTCTGTGTCTCTCTCAGTACTGCATCTCTTTCTCCACCCGGAGTAGCTCGTGGTTCCGAGCCTGGCTGCAGCATTTAAACAGAAAGAAAACGAGACTGGCCTTAATGCTCGATTTAACACAGAATCATACAGCACAGGAGGCCGTTCGGCCCATTGTGCCTGTCCCGGCTCTTTGAAAGAGCTATCCAATTAGTCCCACTCCCCTGTTCTTTCCCCATAGTCCTGCAAATTTTTTCCCTTCCACTATTTATCCAGTTTCTTTTTGAAAATCACTATTGAATCTGCTTCTACCACCATTTCAGGCAGTGCATTCCAGATCATAACAACTCGCTGTGTGTAAAAAAAAAAATTCTCCTATCTCCCCCCTCTGGTTCTTTTGCCAATTATCTTAAATCTGTGTCCTCTGGTTACCGACGTTCTGCCAGTGGAAACAGTTTCTCCTTATTTACACTATCAATACCCCTCATAATTTTGAACACCTCAATTAAATCTCCCCTTAATCTTCTCTGCTCTAAGGAGATCAAGCCCAGCCTTTAGAATCATAGAAAGTTACGGCACAGAAGGAGGCCATTCAGCCCATCATGTCTGTGCCAGCCGAAAAAGAGCTATCCAGCTTAATCCCACTTTTCAGCACATGGTCCGTAGCCCTGTAGGTTACAGCACTTCAAGTGCACATCCAAGTACTTTTTAAATGAGTTGAGGGTTTCTGCCTCTACCACCCTTTCAGGCAGTGAGTTCCACCACCCTCTGGGTGAAAAAAAATTCTCCTCAGCTCCCCTCAAATCCTTCTACCAATTACTTTAAATCTATGCCCTTGGTCACTGACCCCTCTGCTAAGGGGAATAGGTCCTCCCTATCCAATCTATCTAGTCCTATTATAATTTTATATACCACAATTAAATCTCCCCTCAGCCTCCTTTGTTCCAAAGAAAACAACCCCAGTCTATCCAATCTTTTCCCATAGCTAAAATTCTCCAGCCCTGGCAACATCCTCGTAAATCTCCTCTGTAACCTCTCTAGTGCAATCACATCTTTCCTGTAATGTGACCAGAACTGTACGCAGTACTCAAGCTCTGGCCTAACCAATGTTTTATACAGTTCTAACATAATCTCCCTGCTCTTCTACTCTATGCCTTGGCTAATAAAGGAAAGTATCCCGTATGCCTTTTTAACCACCTTATCTACCTGTCCTGCTACCTTCAGGGATCTATGGACATGCACTCCAAGGTCCCTTTGATCCTCCATATCTCTCAGTACCCTCCTATTTATTGTGTACTCCCTTGCCTTGTTTGCCCTCCCCAAATGCAATACCTCACACTTCTCTGGATTGAATTCCATTTGCCACTTTCCTGCCCACCTGACCAGTCCATTGATAGCTTCCTGCAGTCTACAGCTTTCCTCCTCACTATCAACCACACGGCCAATTTTTGTATCATCTGCAAACTTCTTGAGTCCCCCATTCAAATCCAAATCATTAATATATATCACAAAAAGCAAGGGACCTAGTACTGAGTCTTGCGGAACCCCACTGGAAACAGCCTTCCAGTTGCAAAAACACCCGTCAACCATTACCCTTTGCTTCCTGCCACTGAGCCAATTTTGGATCCAACTAGCCACTTACCCTTGGATCCCATGGGCTTTTACTTTTCTGACCAGTCTTCCACATGGGACCTTGTCAAGATCCTTGCTAAAATCCATGTACGCTACATCAGTCGCGTTACCCTCATTGACCCTCCTTGTTACCTCCTCAAAAAATTCAATCAAGTTAGTCAGACACGACCTTCCCTTAACTAATCCATGTTGACTGTCCTTGATTAACCCGTGCCTTTCTAAATCTCAATTTATGCTGTCCCTCAGAATTGATTCCAATAATTTGCCCACCACCGAGGTTAGACAGACTGGCCTATAAATACTCGGTCCAACTCTTTCTCCCTTTTTTAAACAATGGTACAACGTTAGCAGTCCTCCAATCCTCTGGCATCACACCTGTTGCCAGGGAGGATCTGGCAGTATTTATCAGAATTTGGTTCTGGTTGAGGTATTGTTGGGTGATTCTCTGTATAGTACAGTGTGTCCTGGAGACTGAAACTTCAGTTTGTCCGTTACAGCTCGGTGAGTTGTTTGAAGTTGTCCTACTTGTAAATAAAAGCCAATTACAGCAAGTCCATCTAAATGAATTGGTGGTAAATGAATACCCAGTTTAAACAAACAAAATGTTGCAACAAAATTCTCTCAGTACTTTCCAAGTTGTTTGAATGAATTGAATTGCCTTGACAGTGAGTAGCCCATCTTCCCCAAATGGATTTCACACAGCTGTGATGTTCCACCCGCTGCTGCCTCCTGCCTCACACTCCCTTGGCCCCTGTGCTGTTAGAACATTGAATTATAGCAGTGTTTTGCTTCAGTTACAGTTAGAGCTGCTTCAGTTCAATTTCTGCTGTTCACTCAAGCATTGATACTTTGACTGCATGGAGTTCAGAGGTCGTGTCGGGCTGGCAAAGGGTCAGGGGAGTCAGGGGCAGTGATTGGTCGGGAGAGTCGGGCAGTGATTGGTTGGAAGAGTTGGGGGCAGTGATTGGTCAAGATAGTCAGAGGCAGTGATTGATCGGAAGAGTCAGGGGGCATTGATTGGTCAGGATAGTCAGGGGCAGGGATTGGTCGGGAAAGCCTGGTGCGAGGTCGATGACACGACCATCATACTGTGGTCCCCTTCTAAGAATTCCTTTGCCAATTTAATTCCACTGATTGAGCTAAGGGACTGGGCACTAGATCGATGAGCTGAATGGTGTTGTCTTCTCCGCTTCTCTCCTGAAGGCCCTGACCTTTGCAGGTGTTAATTCCACAGGAAGCTGCGGCTCATTGGGGTTCCTCACCCTAGTGGCCGTGCTTCATGCGGACAGTGAGAGTTGACAGGTTATTGAACCGTGGAGGGCATCAGGATCACCCTCACCCAATGTGCAGATGCAGTTTCCAGCAGGAGAGTGTTCGGGGCAGAAACCCTGACTGAGTTTCCCCTTCCTAGACCCGGGACACTGGGATCAACTGTAATTGCCCTCCCACTGCTGCCCAGCTAACTCATCACAGACTGGGAATCAATCCTGGGGTTTCCTCTAGGGCTCAGAACCACACTGGGCCCAGTGAGCCAGCGTATTTACATTTGATTTAAAATCGATAATCAACTACTTGTGCTGGTAGTGGATAGGTACGGAAAATAATTAGAAGGCTAATGGAATGTTGGGCTTTACCTCGTGGGGGCTGGAATATAAAGGGGTGGAAGTTATGTTGCAGTTTATATAAAGCTCTGGTCAGACCCTATCTGGAGATACTGCGTTCAGTTCTGGGCACCGCACCTCAGGAAGGATATATTGGCTTTGGAGGGGGTGCAGTGCAGATTCACCAGAATGATACTGGGGCTAAAAGGGTTAAATTATGAGGACAGGTTGTATATGCTTGTGTTCCCTTGAATATAGAAGATTAAGGGGTGATCTAATTGAGGTGTTTAAGATGATTAAAGGAGTTAATAGGGTCGATAGAGAGAAACTATTTCCTCTGGTGGGGGGAGTCCACAACAAGTGGGCATAACCTTAAAATTAGAGCTCGGCCGTTCAGGGGTGATGTCAGGAAGCACTTCATCATACAAAGGGGGAGTGGAAATCTGGAACTCTCTCCCCCAAAAAGCTGTCGATGCTGGGAGTCAATTGAAAATTTCAAAACTGAGATTGATTGATTTTTGTTAGTTAAGGGTATTAAGTTTTACAGAAACAGGGCTGGTAAATGGAGTTAAGATAGTGTTCGGGGCAGAAATGCTGGCTGAGTTTCCCCTTCTTAGACCCGGATCATTATCTAATTGAATGGCAGAACAAGCTCAAGGGGCTGAATGGCCTACTCCTCCTCCTATGTTCTTCCTGTGTTCCTATGTGGTAACAGCGGCTGGTTTCCCTTCATCTCCCCAGCTCTCTCCCGATGTCCGTGTAGCTCCCGGCACCGTCTCACCGCTCGGCCGGCTGTGAATGAGGCGGGGCTCCCAGACATGGCGTCGTACAGCCCCGAGTCGCTGATGACTCTGTGCACCAAGTACTGCCTGCGGAACCTGGAGGGAACCCTGTGCTACATGCAAGACAATGAGACGCTGAGACTCCACCCCGACGTCTTCCTCCCCAGTGAGATCTGCGACCGTCTCGTCAACATGTAAGTCCAAAGCACAAAATCGAGGGGGGGGGGGGGGAGTGACTAGGGGGTGAAGTCAGGAAGCACTTCTTCAGCAAGGAGTAGTGAAAATCTGGAACACTTGTTGTTTGTGGGATCTTGCTGTGTGCAAATTGGCTGCCGCTTTTCCTACATTACAATAGTGACAACACTTCAAAAGTACTTCATTGGCTGTAAAGCGCTTTAGGACATCCTGAGGTTGTGAAAGGCGTTATATAAATGCAAGTTCTTCTTTCTCACCCCCAAAAAGCTGTTGATGCTGGGGGTCAATTGAAAATTTCAAAACTGAGGTCGATAGATTTTTGTTAGGCAAGGCTATTAAGAATTACGGAACCCAGACGGGTAGTTGGAGTTAAGATACAGCCATGATCTAATTGAATGGCGGAACAGGCTCGAGGGGCTGAATGGCCTCCTCCTGTTCCTATGCTTTTAGAAACTGGAAGTGGTTCAACAGAGCAAGTGGCCGAGGGTTCCCAAGATAATTACAGACTGGGAGGGCTATTCAACCCATCCAGGAACATTAGGAAGAGGACGAGGACATTCAGCCCCTCGAGCCTGTTCTGCCATTCAATTAGATCATGGTGATGTTGGTTGAAGGATAAATATTGGCTAGGACACCGGAGAGAACTCCCCTGCTTTTCTTTGAATAGTGGCCGTGGGACCTTTTACGTCCACCTGAGAGGGCAGACGGGGCCTCGGTTTAATGTTTCATCTGAAAGACGGCACCTCCGACAGTGGGTGGCGATCACAACTATCAGTCTCAGTGATGGGAGAGTTAATGCGACAGAGGAACGAGCTTCGATATAAAGAATGGCCTTTCTCATCCTGATAGAGGTCTTTAAAATTATGAAGGAGTTTGATAGGGTAGACGTAGAGAAGATGTTTCCACTTGTGGGGGAGACCAGAACTAGGGGCCCATAAATATAAGATAGTCACTAATAAATCCGATTGGGAATTCAGGAGAAACTTCTTTACCCAGAGATTGTTTAAAATGTGGAACTCGCTACCACAAGGAGTAGTTGAGGCGAATAGCATTGATACATTTAAGGGGAAGCCAGATAAACGCATGAGGGAGAAAGGAATAGAAGGATATGCTGATAGGGTAAGATGAAGTAAGGTGAGAGGAGGCTCGTGTGGAGCATAAACACCGGCATGGACCAGTTGAGCCGAATGGCCTGTTTCTGAGCTGTAAATTCTATGTAATCCCTGAATGTTCTTCTTGTCAGCTCACTTCCCTCGTGGTTTATTCAATCTGGGCTCTCAATCTGTGTCGGTTTAAAAAGGCTCATCTCTCCGCCTGTACTCGTTCTAGGTACATGGACCTGGTGAACACAGACAACAGCTTCCAGCCACACGAGAGCTTCTTCAGTTTGTTCTCAGACCATCGGAGCACCCGACTGACTCACATACACCTGAGGGGGATCCAGGAGGATATCGTGCAGGATCAGGACTTGGTTGCGTTTGCTAAGCAGGTACGAGTGACATTATATTTTTAAGCACCTTCCCATTATTTCTTTTTGTCATCCCCGCTCCCCAGCCTCTCACCTCCCAACACAAAGGGCACAAGTTAATTCGTCCTGTTGATACCTGTCTCTTGAACACACCTGTCCTCCGTCAGATGACTGTGAGCTAAGGGAATCATTAGACGGAGGGCTCCTGTCTTCAGAACAGGATAAACTGGGGACCTATTTATTTTCATCGATCGCCCTTCCCCTCATGAAGGTACTGACTCCTCGCTGAGGGTACAGTTTCATGGGCCCCGCTCACCCTCTGATACCCTGCTGATGTGGCGATTATTCATGTGTGATAGCTCGACAGTGTCGCCAGGAGCCAGGGGAGGAGAACTTCACAGCTGAGCCCAATCCCGTCCACGCACCCACGTTGCTATGTAGTGCTGAGGAATGGGAGTCCAGGTCAGTTTTCCCCTCCCTAAACCAGAGGCACTAAGGCCAACTGGGATATTCCCAATGCCTCCTTGGTTGAGATCAGCACAGACCAGGGATCGAACCTGCAACATTCCTGTCCTGTATGGCTCAGTATCACACGGGGAAAGATGTGCTATCTTCAGGAATCTTGAGTAGGAAGATGAGTAGAGGCTGGGATTTGGACTGGAACGGTAGTGTGGTGGTTATGGTACTGGACTAACAACCCACTCTTCCTGTATCCTTCTATTCCTTTCTCCCTCATGTACACATCAAGCCTCCCCTTAAATACATCCATGCTATTCGCCTCAACTACTCATGTGGTAGCGATTCCATGTAGAAATTCCTCCTAAATTCTTTATTTGATCTATCAGTGCCTATCATATTTATGCCCCCTTGTTGTGGACTCACCCACAGGTGGAAACAGTTTTTTCACATCCACCCCATCGAACCCCTTCATAATTTTAAAGACCTCGATCAGGTCTCTTCTCCGTCTTCTCTTTTCCAGAGAAAATAGCCCCAGCCTGCTCAATCTCTCCTGATAGTTGCATCCTCTCAATTCTGGTAACATCCTTGAAATCTTTTCTGCACTTTCTCCAGAGCTTCAATATCCTGTCCGTAGTGAGAACAAATATGAAAAAAAATGCAGGGGGGGAAACTTCACAAAAATTTCAGAGGCTATCACTCCTGGTGCAGGTAAAATCCCACTGGGCAAGCATACAATGTTTAATATGAGGCAGCTCCATAAATTCACTGGTAAATGGTTTTAACCAAGCTTTGCAACCAGCTCAAAGGTTTTTTTTAATGAGTAATTGTCGGGATGCCAGCGTCACTGGCACGGCCGGCATTTATTGCCCATCCTTAGTTGCCCTGAATTGAGTGGCTTGCTAGGTCACTTCAGAGGGCAGTTAAGAGTCAACCACGTTGGCGTGGGACTGGAGTCAAGTATAGGCTCAGACCAGGTAAGGACGGCAGGTTTCCTTCTCTAAAAGGACATTGGTGAACCAGTTGGGTTTTTTATGACAATCCGACAGCTTCGTGGTCACTTTTACTGATCCCAGCTTTTTATACCCAGATTTTATATAACACTGTATTCAAATTTACAAACTGCCCACGGTGGGATTTGAACTCACGTTTTCTGGATTATTTGTCCAGGCCTCTGGATTACTAGTCCAGTAACATAAGCACTACGCTAACCGTTTGGTGTTTATGATGTGGAGATGCCGGTGATGGACTGGGGTGGACAAATGTAAGGAATCTTACAACACCAGGTTATAGTCCAACAGTTTTATTTGAAAATCACAAGCTTTCGGAGGCTTTCCTCCTTCGTCAGGTGAGTGTTTGTAAGTTGTACGGTCAGAGATCACAGCGTGTCTTGTTGCTTGGTAACTTGCTACTCGTCGACTCTGTTTCAAAGAATTACAAAGAATGTACAGCACCAAAACAGGCCATTCGGCCCAACAGGTCCATGCCAGTGTTCATGCTCCACACGAGCCGGCGTTTCCATGGCAACGACTAACTCTGCTTCCGTCCTTCAGGATCTGATTGAGCTGCGCCTGGTGAACTGCGAGAAGCTCTCGGCCAAGAGCCTACAGACTCTGAGCAACTTCCGCAGCACCTTGGTTTCCCTCAGCCTGTTTGGCTGCAAGAACATTTTTTACGAGGAGGAGAATCCTGGCGGCTGCGAGGGGGACAACGACAGCCTGCTGAACCCCACCCGCCAGGTCCTCGTCAGGGATTTCACCTTCACCGGCTTCCACCGGCTGTGCTTCCTCAACCTGGGTCACCTGACCGACGGAGTCAACGTGGACCAGCTCCTGCGGCCGCTGACCTCCCTCACCTCGCTCGACCTCTCCGGGATCCAGCTGAACGACATCCAGTTCCTGCTGCAGTGGCAGAAGCGGCTTGGGTCACTCGTGCTGTACAACATGGACCTCTCCGAGGAGCACATCTGGGTCCTCCTGCAGCTCACTAACCTCAGGTAGGGGGAACTGCTTCCGAGCCAGGGTCATGAGGTAGCTTGAGGTTCAGAATCTTATTTCCTTCCGCCCCCCCACCCCCCCTCCCATCTCAACAACAACAACTTGCATTTATATAGCGCCTTTAACGTAGTAAAACGTCCCAAGGCGCTTCACAGGAGCGATTATCAAACAAAATTTGACACCGAGCCACATAAGGAGATATTAGGACAGAGGGAGGTAGGTTTTAAGGAGCATCTCAAAGGAGGAGAGAGAGGTAGAGGGGCGGGAGGGTTTAGGGAGGGAATTCCAGAGCCTGGGGCCTAGGCAGCTGAAGGCACGGCCGCCAATGGTGGAGCGATGGAAATGGAGGGTGCGCAACAGGCCAGAATTGGAAGAATCTACTGTTGTTTTTGATGTATCTGAATACACACAGCACAAAAATCCTGCTGCACTCTTGCGCTATATATAAAAAGAAATATCTTTCTTCCACAGACATTTGGACATTTCCCGTGACAGAACTTCCAGTTTTTACAAATTCAAGCTGACCCGGAAGGTCCTCACTGCCTTCGCGCAGAACCTTAAAAACCTCGTCTCGTTGGACATCTCAGGTCACCTGATGCTGGATAACTCTGCGATCTCAAGTCACGATGAAGCCCTGGGCCCTGCGAGGTAAGGCCCGAGACCTAGCCAAATATCTACACGTCAAAGTACCTTTACTGATTATATTTCTACGCCCACTTTCAAATCTTTGACAAAAACCACGTAGCTTGTATTTATATATTGCCTTATAATGTCTTCAGAATGTTTCAAAGTGCTTCACAGCCAATGAATTGTTTTGAAGTGCAGTCACTTTTGCTATGTAGGCCAGCATGGCAGCCAATTTGCGCACAGCAGGATCCCACAAACAGCAATGAGATGAATGACTGGCTGATCTGCTTTTAGTGGTGTTGGTTTAGGGAGGAATATTGGCCAGGACACCGCGGAGAACTCCCTGCCCTTCTTCGAAATAGCTGCTCTGGGATCTTTTGAGGGCGCTTAAGAGGGCAGACGGGGCCTCGGTTTAATGTCTCATCCGAAAGACGGCACCTCTGACAGTGCAGTGCTCCCCCTTGGTACTGTACTGGGAGCGTCAGACTGGATTTTGTGCTCAAGTCTCTGGACTGGGATTTGAACCCATAACATTCTGACTCATATATCTTTATGACACATATCTTTATATAATCAGCTGATTTGTTCCTGCAGTATGTTCCAACCTTTGCACTTCTTTAGATGTTCTTGCTATGTTCCGTTTATTCTGCTTTACTATTTGTATTTTGAAAAATCACAAATAAGTTTAAAAAACATCAACCCTTCCTCTGTCAGCCGTGGCTCAGTTGCTCACACTCGCGCCTCTGAGTCAGAAGGTCGTGGGTTCAAGGTCACTCCAGGAGCTGAGTGCATTATCCAGGCTGACACTCTCGCCCAGTACTGAGGGAGTGCTGCACTGTCAGAGGTGCCATCCTTTGGATAAGAGGTTAAATGAGGCCCCGTTTCTTGTTGCAGCGGTTCAGATGGTTGTTGAAGATCCCATGGTACTATTGGAAGAAGAGCAGGGAATTCTCCCGGTTTCCCAGCCAGTATTCATCTTTGAACCAACAAAACCGTTTAATTGGTCTTCCATTTCTATGTGGGACTTTAAAACAACAACAACTTGCATTTATGTAGCGCCTTTAACGTAGTAAAACGTCCCAAGGCGTTTCACAGGAGTGTAATCGGACAAAAACTGACACCGAGCCAAAGAAGGAGACATTAGGACAGGTGAGGTTGGTTTTAAGGAGCGTCTTAAAGAAGGAGAGATTTAGGGAGGGAATTCCAGAACTTAGGGCCTAGACGGCTGAAGGCACGGCCGCCAATGGGGGGGGGGGTCACAAAGTATTTTGTTGTATGTGAAGTGCCTTGAGATGCTTCTAAGAGATGTGTGAAGGCCCTGGACCAGTTAACGCACTAATTTGCCTCACTTGCTTTTTGTGTTCAGTAACGAGCCACAGAAGAGCAGCATTGAACCATTCCGTACACTGAAGAGATCCTTTCAGTTCCTGGGACTGTTTGACACCACACTGTGTAATCTAACTCATATTCCTGCCTACAAGGTGAGTGAGACTGGCCGTTCCTCAGAATTTGCCTTGATAAGACGTGTGTGTGCGCATGTGTGTTTGTGTGCTTGCCTGCATGTATGTGTGTGCGCGTGTATGTGTGATCTATAATTGCTTAGAGCTGGAAGAGGACAATAGTAAGAGTTTTAGAGCATGTGTGCACGGTTTGGGTTTTCTATTTAGTTGACCTGCAGACTGAGGTACCAATTGTGCTACTGTTGCTAGATAACCGGTGAAGCAAATGAGGATCAAATCCTGAACGCTATAGAAGCTTACACTGAATATCGACCGGAGATTGCATCACGTGCAATAAACCACCTCTTCGATATCGCACGGATCGAACAGTGTGACCAGCCATTGCGTGCTTTACAGGTAAGGTTCAAAGGTCAAGAACAAGGAAGAGTCCAATGAACTGGGGCATGACGGTTTTAGAATAGAACTGAAACCTGCTTTAATAGAGTGAATGTAAAGGGATCACTGGCTCCTCCGGGAAAGTTACTGAACCGTGTACTGGATGCACTTTGTGACATTTCCTTTTACACCACCAGGGGCACTGTTGTCTTCCCTTCATGTAGTGCATTCTGGGTAGAATGACATTGGCCTACCCAAGTTATGCAGACTGTGTTGACACCACTGTGTCAGCCAATAAGTTGCACTGTGTCGGCCAATAAGTTGGGAGATTGGGGGGGGGGGAACTTACGGCAGGACTCACAGCGAACAGTGTATTTTACAGCAAACAAAGTCTATTTACTCAGCAGAGTCTGTTTAAACAGCACACTACAACAGTCTACAGAGTCTATTTAAAAAGAGTCTCTGCGAACTACAGCAAACGGAACTCATGACCGAAACTACAGCAACATCTCCCGATAATAGCAGGATTATTTCTCCAGCAAAATGCAGTGAGTGGAGGATAGTTATATACAAATTATGTGCGTAAAATCAATCCCAGTCACTTACAGCAGTGCGGGCTCCAGGTGTGATTGACGAGGGACTTACCCAATCATCTCCATTCTGGCCGGGAATAGTATTGTCACTATACGCAGCCCAAGTTGTGCTTTGTAGCTGTAAGGTCTCCACAGAAGTCTAGCTGTTTGTACAAATAATGAGAACTTTGGCTTCCAAACGTAACGATTTATCAATTCTTTATTAGTTACTTCTTTAAGTGAGCCAACTCTGGAGCGTTTTCAATAAGAACACTAGCTGGTCGCCAGGAGAAGGTTGGTGAGATAAAGGGAAAAAAAATAAATTACAACTTAAAACTTTCTCCACCCCCCCAAAACAAAACTTACCAGAAAAAGATAAAGTGGACTCATTTAGGAAACAGCCAGACGCTGTAAAGGGAAGATGGTGCAGTTAGTATTCTGGAGGGTTGAGATTAAAACCTTCATCCAAACCGAGCTTTGTGATCTTCTAAACAAAATTTACATTTTTTAGTGATCTCTTAAAATTAAAAAAAACAATTTACTGAGTAACTCAGGCGAAGTCCCACGGTGTAGGACATCACCAAGCTTGAAAAGAACGGAAGGAAAAGCAAAGTGAATCGGGAAGTAGTGATTAAGTGACACCAAGCTTTGCTTTTAACATCCTGTTGGGTATAGGAGGGAGGGAAGACTGAGGAAGGTAAGGAGTGCCAAGAGCTTTGAAATCCAAGGAAAGAATGAGTTAGAGAAGGAGATACAAACATAAGAAAAAGGACAGGAAAAGACCAGCTGGTCCATCGGGCCTGCCCTGTCCCTGCATGGTGAGGCTAGCACACACCATGACCCGCACTGTGCACAGTCCAGCAATCGCTTGGGAGAGCCACAGGATCAGAGAATACATCTTAGGCCAATTTAGGAAAAAACTTTAGGAAGTCCCTCTCCGACCCCCGAGTTGATCAAGCAAACTGCGGGAGACCACAATTGTGATGAGTGTGGGTCTCGATACAGAGAGGGTGCAGGGGGGGAAGGTGACGGGTGTAGGAGGAAGATGACAGTGTAGGACAGGGTATTTGCAGAGAGGAAATTTTAGAGAAGTGCTGACCATAGCGATATTGATAAAATAGAGAGAAGGAGACTGTTTTGTTTTAAAAATCTTTCCTTTTTCTTTTTTTGCAGCTGGTGATCTCTGCACTGAAATGTCACAAATTTGACAAAAGTGTTCAGGTAACAGGCAGCGCAGCACTTTTCTACCTGACGGGCTCGGACTACAGGCATGAGCAAAGCATCAAACTCCGCCGGCAGGTCATTCAGGTGGTACTGAATGGTATGGAGTCCTACCAGGAGGTGACGGTACGAATATACCAGTTCAACCCATAAGTGTCTGCTTTAAACTGTGGGCTACTTGAGTGGTTACTTTTTTAAAGGCCAGATATCGCTGCTCTGTTCAGGATCAATACATTTACATATTTAGTTTTTCAGTCATTGAAGGTTTATACAAGAAGAATAATGCAGCAGATTGATGGCCGCTATGACATTCTCCTAGCGGGCACCCCTGCTTCGACCCCCTTCCCACCCTGTGTCCTCATCCACACTCCCACCATCACGTCCTCTCTGAGCGCCATCATAACGCACTGACTTCATTTCAAAATCGCCATCCTTGTTTCAATTCCCTGCTCAGCCCTGCCTCACCCTACCTGAGTGATCTCTTGCTTCACACCCCTGGTGGTGCCCTCCTTCTAACACTGGACGGTTCCTCATCCCTCACTCCCTCCTCTCCTCAAACACTGGGTTTTTCCTCATCCCTCACTGCCTCCCCTCCTCTAACACTCGGCTTTTTCTCACCCTGGGCTGAGAGGTGACCCAATACAAGTCTTTAAAATTATGAAGGGGTTTGATAGGGTAGGTGTAGAGAAGATGTTTCCACTTGTGGGGGAGACTAAAACTAGAGGTCATAAATCTAAGATAGTCACTAATAAATCCAATAAGGAATTCAGGAGAAACTTCTTTACCCAGAGAGTGGTGAGAATGTGGAATTCGCTCCCACATGGAGTGGTTGAGGCGAATAGCATAGATGCATTTAAGGGGAAGCTATATATGTACATGAGGGAGAGAGAATAGAAGGATATGTTGATAGGGTGAGATGAAGTAGGGAGGGAGGAGGCTTGTGTGCAGCATAAACACCGGCATAGACCAGTTGGGCCGAATAGAATCATAGAAGTTTACAACATGGAAACAGGCCCTTCGGCCCAACATGTCCATGTCGCCCAGTTTATACCACTACGCTAGTCCCAGTTGCCTGCACTTGGCCCATATCCCTCTATACCCATCTTAATAGAATGGCCTGTTTCTGTGCTGTAAATTCTACGTGAGACCCCTTCTCCTGACTTCTCACTCTCGGTTCCTTCCTGGAGACGCAGGTGCAACGGAACTGCTGCTTGACACTCTGTAACTTCAGTATTCCAGAGGAACTGGAGTTCCAGTACCGGCGGGTCAACGAGCTGCTCCTCAGTATCCTCAACCAGACACGGCAGGACGAGTCCATCCAGCGCATAGCGGTGCATCTTTGCAACGCACTGGTCTGCCAAGTTGACAATGACCACAAGGAAGCGGTGGGAAAAATGGGCTTCGTCACGGTAAGTGTGGTAACGATTCGGTGCCATTGCATCACTGTCGTTGCAACATGCTCGTAACTCCTCTTGTGAAGTGTGGTGAAGAAAAATGGATACAAATAGCACATTCCAGAGTGACCTCTCCGTTCATTCACTGTACAGAAACCCAAGTATGAAACATAATCACAAGAAGAAAGAAAGACGTTGCATTTATATAGCGCCTTTCACGACCTCAGGACATCCCAAAGTGCTTTACAACCAATTGAGTACTTTTGACGTGTCGTCATTGTTGTAATGTAGGAAACGTGACAGACAATTTGAGCACAGCAAGGTCCCACAAATAGCAATGGGATAATGACCAGATAATCCAGTTTTTAGTGGTGTTGGTTGAGATTTAAATATTAGCCAGGGCTCCGGGGAGCACTCCCCTGCTCTTCTTCGAAATACTGTCAGTGGATCTTTTAAACCCACACAAGAGGACATGCGGGGCCTCGTTTTAACATCTCATCCGAAAGACGGCACCTCCGACAGTGCAGCACTCCCTCGGTACTGGCACTGGAATGTCAGCCTGGATTTTGTGCTCAAGTCTCTGGAGTGAGATCAAGCTCATAGCATTGATCTGGACAAGAAAATTAATTTGGCCAATCCTAGCTCATCCATCCCAAAAAACTCTACGCTCTTCCCGTCACACCATCCAACTGTTTTTGAAATGATTCCGTGATTTTCTTTTGTGTCCACTCCCTTACCCAGAGTCCATTCTATATGTTGGCCACACTTTCATGTGATAAACCTCCTGACATTAGTCCTAAATTTGCCTTTTACTGCTTTGAACCTGTGCCCCTTCTCCTTCTGTCACAGTCTTTTTTTTTATTCATTCATGGGATGTGGGTGTCGCTGGCAAGGCCAGCATTTATTGCCCATCCCTGATTGCCCTTGAGAAGGTGGTGGTGAGCCACCTTCTTGAACCGCTGCAGTCCGTGTGGTGAAGGTTCTCCCACAGTGCTGTTAGATAGGGAGTTCCAGGATTTTGACCCAGCGATGATGAAGGAACGGCCGATATATTTCCAAGTCAGGATGGTGTGTGACTTGGAGGGGAACATGCAGGTGGTGGTGTTCCCATGCGCATGCTGTCCTTGTCCTTCTAGGTGGTAGAGGTCGCGGGTTTGGGAGGTGCTGTCAGAGAAGCCTTGGCGAGTTGCTGCAGTACACCTTGTAGATGGTATACACTGCAGCCATGGTGCGCCGATGGTGGAGGGAGTGAACGTTTACGGTGGTGGACGGGATGCCAATCAAGTGGGCTGCTTTGTCCTGGATGGTGTCGAGCTTTTTGAGTGTTGTTGGAGCTGTACTCATCCAGGCAAGTGGAGAGTATTCCATCACACTCCTGACTTGTGCCTTGTAGATGGTGGAAAGGCTTTGGGGAGTCAGGAGGTGAGTCATTCGCCGCAGAATACCCAGCCTCTGACCTGCTCTTGTAGCCACAGTATTTATGTGGCTGGTCCAGTTTAGTTTCTGGTCAATGGTGAAGCCCAGGATGTTGAGGGTGGGGGATTCGGTGATGGTAATGCCGTTGAATGTCAAGGGGAGCTGGTTAGATTCTCTCTTGTTGGAGATGGTCGTTGCCTGGCACTTGTCTGGCGTGAATGTTACTTGCCACTTATCAGCCCAAGCTTGGATGTTGTCCAGGTCTTGCTGCATGCGGGCACGGACTGCTTCATTATCTGTGGGGTTGTGAATTGAACTGAACACTGCAATCATCAGCGAACATCCACACTTCTGATCTTATGATGGAGGGAAGTCTAGCTTGAGGTTGTGCCTTTTACGTACGTTTTACTCCTTCTACCAGGTCACCTCTTAGTTGCCTCTTTTCGAGGCTTACTTAATATTGTTGGGAGGGGGTGGTGGTGCTTGAGGTTACAGGACCTATTGGAGAGGGCGAGCGTGGATGGGCCGGCTGGTCTTTTCTCGCGTTTCTTTTTGTTCAATTGTAATGCTGAATAGCCAAAAATTTATTAAGTCTATCCTCATAACTAACTCAGTAAGTATCAGCCTCCTTTGAAGCTGGTTATTTGCAAGCTGTTCTTCAAACACGAGCTGTTTCAGCAGGAACGGTATAGGGCGCTCCCGCTGGTCAGACCTGTTGAACAATGTGGGGGGGGGTTTTATAGAACATCCGCAAAAATATCTGCTTCGCAGTAGAAAATAGAGTGAGAAGCACGTGTGCAGATGTGTTTTATATCAGACCTCCTGGAACATGCCTCTGACCTGTTTTAATCTGTATCTTGTTCCAGACAATGTTAAAGTTGATTCAGAAGAAACTGGCCGACAAAGTGGTAAGTTTTAAGAAAAGAAAGAACTTGCATTTATATAGTGCCTTTCATGCCCTCAAGTCGTCCCAAAGTGCTTTACAATCAATGAAATACTTTTGAAGTATAGTCACTGTTGTAATGTAGGAAACACTGTGGCCAATTTACGCACAGCAAGGTCCCACAAACATATAATGACCAGATAATCTGGTCTAGGGATGTTGGTTGAGGGGTAAATATTGGCCAGGGCACCGGGGAGAACTCCTCTGCTCTTCTTCGAATAAGGCCGTGGGATCTTTTACGTCCACCTGAGAGGGTAGACGGGGCCTCAATTTAATTTCTCATCCGAAAGATGGCACCTCCGAAAGTGCAGCACTCCCTCAGTACTGGCACTGGGAGTGTCAGCCTGGATTATGGGCTCAAGTCTCTGGAGTGGGACTTGAACCCACGACCTTCAGACTCAGAGGCGAGAGTGCTACTCAGTGAGCCACGGCTGAAAATTGTGTTCTTTCTCCCCGAAAAGTTCTCACCTCCTCCGGAAGGTTCTGGCAGTAACCTGGGGTTTCTTGGGCACTGCCAGTGTTCCAGTACCTTGCCCAAGTGGCCGTGAGGCCAAAAAGTGAGCGTGGGCCAGTTACCCAGTGGTGCCCTCGTGGGTAAAGGGACTGTCCAGGACAGTGTTGGCTGTGCAGACCAGGAGGCCACAAGTTGGTTTCCCAGATTGCACGGTGGTAGCTGACCTAAGCCGGGACCAGTAGTTCAGATGCTACAATTGACCTCGGTATCCCAGAGCTAGTTACGTCGAAACTACAGCACCGAAACGGGCCATTTGGCCCAACTGTTCTATGCCGGTGTTTATGCTCCACATAAGCCTCCTCCCTCCCTACTTCATCTCACTGCATCAACATATCCTTCTATTCCTTTCTCCCTCATGTGTTTATCTAGCTTCCCCATAAATGCATCTATGTTATTTGCCTCAACTACACCTTGTGGGAGCGAGTTCCACATTCTCACCACTTTCTGGGTAAAGAAGTTTCTCCTATTTGCGACTATCTAATATTTATGACCTCTAGTTTTGGACTCCTCCACAAGTGGAAACATTTTCTCTACGTCCGGGGGGGGGAAATATTGTCCATTGTCCATGCTCCTGATTCCCGCTGGAAAGTGCACACTTCTGGTCGTTGCCTGAAGACAGTATGGGGCTCAGCTATTATCCCCCTCCCCACAGTTGACACTTACTGTCCAAGCTCACAGGCCACTTGGGCATTGAATTCGGTCACAAATTCATGAGAAAACTGGGGGCAAAATTATTGTTTCCAGTATGTTTTTCTATGACTTTATTTTGCTTTCACCTCCCGAGTCCACTACTCAAATCACAAGTGACCTGTTTCTTTCTGTCCTAAAAACAGAAAATGCTGGAATCACTCAGCAGGTCAGGCCGCATCTGTGGAGAGAGAAACAGAGTTAACGTTTCAGGTTGATGACCTTTCATCAGTTCTCCTGAGGAAAGGTCATTGACCTAAAACTCTGTTTCTCTCTCCACAGATCCTGCTGAGTGTTACCAGCATTTTCTGTATTTATTTCAAATTTCCAGCAGTATTTTGATTTTATTTCTGTCCTATACGCATCTAACGCATTGTTCAGTGCATCTGTAAGCTAGAACTTGAGTGAGAAACATTTCTAACATATCCCCCATCTCCCTCTTTCTTTCTCTGGGCAGTGCGACCAGGTAATGGAGTTTTCTTGGAGTGCGCTGTGGAACATTACAGATGAGACTCCCGATAACTGCGAGATGTTCCTAAACTGCAATGGAATGAAGCTGTTTCTCGAGTGTTTGAATGTAAGTTTCTCCTTGGAGCGTGTACCCTGTTTTTACATGTACAATATGCATTTAGGAAAAACATCATTCAATTGTCAGACATGGCTGGTTGTGTTCTGTACAATTTTCATTTACCTGTATGCTGTGGGAGCCCAGCTGTGGTTGGCTCTGGGAGCCCAGATGTGATTGGTACAGGTTGTGGGAGCCCAGTTGTGGTTGGTGCAGGCTGTGATTGGCTATGAGATTCTAGTTGTGGTTGGTGCAGGCAAGGGGAGCCCAGCTGTGGTTGGCTGTGAGTGTCCAGACGTGGTTGTTGCAGTCTATTGGAGCCCAGCTGTGGGAGTCCAGCTGTGGTTGGTAGAGTCTGTGGGAGACCAGCTGCAGATGGCTGCAGACTGTGGGGGGCAGCTGTGGATGGTGCAGTCAGTGGGTGTCCAGCTGTGGTTGGCTTCAGGCTGTGGGTGTCCAACTGTGGTTGGCTGCAGGCTGTGGGTGTCCAGCTGTGGTTGGTGCAGACCGTGGGGGTCCAGCTGTGTTAAGTGCAGTCTGTTGGAGTCCAGCTGAAGACAAGGCTGAAGCGTTTGCAACCATCTTCAGCCAGAAGTGCCGAGTGGATGATCCATCTCGGCCTCCTGCCGATAGCCCCACCATCACTGAAGCCAGTCTTCAGCCAATTCGATTCACTCCACGTGATATCAAGAACCGGCTGAGTGCACTGGACACAGCAAAGGCTATGGACCCCGACAACATCCCGGCTGTAGTGCTGAAGACTTGTGCTCCAGAACTAGCCACGCCTCTAGCCAAACTGTTCCAGTACAGCTACAACACTGGCATGTACCCGACAATGTGGAAAATTGCCCAGGTATGTCCTGTCCACAAAAAGCAGGACAAATCCAATCCGGCCAATTACCGCCCCATCAGTCTATTTTCAATCATCAGCAAAGTGATGGAAGGTGTCGTCGACAGTGCTATCAAGCGGCACTTACTCACCAATAACCTGCTCACCGATGATCAGTTTAGGTTCCGCCAGGACCACTCGGCTCCTGACCTCATTACAGCCTTGGTCCAAACATGGACAAAAGAGCTGAATTCCAGAGGTGAGGTGAGAATGACTGCCCTTGACATCAAGGCAGCATTTGACCGAGTGTGGCAACAAGAAGCCCTAGTAAAATTGAAGTCAATGGGAATCAGGGGGAAAACTCTCCAGTGGCTGGAGTCATACCTAGCACAAAGGAAGATGGTAGTGGTTGTTGAAGGCCAATCATCTCAGCCCCAGGACATTGCTGCAGGAGTTCCTCAGGGCAGTGTCCTAGGCCGAACCATCTTCAGCTGCTTCATCAGTGACCTTCCCTCCATCATAAGGTCAGAAATGGGGATGTTCGCTGATGATTGCACAGTGTTCACTTCCATTCACAACCCCATAGATAATGAAGCAGTCCATGCCCGCATGCAGCCAGACCTGGACAACATCTAGGCTTGGGATGCTAAGTGGCATGTAACATTCACACCAGACAAGTGCCAGGCAATGACCATCTCCAACAGGAGAGACTCTAACCACCTCCCCTTGACATTCAATGGCATTACCATCACCGAATCCCCCACCATCAACATCCTGGGGGTCACCATTGACCAGAAACTTAACTGGACCGGCCACAAAAATACTGTGGCTACAAGAGCATGTCAGAGGCTGGGTGTTCTGCGGCGAATGACTCACCTCCTGACTCCCCAAAGCCTTTCCACCATCTACAACGCACAAGTCAGGAGTGTGATGGAATACTCTCCACTTGCCTGAATGAGTGCAGCTCCAACAAAACTCAAGAAGCTCAACACCATCCAGGACAAAGCAGCCCACTTGATTGGCACCCCATCCACCACCCTAAATATTCACTCCCTCCACCACTGGCGCACTGTGGCTGCAGTGTGTACCATCCACAAGATGCACTGCAGCAATTCGCCAAAGCTTCTTCGACAGCACCTCCCAAACCCATGACCTCTACCACCTAGAAGGACAAGAGCAGCAGGCACGTGGGAACACCACCATCTGCACGTTCCCCTCCAAGTCACACACCATCCCGACTTGGAAATATATCGCCGTTCCTTCATCGTCGCTGGGTCAAAATCCTGGAACTCCCTTCCTAACAGCACTGTGGGAGAACCTTCGCCACATGGACTATAGTGGTTCAAGAAGGCGGCTCACCACCACCTTCTCAAGGGCAATTAGGGATGGGCAATAAATGCCGGCCTCGCCAGCGACGCCCACATCCCATGAACGAATAAAAAAAAAAGCTGTGGTTGGTGCAGTCTATGGGAGCAAATTTGAGTTCCCCCAAACACACTGATTGTCCGAAATCTGCATCCTGTTTTCTTTTTCTGTGCTAGTCATTTCTTCATTCTCCCCTAATCCCAGGAATTCCAAGGAAAGCAAGAATTACACCGGAACATGCTGGGACTGCTGGGGAATGTCGCAGAGGTCAAACAGCTGCGGCCACACCTAATGACCACACAGTTCATCAGTGTCTTCAGGTCAGTGTCTGTCACAAACACCGCAGCATTAACCCCCTAATAACCACGCTGGGAAAACCTCTGGGGAATAGCTGGAACAAATTACCTGACTCAGTGGCATTAAAAGTACACAATTCAAAAAAATACTTTAGTGAGACCCCCCTTCTTTCCCCCCCCACCCCCCCACTCAGTCTGATCACTGTTTATACCTTTAGTCAGATTATCAACAAACTGTTTCCTTTAACGTATTATTTTTCACCCAATTGTGTAAAAACATTTTCTCTTCCTCCTCCTCTGAGATCCCCCTCTGCATATATCACACACCACTACCCAGCTGATCTGCTCCTAGGTAGAATCATAGAATCTTACAGCACAGAAGGAGGCCATTCAGCCCATCGTGCCTCTTTGAAAGAGCTATCCAATTAGTCCCCTTCCCTTGCTCTTTCCCCAGAGCCCTGCAAATTTTTCCTTTCAAGTATTTATTCAATTCCCTTTTGAAAGTTACTATTGAATCTGCTTCCACCACCCTTTCAGGCAGCGCATTCCGGATCATAATAACTCGCTGCGTAAAAAAATTTCTCCTCATCACCTCTCTGGTTCTTTTGCCAATTATCTTAAATCTGTGTCCTCTAGTTATCGACCCTCCTGCCAGTGAAAGCATTTTCTCCAAACTCCTTATAATTTTGAACACCTCTATTAAATCTCCATTTAGCCTTCTCTGCTCAGAGAAAATTAAGAGAAACTATTTCCTCTGGTGGGGGAATCCAGAACAAGGGGACATAATCTTAAAATTAGAGCCAGGCCATTTAGGGGGGAAATCAGGAAGCACTTTTTCACACAAAGGGTAGTAGAAATCTGGAACAATCTCTCTAAAAGTCTGTGGATGCTGGGGGTCAATTGGAGCTTTCAAGACTGAGATCGATAGATTTTTTTTGTTAGGTAAGGGCATCAAAGGGATATGGAGCAAAGGAGGGTAAATGGAGTTAAGGCACATAATCTAATAGAATGGCGGAGCAGGCTCGAGGGGTTGAAAAACCTCTTTCTGTTCCTATGTTCTTTGCCCAGGTTACCCGATTCACACCTCCTATAATTGGAGTGAGCTGCCTTCTAAATATACCTGGGGTGTGGTTATGAGAATACGTTTTGTAAAGCAAAACTCTGTGTAGTTAAATCTAAACTGTCTCTGTGCCTCTTTGGAATTCTCTACCCTAGAGGGCTGTGGATGCCGAGTCGTTGAGTATATTCAAGGCTGAGATCGATAGATTTTTGGCCTCTAGGGAAATCAAGGGATATGGGAATCGGGCAGGAAAGTGGAGTTGAGGTCAAAGATCAGCCGTGATCTTATTGAATGGCGGAGCAGGCTCGAGGGGCCGAATGGCCTACTCCTGCTCCTATTTCTTATGTTCTCCCTCTTTTTCCTTAATCAGAAGAGATGTTAAACAGACTGCTGGTTCGCTATCACACGTTTTACACTACCGCACAAAGTCATAATCACCCCCAATCCTTTTAAAAGAAAAGAACGTCAAATAAATTTCTACTATAAAAGGGGGGAAAACTTTGAACAAAAAGTATCCCCTAGACTTTCCTTTCCCTTTAACTAGTCTCATGGTCCAGGAGCTGCTAACAGTGGCTTTCGGTAAACTGTGACACTATGTATGATGGTGGCTACTTCTGCATCACTATACCCCATTATAAAATGCACTTAAAATGCTGGGCTTTGGCCAGACTCTGCTACATTTGTCCACGGATCTATTTACAAATTGTATCTCCTCGTGACCACATTTTGCTGTAATAAATGTCCACACTTATATAAGTCCACCATATTTCCCCCATGCTGGCATTTTATCAAATGTTTCTCTTGCAGCCGTCTCTTAGAAAGCAACGCAGACGGGATCGAGGTGTCGTACAATGCCTGCGGGGTTCTGTCTCACATCATATTCGATGGGGACGAGGCCTGGGCCATCGCAGAACCTCGACGCGCGGAAGTGATGGACCGAATGTGGCGAGCAATCTCCAGCTGGGATGAAAATTCAAGAAGAAACATTAATTATAGGTGAGGAGTGGAATCGTCCACTGTGGCGGGGTGTGTTTTGGCCGGTGGCGGGGTGTGTTTTGGCCGGTGGCGGGGTGTGTTTTGGCCGGTGGACGGGTGTTTTGAGCACAGAGGACAGTTTGAGCAGTGAATTCCTTCCTCTCTGCAGGTCATTTGAGCCAATCCTGCGCCTTCTCCCTCAGCGAGTGGCTCCGGTCAGTCAGCACTGGGCAACATGGGCCCTGTTTAACCTCACGTCTGTCTATCGTAAGTACTGGATAATGATATCACTATTAGTCTGTAACTTTCAGCACATGGTCTTGGAAACATAGGACAGACTGAGCAAGGAACATATAGGCCAAGCCTGACATTGCTTCAGTGTGCCTGTGATTGACAGGACAGTGCACCAATCTGTTAATCCTGTTCAATAATACTGGTCTTTAGCCTTCAATGTTTTTTCATTTCAATTTCTCTTATCCCTCCCTTCCTGCAGCAGATTCCTGCCCATTCGCCCTCCATGTCACATCATGAATGTCCGGCTGGAGATTAAATCTTTGGAATTCTGTACCCCAGAGGGCTGTGGATGCTCAGTCGTTGAATATATTCAAGGCTGAGATAGATAGGTTTTTGGACACTAGGGGAATCAAGGGATTGGGGATTGGGCAGGAAAGTGGAGTTGAGGTCGATCAACCATGATCTCATTGAATGGCGGAGCAGGCTCGAGGGGCTGTATGGCCTACTCCTGCTCCTATTTCTTATGTTCTTCCCCTGGGGCTTGCTGTGCGGTACTGAGCCTCACGGACCAGGAAGATCCCAGATTCAACCCCCCATCCCCATCTATGCTGATTTGGCTATTTATAGACCGGGTAGTGGTCCCATAATTGACCTCTGCACCTTTAGGCTGGGGAGGGGTGGAAAAAAATCAGCCACGGATCCCACTCCTGACCCTGGTGGAAAAGTGGACAGATCCATGGTCACTTTGACTGATTCCAGCTTTTTATTACTAGATTCAAATTCAAACACTCACTCATGGTGGGATTTGAACTCATGTTTTCTAGATTATTAGGCCAGGCCTTTGGATTACTAGTCCTGTAACATAACCACTCCTGTACTACAGAGGGCATCAATTTTCATCCTTATTTTCAAATCCCTCCATGGCCTCGCCACTCCCTATCTCTGTGACCTCCTCCAGCCCTACAACCCTCCGAGATCTCTGCGCTCCTCCAATTCTGGCCTCTTGCGCATCCCCGATTTTAATCGCTCCACCATTGGCGGCCATGCCTTCAGCTGCCTGGGCCCTAAGCTCTGGAATTCCCTCCCTAAACGTCTCCGCCTCTCTCTCCTCCTTTAAGAGGCTGCTTAAAACCTACCTCTTTGACCGATCTTTTGCTCATCTGCCCTAATATCTCCTTACGTGGCTCGGTGTCAAATTTTATCTGATTTACGCTCCTGTGAACCGCCTTGGGACGTTGTACTACGTTAAAGGCATTGTATAAATGCAAGTTATTGTTGTTTAAGAGTCAGCCACAAGGTGTGGACTGGTGTCACGTAAACCAAACCAGGTGAGGGTGTCAGCAGGTT
Organism: Heptranchias perlo; assembly: GCF_035084215.1. Classification (NCBI taxonomy): domain Eukaryota; kingdom Metazoa; phylum Chordata; class Chondrichthyes; order Hexanchiformes; family Hexanchidae; genus Heptranchias; species Heptranchias perlo. The sequence continues at coordinate 34,453,462 of NC_090355.1, read as the reverse complement.
CCCTGGAAGGTATTTAGTGAACCAGTTGGGTTTTCATGGCAATTTCACAACTTGCTGTGCTGGGATTTGAACTCAACCTCTGGGTCGCCAGCTCACTACCACAGCCACCAACACTATAGTACCCTGTGCTGGGGAAATTCAGCCTGTGCTATTACCAACCCTGATATGCCCCTGTGAGGAAGAGGGAAAAAGATTCCACTGTACACTCACTCTCACCCCGTGGTTGTTGAATTTCAAGCGCTGGGTTTGCGGGAGCTGTAGAAATTATTTTTTTTAAATTGCGGTTAGAAGTAAGACGTTGCATTTTAAAGATAAATGCTGTTTCGAGCATTGCATCTGAGCTGACGCAGTTTGTGAACCTGCTGTTAATGGTTTAAATCCTTAGCTGAGAAGTACTGTCCATTGCTGATAAAAGAGAACGGAATTGAACTGCTGAAAGGAGTGATTGAGAGTGATGCAGCTAGGCCGGAGACCAAATTGATGGCAAGGTATGTGAAATACTCAAACTTCTCAAACTCACGACTGTGTGTAAGTGTCCCATTCAGAGAGCGTTAGACTAATGGTTATATAGGGAGGCTGGCACAGACAGGGTTTCAGTCCGATCCTTTTACCTCCGGCACCTGGGTTTGAATCCAGCCCAAATTCATGGGACAACCCTCTCCCTAGTTGCTGTACGGATCCAAACTCGAATGAGTTTTGAATCTCAACCTAGTGGGACCAAGTTTGCAGCAAACAAAACCGCCCAAAAATTGGCAGTCTCGTTCAGGCTATAATCTAGTGGAAGCTGCAGCTCCAGGGCGACATACAGCCTCTCAGTCCCTACCAATCCAGTCCTACGAACCACAGGTAACTTGGGCCTGGTTGTGTTTAATATTTCTTACTCACTGGCTTAAACTGTTTGAATTTCCTGGACCTGCGGGTTTGGAAAGGAGCTGTTCTTGTCACAGTTGTCTCATTTGGTGGATGAATCTTAAATCAGAACACCAAGACCAGTTAATATCAGCAACTTGCGATCTCTGCAGATTAATGGGGACAAGGATTTAAACTTAAAGTGTGCCCCCCCCCCCCCCCACTTCCCGCCGAAAGCTCGATGATATGTATCTTTTCAGCCCTGAAGATAAAAGCTGGGATATCCCTGGACTAGATAACTGGTGAGAGAAATGGAAATGTCACTTAATGCAGCAGAGGGAGCTCTTCTGAGGTTGGGACAGAGCGATGTGTGTCCCCTCTGTGTTGTACTGACCTGGGAGTGTTTAATGCTGACTCTGCTTACAATAAGTGGGGGGGGAAATCTGTTTGATGAACAGAAACATTCCAAATCACTCCCCAAATATTATTCAGCCTTTTATAAAACAAAAGTCGGGAGTGTGATGGAATACTGTCCACTTGCTTGGATGAGTGCAGCTCCAACAACTCTCAAGAAGCTCGACACCATCCAAGATAAAGCAGCCCGCTTGATTGGCACCCCATCCACCACCCTAAACATTCACTCCCTTCACCACTGGCACACTGTTGCTGCAGTGTGTACCATCCGCAGGATGCACTGCAGCAACTCGCCAAGGCTTCTTCGACAGCACCTCCCAAACCCGTGACCTCTACCACCTAGAAGGACAAGAGCAGCAGGCACATGGGAACAACACCACCTGCACGTTCCCCTCCAAGTCACACACCATCCCCACTTGGAAATATATCGCCGTTCCTTCATCGTCGCTGGGTCAAAATCCTGGAACTCCCTTTCTAACAGCACTGTGGGAGAACCGTCACCACACGGACTGCAGCGGTTCAAGAAGGCGGCTCACCACCACCTTCTCAAGGGCAATTAGGGATGGGCAATAAATGCCGGCCTCGCCAGCGACGCCCACATCCCATGAACGAATAAAAAAAAACCGTGGCAGATGAATTTCAACGCAAGTAAGTGTGAGGTCATCCATTTTGGATCAATCCGAGTATTTTGTAAATGGTGAAAAGCTCCTTGGAAAGAGTTCATTGCAGATTCACCAGAATGTTACCAGGGCTCCAAGGGTTAGATTATGAGGAGAAATTACATAAACTAGGCTTGTATTCCCTGGAATATGGAAGGTTAACGGGTGATTCGATTGAAGTTTTTAGGATTTTGAAAGGAATTGATTGGGTAGATAGAGAGAAACTTTTTCCGCTGGTGGGAGAGTCTAAGACTAGGGGACATAACCTTAAAATCAGAGCCAGGTCATTCAGGAGAGAAGTTAGGAAACATTTCTTCACGCAAAGGGTGGTAGAAGTGTGGAACTCTCGCACAAACTCAATTAATAATTTTAAATCTGAGATCTATGAATTTTTGCTAGCCAGGGGTATTAAGGGATATGGAGCCAAGGCGGGTGGATGGAGTTAGGATACAGATCAGCCATGATCTCATTGAATGGTGGGTCAGGCTTGAGGGGCTGAATGGCCTCCTCCTGTTCCTATGTTCCTAATGTACATTTGAGGCTGTTTACTAATCCATTTTAAGCTGCTTCTCACTCTTTTATTTCTTCACCCAACAGCCAGGTTATCAGTTTCTGCGAGAACTTTAAAGAGGAGCGGATGGACACCTCCAGATAAAGGCTGAGAACAAGCAGTCACCAACCCTCACTACTTCCTGTCGTGTGTGGCATCTGTGTAAATACTGAGGAACCTTCTGTCCTGCTACACAACAATGCATCAGATGCATCATAGGGAGGAACCTCTGTGCGTGACACACTGTGTGAGATGACACGCAGGGGAAACATTTGGTGTTGCACAAGAAAATGTTAATTCATATCATTTTTATTGAATGAGGAATTAGCATTTTCTCTCTCTCTCTCTCTCTCCTGCTTTTTTTCCCTCTATCCCTCTTTTTACTTTCTTTAACCTCTGTCTTACTTTCACTCTCCTTGCTTTCTCATTCTCATTTTCTTTTTCTCTCCCTCTCCTGCTTTCTATGGCATTCTCACCGTCTTTCTCGTTCTGTTATTCCGTCTCTCTCTATCTCTATATATCCTTTCTTTCTTTCTGTCTCTCTGTAAATTGTGCTTCCATGATTTGTCTTGAAACATTTTGATTGTGAAACCTCTCGGGCTGCGCCAGTTAGTCAAATGTCAACGGTTATAAACTTTTAAGAGAAAAACAAATGGAATAATTAATAAATGATTTATTGTTGAGGCACCCGTTACTGTACATGCGCTGGGGGTTGGTTGTTCAGTTCTCAATCTGCTGCTGGTGATGCAATAATAAGCCCAGCATGTTGGGCTAGGTCTGTAGGGCAGCTCGATGTACAGTATGTGTCTGATTCCTTGAATAGGATTGGTGATGTTCTGCGTTGATTATAGACTGACATCGTGCTGAATGCACACCAGCTCTAAATTGATCTGCAATATTAATTCAATATATTTGATTGCGAAAATAATACATTGGCACACCCTCAAAAGAGCTGAGTAATTCAACTGAAGTGCTGCCCAGGCAGATAGTTAAACTGACTCCTATGGGTGCGCGATCAGTATGCTGGCTGTTGCACTGGTGTGTAAGTAATCATCAATGAGTTGGTTTAGACATGTGCGTTACTGAAGAATGCTACATTCTCTGGATACTTAGCTGATTGATCTATTGTCAGGAGATGTTTGTTTTTAACTCTTTGTGCTTTTTGTTCGTCACCTGCTCTCCCCGACCTCCCCCCACCACCTCAGTTTCCCTCCCCCCACAGTCTTTTCACTATCTTCTTGATCCAATTTGCTCAGTCAGTGATATATTGAAAGCCTGTTCTCAAATTCTAGAACACGCAGGTAGGTCCAATCTCAGTACCACTTGTGTTTGTTTCACTTGCCGGCACAGGTCCCACTGCTGTGTTACTGTTGCTCTCCAACTCACACCGTGGAGCCGTTGCAATTGCACTTTACACATTCCATGGAGCCACAGCTTCCGGGTTTTACACACTTCCGGACTAGCAGAGGTGCAATTGACCAGTAGAGGTGTGGAGCCAGTGCTCCCCCTACTGGTACATGTCCTTATCAGTCAGATATCAGCATCACAGCAGGTTCAGTATTTGTTCTGCTCTATCAATATTCACCACCTATTCACTGGACTGACTCTTCTTTGTTTAACTGAGTGACCTGGTAGTTTCTTTTCTAAGGCTTGCTCTGTTTCTGTGCAGTGTATCTCGAGATTACCTGTTGCAAACACACTGCAACATGGAACAGCTAGACTGCTGTTGTGCTGCAGTCTGAATGTTGTTTTGTTACTAGGCTAGTAATGGCAGGAAGCTCCTGGTTACAGCCGTTAGAATAAGGGGAAACCGATGTCCCAGTGGTGGAGTCTGCTGTAGGTTGGAATTCATCAGCCGCACCTCACGTTAATGGAGAATCCCCTAACAGCCCATTAATGACAGGAGTGACATTGGCCTGGGGGCAGTGGGGGGTGAATCCTATTCAACTTTCGTTTGCCACAATAAATAATCCATTGGGCCATTTCCAGACCGGCCTTCGTGCCAACAGGATACATCCCTGATAATGTGGTGCCGGCCCTAGGCCGAGTCGGAGGCCTGGGGGTAGGGTGAATTGGGGAGGGAGTCCAACCAGGGCAAACCCTATCAAACCCCTGTTGCACTAGAAAAGCTGCCCACTGCTCCCACCCTCGGGACTTCCCCTGGGGTTCTGCTTCTACTCCCAGCAAACAACATTTTCTACTTTATTGGCTGTGAAGTGCTTTGGGATATCCTGAGGTCGTGAAAGGCACTATATAAATGCAAGTTCTTTCTTAACAGCGAAAGACGTGACATGAAAATAAAATGGATCAGAGTGCACACGGTCAGGGTATTCCTTTGCCTCTGCACTTCAGTCAGTGGGAATGGGGGCTGTACAGCAGGCAGTAGGAACACAAGGCTGGTGGGAGGCAGAGGGGCTGAATTCCATAGTTTGGAAATGCTGCGTCTCCTTCTCCTCTCCTCAAGGCTTTGACTCTTGCTGGAGGAAAGATACACGGACATCTCAGTCCCATGGTAGCCCATCCCTACCCAGGGGCCAACCTTCATCCTCAAACCTAGATACTTAGTGTCAGCAGGGCCACACAACCAAGTCCAATTGTGTCCTCACCCAGTCTCCCTGCACAAGTTTTTTTTTTAGTGATTATGTGCAGGGACCATGGCTCATCTCCCTCCTTGCTCCCCTCCCCTCCCCTCTCCTCTCTACTCCTCTCCTATCCTCCCCTCTCCTCCACCTCCCCTCCCCAGAGGCACTGAGACCAATTGTAGTACCCTGGCTAAAATCAACTAACTTAGCACAAACCAGGCACTGAACTTGGGACCTCCTGGTCCTCGTAGCTGAACAGTACACTGGTGCCGTAACCCACTGGGTCATCAAGGAGCTACCAGGAAGTGCTCAAACCGAGACATTCCTGAGCTGCTGAAGGGGTGAACTACGAAAGGATAGGTTTCATTCTAAAGCCATCCAGGTGTAAGTACTTTATGGCATGTGTAATGTTTTTATGCATCTAAATTATAGAGGAAAGGATGTCAAGACTACAAATCGTGGGAATCTCCAGTCCTGTGTCTATATGTATTTACATCTCGATTGCATTAAATGGAGATAGAAACGGAAGGACAGTGTCAGCACATGTTTGAGCTGTGGCCCTTTTTACTTTTTTCTTCCCGAGTAAGGTGAGATGTGCGGCTCCACGAATCGCAGGGATGCCTGACGGCGACACAATTTACCACCCCCCACCCCCGGACCCTCGCACTCTCCCTCCTCACCGATTCCATCAAACTGACCCCCTTTAATCTGCATCGGTCCGCTACATCACAAGCCAGTTCCATGGGGAAGAGTAAGCACCGCGAGAGAGTGCGAGCCAGCCGCGGGTTCTGTGACGTTTTGCCAAAGTTTTTGTCAGTTGTTTTCTCTCTCTGTCTCTACTCTCTCGAGTAGTTTTATTTCTGGCTTTCAGACTCGGCAAGAGCTGCAGAGACCCTTCCAACTAAGGTGATGCCCCCCGCCCCCCCCCCTTCCCCCGGAGCAGTTCCCACAGTATTGGGGCCTCCCAAACTAGCTGCAAAAAGGACAATGGCAGGCCAATCCTTCAACGTTAATCGAGCAACAAAAAAAAAATCTGACCCTTAACATCAAAAGAAAGAAGTAGGTCAAAAACAAAAATGGCCCAAACAACTCCCAGGGGAACATTTATCACCACATGGGGGGCAAAACTGAGGCAGGATCCCCGCAGCGGAGCCCAGCATCGGGGTCAGATCCCAGCTCACCCTGAATGCTGGGAAGTGGAGACAGGGCTAACTTACTACAGAATAGAGATTGAACCTGTCGCCTTCCTTTCAGTCTGTACAGCTCATCCAGCGGGGAAATCCTCATCACTTCTCTTCATGCTAGGACAGACTGTCCGGTTAAAAGAACTGAATCTGAGACAGTTAGTGGGGGTGGGGGGGATTGTCTGGGTTCTGGCAGAAATAAAACCACAGGAGGTCCCTCTTGATTATTTTTTTTGTCTGAGGTTGTATAACTCACCCCTGCGACACACGGGATGGAACCCTGTTTCAGAGAGTGACTTCTGTTCACCCTCTTCTCCCCATTTTAGTTTATTTTCTAAGTTAAGCCTCCACTGCACAGGTCACTCTCGGACCCTGTATGTAATCTATTCCCAGGCCTCCCGTCCTCACCCCATCCCACCCCTCCCCTCCCCACCTCACAATCCTCACCCCACCCATTTCCTCCCCTCCCATCCCATCCCCACCTCAACACCCACCCCATCCCGGTTTCTAAACCTGCACCAAAGGAACTATATTGGTTTAAATAAATCGCCCTCGGGTTTGAATGGAAAGCGAAAGGGCAGCTGGGTGAAGGCACAAACTCACTGACCTCGCTTTGAAATGGAGTCTGTTTTTCAGCTTCTGCCCTTCCACTGTCACCTGATGCTGCTGCCCTCAATTTATATAAAAACTGGAGAGGACATTGTCAGGTGTAAATAAAGCTTGGTAGAGACATCGAGTGGTTGTAAAGGAAGGCAGCGCCCACAAGCCTCAGTCTTACAGTCCGGTCTGTCACTTGCCCCTGAACTCAGTGAGTGCCCTGATGAGAGAGAGGGACTTATCACAGGTTATACAATGAGCAGTGAACTGAGACTTGGCATTGGCCAGGCCCAGGAAAGCAAGGCTGCCTCAGCGTGGTACGAATGCTGGAAATCTGAAATCAAAGCAGGAAACCCTTGGACCTGCGTTGGAGATCCTGATAGAGAGGAGGCGGGTTTACAAGAACCCCGATCGGACCAGGAGTGTCCACACCTGGAATTGTTAAAGTCTCTCTTTTCAGATATTGATTCCAGTCTGCTGCATGTTCCCAGTTTTGGGAGAGGGGGTCTCCAGTTTGACCGCCTGCTTGACAAGCGCGCATTGTTGGTGGAATGAGTCCATTGACGTTGGCCGATGCATTGTGTCTAGTTACTGTGAGGAGCATCAATCCACTTTGCAATATACCTTCAGGCTGCCCTCAGTTACCTGGCTGTTGTATCACTTTTACTACATGTCTATTCTTGATTTTTTTTTTTGTTTCAGTTTGATTGTGTTTATTTTTTTTTTCGAAAGTGCACGTGAAACTTGAATGAAGGGGCGGGATGGCTGTTTTTACTGTACAGACACTGAGCTCAATCAAGGCTGAGTTCAAATAGCCCCTCCCGCTCGCCATGTAAAAGTACCCTTGCACGCACATACCAATACAAATGCACGCATGCGTCAGACATACACTAAAAAAAGAGACAAAACAGAATTAGACTTCAGTTTTGAAAGCCATTCAGTGAATTTTTACTTGTTGCTATTTGTTGTATGATCTGAAAAGAAAATCTTTGTAGTTTTACATTGTTAAAGGGATGTTGGAACTTTACCTGTGTCTGTGTGGTGTTTGAGCTGTGTATGGGCATCGAGCCGTGGCTCAGTGGGCAGCACTCTCGCCTCTGTGTCAGAAGGTCGTGGGTTGAAGTCCCACTCCAGAGACTTGAGCACATAATCCAGGCTAACACTCCCAGTGCAGTACTGAGGAAGTGCTGCATTGTCGGAGGTGCCGTCTTCTGAATTAAACATTAACCGAGATCCCATCTGCCTGTTCAGGCGAACATAAAAAGATCCCATGCCCACTATTTGAAGAAGAGCAGGAGAGATCCCCCCCCAGCCGGTGTTCTGGCCAATATTTATCCCTCAGCCAACACCAGCAGAAACAGTTCAGTCATTCATTCATTCAGTTGCTTTTTGTGGGACCTTGCTGTGCGCAAATTGGCTGCTGCGTTTCCTACATTACAACAGTGACTACACTTCAAAAGTACTTCATTGGCTGTAAAGCGCTTTCCTTGAGATAGTGAAAGTTCTTTCTTTCGTTGGTGTAGGCTGGGGGTCTGCCCATTAACTGCCCCCCCCCCCCCAGTGTCCTCAATCAGAGTTTGGTTGTTTAACCAAGAAGGGGGTAAAATAATTAGACAATGAGAATCACCGAGATTGCAGCAAAAGTCGCTTCATAGTCCCGGTGTCCTGCCTCCTTCAACCAACTGCACCAAGAACCGACTGGCCATTCTACAACAACTTGCATTTATATAGCGCCTTTAACGTAGTAAAATGTCCCAAGGTGCTTCACAGGAGCGTTATCAAACAAAATTTGACACCGAGCCAAAGAGGAGATATTAGGACAGGTGACCAAAAGCTCGGTCAAAGCGATAGGTTTTAAGGAGCATCTTTAGGGAGGGAATTCTAGAACTTACGGCCTAGGCAGCTGAAGGCACGGCCGCCAATGGTGGGGCGATTAAAATCGGGGATGTGCAAGAGGGTGCAAGGTGGGAGGCTGGCCAGGAGAGCATTGGAATAGTTGAGTCTGGAGGTAACAAAAGCATGGATGAGGCCTCGGCAGCAAATGGGCTGGGGCAGGAGTGGAGACAGGCAATATTACGGCGGTGGAAGTAGGCAGTCTTCACATAGGACGCCAAGGATGGCAACAGTCTTGTTTTCATCTCATTTGTGGGACCTTGCTGGTACAGAACAGCTGCACATTTGTTTACATTCCAGCCGCCGTATTTGAAGACTGGGAATTTCCTCGGTAAGCGAGGTTTCCAGCAGAGTGGGGAGCAGCTCGCAGGAAATTCCCGGCCAAAGTGATGCATTGCATGTGAAGTTCTTTCATTCATCACATCCCAAAGCATCCACTGTGGAAAACTGGTTAAAAACAAAAGGAGGAAAGTTAAAGTGGCACAATTCTAATAAAATATTTTATTTGTATTTAAATGGCTAGAGGACCCTCTGTTTGGTGAGAAATGTGTCAGGTTTATTTTAAGCCAAGCTATATTTTCATGCAATCAGACCATAGTAAACGGGTAGTAAGAGGAGGGGTGGGGCCGATTAGGGACCAAAATGGAGACCTTATCATGGAAACAGAGGGCATGGCTGAGGTACTAAATGAGTACTTTGCGTCTATCTTTACCAAGAAAGAAGATGCTGCCAAAGTCACAGTAAAAGAGGAGGTAGTTGAGATACTGGATTGGCTAAAAATTGATAAAGAGGTACTAGAATGGCTGGCTGTACTTAAAGTAGATAATTCACCAGGTCTGGATGGGACACATCCTAGGTTGCTGAGGGAAGTAAGGGTGGAAATTGCAGAGGTACTGACCATAATCTTCCAATCATCCTTAGATGCGGGGGGCGGGGGTGCCAGAGGACTGGAGAATTGCAAATGTTACACCCTTGTTCAAAAAAGGGTGTAAGGATAAATCCAGCAACCACAGGTGGTGGGGAAGCTTTTAGAAACAATAATCTGGGACAAGATTAACAGTCATTTGGACAAGTGTGGATTAATTAAGGAAAGCCAGCACGAATTTGTTAAAGCCAAATCGTGTTTAACTAACCTGATTATTTTTTTGAGGAGGTAACAGAGAGGGTTGATGAGGGCAATACGGTTGATGTGGTGTATATGGACTTCAAAAGGCATTTGATAAAGTGCCACATAATAGGTTTGTCATCAAAGTTGAAGCCCATGGAATAAAAGGGGTGGTGGCAGCATGGATATGAAATTGGCTAAGTAACAGGAAACAGACAGTAATGGTGAACGGTTGTTTTTCGGACTGGAGGAAGGTATACAATTGTGTTCTCCAGGGGTCAGTACTCGGACCACTGCTTTTCTTGATATATATATTAATGACTTGGACTTTGGTGTACAGGGCACAATGTCAAAATTTGAAGATGACACAAAACTTGGAAGTGTAGTAAACAGTGAGGAGGATAGTGATAGACTTCAAGAGGACATAGACAGGTTGGTGGAATGGGCAGACACGTGGCAGATGAAATTTAATGCAGAGAAGTGCGAAGTGATACATTTTGGTAGGAAGAACGAGGATGAGGGGAGGCAATATAAACTAAAGGCTACAATTCTAAAGGGGGTGCAGGAACAGAAAGACCTGGGGGTGTATGCGTACAGATCATTGAAGGTGGCAGGGCAGGTTGAGTAAGCAGTTAAAAAAAAATAAGGGATCTTGGGCTTTATAAATAGAGGCATAAGTACAAAAGCAAGGAGGTTATGTTGAACCATTATAAAACACTGGTTCAGCCACATCTGGAGTATTGTGTCCAATTCTGGGCACCGCACTATGGGAAGGATGTGAAGGCCTTAGAGAGGGTCCAGAAAAGATTTACTAGAATGATTTCAGGGATGGGGGACTTCAGTCACATGGATAGACTGGAGAAGCTCAGGTTGTTCTCCTTAGAGCATAGAAGGTTGACAGGAGATTTGATAGAGGTGTTCAAAATCACGAGGGGTCTAGAAGCAGAGAAACTGTTCCCATTGGCGGAAGGGTCGAGAACCAGAGGACACAGATTTAAGATGATTGGCAAAAGAACCAAAGGCGACATGTGGAAAAGCTTTTCTACGCAGCGAGTGGTTATGATCTGGAATGCAGTGCCTGAAAGGGTGGTGGAGGTAGATTCAATCATGGCTTTCAAAAGGGATTTGGATACTTGAAAGAAAAAAATTTGCAGTTCTACGGGTGAAGGGTGGGGGAGTGGGACTAGCTGGATTGCTCTTGCAGTGAGCACAGACTCAACGGGCCAAATGGCCTCCTGTGCTGTAACCATTCTATGATTCTATGAACATTTAAATACATTTAACTACTGCATCAGTTAAGTTGGGACAATCCTCTTCAGCATTTTTAACAAGCTGCTGCACCTCAGTATCACAATCAGTGTCCACACGCTGTTTAGTTCATTCTACTGACACTCTCAGTGCAGTACTAAGGGAATGCTGCACTGTCGGAGGTGCTGTCTTAAACCAGGTGGACATAAAAGATCCCATGGCACTATTCGGAGAAGAGCAACAACAGCTTGCATTTATATAGCGCCTTTAATATAGTAAAACGTCCGAAGGCGCTTCACAGGAGCGTTATCAAACAAAATTTCACACCGAGCCATATAAGGAGATATTAGGACAGTTGACAAAAAGCTTGGTCAAAGAGGTAGGTTTTGAGGAGCGTCTTGAAGGAGGAGAGAGAGGTAGAGAGGTTTAGGGAAGGAATTCCAGAGCTTAGGGCCTAGGCAGCTGAAGGCACGGCCGTCAATGATTAAAATCAGGGATGCGCAAGAGGCAAGAATTGGAGGAGCGCAGAGATCTCGGAAGGTTGTACGGCTGGAGGAAGTTACAGAGATGGGAGGGGCGAGGCCATGGAGGGATTTGAAAACAAGGATGAGAATTTTAAGATCAAGTGGGAGCCAATGTAGGTCAGCGAGCACAGGGGTGATGGGAGAATGGGACTTGGTGCGAGTTAGGATACAGGCAGCAGAATTTTGGATGAGATCAAGTTTATGGAGGGTGGAAGATGGGAGGCCAGCCAGGAGATCATTGGAATAGTTCAGGCTGGAGGTAACAAAGGCCTGGTTGAGGGTTTCAGTAGCAGATGAGCTGAGGCAGGGGCAGAGATGGGCAATGTTACGGAGGTGGAAGTAGGCGGTCTTGGTAATGGAGAGGATGTGTGGTCGGAAGCTCATCTCAGGGTCAGGGTCAGAGCAGGGGAGTTCTCCCCGGTGTCCTGGCTAATATTTATCCCTCAAGCAACATCACTAAAACAGACTATCTGGACATTAACACATTGCTGTTTGTGGGACCTTGCTGTCCACAAATCGGCTGCTCTGTTTCCTACATTACAACAGTGACTACACTTCAAAAGTATTTCACCGGCTGTGGGACGTCCTGAGGCTGTGAAAGGCGCTATATAAATGCAAGTCTTTTCTTTCATCAACCAAACTGCAGCCTCATTTGAATCTGTTTCAGTGGAATCCAGTCCATCTTTTCTCTAACACCGAACTAAGGATGAATTCTTCACATTCCCCCAGAAGACTCAACTTGTACAAAAGGCTGCAGAACAACTTAAGAGAGAAGCAGAAGGCCATTTTAACCTCCGCTCCCACCACTCCTCTCCATCAGAGGAAATAAAACCCCTCCAGGTGAGTGTGGTTAGGGTAACATATTTATTTACCTGGAGCCATTGAAGTTTTCTGTCTGAGAAACAAATGGGAAAAGCTGGGTCAAAGTTTTTGTAAAGTGGCAGAATTTTTTTTTTTTTGCTCAGGTTCCTGGGGCTCAACTCTCCAGAAAATCGACTAAAGCTTCAGCCCCAAGCCCGAGACCCAGCGACCTGGAAAGGCAGAGAGGTTTAGGGAGGGAGTTTCAGAGCTTAGGGGCCAAGGCAGCTAAAGGCACGGCCGACATTGCTGGGGCGAAGGGAATGTGGGGGATGCACAAGAGGTCAGAATTGGAGGTGCGCAGAGATCTCGGAGGGTTGTAGGGCTGGAGGAGGCTACAGAGGTAGGGAGGGGTGAGGCCATGGAGGGATCTGAACACAAGGATGAGAATTTCATTAAATTACACAGGCAATAAATACTCACATTTATACAGCAACCGTACCGTGTTAAAATGTCTCAAAGTGCTTCACAAAATAAGTTATGAGTTTGAAGTGCAGTGACTATTGTTATGTAGGTAAACACGGGCAATAATTATCCCCGTATCCCACAAAGAGCAATGAGGTGAATGGCCAACTTTTTTAGGTGGCGTTGGTTGAGGGAGGAATGCAGGTCAGGACTCCTCTCTTCGAATGGCACCATAGGACATCCACCTCAGCCAGTGGAACAGACAGACGGGATCCCGGCTTGAAGGGTGGCACTTCTGACAATGCTGCACTCCCCTCAGTACTGCACCAGAGTGTCAGCCTGGAATATGTGCTCCAAGGCCTTGGAGAGGGTGCAAAGGAGATTTACTAGAATGGTACCAGGGATAAGGGACTTCAGTTACGTGGAGAGACGAGAGAAGCAGAGATGGTTAAGGGAAGATTTAATAGAGGTGTTCAAAATTATGAAGGGGTTTTGATAAGAGTTTTTAGGAGAAACGGTTTCCACTGGCAGGAGGGTCAGTATCCAGAGGACACAGATTTAAGGTAATTGGCAAAAGAACCGGGGAGAGATGAGAAATTCCTTTATGCAGCGAGTTGGTATGATCTGGAATATATTGCCTGAAAGGGTGGTGGAAGCAAATTCAATAGTAATTTTCAAAAGGGAATTGGATAAATACTTAAAAAGGAGAAATGTGCAAGGCTATGGGGAAAGAGCAGGGGAATGGGACTAATTGGATAGCTCTTTCAAAGAGCCAGAACAGGCACGATGGGCCGAATGGCCTCCTTCTGTGCCGTGAGGTTCTGTGCCTATAAGCATAGCTATTCCAACACCTGTCGCTTGTGTGCTTCTGAAGTATGTAAAATAAAATTTAATTTGTTTGCTTTGTTCCCCAGCTGAATCCAAGTTGCCTGTCTTGCAGGTCGTCGCGATGTCACTGAGAGAAAGTCTGAAGGTCGACGAAAACTTGGCTCTGATGAAGGATCTGGAGGATCGCCTGAGGGCTCAAATTGACAAGTTGGAGCACTTGCGACTTTCCATCGCCGAGGTAACGCGCCCTTTTATTTTCATGTTTAATTGTTTAGCTTGCAGTTTGCTACAATCCTGTGTTTAGAAATGTATTTCTGTGGGATGGGCTGATTCCCATTTCACACCTTCAGTGGGGTACAAGAGCATGAGTTTGTGCCTTTGAATCCTTACTGGGCAGGGAGTAGAGCGTTAATTTGGGGGGGGGGGGGGCGGTGGTGGGGGGTAGAGGTGGGAAGAAGAAGGAAGTGTCTGGTCATGATACTCTAGCCTTCATGAGTCTGAGGCAGGCTTGATGGACCTGCTGGTCTTTCCTGCCCGTCATTTCGGTATGTTTGAAAACGTTGTGCTGTGTGTTCTTGGTATCCAGGCTCTGTCCCCCAGCAGCGAGGTTGGCTTCGATTTTATCCAGGACTCCAACGATGATCTGAAGCTGTCCATTATGGACCACGGGGACTGGCTGGTGAGAATGAACGAGCGAATGGAGACGCTTCAGATGAACACGGCCGTGTTTGTGCAGGTGAGCGAGAGCTACGATCGTTTGTAGTCGCAGTACAAATTTTAAAAATATTATATTCCCCCCACTGTTGTGGCCCCCCTTAACACCGGCTAACTCAGCACAGATCGGGAAGTCCAAACCTGTAGCACCTTGTATTTATATAGTGTATAGTCCCAATGTTTGACTTATAGGGAGAGGTTAGATAGACTGGGACTTTTTTCCCTGGAGAGTAGGAGGTTAAGGGGTGATCTTATAGAAGTCTATAAAATAATGAGGGGCATAGATAAGGTAGATAGTCAAAATCTTTTCCCAAAGGTAGGGGAGTCTATAACGAGGGGACATAGATTTAAGGTGAGAGGGGAGAGATACAAAAGGGTCCAGAGGGGCAATTTTTTCAGTCAAAGGGTGGTGAGTGTCTGGAACGAGCTGCCAGAGGCAGTAGTAGAGGCGGGTACAATTTTGTCTTTTAAAAAGCATTTGGACAGTTACATGGGTAAGATGGGTATAGAGGGATATGGGCCAAGTGCAGGCAATTGGGACTAGCTTAGTGGTATAAACTGGGCGACATGGACATGTCTCCATGTTGTAACTTCTATAACGCGCTTCACAGGAGCAATTATCAAACAAAATCTGGTACCAAGTCACATCAGGAGATATTAGAACATAAGAAATTGGAGCAGGAGTAGGTAATCCGGCCCCTCGAGCCTGCTCCACCATTCAACAAGATCATGCCTGATCTTCTACCTCAACGCCATTTTCCTGCACCATCCCCATATCCCTTGATGCCTTTAATATCTAGAAATCTACCGATCTCTGTTTTGAATGTACTCAATGACTGAGCCTCCACAGCCCTCTGGGGTAGAGAATTCCAAAGATTCACCACCCTCTGAGTGAAGAAATTTCTCCTCACCTCAATCCTAAATGGCCTATCCCTTATTCTGAGACTGTGACCCCTGGTTCTAGATTCCCCAGCCATGGGAAACATCCTCCTTGCATCTAATCTGTCGAGCCCTGTAAGAATTTTATATGTTTCAATGAGATCACCTCTCACTCTTCTAAACTTAGGACAGGTGACCAAAAGCTTGATCAAAGAGGTAAGTTTTAAGGAGTGTCTCAAAGGAGGAGAGAGAGGTGGGGAGGTTTAGGGAGGGAATTCCAGAGCTTAGGGTCCAAGCAGCTGAAGGCACGGCCGCCAATGGTGGGGCGAAGGAAATCAGGGATGCGCGAGAAACCAGAACCGGAGGAGCGCAGAGAACATGGAGGGTTGTAGGGCTGGATGAGGTTACAGAGATAGGGAGGGGGCGAGGCCATAGAGGGATTTGAAAACCTAAGACCTTGCTGGTCTCCATGGCTCGGCTACTCGACAGATAAGATCGCTGAGTTTTTATGAGTTGTCTACACGACACACTGCAACTTACTGTTAGAAATCCAGTGTGAAAGGTCAGATCCACTAAGGCACAAGTTGCCCCCTCTCCCCACCCCCAGATTGTACAAATCTACGGTAAGCTGTATGCATTGGATTTTCTATTACAGCGTTGTGATTCTTGGGTACACCTCTTGTGTCCCCTGGTTTATAGAACCCCCAGATATCTCTATAAGGGTAGGAATTCCAATCAGCAAGGTTCACATACAGATGTTTAACACACTTGTGCCACATTCGAGATTTCAGTGTGTAAATCGTGCACCATTTTCAGGCGAGGATTAGCCTGAGTTAACACAATAACGTCGAGCAGCCAGAAAAGTAATCCACACACCTTCAGTATTTGTGGGTGAGCGCCACCAATCAGAATATATTATCCAAAATCCAAAGGGTAAATATGTATACAGTGTATGTATAATGTGCGCATGCATATAATGTATAAATGATGCATGTATGGTGTATCTATAATGTGTGCATCCATGAGGCACTGTGGGCCATCAGCAGCAGCAGAATCGTTTTCCAGCACAATCTATAACCTCATGGCCCGGCATATTCCTCACACTACCATTACCAACAAGCCAAGGGATCAACCCTGGTTCAATAAGGAGTGTAGAAGAGCATGCCAGGAGCAGCACCACGTGTACCTAAAGATGAGGTGCCAACCTGGTGAAGCTACAACTCAGGACCACATGCATGCGAAACAGCGGAAGCAACATGCTATAGACAGAGCTAAGCGATTCCACAACCAACGGATCAGATCAAAGCTCTGCAGTCCTGCCAAATCCAGTCGTGAATGGTGGTGGACAGTTAAACAACTAATGGGAGGAGGCTCTGTAAACATCCCCATTCTCAATGATGGCGGAGTCCAGCACGTGAGTGCAAAAGACAAGGCTGAAGCGTTTGCAACCATCTTCAGCCAGAAGTGCCGAGTGGATGATCCATCTCAGCCTCCTCCCGATATCCCCACCATCACAGATGCCAGTCTTCAGCCAATTCGATTCACTCCACGTGATATCAAGAAACGGCTGAGTGCACTGGATACAGCAAAGGCTATGGGCCCCGACAACATCCCGGCTGTAGTGCTGAAGACTTGTGCTCCAGAACTAGCTGCGCCTCTAGCCACGCTGTTCCAGTACAGCTGCAACACTGGCATCTACCCAACAACGTGGAAAATTGCCCAGGTGTGTCCTGTCCACAAAAAGCAGGACAAATCGAATCCGGCCAATTACCGCCCCATCAGTCGACACTCAATGATCAGCAAAGTGATGGAAGGTGCCATCAACAGTGCTATCAAGCAGCACTTACTCACCAATAACCTGCTCACCGATGCTCAGTTTGAGTTCCACCAGGACCACTTGGCTCTAGACCTCATTACAGCCTTGGTCCAAACATGGACAAAAGAGTTGAATTCCAGAGCTGAGGTGAGAGTGACTGCCCTTGACCATCAAGGCAGCATTTGACCAAGTGTGGCACCAAGGAGCCCTAGTAAAATTGAAGTCAATGGGAATCAGGGGGAAATCTCTCCAGTGGCTGGAGTCATACCTAGCACAAAGGAAGATGGTAATGGTTGTTGAAGGCCAATCATCTCAGCCCCAGGACATTGCTGCAGGAGTTCCTCGGGGCAGTGTCCTAGGCCCAACCATCTTCAGCTGCTTCATCAATGACCTTCCCTCCATCATAAAGTCAGAAAGGGGGATGTTCGCTGATGATTGCACAGTGTTCCGTTCCATTCGCAACCCCTCAAATAATGAAGCAGTCCGAGCCTGCATGCAGCAATACCTGGACAACATCCAGGCTTAGGCTCATAAGTGGCAAGTAACATTCGCGCCAGACAAGTGCCAGGCAATGACCATCTCCAACAAGAGAGAATCTAACCACCTCCCATTGACATTCAATGGCATTACTATCGCCGAATCCCCCACCATCAACATCCTGGGGGTCACCATTGACCAGAAACTTAACTGGACCAACCATATAAATACTGTGGTTACAAAAGCATGTCAGAGGCTGGGTATTCTGCGGCGAGTGACTCACCTCCTGACTCCCCAAAACCTTTCCACCATCTACAAAGCACAAGTCAGGAGTGTGATGGAATACTCTCCACTTGCCTGGATGAGTGCAGCCCGCTTGATTGGCACCCCATCCACCACCCTAAACATTCACTCCCTTCACCACCGGCGCACAGTGGCTGCAGTGTGTACCATCCACAGGATGCACTGCAGCAACTCGCCAAGGCTTCTTCGACAGCACCTCCCAAACCCGCGACCTCTACCACCTAGAAGGACAAGAGCAGCAGGCATGTGGGAACACCACCACCTGCACGTTCCCCTCCAAGTCACACACCATCCCGACATGGAAATATATCGCCGTTCCTTCATCGTCGCTGGGCCAAAATCCTGGAACTCCCTTCCTAACAACACTGTGGGAGAACCTTCACCACATGGACTGCAGCGGTTCAAGAAGGCGGCTCACCACCACCTTCTCAAGGGCAATTAGGGATGGGCAATAAATGCTGGCCTCGCCAGCGACGCCCACATCCCATGAACGAATAAAAAAAAAATGCACGTATAATATGTGTGATGTACATCTAATATATATAAGTATAACATGTGCATCTGTATAATGTATATATGTGTATGCTGTATATATGATGTATGTGTGCATCTGTATATGTGTGCTGTGTATAATGTATATATGATGTGTGTATAATGTATGCATGTGTATGATGTAAGTCTTTTGTAGGTTGCAGAGACTGCTTTGCTTTCAAAGGCCTCTCAGGAATACCATGTTTGTGTGTGTATTTTTTTAAAAATTGTTATATTTCAGATGAACACAAAGCCCCGGATTTGGAATAATAAACAATCCAGCAAGCGCTACAGCCGCTGGCCAAAGTCCACGTACATGGACGACACGCGGTCGGAGGTGGGATGGTCCCCAGTGAGAACCCGGCGAAACAGCGATGCTGCGTCTGAGATGTCGTGTGCCTGGTAACAAACAGCCTGACAGCCTCGAACCCCTCACCATCCGTGATCTGGATATGGGAAGAAGACGGGGGAAATTCAAGGCGACACATTCCTACTAGTGCGTCCCAATGTTCAACATTCCTAGTTTCCCACACTCATTGTTCTAAACACAAGTGTCTCCATTTACCACCAAACTCAATGGTTCCAGCATTGTACTGCACTCCCATTCTCCGTACAGTATGTGTTGACAACAAGGGCTCCTCCATCCTATTACAGCTATCACTAATGGTCATTTGTTGATTTTATTGGCTGTGGCTCAGCGGTAGCACTCTCGCCTCCTAGTCAGAAAGTCATGGGTTCAAGTCATACTCGAGACTTGAGCACAAAATCTAGGCTGACACTCCCGGTGCAGTATTGTGGGAGTGCTGCACTGTTGGAGGTGCCGTCTTTCGGATGAGACGTTAAAACAAGGCCCCCATCTGTCCTCTCAGGTAGATGTAAAAGATACCCTGGCACTATTTCGAAGAAGAGCTGGCGAGTTCTCCCCGGTGTCCTGGCCGATATTTATACCTCAACCAAAATGGCTAAAAACAGAATATCTGGTCATTTATCTCATTGTTGTTTGTGGGAGCTTGCTGTGCACATGTGTCAGGGACATCCTGAGGTTGTGAAAGGTGCTATATAAATGCAAGTCCTTTCTTTCTCTCTGATCAACCCAATAATAAATGACCGAAGGCTACTTACGCTTCACTGTTGCTGTGATACAGCCCCAGATTGTATTACTGTTTCCACTGGCGGGAGGGTGGGTAACCAGAGGACACAGCTTTAAGACAATTTATTATGCAGCAAGTTATTATGATCTAGAATGCATTGCCTGAAAGGGTGGTGGAAGCAAATTGGCTGTCGCATTTCCCTACCTTACTACAGTGACTACACTTCAAAAGTACTTCATTGGCTGTAAAGCGCTTTGGGACATCCTGAGGTTATGAAAAGCTCTGTATAAATGCAAGTCCTTTCTCTCTGTCTGATTAACCCAATAATAAATGACCGAAGGCTACCTACTCTTCACTGTTGCTGTGATAACAGCCCCAGATTGTATTACTGTTTCCACTGGCGGGAGGGTCAGTAACCAGAGGACACAATTGGCAAAAGAACCAGAGCGGGAGATGAGGAGAAATTTATTTAAGCAGCAAGTTATGATGATCTGGAATGCACTGCCTGAAAAGGTGGTGGAAGCAGATTTAGTCGTAACTTTTGAAAAGGAACTGGATATATAGGAACAGGAGTAGGCCATTCAGCCCCTCGTGCCTGCTCCGCCATTTGATAAGATCATGGCTGATCTGTGATCTAACTCCATATACCTGCCTTTGGCCCATATCCCTTAATACCTTTGGTTGCCAAAAAGCTATCTATCTCAGATTTAAATTTAGCAATCGAGCTAGTATCAATTGCCGTTTATACTTGAAAAGGAAAAATTTGCAGGGCTGCGGGGAAAGAGCGGAGAGGGGGGGAATGGGACCAATTGGATAGCTCTTTCAAAGAGCCGGCACAGGCACGATGGGCCGACTGGCCTCCTTCTGTGCTGTAAGATTCTATGACTCCTGAACACAAAGCTGTAATATAATCCAAAGTAATTTCTCACTAACGTTTTCGACTTGCTACTTATGTTCAGGTTCTTGCAGGTTTTACCAGGATGACACCTTGTGTTGTTTGAGCTGAAGTGTTTTTGGATGGATGAAACAAATCCTGTTTAATGTGCAGTGCCTTTTGATGCTGATTAGTAATTTGCATCTTGCAACGGGAAAAATGGCATTTAGACCAAATATTTAAAACACTGTGCATTTTTAATACTATATAAACCTTTGTAACTTGAATATGTTTATAACACGGTAGTGGGACAATACAATACATGTAAAGTGCTTTCAATTAAGGTACATTATGGATGATGGTCTAATATTTACAATCAGAATAAAAAGTTTGATACCACCTCTTTGTTGTTGATCTTTGGAAATGTAACTAATATATCCGTGTATATGGGCCCTGACATTCCGCAGAGGCTCCATCACACTTCTATCCTTACTCGTAGGAGAACTGACATAGTCACAGGAAAATGGTCATATCCCTGGTGACTGCGATAGATTCCCACCAGTGTCACAGCAGAAAAACGACGGAACCTCTGCGGATTCTCAGCCCCATCTGTCTCAGAGGGAGACAGTACCTGAGGAGGCGGGGTGGGGGGGTGGACAAATCCATTTACAATGTCAGCTAACATGGGTGGGGGGGGAGGGGGGGCAAGAAAGTAAGTCGAGAGGTCAACAGTTTAGTGGGAATGAGGTCAAAGGGCACAGGATGATGGGTCTAATGGACGAGATGAGCTCAGAGAGGACATATGGGGAGACTGGAGAAACAAGAGAGAGATGTGGTTTCGGGGCTGGAGCAAAGGTAGGGGGGAGGGGGGAGCCTGTAGGGAGGTATGGCTTGGTGGGAAAGGACAAAGTATTAACAGAACAGTGTTGTGCTGGTTTCTTCTGACCTGGAGTACAAGCAGTTCCCAAACTGCAAACTTCCCTCACTCTGAAGGAGAAACATTTGCAGGGCTTTGGGAAAAGGGCAGGGGAGTGGGACTAATTCGATAGCTCTTTCAAAGAGCCGGCACAAGCACGATGGGCCGAATGGTCTCCTGCGCTGCATCATTCTTTGAGCAATTAACCTCTAAATGACCTCTGAATGTTGCTATCGACAGCAATTGTAATTTGTGACCTTAAAAGGGGAGGGCCACATTAACACAGTTGTTCAGCAGCAGAATGTTACATTGAGGGTAATCTTCAGCTTTGGTGGGGGGCAGCAAACTGGCAGTAGTAGATTGGCTGCCTGTTATATACTCTGCCTGATACTCCCTTCCAATGGATAGGGCATTGGTTGACCAATAGATCCCAGAGGGTAGTGGTACAGAGATTGCCATCAGCCTGAGAGAATGCTATCAGTGAGGCCCTACAGGGGTCTGTTTTGGCACCTCTCTCCTTTAATATCTTTATAGAATCACAGAATCATAGAATGGTTACAGCACGGAAGGAGGCCATTCTGTCCGTCGACTTTGTGCCAGCTCTCTGCAAGAGCAATCCAGCTAGTCCCACTCCCCCGCCCCCTTTCCCCATAGCTCTGCAAATGTTTTCTCTTCAAGTACTTATCCAATTCCCCTTTGAAAGCTACAATTGAATCTGCCTCCACCCCCTCAGACAGCGCATTCCAGATCACAACCACTCGGTGTAAAAAAGGTTTTCCTCATGTCGCCTTTGGTTCTTTTGCCAATCACCTTAAATCTATGTCCTCTGGTTCTTGACCCTTCCGCCAATGGGAACAGTTTCTCTCCATCTATTCTGTCCAGATCCTTCATGATTTTGAATACCTCTTTCAATTCTCCTCTCAACCTTTTCTGCTCTAAGGAGAACAACCCCAGCTTCTCCAGTCTATGCACGTAACTAAAGTCCCTCATCCTTGGAATCATTCTAGTAAATCTCTTCTGCACCCTCTCTAAGGTCTTCACATCCTTTCTGAAGTGCGGTGCCCAGAACTGGGCACAATACTCCAGTTGTGGCCGAATCAGTATTTTATAAAGGTTCATCATAACCTCCTTGCTTTTATGCTCTATGCCTCTATTTATAAAGCCCAGGATCCTGTATGCTTTTTTAACCGCTTTCTCAACCTGCCCTGCCACCGCCAACAATTTGTGCACATTTACCCCCAGATCTGTCTGTTCCTGCACCCCTTTTAGAATTGTACGCTTTAATTTATATTGCCTCTCCTCGTTCTTCCTACCGAAATGTATCACTTCACACTTTTCTGCGTTGAATTTCATCTGCCACGTGTCCTCCCATGCCACCAGCCTGTCTATATCCTCTTGAAGTCTATCACTATCCTCCTCACTGTTCACTACACTTCCAAGTTTTGTGTCATCTGCAAATTTTGAAATTGTGCTCTGTATACCCAAGTCCAACTCATTAATATACACCAAAAAAAGCAATGGTCCTAGTACTGACCCCTGGGGAACACCACTGTATACCTCCCTCCAGTCTGAAAAACAACCATTCACCACTACTCTGTTTACTATTACTTAGCCAATTTCGTATCCATGCTGCTACTGCCCCCTTTATTCCATGGGCTTCAACTTTGACGACAAGCCTATTATGCGGCACTTTATCAAACGCCTTTTGGAAGTCCATATACATCACATCGACCGTATTGCTCTCATCAACGTTCTCTGTTACCTCATCAAAAAACCTCAATCGATATGATATAACAATAATCGAGTTTTTGACTAATCATGGTAATCAATCTCTATCAATTAGTCTACGACGGACCCAGACATGAGGCGAGGAAAACCCCTAGTGGTGGAGAGCTTTGGGAACCATAGGTCCAAAGTCACCTGTTCCTCCCAAGCATGATACACTTACCACATGTCATGTCTCAAATTACTCATATACCGTATCCCACAATGTTATTTTCTGAGGATAAACCCAGCAACTACAGGCCAGTCAGTTTAACCTCGGTTTGCCTTTAACAAATCCGTGCTGGCTTTCCTTTATTAATCCACACTTGTCCAAGTGACTATTAATTTTGTCCCAGATTATGGTTTCTAAAAGTTTCCCACTATCGAGGTTAAACTGACTGGAACCTTGGTAGACTAATTAATAGAGATCGATTACCATGATTAGTCAACAACTCCATTATCGTTGTATCACGTGACTACCAGAACAATTCCTATGTTCCTAAGACACTTTCAAACATTTCAGCCTTGTCTCTTTCACTCATGTGTGGCTCCACCATGGTTCAGGATGGGGATGCTCATGCAGCCTCCTCTTCCTGTTAGTTGCCTGGTTGTCCATCACCATTCATGACTGGATGTGGTAGGCTAGGGAGCTTCATACTCTGATCAATTGATTGTGGGACTGCATTGCTGTCTACAGCCTGATGCTTTTGATGCTGAGCATGCAGGTGGACCTCTGTAGTAGCTTCACCGGGTTCATACCTCATTCTAAGGTATACCTGGTGCTATTGTTGGCACACCCTTCTACACTCCGCACTGAACCAGGATTGGTTTCCTGGCTTGATGGTGATGAAGAAGTGAGGGATGTGCCAGTCAATCAGGTTACATATTGTGGTTTACAATTCTTCTGTCTGAGGCTTAAATTAAATAAAAAGGGTTATATTGTGAGGACGGGTTGCACAGACTAGGCTTGCATTCCCTTCAGTATAGAAGATTAAGGGGTGATCTATTTGAGGTGTTAAGCTGATTAAATGATTCGGTACGGTAGAGAGAGACTATTTCCTCTGATGGGAGGAGTCCAGAACAAGTGGGCATAACCTTAAAATTAGAGCTCGGCCATTCAGGGGTGATGTCAGGAAGCACAAAGGGGAGTGGAAATCTGGAACTCTCTTCCCCCAAAAAGCTGTTGAGGCTGGGGGGGGGTCAATTGAAAATTTCAAAACTGAGATTGATAAGATTTTTGTTTGGCGAAGGTATTTAAAGGTTATAGAACCAAGGCAGGTAGATGGAGTTAAGTTACAGATCAGCTTACAGATCAGCCATGATCTAATTGAATGGCAGAACAAACTCGAAGGGCTGAATGGCCTCCTCCTGTTCCTATGAGGCGAGAGTGTTGCCAACCGGGCGAAACCAGACAGAATGCCCTGCAGCTCAGCCGCCTGTATGTTTATCCCACGGCGCTATAATAACTAGAAGTGTATTTGAACCAGAAAAATAATATCCAGTAAAGTTACTTTGTGATGTCAAATCTGTTGCAATAAGTTTTTTTTCTCTTTCCCCCCCCCACCTCCCGTAGTTAAATTTAATTTCTACCCAAGTGATATCGGATGGATGAAGAATTAATTGGGATCCACTTATGCAATTGGATCCCTTTTTAATTAACGAGCTGCAATTTTGTTGCCATCAAAGATCCGGAGCCCCAGCAACTGAAAATCCAGTTCCCGACTTTACCTACAACCAGTCGGGGCGGGGAGGGAAGGGATCCTGACCAATGAGAAGGCGGCTTACGGTCTCCCTTGGAGATCGGCTTGGCGCTCGCTGCTCCCTCAGCAGGCCGCGGCGTTGCGCTGCTCCCCGGAGTTTTATTTTCATTTTCCTCCGTCCCTTCCCTCTCTCTCTCCGCCGATGCGGGAGTCGGCGGTGGCGGGGGGATGCGGTAGCGGAGGCCGAGGGTCGGTAAGCGGGGAGGGGGTCGCGGCTCTGGAATGTTCCCGAACTTTCTCTCCGCCGGCCTCTTGGTGCGGATCCTTCACGCAGCGATGACGTGGGCGGTGACGTTGATTCTGTTCCTCTACGAAACGGGTGAGCTCATCTTTGGACTATACCACAACCCCCCTGGGGGGGGGGGTGGTGGATGGAGGGTAGAAGAGACAAGGAATTGTGTTCAGAATGAAAACTGTCAGATTCACCGAACATTAATACTGCTAAATGAATTATTAATTCCATTAGTACAATAAACACTCGGATAGTTAGCCTTTCTAGAGTAATTCCCTTTCAGATTATGAGTTCTCCCCTTTAGTAACAGTGGTAGATCCTGTGACGCACAACAACAACAACTTGCAATGCAATAAAATGTCCCCCAATGCACTTCACAGAGAAGCAATGGATCCAGAACAGCTGCAGCACAAAAATAAGGAAATTTGAAAAAAAATCCCCCCCTGATGTAAAGCGCCTTGGGATGTTTTTCTAAAAGAAAGAACTTGCATTTATATAGCTCCTTTCACAACCTCAGGACTTCCCAAAGCTCTGTGTGGAACTCTCTCCCACAAAAAGCAGGAAACGCTAACTCAATTAATAATTTTAAATCTGAAATTGGTAGATTTTTTTGCTCGCCAAGGGTATTAAGGGATATGGAGCCAAGGCGGATAATTAGAGTTAGTGTACAGATCAGCCATGAATGGGGGAACAGGCCCGAGGGGCTGAATGGCCTCTTCCTGTTCTTATGTTTACAGCCAATGACCATACTTTGGAAGTGTAGTCACTGTTGTAATGTTGAAGTGCCAGCTGTGGCTCAGTGGGTCGCCCTCTTGCCTCTGAGTCAGAAGGTCGTGGGTTCCAGTCCTACTCCAGAGACTTGAGCACATAATCCAGGCTAGCACTTACTGGACATAAAGGATCCAACGGCTATTCTTTCAAAGGGGAGTTCTTCCTCGTGTCCTGGGCCAATATTTATCCCTAAAACAGATTATATGATTATTATCTCATTGTTGTTTGTGGGAGCTTGCTGTGCACAAATTGGCTGCCGTGTTTCCTACATTACAACAGTGACTATACTTCAAAAACTGGCTGTGAATTGCTTTGGGATGTCCTGAGGTCGTGAAAGGCTCTCTTTCAATAGAGATATAAAATACAAGTCGAGATGGAACGGTGAATCTACATAAAACCTTAGTAAGACCCCAGTTGGAGCACCGTGTGTAGTTTTGGGCTCCACACTATAGGAAGGATTTTGAAGCAATAGAGAGGGAGAGGGTACAGCACAGATTCACAAGGATGCTGCCTGGTATGAGAAAACACAAATACGAAGATAGACATGAAAAATTAGGGCTGTTTTTGTTAAAACACAGCTGTTTCCAGGGTGATTTGATAGGGGTGTTTAAAATTATGATGGGATGGGACAGAGTAGATCGAAACAGACTGCTTTCAGCGATTTTTTTTCGTTCATGGGATGTGGGCGTCGCTGGCAAGGCCAGCATTTATTGCCCATCCCTAATTGCCCTCGAGAAGGTGGTGGTGAGCCACCTTCTTGAACCGCTGCAGTCCGTGTGGTGAAGGTTCTCCCACAGTGCTGTTAAGGAGTTCCAGGATTTTGACCCAGCGACGATGAAGGAACGACGATATATTTCCAAGTCGGGATGGTGTGTGACCTGGAAGGGAATGTGCAGGTGGTGTTGTTCCCATGTGCCTGCTGCCCTTGTCCTTCTAGGTGGTAGAGGTCGCAGGTTTGGGAGGTGCTGTCGAAGAAGCCTTGGCGAGTTGCTGCAGTGCATCCTGTGGATGGTACACACTGCAGCCACAGTGCGCCGGTGGTGAAGGGAGTGAATGTTTAGGGTGGTGGATGGGGTGCCAATCAAGCAGGCTGCTTTGTCCTGGATGGTGTCAAGCTTCTTGAGTGTTGTTGGAGCTGCACTCATCCAGGCAAGTGGAGAGTATTCCATCACAATCCTGACTTGTGCCTTGTAGATGGTGGAAAGGCTTTGGGGAGACAGGAGGTGAGTCACTCGCCGCAGAATACCCAGCCTCTGACCTACTCTTGTAGCCATAGTATTTGAGGAATTCAGAATGAGGGAACACAGATCTAAGATTAAATGTAAGAGATTTAGGACAGAGAGCAGGAGAAACTTTACACAAGGGTTGTGAGCCTGTGGAATGCACTCACGGAGTTAGTGACTGAAGCAGAGACCTTGTCAACATTTAAGAATGGGGACAATAGGTGGGAAGGAAGGGGGAATAAAGGGATATGTAAACAGGCTGGGTACATGGGATTAGGATACTGCTCGTGGGGAGGGTAAACACCAACACGAACTGGATGGGCTAAACATCCTGTTTCCCTGTTGTAATTTCTACGCTGTTAATTTTAACTGTGGCATTAGCTCTGGGTTTAGACTCAGTGAGTAGCTACTTAGGAGGCCACCTGGCTATTGTGCCTGTGTTGTTTACTCTTCCCCCCCACCTCCATCTCAAGTTGTAACTCGTTGGTGCAAGTCTGGTGCCATGGTTTCTTTTACCTTTCGGATGAGACGTTAAACCGAGGCCCCGTCTCCCCTTTCGTAAAAGATCCCATGGCACTATTTTGAAGAAGAGCAGGAGAGTTCTCCCTCAGCCAATACCTAAAGTAGATTATCTGATCATTATCACACTGCTATTTGTGGGACCTCGCTGTGGGCAAATTGGCTGCCACGTTTCCTACATTACAAACAGTGTCTACACTTCAAAAATTGGATGTAAAGCGCTTTGGGACATCCTGAGGTGGTGAAAGGCACCATATAAATGCAAGTCTTTCTTGTTGGTCATTACAGATCTGAGGCGGAGTGAGGAGCGTGGTGAGTTCCTTCAGCCAATCACCTTCCTGCTGCTGGTTCTCTGTTCGACGCTGCTGTACTTCATCACCTCTCTCATGGACCCAGGATACGTCACATCTGACGACGAACGAAAGGTAAATGAATAGGCGGGACTGCATTGTTCCTCCGAACAGCCAAAGGAAGTTGTGCTCTCCAGGAAGAATGTTATTCATTGCATAGATTTATGTGGAATTTACAGCACAGAAACAGGCCATTCGGCCCAATTGGTCAATACCGGTGTTTATGCTCCACATGAGCCTCCTCCCTCCCTACTTCATTTGAACATATCCTTCTATTGCTTTCTCCCTCATGTGTTTATCTAGCTTCCTCTTAAATGCATCTATACCATTTGCCTCAACTACTCCGTGTGGTAGCGAGTTCACTAATGTTCAGTCACTTATTCAACGAGATAACTTTAATTTTAAAAAAAGAATAAGGTGCTCTGAATGTTATTTTGAAGATCTGAGTTTTTCATTTCCTAATGTTTTTGCTGGTTCCTCGCAGACCCAGGTTGGTGGAACGAATCAGGGTGCTGGGGATGAGAAGGAGCAGATGATCCCTGTGATACAGAAAGCACAGAGACTGAGGCGCTGTGGGTACTGCATGGTCCAGGTGGGAGTTCCTTCCTTCGGAGCACTGTTCTTTTTTAAAACAAATGTCTTGACCAAATGAAAATTCATCATCTGAAAGAAAGAACTTGCATTTATATAGCGCCTTTCACGACCTCAGGACGACCCAAAGCGCTTTACAGCCCATGAAGTACTTTTGAGATGTAGCCACTGTTGTAACGTAGGGAAACGCGGCAGCCAATTTGTGCACAGCAAGATCCCACAATAATGGCTGTGGGATCTTTTACGTCCACCTGAGAGGGCAGATTGGGCCTCAGTTCAATGTCTCATCCGAAAGATGGCACGTCCAACAGTGCAGCACTCCCTCAGTACCGCACGCCATTAAATTGTATAATTGGGATCCCATCCCGTTCTATTAGTTATTGATACTAATGGATCTCCTGTAGAGCTGCTCGTGGTGAAGGTGTGATCTTCTGTTTCTCTTTATTTCAGCCAATCAGAAACTGCAATGCCCAATGTGTGACACAGAAAGTGTGACGTGACACAGGAAATCATACCACGTTTGATATAGCTAGATAGGTGTAATGGGTGCCTAATGTGACACTGACGAATCATTAATCTGTATTTTCCTTCTGATCGATCTGCAGTGAATTACCAGCATTTTCTGTTTTTATTTCAAATTTACAGCATTCACTTTTTTTTTTGTAAATTTGATAACTGTTTAGTTGCCATGGTAGGATTTGACCCCGCGACCTCTGGGTTTACTAGTCCAGTCCAGAATCATGGCAGAAAAGTTTGATTAATTGAAACACTATGTTAGGTAAACTTTACTCTCATCCTTGTTTTCAAATCCCTCCTTATCTCTGAAACCTCCTCCAGCCCTACAACCCTCCGAGATCTCTGCGCTCCTCCAACTCTGGCCTCTTGAGCATCCCCGATTTTCTTCGCCTCACCATTGGCGGCCGTGCCTTCAGCTGCCGAGGCCCTAAGTTCTGGAATTCCCTCCCTAAACCTCTCCGCCTCTCTACCCTCCTCTAAGATGCTCCCTAAAACCTACCTCTTTGACCAATCTTTTGGTCACCTGTCCTAATATCTCCTCATGTGTCAAATTTTGTTTGATAATCGCTCCTGTGAAGCGCCTTGGGACGTTTTACTATGTTAAAGGCGCTATATAAATGCAAGTTGTTGTTGTTATTTGCTGCAGTGCAGCCGATTCAAAGAATAAAAATGTCATGAGTTTACTTTGTTCCAGCAGCAGCCCATGCGGTCAAAGCACTGCCAGTCCTGCCAGCACTGCGTGCGTCGATACGACCACCACTGCCCGTGGATTGAGAACTGTGTGGGGGAGAGGAACCATCGCTTCTTTGTGCTCTACCTGGCAGCGCAGCTCACCGTCCTGCTGTGGGCCTTCCACGTGGCTTGGTAAGGATTTGCTTGAGCTTGTGCCACGTGGGTTAGGAAGAGTGAGTGGGGTTTAGTGCACGAGTGAGAGAGATCATCTGAGATTCTCCCCGTTCAATTTTAAGCCATCGAGCCTCTGACTGGGTGAGTTGTCTCTGTTGGACTATTAAAGAAAGACTTGCATTTATACCGCACTTTTCACAACCTCAAGACGTCCCAAAGTGCTTTACAGCCAATGAAGTGTAGTCACTGTTGTAATGTAGGAAACACGGTAGCCAATTTGCACACAGCAAGCACCCACAAACAGCAATGTGATAATGACCAGATAATCTGTTTTTTAGTGATGTTGGTTGAGGAATATTGGCCCAGGACGCCGGGGAGAACTCCCCTGCTCTTCTTCGAAATAGCAGCCGTGGGATCTTTTACATCCATCTGATGGGGCAGACGGGACCTCAGCTTAACGTCTCATCCGAAAGATGGCACCTCCGACAGTGCAGCACTTCCTTGGTACTGGCACTGAGTGTATCAGCTTGGGATTATTGGCTCAAGCCTCTGGAGTGAGACTTGAACCCACAACCTTCTGACTCAGTGGCGAGAAAGTGCTACCCCCTAACACACGGCTGACAACCTGTATTATTCTTAAATGTGCTTGTGTTATCTACAGGTCCGGCTTCTGTACTGAGGCTGCGTGGAAAGAGTGGCTCCGCGTTAATACGTTCCTGCTGTTGGCGTTTATAGTGATTATCATTTTCACCATGGTGGTGATGCTGCTGCTAGTGTCGCACCTGTACCTGGTGTCCAGCAACACCACGACCTGGGAGTTCATGTCCCGTCATCGCATCTCTTACCTCAAGCACTGCAGCTCGGAGGAGAACCCGTTCGACCAGGGCATTCTTGGGAATCTGTGGACCTTTTTCTGTGTGTGCAAGACAATTGTGTGGGAAAGGATTTATTTTCGAGATGAAGATGACCTGGTTTAGTGGGTGGGATGTCTTTAACGTGCACACTCTACTCACCGATTTTGTTTTTTTGTCTGCCTCAGGGATTTATTATTTATTGTAGGTGATCTCGTAACATCTGCATTTTCTCCTAATAGCCAGGCTCAGAGGCAGTGGGTGGTCCGTCTCTCGTCGAGATGGGCGAGGATTGGACATCCTCCCCAGCCTGAAGGTAGAGGATGAAAGAAAGAAGCCTAAAGGCAGCAAAATACCCCACAGAGCAAGGAGGGGAGGGGGGAGATGTAGATTGCCCCTCACCTCTCTCTCTTTCCCTCCCTCCCTCCCTCCCATTCCTGAGCTCAGCCATGTCTTTGTGAGAAGGCCAATTTCTTTCCCACGAGTGGGTTTTGGGCAGGTGGGGGGGGGGGGGCAGGAAATAAAATCAAAAAAGATAAATCACCCAGGATCACTGTCACTCACTTCCAAACTGAGTAGGTGTGGAGTAGGAGGTGAGGAAGACCAAGGAAAGAGGGAAAGGAAAAGTGATCTTAAAGAGAAAGTCTGAACCTGGGTTCGGGGAGGAAGTATTGTTGTTATGAGATCATTTATTAACGCTGCTGGAATCCTCACAAAGATTAAATGTGCACTGGTTGCTCCTTTTCCTAACAAAACACACTACACTTTTAATACAGTAATTTTTTGATACTTTAATTTTAAAAAAAGGGTAGCCCTGAGTTGCTTTTGGATGTTCTGAAACATTAAGAGTTTAACATTGATCACTAACAATCTAATAGATTATTTTGCTGTCTGCTTGTGTCTGAAATTTTGACAAAGGAAATAGCTGCATTGAATCATATTTCTCCATGCAAGAACTGCTTTACTGATATTTTAACATGCTTAAAATTTAATTAACACCATCAATCTCCAAGGCTTTTACAAAACATTTCAATGATGCTTATTGCCCAGGCCTTAAAATGTTTTAATATTTTTCCAAAATTCCTTATAGATTTTTCACCTAGAGTTAAACCAGTACTAAAATGTACTGGACCATTTCAGTTAGGTGAATTTGTAAGCTGTGCTCACTTGCAAAACTTAGAAATTGGGGAGTTTGAACTGCTGCAGAAGTCAGAAACTAGGACTGGTGTCAATCCTGGCTCAGTGGGTAGCATTCTCATCTCTGCATCCAAAGGTTGTGGGTTCAAATCCTATTCCAGAGACTTGAGCACAAAATCCAGGCTGACGATCTCATACTTTATCAAAACCCCATAAAAGTTTGAATACTTCTATTAAATCTAAGGCTCTGTTTTTCTGCCACATTCATAGGAACATGAGTCTCCTCTACCATTTTGGTGGCTATGGCAGTTAGTATCTTTTTACTTCTAATTGTCTGTCTGCCTTCCCAAAGATCTATCTCCCTTCTATATATGAATTGACTTTACATCTGTGAGCTTCTGGGGCAGTGCATTCTTACACCCCTTTGTGTGAAGAGGTTTTCCATTTGATATTTTCTTTTAAATCATCTTAGCTTGAATTCAAAGATTACATTCCTTCATGTCTGTTGGGGCCACAGAATTCTGCAGCCCAGGGACTGATCCAAGAGGACCATCTTCTTTGGCTGGCCAAAGGAATATTTTCCTTTTCACCACGACAAAACTCAGCACCAAGTCACCCCGTGTGCTCACTGACCTACATTGGCTCCCAGTCTGGCAACGCCTCGATTTTAAAATTCTCATCCTTGTTTTCAAATCCCTCCATGGCTTTTCCCCTCCCTATCTCTGTAACCTCCTTCAGCCCTACAACCCTCTTGTGCATCCCTGATTTTCATCACCCCACCGTTGCAGCCCTTGCCTTCAGCCTTCTAGGCCCTCAGCTCTGGAATTCCCTTGCTAAACTTCTCCGCCTCTCTACTCCTTTAAGACGCTTCTTGAAATCTACCACTTTGATCAAGCTTTTGGTCACCTGTCCTAATATCTCTATGTGGTTCCATGTCTAATAACACACCTGTGAAGTGCCTTGGGATGTCTTACTACATTAAAGGAGCTATATAAATGCAAGTTGTTGTACCACGTAGAGCAACGCAGATCCTTTTGCAATGTACTAACTTTGCCTTTTTGAAGATGATTTATTCCTGTTGCTCATCCACTCCTGCCTGCAAATTTATTTTAAAAAAACTTTGCAACCTTATCTCAAGCTACTGCACAAGTAAATGGGTTCATGGAGTTAGAAAGTCTGCACTGAAATCCAAAGTACAGCATTGCACTTCATTAGAGAGGCTCCAGTTTTTTTTTCAATCCAGAATCTAAGATCGGAGAAAATTGGTCTGTGCGTTTCACCCAGTAATGAGTTACGGTGTCGCCAGCAAATATTTAATTCTTTCCACCTCGATCACCCCTCAGTTTCGATCCCATCAATTAGTAGCATTTGACCAGTTAGTCAGTATTAAATTCAAGCATGTAAGTATCCAATGGTACATTAGTGAGTTATGATTGCATATGCCTCAAATGTGTTCCTACATATCAGAACCTCAAAATAGCAGCAATGCCTCCAGGAATTTACAATATGCATGGTGAAAATTCAGGGACCAAATTGTTCAGGTTTGTCACCTGATTTCAGATACTTCTTTTCCATGTGAACAGTGGAATTTAGACATTATTTTAGATTAACATGAATCAATTGTACCATTTTAAATAGAACATTACACACAAGATAGTCTGGGGTACAGATGAATGAATGAGGTTGATATTTGATTGGGGGCATGTTCTATTGTATTAGAACTTGTTGCCACTAGGAGGCAGCATCACCCCAGCTAATCGTCTCTATTGGCAGAAATGGAGTGGTGCAATAATGAATGGACTTGCTCATCTCACATCCCCTGTAATTTCAAGTGTTTGACCTCAAATTGAGCAGTAGAACCCTGGATATATAATCCCTTAATGTAAAATTTGACCACCTGTATTTCTAAATAATTATTTCTTAAAATCCCTACCTAGTCCCCTATGGATGCACCTCATCTCTATATAGCTCTTCCATCTGCTAGGAGAGCAGGGTAATTACAACTCACTCACACCCCATAATTATATAATTAACAATACAATTCAGCCAACAGAAGGTGGTGGATTGAAAATAGAGCAATCATCCTCCCTATTATTAATCTATTGGCAAAAAATACATTGATAACCTGTGAGAACTGAGGGGATTTCAATTAGCCTTGCTGAATTTGAGGATGGGGAAGAAAGGTGGGGGGGGAAGAGAGAGAGAGAGAGAGAGAGAGAGAAAGAGGAATCTGAATAAAATCATTGCTTATAATGCAGCAATACAAAGGTAGTATATTTTTACATGACTTTGATACTT
Organism: Heptranchias perlo; assembly: GCF_035084215.1. NCBI lineage: Eukaryota > Metazoa > Chordata > Chondrichthyes > Hexanchiformes > Hexanchidae > Heptranchias > Heptranchias perlo. Next base: position 34,419,307 of record NC_090355.1, on the reverse strand, counting down.
TTATAATAGTCTTAAAAATTATTTTAAAACTTCCTGACAGGTTGATTGTATTATTAAAATATTGGACTTTTATTTTTGGACTGGAATCTGTACTGTAGCTTTGAGCGGTTATGTTCAAGAAAAAATATTGATTAAAAAATTTCAAATCTTCACTGTAGTTTATTTTCAATCAGTTTTATCCACAAATACAGTTTTTTGTGGTCAGTAAATAGTGTCTTCAGTAACTAGCAGATCTCCCGTGATACCACTCCTAACAAGTTGGAGGAAATGCCATTTTATATGAAATTTGAGCCAACGTATGTAGAAGCAGAGCCTGGATAATGTCTGCAAGGGGTAGCACGTAGATAGTGAAGAGGAAGGAGCCAAGGATGGACTCGTGGGATACACTGGAAAAGTACATGCGAGAAGGGAAGCCGTTGGCAGCACTGTTGAGCTTGCACTGAGTCAGGCAAGAGCGGAACAGGAGAGTGCAATGCCCCAGAGATGGACTGCAGAGATGTTGGAAGATGGAGGAGTGGTCAGTGGTGTCAAAGGTGATAGACGTCAAGGAGGATGATAACACTTACACACAGTGCAAACATCACGCTTCACATATCTCCCGCTGCTGGCTATTGATAGTAACTATAGATAGGCCTATAAAATAAAGGGCTGCAGGGTGGGGGGGCAGGGGAGAGAAGAAAAAGTGTTTTGTCATGATGCTCCGGCCATCATGGTGTGTGGGGCAAGCTTCATGGACCAGCTGGTCTTTTCCTGCCTGAATTTATGTTCATATGTAGCTGAAGATAATCTCTATTTGCAAGCTTATGGATTTAAGAGTAACTTAGGAATGCATGGTTAATTCTCTTTAATTTTACTCGTGAAATCATAAAATACAATCCATAAGTTACATTAATAAATATGAACAATTTATCTTAAAAGGAACCAGGTTCCTATCAATCTCCATAGTGTTTCTTCATACAAAATTTTATATATATATTAAGCAAATGGCTAGATAGTTTTCCTTCGGAATAAAGCAGTACTCCTGGCTTTCAAAATGACATTTTTTGTATCCTTGTGAGGGATCAAGTAATTCCACTTCCCCCATGACTACACATCATCTGTGGCTAGAAGATCAGGCCAGCAGCCTGCTCCCAAGCCTCCGCCAATGCCACTTCAAGTCAACCAGTGGGAATATTTAACTGCAGCCTGAGGATGAATCTGCCTCAGATTTTCTTTCACTTCTGCGGCAGGTACCTAATCTTCCACTCGCAGGTCAGTGGAGATCAGGAAACACTGATATGGGGGAAGCTTGAGATCACATCCTCCATTACTGTTACAAGTTCATCTCAGGTCATTCTTATATCAGTGCTGATATTTTCCTCTGTGCCTCACTTTTGATGAGTTTATAAACTTATTTAACATGTTTACAAACTCATTAAATGCAAAATACAGAAGAAGATATTTCAGTAGGCATTTCAAGTTAAGTGCAACAGTTTAAAAGGACTTATTGTTCATATATACCTTGGATTTGTGAAAATGTCAGCAGGAGTTCGAAGGCAAACCAAGGCAGTGAGTTGGATTTGAACATGTGACACGAATGATCGGATGAGATTCCTGGACGCAGGAGGGGAAAAGGAAAGTCAGACAGCCATTGGCACACACCTTTGAACTGTCCTTGCAGCATCCACAGAAGGCTGGGTGGGTGCAGCTCCCAGCATGTCCTCTCCACACAGAAAATAAAATTACAAAAAAAGGCCATCACAAATAAGTTAAAAGGCTACTTGAATATATCCAGGGGCATCAGAGTGAAATGGATAGAAGGCAGAAAAATATCTTTCCCAATTTGAGGGTGGAGGACAAAGAGGGATGAAGTAAACAAGATCCTCACAATTATCTATTCCCCACCTGGACAGAACAGTAAATTTTATAATTGACCATGTGAAATTTTACTCCGGTTACAAGGTTTTTTTTTGTTGAAAAAGACTAGATGCATTAAGCAGAAATACATTTCAAGATGGTTTGTGCAACAACACAGTGCCTGGTGGTGGGGATATCAGTCCATTCAAGGCAACAACCAATTAGTCTTTGTGGCATGCCTGTAGATTCACCATATAAATCAGTTTGTTCTTGCATTCCCCGGTATTTGATGCGCAAATTCCCACATGATCAGTGCATTTAACAGTTAAATTGGAGAGGAAAATATATCAAACTATATCTGCGCCAGAAGACGACTTGTTGTTCTTAATGGAAAATGGTTGATTAGCAGATAGTCCTATATAAGCCACTAAAACACCTTTTCAAGTGTCCTGCTCCAGTCTAATATCTCTAGCAACAAAGCAAGAGTGACTCGACTAGTTGGGTGGAGGGGGAGGAGTTCAAATCCTCTCAATTGATATGCAAATTTGCAGGCAACCATTGGTGATTTGGCTCAGTGCTCAATGCATGGCACTGTACATGGAGGGTTAAAATTGACGAGGCCAGTCTTGCTGCAGAGATACATCTGCCGTGTCCCTGATCGCAGACCAGCAATGGTGGCAGCTTTAGGAGATTGAGGATAAAAGGAGAAAGATGGTTGGATGAGGCAGTGGTGTGGTGGTGGTAAGAGAAAGGAAAAGTAGTGTGCATACAATTTATCACAACCACGTCCCAGACAAAATCAAAATTGTGGAAAAAGTGCTTGGAACAGGAAGTTCCTGCTCACAACAGAAGTCCCTTTGCAGAATCACTCAAGTGCTCTTGAAACAGGAGCCCAGCGATGGATTTGCCTGTTCAAACACCAACAATGGTGTGCATCTGAATAAAACCCCCCGACTCTAGCAACCCTTTGGTTTATCCAGAATTTAACATGACGATTTAAGTCATCGCAATACAAGTGCGCCTGTTGCTATGGGAGGCCCTTCTTCTCACTACTATGGTGTAGTTCATTTCCAAACTAATGGATAATTTCATCTATTGCTTATAATGGTTGAGATTCACACATTGATTCTAGAAAGGAAATAATGCATTCACAGAATGAAACTGAGGTCCAGTGTTCTAGTCACCTTGGAAGCTAAACGTCCACATTCAAATCACCATGGAAGTGAGCAGCATAGGTTTCAAACTTCAAGGCGACAAGAGCTTCAGTTCACCCTATAGTAAGCACTCAGCGTTCTCATAAGGTACGACACATCAGCACATGCGTGTCCTACAAGCCAATCACCTGGTTAGAGGTCAGCCACACAGTCAAACCCTTCAAACATTGCTTGTTCCTGTGCCGTTAATGCCCAGGAGTCACTAAACGGCGTCAGGACCGGTTTCTGCGCTGTGAACTCTTCATCAAAGTTCCGGACATCATTTACGCCGCTTAATTCTGGGACAAATGGCGGCTTTGCTCTTCGAGCAAACATGGCCTCCCAGTCTACTTCCTGTGAAACAAAATCACAGATGAGAATGCTTGGGTGCTAGATGAACAAAAACTATTTAAATTAATACAAATGGAAACTACATAACAAAACAAGTGAAGGCATCAATTACATTCAATATACATATTTTATACAATCAATGTACATGTATAAAATGGTCAGTCACAGCCACTAGGTGTACTGACTTGGCGTGTGAAATGCCACTATCACCTATGAGGATAGTGGACAAACCCTTTCCCCAATTAAATACATAACTAATGTTTCTAAAAGATTTTTTTCCTATTTGTCTAGTTGTTTATTCATTTGGAAACGTGTAGTTTTTCCTCCTTTTTATGTTGTCTTTCGCTTTCCAACTGGGAAAGAGGGCTCATAAAACCTACTCTAGAGCTAGATTCTACAAGCTGAGCAAAAGCAGCTTGGGTGACTTGCCTGCTAACTTTCCCCTTTCCTTTCTGCACGGTCCCCCAGTCAGTACTTTCCCCCAGATGTCACAACCATGCAGGGAAATAGCAAAAGCAAACACACATATCACCACCTTGTAGTACGCCATGTTGTGCTACACCACCTGAACCAACAGCTAATCGGAGGTATCCTTAGACTGTTTACTTACTGTGTCTCTGGAACCAGTAACTGGGAGCAAGTTGTGGGCAAATTCTTCAAGTCCCAAATGTCTGGCCAGCTCTGGCAGGCTGGGAATCCCCCCCACCCCTTTCACTTATGCTTATTACTCACCCTGAAATACATGTCCTTTTTCACCTCTTCAGCATCCTGATCCCCAGCTCCCAGACGACATTCTGGATTCTTTCTCAGAAGCTGGAACAAAAAGGAGAAAAAAAAGTCATGTGAAACTTCTTGTTTACTAACTTTTCTCTGTTAACCCCACCTCCTTCTCTTCGGACAAAAAGAAGCTAATAGTTGCAATCCCATCAAACTGACCTTCCTCATGACTGAAATAGCCTCTGTTGAAAGAAATCGTGGGTAGCGGACCTCATCGTTGACAATGCTATCAAACACCTCATCATCATCATCTCCCGGAAAGGGGCACTGAAAGGAACCAAACACAGAACCACTTTCCATATTATATTAAAAAATTAGAATGAGTGGGCGAGGCCCAGTGGTGTAACGAGTTAGTGCAGGGATGCAGTGGGACGGGGCAGATGCTGCAGCATTATTTCACAGAGTTTTCAATCCCAATCTCCTCCCCTCAAAGCACACTTTATGGGGCACAGTTCCAGATGCGCAGGCAGCAATCTGATACCTCGCCTAAGTAGAATCATAGAATCGTTACAGCACAGGAGGCAGCCATTCAGCCCATCGAGCCTGTGCCGGCTCTTTCCAAGAGCAATCCAGTTAGTCCCATTCCCCCGCGCTCTCCCCGTAAGTAGCCATTCTTTACACGTGAACCCAGGCATCGGGTGCCAGCAGGCTATTCTCGTCTGGACAGCAAAGACATCAACATCCATATATTGTCACCAGGCCCGTTGAGGAATTTGGGGGCCCAGTATATCACCTTTGTTAGGGGCCCAATCCCAAACTTTGTTGCCAATTAGATCAATAAAATCTGCTATAGATTATAATCAAATGGAATTTAGAAAACAAGTATTTGTAATTTTCATCATTTAATAAATAAAGTTTTTTTTAAAAAGTTTATTCAACAGAAAATAGAAAAGTACAGGGATAGCCCAGATAGCAACTTAATATTAATCTCTGCGCTACATTACTGTTGTGGGTTCTCACATTTTGCTGCATCCTAGTGTCTTTAGTCAGTGCAGAAAGATAATTTAATGTGCTCAAAACATGTGACGAACTACCACCGTGCAATTACGGGTCAGTCAAGACTTAATGGCGTAGCAACTTTTGCCATTGAAAGTGATCGAGCGAGAACTGTAGATTTCTATATTATTGATTCATTAGCTGAGAAAAGGGGCAAGGGAAGCACCACTGTTTTTATTCTTCCATTTTCTTTACTGCGTGTTTTATCATCACTGATTAGTTTCATTCATAAATTTGGGCCTCCTCAAGCTTGAGGCCCCAGGACAGTTGTTCTCTCGCTCTCTCGTCAGCACTGATGGGCACTCTCCAGCACGGGTCACCAGGAGATCAGGAGTGGGATTCCTGTCTGATTTTTACCCTTTCTAGTGCTGCCCAGACCAAGAGCAACTAACTCAGCACAGAACAACAACTGAACCAGAGCCCTCCTGATTTGTATAACTTAATGCTACAGATCGTGCCTTTAACCACTAGGCCATGAGGGTTCCCTTTAAATTGCAGTCTTATTCAAGGAGCCAGAGTGAAGGGCTAAGAGCCTCACCAAAGGGAAGGAGAAGAATTTATTTTAAAATAAAAATCAAGGGCAAGTCAATCTCCCCGTATGGGTCAAAATTGAATGTCAGAGTTGGAACAGATCACCTACTTGCCTTCTCATGCTTTTATAAATCATTCCTTTATATTCACTGGATGTTCACTTGCAAGACTGGCTTTTAAAAAAAAAAATTATTTACTCCTCAGTTTCCTGGCACCATGTCCCATATCCAGCCGGGAGGACGGAGGGGCAATTTGCTCCCAGCTCTCTGCTTTATGAAAAACCAGTAGATGTACGAGACTGATGACACTCTCCGATTTCCCTACCACCTTCCCTGTGTAAAGTGCCATCCCTCCACTCAGCACCTCACCGCAGCTGAAATCAGCAACCTGCCATGTTCTGGGGTGGGGGGTGGGGGGGGGTGGCCATCACAGGCACCAAACTGCATAGCACACTGCTCTAGGAACTGTCAAAGATCTCACCTCTCCCACCAGCATTTCATAAATGAGGACTCCCAGACCCCACCAGTCGACCGCTCGTGTGTATGAGGTCTCAGTCAGCACCTCCGGAGCCAGGAATTCCGGGGTTCCACAAAACGTGTTTGTGTGATCACTAAAACCCATTCCTGCAAACAGACACATTTCAATTACTGTATTAATAATGAACTTGTATACTTGAGACAGACAAGACGACAACTGCCTAGGAGGGTCAGTCAGTCACAGCCCGTTAGAGTTTAATTCCTTCAACAGCTTGTAAAAAAAACCATTCCAGTGTGGCATAAACCTTCGTTTGGGCTCTGGCATCTTTTTGTGTAACTGAAGTTACATTATTTTACTTTTTCTTCTTGCACCATTCCTGACCAACAGGATGGGAAGGAATCCTGCTCTCAAAGCATCTACTGTGGAGTAACCAGCTCTTGTATTTTCCCTGTCAACCTGTGGGGTCCACTCGGTGCCTCCCACAATAGGACAGCTGGGATCAAGAACTCCTCCTTTGGCTGAATCCCAGTAGTCAGAGACAGGACCAGTGTCTAACTGCTCAGGGATTGAGCACACTGCAGCATCAACATATTGCAGCACACTTTTTTTTAAAAATGAAGAAATGTCACAGTTACAAGAAAAGTCCAGCTGGTCCATCAAGCCTGTCCCGTCCCAGCAGGGTATAACATTCTGACACAACATCACTGCCATTTCCACCGCCACCCAGCCTCTCAATCTCCCCAGAAAAGGCAAAAAAAAACAACTTTAGCCAACTTAGGAAAAAACTCTGGGAAATTCCTCTCTAATCCCTGAAAACAATCAAGCAAGTTTCAGGAGACCAGAGTGACCGGGAGACGCCGGGCCCCCACGGCGACCTATCTACATGTTAATTTATTTCAATTTCACACTTGAATGTTTAACAAAATTAAAGAAAATGTATAAGCAGTAGGCTATAAACTTCTGAAATTGATGGATTATAAATATATAGACAATCCAAGGTAGAGGGACACGCCCCAAAACACAGGGCGCCACCAGGATTGCAGAAGAGAGTGAGACTATCAGATAAATCAAGCTGTGGTGGTAAGGAGACACCAAACTTAAAACTGTCGTTTGCAGGCGCACGAGACAATAGAGGGAGGGGAGGAATTGCAGAGTTTTGAAGTTCTGGCAAATGAGGAATTAGAGTAGGGATCATTGCAATGAGCTTGGGTTTCAACAGTGAGGATACAGGAGATGGAAAGAATATGTAGGACAGCATTTGTACTTAATTGATGAGAATGAGTGAGGTTAAAAAAAAGAGCATTCATCAGGCAGTGTTCAGCTGCCAGAAGAAAGTGTTGCTAAAAGCCAACAGTTTTTGCTGGAGTCCCTCCTTGGTTTGTCCTGTCGCTTAGTGAACAAGACAGTGTGAGCCACAATTGCCACTCCTGTATTTTGCACCCGAGAAACCCCCTGTTGTAAAGAGCTCCATCTAGTAGTTTGATTGAGAACAAGGGGAAGTGTCATGATAAAGAATGTACAGCACAGAAACAGGCTATTCGGCCCACAGGTCCATGTCGGTGTTTATGCTCCACACGAGCCTCCTCCCAACCTTTCTTCATCTAACCCCATCAACATAACCTTCTATTCCTTTCTCCCTCATGTGTTTATCTCGCTTCCCCTTAAATGTATCTATGCTAGTCGCCTCAACTAATCCTTGTGGTAGCGAGTTCCACATTCTCACCACTCTCCAGGTAAATAAGTTTCTCCTGAATTCCCTATTGGATTTATTATTGACTATTATATTTATGTCCCCTAGTTCTGGTCTCCCCCGTAAGTGGAAACATCTTCTCTACGTCTATCCTATCAAATCCTTTCATAATCTTAAAGGCCTCGATCTAGAGAAAAGAGCCCCAGCCTGTTCAATCTTTCCTAATAGGTATAACCTCTCAGTTCTGGTATCATCCTTGTAAATCTTTTTTGCACCTTCTCCAGTGCCTCTATACCCTTTTTATAAACAAGTAAAGAGCTCAAATATCAGCTAAAAGCTAGGATTCAAAGTTAGCCTTTGGTCTGGGATCCAAATCCGCCACCACTTCAACACTGTCTATTCTTACAAAAATATTTAACTTTATTGATTATAGAGTCATAGAGTTATACAGCACGGATAGAGGCCCTTCGGCCCATCGTGTCCGCGCCGGCCATCAAGCCCTGTCTAATCTAATCCCATATTCCAGCATTTGGTCCGTAGCCTTGTATGCTATGGCATTTCAAGTGCTCATCCAAATGCTTCTTGAATGTTGTGAGGGTTCCTGCCTCCACAACCCTTTCAGGCAGTGAGTTCCAGACTCCAACCACCCTCTGGGTGAAAAAGTTCTTTCTCAAATCCCCTCTAAACCTCCTGCCTTTTACCTTGAATCTATGCCCCCTTGTTATAGAACCCTCAATGAAGGGAAAAAGCTCCTTAGTATCCATCCTATCTGTGCCCCTCATAATTTTGTACATCTCAATCATGTCCCCCCTCAGCCTCCTCTGCTCCAAGGAAAACAAACCCAATCTTCCCAGTCTCTCATCATAGCTGAAGCGCTCCAGCCCTGGTAACATCCTGGTGAATCTCCTCTGCACCCTCTCCAAAGCGATCACATCCTTCCTGTAGTGTGGCGACCAGAACTGCACACAGTACTCCAGCTGTGGCCTAACCAGTGTTTTATACAGCTCCATCATAACCTCCTTGCTCTTATATTCTATGCCTCGGCTAATAAAGGCAAGTATCCCATATGCCTTCTTTACCACCTTATCTACCTGTTCCGCCGCCTTCAGGGATCTGTGAACTTGCACACCAAGATCCCTCTGACCCTCTGTCTTGCCTAGGGTCCTCCCATTCATTGTGTAGTCCCTTGCCTTGTTAGTCCCTCCAAAGTGCATCACCTCGCACTTTTCCGGGTTAAATTCCATTTGCCACTGTTCCGCCCATCTGACCAACCCATCTATATCGTCCTGCAGACTGAGGCTATCCTCCTCGCTATTTACCACCCTACCAATTTTTGTATCATCAGCGAACTTACTGATCATACCTTTTACATTCATATCCAAGTCGTTAATGTAGACCACAAACAGCAAGGGACCCAGCACCGATCCCTGTGGTACCCCACTGGCCACAGGCTTCCAGTCACAAAAACAACCTTCGACCATCACCCTCTGCCTTCTGCCACTAAGCCAGTTTTGTATCCAAAGTGCCAAGGCACCCTGGATTCCATGGGCTCGTACCTTCTTGACCAGTCTCCTGTGCGGGACTTTATCGAAGGCCTTACTGAAATCCATGTATACCACATCCACTGCGTTACCCTCATCCACAAGCCTAGTCACCCCCTCAAAAAATTCAATCAAATTAGTCATACATGATCTTCCCTTGACAAAGCCATATTGACTATCCCTCATTAATCCATGCTTCTCCAAGTGGAGACTAATTTTGTCCTTCAGAATTTTTTCCAATAATTTTCCTACCACTGATGTTAGGTTCACTGGCCTGTAGTTCCCCGGTTTTTCCCTACTCCTCTTCTTGAATAATGGTACTACATTAGCGGTTCTCCAGTCCTCTGGCACATCCCCTGTGGCCAGAGAGGTTCTGAATATATGTGTTAGAGCCCCCGCAATCTCCTCCTTTGCCTCACTCAGTAGCCTGGGATACATTTCGTCCGGGCCTGGGGATTTATCCATTTTTAGGCCTGCTAAAACCGCCAATACCTCCTCCCGCTCGATGTTAATATGTTCGAGTATATCACAGTCCCCCTGCCGTATTTCTATGTCTACATCGTCCTTCTCCATAGTGAAAACAGATGCAAAAAATTCATTTAGAACCCCTCCTACATCTGCCGGCTCCACACACAGATTGCCATTTTTGTCCCTAATGGGCCCTATTTTTTCCCTAGTCATCCTCTTACCCTTAATATACTTATAAAACATCTTAGGATTTTCCTTTATTTTGCTCGCCAGTGTTATTTCATGGCCCCTCCTTGATCTCCTAATTTCTTTTTTTAAGTATCCCCCTGCACTTTTTGTACTCCTCTAGGGCTTCCTCCGTCTTTAGCCTTTTGTATCTGCCAAAAGCCCTCCTTTTTTTCCTAATCCATTCTCGTATATCCCCTGACATCCAAGGTTCCCTGGAGTTCTTGGAACCACCCTTGACCTTTACGGGAACATGTTGCCATTGTATGGTCTCAATCTCCCTTCTGAAAGGCTCCCATTGCTCCGATGCGGATTTTCCTACAAGCAACTGATCCCAGTCCATTTTGGCCAGATCCTGCCTTATCCTATTAAAATCGGCCTTCCCCCAATTTAGAACCTTTATTTCCGGCCCCTCCCTGTCCTTTTCCATGACCACCTTAAATCTCACCGAATTATGGTCACTGTCACCAAAGTGCTCACCTACTAGCACTTCTTCCACTTGGCCGGCCACATTCCCTAGAATTAGGTCCAGTACCGCCCCCTCTCTTGTAGGACTTTCTACATGCTGGCTCAAAAAGCTCTCCTGGATGCACGTTAAGAATTTTGTACCCTCTAACCCTTTTACACTCTGAGTATCCCAGTTAATATTATCTTGAGGTAACGCTCCTGTAACTTTTACAACTTCTCAACCAAGTACATTCTTCTTTTTAAGATCAACTAATAAATTACATTTTCTCCAAAGTATTCTTCAATTTCCCTTCCTTCTCTCAAAAGGGGGCTGACTCTTGCTAGCGATGATTCTACGGCTCTCTAGTACTTTACTCATGCTGCCATTCTTCATTTCTCAGCCTGGACAGTGGAGTGGTGCCAGGCTATTCAAGCATGGGGACATCACAGTCAAGCCCGATGCTCTTCCCATTTGATATCTACACATACACCCCCCCCCCCCCCCACCCCAAACCAGAAGTGGGAACCTTGGCTCCCCCGCCCCCCCAGGTGTGGAGGGCAATTGTGCCCCAAATGCTAGCTTGGTAGCAATCAACCAACTCCACACAGACCGAGAATTAAACTGGGGTCATTCCCTGTTTGTGTAGTTTAGTGCTACACTGGCTGGTGCCTCTAATCACTGGGGCATTGGGGAAGCCGAGGGCCCATTATTTAAAATGAAAAAGGAAAAATGGAAAATGGGAAAATGCTGGAAATGCACAGCAGGTCAGTATCTGTAAAGAGAAAAGACAATCATGATGTTTCAGGGTGTTTACCCTTCATCAGAACTCTACATTAAACAATTATTTAACATAGTTTGCTTACTTCTCTCAAACAAGCAAGCCTACCTTCTTTGCAGAGCCCAAAGTCACTAATTTTAACATAACCTTCAGCATCCATCAACAAATTGTCCAACTTCAGATCCCTATGAAAGATAGAGGCAAAAATCAGGTACAGATCTGAACATTCAGTAATGTTTATTACACTGCAAGTAGAAGTGAATGCAAACGATTACATAAATCAAATACATTCTTGGTAAGCCTTCAATCACTTGATCGTAAAATGTTCCCACCAGTGCAGCAATTTGCAATAGTTGAAAATGCCAACAGAAGCCATCATAAGTGAATGTATTTTGGGGAGGACCGGGGACACAAGTTTAAACTATGCAAGAGTAGGAATAGATTGGATGTTGGGCGATTCGTCTTTTCCCCCCAGAGAGTAGTGAGCCTCTGGAATGCGTTGCCGGCTGGTGTGGTGGGTACCACTCTCTGCCCTCAGGAGAGAGCTGGACCGGTTCTTGTCTGGGGCAGAGATCGCATCAAATAGAAGGCAAGTTTCCTTATAGATAACACTAGGTCCATGTGATCTCCTGGACTGCTGTCGATCGCTCGAGGGGATCAGAGAGGAATTTTCCAAATTATTTTTTCCTCCCGTATTGGCCCTCGTAGTGGCTGGGATGGGAATTGGCAAGAATCACTCAATAATGGCAAGTAAGCTGGCATAACAGTCAAGGCTAAGGTGTGAACTTTCTATCCCATGGAAAGAGTGTACAATTCTCTAATGAAACAGTTTCTAAACTCACCTTATGTACAGATTCTTCAAAAATGACATTAAGCTAATGAAGAGTTAACAAGACCATCAGTGTATTTAAGCCATGGTTACCTGTAAACTATACTTTTCTCATGCAGAAATTGTAATCCAAGGATAACACAGGCTGCATAAAACCTGGAGAAATACAACAAAAGAATCAGATCACTCACTAATCCAAAGACAATTTGATTACAATAATAAATGCACATAGATACTTACCAAACCCATCATCCTACCTACAATAAAGACAACATTGAGCAAAGTCACAGGAAAAGTCGGAGGTTATTCAGTCTATTGATTCTACTCCATCACTGAGTGTCCTGGCAGCTTTTTATCTTTTTAATTCCAATTCTCCACACCGTTTCCATATCCCTACTTCCAAGTAATTATCTATCTCCCTTTAAACAACTCAATTCATTCTATATCTAAGATCTTGTGAACAGTGTATTCCAGATTGTCACAACCCTTTATTTGAACAATTTTTTTCTGGGTTTGCTTTTAACTGACTTAGTGTGAATTTAATGTTCCCTTGTTCTGGATTCCTCTACTTGAGAGCAGTCATCATTCACTAATTTGTCATTCCCCTTCATTATTTCAACACAATCTGATCACCTCTTATTCCCCTGAACATGAGGGAACATAACCCAAGTGTACTTAGTCTCTCAAATAGCTAAATCATTTCATCCCATCGTTTGTACCAAGTTTATTTTTCCTCCTTCAGTAGGGCAACATATTTTTTGCTAGTTCTAGCTACTATTGATAAATTTATCATCTGACTACTAACTGTTACAAGGATAAATTTGAGACAGTTAGGGTTATTTACCAAATAAAAATAGGCTCGGGCCAGATACTATTGAGGTTTTTAAAATGATTGGATATAGTGGATTTAGATGAAATAATCAAAATGGATAGCAATAGGATTGGAGGACATACCTAAAAATACATAGGCAAGAGTTAAGTTACATGCCAAAAAATATTTCTCTCAACAGAAAGCTGACATTCTTTAGAACGAGCCTCTGGCAGCTGTAACAAGTATGGGTTGTGCTCCAGTCCATGAAGAAGTGCCATGGCGCATTCCTGACGCAAGAGGATAGTGCCACATATCAAGAGGGTGCGAGTTAGATAAGTTCTACTAGTGGTGATAGTCACAGCTAACCACAGTTTCCTGCAGCTTGCTACGGAGTCCGGAAGCTATTTCCCCCTAAATTGTCCTTCTATTTCTTTCTCTAGAGTTAGAATTACTAGTGATTGGAGAGGGTGGTGCACAAGATTGCACTGTCTAGTGGATGGGTGAGCACTGATGGCTTTTCTCATCTCTCTTTTCATGTCTGTATGAATAGCACTTACTTTATGCTCCCTTGAGCTGACTGAGTGTCTTACCTCCTAACGTCCACATCACAATGCAATGCATTTGATCAGTTTCCAAATTCTCATGGACCACTTACCGAGCTTGGGGTTCAGAGAAGACATTGGAACGAATGTGCATCATTAGGTCTCCTCCAGGTGCATACTCCATCACAAAGCAAACGTGGTCTTTGGTTTGAAAGCACGCAAAGAGGTTTACAAGGAAAGGGTGCTTTGCAGAGTTCGCTGTCTCAAAGATTCGCTTCTCACACATCAGGCTAAAAATAGAAGGCAATAACAGATATAAGGGATGGTGAATTCAGTTCAGCATATTTATGCAGAGCAAATAGCATTTTAATGTAACATTTAGTCTAAACAAGAAACGATAAACTGTTAACAATGAGTAAGGGACTGATTTATGGTTTTCACAGAAAAATGAATGGAATCTCCCCCAAAACGCTGGTAAAAATCCTGTAATCCATGTAATAAAAACAGAATTTGACTTATTCAGTCAGCAGAGGGATCACAGAATGGAAACCCAAAACTCAAATGAAAACCCCAGAATGCAGTCACCTGATCATGAACAAAATATACAGGGCGATAGGTCATGTCTGACTAACCGCGTTGAATTTTTTTTTGAAGAGGTCACTAGCATGGTGGATAGGGGAGTGTCTATATTGACTTCCAGAAGGCATTTATTTACATATATAAAATATACTCAAAATGTTGCTCTTTAAAGGTTAAAGCACTTCTCACCTCTTCCACATATAGTTTGCAAGTTCTATTTTCTCTTCACTTTCTTATTCTCCCCCTTTATGAATTTTTGCAGCAGCAGTGAATGGGAACAAAACCAAGTGAGGAATTATTGCACCAAAGTTATTAAAGCATTTGAATCAGTGACAGCTATGAATCAAATGATTTCAAGAGTTATGTCTCAAGCACATTATAGATCATAATTATCCCATCACTCAAATCCACGAGTTAGAATAATTCTCAGTCAGGCCACCCAATGACATGCCACATAAGAAGGGGAAAAACAAATGTTCTTCATCTCACCCCAGGGAATTTGAACTGATTCCAGATTAGCAGAGTCTACGGTCACAGGGAAGTTTAAAAAAAGAAAATAAACTGTAACCTTCCCTGTTGCTCCCTTCCCCATTGGATCAGTGAGTTTATCCAGCATATAGTTGAGCCACAGAGACCAGGAAGGACCACAGTTCGATCCCCAGTCTGTGCTGATCTTAGATTCAGGAGAAAAAAAAAAGTCAGCCAGGATTTCTGCTCTTGATGTCTTACCCACTGCTGAAAAGTGCACATGCATCAGGGTCAGGCTTGATCGTGATGCTCCCTGCAGTCAAATAGTTTGCCAAAATCAAAACTGACTGACATTGATGTATGTTCACCTTCCAGTAGCGATCACTGACTAGAGTCAATCTGCAAGAATAACAGGTACTTGAGGGCATCTGATACCTGTGGCACTGTATCCCAGGCAACAATCAGTCAACGCCTTCAGGAGAGATGGGGAAATGGAGAAAATTCAGAGAGAAAAAATAAACTCTCCCTGTTGCACTGGTAGCAAACACCCACCTGTCCACTTCATCCCGACACACTACATTTCCTTTCTTCAAGGCTTTAATAGCAAACATTTTCTTAGTCAACTTATATTCTGCTAGCAGCACCTAGGATAGAGCAAATTAGTTAGAACAGAAGTACTGGAACCCACTGGTTTCTGAAAGTGAGGTCCCTATACCTTAGTGTGCAAAAAGATCCCAGGGGTGTCAAAAGTCATGTTTTCATCCCCACCGTAGCACATATACATACGCACACCCATACACACACTTTCAGCAGGGGCATAGGAACTGCGATCAATTTTCCCCTCCTGAACCTAAGGGCCAACTGTGGTGCTTCTAAATTACCTCCTTCCCTCCCCGTGCACCGAGATCAGCTAACTCAACACAGACCAGGCGATGAAACGGGGACCTCCTGGTCCACTTGACTCCGAGGTGCAATAGATAAAACTTGCTGTACCAACAGAGGGAACCCAGGATAAACAAACATTCTTATACAAACTCTAGACTCTTGTTATTTTAACACATATTGACTGTACACTTTTATCTGCCATACAGCTGTGCTTTAGAATGGGTTTTTACACCAGATATTTTCCTTTGGATTCAGCACAGTCATAGGCCACTCACTTGCTTCCACCCGTTTGTCTTAACTTGCCTAATATTAGGTAAACGTAGCAAGCCCAGGGGTTGATCAGAGAATTCTTATTGCTGTGTTTCGGCTTACTGGATATGTGTCAAGGGCTAAGTTTCCGAAGTTGCCCAACTTCAGAAGGTGGAAGAATAAACACTTTTAGAACGTGGCTCAGGCTACAAGCTACTACTCAGATGAACAGTAACTAGATAAATGAACAGTAATTACAGATTTTACTGTTCGCCTCACAATATTGAAAACAAAGGCACTTCTCCTGCACCAATACTTAACATAAAACTGAACCTTAAAATATTCCCCCATATCTGATGTGGTTGTTCCCAATCACATTTCTGGGTTTTTTGACCATTTTTGCATAGAAAGGATTTTGGGGGGAAAAAATAAGTTACTTTTAATGCTGAGTTTTTAAAAACAACATGTATTCTCATGAGTTTGGAAAAAAGGAGGTACCTGGACAAAAAGGTGGTTAATATGTTAAATGGAAGTTGTTTCTCCCAGAGTCTAAACAATAAGCAATTAGTTAACTTGTCTGGCTTTCAGAAAGACACCTCTCACCATAGTGTTGGAAAACCCTTTCATCGGTCGGCCTGTGAGGGGGGGGGGGGGGGGGGGGGGGGGAGTAGAACAGGGGCATGCTTTTTGATAAAGAGGGGCTTTTAAAACTAAACACGGACACCAAACACAGTCGGACAGCAAGGTACTGCGAGAAGGTTAAAAGACAGGAGACTGTAGGTGTGGGGGAGGGGGGGTGGGAACAGAAGAGAGAGAGAGAAAAAAAAAGGTTCTGCCCTGGGTTATAGGACAGAATACAGAGGAGTTAGTCCAAGTCAAGCATGGCAACCCTCTGAGGTGGGATCGCACAGTATGTTCATTCTTATCTTATCACACAGAGATAAGTTGTACTATTTCAACTATGACTCTCATCGTAACCATTGCTATATATGTTCATTGTACTGAGGAATAAAGCTATTTAACAATTCAAAACCAAGCTTTGTCTCATCTAGTGTTAAACCGGTCCACCTTTGGAGGGATATAATAAATACATGTGCGTGCGAAAGATACGTAGATGCTATCCATATCACAAATGGATTTTCAGTGCTACAACCGTGGATTCTACTATAATACAAGTACATACAGGGCAATACGAGTCAACTCACAACAGTAAGATGCTCAGTCTACTTATGGGAACGACTGATGTCCTTGAACCCAAGAAGGTATCTATACCAGACACAAATCTATAACAGCTACCATGGAATCTCTGGCCGGCCCTACTGCTGTCTGTCTCAAATACAGCCCAAGATACATATATTCCAGAAGAAAGGAAATTAAAACATTTGTCCAACTCAGGGCTGCCAATCAGATACTTTAAAAATCCACAATGTCAAATAATAAGGATATTTGCTGGTTGGGGAAATTGCTAGCATCCTTTAAACCTCAAAGCCTGTAAACTACAGGCTTGTAAACTTAACCAGACAGTTACAAGGTATGCTACTGACATACTAATGCTAAGGACTCTGCAGTTAACAGACATCAGCAAATTAAACCATTTTTTTTCCCATAGCAGAAACCTATAAATGTCAAAAACACAACAAGCAAGTAAACCCCATATCAGTGCCGTGTAAATGGCCTTTTGCACACTAGACCATACTGTCTAGTGTCTGAAACCTGCAGAAGCAGAGAGTAGTAATTCACATTTAAACAGACGGCAAGTAGCAAGACACTGAAAAATAAACTTTATTAGAAAGATGACCGAAACTGCCAATTCATCACAAATGTCCCCATACCTTTCCAAAGTGACCCCGTCCCAGCAAGGCAACACAACAGAAATCTTCAATATGCAAGGTCTGCTTTCTGCAAGGAGACATTGGAATTTCTTTTTTAGTAAGGATTGCAACAATACTTAACTGATAATAACTATTAACTAGTTTTGACAGCAAATGCTGAAAATGCACAGGAAGCCAATTAGCATCTGAAAATAAAACATAAGAGGGGGAGGTTAACATTGCAGTGGTTCTGGTGAAGAACCTCATTCAAAACATTAACCTACGTTTCAGGTGCTGACTGATGTGCTGCGCACTGTCTTCCTCCAGCAAAGTGGAACAGCCCGACAGCACTTACTGTCTAGGCTCATACATGAATAATGGTCACTTGGGCGAGATAGTGAAGGACTGCAAGCATCCACGGAATCATACCCCAGTACAAGTCAGAGCTTTCAGGGAGGGGGCGGGGGAAAAGAGAAATCAATACAGACACAAAAAAAGGCTGGAGTTAAGTCCCAGAGGTAACAACAAAAGTATAGAGGAGCAATCCAGCACCTGGCTATGAAAAAGTATGTAAAATTGACCAAATGAAGGTTTATCTTCGGAAGACATAAGATCAAGATCCAAGCTAATGAAATCCCACTAAAATGAAGTCAACTTCTTGTAACTCGATCTACTTAAGCTACCTACCTGTATAGACATATAAAGCAATGATAATGGTCACCTCTTACCTCGGTGTAACCCGTGCTTGATTTGGTATCTCAGGGGCTTGGTCAGTCTGTTGAGTTATTGCCACTGTACCATTTCTGATTGCACTCTACAAAAAAACAGAACAGCTCAATAATCTGAACAAGCACAATTGCAGTAGAAAAGAAAGTTAAGATATTCCTCTTCTCCCCACCCCAAAAAAGAGAAATTGTGGTCAGGTTGAGGGATGTCAATGCAAGGAAATGGCGTACATTTCCACTTCTCCCCCTCCTTAATGGAGTATTGGTTCCGTGGGCACCATTCACCCTTCTGTACCTCACCCAGTGATCATTATTCATGTGGCAGGCTAATTGATTGCAGGAACATCACAGCTAAGCCTGTTCATGCCATTATTGAACATCCAAATATGCGCTTTCCTGGATAGTGACTCCTAACTGGTTTTCCCCCCTCCCTCATCCAGTGAGGATCAGCTAGGCAAGAACAGGCTGAGGATCGAAACTTAGACTTTTCAGTATTGCTCTGCTGCTCACTGTATAAATTCAAGTCATTTAAGAGTCCATATTTTTCTCTTTACATACGTCAACATGAGATGTTTACAGTGGGTCAAATGCTGTACATATCTGATGGAGCATAAAAGTCTTTGCAGAATGTCCCAACATTAACATCACTACACCAGGAAAACATTCACTTTCCCAAGTTTATCTCTATGGCTTAAAGCGATAGGCAGACAATATAGGCAGCATTGATGCTATTCATTTATTGCATGACTTTAAATTGCCCAATAACTCAAGTTTTAGAAAACTGCTCCTCATTCCGAATAAATTGGGTATCCCAGTGCTCTCGTGTTTACAAAATACTTTTCTCTAGTACTTTTAAAAACATTTAAAATTAGCTCCATGGAGGTTAATAAAACCACAGAGAGCTGTCTAACTACCATCCTGAAAATCCAAAATGACAACAGTAGTGGTGTGATTCGGAGCAAGAAGAGTGATTATTCATAATTTATTGCTCGAGTATTTCCCACTCATTCAATTAAACACCAGTATTGTTGGAATACTAGTGTCATTTGTACTATCCTAATCAATGCCCCAGCAGAGATCAGGAATCAAACCTGGGCGTTATGGTCAGTATGGCTTAACTATATTGCCTTTATCAACAGTCATCCCAGGGGAAGGGAGGAGTGAACAGAGCTCTCCTTCCTTCCTTATGGGGAAATATTTCAAGCTCAGCCCAGCCAAGATTATGGACTTGCATTCCACCACATACAGTACAGCACATCCCTCAGATAATGAAGCAGTCCATGCCCGCATGCAGCAAGACCTGGACAATATCCAGGCTTGGGCCGATAAGTGGCAAGTAACATTCGTGCCAGACAAGTGCCAGGCAATGACCATCTCCAACAAGAGTGTGTCTAACCACCTCCCCTTGACGTTCAATGGCATTACCATCGCCGAATCCCTCACCATCAACATCCTGTGGGTCACCATTGACCAGAAACTTAACTGGACCAGCCACATAAATACTGTGGCTACAAGAGCAGGTCAGAGGCTGGGTATTCTGCGGCGAGTGATTCACCTCCTGACTCCCCAAAGCCTTTCCACCATCTACAAGGCACAAGTATGGAGTGTGATGGAATACTCTCCACTTGCCTGGACGAGTGCAGCTCCAACAACACTCAAGAAGCTTGACAACATCCAGGACAAAGCAGCCGACTTGATTGTTTAGGGTGGTGCCATTCACTCCCCTCACCACCGGCACACTGTGGCTGCATTGTGTACCATCCACAGGATGCACTGCAGCAACTCGCCAAGGCTTCTTCGACAGCACCTCCCAAACCCGCGACCTCAACCACCTAGAAGGACAAGGGCAACAGGCACATGGGAACAACACCACCTGCACGTTCCCCTCCAAGTCACACACCATCCCGACTTGGAAATATATCGCCGTTCCTTCATCGTCGCTGGGTCAAAATCCTGGAACTCCCTAACAACACTGTGGGTGAACCTTCACCACACGGACCGCGGCAGTTCAAGAAGGCAGCTCACCACCACCTTCGCAAGGGCAATTAGGGATGGGCAATAAATGCTGGCCTCACCAGCGACGCCCACATCCCATAAACGAATTTTAAAAAATTATGGTTAAGCAACTAAATATTAGTTGTAATATTAAGTTTGTAATTGTAAATATTAAGCAACTACTTAAGAAAGAAGCTACTGGTAGTTATATAGCACCTAATCGATCAGAAACATCCCAAAATACTTCACAAACAATGAAGTACTTTGAAATGCAGTCACTTACATAGACCACCTCAATAGTCAGTTTGCGCCCAGCAACGAGATGAAGTGACTAGTTAATCTATTTTTAAGTGGTGCTGGTTGAGGGAGGAATGTTGGCAGGGATGTTAGGTAGGGAGCTCCTGGGTCAAAATCCTGGAACGCCCTACCTAACAGCACTGTGGGAGAACCTTCACCACACAGACTGCAGCGGTTCAAGGCGGCGGCTCACCACCACCACCTTCTCAAGGGCAATTAGCGATGGGCAATAAATGCTGGCCTTGCCAGCGAAGCCCACATCCCACGAACGAATTAAAAAAAAAGGAAAGCTCCCTGCTCCTCAACATTCACCTGGATTCCAGCAAGTTAATATGTAGCTGCAATCGAAATGCTCCACTTAAATGTTTATTTCAAAATATACACATCATACACAATCCTAGCATTTTAGTAGGCACTTTTTCCCTTATAAAAGAAAAGTTAGAAGTCACCATTTTATTACTTTCCAAACCAATTACACCATTATTATTATTATTACTCTCTCCCTCCACTGTGCCCCATCTCCAACAACTAGCATTTCTTACCTGACTATCAGCAGGTGTAAGTATCCTTTCCTCTGAGGTGCAATTTATAAAAAGCCGAGGTGGCTTGGGAGGAGGCTCTGGGCTGAACTTTAGGTTGATAGGTGTAAAGTCCCTATATATACACAATTAAATAATGGAAACAAAAAGATCCAAATAATAAACAAGATCTCACACATGGAAGACTATCTATGTTTACTATCGCTTAGAAAATGCTGAGGTCTAGGGCGTATGTTTTAGAAACTGCAAATATAATTTTTTTAAAATTCGTTCATGGGATGTGGGCGTCGCTGGCCAGGCCGGCATTTATTGCCCATCCCTAATTCATTACTTATGTTCAAATTTTTCCAGCAGGTTCTCATCCTAGTTACACAGTTATAATTACTTGTAATTAGCACACTTTTAAAATGGCACAAATTCCAATACCTCATTCAAGTGCCCATTCTTCCTGCGAGAACCTGGACAGTTACTGTTCACAGGTATCGCAGCCTTGTGTGATCGGTCCCCACAAAACGTGCACTTTTCAGCAGAGGGCCATTGGATATCATCAGGCATGTGTACCTGGCTGAATTTTCCCCTTTCTGGCCCAGTAGCACTCTGGTGAAGCCTGGCATTCCTACATCTGCCCAGAGGAGATCAGTTGGCTCAGCAGTAAAAGTGTCAAACTGGGACCTCCCTGGTTTATTTGCCTCCGTTCCACAATGGGCAGAGAACTTATCAACTCAGATTTACCCTCCAAAAAGGCTATCCTGCTAGTTTTTAAATTTGTTCAAAATATTTTACACCTTTCCTATTTCATGAATTAGAACACAAAGACCCAAACAAAGTTTTGTTGGCTCATTTATTAATGTTGTTTCATAATCTAATATTAACAGTTGAGTGCATAAAGGCTGAGCAGGTCAGGACCTCAAGTACAAAAGCAGCTGGCCACTCACGCTTGCTTGTTTCAGTTGAGAGAATGTCAGTTCGCAGTCAGTCTACCAGACGAAGATTAACGTGGAAGTAGTGCACTGCATCTCAGAGGGGCAACCAAAAGCATACACTGCCTATCCTCACCTGAACGGATCGTGCCTCCTGCCCAACAATCTCAGGGCTAAGAACGGTTAGGGTGAAGGAGGTAGCCTAGACTGTCCCATTTATTAAAAATTGGAGGAAGATATTTGGTGGCAACAGAGAGGAACAAAATCCATGATAAGACTGCTAACAATAAACCGGAGTATACAAAAGTTTCTTCACAGCAACTAGAACTTGGTGGCAAAAAGGAGAATTTCCACCCCATGCAGGGTTCTTGCAAATAGAGGAGGAAACCAGATTACAAGGGCAGTATAGCCTAGACTGCGGACTACTCCACAAATTCTGTAAGCATCACTCACACATTGACCTCAAACTGTGGAGCTTCTTACCTCCCTCAGTATTCCCTTCCTGCTACAGGATTTAAAACCCAAGCTTGGAGTCACTTAACCATTCCTTCTTTATTTATCCCATATTCTACTTTGTTCAACCTTGATGTCCTGCAGTATTGGTCTTAGCCCTTCACCTAGGTTTTTTAAATTTAAAAAAGCATGAAGTGTTGCAATATGTTGATTCTTTCTTCCATCAGCCCTGCAAGATCAGATCACAAATTAGGTTTGGTTGCAGGCCCTTCAATCGATTTGAACTAATCCTTTCAGAATGCCAACCCTGTGGTATTCCTAATCTCTACAGCAGCCTGAGAGTGCAGAGACTCATTTAAGCAGGTTGACAGACCTGGAATTCCAACCCATCTGAACTAATGGATCATAAGAGGTTTTCTGCTTGTAAATACAAAAGAACAGCAAAGCTTCAGATCACACAACTTGCCTTGGTTCTGGCGACATGGCGCTGGAATTGCACGATGCTTCAGATGGGGACGTGAAACTGGGATCGGCCGGAGGCAATGGTGGACTCATTGTTGTCATGGTGCTGCAAGGAGGCAGCATACTCATCATTAGACGCCCCCAAGTGGCAATATTGATATTCATCTGTGATGCTCTCAAAAAGTTTTTCCCTGTGAAAAGATAAGGTGCTTCAGTTAGAAAATTTTCAGTCACCGTCCCTTTTGCTTTGCACAGGCTAAATACTTAAAGTATCACAGCACCCTCACCGCACCCAAGCTTTCAGCCAATGTTTTTCTTCCTTCTAATGCACTCAGCTTCTTATAATGGATCAGGATTGAACCACAAAAAAAAATCCAAAAGAAAAAACAAAATATTTTTCTGCTATAGGGGAGTTAACAAAAAACAGTTACAGTTCTGTGTGTGTTATAAAAATATCTCTGCTACATTTGAGAGTTCTATAATGAGGAAATATTTTACCATCAAGCGAGTAGATTTGATGGTACCCACCTTTCTCTTTGGGGAAAATTCGATTCTGTCGTCGTAGCTTTGGGCATTGATCAATGACAGGGTTACAGAAGATCACCTGCAACATTCCACACATAATTGTTGAGTCCTCAAGAATTTTTCATTCAGAGTATACTTAAGACTACGAATGAAACACTACCCCAATATTTTCATGAACGCGTTAACAAAATTTGCTAAAACTAATGCACAAATAGGAAATATTGGAGTATGTGAGAGATTGTATTTTTAAACATGACTCCTTCAATGGCAGAGCATTTTCAGCTTCAAACACAGCATCCCATAGAGTGCTGGTGTTGTAGATGAACTCCACAATTCCTGATCTCAGCCAGTTGGGCACAGCACGAGTATTCCCTCATAGGAAGGTAGGGAAATTCATTGGTCTCTCCAGCTTGCTCTCACATATACCTCCCAGAGAAGAGTTATGCAGTAGCATATGAATTGGCTTGGGACTAGGTCACCTGCCCTCCCCTACAGCATGTCATGAGATCAACAAGCACGAAGAGGAGGAAGAACAGACTCACCTCTGCAGAAAGCACCCCCTGTGGCTCCAAGTACAGAGTCATCACATGGCACTGGTTGTCCAGGAAATCTTCAAGTCGCAGAAACTTTACTGCGCACAGCTCTCGCCAGTCCCGCCAGTAAACAGCAATTTCCAACTCACGAGACTACATGGAAGGAAAACCAAACACGCAGAGGAAGTCTGAATGCCACACCAACATAAACAGTGATTATTTGTTAATGATTAGTATGAACACACATTGCTAATCAGGCAATCCAAATAAAAAATCTCACACACACTATTAAGCATACAGTGTGCATCTTAAAAACTTTACTGCCAAAAACAAAGTATTAAAAAGGGGTTCCGTTCAATCTCAGTACATCAAGTAAAATAGCTGCAACAGCTTCAGAGAGCCAACCATTTGAGTTACAGATATACTTAACAGTTGATAAGTTTGGTTTGTTTTTGGCTGGTGCTCCTTCTGTGTTTCCACTTTCTCAAGCTGCAGCTGGTGGTTAAGCCAAGTACTGAAAACTTAGTACATTGTGGAGTGTTTGTATTAAAGTCAACGCTATTTTTTTGTGGATTGCTATGGTATAGGACACTCAAAAACAGATCTTGTACATTTGGATGAGGTTCACGGGTCTCTATACAGAGAGTGGTTCTGTAACTGTATTCAGTAGGTAAGCATGAGAAAGACAGGGACTACGGCAAATATCAGTTTTGTGCCTGACAACAGGAGGAACCTACAAGCTGTAAGATCTTTACTGAGGTGACCTGGTGGATGCAGGGCCATGCAGTCCCAGGCCCAATAGCTCTTTCAGAACTGGTAGTGGCAGGAGGGGCAGCAAATTGTATGCAGATACCAAAGAACACCGTCCCATGTTCCAAGTTCACTTTGTACTGCAAGTCAAACTCTATGTCTTTTCTTGGTAAACTGAGTTTTAAAAAAAAAATACACATGGATTGTAAATTTACATTGCACGCTTTTGTCTTCAGGCCAAAGTGTTATCGCTCAGTGTTGCAGATTCTGGTAATCTTGACCTAGTGAATTATTCTTAATATACAAAGTAGTAGACAACAGCTATGAAAGACCCTGGCAGATGGTGGTGCAGCTGTTCTATTATCCAAAGCATGGGTTGGCAACCTCAGGTGTGATTTTCAATGGAGCACCTTTGAACTTCAAGGAAAGGAAGTCCTTTCTATAATAAGAGTTTATTGTTCACTATCCAACTGTCAGGCTGGCTCAATTAGTAGCACTCTTTCCTCCAATTCAAGCCCCATGTCAGGATTTAAGCACATAATCTAGGCTGACACTTCAGTGCATTAGTGTGGAAATGGATGCTAAAGATCCCATGGCTCTATTCAAACAAGAGCCCGGAGTTCTCCCAGTGTCCTGGTCCACATTCTTCCCTCAACCAACAAGACCATTCATTTCATTGCTGTTTGTGGGATTGTGCCAAAAAAATAGCTGCCACGTTCACCTATACAACAGATGAACTCCACAATTCCTAATCTCAGCCATGCCATTTTGAAGTTATGCACAGCACAATTATTCCCTCATGGGAAGGGAGAGAAATTCATTGGTCTCCCCAGCTTGCTCTCACGTATATCTCCCAGAGAACAGTTATGCAGTAATTCAGCCTATGTGAAGCACTTTGGGGTGTTTGAGATGCGATAAGATGCTGTAATAACGCAAGTTATCCAACAATGATACTGCATTTTTAGCCAGCAGAATTCAGTCATCTATCCTTAGATATGTCATTAGTGTCTAGACCTCTACTGTTATAACTTCAAGGTGCTACCTCATTATGATACTCTTCAGTTTCAGTACAATTTCAAATGGAAGGGCCAGTGGTATTTCAGTGTCAAATAGGAAGCTCTGGTGGATCACTGAGTTAGATTTGCTGATGGAGAAAGCAATTATGTCAGATTTGCACAAGTATATTTCACTATGCTTCTTTCGGTTATTTGTTTACGTTTGATATAAATTTCACAGCACAGGAGGCGGCCATTCTGCTTAACATGCCTATGCTGGCTCTCTGAAATAGCTATCCACTTAGTCCCAACTCTCCTGCCCTTTCAGGATAACATTTTTTTATTTTTTTTTCAAATATTTATCCATTTCCTTTTTTAAAGCTATTCTAGGCTCTGCTTCTACCACTTCTGTTAGAGGCATTCAATGTCCAACAATCCTCTATGGCATTTAAAAAAAAAATCTCCCCTTGTTCTTTTGGTGATGATCTTAAGTTTCTGCACTCTAGTTATTGACTCTTAACCAGCAGAAATAGTTTCTCCCCCATTTAACTTATCAAGATCCTCCACATGAACAACCACCCCGCCCCCCCCAAAATTGCTTCTCCTCTTAACTGTCTCTGTTCTAGTGAAAAGAGCCCCAGTTTCTTTAGTCTGTCCTCATAACAAAAGTCTCATTACTGGTGTCATCTTACCCGCTCTCTGACCGTGACATCCTTCCTAAAATAGAGTGTCCAAAACTGCCCACAATATTCTAACTGCAGCCCAATCAATGATCTGTATAGGTTTTACTATTACCTCTGCTTAAGTACTCTACTCATTTATAAAACCTAGAATCCCAAATTCTGAAATTGAACCATGCTGACCAAAGTGAATTACAACTGACGTCATTAATATACCCTGTCGAGTTCAATGCTGAAGGCCTGGTCCCAAGCTTGATTCTTCACTGGACGCCAGTGTGTTTGTCCCACGATTCGATTGTCCAGTTTCAGAACAGCACTCGCTTCAGCTGAAATAAAGAAGTTAGAAGCCGAAAGTTAGCTCTTAAGCTCAGAATATCTTTCACTACCTTCAAACAATGCACCGTTCCTATTGTACATATCTGCAAAAAATGTGGAAAGAGATGACCTGCTTAGGCAGTGCCGAGCACCTCCCATCAGCCAGCCAAAGGAAGGACTGACAGGTGTGTGGGAGCAGGTCACCTATCTGCCCTCTGGGTAGCACAGATGCAAGCACGGGCAGACCAAAGATGAGACACAAGTATTAAGACCATAAGAGAGAGGAGCAGGAGTAGGCCATTCGGCCCCTCAAGCCTGCTCCACCATTTAATGAGATCATGGCTGATCTGATTTTTACCTCAACTCCACTTTCCCGCCTTTTCCCCATATCCTTTGACTCCCTTGCTGATTAAAAATTTGTCTAACTCAGCCTTGAATGTATTCAATGACTCAGCCTCCACAGCTTTTTGGGGTAAAGAATTCCAAAGATTCACGACCCTCTGGGAGAAGAAATTCCTCCTCATTTCCGTCTTAAATGGGCGACCCCTTATTCTCAGACCATGCCCCCTAGTTTTAGATTACCCCATGAGGGGTAACATCCTCTCAGCATCTACCCTATCAAATCCCCTCAGAATCTTGTATGTTTCAATAAGATCTCCTCTCATTCTTCTAAACTCCAATGAGTATAGACACAAACTGTTCAATCTTTCCTTATAAGACAACCCTTCCATACCCAGAATCAACCTAGTGAACCTTCTCTGAACTGCCTCCAATGCAAGTATGTCCTTCCTTTAATAAGGGCACCAGAACTGTACGCAGTACTCCAGGTGTGGTCTCACCAGCACCCTGTACAGTTGTAGCATGACTTCCCTGCTTTTATACTCCATCCCCCTAGAAATAAAGGCCAATATTCAGTTTGCCTTCCCGATTACTTGCTGCATCTGACTTTTTGTGTTTCATGTACGAAGACACCCAGATCCCTCCGTACCGCAGCATTTGTAGTATTTCTCCATTCAAATAATATTTTGCTTTTTTATTTTTCCTCCCAAAGAGGATGACTTCACATTTTCCCACATTATATTCCATCTGCCAAATTTTTGCCCATTCGCTTAACCTGTCAATATCCCTTTGCAGACACTGTGTCCTCATCGCAACTTGCTTTTCCACCTATCTTTGAATGATCAGCAAATTTGGCCACAAGACACTCTGTTCCTTCATCCAAGTCATTGATATATATTGTAAATAGTTGAGGCCCCAGCACTGATCCCTGCGGCACCCCACTAGTTACAGATTGCCATTTTGAAAATGACCCTTTTTTCCCCGACTCATTGTTTTCTGTTAGTTAGCCAATCCTCTATCCATGTCAGTATATTACCCCCAACACCATGAGCTCTTATCTTGTGTGGCACCTTATCGAATGCCTTTTGGAAATCCAAATATACTGCATCCATTGGTTCCCCTTTATCCACCCTGCCTGTTACTTCCTCAAAGAGCTCTAATAAATTTGTCAGACATGATTTCCCCTTCATAAAACCACATTGACTCTCCTTGATTGTATTATGAGTCTCCAAATGTCCTGCTACTACTTCCTTAATAATGGATTCTAGCATTTTCCCAATGACAGATGTTAGGCTAACTGGTCTATAGTTACCTGCTTTCTGACTCACTCCCTTCTTGAATAGGGGTGTTACGTTTGCGGTTTTCCAATCCCCGGGACCTTTCCAGAATCGAGTGAATTCTGGAAGATTACAACCAATGCATCCACTATCTCTGTAGCCACTTCCTTCAAGACCCTCGGATGCAAGCCATCAGGTCCAGGGGACTTGTCAGCCTTTAGACCCATCAGTTTACCTAGTACTTTTTCCTCTAGTGATAGTTTTTAGTTCCTCCCTCCCCTTTGCCCCTTGATTTTCTACTATTATTGGTATTAGTGTCTTCTACTGTGAAGACAAGATACAAAATATCTGTTCAATTCCTCTGCCATTTCCTTCTTTTACATTATTATTTCCCCAGTCTCATCCTCTAAGGGACCAATGTTTACTTTAGCTACCCTCTTCCTTTTTATATACTCATAGAAGCTTTTACTGTCATTTTTTATATTTCTTGCTAGTTTACTCTCAATTTATTTTCTCCCTCTATTATTCTTTTAATCATCCTTTGCTGGTTTTTAAAGTTTTCCCAATCTTCCGGCTTAGCAGGAATTCTTGCCATGGTGTATGCTTTTTCTTTTAAGCTGATACCATCCTTTACTTCTTTAGTTAGCCATGGTTGGTTCACCCTTTTTGTGGAGTCTTTCCTCCTCACAGGGATATTATTTTTGTTGTGAGTCATAAAATATCTTTTTAAATGTTTGCCACTGCTTATCTACCATCATACCATCTAATCTGTTTACCCAGTCCACTTTAACCGATTCCGCCCTCATGCCTTTGTAATTGTCCTTATTTAAGTTTAATACAGTAGTTTCAGACCAAAGATCCTCACTCTCAAACTGGATGTGAAATTCTATCATGTTATGATCACTGCTTCCCAAGGGATCCTTTACTTTGAGATTATTACTTAATCCTGTTTCATCACCCATTACCAGATCCAAAATGGCCTGTTCCCTGGTTGGTTCCCCGACGTATTGGTCTAAGAAACAGTCCCTAATACACTCTATGAACTCCTCCTCAGGGCTATTTTTACCAATTTGATTTGTCCAATCTATGTGAAAGTTAAAATTGCCCATGGTTATTGCATTACCTTTTTTTTTTTTTACAAGCCCCCCTTATTTACTGATTTATATTTTGCCCTACAGTGTAGCTACTGTTTGGGGGCCTATATATTACTCCCACCAGTGATTTCTTTCCCTTGCTATTTCTTACCTCCACCCAAATTGATTCGACATCTTGATCTTCTGAGCCAAGATCATTTCTCACTATTATACCAATTTCATCCTTTCTTAACAGAGCTACCTCACCTTTACCTTTTTTCCTATCCTTCCAAAATGTTAAATAACCCTGAACATTTAGCTCCGCGCCTTGGTCACCTTACAACCACGTCTCTGTAATGGCCACGAGATCATACCCATTTGTTTCTATTTGTGCCGTCAATTCATCTATCTTATTACGAATGCTGTGCGCATTCAGATAAAGAACCTTTAATTTTGTCTTTTTACCATTCTTTCCTACCCCGGCCCCATTTGATAGTGCACTCATGTTTGTACGCTCTGTCCCTTCCTGACAAACCCAAGCTAAAAAAAGCTTTAATATACAAGTGCACGTCAATAACTAAATACTCACTACTCGGCTCCTCCAATTTTAAATATCGACTTGCTGTATTACGCCCATGAATACTCATCCCTGCCCGTGTCTTAACAGTTGATAGAGGGGTTCCTGGATTGGGTGATACATTCGCCATCCACGAGCGGCCTGGGACATTTTCAAGAAGGTTCTGGCACCCTATTAACTTCACTTCCAATGTACCTGTGGAATTAAGAAGTTAGGGAATATTTGTACCATGTTTTGGGGACCTGATTTTTTTTCCCCAATTACACATGTTGGGCTGGATACCAATGTCTTTTTTCAATGGGGAGAGCATGTTAATGAATTCCTTCAATGTGCCTCCAGCCATCAAGGAGGGATTCTGTAAATGGACAAAATCCAATCCAAAAATGTGTTACGCAAGTAAATCGGCTTTTCATCAGTAAAAGTTTTTTTTTTTTTAAAAAGAACAGAAAATGGCTGATAGGCCTAATGAGCCCATCCCTTCTTGATGGTACCAGGGATGAAAGACTTCAGTTATGTGGAAAGACTGGGGTTGTTCTCCTTAGAGCAGAGAAGGTTAAGGGGAGATTTGAGAGAACATAAGAAATAAGAGTAGGCCATACAGCTCCTCGAGCCTGCTCCGCCATTCAATCAGATCATGGCTGATCTTCGACCTCAACTCCTCTTTCCTGCCCGATCCCCATATCTGTTGATTCCCCTAGAGTCCAAAAATCCATCTATATCTCAGCCTTGAATGTACTCAACGACTGAGCATCCACAACCCTTTGGGGTAGAGAATGCTAAAGATTCACAACCCTCCGTATGAAGAAATTCCTCCTTATCTCAGTCTTAAATGGCTGACCCCTTATCCTGCAACTATGCCATCTAGTTCTAGACTCTCCAGCCAGGGGAAACAACCTCTCAGCATCTACCCTGTCAAGCCCCCTCAGAATCTTAGATGTTTCAGTGAGATGTTCAAAATCACGACGGGTTTCAA
The DNA here is from genome assembly GCF_035084215.1 of Heptranchias perlo. Lineage (NCBI taxonomy): Eukaryota > Metazoa > Chordata > Chondrichthyes > Hexanchiformes > Hexanchidae > Heptranchias > Heptranchias perlo. The sequence goes on along the minus strand of NC_090355.1, from coordinate 34,388,394 downwards.
TAAGAGTAAATAAGGAGAAACTATTTCCAGTGGCAGAAGGATCGGTAACCAGGACACAGATTTAAGGTAATTGGCAAAAGAACCGGAGGCAACATGAGGGGAAAAAAATTCATGCAGTGGAGTTGTTATGATCTGAAATGCACTGCCTGAAAGGGTGGTGGAAGCAGATTCAATAATAACTAAATAAAAGGGAATTAGATAAACTTGAAAGGGGAAAATTTGCTGGGCAATGGGGAAAGTGCAGGGGAGTAGGACTAATTGGATAGCTCTTTCAAAGTGCAGGCACAATGGGTCGAATGGCCTCCTTCTGTGCTGTATCATTCTGTGATTTCTGCCCCATTCAATTCCCCCTTAACTCCAAAAAAGTGTCACTTTTGCCCAGCAAGTGTCAAAAGAAACTTCGGTCAATTGAGCAATCCAGAACTGACAAGCAACTCACAAACGCTGAACCATTTTCATTACCAGGTTGAAAAGCTATTCTAGTTTCCTCCTGGCACGGCAAATAACAAGTCAAACATCTGCAGATCGAGGTGGCAGAAAACACCAGACCTACAAAACTTCTTGGCATTAGTTCCACCGTCGGTTCTGCTTCCTGGACTACACACAAATTCATTTAGCAGGAGCAAAATCAAGACCAACACAAATCACAGGCCATTTGTAAAATCATTAGCCAACACTGGCTTTTAGGTAGCAAACTATGTTTTCATGTGACTAACATTTACAAGCACGTTGCATTGGAGTGATGCAGTGGTGACAGACACTGCAGCATCGACACTGCTGCTCCAAGTGATGACAAGTTGTTTCATGGTTGCAGTCCTCTCTGCACAATTTAAGTACCAATCGCAGCTGTGCTGCTCTGGGGAAGCACCAAGCAAATATCAGGTTCTTTCCCACAAGGGGTAGGTGCAAAAGATTTTATTTTTTAAAAATATTGTCACCTTCAGTTTCTTGTACCTCCCAGCAGCTGGTTAACAAGCTGCACTAACAGAGGCTTATAATCCTACTAATTTAACAACAGCTACCAAAAAATAAAGATAAAAAGGGAATAAGAAACAGGAGCTTCTACCTGTAAGTGCTGCTGATTTGATAAAGGCCAAGGAGAGGTACGATGCACCGATACGAGTTAATGCCACAGAGGGCGAATTCACCATTTTCAGCTCCTCTTTGATAACTTCCTGTTTGGGGTGACTATTAGGGAGCTCTCTTAGGCGGCACTCCAGTGACAAGCAAAGCAGATCCATTTTCTGGGCCGACTCCTGCAACCGTGACTGTGCCTGGTGTCAAATGCAAAAATATATATTTTTTTAAGAAGAGGATCTTGATGGACATTGTAAAAGTCTAATTACTTTTGATGCCCTCTTATGAGGTTTGTGAACAGGCTTTTCCTTCCTCCTTTCCTGAAGACACGGATTCATGCTGGGGCACAATTCCACAAGCACCAATATAGCAAGGGTCACAAACTTTTCCAAATGCAGAAAATGTTCCAAGGCATAACATAGTGGAGAAATAGACCCTGAGCAGTAGGAGGGATAAACAAAAGCATGGTTCATAAGATGTGTTTTGAGGAGGCTTATAAAGGGAGTGTGAAGTGGCAAGGTGAAGCAGTGTAAGGAAGGAGTTGCTTACAATAGGATCTAGACAGCTGAAGGTTTGTCACTAATTATGAAGTGGAGATGCCGGTGATGGACTGGGATCTTGGGTTCATGTCACACTACACGTAACCCCACCAGCGAACAAATGTTATCTGTTTTTAATATAACGGGTCATTGACTGTCTTCCTTCTCGCTTTTTTTTGGGGGGGTTTGTATATTCGGTGGCCTTTTAGGTGACACCTTTCTGTCTGCTCACTGTGATTGCCTTGGCAACGGGCAGTAATCACCAGGCATTGTTCTGTGATTTTCAAATGCGAAGGATTCGAAAATTTCATTTCCACACCATTCACCTGAGGAAGGAGGAAGCCTCCGAAAGCTTGTGGAATTTAAAATAAATTTGTTGGACTATAACTTGGTGTTGTAAAATTGTTTACTAATTATGAAGTGGAGGGATGAAGGTGGAACAGAAGGCAGAGTTGGAGGATCAAAGGGTTTGGGCTACAATGTAGGGCTGGGGAAGGCAAGGCTAAGGAGGGATTTATAAACAAAGACAAGGATTTTGAAATTGATGCATTAGGGCAGGGAGCTTATACAGTCAGACAGAGGTGAGGAGTGTGGAACTTGATGTGGGACAGGTGACGGGTGGTAGATATTTGGACAAGTTGGAGTTTGTGGGCGTAAGAGGAAAGCGTTGGAGAAAGTGCCTAAAGGCAACAAAAAGCAGGAATGAGGGTTTTAGCAGCATTGAGAGAGAGGAATATAAATAATCCTATGGCAGTACTCAAAAGAGCAGGAAAATTTTCCCAACATACCTCAATCAATATCAAAAAAACAGATTAACTGATCATTTATCTCATTGCTGTTTGTTAGACCTGGCTGTGAGTATATTGGCTGCCGCATTTGCCTATACAGCAACAGTGACTGCACTGCAAAAGTTATTCATTAGCTGCAAAGCACTTTGAGATGTCCTGTGGAGATAAGCTATATAAATGCAAATTCTCCCTTACCATAAGCATTTACCAAAGGTTTGCATAACATTCCCCACACAAATGCTTAAGATCTAGTTCAATAAAACAATACCGATGATAAGTTTTGAACCCTAAGCACAATGAAATTGACCATTCATTTTATAAAGAAAACTATAAAAATGTACCAAGCATGCAAATTTTCTCAAAATTCAAATTGTAGGTATCATTCCAAATAGAAATGTCTCAAAAACAAGGAACAAAAAAAATGTTTTTTTTTAAAATTAAGACTTTTCAACATTACTTATTGTTATTGGTGTTAATGAGTTTCAGACTGGATTTCCATCTCTGATTACCAAATGTATTCTAACTTAATTGAAAATCACTTGTATATTTTTTCAGTCTTGCCCATTTAGCACAAACCGTGCAATTGGTCCTAGAACAGCATTATCTTACCTCAGCCAGAACTTTCTTGTCCTGGACTTTCCTTCCATCCAGCAACTTCACTGCATTCTTTGCACCTTCTGCTATTGCAGATTCAACCCGGAGGTGATGCCTCAATTCTTCAATGCGCAGCTCCAGGGGGCTAATGGTTCCTTTGTTGCAATCGGCAACAGGTAGAAAATAAGATCAAACAGTTTCAGCGATAACATGCTATTTTCTTGGGGTGAATAAAGCTTTCTAAAAAGCCATCTAGTTGTCAAAAGGCATTGTGCCCTGGATGGCAGCCCACAGCTAAATCACATTGCATGCTTCAAGTGACATAGTAATGCACTGTTGTGCCAAAGCACAGGTCACTATTTGCACTTGGAATTGCCCACACCATGAAGGCCCCATCTCTACCATGCCACTGAAGAAAGGTACTAAATGGAGGTCAGGCATTTCTCCACAGGATACAAAGGAAAATTGGATGGAGAAATACTACAGGCTACCCATCTACACTCGAGTGATGGTAAGATCCTGCGAGAAAGTCACTTGTCCATTCTCTCGGCTGGGCAATGCTGCATTATGCTATAATACCTGAAAAGGAGTAGAAAATATAAAATACCAAAGTGGCAGAGTGGCATGTTGGAGCACCAATGCCCCAAATTGGTGCCGTGCAGCTACAACCCATGTACTGCTGCAGTGAAAGAGGAGTTTTGTCACTTATGCCGGAGTTGACAGCCTCACTCATGTTGTAGGTTGGGGGGGGGGGGGGGGGGGGGGGGGGAGGAAAACACATCCCCCCACAACATAAGTCACGTCCCCACAGAAAGAAGAAATAATCAGAGGGAACTTGGATCTGGGCCACTGCTGCACAGTTCCTAATGGCTGGTTCAGAGCAGCACTAGCAAAGCTTTCTGAACAAGATGCCCATCCTCTGAAGTGGTTTAACAACCAGGAAGCACAAGAACAAAATAGAGCATTTTAGTATCTCCCTCATCCTGCCCTCCACGAACATTTGCAAGTATAGTATCTCCTTTCTTCCTCCCTCCCTCTCCAAACACTTGCAAATAAAGATTGAAGAAAAACTACATGAAATAGGTACATTTTCTGGCTCATGTTTCCAATTTCTGGCACCTACCTACAGTTTCACTGCTATCTTCGGATGTTCCAATGGTGCGAGTTACTTTAACAATCTGCATTCGGATTATATCAATCTTTATTTTACTGTCCTGTAACATCTGTTGTGCTGCTGCTAACATTTTTCGATCCTGGTAACAATCACAGCACAAAATTTTAGCACTCCATGCAGAGAAGAGGAAGCAAGTTCTATTAGGAAAACAGTGATTTTCAAATAGACATAAAAGGAGCCCAAAATGAATTATCAGTTCTTAGAGCCTCATATTTTTTAACACAAGCAGGGAAGAGTGTTTCTGTATGCTTTCAGTGAACCTATGTAACAATAGAGAAGTGGAGAACACTTGCTTAGTCCTTTACACCATTAAGTTCCTGATCTCTGCTGTGCAGAAGAGACCAGCCACTTTTTCCTCCACACAGGAATGGAAAAAATAGCACAAGAATAATCCCAGGGCCATTGTCACTGACCTCCTAATGGCCAGCTTAGAGAAACATAGGCAAATGCACTGGAGTAAGTAAACCACTATTCCTTGCACTAGATCTGCAAGACCAGACTTTGGCAGGGGAAAACAGGAGTATTCAGAACAGTGTGTTGCAGCAGCGATGTCTGGTAGCACGGAGTACTGAGATTTTTCCCATACTGCTGAATCACTGTGGGAAATGCAGAACTGAGGCCAGATGATTCCTCAAAAGGGGAAGGGAAAAATCAACACTGAGCCAATCTAAAACTATCTACGAGCCAAACTATCCCTTAAACACATTGTGTTACTTACTCTGTCTGCAGACAATCAATTATTACTATGTAATATATTTTGTTCTGTAGCTATGTAACCGTATCATTTTTTTAAAAAAAGTTACAGACCTTTCAACGCTTCATGCATAATATGGAAAATATGTTGCTTCAAAACCAACCTTAGTTCTTTTCCTTCCAAGTGAAGAGACCCGAAATCAGTTAACCCTCGCTCACCTCAACTCTTACGATCACATTGTCCTTCTCTATTTTATCAATACTTGTCTTTCTTCTAAGCTTGAAATAGACCATCTTACACATTAGCCTCCTTCCAAATCCCCACTGTTTTAAAACCAGCACTCTTCAGTTCTAACTCATTGCCCAATCATACCCAGTGCCCTCGGACCCAACTTCCCACTAGAGTTAAGTCCTGCTCTACCAAGTCCCCATCAAACCCTAACACCTAGTGCTACCAAAAAGAGAACATAATTCAAGGATGAAAGACTTTAGTTATGTAGAGAGCCTAGAGAAACTAGGGCTGTTCTTCAAAGCATCCTACGCGCTCTCATCCCACATACTCCCCGCGTGGGAGACTTCTACTGCCTCCCAAAGATACACAAAGCCAACACACCCGAACGTCCTATCGTATCAGGCAACAGAACCCTGTGTGAGAACCTCTCTGGATACATAGAGGGCATCCTGAAACCCATCGTACAGGGAACCCCCAGCTTCTGTCGCGACACTACAGACTTCCTACAAAAACTCAGTACCCACGGACCAGTTGAACCAGGAACACTTCTCACCACGATGGACGTCTCGGCACTCTACACCAGTATCCCCCATGATGACGGCATCGCTGCGACAGCATCAATACTCAACACCAACAACAGCCAATCTCCAGAAGCCATCCTACAACTCATCCGCTTCATCCTGGATCACAATGTCTTCACCTTCGATAACCAGTTCTTTACCCAAACACACGGAACAGCCATGGGGACCAAATTCGCACCCCAATACGCCAACATTTTCATGCACAAGTTCGAGCAGGACTTCTTCACTGCACAGGACCTCCAACCAACGCTATACACCAGATACATCGACGACATTTTCTTTCCATGGACCCACGGCGAAGAATCACTAAAGAGACTACACGATAACAACAAGTTCCATCCCACCATCAAGCTCACCATGGACGACTCCTCAGAATCAGTTTCTTTCTTGGACACACGAATCTCCATCAAAGACGGGCACCTCAGCACCTCACTACCGCAAGCCCACGGACAACCTCACGATGCTCCACTTTTCCAGCTTCCACCCTAACCACGTCAAAGAGGCCATCCCCTATGGACAGGCCCTGCGAATACACAGGGTCTGCTCAGACGAGGAGGAACACGATGGACACCTACAGACGCTGAAAGACGCCCTAGTAAGAATGGGATACGACGCTCGACTCATCGATCGACAGTTCCAACGGGCCACAGCGAAAAATCGCATAGACCTCCTCAGACGACTAACACGGGACGCAACCAACAGAGTACCCTTCGTCGTCCAGTACTTCCCCGGAGCGGAGAAACTACACCATGTTCTCCGCAGCCTTCAACATGTCATCAATGACGACGAACACCTCGCTATGGCCATCCCCACACCTCCACTACTCGCCTTTAAACAGCCACCCAACCGCAAACAGACTATCGTTCGCAGCAAATTACCCAGCTTTCAGGAGAACAGCGTCCACGACACCACACAACCCTGCCACGGTAACCTCTGCAAGACATGCCAGATTATCGACACAGATACCACCATCACACGAGAGGACACCACCCACCAGGTGCATGGTTCATACTCCTGTGACTCGGCCAACGTTGTCTACCTCATACGTTGCAGGAAAGGATGCCCCAGAGCATGGTACATTGGCGAGACCATGCAGACGCTGCGACAACGGATGAACGGACACCGCGCAACAATCGCCAGACAGGAGGGTTCCCTCCCAGTCGGGGAACACTTCTGCAGTCAAGGACATTCAGCCACCGACCTTCGGGTAAGCGTACTCCAAGGCGGCCTTCGAGACACACGGCAACGCAAAATCGTCGAGCAGAAATTGATAGCCAAGTTCCGCACCCATGAGGACGGCCTCAACCGGGATCTTGGGCTCATGTCACGCTACACGTAACCCCACCAGCGAACAAAAGTTAGCTGTTTTTAATATAACAGGTCATTTGCTGTCTTTCTCTTTCTTCCGGATGTTTCTGCCTCTCTTTTTTTTGGTTGTTTGTATATTCGGTGGCCCTGTAGGTAACACCTCTCTGACTGAACACTTTAATTGCCTTGGCAACGGGCAGTTGGAAAGACTTTCTGTAATCACCAGGTATTGTTCTGTGATTTATAAATGCGAAAGGTTCGAGGATTTCTTGACATTCACCTGAGGAAGGAGGAAGCCTCCGAAAGCTTGTGATTTTCAAATAAAATTGTTGGACTATAACTTGGTGTTGCAAAATTGTTTACAATTGTTCTCCTTAGAGCAGAGACGGTTAAGGAGAGATTTGATGGAGATGTTCAAAATCATGAAGGGATTTGATAAGAGTAAATAAGGAGAATCTATTTCCAGTGGCAGAAGGGTCAGTAGCCAGACGATACAGATTTAAGGTAATTGGCAAATGAGCCTGAGGCGACACGAGGAAAAAAAAATTTCCACAGCGAGTTGCTATGATCGGGAATCGGATTCAATAGTAACTTTCAAAAGGGAATTGGATAAATACTTGGAGAAAAAATTTGCAGGGCTATGGGGAAAGAGCAGGGGAGTGGAACTAATTGGATAGCTCTTTCAAAGAGACGTTACAGACACGATGAGCCGAATGGCCTCCTTCTGTGCTGTATCGTTCTACGATTATGCAAAAGCCTCAGTGAACATACCTACAAGTATAAGGTGATGTTGTCTGTTGATGTATCATCACCAAGTGTGCAATCTTCTTTAAAAACCTTAGTGCCCGGTGAAGTTGGAGCACAGAGTTCTTACCTTTGATGGCCCATTTGAGTATGTCTGGATCATGTTTTCAGCTCCCTGTTTCACCTTCATTTCAATATTTAGCTGTTTCTTCAGAGCTGCGATTCGACTGCTGAGAGGAGTTAGACACGGCTCCCAGCAACAGGGGGCTGGAGATATTGCATCGTCTGAGGAAATTAAACAAAAAACTCTGGGTGCTTTTTGTTTATTTACCATAAAGATCAGGGCTCAATTAAAAAGGGAGCAAAAGAACTTATTAATGTCTGCTGAGTTGATGACCTGGTTTAACACACATCTCACAAATGCCAATTGTGACCAATACCACTGCATCCAGCAGACAAAGGCTTTTTTGTCTTTAAAATTACAACATTCAGGGATTGTTGCAATGTTGAAGTTGCTGACCTTCGATAGGACATTAAACTGCGCCCCTGTCTGCCTATTGCAGTGGTTCAAGTGGATGTTAAAGATCTCATGGCATTTTCAAAGAGCACGGAATTCTCCTGGTGTCTTGACCAATGTCATCCCTTCAACCAACATCAAAAACGGATTAACTGGTTATTCATCTTACTGCTGTTTGTGCCACCTCACTGTAATTCAAAGTAACCAACTGTATGAGAAGTGTTCTGGGATGTTTGAGACACAAGATGCAATGCAAAGTCTTTCGTTCCAATTAAAAAATATACACCTTTTCAGCTTATGGAGTTTAAATAGAAGTGTCTTCTACAAACTTTACTAGCATAAATTGTGTCCCAGTGTATCTCAGTTACCCTTTCATGACTACATTTTATCCTTTAAAACTCCTCGATAGAGACAGCCCAGGAATAGACGTTTGTGTATTACGCTCCTTCATGAAGTTCCAATTTAGAGGCACCACGGCTGAAGATGTTGTACCGCAGGCAGATTTTCCCATTTGGTCGTAACCTTAGCGTCCTAATTCACCCGGAGATGAGCTTCTGACCACACATCCGTTCCATCACCAAGACCGCCTACTTCAACCTCCGTAACATCGCCCGTCTCGGCCCCTGCCCCAGCTCATCTGCTGCTGAAACCCTCATCCATGCCTTTGTTACCTTCAGACTTGACTATTCCAATGCTCTCCTGGCCGGCCTCCCATCTTCTACCCCCATACTTGGGCTCATCCAAAACGCGCACCAAGTCCCGTTCACCCATCACCCCCTGACCTATATTGGCTCCCAGACCGGCAACACCTCGATTTTAAAATTCTCATCCTTGTTTTCAAATCCCTCCATGACCTCACCCCTCCCTCCCTATAACCCTCAGAGATCTCTGCACTCCTCCAATTCTGGCCTCTTGCACATCCCCGATTTTAATCGCTCCACCACTGGCGGCCGTGCTTTCAGCTGGCTAGACCCTAAGCTCTGGAATTCCCTCCCTAAACCTCTCTCTCTCCTCCTTTAAGATGCTCCTTAGAACCTACCTCTTGGACCAAGCTTCTGGTTCACTTCTCCTAATATCTCCTTATTTGGCTTGGTGTGAAATTTTGTTTGATAATCACTTCTGTGAAGTGCCTTGAGATGTTTTACTAGATTAAAGGCACTATATAAATGCAAGTTGTTGTGATTCAATTGTGCACAATTTGACAATTCAGTGGACCATCCTCCAAGGAAATGGAGGTAGAATGACTGAATTTTTGAAATAATTGCAAGAACTTTCAAAGATAAACAGCAAGCCTATCAGCATCCAATAAAAGAAGTTAATGTTTCAGGTGGAGAGTCTGACTCGAAACACTGGCCGACCTGTTATACAATTCCAGAATTTTCCATTTTTATTTCAGTTTTTTCATTGTAATTCTGCAATAGGAATGTAAAGAACCTGCATATTACCATAATAACACAAATGATAAAATTTCACAGTCTATCATACTTACAAGCAGAAATCTTCTGCTATCAATCACAGTGTCACAACTTTACTGCACAGTGGGGGAAAATAAATTTAATTTATTAATCTCAACTAAGCAGCACCATAGGCCCAGGATTGTTTTTATTTATAACTCCAAAATTAATTTTTGCTGCAGAATTTTAGGAGCCAAGTAGAGTCTTATTTATTACTCTTACTGCAATTGTACTTGGCTTACAACACATGGGTCATAAATTACTTTCATACATGGTATAATGTAATAGTGAGCGAGCCTTGGAGTGGCATGGGTTGCTCAATCACTATTGCACTCACAATTATCCCATCATTGGGAGTGGCAGAAAAATTGGCGAGGTACTACTGAATCAATGTCTGGTGAGTTTCAGTTATGCTGCCACTACTTTATTAATGAAGATTTGGTGGGGTGAAGTATGTACCTCATGCAGTGCTTAAGCTATGCAGGGAATGTTGCCAATGATAGGAGCGCAGATAGGAGGACCAAATTCTCAAACGTCTTACAATTCAACCTGTGATTTTTTTTTTTCCTCATGGTGGCCTAATCTTCAATAATTATATCCAATCATTGGGAGCGTCCATCTGTTATCACCTCAGTAAGATACACCATCAGACTAGTTTCCCTGCTCCACACAATTTTTTTCCCCTCCTCTCCCAGTGGTGCTGGGTTTTGGTTTCATGGGCTGTAGGTACCCTCCAATACCTCATCCAACTGACTTTTTACCCGACATGCAGCAAAAACTTGGGGGAAATCACAGCCAAACCCGTTTTAACTTGTACCCAATATCCACATGTATGCACTTTTCAACAAGTGGCACTCGGAAGGGATTAGGAATAGAAATCCATGCTGATTTTTTTTTTTGCTTCCTAGCTCAGAGTCTCCGAGGCTGTTGCATCCCCACCAGTGCCCAGCTAAGATTGTCTAACCACAGGTCAGGAATCACACGGTTCAGTGTGCCTTACACCACACTAAGTGGTTCACTTAACCATTGAGCTATCGAAGTAAAGTTTCTTTTTTCTCCCCCCGCCCAGAATGATCAATAAATTAATCAAGATGACACCACAGGACCAAAAAAATAGGCCTGGTTGACTGCGGAACTGAGGAATATACAATTCAAATTTAAATTGAATTTTAATTTAATCACCGTTTTGTAAAGTGATATATCTAATGTTTTAGTTGGTGAGAAAGAGTTATATCCTCCTATCCAAGGCTTAGGAGCCAATTGGACTCACCTGTTAGTTTGTCCCTGTCTGTCACAACAACTCGTGCATTCAGCTCCTGAAGCTCCCAGTGCAGGTGTTCCAATTTGCGATTTGAGTTTTTCAGAATGTTTTCCACGTGTGCCAGATTTTTTTTGTCTGTCGTCACCTTGCGCAAGTTCTCTGTCCCCTCTTTGATTTTCAGCTCCTTTTGTATATCACGCCGAATCTGCTCTTTGACTCCATCAAGTTTTTGCTGCATGTCTGGGTCCAAGAGATCAGCTCCCTCTGCCAGGTCTAGCCGCTGGCTAATCAATAGCTGATAAGTATTGCTCTAAAGATGAAATGAATGGTTATGGATTTTCATTATTACAGCAAATTAAACTGACCCAACTATACTCCCAATAAATTGCTGCAGAACCTGTAACACTATAATAATGAAGGCAGCACTTTTAAGTACACTTTTAGCGTCTGGCTGAACAGGCAGATAGGACCTTGGTTTAATATCTCATCTGATCTGAAAGATGGCATCTCTGAAAATGCAGCTAAATTACTTCAGCACTGCCCCGAGTGCCAGCTAGATTATCCGTTTCCAGCGGTGTGCCACAGGGCTCAGTGTTGGGTCCCTTAGTGTTTGTGGTATATATTAATGATTTGGACTTGAATGTAGGCAGCATGATTGGCAAATTTGCAGACGACACAAAAATTGGCCGTGTAGTTGATAGTGAAGAGGATAGCTGTAGACTCCAAGAAGATACCAATGGGTTGGTGGAGTGGGCGGAAAAGTGGCAAATGGAGTTCAACCCGGAGAAGTATGAGGTAATGCACTTAGGGAAGGCAAACAGTAAAAGGGAATACGCAGTAAACGGGAATATATTGAGAGGGGTAGAGGAAGTGAGAGACCTTGGAGTGCATGTGCACAGGTCCCGGAAGGTGGCAGCACAGGTAGATAAGGTTGTGAAGAAGGCATACGGAATGCTCTCTGTTATTAGCCGAGGTATAGAATACAAAAGCAGGGACGTAATGATGGAACTATATAAAAACGCTGGTAAGGCCACCGCTGGAGTATTATGCACAGTTCTGGTCACCACATTACAGGAAGGACGTAATTGCTCTGGAGAGAGTGCAGAGAAGATTTACGAGAATGTTGCCAAGGCTTGAAAATTGCAGCTACGAGGAGAAATTGGATAGACTGGGGTTGTTTTCCTTGGAGCAGAGGAGGCTGAGGGGTGACTTGATTGAGGTGTACAAAATTATATGGGGCCCAGATAGAGTAGAGGAGAGTTCAAGAAGTAGAGGATATAGATTTAAGCTGATTGGCGGAAGGATTAGAGGGGACATGAGGAAAAACTTTTTTTACCCAGAGGGTGGCGGGTGTATGGAACTTGCTGCCCGAATTGGTGGTAGAGGCAGGGACCCTCAACTCTTTTAAAAAGTACCTGGACCTGCACCTAAAGTGCTGTAAGCTGCAGGGCTACAGACTGGGTGCTGGAAGGTGGGATTAGAATGGGCATCTGGTTGTTCTTCGAGCCAGCGCAGACATTATGGGCCGAATGGCACCCTTCTGTGCTGTATCTTTTCTATGGTTCTATATGATCCGGTCCTGGAGTGGTGCTTGAACTACAACCTTCTGACTCAGAGGCAAGAGTGCTACTAACTGAGCTAAGGTTGACAACATTTAGATCATCAATCTAGTTATTACAGAGTTAATGTCTTAAAAAAAAGTTACCCATCATGTTTGTCTGTTCTGGTATTGAGCACAAACTATCAAAAACTTTTATAAGTTATCTTGGTTGTCCTGTGCTATAATTTGAATAATTGTTACATTATTTACATCAATGTTATGTGCATCAATCTCACAAAAGGTTGTGGATGCTACCACAACTAAGCTTTCAAGACTGAGATAAATAGACTTTTGTTCGGTAAGGGTATCAAAGGATATGGAGCAAAAGCAGGTAAATGGAGTTGAGGTACAGATCAGCCATAATTTAACTGAATGGCCGAGCAGGCTCAGAGGGCTGAATGGCCTATTCCTGTTCCTAATGTTTCTGTGTTTCTAATGTTTATTCCAATTTTAAAAGCCCAACACTCCAATTACTGCTACATCACTTCATTTAGCTACAGTGCATGTTACATATGTTCCCAATGTTCCCACTTTTAAGGCTGTGTTTTCAAGCTGCCTTTTTTTTGGTGAAGCTGGTCAGCTTTTGCTGGCTTACTGGGTTGGCACATTTGATTATTTCAACCAGTTTCCATGCTGAATTGATAATATTTATCAGAGCACCAGACAATAATTAACAGATACTTGAAGTCACTTGCTTATCTGCACATCTGGCCTAGTCACTGGCCCTTACTTACAGTCTGTGAAGCACTTTGGGATGTTTTTCTCAGACCCAATAAGGCACTGTGTAAACAAAGACTTGCACCTTTCACAACCTCAGGATGTCTCAAAATATTTTTACAACCGATTAAACACTTTTTAAAAATTCATTCATGGGATGTGGGCGTCACTGGCAAGACCGGCATTTATTGCCCATCCCTAATTGCCCTTGAGAAGGTGGAAGTGAGCCGCCTTCTTGAACCGCTGCAGTCCGTGTGTTAGTGTAGCCACAGCTGGCAATTTGCAGACAGCAAGGTTCCACAAACAACAATGTGGGAACCACGGAATAATCTATTTTAGTGATGTCGGTTGAGGGATAAGTATCGGCCCCAGGGCAACAGGGAGATCCTCTACTCTTCTTCGAAATAGTGCCCGTGGAATCTTTATCATCCACCCGAGAGGGCAGACAGGGCCTCGGTTTAACGTCTCATCTTGAAGACGGCACCTCCGACAGTGCAGCATTCCCTCAGCACTGCACTGGGAGTGTCAGCCTGGATTATGCGCTCAAGTCTCTGGGACTTGAACCTTCTGACTCAGAGGCGAGAGTGCTACCCACTTAGTCACAGCTTATTCCCAGTCTGTTCAGGCTCAGGATTAAAGATGCCACTCTCCACTATAAACGGATATATGCTCTATGACACCAGGTCCCCGAGGTCTCCCCCTGACTGTCGCCGGCCGATGTCTCCCGGTACAGAAGCCGCTCCAATTTTACACCGAATAACTTTTCCTGACCTGTTGCACGTCCCCCGCCATTTTCCCTCAGGTACTTTTTTCAAACGACGAATTATCGGTTATCCGGCCATTTTCTGACACACTTTTCTATCCCTCAGGCGTTCACTGTTTACACACTAACTGACTTTTATTTTTAAATATTTTTAAACCCAGAACGCGCTAACCGCCCACCGCGCCCTCCCCTGATTTGAACCGAGAGCTGCTCGCCGTGACCGCTCATTGGATAGCCGTGGTCACGTTCTGTTGTCAATCACCTCACGGCCGACCAATGGGATGAGAGAGGCGGGGCGAACCACGTGGATGATGTCATCGAACTAATCAGCGCTGACGTCATTCAAGTGCCTCGCTCAGGTTGATGCACTGACGTCATTGGGGTAGCCTTGGTCCTTTCCTTATGCAGTCAAAAGGAGTCAAAATGCCTTTTCTTAATGAATCCATAAGGGGACACTGAGTTGCCCAGTCGGAGGGCCTCCTCCTGGGTCTGCCCCTGGGCCTGGCCTAGTTGGCCTCCCACAGGTCCAGGTTGGACGTGGCCCCTGGGGGAGACGATCGCTGTGGCTGCCTGCCTCTCTTCCTCAGCCTTGTCCGCACCCGGGTGGCCCTGGAGAAGGAGCGTGCGGTGTCCGCCGCGTATGCTTGAGGCCTTGCGCGACTGGTGGGCACTGCAGGGACTGGAGTGTATAGGGGATAGCAAAAATAATATTATTTAACTTGATAAGTTTCCTTTCTTTGTTATGATTTGGGTGTTTATTGAATGAGCCCCCTCTAAAAATGGGCACTTTGTTAGATTTCTTTTATTTGAGCTGATGACACTGGTTGCCTCAGTGTCATCAAAGAAAAAACCTAACAAAAGTGTCCCCTTTCTAGAGGAGCACAACTAATATAAAACAAAACCGTAAAACAAAGGAAATTTTAAAAATTAAATCATAATATAACAACATCCAGTATGCCCTCCAGTCCCTGTGGTGCCCACCGGTCGCGGAAGGCCTCAAGCATACCAGGGGACTCCACGTGCTCCTTCTCCAGGGCGAGGAGTCAAAATGTATCTGGACCCACGCAACAATTTTAGCACTTGTGCAGCACCTTTAGCAAGTGAAATGCTGCTAGGCGTTTCACAAACTGAGGATTGGTCAAGAGATAGGGGTCCTGCCCAAGGCAGCAGCAAAAGAAGTAGGTTTTAAGGAGGCTTTTCAAGGTGAGGAGAGATGTAGCAAGGTAGAGGGGGTTTGGTAAGAAAGCTCCAGAGTTCGAAGACAAGAGGGCAAGTGGAGTTGGACACTGAGTGAGAGATAGGAGGGAATGTTACAAATAAGATTTAGAAAGAAGAAAACTCACATTTACATAGCACCTTCCACATCCTCAGAATGTCCCAAAGTTCTTCACAACCAATGAATTACGTTTAAAGTGAAGCCACTGTTGTTACGCAAGCAGACACAGCAGCCGATTTGCTCACAGCAAGGTCCCACAAACAGCAATGAGATCAATTACCAGTTAATCTGTTTGGTGGTATTCCAGGACACTTAGGAGAACTCCCCTGCTCTTCTTCATATACTGCCTCAGGATCTTTTACATCCACCTGAACAAGCAGATAGGGCCTTGGTTTAAAACCAGAACTGTGCACTTTTTCTCCCCTAACATCAGTAGTGGGGAAAATGCTAGAGTCTATTATAAAAGATGTGATAACAGAACACTTGGAGGGCATTAACGGGATTGGACAAAGTCAGCATGGGTTTATGAAAAGGAAATCATGCTTAACAAATCTACTGGAGTTTTTTGAGGATGTAACTAGTAGAATAGATAGGGGAGAACCGGTGGATGTGGTGTGTTTGGATTTTCAGAAGGCTTTTGATAAGGTCCCACACAAGAGGTTAGTGTGCAAAATTAAAGCACATGGGATTGGGGGAAAATACTGGCATGGATTGAGAATTGGTTGACAGACAGGAAACAGAGAGTAAGAATAAAAGGGTCTTTTTCCGGGTGGCAGGCAGTGACTAGTGGGGTACTGCAGGGATCAGTGCGTGGGCCCTAGCTATTCACAATATATATCAATGATTTAGATGAGGGAACTAAATGTTACATTTCCAAATTTGCAGATGACACAAAGCCGGGGTGGAATGTGAGTTGTGAGGAGGATGCAAAGAGGCTCCAATGTGATTTAGACAAGTTGGGTGAGTGGGCAAGAACATGGCAAATGCAATATAACGTGGATAAATGTGAGGTCATCCACTTTGGTTGTAAAAACAGAAAGGCAGATTATTATCTGAATGGTGATAGATTGGGAAAAAGAGAGGTGCAACGAGACCTGGGTGTCCTTGTACACCGGTCGCTGAAAGCGAGCATTCAGGTGCAGCAAGCAGTTAGGAAGGCGAATGGTATGTTGGCGTTCATTGCAAGAGGATTTGAGTACAGGAGCAGGGATGTCTTACTGCAGTTATACAGGGCCTTGGTGAGATCACATCTGGAGTATTGTGTGCAGTTTTGGTCTCCTTACCTGAGGAAGGATGTCCTTGCCATGGAGGGAGTGCAACAAAGGTTTACCAGACTGATTCCTGGGATGGCAGGACTAATGTATGAGGAGAGATTGGGTCGACTAGGTCTATATTCTCTCGAGTTTAGAAGAATGAGAGGTGATCTCATCGAAACATATAAAATTCTAACAGGACTAGACACACTAGACGCAGGGAGGATGTTCCCGATGGATGGGAAGTCCAGAACCAGGGGTCACGGTCTCAGGATACGGGGTATGCCATTTAGAACCGAGATGAGGAGAAATTTCTTCACTCAGAGGGCGGTGAACCTGTGGAATTCTCTACCACAGAAGGCAGTGGAGGCCAAGTCATTAGATGTATTCAAGAAGGAGATAGATATATTTCTTAATGCTAAAGGGATCAAGGGATATGGGAAAAAGCAGGAACAGGGTACTGAGTTAGACGATCAGCCATGATCATTTTGAATGGTGGAGCAGGCTCGAAGGGTCGAATGGCTGACTCTTGCTCCTATTTTCTATGTTTCTATGTTTCTCTATGACTTCTCTGCTTTTCAATTCCATCCCTCTAGAAATGAACCCCAGTGCTTGATTTGTCTCTTTTATGGCCTCATTAACCTGCGTCACCACTTTTAGTGATTTATGAATCTGTACCCCTAAATCTCTTTGCTCCTCTATCCCATTCAGACTCTTATTATTTAAGCAGTTTGTGGCCTCATTATTCTTCCCACCAAAATGCACCACCTCACTTATCTATATTTAAATTCATTTGCCAATTACATGCCCAGTCTGCAAGTTTATTAATGTTCTCCCCATGGTGTCCTGGCCAATATTTATCCCTCAGTGAACATCACTAAAACAGATTATGTAGTCATTATCACACTGATGTCTGTGGGACCTTGCTGTGCACAAATTGGCTGCCATCTTTCCTACATTAGAGACTACACTTCAAAAGTGCTTCATTATCTGTAAAGCACTTTGGGACATCCTGAGGTTGTGAAAGGCGCTATATAAATGCAAGTTCTTTTTGTTACTTTCAAAAGAGAACTGGATATATACTTGAAAAGGAAAATAATTGCAGGTCTATGGGGAATGGGGGCTGGGATGGAGTGGGACTAACAAGATAGCTTTTTCAAAGAGCTGTCACAGGCAGGATGGGCCGAGTGGCCTCCTTCTGTGCCGTGTGATTCTATCTCAGCAACATTAAGTAGGAGGGCGGGCAGTTCGGGGGACGTCCTCGTGGGCCTGTCCAAGGTGGCTATCCACAGGTCCAGGTTAGACGCGGCCCGTGGGGGCGGTCGCTCCGACTGTCTGCCTCTCTTCCGCGGCATTCCCCGCGCCCGGGTGGCCCTGGAGAGGGAGCACGCGGTGTCTGCCGGTACGCTTGAGGCTTTCCGCGACCAGGGGCTGGAGTGCATCCTGGATCCACAAAATAAAATTATTATTTGACATTTGTTTTAAATAAAACACACCCTAAACCTCCCCACTTCTTATAAAAAAAAAGGGGGGGGGGGCTATAGACACACAAAAAAGAAAAACATTAAATGAACTGGATTCCTCCGGACAGCAGGGGGAGGCGCGGGGGAAACTAGCTGAGGAACTTGTGAATGAGGCGAGGACCATCTTTCGCTCCCTTGTGCAGGTCATTTAAATATCAGCTGCAAGTTGATACAGTTAATGGGGGGAATTAAAAAAAAGATACATATTTTAAGTAAAACTTTGTGCTATAGCGTGGCCACAGGCAAAGTTCAGATAAAACTTAGTGGCTAAGGTTTTTTGGTCCTTAAATAGTTTGAGGGTTTTTTTTAATATAAATATTTTTTTTAATTTTTAAAGTCAGGTTGAGTTTTTAAAGGGGGAGGGAGAGTGAGAGAAGCGGCCTGGAGGATGTGGCAGGTGTTGGTGCTTCTGGTGTCGGTGTCGGTCTCTGCCGTGAGCGGCTACAACGCCACTCAGCTGGCGGAGGACTCCGGGGACGAGCTCTTGCTCTGCAGGTCATGCGGTTACGAGGTGGCCACCAGCCGGGACCTCAAGTTCGTGGCCAGCGCCCTGGCTTTAGGTCAAAGGAACGACACGGTGATCGGGGAGCGCAGGGTCCCGGTGCAGCTCTTCGAGAATCCCCAGGGGCTCCGCTTCCAGGTGCTGACTTTCAAGAGAGCCGCCGTCCACAAGCACTGGCCGGCGGACGAGCAGTTCTCCTGGTTCCCTGGACACTCGTGGACGGTGGCAACGTGTCCCAGGTGTCACAGCCACTTAGGCAAGGAGCTTTTTTGTTTTGTTTGTGTTACAGTCGTTTCTTTACCAGGATTTACAGCTGCGCAATGTTTATAAAATGTGGCAGTCCATTCAAATTTGAACAGTTGTGAATATCACTTGGATAGAACTTGTGATTTATAAGAGGCATTTATATTCTAGAATGATACAGGAATTGATAGGGTAGAGAGAAACTATTTCCTCTGGTGGGAGAGTCTGGAACAAAGGGGCATAACCTTAAAATCAGAGCTAGGCTATTCAGGGGTGATGTTAGGAAGCACTTCATCACACAAAGGGTAGTGGAAATCTGGAACTCTCTTTCCCCCAAAAAGCTGTTGAGGCTGGGGGTCAATTGAAAATTTAAAAACTGAGATGGATAGATTTTTGTTAGGCAAGGCTTACCAAACCAAGGTGGGTAGATGGAGTTGAGATACTAGATCAGCTATTATCTAATTGAATGGCGGAACAGGCATGAGGGGCTGAATGGCCTCCTTCTGTTCCTATATTAAACATTGGGAAGACCAAAGTCTTTGCCTTCGTCCTCTGCCACAAACTCCATTTCATTAGCTACTGATTTCATCTCCCTCCCCGGCCACTCTCTTGGGCTGAACCAAACTGTTGGTAACCTCGGTGTCCTATTTAACCCGAAACTGAACTTCTGACCCCATATCCTCTCCACCACTAAGACTGCCTACTTCCACCTTCGTAATATTGCCGGTTCCCACCCCAGCCTCAACCCATCTGCTGCTGAGACTCTCGTTTGTGCTTTTGTTACTTCCAGACTCGATGATTGCAATGCTCTCCTCCCGGGCCTCCTATCTTTCACCCTCTGTAAACTTGAGCATATCCAAAACTCTGCTGTCCGTATCCTAACTTGCACCGAGTCCCGTTCACCCATCACCCCTGTGCTCGCTGACTACGTTGGCTCCCAGTCCGCCAAAGCCTTGATTTTAAAATTCTCATTTCCATGTCCAAATCCCTCCATGGTCTCGCTTCTCCCTATCTCTGCAACCTCCTTCAGCCCTACAACCCTCCGAGATCTCTGTGCTCCTCCAATTCTGGCCTCTTGTTCATCCTCGATTTTCATCGCTCCACCAATGGCGGATGTGCCTTCAGCCATTAAGGTCCTAAACTCTGGAATTCACTCCTTAAACCTCTCCGCCTCTCCTCCTTTTAAGGCACTGCTTAAAACCTACCTCTTTGACCAAGGTTTTGGTCGCCCGACCTAATATCTCCTTATGTCAGTTGGTGTCAATTTTTGTCTGATTACGCTCCTGTGAAGTGCCTTGGGACGTTGTACTACATTAAGGGCACTGAATGTAAGTTGTATTATAACATTACCTGTCATGGGTATGTACAGCTGAAGATGTTGCAAGTTTAATTCTGGTGTATCTATATTTTATAAACTTGATGTATTTCTTATCTTTCAACAGGGTGGTCATTTCAGCCTAACGTCTGGCCTCAACGCGTGACAGATAAAGAGTTTGAAGAATCGGAAGAGACATTTGTTGCCCTGATTATAGACAGACTCCTACAGGAGAACTTCGCTGCAACACTTCTCATGGTGCCCAAGTCCTACCGGAGTTGAAATCACAATTTGTTTTACTTATTTTTGTAGTGAAATAAAAATATTCTTTTTAAAAAATAAATAAATAAAAATATTATCAGCCATTATTTTGTATGTTAGGTATGTGACTTACTCAAAACAAAGTAAAATTTATATATTATTGAATATCTTGCATAAGGTGTGCACTGACTGTCCACAAACCTTACTTCCTGTTGTCACAACTTTTGGTTCAACATTTGCCATCAATTTTTCTATGTCAACAGATATGATGTAGTTGCAGACTTTGGCCATGAGGTGGCTCTCTGGAGTGAGTCTCTCTCTCTCCGAACTCCGTCAGCATTTTGTATATAAAAAAGACACTCGTCAATTGACTGTGAGCAAAGCCACAGGCAATTTACTAATTTATTTTAAACAAAGTGTGGTTGTTGTAAGCAACTGAAGTGGAATCTATTTATTACTGTTACTAATTTGTACTTTATTAAGTAAAAATGTACATTACTTACAAGTATTCTTTAATCTTTTGCATAATGTCTTCTCTAAACATACTCAAATAATTATGCTTCTCCTAACTGATCCCATAGAGGAAAGTGAATAATTATTCAGTCCTTTAATTACTGATGTAGATTCATGTAAGGAAAAGCGAGCAGTTATATCCTGGTGCCACTACCACTTGTGGCTAGTTCAAGACTTGACAAACTAAAAAGATGCAGAAGGAAAAACAAATATAAAATGCAGAGTAAGATGGCAAATATATGTGTGAACAATTGTGAAGAATGAGGCCTGTTATTACACAACATATCTTTCTTACCTAATTCAAATCATCATTGGAGAATATACTAAAGTACAGAATTGGTTTATCTCAACACCGCTGGCCAAAGACTTTGGCACCCAGATGGAACACATCCATCCATCACCAAGTCTCCTTTCTTCTAACTCCGCAGTGATGCCCATCTCTGCTTCGCTTCTCTCCCAATGCCGTTGAAACCCTAGTCCGTGCTTTTATCATCTCGGGGCTCAACTTTTCTAATGTTCTCCATGCCTTCAGCCTTCTAAATTACAATGTATTCAAAATGCCACAGCCCATGTTGTAGGAACAAAAGCTTGTTCTCAAGCTGTTTCCACCGTTTAAAAGCCCTTCTATGTTTCCAATTTCCCTTTGTGGCATCCTCGCATGGCAAATAAATGTTCAAAGAGCTTGAGACAACGAGGATAATCCTGTACTCCATGGGCCCAATGGAGAGCCACATTGGAAGGGCAGAGAAATGGGGCTACACTATTGTAGGCTTATCTCTGACTCATCAAGTGCAGCCTCCCTGTTGGGAGAACAGGAGCAAGGAGTTATCCCTAATAAGAAACAAAATTAATGTTTAAATTTTAAAAAGCAGCTACTTATGCTAATGCACAGCATATCAGTCAGCACCTAAAACATAGGTTAACGTTTTGAGAGAAGACCTTCAAATGAAGGGTTCTAGCTGCAATGTTAACCGATTTTTTCAGATGCTGACTGGCTTTGTCCTGCATTTCCAGTATTTTCTGACAAAATTAGTTTGTAGCTATTATCAGCTTCATACTTAACTTTGTTGGAATACTTACTAAAACAATATTCCAATATCTCTTTGCAGAAAGCAGACCTTGCAGATTGAAGATTTCTATTGGGTTGTGTTGGGATGGGGCCATTTTGGAAAGGTATGGGGGATATTTGTGATGAACTGGCAGTTTTGGTCATTTTTCTAATAAAGTCTGTATTTTTCAGTGTCTTGCTATCTCTTTAAACATGAATTACTACTAGCTGCTTCTTCAAGTTGCAGACACAATATGCAAAAAGTCATTCCACCTTTTGTTCATATGTGGATGGGGTTTACTTGCTTGCTGTGTTCTTGGCACCTATAGGTTTCTGCCATGAAAAAAAAGCTGGTTTAATTTGCTGGTAGGAACATAGGAACAGGAATAGGCCTTTCAGCCTCTCGAGCCTGGTCCGTCATTAAAATAGATCATGGCATACCTGTACCTCAACTCCATTTACTCGCCTTGAAGATTTCAATTGCCCCATAGCATCCACAGCCTTTTGGGGGAAGAGAGTTACAGACTTCCACAACCCTTTGTGTGAAAAAGTGTTTCCTGGTCTCACTCCTAAATGGCCTGACTCTAATTTTAAGATTATGCCTTTGGTTCTGGATCCCACCACCAGAGGAAATGGCTTCTCTATCAAATCTCGTCTAGCATTTTAAACACCTCGAATAGATTACTCTTCAACCATCTAAACTCAAGGGAATACACACCAGAGTTTATACAACTTGTACTCATAATTTAACCCTTTAAGTCCTGGTATCATTCTGGTGACTCTGCGCTGTACCCCCTCCAAGGCCAATATATCCTTCCTGATGTTCGGTGCCCAAAACTGAATGCAGTACTCTAGACGGGGTCTGACCAAGGCTCTGTACAACTGAAGCATCAATTCCTCACTTTTGAATTCCATCTCCTTTGATAGAAAGTCTAACATTCTATTAGCCTTCTTGATTACTTTTTGTACTTGTGCAATAGCTTTTAGTGATTTGTGTACATGGACACCTAAATCTCTCTGCTCCTTCACAGCTCTTAAGTCTCTCACCATTCAGAAAATATTCCAGTTTGTATTTCTCAGATCCAAAGTGGTTGACACTTCCCCACATGGAACTCCATCTGCCATAGTTTGCCCACTCACTTAGTCTGTCTATGTCCCTTTGTAATTTTCTGCTCCTATCCATAAAACTTACTGTGCCTCTTAGTGTTATCTGCAAACATATACAACTCTCTATTCCTTCATCCAAGTCATTAAGCTATATGATGAAAAGTTGAGGCCCCAGTACGGATCCCTGGGGAATACCACTTGTCACATCCTGCTCCTTACACACTCACATTCTCTATTCTTCACTAGCATCCTGTTTGCCCATGAACTGACTTCAAGGTCCTCATTCTCGCTTTCATACTTTCCAAGGAAACATTCCACCCAATCTCATCGATTTCCTCCAACCATATGCCCTCAGTTTCACCTTTTGTTCCTCTGACAATGGGTTATTTCTGATTCCCCACATCTTGTCTCTTCCAACATTAGTGGCTGCTCTTTTAGTGAGCCCCACTCTCTGGAACAACCTCTCTAGATTCATCTTAGCTTGGCTCAATTAGTAGTACTCTCAGCTCTGATTTAGAAGGATGTGGGTTCAAGCACCATAACAGACTTGCATAGTTTAGATTACATCTACTGCAGTATTGAAGGACTGCTGCATTGTTGGAGGTCCCATCTCATTGTTAGTTCAGGTAGATGTAAAAAAATCCCATGGCACATTTTGAAGAACAGGGAGTTCTCCTGGTGTCCTGGCCAAAATTTTTTGGTCGAGGGAATAATAATCATTTATTTCATATGCCGTTTGTTGGACCTTGCTGTATGCAAATTGGCTGCCAGTTTTGCTGACAAAACAAGTGATTACATTTCAAAAATAATTAATTGGCTGCGAAGCACTTTGGGATAACCTAGGCACCATACCCCAGGAAGGATGTATTGGTTATGGAGAGGGTGCAGCCCAGATTCACCAGAATGATACCGGGGAAAAATGTACCTTTGGAACGACTGGTTAAGTCCCATGGTGTGGGAAAGCTGATAGAGACTGCTGGGCCTATGACTGTGCAACAAACTGGCATTTACCTAGTGTTTTTCTGATCCCTTGCTAATAATAAGACTTCTTAGAATGCTAACACTGCAGAAACTGTTGTATTAGTATACAGCAACAAGGAAACACATGTTAGTAACTCAACGGGTTTAGAAATCTGAAGACAGATGGATAGAAATCTGATGACCGCAGAAATCCCCTGGGGAACCCATTTGGAAAACAATAAATGAGTCGTCAAAACCCAGAGGTTACAAAACATATGCATTAGGGCAGAAAAGGTATACCCAAAAGTGGGAGAGATCTCTGCTCTGAGGCTGCAGTCCTAAAAATCTAAAGATTACTCAAATGGTGGAAGGTCACCAGTGGCAATTCATGTCATGCAGCCTGTCATTCTAGAATACTGATGGAATTAGCAGTACGTGTATACAAGAAATCTTTTGCTCTATGACAGACATTGGAGAGTAGAGAAATGCTTGTATACATATCCTAGTATCATCAATTACATAATCATCTTCCCTCATCCTGGAACTCAAGGGCTCATTTGAATGTTCAATTGGAAGCAAATCTTTGAAGCTTACCAATGCCACATCTGACAGCAAACTGACTTGCTAGCTGAAAAATTTGGCAATTCTTGAGAAAAAAGTCTGAGTGCTGCCAAAGGGAATTAACACCCTTTGATGATACAGAAGCTCTTGACAAAAGTGAAACATTTTGTAACAGTATATAAGGGGTTAAAAATCTGCTTCACTCACAGATGTGATGGGTATGTGTCATGGGGAGGAGCTGAGGTGTTCCCTACTCCTATAAACCCTGGGGAATCTGGGCCTCCCATTTTGTTGCTGACTGGGAACTGATTGGCTTTTCCTGCTTTGGTCTCCTCTCCAGGTACTGTAAACTTACAGCTCTCTAAACTTGAGCTTTTTCAAAATCTAAAAGTATCTTTTATTATACTTAAAAACACAGGTAAGTGTAGACCACTTAATATGCTGCAGAAACTGGACAGACTCTCAAATTCTAGGAGCCCTGAATACCAGCATAGGAACAGAGTAGGCCATTTAGCACCTCGAGCCTGTTCCACCATTCAATGAGATCATGGCTGATCTATGACCTAACCCCATAAACCCACCTTAACCATGGGTATTAAGGGATATGGGCTAACAAAAATCTATCACTCAGATTTAAAATTAATTGAGTATCAACTGCTGTTTGCAGAAATGTGTTCCAAACTTCTACCACCCTTTGCATGTAGAAATGTTTCCTAACTTAACTTCTGAAAGTCCTGGCTCTAATGTTTAGGCTATGTCCCCTAGTCCTAGACCCCCAACCAGCAGAAATAATTTCTATCCACCCCATCAGTTCCCCTTAATATCTTAAACTTCAATCACTCCTTAACCTTCTAAAATCCAGGGAATACAACCATAGTTTGTGTAATCTATACTGCACTCCCAAGGCCAATCTATCCTTCCTAAGGTGCAGTGCCCAGAACTGAACACCACACTCTAGGTGTGATCCAACCAATGGTTTGTATAGTTAAAGTAACCATGAACAGTATGGACTGATACCAAATCCCAAGAAGTGTTTGAGCAAGATGTAAGGAAATGAATCATCTTAATGTCTGGGCACTTTATGGAGAAAAACTGTGGTATGAGACTCGAGAAATTTATTTAGCATGAAACATTAACATTTCTATTTACAGCATGGTAACCCAATCCAAACTTTCACCCATAGGATGTGTACTGCTTACATGTGAATTAGGAACATAAGAACAGGGGGTGGCCATTCAGCCCCTTGAGTCCGTTCTGCCAATTGCTCCTCCCTTCTGCTCTCCCAAGATCACAAACTCACTCTGAAGAACCAAAGTGTGATCCTCTGCTACGTCAGTATATAAAAACTTACCAAAAAAGGGCAATCTTATTGGAAAAAAAAGTCTCTTTCAGATAAGCAAAAGTTAATCATGAACTTCACCATGTCGACTGTTAATGGTGTAACAATTGGAATACCTCAGAAATTCCTTCCCAGCTGAGTGAAGTCTGCACCACTTTTCTAATCGTTTGATCAAAAGTGGTAGCAGGTAAGGTTAGAATTCACATTCCCAAGTTATGTACTCCACAGATCTTGAGTACTGATTTTAACTTTGATGATTACCCAAATAATGTCACTGAAGTTATACCCTATTTTTAAAAAAAGTGACATTGAATTACATGCATCATTTAGCAATCAACTAAATTACAGCCCCATTCAAAATTGTAATTTGGATCTTAAATCTTTACCACATCTGAGAATCTGTTCCCAAGCATGAAGAGGTTGGAGAAATTGTACTGGGGAATCAGATTTCCTGTAGTCACATATACCTGTACCAACAAATGGTGAGCTGCATACATAGAGACATTTGAATTTCTGATAGCATTGGTAGAGTAAGTTCCACAAGTAAGAGAAACTACATGTTGAGTTTTACCAAAGGAATAGCCTGCAGCTGTTCTGGTTTAATGGCACACAATTCCTGAAATGCTATCTAGTCACTATCCTAAATGGTTTACCAGATGAGAAGTGAGTTAGTCACTGTGTAGATACTGGTGACATCAGTCAGGAATACTCCTGGATGATAACCACCAGATTGTTGATATCTAGGAACAGCACAGCAAAACACTCAAGGCAATTGCCATTTATAATGGCCTGTTTACATTGTCATATCCCAATTTAAACACCCCATAAAATATTTGGCTACTGTACAATTGTAGCTTCTAGAAATAACAGCCAGTGTTAACTTTGTACTAATAATTGCTCCATTTCAGTTGGATAAGAAAACAGTATTGTCTGTAAGGGTAATATATCTCCAGATGTACACAATGAGCAGTAAAGACAATACACAGCACTGTGGCAAAACATGTATACAAACTTTATTGTAGATAACAGTAAAGACAGATTGATGAGAACCAATTTTTTTTTAAAAAACAAGTTTAAGATGAAGTCAGGACACCTTAGGCTGCCATGTGAAACATACCCCAGTACACACTTAAAAGACCAGGTGTCTACAATCCAGCGGAACATTCTGAAGTATGGTTTATAGACACCTTGTCCCATGTCAGGACGATTATGTAAACAAAAGCAAGTTTCTGAAGAAATAAACTTACAGCTCTGGTTATACTCTGTAGACTACTTGTATGCCATCATTTATTAGATGAAAGTTTTCAGGTCCATTATTACTGCTAGTCTAAGGAACCGCATGCCTTATGCTTGCATTGCTGGTGGTAGAATTATTAGTCATTCCATCAATTTATCAAATAAAGCAAAGTGGCATGGTTGATACCAGTCAGGGCAATTTTTTTTGCATGCTGAGAGGGGTTTGCCCACCTACAACTCAACTCAGTTTTTGTCTCTACTGGAGTAGCAAGATTGCATCGACAGACAGGAAGGACCTGCTCAAGAGAACGGATTTCCTAAGTGAAAACATGCAAATGTACAATACCCTTAACTTAAAACAATGTCAGGAGAAATTGAACAGAGATTGCATCCGTGAAACAACTGTATTCATCAGCTGCTCTGGTTATATTGCAGTCTAATTGACTACTGGGGGAGGGAGAATTAGAGATTAGGAAAATATCTACTGAAGCCTGCTGCAATTCAACCACTAAATATAGTTAACTAGCAAGACAAGTATACAAAGCTAATTTAGGACACTGTTCTGGCAAGATACAGGAACAAGAGGTCACAAATGCTGTAGCAATACATAATGGCCTATAACCTTAATAACTGGTAATACAAGTAAAATGGCACCATTTCCCACCTGCAGCAACAGCAAAATTCCCATTGAAAATGAAGTCACTGAAAACATTCAAGTGGGAAAGGGTTAAAGCAAAAAGTTACTTTGACAAAAAGGAATCTAACTCAAATTCTTAAAATAGCACTTTTAAATCAGGATTAATGGATTTGGGAGAAGTTCATACATCAAGTAAATCAGTTGTAATCAGAGGTCAACTTTTTCATTGTACAATAGCAATTCAAACAAGGTTCCTGTTTAGTACAGTATAAATTCTGGAAAGAGGAGAAAATTGACCAATTAAACAATGAAATAGCAACACGAGTGTACATTAAATACTGCAAGTAGCATTGACTTGGGATGCCTATGCCCCAACTCTTGAAAATGGTGAGGGGCAATGCCTCCCAAGTTACCCAAACCTAGCTGTGAGAAGCTAGTTATACCACAACTGCATTCCTTCTCAAATAGGAGCAAGAACAGAATAATAGCACAAATAAATTCTTCTGCATTACCAGAAATAGGAATGAATTTGCAAGAGTTGGAGAGCTGTGCCAAATCCACTGCACATCTTATACCAGTAATTAAAATTCAATGAATTACACAAGAGCTCAATTTTCTGCAGCAGCAAACTTTTTTGTGGTGTTCTTTTTAAAATATATATGTCACAACTATATTTTGGTGCTAAATGTGCTGGTGTAGTTTCCATGGCAGACTCTGGTCTCAAGAAAATGGAACCATCAGTCCAAATGGATGTGTGTTGCAACTAGTGCCAAGGCAATATATACACTATATACTAACTTACAGAATTTAACCACTAGAGGCAATAGGTCATGCCCTTAGGACAAAGACAAAAGATCAAGTGCAATCTTAGTAGTTAAAAGCAAGACTATTCAGTTAGCAAACTGTCCACACAAACAAAACGTGTGGTATTCAAATTTAAACCAGAAGAACTTGCAATGCAGCACTGGACCCAACTGACTGAAGGAGAACACCAAGTTCTCAGAGTTGCAATTCGCCCTTTGTAGTTACAATCACGTTTCCATTAAATACAGAACAGGTTTCTAAATATTACAAATATGTAGGTTTCGTGTACATCTTGGAGACAGACATCAGACTAGAAACACTACATATTAGTATACAATAGTAGGATTGGAAGTATCGACTGGTGTTGCCCGTTCCAGCTTTGTTGGATCTGTAGTTCTAGATGTAGACACCCATGTTCCAACAAGAGAGTTAGAGCGCAACAAACCAAATTAATGCTGAATTGCATTAATTAAGTTCACAGGTGCAAGACTGCATTCAACCGTACCCAGTGGAGGATGTGGTTTAAAAAAAACGATGACTCGTTCCTTAACTTGTTACTTGCACCTTTCATCTTTGCTTGCGTGTATACTAGGGTTGTTATAATTTGGATGTTTAATGAAAAGTAGAAAATACTCAATGCAAGAAACTTTATTTGGAATGGCCATTTTGAAATCAATTTTAATGCTAATGGCTGCAGCGTTTACTTCAGGTCTGTACAATCTTTCCTAAACATTTAACAAAAAAAAAACTCAAGACTGACTGCAATCAAGTCGTCAAAAACATCCCAGATTAAAAGTAAACTCGCCACACACTTTTCGTGTACACATTTAGTTTTATTGTAACAAAGCAACTTGTACACTTTTAACGTTTAAAACTGAGCAATTTTCCTTTCCAGTGAAACAAAAAATTACATTAGAGAATGTAGATTCCAATAAGATTCTACAGGTTGTCACTCCTCCATCCGCTGTGGGGCTCAAATCGATTAATATTTAAAAGTGTCGGCTTCGGTTGCACGGATGTTGTAAAAATATACAATGCATCAACATGCTAAGTATAGCCATGTCCTCAAAATACCCAACAAACCCACCCATTAGAACCCAACCGTCTGCATCTACCCCAGGTGCCTCAGTCACACCCCAATTTGTTACAAGAGAGAAGGAAACAAGGACTTGATGGTAACTGCTAATTGTCCACATCACATGGAAACACAGTGTAATCTCTGGGCCAGAACAGGTAGGAAAAAAGCCTATTCAAAATTATCTATAGTCACAGCACAAAGGCAGAAAGAAACTCTGGGCTTCCAGCAGAGGGAGGGGGGCGGGTTTAAAATAAAAAGTAAAAAAATACAATCACATTACTACAGAAGATGGTGTGCTGATCAGCTGGCTGGAGGAGAATTCATATCAGTTCATGGAAAATGGCAGAGAGAGATTGCCACTGTAGTTTGCGCATGTAACTCATCCCAATTGTGTATAATGGTTTAAGGACCTCAGGAGAACAAGGAAACTGAGCACAAAAAGACAGCAACTTGCTCCCAGGGACTAAAGAAAAAAAAGTAGGGGAGAGGTGAATGTCAACAGCAACCAGATCAGTCGTCTTCTCCTTCCTCCTCCTAGAAAGAAAGGGGAAAACATGTTAAAGCAAGCAGGCTAACAGCAAACAAAAAAGCCTAAATCAGAACCTTCAGATTCTCCCACAAAAGGGTGTGAAAATCACAGGTGTCAAGACTGAAGTAAATTAATGAATTTGCACTGAGTGGTGCAAAAAGATACCTCACTACAAATATGGGGCTCAAAACATGCGTTGGAAAGTGACTGAATAATACTTATAAGAAAGGAGTTTGCAAAACACAGAACTAGACAGACTTGATGCCCAGAGACAAGTTTAATCTGCTGTCGCATTTTGAAGTTTTTACATAGACATTACCATTAAAATTAGCACATATGGGCCAGGAGTTTAAAAAGGAAAGCACTTACCTCCGCTTCTTCTCCTTCCTCCTCTTCCTCTTCATCCTCCTCTTCTCCCTCTTCATCCTCATCCCCTTCTTCATCAATGTCCTCCAATCCCTCCTCTTCCTCATCTTCATCTTCCTCTTCACCATCCCCTTCTTCATCTTCCATATCTGGAACCTGGCCACACATCATGGTAATTAACATTTGTGTGAAAGCTCACCACAATGATTAAGATTCTGTGCAGGAGGCACAGCTGATCTTCAAGCACCAGTGGGACAATATCAGTTCTTTAAATGATACGGGGGTTCTTAAGAGTGCAAAGTAAAATAAAGCAGACAAGCTGTATACACAATATTAGATACCCAGATAATTGTTGCACTACACCAACCCAGTAAATAGGCAGTGGATTGAATATACAAATATATGATTCATACTACAGCAGATCCTCAGGGTAAATGCACCATACCACCCCAGCCATCCTCATTATAAAGCAACTGAAAAAAAAACCTAGGACCCTCCCAAGAGGCAGTTAATTGATTTAATCCTCTGTTGGGGTCTCAGCTCGACGGCGACTTGGGAGCCAATTATAATCGATACCCAACAGGCCTGCTCCTTTGCACAGGAACAAATGGCGAACTGCCCATGAAAAGAGATGCAATCATTGGTGGTGAAGCTGAATACCCGCAGCTCTTATGCCAAGTAGTAATTAATCGCTGCCTATCAAATCAGATGTTAGTTTGCATGCCTAAGACTGAGCTTTTAACTTCAAAGAAAGAGCCAAGGGTACTCACCAAGTAGTACTGCAGGGGGTTCGGCCAGATGTCATCCTTGATCACCTCTCCCAATTCATCTGCACCTGCATCCGAGTGATCAGTAAACCAGGTGAAGAAGCTTTCTGGTTCTTCATGCTGTCGCTTCCTGCCCGCTTTATTCTGTGACTGGCTGGAGCGCTTTGTCAGGTCCTTGAAACAAATTAAATACTTGGTTATGCGATGGGTAGATGCTTAACCATGTTAAGACTGTTCAAATGATTGTTTAGATACAGAACCACTTGTTTGTGGGACATTAAGGACTTCAAACAGCTGCACTAACACCGTGTTTTAGTTTCCAGTTTAGAAAAATCAATACAAAGGATGCAAAAGAACACGTTTTATTATAGTGCAGGATTAACATGTTGAGAAAATCATTACAGATTATGGAACTAATCATTTAATAGCAACCAATGTTATTCTAAACTAACTGCAATGGATTCTAGGCGCTCAAGCAATTTTTGTGAAGAGCAAATGTCAGAATACCACTTCTTCAGGCTTTCCTCAAGAACTGTAA
Source organism: Heptranchias perlo (assembly GCF_035084215.1). NCBI lineage: Eukaryota > Metazoa > Chordata > Chondrichthyes > Hexanchiformes > Hexanchidae > Heptranchias > Heptranchias perlo. The sequence continues at coordinate 34,356,556 of NC_090355.1, read as the reverse complement.
ATTGAAGGGGAGAGACTGCAACTATGCACTTAAATCTTCATTATAAAGTATTATGGAAAGCAGAAATACTTATTTAACACCCTCAGTATTTTGTGGATGATCTTGACCATCCTCAGCATATGACGCTGCAACTTTAAACATACCGTAAAGCACTAAATCCACATTGCCCCAATGGCTGGCAGGCGATGAGTTTTTTTATATATAAAAAAGGAAGTAATAACACAAGACTTCCTCTCACAAGATAAAGATTGTTAACCACCAGTCTCCAACAGCAAATAGGACAATAAATTACTTAAAAAAAGAACACTTGCTGATTTCCAACTCTTTAACCTGGGACATTAAGACTAATTGTAGCAACCCTTGACAGCAAAGATAATTGCACCCAACAGACATGGGATTGAAATTTCCAGGCTGTATCTCTTTACTAGAGTGATTCAAGGGAACAGGAGATTGCACCTTCACTGCTGCTCACCTATCTGTTTCAATCTAAGGAACATGTTTGGCAACTAAATTGAAGCAAAGGGTAAAAATACACTTTGCAGGTAGAAATCAAATACAGCTATGAGACTATTGTGAATAGCAATCAATTACTAGCTCAAATGCTAAATGCTTTCCATACACCAACTTGTCCATGAACTGAGCAAGATATTCAACTAAATCAAAAGCAAAATATTGCAGATGCTGGAAATCTGAAATAAAAACGGAAAATGCTGGAAATACTCAGCAAGTCAGGCAGCATCTGTGGACAAAAAGTGACAAAAGGTCATCATCTTGAAATGTTGACTGGTTCTTTCTCCACAGAAAGATTTCTACCTGAAGATATTCAACTAATTTTGCCAGCAAAACTCTCTCTCACAGATTGGCCAGCGATGGAAGACAGACTTGCATTTATAACACCTTTCACGATCTCAGGATGTCCCAAAGCACTTTACAGCCAATGAAGTACTGTTTTGCAGTGTAGTCACTGTTGTAGGAAACGAGGCAGCCAATTTGCACATAGCAAGCTCCCACAACCAACACCACTAAAACAGGAAATCTGTTTTAGTGGTGTTGGTTGAGGGATAAATGTTGGCCAGGACACTGGGGAGAAATAGTGCCATAGGATCTTTTATGTCCACCTGGAGGGGGCAGACGGGGCCTCGGTTTTAATGTCTCATCTGAAAGATGGCACCTCTGACAGTGCAGCACTGCAGTGCCAGCCTACACTTTGTGCTCAAGTCCCTGGAGTGGGACTTGAACCCACAAACTTCTGATTGCAGAGGAGAGTGTGCTACTCACTGAGCCACAGCTGGCACAAAGATTTAAAAAACCCAGTGTAAATCAATTTAGGCAAATTCAAATTTTGCATTTGTGGAAATAAGTTCCTGCAACATTTAAATCAATGTGCCAAATAACTCAGCCCAATTGTATACATCAGCTATGAAGTACAGAGAAGCACTTATCCAAAGGAAATCACAACATACTGCTCTTTCAGTCCCTCTTGTGGTGAGGGCCTGAGCAGGAATGTAACAAACACAATGCCCACTTATCCTCCTCCAACCGTAAGGTAGAAAGATAATGAAATTCCAAGTCCTCTAATAATCACTTTGTAGGAAAGCCATAAGACCCATGCAGTCTTTGAGCTTGTTCCGCCATTCAATTAGATCATGGCTGATATCTTAACTCCATCCACCTGCCTTGGTTCCATAACTCTTAATACCCTTACCTAAAAGAAAATCTATCAATTTCAGTTTTGACATTTTCAATTGACCCCAGCCTCAATAGCTTTTTTTTTGTTGGGGGTGGGGTTCCAGATTTCCACTATTCTTTGTGAAGTGCTTTCTAACATCACCCGTGACTCAAATCTAGGTTCTCAAAATAATTTAGGATTACACATGTTTCATATTAAATTACAGGATCACCTGTGACATTAAAAAGCATTCTGGTAGTGCACATCCAGTAACTGGCCTTACCTTTCCTGGTTTCCATTTGATCTCTGTTGATTTTGAAGATGGGTCTCCATTTTCATTCAGGTGAAACTCTTTGGACAGAACTTTGTTATCAAAGTACGGGTTCTCGTCAAAATACTGAAAATAAAAGCCACCCATCAGTGTGCCGTCATAATTACAGCGCCATTAAGAGGAAAGAAAACCTGGGTTGAAATTCCTAAAGCAAAAGAAAATCCGGATGGAACACAGAGTACAAAATGGTGGTAATCCTTACCCACCGTGATACTAAAATTACTCAAAGCAGCCATGTAAAAATTTCAGAAAATGTGAATGTGGCATATGTATTGAAAGGTTGTAATAAAGATTATGCACTGAATTAAAAGTAGAACATTCACCAAGCAATTTAACAAAACACTTGACTGCAGCTATTCCAAATAATTCTTTCTTGCACAATACTGTTGGCCAAACACTGCAGAAAAAACAAAACTGTTCCATATATACTATTTGCTAGACTTCAGAGAAAACTGAAAATCAAGAATAATGTACTGCAAAAAGTTAAATGTATTTCAAATGTTTACAGCCTTGGCTTAATTCTGAGCCAGAAAGTCATGGACTTACGCCCTACCAGACTTGTGCACATAAATGTAGGCTGACTAGTCAGTGTAGCAGCGACAGTGTTGCACTGGTCAGTGCCCTTTTTTTGGCATGAGACTTGGGCCCACCTACCTGACTTGAAGGATATAAAATATTTGAGGAGCAGGGATGTTCTCCCAGTATCTTAGCCAACATCTATCCCTCTACAAACACCACCAAAACAGATTAACAGGTCATTTGCCTCTGCTATTTGTGGGACCTTGGTGTTTTGTTTTTAACAGTCATTCTCAGGATATGAGTCACTGGCAATGCCAGCATTTATTACCCATTCCTAGTTGCCTTGAGGTGGTGGGCCTTCTTGAACCCCTGCGGAGTGCAAATTGGCTTCCATGTTTGTCCACATTACAGCAGTGACAATTTCAAAAGCAATTCATTGGACGTGAAATGCTTTGGAACGTCCTGAGGACGTGAAAGGAGGCAGAGTTCCTTAAAGCTTCTTAACACAATATTTTGCTCACCCTACTTGCATGAATAGAAAACTAGAGCAGAAACGGAGTAAACAAATGTAACACAAGTGACTTAGTGAAGAAGCAAGTTAACACTCACTCCACCTCTCAGACATGGGTTTAATCAAAAATAGACTGATGGGATTAATATCTCCATTCTAGCTGTTTGAGCCCATAAAACAACCCTTAATATCAGACACTTGGGCTCAACACTGATTGTTAGTGTGGGAAATTAAAATGTCACTGACATATAGAGGCAGGCTTTTCAGAATTTGGGGCAGAGTGCAATTAGTCAAGCTACATCTGATCTGGTAATATTTGATGCAAACAAGTGCAAGTAGAACAGCATCTCCCTTGATGAGCACCTGTTTCATCTTGCATGCAAGAGACAGCAGAGATCAACAGATGATCTGACCATGGGGGAACACCACAGCCAAACCAAAGGGTATTGAGGCAAACTGTAGCATCCCCATCAACACCATCCCAGTTCAGTTCTGCTAACTCAGTCCTGACCAGGGATCAAATCTGGGATCTTTATCTGTGCAGTTCAGCTATTTGCATTGACCACCAAGGCCACTGATTTACAAGAATAACTAATTTTTATTCCATATGATTTTAGGAATTTTATTTTTTTGGGAGCAGGTTAAAAATTCAATTACCTATTTTTCTGTGAAAACAGTGTCTTTGCTGTTATATTTTACAAACAGTACCCTGAAAGCTCATTAACCTTAGATACAAACCTGTACGAATAGGTCTTTTAACTTTCTATACAAGATGTTATTTCTCAAAGCAATTTTGAAACCAGAGTTAAAACACAAAGGAAATAAGTAACTCACTCCCAAAAATCAGTTCTATGAAATAAAATTGCTTTAGTAGACTCAAACATGTCAGCCCAAGAACAACGTACTTACAAAATCTATTCTATAGCCTGATTTGATATCTTCGAATTCTGTCACCTCCACTCTCGTCAGATAATGCAGTGCCTCTTCATCTTCCTCTCCCAGAAGCGCAGACACTGGAAAATATTAGCAATTTAAAAATAATTAAGTTTAACCCAACTGAATGTCATACTAAAAATATTTAAAATAAGCAATTTTCAGGCCAATGTTGATGAATCATATACACCGGCCAAAACTTGTATAACGACATTTTTTCCACAGTTTCAGGTCCACAGGATTCTTGCATATTTAATCAGTAATATCAGATGGTCACATGGAGACTGACGCTGTAATATGTACAAAATTGAAAAAACACAATCCTAACAGAAAATTTCATGCCCATTAAAATATACTAAGATCGCCATAAGTAAGAGCTAAGTACACCAACATGATCTCAGAGTTAAACATGAGGCAAAGTGCCCAGATAACCATAAAATGGGCCACATAGGTAACACAAAAATGTACACCAATAAAAGGTAGGGAACTCCATGACCGGTTTCCTTCCCTCCCTCCCCCAAATGCAATAATCAAAAAGGTCCATTCAGCGCATATACACTACAATATCCCTTTCCCAGCTCTTTCATCAGGTGATATATTTCAGAGACTCCAGGGCAGATTTCCAAGAGCTGTGCACATACCATGTTGAAAATAATTTAAAAGCTTACACACAATGGCAAATTTGAAGTGTGTAAACATCCACTGACCACTTTGCTTAATTTTACCAGGTAGCGGAACCATTTCTTAATTCAAGAGAATGAGAATACATGCAGCAGCCAAGATGCATTTAATAGTTATACAAAATGTAGTGCTTACATTAATGACAAAAAGTTCCAAGCCATGCTGCCATGGCCAGCACAGATTATCTTTCCATGTATCTCACTGCTGTTTGTGGGACCTTGCTGTGCACAAATTGGCTGCCACATTTTCCTATATTACAATAGTGACTAAATTTCAATTACACTTCACTGAAAGGCACTACATAAGAGTAATTTCTCTCTTTCACACAACTGCAAATACTATTAGCTAGGATCCAAACTTCTCCAATTAATCTCACACCACATACATAAAATTAAGTAGCAAAAAGCCCATTTGGAATAAAAGAGTCAATATATGTTACTGCTTTGGACACAAAAGTCACAACTTTTCTTACTTTTGGCAAGTTAGCCAATTTCAGTTGAGATGGTGGGGGCACAATAATCAGTCTCAACACATCAAGGATTTTGGGAATGGAAAGGGGACCATGATTCCACCTCTATAATGTTAGGGCAATAGGCAGTGAAAGGATTAAGCATAGCTGCGATTCCCCACCGTTGTCAAATAGCCAGATGTTCATGTTAACATGTGGTAGGCGGCCACCGTGACAAATTAGAGGTAGGGGGAGGGGGAGAAAAGAAGGAACCGGTTGCTGCTGAAATTTGCCCCAGCAGGAATCAGAGCTTTTGTGAATGGCAAGCAGAAAACCTTTTTAATGCATTCTCTTCTCCATTAGGTCTCAAGATACCATCCTATGACACACAACCAAACAACAATAGCACAATGACCAATCTTTGTATCTAGCAAGCAACTAACCCATCATTCCCTCTCCCAAAATACAGAGAAGTGATTTGCTTTTGATCAGATATTTTCCACGTGACTAAGTTTGGGAACAAAAACATTCAACGGAACAATGAGTTAGGCCACTAACAGAGCAACCATCTTAACTAACCTCTATTTTAAACGTAAAAACTTGATGTAAACTAGTTCAGATATAAAGCTAAACACAACCTAACCAGGCTTTATAATTCCCATTGCTTACAAGCCAAAAGGAATGCAAATCATTCTCTTACAGGAAACTTTAAAAAAAAGCACAGTTGTCAGCAAGTTTTTAACTACTGTAGCCATTGGTTGCAAAACATACCATAGATTTTAATTGCTCCACCATTGGAGACCATGCCTTCAGCTACCTAGGCCCTCAGTTCTGGAATTCCCTCCCTAAACCTCTTCCTCCCCCTGAAGACGTTTCTTAAAACTTGCCTCTTTGACCAAGCTTTTGTCTTAATATCTTGTGGCTCGGTGTCAAATTGTTTGATAACACTCCCATGAAGCACCTTGGAACGTTAAAGGCGTTATGTAAATGCAAGTTGTTGCTGGAACAATTACATCAGCAGCAACAGTGAGACTAGTACAACAAGTTTAAAAAAATACCATGCTTTCAGTGTTTCAAATAGTGAAGGCGGTGTCTTGCTGTAAAGCCACACCAACCTTTGATCAGTACTGCAGTAAACAACGTGTGCCTCTAGGGGTCATTGTTAAGGAGAGCCACCTATAGGCAACTAGTATTCATTACAATGTCAGAAAGTTCACTAAAATTAAGCCTACGCATTATGGCTTTAAACTTATGCCAAAGACCATCCAAAAATCGAATCACATTTGCTCCAATTTCTTGGAAGTTGACTGTGCTCTCAGTCAGATTCTATCTTAAAGAAAGATCAAGTGCCTTTTCAGTACAAACTATTACACTAGTTAGACGGCAACAAATAGTACACAGGTGACATTTAAAATAGGCAAATACCTTTTTTGATAGTACAGTAAAATTCACTCTTTTTCAAGTTTGTCCTCTCCAATCTATTTAATATAACCATTCAATACATATCCTATCCAATCAGCAATATTTTGTCCATCCAAACAACCTACTGCACTACATTGCTTACCTTGTGGGTGGTTGACAAACGTAGTCACCCAAAAGTTGGGGATTTTGGCAATGAGTTCTGACCGCTTCTGGAAGTATGGCTGGCGTAGCTTGTTGTATTTTTGCTCTACTTTCAAAATTTCCTCACTTGCCTGTTCATTCAGTCTAAAAAGAGAATTTTTTTTGAAGTCACAAGAATAATTTGTAGCTTAGTAAAATAATACTTCCTGGAGTATAGGAAAAAGCAAAGTCTTGGAGCATAATGCAAAGATATGTTTAATTCACCACTCCACTCAATTGCCAGTGACATGCACCAAGCAGGGCAACTGCATCTCTGCACGTTAAGGGCAGGAAAAAGGCCACTGTAGTCAGGAACCTAGAAATACAAAGACGATGCATTTCCTTCATTAGAAACTAAATTGCCCCAAATCCACCAATGCAAACCAGAAGTGGCATGGCAGTTGTTCTTTAAGGCTGCAACAGGGGTTTTAAACCAGCCTGGCCACTATTTCAAGACAATATATTTATCCACTGAGCTATGGGATCACTGTGGCCTTTTCCTTCTTCCAATTACATCCCCCATAGAAGATGTTGACTGCTTCATGGGCTACCCTCTGGCCACCTTCCAATTGGTTGCCCAATAAGCCATAATACACATCTCAACAATGCCAGCTAGCTATTCAACTGGAGTACAATTGCATCCCAACCTTATATGCTTTCCACTAGACATTCAACACTTGTATTTCAAGCAGGGGTGGCTCAATAAGGGCAGGAAGTCTGGCTGTTTCCTCAGCCAGGTGTACTTTGGGAAACATTTAGGAGCAGGTTTACATCTACCGTTTCAAGTCAACTGAATTGTAAGTTAAGCCAGTTTTTAAAAAAATGGACACATTGTGTACTACTTAACCACACAGGTCATAAGATCCATGGTTCTGTGGTGAGCCAGCTCACCTTATTGGTAACAAAGCTTCAACTCCCCAGGCTTTTTGTTCGATGATAAAGAAAGGGTGGGGTGAGACAGAGAGGAGGAATCTGACCAGGGCGGGCAGATGCTGAGGACAATGAGGCAACAATGCACTGCTGCTGGCACTTGTGGAACTGTACTTCAGCGCAGGTTAATGCCTTCAAGGTGGAGAAAGATGGGTCGGATGAAACATGATGTTGGTACTTGGACACCAATCGTGCAACCTTGAATGATACAGGCTTGCCCCAAAATTTTTCTTCCACCCCAAAAACAACTAAACATCTTCTGGGAGAAGGCTAAATAGTATCTGCCAACCAAAACTAGGGTATAAACTAAATACACCCAAGTCAGAGTTTAGATTATCACAAAAAGTACAGTTGTTGCAGCAGTGCACAATATAATCTCATTTCTGTTAGTTAAAAACACGTGGCAGCAACTGGATTGTCATTCAATTTTTAAAAAACAGTATTCTTCAAATTGAGATAGGATTTTGAATCTGGACTTGGAAAATGTAAGTGCATAGAGCACTTTGAAACCTATTCCTGGGGAACCTACAGGTGAAGTTGACGATCAGCAAATAAAAGTTAAAGCCAGGATTGGAGGTCTCCAAGAGCGAACACTCCAAATACAACAGAATTAAAAGCACGTACAGTACTATATTAACAGGCACCGTATACCAGGTATATTAGTTATCTTAATCTGAACAGTATTTCAAAAACCATCCTAGTATAAACTGATCTGTTTTAAGAAACTCATTACTTGTTAATCACAGATTGAGTATTTGCCCCCAATTTCACAAATTTTTTTTTTTGAGAATGAACTTACATCGCACAAAGTTTCAGGACCACATGTCACTATATGGCTCATCAATACAAGTGAAGCAGTGGAAACTTTTTCAAACCAAGGGCCACTCCACCAAATTAAACAACTAAATTTTGTTTTAAAAATGTTACGTTAGGGTTAAAAAGATTCAAGGGCCAAGATCAATAAACAGCCATGGGATTAAAAATACAAAATTATACACCACTTCCTTTACAGTACCTGTCTATTTCATTCTGTACTTCATCAATGTGTTCAATGGCTTCCTGTTGCTCTTTTTCTGTAAAGAAAGTTTTTTAAAAAGTCACACACAATTGGAGAACAGTTTTCAATCAGCACACATACCAGTTCTAATAGACATTTTTAAAATGACAACTTCAACGTTGTCTTCAACCCCAAGAACTTTCCCTAAACCAAATGTTTTCTTTGGCAATTCTAAAACAGCCACATCAAATATAGGTTCACTGAAACTAACACCATTCGCACTTGAAGGCAATGTTCCCTCCAAATAAAATTGCACTTTTCTTATTCTCAAACTAGTGTTAAGGACGCACAAAGTCGTGAACTCTTGATTTTGCATCATTTCCTATGGACAGATGCCCTTGGGAAGAAACATTGCATTAAATCTTTAAAGGCAATGGGTAAACTTGGAGGGAATGTTAGTCACATTCCCCAAGTTAACCTTGTACAAGTAACAAAAGAAATACTCCCGAGTAACATTTTACTGAGAATTTACAATCACAGCTACAAAAGTAGATGTAGCGAAATCTGTCACCAAACCACCCTCCAGGAAAAACACTAGAGTAACTCATTTCCTTTTTCCTCACCCATTGCCTGGAATCGTGAAAATTACGGATATAATATATCATTCTTAAACAGCAGCCAGATTTATATAGCATGGCAAGAGACCCCCCTCCCATTCCCTTTATAGCGAATTTAAACCAAGATACGTCAACAATTCGCCTGCGACCCACGTTTCAGTGCCGCTTCCCTTTGTGTTGAATGAACCCCTGCTAAATTACGGGCCGCGTGGTTCCTCCCCAAAGGAAGTCGCTGCTTTAATATCGGCATTTCAAAATAAATGAACTGCAACGAAAATAAATTGTTTAAAATTAAAGTATTAAGTAAGACTGGCGTGCACATTTGCCCTCGTTTTAAAACATTTTCCTTATTTTCACAATTTTAGTTAGAAATCATTTTTCCTTTAAATGCATTTTTTTTCACATCAAATGAAATATTTAAATTTTGGAAACGCATTTGACTTTCCCTCTCATTTTTGTTCTGCTTTTTTTTTTGCAATTTGCGCGTCTCGAAAACGATTCTCAAAAAGGAAAACATCTACTCAAAAGACAAAAAAAAAGTCTCAAAAGGAAGGCGGATTCAAAAAAAAATTCTCCCATAAATGCCTCATGTGTACAGGAAAGGAAAGTTGTGGCGCTCGCGGTTCAAATCGCGTTAACTCCACTTGCGAGCGAGGGTGGTTAATCCCTTTAACACCAGGCCGCGTGGTTAGGCCTCTCTCTCCAAAATCGGCTGCCTTCAATCCGCCCCGAGTGTTGTTGTCGCTGCTGCTGCTGCTAGCGGGAAGCCCATGTTGGGACCTGCCTCCCAGCACATTATCCTTGCCCGCTTTCGGCTTAGCATTGGGGAGGGAGGGGAGGGAGAGGGGGCCGCAGGGGGGGGGGGGGGTGGAGAAATAGGGCATCTCACCTCGGGCCGACGAGCAGGCCGCGGCGGCTCCATCTCTCTTTCCTGGTATCATGGCGGCCGCCTTACACAATGAGGGAGGAGGAGGAGGAGGAGAGAGAAAAAGGACAGAATCTCGCTCGCTCGCTCTCTCTCTCTTATGTGGGTTCATAAACATGGCGTCGGAGTGAATGGGTTACCCTCTCCCGCGCTGCTTTTCAGCTCTCCAGCCTGACCGAGAGGGGGAGCGTGGGGCCGCCATTCCGCGCACACAACACCAACACACAACTCACAATCACATATGTAATATATAGATTAAAAATCGTCACACAAATTACCTGAGGTCTCGTCTGCTCCATCATGGTTCGAGTTCACCTCTTTTTTACTCATCTTTGTCGCCGGGACCGACATCTTGGAAGAAAAAAAGGGGAAATAAAAAAAAAAGGAGGAAAAGACCGAAAAGCCTGACTCGCGCTTTTTTTTTCTCCCCCCTTCTCTCTCTCTCTCTCTCCTTCTCTCTCTCTCTCTCTCTCTCCCCTCGATCGCTCGGTGGCTCTCGCGCCTCTACCACAGTGAGAGAGAGGAAAAAAAAAACCCCGCTCGAGCTCAGCTGCTCCCGCACGCACGCGCAAGGGCCAGGCATGCGCAGTGCGCCGCCCTCGCGCCTACATACCCTACAGCGTCGCCTTCAATTGGCCAGAGTCGTGGCGGCGGCGGCGCGAGGGCGACGGTGACGTCGAGGCGCGGGGCACCAATTGGACCGGGTCGTCATGGCGACAGGGCGCCCTGATTGGGTCGCGTCGGATTATTAGCTCATGCTGTGTGTGTGTGTGTGAGTGAGGTGTTTTTTTTTTGTGTGGGAGGCGGATGAGTCCTTAATTCTTGAACCCATCTATAAAAGAAAAGTTACTGCGGTGGCAAGGAAAAAAAAAACGAAAATAAGCTTCGGTTTTTTGTTTCAATAACCGAACGGGCCATGTTCACCGACGAGGTGCGAGAGGCCGTGTTGGTGGAGTCGCGCTGGAGGAAAGCTCCCGAGCTGTGTGACGCAGTTTGTCAAACAGCGGAGGTTCGACGCGCCGAAGCCTCAGTGCAGATACGACGCAGCGCGGAGATCAGTACGCAGACAGAGCCGCCCGATCGCGGAGACCAGCCGGCCATCGATCGGAGCACGGAGCCGGCCGTCGATTCCCCGCGTCTGGTTCGCTTTCTCCAGCGAGTGGAGCAGATGGTGATCAAGGAGTTAAATAAGAACATCAAGAGCCATGCGTTTGATGGGTTTGAAGTCAACTGGATAGACCAGCCGCAGACAGTGAGTTTTGCATTTTTGCAACGACATTTGCAAAATGGGAGCCTGGATGTATTTCAAATCCAGTGCAATTTTGCAATATCATTTGCAAATTGGGATCCTGGATTATTTTAAATCCTATGCAATTACATGCAGTTTAATACATATACGAAACGAACTTCTCTCGTAATTTGGACATCATGATCTCATTGAGAGTCGCAGATATAGTTCCATTCATAGTTCAGCATTGCCATAGCTGGCAGGACCCTCCCCTTGGTGCATGAACGACAAACAGACGCTGTTTGCATGGCAACAGCTGTACCATGCCGCGCTCCTGTAACCCGGTAAAAGGGAAACCAACTGGCAGTAACAGATTGTAAGAAGCCAGCGCATTTCGTGAGTTCGGGACAGATGAAATAAGGAATAAAGACAGAAACTGCTGGAAAACTCAGCAGGTCAGGCAGCATCTGTGGATAGAGGAAGGTAGGGTTAATACTTCGGGGTCGATGACCAATCGTCAGAACAGGGGTCATCAACATGAAACATTAACCCTACTTCCTTTCTTCACAGATGCTGCTTGACCTGTTGAGTGTTCCCAGCATTTTCTCATTTTATTCCAAATGAACTAAGGATTTGGTGGGGAAATATATAGAAATTGGGAGGTATTGCTTATCAGCGCAGAAGGATGCCATTCGGCCCATTATGCCCGTGCCGGCCGAAAAATAATTATCATGCCTAATCCCACTTTCCAGCACTTGGTCTGTAACATTTAGTGGTATAAAAATTAGGCCAATTCCAGTGTCACTTTATTTGACATCACTGCAAAATAATATATTTCTGTACTTTAATATATAGTGCGTATGGATCATACGTGTGTGTGTATATAGAAAGAACTTTCATTTATAACTTTCGTGACCTCAGGACATCCCAAATACATACACACACACTCACTTCTATCTATTTGTAGTCTTTCTCTAAGTTTAGCATGCACTTTCTATCAGTTACATTCTAACAAAGCCTGTGTTTGTGCATAACAGATTTCAGTTTGTGTTTTTGAAAATGATTGAATATAAATGGGACAATAAATTTCAATGGGTTTTCAACTAAACTCTTAAATAAAAACTATTAAATCATTCCCAAGCTAAGAGACTTTCCATTTATAATTTGAAAACAAATCATTGTGTACATAAGATTTTACAGTGGGGGGGAATCACTAATTATTTGCTGCTCAGTGGAAAATCCTGGATGGTGTGTGAGGTAATTACAGTGTAATAAGGTTATTATACATAAAAGTAAACAGTAACACAAACTTGCATTAATATAGCATCTTTAACATAGATAAACATTCCAAGTGCTTACTATTTTGTTATTGAGTTTTTAATCCCCCAAAAAGGCTCAAACTCTTTGTTAAGGTAAATAATCTTTTCTGAAGTGAATTTCTAGAAGTCTTGTCATTGACTGGGATAGCCCCATCCCCTTCCACCTGCTTTTCAAGGAATGCAAAAATCGATGACTGAACTTTGCTTGTTGCAAGTAAAGATACATTTTATTATTGCAGCCATGTGTTTATTTAGTCTTCGAGGGAACAGAGAATCTGTATATTTATGAGGCTGTAGTACTTACTAATTTTGCAGGAATCCATTTGCAAATTTAAGTTAGGATAACATACCATGGCGCTTTATGGAAGCGTAATCAGACAAAAATTGAAATATCTTAATTCATTGCTTAGAGATCTTTTAGAAACTTTCAAATTAATGCTGCCAGACTCCTTTTCTCTTTCCCCACCCCCCCACCCCCATCCCAATACAGTCAGATCTGTTCCCTTTCCCCACCCCCTACTGCTGACAGACACCAGGAACCAAAGCCCAATTCTGACGCATCCCGTTTCCTCCTCCATAATGCGGCCAAATCATAGCACCTGCACACCCAGTGTCTTAGTCAACATTTCTCCCTCAATCATTAAAACCAAAAATAGATCAACTGGAGATTTGCCTCCTTTTGCTGTTTGAGATATTGCTGTGCAACGATTGGCTGCTATGTTTGCCTACATAACAACAAGATTCATTAGCTATGCAGTGCTTTGGGACATCCTGTGGATGTAATAAAATGCTATATTTATGCAAGTTAATTTGTTCTTCCACACTCCCCACATAAACTTTGACTAACTGTGCGCAATGTCACAGGAGGTCTGCTAGTAGTAACTATTTTTAGGTCATGTCGGACAGTGCAGGTCCGTACAGATGTAACATTGTATAATAATCTTCCTACTTGGCCTATTATAAACAATCTGTGAATAATTGTGCCCCTTGGGTAACTTTAGACACCCTCCCCCAAATAAATTGTCCCATATTTATATGCCTCATAGATATCAAAGGCTCACACAGTGCTCTCTGCCAAATCTTTCAAAGCAGCCATGTCGTAGTGTTTGGTTTTGCAGCTTGTTTCCATGAACGGTTTTTATTTTTGGCACCGTCCCAAAGAAAGCCCAGACCAATTCCAAATGTAATTGAACTCCCTGTCAGCTGTTTGACTGAGGCACCACTCCACTCACCCGATGATCTTGTCTTTTAGCTGTTTGTGCCAGTACAGTGCAAGTTTACTTTTGTCAGTGTGCCGTGCAGCTAAGTTGACTTGGGGTTAGAAAAAATAAAGTACTCCATAAGTCAGGAGGAGGTGATTAACTCTGCCTGTTCTAGGTGATCACGGTATCTGGCAGAGTTTTATATCGGCTGGAGAGACAAAGTTTGTGATGCTTTTGGACTCCTGGGATTGATGCAGAATGTTGTGAGGCAGGTGCAATGCTCTTTTGTTCCTGGAATAAACATCTTCGTCAACTTGGCTCAGTTGCTTATGCCCTTGCTTCTGAGTCAGAGTTGCAGGTTAAAGTCCCAACTCCAAGATTTGAGCACTAAGTTGGCAATTCAGTGCAGTGAAGGTGAGATGTTGAGAGTGTTGTACAGAGCAGTCTCCACAAACAGGCTTTTGAGCCATTTCACGGACTCCCAGGCCACCTGTAATTTCTGCAGCCTGGACGAGTCCGTGTACCACGTATACACTGAGCGTGAGAGGTTGCGGCCCTCTTTCACTATTTGAAGGGGCTGCTCCTCAAGTTTTGGTTGCACTTCAGTCCCACACTCCAGATCTTTGGCCACCCGGTGAGGAGGGCAAGTCGGGGAACCTCCTCGTGGGCCTGACCAAATTGGCCATATACAGGTCCAGGCTAGAAGCGGCCTGTGGGGGCAGTTGCTCTGCTGTCTGCCTCTCTTCCGCGGCATTCCCCGCGCCCGGGTGGCCCTGGAGCGGGAGCACGCGGTGTCTGCCAGTACGCTTGAGGCTTTCTGCAACCGGTGGACACCGCAGGGAATGGAGTGCATCATCGACACCAAGAATACGATTATTATTTGGGTTTAATATTTGATTAGTCTAGATGACATGGGTTGGCCCAGTGCCATCGGTGGAGGGACTCACTGACACCTAACACCCCTTTTTCTTTTTTAAGGGGCTTTTTAAAAAAAAAAATGAGATGTTTATCCAAAACCCCACCTGCCTGTTCTGGCGTACATGAAAGATCCCATGTGGTAGTATTTGAAAAAGAGCAGGGACTTCTCCAAGTCAGTATTCCATCCTCAACCAACACCATGAAAAATGGTTTAGCTGTTTATTCATCTCATTTGCTGTTTATAGCACCTTGCCTAGGCAAATTGACTGCTACGTTTGCCCATATAACTACAGGTCAAAAAGTAGTTAATTGGCTGTGAAGTGATTTTAGGCTATCCTGAGGATGTGAAATGTGAAATATAAATGGGAGCTCTTTTTTCTGTACTTTACAAGCCCAGAAACTAATAATTTAATCTGAGTGTCATTTAAAATTCCATATACACTGCAGGGGAATGCTGGAGGATGTGGGATTTTTATTGTTGGCAGTGTGTAGGTTAAAGTAGTGGTAGTTTGCTCTTCCTTAGCATACTGGAGGGAAGTATATGTTGGTGTTCGCCAGGGGTCACTATTAGGACCACTGCTCTTTGTGATATATATTAATGACCTGGACTTCGATACAGAGGGCATAATTTCAAAGTTTGCAGATGACGTGAAACTTGGAAATGCAGTAAACAATATGGAGGATTGTAACATACTTCAGGAGGACAAAGACTGGTGAAATGGGCAGACACATGGCAGATGAAATTTAACATTGAGAAGTGTGAAATAATATATTTTGGCAGGAAGAATGAGGGGAGGCAATATAAACTAAATGGTACAATTTTAAAGGGAGTGCAGGAACAGAGACACCTGGGGGTGTATGTATACAAATCTTTGAAGGTGGCAGGACAAGTTAAGAAGGGATCCTGGACTTTATTAATAAAGGCATGGAATACAAAAGCAAGGAAATTATGCTAAACCTTTAGAAAACACTGGTTAGGCCGCAGCTGAAGTATTGTGTCCAATTCTGGGCACCACACTCTAGGAAGGATGTCGAGACTTTAGAGAGGGTGCAGAATAGATGTACTAGAATGGTACCAAGGATGAGGGACTTCAGTTATGTGGAGAGACAGAGAAGCTGAGATTGTACTCCTAGGAGCAGAGAAGGTTAAGGGTAGATTTTAATAGAAGTGTTCAAAATTATGAAGGGTTTTGATAGAGTAAGTAAAGAGAAACTATTTCCAGTGGCCGAAGGGTTGGTAACCAGAGGGCACAGATTTAAGGTAATTGGTAAAAGAACCAGAGGCAACATGAGGAAAAAAGGTTAAGGGTAAATTTAATAGAGGTGTTCAAAATGATGAGGGGTTTGCCAAAATATCTGCTTCCAATGCAATGGAAATATTTTCTGAGTTTGGCAGATGAATTAAACACACATTCATGTGAATTCTCTTCATATATTTTCAAAAAAAATTTGACACAATGGAACACAAACTTCTGATTAAGAAATTGGAGGGAATCCCAGAGAACAGCTATTTACCAGAACTATGGTCCTTGATTAATTGGAAGTAAAGTGTAAATCCATAATCATCCCACTCTCCCAGGCAAATTGAAGTCCAGAACTCTGCCACAGGATGCTGCTGTTGTAACCAGCATGATAGCAATTGATTTAATGCCTTTGCATTCCAACGTCCAGTTTACTGATATCAAACCATCAACTAACTAGGTGATGATAAGGTACAGGAAGAGCTCAATTACATTAAAGAAAAAAGAAAGAACTTGCATTTATATAGAGCCTTTCATGACCTGGTTGAAAAGTTTTGAAGCGGCTTTAGAAAGTTAGCGAGCTAGCAATGTGGATTGGGTTAGAGAAAGAGTTTCAGGGAATACAGTTAAGATGGTAGAAGCCCAAAGGATACGGTCTTGAGGTTGCAGAGGTAGAGTCCTAGCATTTCCGTTTGCCAAACGTGATCCCGAGGCCAATTTATTCAAGTCAGTTGCTTAAGTGTAGCTATATAAAAAGTAAAAGAACCGCAAAAGAGAGGGTAGGTCCACTCGGGGGCGATAGAGAGAGTCTAATTGGGGAGGATGAAGGTATGGTGGATATATTAAATATTTTGCATCTGTTTTAACAAATCAAGGACAGCCAGCACAGGTTTTTTTTAAAGACAAAGCTGGTTTGACTGATATTTTAAGGGTTTCTTGAAGAGGTAATTGGATAAGGAATGTGGTAGATGTAGATTTTATGGATTTTCAGTAGGTATTCGATAAGGTGCCTCACGATGCTTAGTAGAAAAAAGAATCAGGCATATGGTATAAGAGAAAACGTAGCAACATGATAGAAATTTGGTTGATGGACAGGAATGTCCCATGTCCAGGCAGGTTTTTTTTTTTTTTTCACTACATCGTCATGTCAAATAGTAATAAACATCAGGCTCCTGTGGTTGAATCCTGTGATTTGACTAGCCGTAACTGTGCACCATATGATTCCACAAGCTTTGATATTTTGATTTATTTTACTGACTGAAACAAGGACATATTTGGCTCCTATATAATTACTGTTTAACGAGTTTCTTTGTTTAAACCCTGCTGTAGGTTTCGTGTTTACACACGCTGCATTATCCAGAAGCTAAGGAGCGACAGCTACATGTTACCGGCGTGTCCTGGAATGTGACTGGCTCTGTCATTGCTTGTGCATATGGCAGGTATAGTAGCTACAAATAACCAATGATAATCTGTCTATTCGTTATTGGTGGTACGACGTGCTCAATTAAGATGGATGAATCTACTGCCTGATGTGGCACTGAGTCATACAGAGTGGGAAGGAAGATTCCAGGTTCAATGTCTGATCAGGGAAAGGGGGTTTGCAATTACCTTCAGTGTTGCTGAGAGAGAGAGAGAGAAAGAAAAGTTAGCAGAGATCAGTCATCAGTTAAGGTCCCTGCTCTTGATAACTGTCTAGTCATCCCCGCTGGGAAGTGCATGTGGGGACACCGGGTGAGGGCAGGAATGGACTTGGCTGTGATTTTGCCCACAGTGGAATAGCCTGTCAGCACTGATTGCCTATATGTGAGTAATGGCCAGTGGGGGAAGCTGTTAGTTAGCGTGTTCAGGCAAGGAAGGGAGAGAGAATTTCATTAAACATTTTGAAACCCTTTTCTTTTCAGAAGGGAAAAGAAGGACAGAAAATAATTGATGATTTTGCTCAGTTGAACAGAGGTCCATTCTGGAAATTCATTCTGACAAAACTAAAGTGAGCAAAACACAGATAAAGAAAGAATGAACTTGTATTTATATAGCGTCTTTCACGACCTCAGGACATTCCAAAGCGTTTTACATCCAATTAAATACTTTTGAAGTGTAGTCATCATTGTAATGTAGGAAACAAGGCCGCCACTTTATGCAGAGCAAAATCCCACAAACAGCAATGACCAGATCATCTGTTTTTAGTGATGTTGGTTGAGGGATAAATATTGGCCAGGACACCGGGGAGAACTGCCTGGCTCTTCTTCAAAATAGTGGAATGGGATCTTTTGTATCCAGTTGAGATGGTAGACAGGACCTCGGTTTAACATCTCATACGAAGGACGGGCTCGTGTTCGGATAGACAGAATAGTGAAGCACCAATGTGTGGCTTCACGGCAGTGTAGGATGCAGGTTTAATTCCCCATGCGGCTGAACTTCCGATCCCAGCAAAATAGCTGTGGGGAAGGACCGAGCGGAGCCATTAATACTGATTGAGACTATTGCTGCCAGAGGTTCAATTCACACCAATTGTGACATATTCCATGGTTTTGTTCCTTTTTAAGGTAGATAGAGGCAGAACTAGCTTTGTGCATAAATATATATGAATTTATTGTCCTGCGTGTATATTTAAGACCAAGGATGGGGGAAAGTCTGAGATGGCTGCCTGGATCCAGCATGTCTAGCTCGCAGGAGATAGGCTTCTGTCTTCCACTTTCATAGAGTGTTTGTGTTAACTAAATTAGGAAAACATCGTTTGTTTGGGCGCTGTGACCAACACCCACTTGTGTATCAATTCAGCTCAACTAGGACTGTACGAGAAAACGTTAATCCATTCCAGGTTGCTCAAAGGTTAATGGATCATTTAAGCCTGTGGTCTGGGAGTTGAGAGAGAGAGAGAGACAGACAGACAGACAGGCTGAATCACAAAAAGTGTGGCAACCAGGATGATTGGAGTCTGTTGTGGGCTGTTGGTCAAGAGACTCGCTGCATTCACTGCTGTTAGCAGCAGCGTATAGTTTTAAGAGATCAAGTCATTTACTGTTGTTGTTTGTACAAAATGGTGTGCTGTTCTGTATTTGTCTAAATTTTAAATCTAGTTATTTAATTTGGATTCCGAGGCCAGTTCAGATGTGTGTTGATAATACCGTCTTTTGGAGTGGCTTGGAGAGAAGTAGAGTGCAGTGAGCACTAGTGATCTAGAATTGTGTGAGTCTTAAAGGGGTATAAGGTCTCTAGTGGCAGGAAAAACACAGGACTGTAGTAGGGAACATGAAGTGCAGAGAGACGGTTGCAAGAGACAACGACTCATGGAAATACCCTGAACTTGCATCATGCCAGTGGCAGGGAGTTGAGAGATTCCTGTCCTGTCACACTGCCATATGCACTTTTTTTCATGATAAATATATAACAAATTACCAAGAAATGAATGATCGTGATACTAAAGTAAACGGGATTCAGAAATTTGAATTTGTGCTTAGATCAGTTATACATTGACCCAAACTTTACTGAACTTCACTGAATTTCCCAGTTGGAACCACTTAATCATAAAATCATAGAATTGTTTCAGCACAAAAGGGGGCCATTCGGTCCATTGATCCTGTGCCGGTTCTTTGTAAGGGCAATTCAGTTAGTCCCATTCCTCTATGCCTCTGTTTATAAAGCCCAGGAGCCCGTACGCTTTTTTATCCACTTTCTCAACCTTTCCTGCCACCTTCAAAGATTTGTCCACATATACCCCCAGGTCTCCCTGTTCCTGCACCCACTTTAGAATCGTACCCTTTAGTTTATATTGCCGCTCCTCGTTCTTCTTGCCAAAATGTATCACTTCGCACTTCTCTACATTAAATTTCATCTGCCATGAGTCCGCCCATTCCACCAGCCTGTCTATGTCCTCCTGAGGTCTATTACTGTCCTCCTCATTGTTTACGACACTCTCAAGTTTTGTGTCATCTGCAGATTTTGAAATTGTGCCCTGTACACCCAAGTCCAAGTCATTAATATATGTTAAAAAAAAAATGGGTAGGAAGCACTCGTGTTTTTGTTATCTGTACATGAAAAACTACAAGAATTATTTTTACACAAAGGCTTATTAGAATATAGGATACATTAAAACAAAAGAAAAAAAATTACATTTATGTAGATCAGGACTTCCCAAAGCTCTTTAAAATCTATGAATTATTTTTGAAATGTAGTCACTTGTTATGTGGGTGAAGTTTTCACCCAGTTTGCACACTGCAAAGTCCCAGAAACAGCAGTGCGATAAATGATCACAAGGGAATTATTGAATGAGGAAGGCCATTTGGCCTATCTTAATTCATCCATCCAGACGCACCCTATTTGCATCATCCAGTTGTTTCTTAGATGATTCCAGGGTTTATGCCTCTATTACCCTATCTGGGACTCTTCCATGTTTTTAATACTCTGTGTGAAGAAGGACTTCCTGATGTCAATGCTAAATTTATAGTTTGAACCCGGGGCCCCTTGATATACTCCACTCCAAAAAGATCCAGCCTTCTCTGTAGTACCTCCTCCATTGGCACTTCCAAAGTAGCACCTTGGCATGATGCTGTTCTGCCTCTGTATATTGCCACTGCCCCACTTCGGAGTCAGTTCCCCTTTGAAGGATGAGGCTAGATAACTCGACCACTGTGATCTCCCAACATGTCATGAACTATGAGCGCTGGAAAGTTATTTAAATGAGCTGACTGCTTTACAGCTCAAGGTCCATTCAATGCAACATGGGTGCACTGAGATTCAGCCCCAGGGTTGATGTGCCCTAACTATTATCTGCCCCTCTGTGCTTTAAACTTGTCACAGCAGTGACTTTTATTACAGATTCTCCACTGAACTTGCCAACTGACTTTCCTCTGAGTCTTGTTCCTTTTGTATTACCTGAAGCATATACCTGCTAATGTCTCTACACCCATCAACAATTCAGTTGAAGATCTTGTTCGATTTTAAGCAAAGTGTTACCTCACCTAATGTAAATTTGAGTACTTTTCAAAACTGTTTCTAGGCTGTGTTCACTGTAACGTACCCATTCCCCAGTCACCTCGTCACCAATAAAGGATGTTTACTTGCTAATCATCTTGATAAGATTGGTGTTTATTTTAAATTCGAAGGCCAAATAATTTCTAGAGTTTCAGAATTATTTCTTGCTATTTATAGCTTTGAAACTATAACCAAAAGCAGAATAGATCCAGTGTTGTATATTTTAATTGGGAAAAAAAGCTTGCATTTATATCGTACCTTATCACGTCCTCAGAATGTTCTAGAGTGGTTCACAATCAGCAAATTACTTTTGAAATGTAGTCACTCGCTTGGTGGGGAAACACACAGCCAATTTGCACACTGCAAAGAACAATGTGATGAATAACAAGTTAATAATCTGTTTTTGTTGGTGTTTGTTGACGGGATGATGTTGGCAAGGATATTGGGGGAACACCCTGCTGTTCAAATAGTGCTGTGCAGAGGATGCTTCTGCCTCCCCCAACTCGTTCCTTGCACTTTGTTGAGTTACTATGGTTTGCTAATTTGCTGCTTACTTGTCAGTGGCATTGAGGACGGAATCACAGTGCACAACTGCATGATCAGATTCATTCCCAGTGTTCCAGTTGGATGAGCTCTGAGTCAAGAGGGTTGTGGGTTCAAGACCCCCTGAAGAATCTGAGAATGTAATCCAGGCTGACACTTCAGTACTGAGGGAGTGCCGCACTGTCAGAGGTGCCGTTTCTCAGGTGGGACGTTAAACTGTCTGCCTGTTCAGGTAGGTGTAAAAGATGCCATTGCACTATTTGAAGAAGAGCAGTGGAGTGCTGCCAGTGCCCTGGCCAATATTTATACATTAAAAATGGATTAGCTGGTCATTTATCTTGCTGCACACATATTGATAGCCGTGTTTGCCTCCATTACAACAGTGACTGCACTTCAAGAGAAATTTGTTGGCTGTGAAGCACTTCGGGGTGTCCTGAGGATGTGAAAGGCGCTATATGAATGCAAGTTTGTTCTTTCGTGCAGTGCTAGTTGCAAATTATCATGGGATAGAAATATCTAAGGGGCAAGGTGCTTTCTAATATATTGTTTAATTCATTTCTTTTTAAAGTGATACCTAGTTGGGTGTTGGTCTCTGGGGATTTGGGGATGGGGGGGTGGGGGAGGTTGGGGGAAGAGGGAAAGGCCCAGTTTACTATTAGTCAAGTGCTTTACCATCAGTTACACTCTTTAGTCCAAAGGATTTAAGCATCATATTCTGTCATGACCAGTGTGCTAACCGCTGTGTATGGGCCAGTGTGCTAACCGCTGTGTATGGGCCAGTGTGCTAACCGCTGTGTATGGGCCAGTGTGCTAACCGCTGTGTATGGGCCAGTGTGCTAACCGCTGTGTATGG
Organism: Heptranchias perlo; assembly: GCF_035084215.1. NCBI lineage: Eukaryota > Metazoa > Chordata > Chondrichthyes > Hexanchiformes > Hexanchidae > Heptranchias > Heptranchias perlo. Next base: position 34,334,118 of record NC_090355.1, on the reverse strand, counting down.
GCCAGTGTGCTAACCGCTGTGTATGGGCCAGTGTGCTAACCGCTGTGTATGGGCCAGTGTGCTAACCGCTGTGTATGGGCCAGTGTGCTAACCGCTGTGTATGGGCCAGTGTGCTAACCGCTGTGTATGGGCCAGTGTGCTAACCGCTGTGTATGGGCCAGTGTGCTAACCGCTGTGTATGGGCCAGTGTGCTAACCGCTGTGTATGGGCCAGTGTGCTAACCGCTGTGTATGGGCCAGTGTGCTAACCGCTGTGTATGGGCCAGTGTGAAGTAGCCAAGAAGGAGACACAATTGCTGGAGGATTTTTCCTTGTGGATTATCCTGATGACCCCCCCCCCCCCCCCCCCTCTGAATAGATGATCCAAACGAGGACTGTGGATTGTGGCTGCATTCATGATGTTACTGTTGAGAAATTCTGTGATGTCACAAGACGGGGTGGGGGCGGAGTCCTCTGCGAAATGTGTGCGCTTCCAGGCTGTCTCTAACTAGCACATCGATAACATAAAGCAGATTAACGAGGGGTGATGGAGAGCACCAGTAAATCTACCAAAATCTCCCTTTTATATGTCCTTATGTGCAACTCAGTTGATCATTTTTCTTCCTTAAGTTGCAGTGTTTGTGAATAAAAGTCACCCGTTGCCTTTAAATCGTCCCATCAAATGTGATGAATAATGTTCGAATGTTGAGCAGTTTTGCACTCCACTATTCGGTGTGAAAGTTTGTATTGGTGCACCCGCAATAATTAATAATGATTCTTACCAAAATATTATTGCAGGCTGGAGGATGGCGACTGGAGCTCGGAGAAGTCTTATGTGTGTACCTGGAATCTGGATCGGAGAGGGTTGAACCCAAAGCGACCAAATACTGTGATTGATGTTTCTAGTGCTGTCATGTGCCTGGCATTCCACCCAGTAGAACCTTCTTTGATTGCTGGTATGAATTTAGACTTTTGATTTTTAAAACTTGTATCTGTCCAGCACGCTGTAGGATCCCCGTAAGAGAGAAGGGGGAAACGAGATTGGGCGTCATTGAGTTCCTAATCTTGGGTGTTAAGAGGCAGTCGATGGAGGCCTGGTACTTTCTCTGATGGGGTAGGAGAGGCAAATACAAGTGGAGAGTCTCACACTCACTCTTGCTTCCTAATGGCTCAGAGCAGCTTTGGTGGAATCTCGGGTGCAGGCTGAAGGCCCGAGCTGAAGGTATCTCTCTTCCTGCTTGCGGAATTGTGATTTGAGATAAAGATCTTGCAATATGTCGTTACCACCACTAGAGGATACTAGTGGCAGAAAATTAGTGGTGCATGAGATCAGAGTCAGAGTATTTTGTGTGCTGCACCGTTCCACGATTCTATGTTTTGTCAACCGATTGATAAATTTAGAATTCCCAAATAAAAACGCTCCAATTTTTTTAATAGCAAAACCTGGTGGCAGGCACTACGAAGATTAAAAATAAGATTCAATAAATCAAGCCAATGATGTGATTTTTTTTTTTAAAACTTGGGAGTAGGGGAAGACTGCAAGGGGGAGGTGAGGAGTTCCACCGTTTCGCTGCCTTCACATCGTTCACCTGACGAAGGAGGTAGCCTCCGAAAGCTTGTGAATTTAAAATAAAATTGCTGGACTATAACTTGGTGTTGTAAAATTGTTTACAATTGTCAACCCCAGTCCATCACTGAGAAAGAATGTGTTGGAGTTGGAGATGGTGCAGTCTTGATTTCAATACTTTGAGGATGAGGGAGGAGGAAGAGCATTTAGGTAGGTCGGTATATAGGAGTTCAGGAGGAAAGGTCAGAGGAGCAATTACCATAGTGGTCATGATAAAAGAGAGAAAATATGAACCTTAGGAACAGGTGTAGGCCATTCTGCCCCTCAAGTCTGACCTGTGCGTTTCCAGTGTTTTCCCATTTACTGCCAGATTTCCAGCATTCACTGCTTTTGCTTTTTGTCGATCTAGTTCTATTGGGCTTCGCATGCAGTCTCTGACCTCTGATTCCATGGTAGCAGTGAAGAAAATTTTGTCCAGTTATCCTAGCTGTTCGTGCCATTTTTAGGGGATGGGGGACCTCTTGGAGCTCTGAACATTTGCGTGTATAGTAGGTTGTGATGTCATCTTGTGTCATTGAAAACCATGTTGGCTGTGTACAGGCTTAAAATATGGGGAAAAAAATGAGAATTCCTTCTTGTATGTCAAATCTGCAGATTAATACACTGCACACTATCTGCGACTGAGACAGTGAAAAGAAGAGACTTGCATTTCTATAGCGCCTTTCACTACCCCAGGACGTCCCAAAGTGCTTCACAGCCAATAAAGTACTTTTGAAGTGTAGTCACTATTGTAATGTAGCAACTGCTGCAGCCAATTTGTGCACAGCAAGGTTCCACAAACAGCAATGTGATAATATCCAGATCATTCTTTTTTAAGTGATGTTGGCTGAGGGATAAATATTGGTCAGGATACCGGGGAGATCTGCTCTGCTCTTCTTCGAAATAGTGCCATGGGATCTTTTACGCCCACCTGAAAGGGCCTCGGTTTAACGTCTCGTTTGAAAGACGGCGCCTCCGATAGTGCAGCACTCCCTCAGTACTTCACTGGAAGTGACAGCTTAGATTTTGTGCTCAAGTCTCTGGAGTGGGACTTGAACCCACAACCTTCTGATTCAGAGGCGAGAGTGCTACCCACTGAGCCACAGCTGACACCTCGATGGGTAAGCAACCCAATCCAAGGCCTTAACCGGTGCCTTTAGGCCCACCTATGTTGCACATGATTACTTGACGGAGTGACCAGCTGGCCACTTATTCTGGTCCTCTGCTCGGATCTTCCTGTTTCTGGCCATTCACAGGTTGCTGGTTGCCATTTTTCCCCCTTTTGTTTCTCCCACCTCCTCACCCTTCGTTTGGGCAAACACTTACCCCTCCATATCACAGCTGAAATCATGGACTCACTGCACAGAGATTGACAGGTGTGAACCCTACCACTCTTGTAATGCTGTGCACACAGTCCATCAGCCTCCTCCCATTCCTGGGGGAAAAGTGCCTAATGCTCTTTGCAAGAGTATTTGTTCAGGCGTTTATTATCGAAAAAGACAGAAGTGCATGATCAAGTGTGATGGAATACTCTCCACTTGCCTGGATGAGTGCAGCTGCAATAACACTCAAGAAGCTCGACACCATTCAGGACAAAGCAGTCTGCTTTATTGGCACTTCATCCACTATTCTAAACACCCACTCCCTCCACCACCAGCGTACAGTTGCTACAGCGTGTTCTATCTACAGGATGCACTGTAGCAACTCGCCAAGGTTTTTTCGGCAGCACCTCCCAAACCCGCAACCTCCACCATCTAGAAGGACAAGGACAAGGGCAGCAGGTGCATGGGAACACCGTCACCTCCAAGTTCCTTGACAAGTCACTCACCACCCTGGCTTGGACGTATATCGGCCGTTCCTTCATCGTCGCTGGGTCAAGATCCTGCAACCCCCTACCAAGCAGCACTGTGGGAGCACCTTCACCACATGGACTGCAGAGGTTCAAGATGAAGGCCCACCACCACTTTCTTAAGGGGCATCCAGAGATGGGCAATAAATGCCGGCCTTACCATCAACGACCACGTCCCTACAGTGAATTAAAGAAAATCAATATTTGTCCTGTTATGGTTAAATTGTTAGTAAATCAGGATTAATGAACTGTGGGGAGAAAAAAATAAAGATTTGCTTTCCAACTTAATGTATGTGTTGTCCTTCGTAGGTGGCCTGTACAATGGAGAGGTTTTAATATGGAACAGCAGTAAAACGGATGACCCTTTAATTGCTAGATCAGGGATGTCCGAGGATACCCATCATGAGCCTGTTTATCAGGTAAACGCCTTGGTTCAGATTATTCCAATCCTTCTGTTCTTCCCTCGCCTCGCTTAACATCCTTTTTACCTTGTTCGGATCTGCAGGGAGATCAATGCTGATATAAGTTCTGTGTGCCACCCATTTTTCCCTCCTTTTCCCCCCCCCCCCACCACATCCCCATTTATATTGTCATCGCTCTTCGTGTGGCCCCATTGGGAGGTTATTTGTGTGGCGGGAACTCAATGCTGTGACACAATTGTGCACTGCAATGCGCGCACGCAAAGCGGGTGGTCCTGCAACTCACTCGGAGGTAGTGGGTCAGGCGGAGGTCATTCAGGCCCTCGAGCCTGCACTCCACTGCCAATATGTAACGAAGGAGCACTGAGGGAAAATTTGGCAAGTTCTCAGCAGAGTAGCACTGGCAGGCTGAAGATCTAGTCTAGTTCACTTCCGGCAGTGTCTGAGCCAATGAGGAAATCCCCAGCCTGTAGACTCTGCCTCAACAGCTAAACCAATGTAAAGGCAAAATAAAAACGGAAAATGCTGGAAACACTCAGCAGGTCAGGCAGCATCTGTGGAGAGAGACAGTTAATGTTTCACGTCAATGACCTTTCTTCAGAACTGGAAGAAGTTAGAGATTTATCAGTTCTTAAGCAAGAGAACAAAAGGGAAGGTCTGTGATAGGGAGGAGGGCAGGAGTGATTAAATAACAAAAGGGGTGATGGTGCACGGTAAAAGGGACAGAATGGTTCTGCTGTTACCATTTACACCTCCTCTAGACCCATCTTTTTTGTTTCTTTAATTGTCCCTTTTACCATGCGCCATCATCCCTTTTGTTATTTAATCACTCCAGCCCTCCACCCTATCACAGATCTTTCCCTTTTGTTCTTCCACCCCCCCTCCCTCCCGACCCCTGCACCCTTTCTCCCTGCCCCGTACTTGTTTATAAACCATTACATCTCTGAACATCTTCCCGTTCTGACGAAAGGCCATTGAAACATTAACTCTGTTTTTCTCTCTCCACAGATGCTCTGAGTATTTTTCCAGCATTTTCTGTTTTTATTTCAGATTTCCAGCATCTGCTGAATTTTGCTTTTGCAAATATAAAAACCAACATTGTTTTTGTTTATTAAAAAAACAGACTGCCAAGGTAACAGCCTCAGATAAAGAAAAATCTTGCCTGGTTTGAGACTGGGGGCTTGCTGCAGAATTGTTAGGGCTGAACCTGTGAATCTTCCCACTCTGAAATAACGTCACTGACTTGGAGTAACTGAAAAAGTCAAATTGTATTTTTATTAAATGGGATTCCGAGAGTTTTATCTGTTTTTGTGGAATGCATTCTGCAATTCTGTCTTTTTTCCCCATATACTGCAGCCAGTGTCCTTCCTGGTAGTTTAGAAATGTGCTTGGGCATTGGCCCCTTCCTTCATAGAAGCATAGAAATTTACAGCACAGAAGGAAGCCATTCAGCCCATCTTGTCTTTGCCGGCCTAATCCCACTTTCCAGTTCTAGGTCCGTGCCATGTAGGTAACGGCACTTCAAGTGCATATCCAAGTACTTTTTAAATGCGATGAGGGTTTCTGCTTCTACCACCCTTTCAGGCAGTGAGTTCCAGACCCCCACCACTCTCTGGGTGAAAACATTTCTCAACTCCCCCTTAATCCTTCTACGAATTACTTTAAATCTACACCCCCTGGTTATCAACCTCTCTGCTAAGGGAAATAGGTCCTTCCTAGCCACTCTATCTAACCCCCTCATAATTTTATACACCTCAATTGAATCTCCCCTCAGCCTCCTCTGTACCAAAGAAAACAACCCCAGCCTATCCAATCTTTCCTCATAGCTAAAATTCTCCAGTCTTGGCGAGGTGAGAGTGACTGCCCTTGACATCAAGGCAGCATTTGACCGAGTGTGGCACCAAGGAGCCCTAGTAAAATTGAAGTCAATGGGAATCAGGGGGAAAACTCTCCAGTGGCTGGAGTCATACATAGCGCAAAGGAAGATGGTAGTGGTTGTTGGAGGCCAATCATCTCGGCCCCAGGACGTTGCTGCAGGAGTTCTTCAAGGCAGTGTCCTAGGCCCAACCATCTTCAGCTGCTTCATCAATGACCTTCCCTCCATCATAAGGTCAGAAATGGGGATGTTTGCTGATAATTGCACAGTGTTCAGTTCCATTCGCAACCCCTCAAATAATGAAGCAGTCTGAGCCCGCATGCAGCAAGACCTGGACAACATCCAGGCTTGGGCTCATAACTGGCGCCAGATAAGTGCCAGGCAATGACCATCTCCAACAAGAGAGAGTCTAACCACCTTCCCTTGACATTCAACGGCATTACCATCGCCGAATCCCCCACCATCAACATCCTGGGGGTCACCATTGACCAGAAGCTTAACTGGACCAGCCATATAAATACTGTGGCTACGAGAGCAGGTCAGAGGTTGGGTATTCTGCGGCGAGTGACTCACCTCCTGACTCCCCAAAGCCTTTCCACCATCTACAAGGCGCAAGTCAGGAGTGTGATGGAATACTCTCCACTTGCTTGGATGAGTGCAGCTCCAACAACACTCAAGAAGCTCGACACCATCCAAGATAAAGCAGCCCGCTTGATTGGCACCCCATCCACCACCCTAAACGTTCACTCCCTTCACCACCGGTGCACTGTGGCTGCAGTGTGTACCATCCACAGGATGCACTGCAGCAACTCGCCAAGGCTTCTTCGACAGCACCTCCCAAACCCGCGACCTCTACCACCTAGAAGGACAAGAGCAGCAGGCACATGGGAACAACACCACCTGCACGTTCCCCTCCAAGTCACACACCATCCCGACTTGGAAATATATCGCCGTTCCTTCATCGTCGCTGGGTCAAAATCCTGGAACTCCCTTCCTAACAGCACTGTGGGAGAACCGTCACCACACGGACTGCAGCGGTTCAAGAAGGCAGCTCACCACCACCTTCTCAAGGGCAATTAGGGATGGGCAATAAATGACGGCCTCACCAGCGACGCCCACATCCCATGAATGAATAAAAAAAAACATCCTCGTAAATCTCCTCTGTACCCTCTCTGGTGCAATCGCACCTTTCCTGTAACGTGGTGACCAGATCTGTACGCAGTACTCTAGCTGTGGCCTAACTAATGTTTTATACAGTTCTAGCCTAACCTCCCTGCACCCAGAACTGTGTTCCCCCAACCCCTCCTATCCTGAATGCAGCGACTGGTGTTTTCCCACCTCTCTGTGCTCATCAGCCTACAGTTCCATGACCGTTCATTTTAATCGGAGGAAACTCACAGGTGGAAAGCACAGAAAAATCCCCGGCCCGTGAACCGTGCTGGAGTGTGGTTTTGTGAGTGCCGGCAGCTCTTTGCCACTTCATTGAAATGGGGGCTTTAGAAATTGAATAATGGCCCAACCCTATCTTCACCCAGTATCCATGTGTGCATTTTCCAGTCAGTCACCCTTTAGTTGATTAATTTCTCCCCCCTCAATAGCACAGTCCCAATCAAAGCACCCCCTCCTCCCCCCTCCCTACTACCACTTTTGTGCTCTGAGACAACGTGTTAATCTGTACTTATCCGTCAACCATGACCCATGTCGCTAGCTACCGTCAGCTAACACACGGGGCCATCAACACTCGTTAACACTATGGCAGCATTGGTGGGGCTTTGGGCCGGTGTTATTCTCAGAATTGCGCGCTCCGCGATCTGCTTGTGCTAAGTGTGTGTTACTAACGCCCGTAATCAATAGTATTACCAGTTTCGTCACTAAATCAGTTCTAAATAAGTTCACTGATAGAAGAGAGGGAAAAATAGTTTATAAAGTCAATTTAATATATCAGCCATTCCAAAAGGATATGACTGTATGATGTAAAGCCCCGTGCGGTGTGATACTGAGCCGTACGGATCAGGAATGTCTGTGCTGTGCCAGCTGATTTCCACTTTTTAAAAATAATTTGTTCTTTGGACGTGGTTAGTGTTGGTAAGGGCATCCCATACGGCAATAAGAGCCAATTAACTTTGGCCTAAGTGTCCTTGAGGGTGGGTGGCAAGTCCAGCTGGTCTGCCTGCTGCTGACTTGTTATCCAGTCTCCCCTCCCCTCCCTGTGTCTGGGTGCTGGGTGAAGAGTGAGGACCCTTACTCTCTACCTGAACTTACCAGGCTCAGTAACGAAAAATGTGTGCAATGCGCTGAATGGTTGTGGGCAGAACTAATTGGATTTGGCAGGCGGAAGGGAACCCTCGCAGCCCGAGAGCGCAGTGGTCAAAGTCACCTGTGCCACTGCAACCTTGGTACGCTGTTCATCTTCAATCTTTCTACAGCTTCTAATAACAACAACTTGCATTTATATAGCACCTTTTTAATGTAGTCAAACATCCCAACGCACTTCACGTGAGTGATTATCAAACAAAGTATTGACACCGAGCCACATCAGGAGATATTAGGACAGGTGACCAAAAGCTTGGTCAAAGAGGTAGGTTTTAAGGAGCGTCTTAAAGGAGGAGGGAGAGATAGAGAGGCTTATGGAGGAAATTGTAGAGCGAAGGGCCCAGGCAGCTGAAGGCACAGCCGCCAATGGTGGAGCGATGAAAATCTGGGATGTGCAAGAGGCCAGAATTGGAGGTGTGGAGAGTTCTCGGAGGGTTGTAGGACTGGAGGTGGTTACAGAGATAGTGAGGAACGAGGCCATGGAGGGATTTGAAAACAAGGATGCAAATTTTAAAATTGAGGCGTTGCCGGACCGGAAGCCAGTGTAGGTCAGCGAGCACAGGGGTGATGGGTGAACGGGACTTGGCATCAGTTAGGATACGGGCAGCAGAGTTTTGGATGAGTTCAAGTTTACGGATGGTGGAAGTTGGGAAGCCGGCCAGGAGATCACTGGAATAGTCGAGTGTGGAGGTAACAAAGGCCTGGATGAGGATTTCGGCAGCAGATGGGCTGAAGCCGGGGCGGAGATGGAAGATCAGTTTTAACATGTTGATCGTTCCATCCTCCACCCAACACAGCCGGTACATCTCCTCCAGTGGCTTCTCCCCCCACCTTCTGGTGTGCCCCAACGCTCTATCCAGTGCTCCCGCTATTCCTTATCTGCTGGTTGCTCCTGGCGGTGCTGCTTCTCACAGAGGGAGAACCCGTCGGCCCTCACTCTCTGGGTACCTGCACAGAGTGTGCTATTGTGGATGAGGGGGGAGGGCTGCTATTCATCCGTGAATCTATGTCCCAGCAGACACGTCCAATTAGTTCTGCCCATGATCCTTTCAGCACATTGTGCGTGATTGAGCCTGGGAAGTAGTATTGACAGGCTAGCATGGAGTAGGGGTGTCATCGCTCCCCACCCAGCGTCCAAACACAGGGCAGGGGAGGGAGAAGATTGTCTCCAATCCTATCAGCAGCAGTAATAAGTTGCAACCTTCAGGAGAAGAAGAGGAACTTGCATTTATATAGCGTTTTTCACATCCTCAGGACGTCCCAAAGCGGTTTATAGCTAATGAAGTACTTTTTGAAGTGTAGTCACTGTTGTAATGTACGAAACGCAGCAGCCAATTTGCACACAGCGAGGTCCCACAAACAGCAATGTGATGATGACCAGATCATTTGGATTTTTTAGCTGTTAATTGAGGGATAAATATTGGCCGGGACACCTGGGAGAACCCCCCCCAGCTCTTCGAATAGTACTGTCGGATCTTTTATGCCCACCTGAGAGGGCAGACGGGGCCTCGGTTTAATGTCTCATCTGAAAGATGGCACCTCCGACAGTGCAGCACTTCTGACAGTACAGCACTGATGTGTCAGCCTAGATTTTGTGCTCAAGTCCCTGGAGTGGGGACTTGAACCCACAACCTTCTGACTGAGGTGAGAGTGTTACCCACTGAGCCATAGCTGACACCAAGAAGAAGGAAGAAACATTGGAGAAAGGAAATAAAAAGTCTTAACTTGAGTGGAAATATTTGAGTTCCAATACAAAAAATCCATGATTTTTTTCCCCCCCCAAAACAGGTGCAGTGGATCCAGAGTCCGAGTCGCAGTAATCGGCTTCACGTTCTGAGTGCTAGCACTGACGGGAAGATTCTGATCTGGCAGATGGATGGGAGAGGCCAGTTGGTACTGCAGGATGGGTTCGCCCTGATCGTTCAGCAGATGCCACGCAATGTCAGACTCAACAAGGTGAGCAGCCTTTGTAACGTCGTTTAAGGCTTCAGATACTCTCATAAAGCGGGTACAGTATCGCGTTGTTGGCAGGACCTATAGCCTTAATAAATGTTATACAAATGTAAGTTATCTCAACATCAATTTGCATTCATATAGCATTTACTAAGGCTATAGGTCCTTCCACCATCCTGATGGAGGCAGTTTGTGGTATAGCTGATGAGGAAACTCTTGAGACTCGGTACAACGGCTACCTAGAGATCGTGCGCGTGTTTCCAAGGTTTGGCATCTGTCTTAATTGGCTTGCAGAAGGGTGAGCAGCTCCCCCCACCTCCGACCGGTGAAAGTGTTCAATGGGGCCAGGTGTGTCTCTGTGCTTCGTTCAGGTGAATGGTGGCAACATTCTCGCATGGTTTATGGTAAGTTATGATGTTCGTGAGAATCTCTTAGTATCTGCTATTTACCCATGTTTGTTCGTTGTTTATTGATTCTTTTCTTGGAGGAGGCAAGTTGGGTCAGATCGTCCCCAAGGTGATGTACCTGGAGACGGAAGACTGGAACCTAGTCAGCCCTCTGTGGCAGACTAAGAAACCTGAGCAAAGCAGGTGAACAGCTCTCCAGGACTCTATTGATGGTTAACTAGCCATCATCATAGAAATTCACGGCACAGGAGGAGGCCATTCGGCCCATCGTGTCTGTGCTGGTCGAAAAAGAGCCACCCAGCCTAATTCCACTTTCCAGCTCTTGGTCTGTAGCCTTGTAGGTTACGGCACCTCGAGTGCACATCCACGTACTTTTTAAATCCGATGAGGGTTTCTGCCTCTACCACCCTTTCAGGCGGTGAGTTCCAGACCCCCACCACCCTCTAGGTGAAAATATTTCTCCTCAACTCCCCTCTAATCCTTCAACCAATTACTTTAAATCTATGCCCCCTGGTTATTGACCTCCCTGCTAAGGGAAATGGGTCCTTCCTATCCACTCTATCTCGGCCCCTCATAATTTTATACACCTCAATTAAATCTCCCCTCAGCCTCCTTTGTTCCAAAGAAAACTATGTTTGTCCCATCCAATATTTCACACTCCACCTCCTCCTTAACTACAATGTCTGCATCGTCCCCCTCTTTTGTGAAGACAGACGCAAAGTATTCATTAAGAACCATGCCCACGTCTTCCGCCTTATCACATCATCCTGGCTCATCACACTTGGAGTACTGTGCACAGTTCTGGTCTCCATATTATAAAAAGGATATAGAGGCATTGGAGAGGGTGCAAAAAAGATTCACAAGAATGATACCAGAACTGAGGGTATATTTATCAGGAAAGGCTGAACAGGCTGGGGCTCTTTTCTCTAGAAAAAGAGAAGGCTGAGGCGTGACCTGATAGTGGTCTTTAAGATAATGATAGGATTTTTGATAGGGAAGATGTTTCCACTTGTGAGGGTGTCCAAAACTAGGGCCCATAAATATGATAGTCACTAATAAATCCAATTGGAAATTCAGGAGAAACTTCTTTGCCCAAAGAGTGGTGAGAATGTGGAACTCGTTACCACAAGGAGTGGTCGAAGCGAATAGCACAGAGGCATTTAAGGGGAAGCTAGATAAACACAGGAGGGAGAAAGGAATAGAAGGATATGCTGATAGGGTTAGATGAAGTAGAGAGGGTGGAGGCTTGTGTGGAGCATAAACGCTGGCATAGACCAGTTGGGCCGAATGGCCTGTTTCTGTGCTGTCGTTTCAATGTAACGATGTAATGGGTGCTGTAGGGGTAGACCTGTCACTGGCGGCCGAGACATTACCCACTCAGCTCCAGATAATCCTACAAACCAAGGGTGGGTGGTCCTGCCTAGACAAGCAATGATGAGCTAGTCCTGGTAAGCTGCATGGCTTTAGCTAGTTGAACTCGAGCAGTATTCCTGTGTACACTCGGAGGTCTCTTAAACCTTGCCTCTTGCCAACCAGTAGCTAAGCTCTCTGTACTTGGTTAAATGGGTGTGTCCTGTGTCGGGCAAATAGAAAATTTACCTTAGTGAATTTATCATAGCTTGTTTGGAGACTCTTCAATAAGGTGATAGGTTTCCATGCATAACAGTACCTGGCTGTCCAATAAGGAGTTATTAGCTGCCATGGTCCTCATATTGGAGTTTGAATTCATTCTGAAATTGGCCGCAGTCCAACCTACTGTGTGGTATGTAGCCTGCCCGCTGGAGTAGCTCCACTAATCTGGAACCCAGCGACCTCACTGTGGCTCAGTGGGTAGCACTCTCGCCTCTGAGTCAGAAGGTTGTGGGTTCAAGTCCCACTCCAGAGACTTGAGCACAAAATCCAGGCTGATACTCCCAGTGCAGTACTGAGGGAGTGCTGCACTGTCTTTTGGATGAGATGTTAAACCAAGGCCCCGTCTCCCATCTTAGGTGGACGTAAAAGATCCAATGCCAATATTTCAAAGTGCAGGGGAGTTCTCCCCGGTGAACTGGCCCTCAACTAACAGCACTAAAACAGATGATCTGGTCATTATCACAATGCTTTTTGTGGGAGCTTGCTGTACGCAAATTGGCTGTCACGTTTCCTACTTTACAACAGTGACTACACTTCAAAAGTAATTTTAACGGGGAGCCGGGAAGAGGGTGGGGAGGAATTCCTGACTGGAAACCCAGTTGTTTCCTGAACATCCATACGATTTTGACGTAAGGATGTCGTTCATTTTTTTTTCTGTACGTTTCCCGCCCGACAGGCGAGCCAGATTAACAGCCAGCGATTGGATGCCAGCAGTTTTAGTTTTAGATGGCGGGGGGGGGGGGGGGGAGGAATGTCAGGGTCGAGGGCCATCGGGGGGGCCAGGGGTTATCAGGGAATCAGTCATCCGGGGGGGGTCAGGGGTCATCGGTGGGGCGGGGTTCGGAGATCGCAATGGGGTGGGGTTGGACCTGGGGAAGGGGTCGGCCAGTTGCAGCAGGATGGCTTGATGGACCGGGGGAAAACACTCCTGCTCCTCCTGGCCCACAAGCAGTTCAATAAAGGCACTTTACCTGCAGGTTCGGGCCTTCTCGCCACCTCTTGCGTGGCGTGAAGCAGAAGGCCTGGGAATCCTGGCCTCCAGGAGTTAAAAATTAAAAAAAAACTGTCAAAATGGAGGCCCACAGCCTCCTTAAAAGCTTTTAGTGACCGACCCGCCTCCTGAGAGCCGGTTAGTTGCCTGCCCCTTGACCTGCCTCCTGTAAGTGGGCAGTTTGGAGACGGGCTTTACTTTTTTACGATTCTTACCTTCCCACCCGCCCCCAACCCATCTGCTCGTGGGGTTTAAAATTTACCCCATTGGCTGTAAAGCACTTTGGGAGGTCCTGAGATCGTGAAATGCGATATATACATGCAAATTCCTTGCTTCTTTCTAACCACCTTCAGCAATTCTGAGCCCGTGTTAAGCTACATCTCGTACAAGCTGGAGCTCGTCAGTTTATGTCTCTAACTCATCCACAGGCTCGTGGGGACACTCTGTTTGGTGTGACCGCTCTATCCTTCTCTCACTTGGACAAGACTGTGTTCGTTGCGGGCGTGGAAGGTGGTTATGTGTTGAAGTGTTCGACGGAGGTTCTGACCCGCGCTGCACTGAGCTCCGGTTCTGTTCCATTGAAAGCTCCAGCCCAGTTCACCTTCTCCCCGCACTGTGGTCCTGTCCATGCTGTTGACTGCTCACCATTCCACAGGTCAGTATATGAACAATGACAGACAGGAAAAGACCGTCTGGTCCATCCATCCTGTCCCACACAATTGCGATAACTTGTGTATCGCAATACATAACACTCCCTTTGGCTGTGAAAAGCTTTTGGACGTCCTGAGGTTGTGAAAGGTGCTGTCTTTCTTTTTAATTCTTCCAGTGTCCTGGCCAACATTCATCCCTCGACCATCTCCGCTAAAACAGATTACTGCTCATTCATTTCGTTGCTGTTTGTGGGGGTCTTGCTGTGTGCAAATTGGCTGCTGTGTTGCCTACAAAATGACAGTGGCCGTTCCTCAGAAATTGGCTGCGAAGCATTTTGGGACACCCTGAGGTCATGGAAGGTGCTCTATAAATACAAGCCCTTTCTTTCAGGGTGAATAGACAGTTTAGATTTAGCTCCTTCACTCACAGGGTGGTGAATTTATGGAGACAGCAGAGGCAGATGCTGTGGTAAGAGGGAATTGTGCAGCTTATTGGTGATAGAAGTGATGGAGGGATACAAGGCCCTGTGGAATGAGCCCAGTAGCAGATGACAACAGCTTGATACAACAGGGGAGTGGGGCTAACTGGATAGCTGTTTCAAAGAGCCAGCACAGGCACGATGGGCAGAATGGTCTCCTTCTGTGCTGTATCATAGTATGATTCTACCCACATTTTTTGTGAAGTAGTGAAGTATATACAGTTCAGTTACCTGATACAGACCAGGTTGCTGAACCAAGACTGCAACTCTGCGAACAGGCACGTTTAAGTAAGTTTGGATATTGTCCACTGCATAAATTTCTCAATGTAGCTCTCTTATCTCCTCACAGGAACCTTTTCCTCACTGCTGGCACTGATGGGCATGTCCACCTTTATTCCATGTTGCAGGCCGAACCAATTCTTTCTCTTCAGCTAGCTCAAACTTATCTCTTCAGTGTTTGCTGGTCTTCAGTCCGACCTCTAGTCTTTGCAGCAGCCACGGGAGAGGGTAAGTTGTGTGACTGGGTCAAACTTTAAGCTGTTAGCTTTGGATTCGGTGGGTAAATTTCAAGGAGCCGAGTTCTAGATTAAGAATCAGAACCTCCAGCGTTCTGGATTACTCCCAGTGCCACATGCTGGAGCAGACAGGTGCTATATAAGTGCAAGTCATTTTTTTGCACCATGTCCCGTTCACCCATCACCCCTGTGCTCGCTGACCTACATTGGCTCCCGATCCGGCAATGCCTTGACTTTAAAATTCTCATCCTTGTGTCCAAGTCCCTCCATGGCCACATCCCTCCCTATCTCTTTAACCTTCTCCAGCCCTACGACCCTTCGAGATCTCTGCGCTCCTCAATTTCTGGTTTCTTGCACACCTCCGATTTTCATCGCTCCACTATTGGCGGCCGTGCCTTCAGCTGCCTAGGTCCTAAGCTCTGGAATTCCCTTTCTCTCCTCCTTTTAAGTCGCTCCTTAAAACCTACCTCTTTGACCTCACCCATCCTAATACCTCCTTTTGTGTCTCGGTATCGAATTTTGTTTGATAATCGCTCCTGTGAAGCGTCTTGGTGTTAATTGTATCCATGTGGTTATATCAATTAGTGTTAATTGTATTCGGGTAGTGGCTATCAATTGGGGACTCGCTTGTATCCATTTATAAGAGGGAGCTTGTCTAGGGGTGTGCACGATGAGTAAGGGGAATCTCTGAATAAAGGCTTGGAAACAACTGAAGACCAGGCTCTAGTATTCTATCCTTCACCACCTGGCTATCCGACTTTTTACACTTGGGATGTTTTAGTACGTTAAAGGCGCTATATAAATGCAAGTCGTTGTTTATTCATCAGATTGTGGGTTACTGCCGGTGAGCTCCATAAACTTTACCATGGACCTGAGCTGTTGAGAATCTGGGCTAACATCAGTGGAAATTTACATTCTATCCAGTTTGAAATGTAAAAAAAATTAAGAATTAAGAAAGTTTTGTGTTTGAAACATTTTGTTTTTTCAATTTCTCGATGCCTGAAATGGTTATGGGAACGTTTATCATTTTATTGTGTAGAGGGATTTTTCGCCCTTGAAGATTGAGAGCCACTTTCCTTTTATTCCTACAGGAACTGTGTTGATTTTTGACCTTGGGCAGAGCTGTCTTTGTCCTGCAGTTTCTATTGAGCAGAATGCAGATAGGAAACCAGTTTACTGCCTGGCATTTAACCCAAAGCAACCCCAGCTTCTTGCAGCTGGTAATGCAGAAGGAAGTGTGAAAATCTGGCAGCTGAGTGCTGAACTGACAAAGCAAGGTCCAAGGGAGATGATTCTACTCGAGCAACTCGCTAATGAAGTAGCAGATTAACCAAAGACCTAGGGAGATTGACTTGCCGGAGAATCTAATATCTGATGAAGTGCAGCTGGAGGATATTTTCCACGTACCTCTTCAGTGTTTGCAGGTTGTACAATACAAACTGATTCAGTGTATATATATATAAAAAAAATAATATTCCAAATAAGATATCAGTCTGCTGAAAGTTTGTTTAACGCTAGCATTTAAAATGCTTTTATTTACATACAAAAAAATATTTAAAGATTATGGGGCTGAAATTGTTGGCACACCTCTGCTCTAACTCCAGCAGGAATACACTGGACGACCATCAGGTGAGTGCTCGTCTTAAATTGGAGTTCACATTCGGCCTTGTAAGAGGCAGAGGATCCACCCACCCCTTAATGAGGCCAGTAACGTGGATGGGGTGGTGTGAGGGACTCCTTATGTTGGGGAAACCTGTGATGTCAGTCTCACAAGTCAGGGCATACATGGAGGCTGGTAGGCCCAGTGAATAGAGGGATACGGTAATTTTGCAGTTGGGATTTTTTTATTCATTCGTGGGATGTGGGCGTTGCTGGCAAAGCCAGCATTTATTGCCCATCCCTAATTGCCCTTGAGAAGTTGGTGGTGAGCCGTCTTCCTGAACCGCTGCAGTCCACGTGGTGAAGGTACTCCTAAGTGCTGTTAGGAAGGGAGTTCCAGGATTTTGACCCAGTGATGATGAAGGAACGGACGATTTATATTTCCAAGTCAGGATGGTGTGTGACTTGGAGGGGAACGTGCAGGTGGTGGTGTTCCCATGTGCCTGCTGCCCTTGTCCTTCTAGGTGGTAAAAGTCGTGGGTTTGGGAGGTGCTGTCGAAGAAGCCTTGGTGAGTTGCTGCAGTTCATCTTGTAGATGGTATCTACTGCAGCCACGATGCGCCAGTGGTGGAGGGAATGAATGTTTTAGGTGGTGGATGGGGTGCCAATCAAGCGGGCTGCTTGGTCCTGGATGGTGTCTAGCTTCTTGAGTGTTGTTGGAGCTGCAGTCATCCAGGCAAGTGGAGAGCATTCCACCACACTCCTGACTTGTACCTTGTAGATGGTGGAAAGGCTTTGGGGAGTCAGGAGGTGAGTCACTTGCCACAGAATACCCAGCCTCTGACCTGTTCTTGTAGCCACAGTATTTATGTGGCTGGTCCAGTTAAGTGACCCCCCAGGCTGTTGATGGTGGGGGATTTGGTGATGGTAATCCCGTTGAATGTCAAGGGGAGATGGTTATTGCCTAGCACGAATGTTACTTGCCACTTAGATTTGCAGACCATCTTGAGGGTCTGGGCCAGAAATGTCTGGACCCTGAAGATCTACATTTTTTTTGTGTGAGGGGAATGGGGTATATGCCCCGTTTCCCCCCCCCCCCCCCACCACCAAACGCCTTGCGTTTCATAGTCTGCTAATGGGGTGACATCCCACATGGCAGAGATCACTT
Organism: Heptranchias perlo; assembly: GCF_035084215.1. Taxonomy (NCBI): domain Eukaryota; kingdom Metazoa; phylum Chordata; class Chondrichthyes; order Hexanchiformes; family Hexanchidae; genus Heptranchias; species Heptranchias perlo. The sequence continues at coordinate 34,316,683 of NC_090355.1, read as the reverse complement.
GGAGCGTATCCCTAAAGATTTTCAGGGCCTGATTTGTCAGGTTTTTTTAAAATTCTTTAGTCATCTGAGAATTAAACAGAGCTGGTATTATTTATCCTCAAATACTGCATTGTATCGAGCTATTAGAGGGTGTAGAGATATTGTTTGCCTTGAAGAAAGATCTGCCTTAAACTATGTCTTCAGATCTCCCATTGCACCTCTCCTGCTAGTGGATACGCAGCTTTATAAAGCCAAGAGTGTTATACCATGTAACTCATGTATTCTGCTGCTGAAGTATAGCGGGGGGTGTGTGTGTGTGTGGTTACAAGGTGTAATCAACATTCGGGTCACAGTGGTGGTCTTTTTTTAAAAAAAAGTTTATTCAACAGTTAAGAGTTTGTGACAAACAGAAGTTGAGATGAATTGGAGTTTAATTGTCGTCTGGTCAGGTAATTTTGGCGATTGGGAAGCATTGGTTGGTTTTTATACATAGTACCAGTCTGATGCAGATGATGAGGGTAAAACAAGGGTCAGATTTTACAGACTTCATTGAGTCAGGGCCCTGCACAGTTATTTGGACAGGGGCAGAAGACAGGATAAATACAAATCATAAAATGAATAGACAAAGTGAAGAAAAAAATGTTGAGGAAATAAAAAAAAAATTACCTGATAAATCCAAAATTTTTTTTTGGATAGGCAAATACCTAACGGTATTTATTTTGTGAAGTGCCCATTTTCCTTTTCAGTTGCAGCAAAAATAATAGGTCAAGATATTTTAAGTCAGTACAAGCCAATTGTGGATGAAAGATAATGGCAACTGGAGCTGACGAGGAGGTTCACGATGCTCGAATGCTGGGGTTTTCCTGCATGCAGCTGGAGCCACTCAATTGCAGTGTTGTCTTATCCACAAATGCAACCAACAGGCCTCTTCTCAATGACTGAAGGAACAATGTGAGGATCCTCCTTGGTACCTGTATCCTCCTTAGAAAGATAGTGTTGGGATCCATCCCTCTCTTCATAGCGAGCAGTCGTTTCCACTCTAGTCCAGCAGCTTGATCTCTGTTGGGAAAACCTGTAGATGCCATGAGCCTAGTCCTAACCTGGGCTCTGGGTATCCCCATTGGCCCTCAGGTGGCTGAGGGTGCTATAGGACCCTTGGAACATCAGTTGCAATGCCATCCTCGTGCCATAGTGTCTGCTGAATGCTGCGGTACAAGAATTGTACAGCACAGAAGGAGGCCATTCGGCCTGTGGCATCTCTTTCAAAGAGTTATCCAATTAATGCCACTCCTAATCTTTCCCCACAACCCTGCAAAATTTTTCCTTTAAGTATTTATCCAATTTCTTTTTGAAAGTTACTATTGAAGGTGCTTCCACCATCCTTTCAGGCAGTGCATTCAAGGATTTAGTTTTTTTTTCTGTAACTGGTTCACTATTTTGGCAGAAGTTTAAACAATGGATCAAAAACAAGTGAGGGTAGTGGGGCTGGAATAGCAGCATAGAATCACCCCTACCCCATAATAACTAAACAACAGTCATATTCCAGTTTGAATCAGTAGTGTTTATTTCATAGAGCACACTGCATTAACGATTATAGAAGTAGGTAAAAAAAAAATTTCCAAGCTAAGCACAAGCAAACCAGTTTATCAAAGTCTAACAGAGAATGGTTTATAGTTGCACGGAGATTAGACACAGACATGCAGAGCTAACGTTAGCAGATACATCTAGATTTTGGGAGCTTTTAGTTCACAAACAGCGATCGTGTGAATTCCACGTAGTCGAAGGCCGAAGGAATCTCTCTGCCTTTGCTATCCGTGTACGGCTTCATGTGCGAGAGGCAGTAATCAGCCTGCTCCCTCGACAGGTTCTAGAAATAAGGCAGAAGAATTTCAATATGTTAGCTCAAGTCAGTGAGAGTCAAATGGTTAGGCTTTGATTTTACTAAATCAGTAGAAGGTAATCATAAATTGAGGCCATTCTCAGCCAGCTCGTTGTAATGTTTTGGTCTGTACAATCTTTAACTTGTTCAATTTGGCAATTTAGACATTATATGCAGCAGCATTATTACAGTAGATGCTTCTCTGCTGGTCCCAGGTAAGTAAATCTAAAGGAGGGTTAATACAGCAGCAACTTGCATTTATATAGTGCCATTTAACGTAATAAAACGTCCCATCACTGAGCCACATGAGGAACTATTCAGTCAAGTGACCACAAGCTTGGTCAAAGAGGCCTCACAGTGGGGTAAATGGTGCTCATTGGGCAAATGCTGCCTATATTCAGGATGTCAATTAAATGATGGCATAGTTTATAGTGAACTGTAGTGCTGTTTATTACACTACAAGAAGCTGATTTTATATGGGCACTATCTTAATCTCAAATCTGACTAGTCAGCAGTGAATTGGATTCTAGTGTTCACACTAAATCCCACTGCCTTGTGCTGGTAGCAGACTTGTAGATCCCATGCACTTACTGCAGGTACAGCAAGCAATTAGGAAGGCAAATGGTATATTGGCTTTTATTGCAAGGGGGTTGGAGTACAAGAGTAAGGAAGTCTTGCTGCAATTGTACAGGGCTTTGGTGAGACTACACCTGGAGTACTGTTTTGGTCTCCTTACCTAAGGAAGGATACACTTACCTTAGAGGCAGTACAACAAAGGTTCACTAGATTGATTCCTGGCATGAGAGAGTAGTCCTATGAGGAGAGATTGAGTAGAATGGGCCTATACTCTATGGAGTTTAGAAGAATGAGAGGTGATCTCATTGAAACATATAAAATTCTAAGAGGGCTTCATAGGGTAGATGCTGAGAGGCTGTTTCCCCTGGCTGGAGAGTCTAGAACTAGAAGGCATAATCCCAAGATAAGGGGTCAACCATTTAGGACTGAGATGAGGAATAATTTCTTCACTCAGAGGGTTGTGAATCTTTAGAATTCTCTATCCCAGAGGGCTATGAATACTCAATCGTTGAGTATATTCAAAACTGAGACCGATAGATTTTTGGGCTCCAAGGGAATCGAGGGATATGGGGATCGGGCGGGAAAGTGGAGTTGAGGTAGATGATCAGCCATGATCTGATTGAATGGCGGAACAGGCTCAAGGGGCCATATGGTCTACTCCTGCTCCTATTTCTTATGTTCTTATCCAATGGTAGACAAAGCATCTCCTCTAATGGATTCTCTTCCTGCCCCTGTATTATTACCTCTAGTCCCCCAAGGATCTATCCCTGGCTCCTCCACTTCCTCATCTACATGTTGCCCCTTAGCACATCATCTGCAGACATGGGGTCAGCTTCTACACGTATGTGATGACACCTCTCTTACTCCCTCCACCGCCTCACGTTGTCAGACTGCTTATCCAACAGCCAGTCTTGGATGAGCCTCAATTTCCTGCAGCTGAACATTGGGAAGACTGAAGCCATTGTCTTTGGACCCTACCACAAATGCTGTTTCCCTAACCACTGATTCTATCCCCCCTCCCTGGCCACTGTCGTAGGCTGAACATAACTATTCGCAACCTTGGCATCCTGTTCAACCCTGAGCTGAATTTCCGAGCCCATATCCCCTCCATTACAAAGCACTTGCCTACTTCCACCTCCGTAACATCACTGGCCTCCAAGTGTACCTCAGCTCACCTGCTGCTGAAAACTCATCCATGCTTTGCCACCTCCAGACTCGACTATTACAATGCTCTCCTGGACAGCCTCCCATATTCCACCCTCTCTAAACTTCAACTCATTCAAAACTCTGCTATTTGTATCCTATCCTGCACCGTCCCGTTCCGCCTCCACCCCTGTCTTTGCTGATCTACATCATCACCCAGTCCCCCAATGCCTCAGGTTTAAAATTCTCATCTCGTTTAAATCCCATAAGGGCTTTGCCCCACCCCAGCTCTGCAATATCCTCCCCACTCCTTCCCATTCTCCGCGCCTCTAACTCTGGCCTCATGCATTTCCCAATCATTGGTTGCCATACCTTCAGCTGTCTAAACCTCTCCGCCTCCCTCTCCCCCTTAAGGCCCTCCTTAAAATCTCTTTGATTCCCCCCCCACTCCTATGTCCTCCTTTGTCTCAGTGTCCATTTTTATACGACGACACCTCGGGATGTTTTTTCTGCGTTAAAGACGCTATATAAATGCAAGATGTTGTTGTCTGCCAGTGTGATAAGGTAATCGGGATCCAGCACTGTAAACACCAAGAGCTGACTTGGACACTAGAGTCCCAGAGTCCAGTATCAGTATAAAAGTGACATCAGTGTCATTGTCTTTAAATTGCAAAGTTTTACTCTTGCCTGACCTCCACTCTTCAATAATCCCTAGTTGGTTTGTTTTCGGAAGGGAAAGTCTAAGCTATCTGTAGAACAGATTTAGAGTTGAAGCCGGTAAACACTGTTTAAACATTTGCTGCATTACCTGGTAGAGCTCTTCACGCGTAACAAATGCTTTTCCTTCCGAGCTGAGAGCACGGAAAGCACTCTCAATCTCCTCGCTAGACTTAACATTCTCCGTTTCTCTGCTGATCATGAAGGCCATGTATTCCTGTAGTGATACATATCCATCTCTGCAAACACAGGATGAAGCACACATTACCACAGGCCAAGAAAATAAAATTCTACTTCAATTTTTAAATGGAAAACAATTTCTTTTTATAACTATTATATTTTCAGTGCCAATGGAGTTAACGAGGAACTTTCATCATTTTTGTATAATAAGGCGGCTAAATCTTTATCCGTTTATCTAACTTAGGAAGTGTTTTTCTTTCATGCAAGTTCCCCTGCCCTTTAAAGGCATTAGACTCCCTGCTGGAGTACAGCCCCAAGGGTGCAGCTCTCTCTCTGATGCCTCATCCAAGGGGCAATGTGTGACCCTGGACAGCAAGTACTGACTGGCCGTTCTACTATGGGATGCATCACATCAGATGCATCACTGGTGAGCAAGCAGAAGGGTGAACTATGGCTAATTCCCCCCCTTTCCCTCCCCCCCCCCCCCAAAAGAGGATGCTAAAGCCGCTTGTAACGTCCCCACTGCCACCAGCTAACTCGGGCAGATTGAAGCTGGGACTGTCCCGGTCTGTACGGCTCAGATTCTCACTGGACAAACTAGCCGAGCCCTCAGGAGAGCCCAATCTTAACTTAAGCTTCTCATATTAGAATTTATTTTACAATTATCTCCTGCACCAATCTGCAGACTGGTCTCACCGGTTGGGATCAACAGCATCCAGTATAGCCTCAAATTCAGGGTCTGGTTCTCCTTCCTCCACCATCGGCAAATCGTAACCCAAGGAACGCAAGCATGATTTGAATTCCTGATGGTTCAGTCGTCCCGATTTGTCTTTGTCAAAGTGTCTTGGTGGGGGAAAAAGTTAAAATATTTTAAAATAGCAGTACAGTGACAGCATACGTCACAATCCTGTATCAAATAAACCCACACTTACTTGAACATCATGCTGAATTCTTTAAGGGCTTCCTCTGTTACACCAGTCGTGTTCCTATGAAATAGGATGACATGGGTCGGTATCATTTTCACAACAAATATATAGATTTTATAAATCTGCACTTCTGACCACAGCGTTGCCTGACCCGGAGTGCAAATGGGAAGTTAGGGTGCAGAGAATAATGTGCAAATGGGAAAGTGGGGGGCAGAGTGATGTGCAAATGGGAAGTTAGGGTGCAGAGAATAATGTGCAAATGGGAAAGTGGGGGGCAGAGTGATGTGCCCCCCCACTTTCCCATTTGGGGGGTAGACTGTGCGAGGAGGACTGACCGTCGTGCCTGAATTCCCAATATACACTCCTGTACTGTGAAGCTCTGTCTGGGAGCATGAATTTGTAAAATCTACCCTATATTTCACGCGTCACATGAAAGCAATAGGAGTTAAGGTGACGCATCAACCTTATGATAATTTAGCAGGTTTCTAAGAATGACAGGTCTAGTTATAGAGCACTAGACTCACATCACGGAGGCTGCCCACATCCACAGCCGAAGCCGTAGGTAGTCCAACCTGTGGACACCTCCTCACCACCCATTAGAGCAACAAGTGGTGCCACTCTCACTGCTTTTTACTGTAAAATGAAACAAGTTAGCAGGTGTACTTGGATCGGAAGCAGCAAACAGACAATAAAAGGAGCGAGAGACCCCGGAGGGGGCAGAACCTAGTGGACGACCTGCCAGCACATCCAGATTGATTGTCCCCCGAGCACTAAATGAAATGAGCTCTAGCTGTGCACAGAAGACCCCCCAACTGTTGATTACCTGGCCTGTATCTGCTGCTCCAGGTTATGTTGCATTCTCATTCCCAGCTGATCCAGTTGGTCCCATTGCTGTGCCAGTCCCACCGTGCTGTGCTCTGTGTACTTGTTGTCTAGGATCAAGGCTTCCTCCATAGCTGCCCCAAGGTCCTCAATCTTTTTCAGCTGACTTCTCATTGCCCGAATCTCCTGGTGTTTTCTCTGTGAATGAGCAGGTATTTCAATCAACACAGGAAACCTACCCTAATATCTTAAGCTTGGTGTTCTCTATCTCCCCACCTCCCTTCTACCCAGTGCCACCCAGCCATAAGTGCAAGTATCCAACAAATGTCTGGCATTCCAAATGGAAACTGCAGAAAGGATGAAAAGATGTTCAAATTGTCAATAAAAAATAAAAATGGTTACAACAATGATGTTCTCCACTATTTTATATTTACAATGTATACTAAAACCATCAAAGGACACAGATCATTGCCACAACAATGGTTTTCTTCAATTTCACTCCTGAATCAAAGATTTGACATAGGAATCAAACTGACAGGTGTTCAATTTTAGATGCTAAAACTAGTGATTCTGCTGGTCCTTCACCTGTATGTGCAAGTGAATGAATCAAAGGCTTCTCCATGCTGGAAACATGGGGTTCAGTTTAAATTAAAACAATGGATACCAAAGCTTTGGTGAGTCAGCACTTGTTTAAACAAGATTGAAGGATAAAGCTGTGATGAAGATCCATTGAAACTAAAGCACAGGAGGACGATTTTCCCTGTGCCAGTGGAGCAACCTAATCTAATCCCATTTCCTTTTCCCTATCCACGTATCTTTTTTATAATCTTCCTAATCAAATAATTCCATTAGTCACTTGTGGCAAAGCATTCCATCCCTCTTTGAACTTTCCCTTTCATTCATCTAGTCATAATCCACAGTCTTTGCCCTCGTGTTATTGATTCATCAACCAGTCTTTCACTATTTGCCCCTTCAGAGTCCCACCTGATGGAGGTTCAGGCCTCTCCCAATAACTGCAGCTTTACCATTCAAAGCTTTATTCTACTAATATCGCAAGAGTGATGAATCTAGTCCTACCTTGGTTGCCTCAAGCTGCGACTCCAGCGTTCCTGATTCCTCCACCATGCAAGACCTGGCAATCATGTTGAATACAATTAGAAAATTATCTAATGGAACCATGCACACTATTTAGGTGTATCTTTTTTTAAAAATCCTGGTGAAGATTCCATGCTCATCAACAGAGTGAATCACAATCATAAAATCTAAGGGCAGATTGGTTACCCAGTTAAAACTCAAGAGATGCCAGAAAACAAAGGATTCTAACACATTAAACAAAATGTAGTAAAAGGTGTGAGTTCCCTGCGCGTTTGTGACTTAAAAGGACATTTAAAAGACCTATCACCTGTCCTACATTTAAAAATTTTTTAAGTTATCTAGAAAATCCTTGATTAACCATCTCAATGACAAGATGGTCATGAGTTCAAGATTCAGGATTGCTCAGATTTAACATCAAAAAACATTTCTGTTGGTTGCCGGGGCAACATTGATAAGGCTAACTTGCCCCACGATATCCTGTAATCTAGGGCAGGAAGTGCTCTGCTTCCCCAAATGAAAAGGACACATTGTACAGTGAAAAAGGAGCATTGTGAAACATCTAGGAACCAAGACATGACAAGGGGGCACAAAGGGTTTGTGGCAGAGCACTCTGTGCAAGGACTAGGGTACAGTTTTGCTTTTGCTTTCAAACCCTCCTCCCCTGTTCCACAATAGTTGAGTACCTCATCTTAGCCAGTCTGGGCAAACCAACAAGCAGAGTTTTCCAACGATACTCAACTGCTTAACCTGAAAATTCGGTAACCAACACCTGTTGACATTTTCTAGGACTGTTAAATTTTGTTAGGATCCCAAGGCCATAGCCTGGATGTAGAGAGGGGGGTTGGGGGGGAAGCAAATCTCTGTTCTATGGCATGATTAAAATGGGGCACGGGTGGAGGGATCGCACAGCAATGTTTATTTCTCAGCTTCTACAGATGCAAAGCAACGTTGCAGGAATGTTGAGAGTTAATCTCACGTTCATTCAATGATCAGTGGTAAAATCAATGATCAACTGATGCTACCAACTTCTTAGGAGGAATGATTCTCTAACAGCCAAATGCAGTTACATAGGATCCAACAGGGTTAGGTTCTTGATTAAAAACACTACGATAGAGACACCAGCTCGATCCCCCTCCTGCGTTTTGCCGAGTTCCCAATCTCGGCCATCTCTGGGAAGTGAGCAATCAAAGGGCAAGTGATCACTAGGGCATTGTCGTGTGTTTCCTAACAGCTGGAGAAAGAGCAACAAGGGTGAAGGACTCAGAGCAGATTACCTGGTCTCCAAATCATAGAAGGTGCATGAATCACATAGGGAGAGAGAAAATAAACTGGATATGAGCCTTTTTTAAAAAAAAGTATATTAACGCTTAATAATCATTGTGTTTCGAATCTCCAGTGGGATTTTTAAAAATCTGACCTCAGACTCTAAACAGTGTATAAACAGCTTGGGATGAACAAACCTTGAATCAAATTAAGTCTCGTAGAGCAGGTGTGAGGTGAGATGGCTGCTCGTATACCATCTGGGCTCTTGAAGCTTTAAGCCATTTACAGAAACTGAAGCTGTCGCTCACCCCTTGACCCAGTGAGTAGCTGAACCACAAGGACCAGGTTCAGTCTTTGCTCTGTGCTGAGTCAGTTCTCAGCCAGGGTGGCAGCAGAAGGTCTACAATTGGCCTTGGCACCCCCCCCACCTGTATTTTGGGGTGGGGGGGAATAAAATAAGCCAGGCTTCCTGCTCCTGATTGGTAGCCAGCTACTCCTGATCACAGTACACGTTTGACGAGGACAGAATTGTTCTTAAATGCAATGCCACCAGTGGCCGAAGAACATGGCGATACTGCGATGGTCGGATTGACCAGTTGGACGAGGTACCGGAAGGGTTGCCCATGCAATCGTACTCCAGGAAGGAGTCAACGCCTTCAGGAGAGGAGCAACAAAAAAAAAAGACATGATCCCCATCGGTGCCCACACCAAGTCTCCATGAGACAGGTCCAAAGTTTAATCATCCCTCAAATCTCACGCACAGGCAAAAAGCCAGTTACCACATGCAATGTTAGACCTACCCAAGATGCTGGGAGGGGCAGTATGACAGCACACGCACACATTTCTTTAACACAAGCCCTGCCCCTTTGAAGAATTTACTATGAAAACGGTGAGCTTATGGCAGTGATGTTAGTATCGGAGTTACGCCTCAATCAGATGGCAAATGCATTACAAATAACGCAGAAAAATGAGGAGGAAAGAAAGAAAAACCTTCCAGTCAGATCATCCCCAACTTCATACTGATACACATGAATGACACGACGATAAGCTATACTAATAGGAAAAAGAAGACAATGTTGGAAAGGAAAGAACACAAATTTAAAAACAAGCTCAGAAGTAAAGACAGTGTTAAAAAATAACTTCCTGCATGCTCATGCTGTAAAACTTAATTCCTTTGGGTCTTTGACTCAAAGGACAGTAGCACCATACGGTGGGTGAAGTCTGCATACCCAACTGCTTTGTTGAACAGAAAGAGACACAATTTTCCTATCCAGAGCTCCAGTCTACACCCTCCAACTGATCCAAAACTCTTGCTATTTTCATCCTGTCCTACACCAGAGTCCCATTCACTAATCACCCTGACTTAGGGAATATGGGCTGAGTGATCACCCTACACACTGAATTAAAAACCCTTGTCCACAAATCCCATCAGGGCTTCGTCCCACCCAGTCTCTGCAAACTCCTCAAGCCCCACATCACAGCCTGCACCCTTCGGTCCTCCGACTCTGTGCACCTTCCCCGCTGCAGCTCTCCCATTAGTGGCAGAATCTCTCTGAACTCCCTATCTAATCCTCTGTGCCTCAATACTTCTCTCCCGCCTTTAAAAATCTCAAAACCCAACTTTTCACCCTTTCAGTCATCCTCTCCTAATTCTTCTACGACTGTTCAGCGTCCGGTTTCTCCTACGTGAAGGGCCTTGGGACTTTTTATTATATTAAAGATTTTATAAAAATGCAAGCTGTTGTCAAATTCATGTGCTAACTCAAAGTCTTAAAGCAACTGTAGACTCAGAATCTATGAGTTTGTTTCTTTGATTTAATCCAAAGGTTGAAAATGTTTCTTTAAAAACAAGATCTTCACTGAGCTGCACAGAATTTAACAAAGCTGCACCAAATTTAAATGCAGATTAATGCTGGCAGAAGTTTACACTACCTACTGGACAGTGTACTTAAGCAGGCAGGGGATTTCATCAAGACAACACGCCACGTGAAATCAGGCTTCCATGGGTTAGCAGGAATGTGGGAATATCCAGGCAATTTAACCTAACTTTCGACTCAAACATATCACTGTCAGCAGCACGGAAGTTTTCATTCTCCACTCTTTTAACCCGGGACTTTGCAAATTGGGGCATGACTGAAATTTTGCAAACTTTAGCCCACTGAGTGCCCAAGACCGAGATCAACATTCTCTCATTAAACACAGAAAAGGCTGGAAACACTCAAGTAGGTCAGGCAACATCTGTGGAGGCAGAAACAAGAGTTTAACATTTCAGGTCGATAACCAGTTCTGATGAAAGGTACTCAACCTGAAATGTTACCTCTTGTTTCTCTCTCTGCACAGATGCTGCCTGACCTGCTGAGTGTTTCCAGCACTTTTGGGTTTTATTTCAGATTTCCAGCATCCTCAGTATGATGCTTTTTGTATCAATATTCTCTCTCCTGGTGGGCATATGTGGTCATTAACAACTGTTACCTTTTATTCATGATTCTGGCTTAGTCTCTGGCAAAACAACCCCTCCCTCCGTATGGCCTACTCCTGCTCCTATTTCTTACGATTTTTATTTTAAATATATTAAAAAAATTAGTGATAGTTGCAAATGGTGGGAAAGGGCCGGATGATTAACCAAGTTGCTGACATTCACTTGAAAATCCCATTTTGTTACTTACTTATTGAACAGAACAGTCACTTTCATCAACACATTTTGGTCCCGATTGTCACTCGTTGCCCCCCCCCCTGCCCCCATCCCACCATAAATTAAAGAGAAAGAAAACAAAAAGTAAGAGGTAGACAAGATTAGAGCAAAGTACAAAAAAAGCAATATTAACCCATCCAGTAGGTATGTCCTGTAGACAGCATCCGAGCATCAGGCAGCAGGAGTGGAAATTCCAGGATGGGGCAGGGATAGGAGAGAACAACAAAATTCATTAATCAAACTGTGAATTCATCAAAATGCAACAAATATCAATAACCATAACTTAAAGAAATGGCAGAGTTATACAACTGAATAGAAACATTCCACAAAAAGTGATCAATATTTTAAAGAGGGTAGAACTTTTTTCACGCCAAGGGTCATTTGAACATGGAATGCATCATTACCATAAGTCACTATTGAAGGCAAGTCGACCACAACATTCAAGAGCAAATTAAAGAAATGTTTAAAAGGCCAAGGGTAAAGAGCTGGGAAATCGGAGAAGAGTAGACAGCTCCATGTGGAGCCAGCACTGGCACTACACAGGCACAGAGAGGAAGGGCAGCATGGCCTCCTCCTGTGAGAAATTTCTGATCCACCATCACCAAAACAAATCCCACAACTATTTCTTCACAGGAATATTTAAAAGCGAAAAGTTTAAAACTTTAAAGTAACTTATGCCAGGGGATAAATGCACTACCTGGCTTGGTTGAATGATACAGACTAGGAAGGCCCCCGGTTTTATCCCTGACTTAGGCTGAGCCAACAGGACTCACCCAGGGCAGTGGTGCGGTCCTACAATTGGCTTCGACAAGTGAAAGGGGGGGGGAAAAAAAGAGACTGTGGGGGAAATTCAGCCAGGGTTCCTGCTCCTGATGGCCAGCCAGTGACCCCGACTGGAAAGTGCATCAGTGCTGACGCCAGGCGAGGATTGGATCGGACTCCGCTCTTGTGCGATGCTGTCTAACAGTCTGCCAACATTCACGGTGTAGGCTCACAGATGAAGAATGGCCAATGGCTACGCATTACACAGTCCCACTATATAAACACAACAGGCTCGTCCGGTGCCTTGTACAAAACAAACCGGTCCCACTATACAACAGGTACTGCTCACTTGCAATTCTGTACATTGCAAAGCAGTCTGAGGATACTATAAGGACACCTCACCTGGTTTCCTGCAGCCACTGGTGGAAGGTGTTTGCATGTTGTGCAAACTCGTGACGTAATTTATCATTCTCTTCCTGGCGTCTCTGTTCCTTCTGCAATTCCAGCTCCCGTTCCTGTTAAGTGACCAATGAAGTCGCTTTAGTGCTACAACAGAGACCAAGTAAGCTGCATACATGATCCAAGTATAAGATGAGTTACCATTCACCAAAATCCTAACCCAAAGCCCTGAGCAGATGTATCATCCTTTAGTGTCCCGACGTTACATCTGTTTTTTTAAAAAAAGATATTGGACCCCCCCCCTACCCCCTTCCAAAAAAAAAGGGGCAACGGATGAACAGTCATATTACAGACTGGTGAGTCCAATCGGGATTGTGGAGAAAATGGGACACTCCTAAAAACAATCAATGTCTGGAAGCCCATTTATGAATGGATAGTCCCACACTTGTAAGTCTGTGGGATGGCTTGGTGCTGTGATACGATTCAGGTTCGAGCCTACAGTTCCCCATGCAATGAGTACCTGTCTACCATCATTCCACCACGATGAGGCAGCGAAAGAGAGACTCGACACCACCCCAGAGAGAGGAAGGTGTCAGTTCAGCCACCGCCCCAAGCCTCTCCTGCACACTTCACAGCAGCTGGCTATCGAGCTGTAGTAGCAGAAATCTGAAGGGAGGTCAGAAATGTGTCTTCTCAGCTTGGAAAGGCGGAGAACTCATAGTAGGGAACCCCATAGGCGAGGGAAAAGCAGTATATCATTGTGCAACCCACTCACTCCCTTATAGTCTAAAAAAAACTGCTCTTACCTTTATGATTTTCTGTAAGTTTCTCCAAGTCTCCTCCAGGGCTTCCATGGTGAACCAGGTGTAAGGGTTAGAGAACATCCGATAACTCTTGATCTGGCGATCAAGCTCAGCCAGCTGGTTAAAGTCAGTCTGAGCTGAGCTCAAGGAGGAGCGGAAGGCCTCGTGAGCCTCGCGCAGGGCCTTGATCTCCTCCAGAGAGTTGCAACGCACAGGGTCAGTAAGGTCCTCCTCCGCATTCTCAAACCAACTGTTAAAGGCTGAAGCTTTCTTAGCAAAGGTCAAGAAGAGATCTTCGAGCTGTGGGAAAGAATGAAACAGCGTATATGTTAATGGCAGTAAGACTTTCTTTAGTAGTTACACACACACACGCCGGAATTTCATTTTAGAATTGCTTACTTTTCTGAAATGTTCCTGGGCTTCAAGCAGTTTCTTCTTCCTTTCACCAGAATTGGTCAGCAGCTGATTCCATCTTTTCATCAATGAAGCATGGCGAGCTTCAATAGCTTTGGACTGGATGTGTTTAGCTGCCAACAACTGGTCCTTCAGTGCTGTAATATTACTGATTCCCTCCTGTTGGAAAGCCTGCAGTCCAGCATCAAACGTTTCCTGTGAAGACAAAAAAAAGTTTGATTTCTATCTTTTGCCAAGGCAGAAGATGATGATTTAGCCCCTGGGCAAATCTTGTTGCCAACATCTGTGGGTGGAACAAGTCAAGCCATCCAGCGGCACATGCTCCCTAGTGGCCAGCCACAGACTAGCATTAACTGGGAGCGAGTTTCTAACATGCCCCCTTGCTACAGAATACATGGGAGGCTCCAAAGCAAAACAAGCAAAAAATGAAAACCAAGCTTCAATTAGAAAATGTTATTCACGACATACATGTGCTTGTTCGTTATTACATAGAATTTGCAGCACAGAAACAGGCCATTCGGCCCAACTAGTGTATGCCGGTGTTTCTGCTCCACATGAGCCTCCTCCCACCCTATTTCATCTAACCCTACCTGTATACTCTTCCATCCCTTTCTCCCTCATGTACTTATCTAGCTTCCCCTTAAGTGCATCTATGCTATTCGTCTCAACCACATTCTAACCACTCTCAGGCTAAAGAAGTTTCTCCTGAATTTTTTATTGGATTTATTAGTGACTATCTTATATTTATGGCCCCTAGTTTTGGACTCCCCCACAAGGGGAATACCCCTCACCAGCATAGATCTGTTGTGCTTGTTTCTGTGCTTGTAAAATTCAATGTAAAGCTGATTCCTTGTGAAGAGGCCTGAGTTATTATTAGGAAAGGCTACAGAAACTTAGGCTGTAATGGAGTTCAACCTATAATGGAGACACCTGGAAGGTGGTCTGATAGAGGGGTATAAAATTGTAAACAGTATGAAAAGAGTAGATTACTTCAAACTAATTTGTAAGAATGGGACAAGAGGACACAGTAAAAGGCAAATTTAAATTGTTCTTCTTTCTTGCAACCCCTCTCCCTTCAAAAGCTTCTTTAAAAATCTCTCTCTCTTTTGATCATCTCTCTCCAATCCTAATCTTTCCCATCTCCTGCTCAGTAGTCTCCTGCCCACCGCCCCCCCCCCCCCCACCCCTGTAAAGGGCCCCTGGGACCTGAAGGGCTCCATCCAAATGCAAGTTATTGCTGTTATTCAAAGTTCAAATAATGCACTGTTACTGGTTGCAGGGAATATTCCTAATGAATTTGACCGAAAGTAACTTCAGCGCAGAAGACTGATTACCTGTTTAGTGAGCAACGTTTGTACGGAGGAGAGATCACGCCCATAGTCATCTGTCTTCAGACTGTTCTCTTTCTCACCTAAGGAAGAGAGAAACTAAGAGTCACATTTATGGTTGAAGACATGTAAAACATCTCACCATCAAGTATTTACAGCATCTCTGATTTTAATCGCACCACCATTGGCGGCCATGCCTTCAGCTGCCTAGGCCCCAAAATCTGGAATTCCCTCCTTAAACCCTCTCTACCTCTTTCTCCTCCTTTAAGACACTCCTTAAAACCTACCTCTTTGACCGGGCTTTTGGTCACTTGTCCTAATATCTCATGATGTGGATCGGTGTCAAATTTTGTTTGATAATCGCTCCTGTGAAGAGCCTTGGCACGTTTTACCATGTTAAAGACGATATATAAATGCAAGTTGTTGTTACCCCTTATGCTCCAAGTTTCAAAGCAAAAATACACTTTGATTGAAGGGAACATTCACATACACATTCTACTGAGAGGCAGTTCTGGGCAGCTCAGGACCCAAATGAAGGTCTCACCCTTTGCAGTGTATGGAGTGAGGAGAAGAAAGAAAATAGTGATCAGATTTTTTTTTTTAAAGTACTGAACTACAGAGGTCAGGCAAGTCCCAGGTTCACTCCTTAGTCAGTCAGAATAGCAGCAGGAAGACTATTCCTCAGGCTAGGGAAGGGAAAATGTGACAGGGCTCTGATTCTTGATTACTATCTTTGCTGGAACTCAGTATGTGCGGACGTTGAGCAAATACAGGATCGAGTTCGATGCTCCAATAGCCTATTGGTATTCACTGTCCAGTCTTGGATGTGAGGAATGACTAGCTGCTGGCCCTCAAAAGAACCATATCCCAGCAACAGTGCCTGTCATCGGGAAAGAGAGGATAATGAGGGGCAATAGTGTACGGTGACCATAATACAAACTGAATACTTCGCCACAGTTATAGCTTCAAGATCATTCTGGGAAACATTTTTCTGCAGCTTTATCCATATTAAAAATGGTGTATTCTGCGCTCCAAATTAAATTAGAACCCCAGATTCCCTGCAAATGAAAGCGGTTCCAGCACTCCTGTGATAACTGGTGAACTGTAGAATCAGATTCAGGCAACAGTGGGACAATCTGGCACTCAGACAGCACAAAACAGGGCACTGGTAACTTTGCTTTGTTTGATAGAGTGGATTCCATCAGTTTAAATTAGGTGATTTTCCAATAAAACAGCTCTCTAGTCACTCAAATATCAGTCATTATTTTATCAATTCTTGTAAATAAGAGCCAAGCTCCATAACTGTCAATGACTAGGTGTATATTTGCCCAGCAACTACAATAATGACCATTGGAACACACATTAATTCACCACACAGCAAGTTCCTGATATCAGATGTTGGGTGGGGGGGGCCCACCCAGAGGTTAGGAGTTATCTCAGGGGAGCAAAGAGCAAGGACCTGGTGCTACTTTTGTCAGTGTCAGTTTGGCTCAGTTAGTAGAACCCTCACTTTGAGTCAAAGTTGTGGGTTCAAGCCCCACTCCAGGACTTGAGCGTGTAATTTCTGCTAACACAGAAGTGCAGTATCTTTTCAAATGGCGTAAAAGATGCCGTGGCACTGTTTGAAGAGGAGTAAGGAGCTGGCCAAAATTCCTCCCTCAACCAACAAAGAAAAAAACCAGATTAACCGGTTATTTATCTCTTTTGCTGTTTGTGGGACCTTGCTGTGTGTTAAATTGACCGCCACAATTGCTTAAATAACAGTGACTACACTTCAACAGTGATTCATTGGCCGAAGTGCTTTGGTATGTCCTAAGGACGTGAAAGGTGCTATATAAATACAAATTCTTTCTTTTGAAATGAAAATATATTTAAAAATTATTGCATTAGAGAATAAGTTCACTGACTCTAATTTTAATTTCATAGTACAAGTAACAAAACAACTTGCATTTAACATAGTAAAATATCCCAAAACAAACCAAAATTTAAATGTCTAAACTGAACTTGGAAGGTATAAGCGTGGCCAGGGACAGTACAGCTCCTGGCAATTTCCGTACCACCGTTGAAGATATGTTTTATGCTTCGCCAATTGACGGTCTACTAACTCAGGACTGCCCAGAAACGTACCAATCCATGACTCAACAACATCCGCCTTCCAGTTAAACTGCAAGAATGCAGAGTTCTCATCCAGCTTCGCCTTCCTCTGAGCAGCCGCCTTCTCCAACTCTGTCACCTTCGCTCGCAAACCCTTCATCTTCGCTGTAATATTCTCCACATAGTGATTGTTCTGTAGGTGATATTGAACAGCTTCAGTACAGGTTATACATGCAATTATGTACAAGGTTTGCAAGCTCTAATATTAAGTAACTGCAGAAAAAGTGGTGACAATTCTAACATATTGGTAAACACCTCCAGTCTAATTTGTAAATACTTATTGTAAATAAAAGCACGGCGCTGAAGCACTTTGTAATCATGGTCACAATTTGAAGAGCATCCAAACCAATCTTTGGAACTGAGGGGTATTTAATGCAACAATGTGGAAAAAACAAGGAATGAAATCCTTTGTACTGTAAATAATTACTGAATGGCTCGGAGTTTATTCAGTAAGTGCTGAGCCCCACAGTTGCAAAGTCCCATTCAGTTCCTGTACTGTGATCTTAGAGGTACTACAATTAGCCTCAATGCCTCTGGGTTACTATGGGGAAAGCTGCCTTGGGTTCACACTTCTGTTTGTTATTCCGCAACCCCTGCTGGAAGTGGACATGTGCGGATGCTGGGTGAGGACACAATCGGGCTCCGACGTCCCCTTGTCAAGTCGGCTGCCAACACTGCCCGTGAAGGTTCATACATAAACAATGGTCATTTGGGAGGGTTACCAGTGGGCAACCGGCCCCCATGGAACTGTACCGCAGCAAGTGATGTGGCTGACACTGGCAAGGTTACAGTTATTGCCCTAAGATGGCAGTGGGCCTTTGTTCGGAACTACTTGCAGTCCTTGTAGTGAGGGACCTCCCAATGTGGTATTAGGTAGGTTAGCTTCTGCCACTCTGCCAGAGAGCAGCAAACTCAGCACAGACTGCAAATCGAACCAGAGACACTCCTGATCTGTACGCTCCTCACTGGGGAAGCACCCCAAAGGTTTAGATTTCTAAACCGAAATTATTAACATTGGAGAAAAAGTTCAGCTAAGTTTAAAAGAAGTCTGATCGTCCACTGTTCCAAATTATTTCAGTTTTATTCAGTAGAATGTTTATGACAGGATATCTAATGCTGTAGCAGCTATGGTGCTCACTTCACATCCTCAAAAGGGTTTGGGTTTGAGTCAGAACACTACTGAACATTCAAATCCGTCAACTACACTCAATAATTTAGTCAGTTCTCGACTAGGCTACAATGTTAACATCTTGCACAAGCAAAGCGTCTTGTAGTAGGGGCGGGGGGATTGAAAAACACAGCATGGTCCCTCCCACCATCCCTGGTAAATGCAACTCCTGTTCCAAGAGCACAGGAAGTCCAGTTCGGCCCAATCTTTGGGCAGATGGCAGATTGGAGGAGGTGAAACTTCAAGGAAAAATGTTTAGAAACTCCAATGAAAAATCCAAAAGTGACCAATGCTGAAACTGTTGCGATACAGCACTCTGGGCAACCACTGAAAACAACGGCAAACAAATACGAGCATCTAAAAAAAAAACTCTCTCACCTTCTTTATCAGTTCCTCGCCATTAGCACAAACATCATGCACTCGATCCCTGTGAACTGTGAAATCAGTTTCAAATGCTTCGTGCTTTTTCAGCAATCCCTGCAGAAAGGAAAGAGAAAGTAGAACAACGTCAGCTTATTCCAAAGACAAAAATCATAGTCATGCAGGTGCTTTAATTCCACGATGTATATATTTATTTTGTTAAATAATTTTTTTAAAGATTGAATCGCAAGCTACAATAACAAACATTCAACAGGACAAACGCAGGTGGGTTAATTTGGACTTCAATGGAAATGAAAATCAGGAGATATGTATAACAGGCGGCTAATCCAATATCGCACAGAGTCAAAATTACCCCCTGGGATATCAGCATCACGGAGAGCGATACGATGATTAAATTCTGACTATCCTCTTGCATCCCCCTTTCCAACAAAGCCACTAAAATCAAAATCAGAGGAGCAGCGAAGATGTGAGGCGGGGGCCGGGTACACAGGACAGGTGCTCTGCTCGATCTCTGGACTGGCTCCAGTTCCCCAATCATAGCTCCCTGACTCCAGGAGAGAAGTTGGCCAGCACTTCCATATTTAGGTACAAGATAGGTGTGTGTCAGCTTGGCTCATTTTGGAAGCATTTTGACCTCCGATTCAGAAAGTTGTGGATTGAAGCCCCATTCCAGGACTTGAGCACAGAAATCTACGGTGACGCTCTGGTGTAGCACTGAGGGAGTGCTGCAGTGTCCTCCTTCAAATAAGAGATTAAACAGAAACCCTCTGTTCCAGCAAATGTTAAAGATCCTATGCCACTATTCAAAGAGTAGGGAGCTCTCCTGGAGTCCTGGTCAACACTCCTCCCTCGACCACCATCACCAAAAAATAAATTCACTTTAAAATCATTCATCTCATTGTTATTTGTGGGGACAATAGCTGCTGCAGCTGCCTAGATAACAATGAATGCACTTCAAAAAGCAATTCATTGTATGTGTACTGCTTTGGGATGTTTGAGAGAAGTGATCAGAATGCAGGTCTGTCTTTCTTCTCCAGTCACTCTTCCCAGCTAAGGAATGGTGCCTGGAGGCAAGAACCCTCAAGGGGAAACTATGACGGAGCATTAACAGGTGGTGCAGCACATCAGTGCTCCAACACACTGTGCCAGAAGTGTAGAGAGACACATTCCTGCTATCTGTGGTGCTGACAGGGAGAGATGGCGAGAAGAGGTAGACACATTCCAATGCTATCCATTATTAACCACTTTCTTACTTACAAGTTGCAAATGGAAAATTGAAATAGGAAGCCAAGGATACACAGGCTTTAGAATGCGTCATCTGCTAATCTTAGGATTTTAGCCTGTTGAAGTGAACCAGATGAAATAATACCTTTTGGGAATGCCCAAGCAGTAGATTACTTACGCGCACATATTTAGGATTGTTGCCACACTAAACACATCAGTTGACCAGTTACTGTAAAGGCATCACATGCAGCAACTATAGCGATATTAAGACTAGTGCCGCTTGTACCCCACATACATGCAGGTCTCACACAGCCAGTGGCAACAGCAAAGTAAAGTTGCCAGATTCATCATCAAGGCTGGCTTCCAGGAACAACAGTACTTTTTCCGGCTCTTCTCGGCGACAATTCTTAGCGAATCGGGCAGGTTTATCTCTGTGCCGCCAATGGGTGTGCAACACCCGCGTATTGGGAACTGGCAGCAGAGACAATTTAAAGCACCTACATTAGACGCTGAGCAAGTTTCAACAGCTGAGGTAATTGACATGCGGTCTTCCATATTTCCCATCACCGTATTTTATTAACTAGTGACACTGACCTGTACTGCGGCAAGTGTGTCTCCATAATCCTCACTCGCCACCAGGTTCAGCTTCTCATTGATCCAGGCCTCCTCCTCTTCAACATTTGCCACAAACTGCTGGTACTCCAAAGATTCCTCCAGACGCTGTCCTCTGCAACACAACCAAGCACAATTTAACATATTTCGTCGTCTCTATAGGGTCAGTTCACCAATCCCCCGCTCTCAGTGCTCGGCTCTCTCAATCAACAACACTAAAACAGATTATCCGGTCATTATCACACTGTTATTTGTGGGACCTTGCTGTGCGCAAATTGGCTGTCGCATTTCCTACGTTACAACAGGTGACTACACTTCATTAGTTGTAAAATGCTTTGGGACCAGAGGTCGTGAAAGGCGCTATATAAATGTAAGTTCTTTCTTTCAGCAGGGAGCCACACACGAAGGCAATGCGGATTGAAGAATCGGAACTAGTATTGTAGACCCCCCTCGGGGTGATGTTCAACTGCTGCAGTCGGAAATTTGGTGGGGGGGGACCTTGTACAACCATTTGCCCAGGAGACCCGAATCAGCTTTCAGGCAGGCCTTTAAAGGGGTGCCTAGCATTCTGCCCGAGACAGGCGGAAGGCTGTTTAAATCTGCAAATCGGGGTCCAAAGCCTTTCGTAGGATCCCGATTGAAAGTTTCAAGGAGAAATGGGCGCAGCAAGCGCAGTGCACATCAGTCCCACTTTTTGCCGGCATTGAGGCGCCAAACCGGCAGTCCTTAAAGGAGCTGCTGTTTTTTTAAAATGGAGTCAGGAGTGTTAATTGTATGGTTTACATCAATTAGTGTTAATTGTATTCAGGTGGTGCATATCAATTGGGGACTCCCGCATCCATTTATGTGAGAGCTTATCTAGGGGGTGCACAGTGGGTAATGTGGATCTCTGTGAATAAAGGCTTGGAAGCAACTGAAGACCAGGCTCTAGTGTTCTATCCTTCACCACCCACCTGGCTAGGCTATCCATTTTATCACAAGGTGCATGAGTGCTCCAGTGGGCCCCACAAAAATCATCTGGCCCGCTGCCAACCCTTTGGTTACTTTTTATTAATGCTACGTTCAAGCATAGTCCACAGCCGTCTTAAAAAACAGCGGCGATGCATAAGCTGGGGAAAGCCTGCGGGCAAACGTCCCAAGAACCTGATATTCTAACCTAGACCACTGAAGCTTCGGACCACCAGAATCAACATCAACAGGAAAGAAAACTACTAATGTTGGAAATCTGAAACAGAAAATACTGGAAACACACAGCAGGTCAGTCAGCCTCTGTAGAGAGAATGGACTGATTAATGTTTCAGGCTGGGCCCTTGTTCAGAACTGAGAAATGAGCAAACATTTTAGTAGAATTGGAAATTAAGGGAGGGAGAAGGAGAACAAAACAAACCTTTTTCCTCAGATGTGTCTCTCTTGGCTTTAGCTATTTACACGTTCTTTGTTTTAATGCATCCTTCTATTAGCTGATTGAGGTGGATATGTTACATTTAATAATTTCCTGCTTTTCTCGTAAGGTTACAAGTCATTCAATTGACACTTGTTCTTTGTGCCAGGAGTATTTAATTGTTTGTTTCTTCCCCGATCCTATTAAATTGCTTGTTCATCTTCATTTGTCAGTTCTAATTTCCTACATTACAACAGTGACAACACTTCAAAATGCACTTCATCGGCTGTATAGCGCTTTGGGACGTCCTGAGGTCATGAAAGGCGCTATATAAATGCTTTTTCTGAGGAAGGGCCTGGCCCGAAACGATGACCTGTCCGTTCTCCTCACAGATGCTGACTGACAAGCTGTGTGTTTACAGCATTTTAGCCTTTTTCTTCCAACAGCAACATTACAATTCAGCAAAAACGCAGCCTTCAATCCCACCCTGAATAAGCCGGACATACCGAGCAGCAGCAAATTCCTTCAGTTCCCTCCAGTGTGCCACAAATTGGGAAAGTCGCTGCTGAATTTCATCTTTTCCAATGGTGTTATCATCGGACAGCTTCTTTCCTGTCTCCAGTACAGACTGATGTAAAAAGAGGAACAATCAACCATGAGAAACTCCTTTAATACCAGAGAAATTAACTCGAACCAGGGATGGACTGACGGTCCAGATTGTCCATCTGTTCTCAAGTTTTAATTGCCTGGTTTATACACTGTTTGTATAATAGTTTGTACTTCTCTGGATTTAAGACAAGCACAAGGAGGGACTTCTCCCCACAACATCCTCAAACAAAAAAAAGTGAAAAGATCACTGATAACCCTTTTTTTGGAACATTTGGCTTAAAACAGATCTACTGTGAATTGAGTTTGGACAGTCTCAACCCAGTTCCTAGTTGTCATGGGTCTGCAGCACAAAGCTACTATGTGGATTGGAGACTGACTACGTCTAGGAAGCATTAAGCAAATACACAAAGTTCTGTAATGTTATATCATTAAAGTAACGCAATTTAAAATTTTTAAAAAGACACTTTGTAAAAGCTTGCTTTGAGACTTGTCCTGGGACTATGTGCTTTTGAAGGCTCTGCCACATGAACGGGAGAAGCTGGTGCCGTGTGTGAAACTGCTTTACTTTCGTGTCCCAGGTTTACCACCACTGCGACTACCAGGAGTTTAACTCTTTGACTTGCCACATAAAAAGGTTCATCGCCACCCTTTAGGTTTTCCTGAAATCAAAATCTGACAGCAGACGTGGCAGGCAATTAGGAAAGCAAATGGCATGTTGGCCTTTATTGCAAGGGGGTTGGAGTAGAAGAGTAAGGAAGTCTTACTACGGTTGAAAAGGCTTTAGTGAGACCTCACCTGGAATACTTACCGCATACAGTTTTGGTCTCCTTATCTAAGGAAGGATATACTTGCCTTGGAGGCAATACAACGAAGTTCACTAGATTAATTCCTGGGATGAGAGGGTTGTCCTATGAGGAGAAGTTGAGTAGAATGGGCCTATACTCCCTGGAGTTCAGAAGAATGAGAGGTGATCTCATTGAAACATGTACGATTATTAGGGGGCTTGACAGGGTAGATGCTGAGAAGTTGTTTCCCCTGGCTAGAGAGTCTGGAACTAGAGGGCATGGTCGCAGGTTAAGAGGTCGGCCATTCAAGACTGAGCTGAGGAGGAATTTCTTCATGCAGAGGGTTGTAAATCTTTGGAATTCTCTACCCCAGAGGACTGTGGATGCTCAGTCATTGAAGATATTCAAGGCTGAGAGAGATAGATTTTTGAACTCTAGGGGAATCAAGGGATATG
This sequence comes from Heptranchias perlo, assembly GCF_035084215.1. Lineage (NCBI taxonomy): Eukaryota > Metazoa > Chordata > Chondrichthyes > Hexanchiformes > Hexanchidae > Heptranchias > Heptranchias perlo. The sequence continues at coordinate 34,292,936 of NC_090355.1, read as the reverse complement.
GGGATCAGGTGGGATATGGGGATCGGGTGGGAAAGTGGAGTTGAGGTCGAAGATCAGCCATGATCTGATTGAATGGCGGAGCAGGCTCGAGGGGCCGTATGGCCTACTCCCCCTATTTCTTATGTTCTAGGTTCCTATATTCTATTCCAGGCCACCCTGGCAGACAAGCAGCCAGACAATGGGCCAAAGCGAGTCCCTGTGTAAAAGTGCCAGGACTCTAACTCAGAATATCCCTCTGACAATATGGCCACGGTGAGGAACTGGATAAACAGGCATCACTGGTGTGAATTCTGACCCACTCAATCTGTGGCTTGGTACAGTGTGTGTTGGTGCACCACTGTATCACTTAGTATCAAACCAGGTCCGGTTAGAAGAAGTCTTTGGGAATATGTGCAAGGATATCAGGCAACTCTGACCTGGATAGCTGGGTCGTGTGCAGCCAGCTCTGCTTCCAAACGCTTATGCTTCTTCCTTAAGTTCTGTACTCCAGTCAGATCCCGGCCATAATCTTCAGAACTCACAAGCAATTTCTTCTCTCTGTTCAAATAAAAAGCATCATCCCACATCAGCTTTACACAGAATTGGATATGACCAGAGCCCAGCTAACAAGTGTAGGGATTCCAGATTCAAATGCACGTTCGATTAATACCAGCTTAACACAAAAGTGCAACTTTTAAAAGCCAGCTTTTCTAAGTGTTCAACTTTCCTCTCCAACTCACTTTATCCAGGATTCCTCATCATCCAAATCACGGAAGAATTGGTGAAGTCTATGTGATTCGTTCAGGTTAGCACGACGACCAGTAGACATGTTTTTAATTTTCTGAAACCGGCTGTTCACTGCACTACGTTTGTCCTTCACCTGGGTGGTGTCAAAAGCATCGCTGGACATGAGGCTATCGGCCTGGCCGTTCAGGTCTTTCAGGCGCTCCTGAAACACAGTCGAATAATGACCCAATTTAGAAAAGATCAACCTGTGACATTATCACAGTGAACTGTTTCTGTAATATAGCAAGCAGATCATCAGAATGAGAGCTGCACTTCTTACTTCGCTTAGGCCTTCACTAAGACGCCCGATATGCGTGCTAGCTTGGTCAAACCAAATATCCATTTGGAACACTAAACATTAGGAACGCCAAAAGTGTTTCTCAACTATTCTACCACCAGATGGAACAGTGAAGCTGGTTTTGTTGGATCCACGATGTGCTTAAACCCAGGTTTTAATGAGTATCTTTCAGGAACGTCACATTACCAGGGATCTCTGAGAAGCATTCTATTCGGATGCGAGTGATGAGCTTTCCTGCTGCTGTACAAGTCTGGTGTTTGGAATAAGTCACTACTTTGAAGCTACTAGAGCTCAAAAAATGTTCCAAATCTTGCACATTTCATCAGCTCTCTACAATCTGCTTTGTGACAATAACAGAGGGCAAAGCGTCCTATTGAGTGAAACTGAAAAGCCACTTCTTATGAGAACTTGAAAAGAAAAAAATTTACAGGGATATGGGGAAAAGAGCAGGGTGAGTGGGACTGATTGAATAGCTCTTTCAAAGAGCCGGCATAGGCACGAGGGGCTGAAAGGCCTCCTTCTGTGCTGTATGATTCTTTGAACTGTGAGGCAAAGACTGGATTATTCTGTAATTTCTTTTTAAAATTTATGTATGACTACAAGTTGCAACAGTTCATGTTTTAAGAAGCTTTACCATCCACCACAGGAAGTGGTGCACAGCTCCGAGGCAGAAAAGTAGAATGGCACAATCCCTGGCAGCCACAATCCCTAATGACCCATGAACAGTTGTGGCTCTGCTCTCAAAAGGTCAATGCCCATGGCAACACTCCCATTTCTCTTATCCACAAATAGAGCCAGACTTCCTTACAACAAACCCTCCATCTTTACCTCGTGAGCAGAAATGTCTGCTTCCAGAAGCTGGTGCTTCTTCAATAGGTTATTCACAGATGCCAAGTCCTTCCCATAGTCTTCAGAGGCCAGCAGAGCTTCCACCTATAAAAAGAAACTAGAATCTCACTCAGTGCCAACAATTATCAAAAAAATGGAATAAAAATCTCAAATGACAGGTACAATACCTGTTACCGATACAAAATCTGATTTAACAAGCATCTGATCCAAGCATTTGAAAAGTAAACAACCAAACACAAATATAAGGCTGAAAAATCCTTATTAAAAGAACAGGGAATCTTTAAAAATTCTAACTCTGGAGTTTTATCACACTTAAGGACCTTTCATATTATATACCAGGTATTAGCCAAGAATGCCATTTCCCTGAATTTACTTTTAAATTGTGTTGCCAGTCCCCCTGTTAATCAGCAGCTAAGCAAAGTGGCCAGAACAAATTGGCCACTGCAGACCTGCAACGTAATTGTATTACGTCATCACCTAGTAACCTCACAATGCACAGAAGCACATGGAATGGAGAGTATATAGGTGATGCGACAAGAGAACATCACAGCATGACATCAACAATGGGATGTGCCCAGGTTACGCTGCTGCCAGTGCAGTGATTTTATTAGGCACAGTTAGACCAACAGCAGGTTCAATGACCCATGGAAATACGAATTTCCCTGGTTGCTGGTTTAACAAAATCCAGGTGTTTTAGCTTCATCTGACTGTCGACTGCAGGAGACCTGAGCTAAGGGAGCCAGTGGCCATAGAACAATACAAAATAATCTTTACATGGTACTCTGGCTCTCAACTGGAACCACAGAATTAAGTTTCTGTCATACTGCTTAAATGTGTTAGAAAAGCATTCCCTTGACGAGATAGCAACACTTGGCAACAAAACCCAATGTAGAAATCTGGATTTTGGTAATGAATCCATTAGAAACTTTTTTAATGACAATCTCTAGGACAAACAGAATGACATATAGGGCAAATTCAGTGAGGCTACACTCAGAGCAGATCCCAGCTTGACTGGAGCATGAGTCGAAGATTTAGTCTGCAGCAAGTATCATGAGTAGAGTAACGTATTGTTTGAAGAGGGATGGGGAAACTTAAGGTGAAATCCAGAATATTAAGTTCCTCCTTTCTTATATGACCATATTTATCAAACAGGATGTAGAGAAGGTATTGCATATTGTGGATAATGTGCTACAGTGAGTCGCAAGCTGATGTAACAGAATTATCGCAAGATCCTGAAGTGTGTATACTTATGTCCTCTAATACAGGGAATAATTTATAAACTGGTCCAGTGTATTTTTTTTTTGCCTTGATGTTGCTGCCCTGGGCAAGACATGATAGATCGTGAGGTAGATCGATAGATAGATAGATCGCGAGGTAGATCGATAGATAGATAGATAGATATAAAACACTTTACAAGCAGAATTCTACAGGCAATTCCAGCCACTAGCAAGATGGCAAAGTCCATGAAAGGATGTTCTTTATAAAGGGCGAAAATTCAATTCCTTTAAAAATGTGCACAGTACTGTGTTAATTCGCTTACCTCCGACAGCCAGAAGTTAAAGTCTTTGATTCCAGTGTTGAAATTTTGCTGTTTATTGGCCTCTTTCAGTTTCTGACTCTTTTCTGCTGATTTCTGCACTAAATAATCCCATTGTTCCTTCAGCGTTCCCAAACGAGCCTATCAGATAAGAGGACATTGAAGCAGGGTTCGTCAATCACAAGGAAATCCCCCAACTTAATGAAAATTCAGTAAGTAACTGTAAAAGCCACAGCAAGAAAAATGTTAAGTGAGCCAACAGTCCGTGTTGTCAGCTAGACTACAATAAATAGCTGCAGGGGCCAAACCATAGCTTTCTCCAACACGTTGGATACAATGACCACCATCATATTTTTACTTAATAACTTTTCCATCCATAAAAGTAACTTTTACTTTTGGCACGGGCGGAAAACTGGCAGTTGTGGATCGGTCAGTGGAAAAGGAAATCGGGTGAGGTGTACAACTGGTGGGTGATCTGCTACCCCCAGTTTTCCTCCCGTGCCCAAAGTGAAAATTACCCCCACTGTGTCTGGTTGCTGTGAATTAAAAATACTTTTTAAAAACAACATCATTGTGACAAACACCATTCTATCCCGGCCGCCACCAAAATAAAGCAATTTTCCTCACAGTATGGGTACTATAGTGGTTATGTTACTGGACTAGAAATAAAGAGGCCTCAACTAATAATCCAGAGAACCCCACCATGGGCAGCTTGAGAATTTGAACTCAGTATATTAAAAAAAAATCAGGAAATAAAAAAAGTGACCCTGAAACTGTTGGACTAGGTTCAATGATGTTCTTTAGTGAAGGAGACCTGCCGTCCTTACCAGTACTGGGCCTTTATGTGACTCCAGTCCCACACCAACATGGTTGACTCTTAATTGACCTCTGAAGTGGCCCAGCAAGACACTCAGTTGTATCACCACCTTATCAGGGCAACTAGGGATGGGCAATAAATGCCGGCCTTGCCGGTATGCTCAGGGTAAAAAAAAAGCCCACTGATCTATAAACTGATTTAGGATTGGACAGCAGAGACACATGATCACCATTACTTAAAATCTTTGATTATCAATGAAGTTATTTTTTAAAATTTTCGTTTTCTACAGTGTAGGTTTCAAAAAGGGTTGTGGGAGGGGGGTTGAAGATAAAGCCCAGACTATTAATCTAGATTCTTTACTTCACTTTCACTATTCCTCTTAAAGAAGTCTCTCCATTTCCTCCGACACCACCATTTGGAGTTGCTCAAATCAAAGAAGCAGGGCACCTCAAGTGAAAAAGCCCTTTATTGTGCTACGTTTCTATTTCAGAGCTTATTAATTATGGTGAAAACCAGGTGAAGTCCCAGGGCCTACAGTGCACACCATAATTGCTTTTGATTTAGCCCATTACGATGATGAAATCCTAAGTGAGAAATTATTATACTTCCAACCAAATTTTGAAGACAATCCACATGCATACGCACACAGTTCTGTAAATAATAGCCATTCGAAAGTCTATTCTTTGGATGTAAAAGGTGCGTGTGTGTCTCTCTCTCTCTCTCTAGCCATCTGTAAACAATTTTACAACACCAAGTTATAGTCCAGCAATTTTATTTTAAATTCACAAGCTTTCGGAGGCTTCCTCCTTCCTCAGGTAAATGTTAGCTGATGTCACCTCATTCTCAGGAAAATGGAACTCGCAAAGTGTCAAACATTTACCTGAGGAAGGAGGAAGCCTCCGAAAGCTTGTGAATTTAAAATAAAATTGCTGGACTATAACTTGGTGTTGTAAAATTGTTTACAATTGTCAACCCCAGTCCATCACCGGCATCTCCACATCATCTCTAGCCATCAACAGCATGTATTGCACTATTTATGTTATCCTTTGTAAATACATTTCTCGTGTCTATAATTTGTTCACGTACTCCTGGTCCAGTATTCAGATTTACTATATTAGGGCTGTGACGCATTTCTCCCAGTGAAGTGCCCTGCACTCTATTCCACATGCACACTTAAATGATGCAATACCATTTGGCGAGAATGGAACGCAGCAGATTAGTCCCAAAAATTCCGAAAATCAGGAGCTGTAATAGTTTGCCTCATGTACACTGGCAGGTTTGCACTGGATTGAATCTAATAAATTCCACTGTGGGGTGTTTTGAACCTCCCTTCACCCCTTTGCTTGTGGATTCCATAGCAGCAACCAAAAGATCACACTGCACATTAAAACACCTGTAAGTGTTCAAGAAGTGTCAACACTGCTCACCTAAGTATTGGTATCTGCATGAGGCTACTGCAGTAACACCAGGTACCGATATAACACCAGTCACTGCACTTTATGCTGCGTGGTGTGTTTAAAAGACATTGCTAGGAGACGTGATAGGGTGTTACATAAATGCAAGTCTGTCTTTCTCAGTGGACAATAGATTTGCTCCTGTTCTGGATCTGTGATCAAATATTAATTTTCATTCCTCCCTCCCCTACCCAGCACCTCATTCTCAGGAAAATGGAACGAGTAGATAACTGCACCGCGGAGCTCGCAATAGCACACAGTCACGATGGACCAAAATGATCTCAAGTTTCTGTGATTTTCAAGTTAGTTTCTTTTTCTTCACTTTAAGTAAGTTAAATTCTGTGGTCACCTGGACAGCCTCTTCACTACCAGCACAAGCCCCTCGGTCGATCAGCGATTTCCCCATGTCCATGACCCCACGGATTCGGTCGGCATTGGCATGCAGCTCTGCTTCGAATGCCTGGTGCTTCTGGTGTTTGCTCTGTGGAAGAGTAACACAATATTCACTATACAAAAAAAGGTCAGGATTCAAAGATTCCCTCCGAGGCCTATATCATGTCAGAAACCAAGTGACAACTTCAAAGTAATTTTAAACTGGTGCAATTTGAGTCTCCAACGACATCAAAACTATAGCTTCCCTTGCAGTTCTGCACAATTCTCCCACTTTGTAATAACAATGCAGATCACATATTATAATGATTTTGAATTACTTTCACAATTTGTAATGGCCATATAACTTCATGTTGGGACCAGTTGCTAAGAATGCTGTTATCAGATTTTATTCACAGCTATTGTCAAATACCCATTTCTACCCGGAAAGCCAGATAAACCCATCATTGCAATAGTCATAAGGCCTCGGAGGTAATCACGATTAGGATAGCAATAGGGGTTAATACTGACAAACACCACACACTAGTAATAACCAGGCAACCAAGAGTTCCCAACGACAGGACAAAGTCAACTGAACAAATGTCTTTAGTGTTAAGTTTAAAATAAATGCAATACGGTTTAAAAGAAGTCAGCAGAATTACCTGTTAAACCAAAGAGACACCAAAGATACTAGAAGCAACATCAATGCTAAAGGTGTGCCAACTTAAACTCACAGGACAGGCAGATAAACTGCAAGCACTAAACAAAAAAAGGTTTACAAAACACAATCTAACAACTTCAATAAGGTGCCTTTATACAGACAAGACATAAACCTGGCTGGACAAAAGCCACTAAATCACTTACCAGCAGTTTGGACAGCTAAAAACAGATCAAGAGAAAAGATTAAGTATATCAATATTGAATGGTTAAAGAATTAAGCTCAATTGAAATTTCTGCTCATGTAACACATTTTCTACTATAAGCCTTAATGTCCTCTGTTCAAAAGGTTTACTTTGAAGGGGTGTGTCAGAGCTTAGAGCACAGACAGCTCGCAGTCTTAACTGTGTCGACATGAGGAGACATCAGGCAGATGCCAGACACCTTCCCACAGGGAGAAGGAGGAAGAGTTTTTATTAAAAAAAAGGAGCAAAAGCAGAGAGAGGGGCACTCCAGGCAGTTCTTTACAGCTGGTTTTAGTGCAGCATTACCAGAGGCCTTGGAGCAGGTAGCCTGTCCTCTCAGCAGGGGAAAGTGAACAGCAAGACCCACGAAAGGACGGAGGGTGGTGGGGGGGGGTGGGGAAATAAACATTCTAGGGTTAAATACCTGAATGTTTGTGGGATCTTTGTAAGATTCATCAGTCGCAGTTTGGAGCTTCTCACTGATCCAGGCCTCAATTTCATCCACGTCCCGGCTAAACTGCTGGAGGGTCTGTGATTCTCCGAGTTTTGATCTCTTCTCAATCATCTGAGCTTTGAGGCGACGCCACCTACCAAGACATTTTAACGGTGAGAAACGATCCGCATGAAGGACCACTCAGATGTACGCAACAGGTTGCAACTTATATAGTACTTTGCATGTTAAAAAAAAACACACCCCTTGCATTTCACAGAGGTGAGAATAACCAAACACCAGACAATGTTGGGAGAGGGGAAGATTTAGGGACAGCTTTCCAGAGTGTGGCGCCTAGATAGTTGAAGGCTCCACAGCTGAAGGTGGAGGTGGGGCTGGGGGGGGTGGGGGGAGGGGGTGGAGGTGGCAGAGGTGTTGATGTAAAGGAGACCAGAGTCAGTGTCAAAGAGCAGTGGGCACATGCAGGATCATAGGGTTGAAGCAGGCTTAGATTTAGGGAAGAGTGAGGCCATAGAGGGACATTTAGTTGAGGTCAAAGATTTTGAAGTCAATGAGTTGGGGTTAGGGAGTAAGTTAAAGTTGGTGAGGACAGGGAATCAGGATTTAATTAAGATTTGGATGAGTTGCAATTTATGAAGAGCAGATCGCGGGAGGCTGGCAAGAGCATCGGAGTAAAGAGAAGCTGGAGGGGACAAAGGCCTCAGTGGACATTTCTGGGCAGTGGGGTTAGGGCAGAAGCAGGTGATGCTGCAGAGGTGCAAATAGGACTTCTAGGTGGTACCCATGATGTACGGTTTAAAGCAAGGCTCAGTGTCAAACAGAATGCTGAAGTTGTGCACCATTGGGGTCGGCCTGAGAGAGCCACCAGGTGGAGGTATGAGATTAGGGGCTACTTATGGCGGTGGCCGAACAGGACGGTTTCAGTCTTGCTGATGTTGAGTTGAAGGAACTTCTTATTCATCCAGGACTTGAGGTTGGATGAGCAGATGGACAACACAGCAGTAGTTGAAGAGTCAAGAATAGTGGCAGGGCAGTAGAACAGGGTGTCATCATAATACATAAGGAAACTATAAATGATGTCTCAGAGGAGCAGCAAGGAAAAGAGGGCCAAGGATGGAGATCTGGAGCTCATTTGGTGATCCTGGTGCGGGGGGGGGGAAATGGGAGGAGAAACCATTACAAGAGATGTTCTGATTTTGTTGAGACATGTGGGAGTGGAACCAAACTAGTGTAATGTCACAGAGGTGGACCGCACAGGACCGGCAATGCTGGCGGATGAAGTGGTTGACCATGTCGAACACCATAAATGCTTCCACCATCAGATTTTCATAGAAAGTTATGGCACAGAAGGAGGCCATTTGGCCCATTACGTTCGTGCCAGCCGCAAAAGAACTACCCAGCTTAATCCCACTTTCCAGCACTTGGTCCGTAGCCCTGTAGGTTACAGCACTTGATGTGCATATCCAAGTACTTTTTAAATGTGATGACGGTTTCTGCCTCTATCATCCTTTCAGGCAGTGAGTTCCAGACCCCCACCACCCTCTGGGTGAAAACATTTCTCTTAGCTCCCCTCTAATCCTTCTACCAATTACTTTAAATCTATGCCCCCTGGTCACTGACCCCTCTGCTAAGGGAAATAGAATGGATCGAGTCATGTCATAATTTTATATATCTCAATTAGATCTCCCCTCAGCCACCTTTGTTCCAAAGAAAACAACCCCAGCCTATCCAACCTTTTCTCATACCTAAAATTCTCCAGCCCTGGCATCATCCTCGTAAATCTCCTCTGTACCGTCTCTAATACAATCACATCTTTCCTGTAATGTGGAGGGGAGACGCCACTTGAATTTGGTACAAGTGGGAACCTACTTTTGTTCTCAGTATATGGTTCCTCCACTCAGGGGCTACCAAGGATTTAGCAATACAGCTTCACTGCTGTTCAAACGCAAGCATTTTCCCTCTCCTGGATCTAGTCGGGTCATGAACCAACGTGATAGCACAGTGAAAAGTGCCAAGTAAATTGGAGAAAGCAGCTTCAAACTGCTCTTCCCCCCTTCTGCGAGAAAAGTCCAATTTCCTTGATTAGAGACCATGGGCCCGATATTAGGAGGGCGGTGGGTTGGCAGCGGGGGGTCGACTGAGCGCGTGGGTAACGCGCCCATTGAAATCGGGGTGCTGGAAAGCTGCGCAGCGGCCGGATGCGTATGCGCAGCATAGGCTGTGAGCTAGAGGAGCCCTATTTAAAGGGGCAGTCCTCCACTGACTGATGCTGCAGAAAATAGGAAAAATTATCGCATGGAGCAGCCCAGGGGAAAGGCTGCTCCCAGGTTTAATGATGCCTCACTCCAGGTCTTATTGGATGGGGTGAGGAGGAGGGGGAGGACAGAGATCCTCCCCCCGGCGGGCGGGAAGTGGCCTGCCTCTGCCACCGCCACCAAGGCCTGGCTCGAGGTAGCAAAGGAGGTCACCTGCACCACCAACATATCGCGCACCTACATACAGTGCAGGAGGCACTTCAATGACCTAAGTAGGACAGCCAAAGTGAGTACACTTACTCATTCCCCAACACTCCGTCTGCCACATCACCGCCCCCACCCCACATCTCCTTCGCACTGCCAACACTACTCTATCACGTCACTCCTCACACCCACTCAAAGCTCATCCTCATCTTACCTGCACTTACTCACTTCGCCAGTACTCATCCCACCACTACCATTCAACCCAATCCTCATACAATCTCATGGCTCTATCTCATACTTACCCTCTCATGCATCTCTTTCACAGTCAGCCTCACCCAACCTGCCACTACCTGTGCTGCAGCCACGGGGCATGCATCACATATGTGCAGTAGGAAGCGTAAGGCAAACGTGTCGTGAGCATGGGTTGTAATTTGTATTTTCTGGTAACTAACCAGAGCTTTTCTCCCCCCTCTAGGCCAAGCGGATCCAAACTAAAGCCTGTGGACCATTTCAGCCCTTGAGCCCTGGCAATCTGGACCGGGCATCTTAGTTCTTTTTCCACTTTCATTTCTTATTCATTAAGACACTCACCTGTCCAGTACCTCATTGCGACGGTTTGAAATATCGCCCTTTGCGTAGTGCTCAGAACTAATCAGCTGATCGGCAAAGGCTTGCAGTGCTGCGATCTTCTCCTCCTGTGAAAAGTAGAGAAAAAAAATAAATGAACCAAATTCCTGACAGAACCTTTCACACTTAGAAATTCTTTTGATTGGCGCTCTTTTCTCTAGAAAAGAAGGCTGAGGGGTGACCTCAAATAGGTCTTTAAGATAATGATAGGGTAGACGTAGAGAAAATGTTTCCACTAGTGGGGGAGCCCAGAACTAGGGGTCATAAATATAAAATAGTGGCTAATAAATCCAATAGGGAATTCAGGAGAAACTTCTTTACCCAAAGAGTGCTAAGAATGTGGAACCCGCTACCACAAGTAGTTGTGGCAAATAGCATAGAGGCATTTAAGATAAACACAGGGAGAAAGGAATAGAAGGGTATCCTGATAAGGTGAGATGAAGTAGGGAGGAGGCTTGTGTAGAGCATAAACGCCAGCATAGATCAGTTGGGCCGAATGGCCTGTTTGTGTTGTAGTTTTGATGTAACTCGATTCACAATTGCCCCAGCATGACCATGTGTGATTGATCGGGATATGTAGGGTTATCACAGAATAGCAACTTGTCAAGTTATTTTTCTTTTAGTGGAGTCATTCACAGAATTAGATTTAGGTCAAGTATGGGTTGTAATTTGTATTTTCTGGTAACTAACCAGAGCTTTTCTCCCCCCTCTCGGCCAAGCGGATCCAAACTAAAGCCCGTGGGCCATTTCAGCCCTTGAGCCCTGGCAATCTGGACCGGGCATCTTAGTTCTTTTTCATTAATTTATTGTGTTTGTCTACTGTGGCCCTGGAGGTTTGAAAGAGGCTGTTCTTAGCACTGTTGCCTGATCGGTGGATAAATACTACATCACAATACCTACAATCAGTCAGTAGCTGCAGCTTGAAATATACTCAAATGAACAGGAAAATGGTTTTAAAAAGTTTACATGCAGCCCACAAGGCTCCATGGTATACATCTAAATGGCCCCGAAGACAAGATCAAAAGCAAAATACAGCAGATGTTGGAAATCTGAAATAAAAACAGAAAATGCTGAGGAAGCTCAGCAAGTGAGGCAGCGTCTGTGCAGAAAGAAACAGAGTTAACGTTACGGGTCGAAGGCCTTTCATCAGAACAGTTCTGCACAGATATTGCCTCATTTGTTGAGCTTCTCCAGCATTTTCTATTTTTATTCCCGAAGGCCAGAAGCTTGAATGCTCCTGACTGAGGCCGAATTGTGTCGTAATATCTAACTTCAGCCACTGGGCGGCACTGTGGCGATGGAGTAGAATGGGATTCTGCACACCATCAAAATGGCTGAAATTGCTCACTACAAAAATGATCTGTTTCGGTCTGTAAGTTCACTACTCTGTTACAAGAGCCAGAAACTACATCAACACAAGGCTTAAAAAAAAATCCCCCCATTTTCTAATGCATATATAAATTTCCAATTATTCAGAGTTTCCAGCAATCATGCCGTTGCACACTGGAATTCTCTTCCGAACCGCTGTGCCTTGCTTCATCTCTCCTCACCTTCAAAAGCCTCTATAATAGCTCTTTATTTCTCACACTTTTTGTCACCTCCCCTAACTCTTTTCCGAACTTCTGCTCAGTCTCTCTTCCCCTACTTTGGGGATTTCGCTATGTTAAAAAGGTGTTATAAGTGCAAGTTGTCTACTGATATATTGTATAGCAAGCACAACAAATACAGGGCGGTGGGATTAGTTCTGGATTGCTCTAGCAAACAGCCGGCAAAGACACAACACACTGAGTGGCTTTCTTCACATTGCTGTTTGTGGGATCTTGCTGTGTGTGCAAATTGGCTGCCGAATTTCCTACATTGCAACAGTGACTACACTTCAAAAGTACTTCATTGGCTGTAAAGCACTTTGGGATGTCCTGAGGTTGTGAAAGGCACTATGTAAATGTGCAAGTCTTTCTTCTTTCTTTTCCTTCTGTCTACTTCCACATTTCTAAGTGCAGGATGAGTAGAATGGGCCTTTATTCTCTAGAGTTTAGAAGTGTGAGAGGTGATCTCATTGAAACATATAAGATTCTGAGGGGGCTTGACTGGGTAGATGCTGAAAGGATGTTTCCCCTGGCTGGAGAATCTAGAATTAGGGGGCACAGTCTCAGGATAAGGAGTCAGCCATTTAAGACTGAGATAAGGAGGAATTTCTTCACTCGGAGGGTTGTGGACGCTCAGTCATTGAGTACATTCAAGGCTGAGATCGATAGATTTTTGGACTCAAGGGATATGGGGATTGGGCGGGAAAGTGGAAATGAGGTTAAAGATCAGCCATGATCTTATCGAATAGAGGAGCAGGCTCGAGGGGCCGTACGGCCTACTCCTGCTCCTATTTCTTATGTTCTGTTGTAACAACCTAAAGCTTCTGAGGGCCTAAAACTTTTCCGAATCCCTTGCAAGTCTGGCTGCATCGCATGTCGTCAGCTTTTGACTTGAGACTTCACCCTCAGAAACTTTTCCTTAGGTTGGGAGGTCTATGAATGTGGACTTTAATATTAGATTGATACTTTGGGAGGTTTGCTACTTTCAAGTCAGGGAGAAATCTCATTGGAATTTTATCTGTGATTAAACATCTCCCTCAGGAAGCTAAATAAATTGGGAAGAATCCACAACAGTGCAAATCACACATGGACTCTCAGAAGATGATGATTGAATACTTGTTTCTTATTCCTTTGTATGCATCAAGAATAATACTTGACCCATTCTGAAAAGCTAATATTCCTGGCTAACCTGTTTCTGCTTATATGACCTGCTGTGACCTACTGTAGAGATAAAGAAGTCTAAAGTATTACATCTGCACCATATCTAACATATTAGGCCAGTTAATTGCAGATTAATTAAATAAATTACCATTATACAACAGGTCTCTTTCACCACTTTTACCTGGACTGTAATGGCTTTATCAAAATCTTCATGCTTCTTGATGAGGGCCTCCACACTGTCCAGGGAATCACCCTTGTCGTCACTGGCCAGGAATGCTTCGCGTGCTGCCATCCAGTTCTCGGCCTGTTCACAGTCACGGTTGAACAGCTACCCAAGAAACAAAATATAGAAATAGTATTAGAATTGGAAGGAAGTCCAACTTTCTGCTCAAGTATACATTCGCCCGATCCTACACTTCTAGCAGGGAGCTACAATCGAAGGGTGCGTGGGTTAGAAATAGGGCTACAACGTTGTAGCGCCAATTCTCTGACTCATGCTCCCTTCGCGTTGTACCTCTCAGCTAGGAAGTGCGAGATTGGTGAATTTACCCAAGAGTACTAGAATGTCACAAGAACTAGTCATGAGATATAAACCTATGATATTTGTTGTCACATTCTTACTAGAACAGTGAGCCTCGATTATCTTAATTCTCATAGTAGGATGGGTAAAAATGGCTGTTGAGAGGATGTGGGTCAGAAGTTGTTTCCAAATATCTACTTTCTAGCATGTTTTACAAATACTTCACTTGCTTTGGAACATTTACAAAACCTACTAGCACAATCTGGTGCTAGTAATAAAAAGGTAACTGTGGAGAGATCACAAAGTTTAGGTGTAACGTTGGGGTTAGAAAAATCAAGTTGTTGTACCAAGTGGAATAGGAAAGGTTAATCGAAGCACTACTGCACAACTGCAGGAAGAGGAGTCACTGGTAAAAGGCAAGTTCAGGACTGATTTCAGGAAACACTTTTTGATGTAAAGAGTGATCAACACCCAGAATTATTTTCCAGGTAGGGGAGCAGAGGCAAAAATTCTGAAGTAATTGAAGAGAGAGGAGGTGAGGAATAGTAGGTTTCCACAATAGAATAAGCTAGATGGGCCGAAGAGCCTCCCTCATTTGTAGTTAACTTTTTTGACCAACTGTTCAGTTAAACTTGTTGGGATTCCACTTTCCATTCACTACGGCTTCATCAGCGCTGCCCCACTGCAACACACTGGCTAAAAACCAAGCCAATAACGTCTTTAAAGAAGGACAGCAATGGCGCTCTCAGGTTGCTGACACCATCTGATTGATCTGCTGCAACTCAAAGTATGGTACAATTTATTCTAAGGGTAGTTGAGTTGCAATTCACATGGTTCTAAATCTGCAAGAATCAAACTGGCACAAAAGGTGCACTTCTCCAGGCTAAGCTCATAAGACCAGTAGGAGTTTCAACTGGGATCTCTGCCCCAGTAGCAAACTCCCTACCCTAGATTTAGTGTGCGATAAATTTAACTACTTGTACAGAACATGGTGCGGTCTCTCATCACCTGCAACTCCAGACATTGGTCTAACATCATTCTGCGCTGGATCCAGGATTTCTCCAGGTCTGCACGTTCACGCTCCAGGATATCCAGTTTCTCCCTGATCTCTGGGCAAGCATAGTGCCCTCGAGCAAGCAGCTGATGCCCAAACTGTTCAAACGCCTGGAAAGTGCCAGCCCTGGCATCAATCTCAGTACGATGCTCCTGCGGGGGATGGGAATAAAACAAAGTTAGGAGAAAAAGATAAATATTTACTTTAATTGTTTTAAAGTAGAGATTTGCTGATTCAGCATTCCTGCTGCATGCCAGGAGCGCACATCAGGAAATTGTACATCTCCCGTCAATGACTTTCTGTCCACATTTGCACCAAGCATGCAACAGGAGCAATGAGGTGGAAAATCTCCCCTTAAAAACCAAGAGGGAAGAAACAAAGAACTAAAAACATTTGCAACGCTTGCTGATTTCGTTTTTCTGCGGGAGCGGGTTGCAAAAGTAAAAAATGCAACAGTGTCAGTAAAAATAATAAAATTTATAAATTGTTGTCTCTCGTAAAAACAGAAAATATTAATTTTTAAGTTATTAAAAATGTTGATACTGCAAAGGGCTTGAGTATTTTTCATTTCTCAGGCAAATAGCTGCTGGCTTGTTCTGTTCCTGTTTTCTTTTAAAAGAAAAACAAAGTCCAGAAAAGCACAGAAATCTAATGAGAGATGGGGAGTGCCTCAAGGACCCCCTCCCCCAAATTTATGGATGGAAGAGGTAAATTTCCCCATATCTTTCGTTAAAAATGAACCAAGAGTTGAAGGAAAGTCTCTCATGATGCTTGCGGCTGTAAAGTTGTCATGACAGGCCAAGGAATGAAAACACTTCAAATAATCTTAAGCCACCTGGAAAAAGACACTATTTCAATTTTTCATTACCTGGTGTCTCTCCAACAGGGCCTCTGCCCCAGTAACATCCTTGGCCAGCTCCTCTGAAGACACCAATCCTCGGATTCCATTTATCCAGGACATAAGGTCCCTGTGAAAATAGTAAAAGGATCGGTCAGCTGCGACTGCTTTCTATCAATCCTTTCCTCACAGGAAACGTGAAAGCTGTGTTTCCCATAAAGCTTGCCGCTTAGATATTTACAAGCAGCAGGAAGCTTAACAGTGATCTGTTCTGGTAAGCTGTGCACCGTTAGCTAATTTAAACACCAGCAGCAATCCTATGGGGTTCCTAAACCTCGGCTCTGCCGATCTGCACCTGAGCTCTCTGGACTTGAGGGTCACGCCCCACTTACCTAAGGAGAGGGAGTTTGGATTCTACGCTGGGCAAAAAAGAAACCCTAGAGGTAAATTTTTCAGTAGCTTCAAGACTCTTAAACACGATGTCGCATGTCAGACACCTGAACCATAAAAATGTACTTATGTTTCAAACCATTATTTTTTCAATTTGCAACTGCTCTTTGGTTACAATACGTTGACATATATGTTAGGATTCACTTTGCATGGCATAGAATGCGAGGTAAATGATCTGGTGAGCAAGCTTTGCTGAGAACATGGGCTGTGAACATCTGCAAAGACAGATTCTTGAGCAGCGATAGCAATGTTAGTGTAAATTACCACACTTGCCTGATGGGTCAGAGGTTGGAGGGTTTCAACTGTGCCACTAGAGCTGTGCGGAACACTCGTTTCAATCTCCCTAACTCTTTCAATAACAACAGAAAATGCTAGAAGTACAGAGCAAGTCTATCAGCATCTGAAAAGAGAAAAGACGGGTTAACATTTTGGGTGAAGATTTCTCCTATACCCAAAATGTTAACTGACCTCTTCTCTTCTCATTCTGTTTTTATTTCCGACTTCCAGCATTTGTAGTTTTTCTTTTTTTTTTAAATTTCCTTCTCTTCCAGGTCAGGGTCCCCCCCCCCAAAAAATGTAAAAGTTTCTAAACAAAACATAGGGTCAAAGCACGAGGAGCCAGGGGTAGATTTCCATCTTCAGTGATGCCAACAAAGGGTTTCACTCACCTGAACTGTGGATCAGGAATTTGGGTACATGCCCCTCCACAAATAGACATAAAATCAAAAGGGGACATGCGCACCTGATTTCCTAATAAGCATATTTGCCGTGCAAAGCTCTACACTGCGAGTGCTGAAGACAAAAATCATCCCATTATGAGCCTACATGCAGCCCATTTAAAATTATTTCCCACAACAATCGATGTGGTAAACTTCAATACTCGCATATTGTTATAGGATGTTAAATCTACACAGGGGAAAAAAAAAACGTTTAGCCTACCTCACGCACTATCAAAAACAGGCAAGTTCTTGTGTGTGAAAATCTGACTTAAATGCTCAAAAGGGAGAAAGAAAGTCTGGGGGAAGACAGTAATTTCCATTTCCTCCATCTATACATGAAAAATAAAACAATGCTTATTTTGTGGCCTCATGGGGACTTACCATTTTGGGCTTCCATCCCATCTCTAACAACAGGTACAGAGAGGAAGTAACCAAATCTCAGAGTAGCACAATTGTTTTTGATGGGAGTCAGAATTTTGGACTGGCATGGCAGCCAATTTGGAGTTGCCAGACCCCAGAAAAGGGAAGTCTGCGGCATGCTGCAAATGGGCTACTGCATTTGGTGGGTACTGCAGCAGTTCACTCAGACGTTTGGCGACTAGTGACAGAAAGCAAAATACCCATTAGCTTACACATTACAGATAAAGGCAACAATTCCCAATTTACCTGAAGTCACTCAGAAAACGCTGTAGGTCGTGAGAGTCATTCAATTTTCCTTTACGCTGGTCGGCGCGCTCCACCAGGTTGGTCCAGGCCTGATTCAGTTCTGTGCATTTTTCTTGCACATCCTCAACTGATTCGGGATGGGACTGAATCAGCCGGTTTGCAGTTTCACCCAGAGAATTCACCTACATTCAACAATTAACATTCATAAAACAGGCAACAGATCCCACAGTAACGAATGCATTAGCTGGAGATTTAGGACTGAAGTGCAATACATAGAGCCATATTTTCTGCTCCTGTATGAATGTGCTCATACATGAATGTGCTCATACTAAATTTCCCTGCATTATTAAAAAAAAATATTCTTTTGGGTTAATGCCTGCATTAAAAATGTGCACAGAAAAATTTAGTACTAGCGTGTTAAGAGTTCACACAGGAACGACGGGGATATTGTATCCCGCTACTATACTGCTCTTCCTTCAGTATTCCATTTTTGATCCCGCAACATGTGGCATATCTCAATACATCAGTCATTTATTTTCTTTTCCTAGGTGAACACAATGGGGCAATAGGTTTCCCATCTGATTTCTGTCCATTTGGGACAGAATGGGCGCCTGGTTGTTCTTCAAGCCGGCGCGGACACGATGGGCCGAATGGCCCCCTTCTGTGCTGTACCTTTTCTATGGTTCTATAGGTTTTATCCTGTGCCCTCAGCACAGGATAAAACCTATAGAAATCCATTTCTGTATTTGTTGACTTACTATTTTGGTTTATATAAATATAAACGTAACCATTTTCTGCAACGACAGCACTGTTTTCCTTTAGGTAGCTGGCACTGTCTCAGAAATCTGGATGGGTAGTCCCCAGGAATATGGGGGGAGGGGGGTCCCCCCACACAAAATTGTTTGAAAACCATTGCCATGGAAATCCAAATGGCACAAACGGATAGAATTTGAATGCCACAAGATGTCCTTTCCCTCTTTGCATAACCAAGATTCTGGTGTAGAGATTATTTGATCTTTAACTGAGGTAATAATTTAATTCATGTGATTTTGAAAGCTTTTAATCTTGCAATAGCCAGACATCTTCAAAATGTATACACAGTTATCAATGGCTCATTTAAATATATCCTGGAGGTTCAAGCAATCATTAAATGTGCTTTGTGAAATAAGAAGCCTGCTATTTTGGGAACAGCAGGACCAAACCATTTCCTGCAAGAATTACAGACTGTTTGTCATTTCATACAGACAAGAAGAAACAGAAGCTCACTTTATCTCCCAGAGCAGCAAGGTCCCGTTCAAATCCCTCGTGTTTGCGCTGCAGAGCCTGGACGCTTGCTAGGTCATGTCCATAATTATCAGTGTTCAAAGCTTGATTTTTCTCTTCGATCCATTCCTTGGTTTCATCAGCATCTCTATACAACACAAAATCAAATGGGTATGTAAATATTTTAAAAGCTACCATTCTCAATCATTTTCCTATAATCGAAATCCCAGCTAAGTCAATCCTACTAAATGTATGTTACTTTCTAAACAGACATAGATTTCCAGTTAAGCGAGTAAGGAAAGGCAATGCAAAGAAACTATTTTTCCTGAGTCTCAACAGATAGATCTTTATTCTTGCAATCTAACTCACCTGTGGAATCTCTGCACCTCGTGCGCACTGCCCAGGACCTGGCTGCGTTCCTCAGCCAGTTGTTGCAGTGACTTCCAGCGCTCGTTCAGTTCCTGATAAAAAGTGGACAAAAATACAGTTAACCAATTCAACATATAGACATCACTGCTGATTTAATCCTTTCGCTAGCATAAACCTATTAGATTTTAAACCAGATACTTCAGGCATCGTTTACACAGAGATGTCATGTCTAAAAGATCTTCCACTTCGCCATAAAATAATACCTTTAAGAGATGTCTATATATGTTTGTGATATGAATTAATGCAAGTTCCAAAAATGAAACATCACATCCATCATAACTTACTGCATACAGAGCATTGCTCAAAAAGTGCAATATACCAGTAAAATAGCTAACAAGACCCAGGACCATCTCAACCCTAGTTAAAATTTCTCTCAAGAGGGACCTGGCCCAATGCTCACTTTTAGCAGGACTCAGCGCTATTTGTCCAGCATTTTACACCCATTCTATCAGGTATAGGTGGTAGCTCTCTTAGTCCTCCTCATTACACCAACCTCTGTTGTTGTCCTTGTGTTCACTGTCCTCATCACGGTGATCCTCTATGTTGCTGTCCTTACCCATGTCATCTTCCTCGTTTACATCTATATTGCTGTCGTTGGTGCTGTTCTCCTCCTCTTTGACATAGTCTTCCTCTTTTTCATTATTCCCATATTTTTTGCCATCTTCCCTCATCATTTTCTTCTTCCACGCCATCCTCCTCTTCCTCTACACAGTCATCATCCTCCCACTCTGTGTCTTTGTTGTTATGCTCCTAGTCACATCATCCCCCTCCACATCCACAACCATGTCATCAATATCCACACCATCCTCATCTAACTCCTCATCTTTGTCATCGTCCACTTCATAGTCATCGGACTTACGTCATCCTTGTCTCTATTATCCTTCTTCTCATTGTTCGCCTTCTCACCAGCCATTATTAAAAGTTATTGTCACAAAACTGCCCTGAGCCAGCAAGGCTACAATGGTGCTGTATTTTCACTGAAACTATCAAGGTCACAAATTTTACTTCACTCTACTGCAAACAAACACTTTACTGTGCTTATTTGTATATCTAGAATTCTACTTTACTATAGCCTTTTCTGTATAATGTTACAAAATAAATTTTTCAAATAAATAAATAAATATACACACAAAACGCACATTCAATATTTAAAGGGTTAACTTATGATGCTAAAGCATGATTTCACAATTATTATTCATAATAAATCAGCTCAGTTGCAATAACCATTGGCGTATATTCGGAAGCCTTTATGGAACACATAACAGGTTTATTATGCAACATAGAAGCATGAAGTGTGGGGAAGGGAGGACTGTACTTTAACTAGGCCACGGGTGAAAATAACCATAATGACAGTACAATGACAGGGCATTGTAGCAAATGAGCGAAACACAGCCACGAAACACAGTGAGGAACCCATCACTGCATGTGAGACACAGGTGCAAGAGGCAGTGACAGAAAGCAATGGATCCATCAGTTCTTACCTTGATGGCATTAAAGCTAGCCACCGTCTGTACCGTCATCCGTACAGTCTAAACCGCAACCATGAATCACAGCAGTGGAAAACCAAACCAGTCACGATCCATCGGTTAGTGAAGAGAAATGTTAAAATTAGAAATATGCCCACTCAGATCGAACAGAACATGACATGCAAGAGCTGTCCATCAACAGCAAATCATTAACCATGTTTAGAATCCCTTTTGGGTGATCTGTGTGAGCAAGTGCAGAATGAGAAATACAGGTCACACCCCACTCCATTAACATGTCTATATTGACAGTTAAGAAAGCAGAATGAATGAACGGTGAATCAACAAGCACCAGGTTACGGTATAAGATAAGTTTTATGATTAGATGAAAAGAATGAAACATGTGAGCTCTTCCACAAATAAAAGCATTTAAATATTTTGTGCACAAGTGTCATATTAACAAGTTACAAATAACAGTTTTTCCACTATATGCCTCAGTTTTGGTATTGGTGGTAAAATCACAATCAAGCACAAGATTGAATTTACAGTACTGCGAGCCCCATCTATCTGTACAATGGTGGCGGTGGTCACTCATCGCAAGTGCTCCTCAACTTCTTCCCTCTTCGCCACCCCTCGTTCACTCACGCTGGGGTACGATTCCACAAACATCAGTTCAAGTGGCCATTGTTCACGCATGAGCCTAGACAGCAATTTTATCAGGCTATCTGACCATTGAGGGCATCGAAGGCCAAGCCCAATCCCACCCTCACCAGGCATTTACATGTGCATTTTCCTGTGAGAGGCCTGGAGCGGGAACTCAGTCTAATTGGAGCAAACCAACTGTGAGTAAATTAGAAAAGACTACGGTTTTCCAAATATAATCAAGCAATGACACAAACTTCTTTTGATTGTTTGCTTGTTAGTTTGAATAACCTAGATTAAGCAAAATAATTCTGGGGTGGTGGCTGAAAAGTGTTAGCTTAATACATGATTAATTTCAAAATTGTGGAGCAGCTCACACATTACCATCCAAGTTGAAACAGGTAGTGTTAAGGGACGAAAGGATATATTTGTTAAAATTGAATTATATGCTTTTGTGACTAGGATCTTCTCACAAGAAAGGACAACAGAGAGAAGTGTGGAAGAAATAAATAAATGACTGATTAGCAAATAATCATTGAAATTACAATTTTTAAAAAGTACATTTAGCAGCAGTTTGTAATCATAGCTGTAAGAATTACAAACTCCTGAAATACTGCTAACCATTTTAGGGGGTTTTAGGATGACATGTCTTGTTGCACAGCACTGAGTTACAATTCTGGTTTATGAAAGGGATTTGCTCTCTTCTCTTCGGAACGAATTCTGCATCTACAAAGGTTGATATGAAATGCTGGAAAACTGGTATAAACAAGTACCACATCAGGCAGTAAATGGGTAAGCCACATGTCTGCTTGTACCGCCCCATACAGACTAACTGGGGGGGGGGGGGGCGGGGGCGGTGCATCTCCACAGGGATTCTCCTTTAAGCTCTGCGGCTCGACCAAAGTTACAGCGGACGAACAGGAGAACCCCAGCGGAAATTCACTGCTTTTAAACAAAGCTTTGCAGTGTGTCCAAAGCTAATAATAAAGCAAGATTACTAAGGAGACATAACTGAAGAAAAAATATGGTCTAGCTGCAGACTGAAGAGTCATCACTTTTACCTAATCTGCCATTACATTAATGTAGACTAAAGGAACAGGCTGATCAACACAGACCTGCAGCAGATGGAAGGAAAAGAATCACCATCAATATTTCAAGCCCTGCAGTCCACACTGACAGCAACCCTTAATTGTAAACCATAAGCAAGGCTATCAACTTACAGCTTTCAAGGAAAAATAGATGGAATCATGGATTTTGATCACCATAACACCAGTAAGGGAAACGTAACAAAAACAGCCTTTCATTTATCCAGTCTCTGTAAGTCAGTGCACCCTGGTGACTATAAATTAAATCTATGCCTTTCTGTGACCTGGGAGGGGGGGGGAAACTATTTTGAAAACAGACAAAATTGAAAATAAAAAGATGAATGTCATCTAGTAGAATTATAACTGATGAGGGCCTGTGGAAAATGATGCAGGCGTGGTACAAATCAGATGGCTTTTAAGTAAAAAAGCACAGGATCCTTGAAAAGGAAACTCATACCTTCCACGGTGACGCTGTTTTAGAGTCGCTTTCATCCTATGGAAAGAACGTACATGTCGTTTTAAAAAGAAGATACACAGATTAAAATTTGAGAAAGAAATTGGATGCGTACAAATTAATTCAGCCATTATACCAGCGTAGCATGGGCCACAAAACTGAACCCAATGCAATTCCAACATGGATTTAGACAAGATAGAAATGATGATTGATGTTGTCTTTCAAATGCTCAACATGTTCCTACCAAATTCCTCCCAGCGTTATTTTTATGCTGTATTTATTTTAAACAAGTTAACATCTGCATTAAATAGTACAGAAAGGAATTTGGTCCAAACACATTAATTGTTCATGAGAATCATGCTAATAGTCATTTCTACCTCATAGATATACCTTCCTTTGGAGAAAAGCTTAAAACATGCCAAAATTCAAGAGTAGAGAACAGCAGCACAATCCGGTAACAGATTGTAAAATACAGATTAAATCTAGTATTAGTTTATACAACACTAGCTTTGTTATTTACATCAGCCTGTAGACTACAATAGCACTGGTGTGTTCTAAGATACCTGCTGCGTATAATGGTGTTCATGTTTCACCTTCACATGTTCAATTTATTCAATATCAGGATTCATACCTTGACAGTTCCAGGGGCAGATCCTAAAACATGTTGTTCCTGAAATAAGAAATGGAACAAAGAAGTTTAGGAATAAAAAGTAATTGCTACAAAAGAGAGGCCCTAAACCTACTGGCGATGGGGAGAAACTGAAGGAGACCAACAGCTAGTCTAGAACAGTCTACCAGGCTTGAAGCTTCTCACCTGCTTAAACCAGGGGTTCCAGGACTGACAACAGGCAGCACAAAGAAAAATCCAAATTCCACATGAAAGCAGATTCTTTGCACGAAATGTAAAATAACCCATTTATTTTTCATTTTTATAATAAATTACAAGACTGATCCAGATGGTTGGAAGGCAGAGCAAAGGTGAAGTGCTTCTAAAATGGACTGACAATTAGCTACAGCAGAGGAAGCAAAGGGTGATTGTACACGGAGATGGAAGGAGGTAACTAGTGGAGATCACAGAAATCAGTGCTAAGGCTGTTGCTAGTTATAATATATGTAAATGACTTGAAGCTGAGGACAGAAATAAAATTCTTTATGCTTGCAGACAACAGGAACAAGCTGATCAAATACAGAAGACCTGGATAGATTAAGGAGCTCGGCTGCTGGAGGGGCAGATGTCGCTTAATGTGAGTAAATGCAAAATCACGATATTAAGAAAGGATAACAGTGGCAATATAAACCACATGGTACTATTCTACATAACAATACAGGAGAGGAATTCAGGGTTGCTGGTGGATTGATCGCTGATGCCATCAGTACACTGTGTGGCAGCGGTAAAGGCAGCAAATAAGGGCTTCACAACCAGAGGAATTAAGCACAAATCTCAGGAAGTTTACACAGAGCACTGGTCCGGCCCCACCTGGAGTATTTTCAGATAAGATATTAAATTACCATCATGGTCAAGTGGATGTAAAGATCCAATGGCACTTTTTTTTAAAAAAAAGAGCAGGGAAGCTCTCTTAGTTTGTGGGACCCCAGAAACCTGAACAGGCAGAAAAGGCTTTAATTTAACATCTCATCTGAAAGGCAGCATATCCAACAATGTAGTACTCCCTCAATACTGCATTGAAAGTGCCAGCCCAGATTATGTGCTCAAATCTTGGTGGGGCTTGAATCCAGAACCTTCTGACTCAGTTTGGGAAAGATTGCTTCAAACTCCTAGTGAACATCAAACTCAGTTAAGAGTAGTAAGAGGTTTGTTCAGAACTCAACCTCAACTTTTCTAAACCCTCCATTCTCTCCTTTCTTTACTCTCGCCTGTCAGTGTTTGGTGAGGGAAAAAAAAGGTACATTTTCCCTGCAGTTTCACACATTTCGAAGCCTCAGGCTTGGAGTTCAGCACAATTGCACAATTTTCAGTTCAAGGAGCACTAACTCCTCAAGTTTATTTTCCTTTGGGAGGGTAAAAAATGCAGCTGCAGATATCACACGGATCCCCTTCACTCTACTTATTCATTTATGCAATGTGTGGGGGGGGGGGGGGGGGGGGGGGGCGGGGGACTTTAAAAAAAAATGTTAAGTTTCCCAGTGAACATTAAACCGCTTTTGGAACAGAGCGGGCTGAAAAGCTACCATACCTGAGTTACTTGTACTTCTTCAGCCATCAGACCCTCGGACTCCAGATCATTCGCCACCTTGTTAATATCTCGCAAGCGAGATTCATTGGCTTTCAGGTCCTTTAAAAAAAAATTAAGTTGCTTGAATTAACAAACTCTTTCACTTGAACAACTTTTAAGTATACCTCGAACACACCAACTTTACCGCAAGGAGTGGCTGAGCCAGAAATCATTACATCATTTAAAGGGACATTAGATAAATATTTAAAGCAGAGCTATGGGGAGAAAGCAGGACATAGAGATTAGCTCTAGCAAAGAGCTGGCAGACACGATGGATCAAATGGCCGCCTTCTGTGCCATCAACTTCTACAGTTCAACTTTCAAGGTGCAATATTGGTGTCCTTTGGAGGTTAAGTCAAGCGGTAACTTCAGCAAAATGGTTTTACAACCATTATAAAAAAGGCAACTGAAATACATGAATTATGCAAATTAGAATTCTAAGAAGGAACTCTACAATTTTTCCAGACATGCAGCAGCCAACAGCTCCTTAACTGAGCGTCACTGCCTCTACTAGTTAGAAGACCATCGCATCCATTTGGTGATGCCATCCTGGTTTAGCATGCTCATGCACACAGGG
This sequence comes from Heptranchias perlo, assembly GCF_035084215.1. Taxonomy (NCBI): domain Eukaryota; kingdom Metazoa; phylum Chordata; class Chondrichthyes; order Hexanchiformes; family Hexanchidae; genus Heptranchias; species Heptranchias perlo. The sequence continues at coordinate 34,267,267 of NC_090355.1, read as the reverse complement.
AGGGGAGACTGGCAGAGTCAAAATTTCTTCCTCCCAGAAGTACTATAACTAGATATTGCAAACAATCGTGCCACAGTGAAAAGCTGGAAATTACTTAAGATGTCGGGTGACGATTGACTACCACTTCATCTCAGTACTGAACTTTATATTTACCATTGCACTACTAATCTTCCACTTAATCCACCTTCTTAGGCGATGCCAAATGGATCAGCTAGTTAAGTCAAAGGGTAGCTGAGTCCTACAGGCCAGGAAGGTCCCAGGTTAATCTCAGATCTGTGCTGAGTTAGCAGATGGTGGAGTGGTAGAGGTAGGGAGTCGGTCAGGGCCCCTGCTCCCGATCACTATCCAGCAGCCCTGCTGGAAGGATGAGCATCTTGATGTCAGACAAGCACCCCATCGCGTTTGGCTGTGATGCCCCCTACAAATGAGTAGCCTGTTGAGACTCACCACCTTGGCTCACAGATAAAGAATTCGCAGTTGGGCAAGTTCATGGAGGGCACCCATGCAATCATACCGTAGCACGAGGCAGCACGTTCAGGAAGGGTGGGGGGAAAACGGCACAAAGGAAAAGGGAAAACGTGCAACTTTTTTTTTTATTCGTTCATGGGATGTGGGCGTCGCTGGCGAGGCTGGCATTTATTGCCCATCCCTAATTGCCCTTGAGAAGGTGGTGGTGAGCTGCCTTCTTGAACCGCTGCAGTCCGTGTGGTGACGGTTCTCCCACAGTGCTGTTAGGAAGGGAGTTCCAGGATTTTGACCCAGGCACGATGAAGGAACGGCGATATATTTCCAAGTCGGGATGGTGTGTGACTTGGAGGGGAACATGCAGGTGGTGTTGTTCCCACGTACCTGCTACTCTTGACCTTCTAAGTGGTAGAGGTCGCGGGTTTGGGAGGTGCTGTCGAAGAAGCCTTGGCGAGTTGCTGCAGTGCATCCTGTGGATGGTACATACTGCAGCCACAGTGCGCCGGTGGTGAAGGGAGTGAATGTTTAGGGTGGTGGATGGGATGCCAATCAAGCGGGCTGCTTTATCTTGGATGGTGTCGAGCTTCTTGAGTGTTGTTGGAGCTGCACTCATCCAAGCAAGTGGAGAGTTTTCCATCACACTCCTGACTTGTGCCTTGTAGATGCTGGAAAGGCTTTGGGGAGTCAGGAGGTGAGTCACTCGCCGCAGAATACCCAGCCTCTGACCTGCTCTCGTAGCCACAGTATTTATATGGCTGGTCCAGTTGAGTTTCTGGTCAATGGTGACCCCCAGGATGTTGATTGTGGGGGATTCGGCGATGGTAATGCCGTTGAATGTCAAGGGAAGGTGGTTAGACTCTCTCTTGTTGGAGATGGTCATTGCCTGGCACTTATCTGGCGCGAATGTTACTTGCCACTTATGAGCCCAAGCCTGGATGTTGTCCAGGTCTTGCTGCATGCGGGCTCAGACTGCTTCATTATTTGAGGGGTTACGAATGGAACTGAACACTGCAATCATCAGCGAACATCCCCATTTCTGACCTTATGATGGAGGGAAGGTCATTGATGAATCAGCTGAAGATGGTTGGGCCTAGGACACTGCCCCGAGGAACTCCTGCAGCAATGTCCTGGGGCTGAGATGATTGGCCTCCAACAACCACTACCATCTTCCTTTGTGCTAGGTATGACTCCAGCCACTGGAGAGATTTCCCCGATTCCCATTGACTTCAATTTTACTAGGGCTCCTTGGTGCCACACTCGGTCAAATGCTGCCTTGATGTCAAGGGCAGTCACTCTCACCTCACCTCTGGAATTCAGCTCTTTTGTCCATGTTTGGACCAAGGCTGTAATGAGGTCTGGAGCCGAGTGGTCCTGGCGGAACCCAAACTGAGCATCGGTGAGCAGGTTATTGGTGAGTAAGTGCCGCTTGATAGCACTGTCGACGACACTTTCCATCACTTTGCTGATGATTGAGAGTAGACTGATGGGGCGGTAATTGGCCGGATTGGATTTGTCCTGCTTTTTGTGAGCAGGACATACCTGGGCAATTTTCCACATTGTCGGGTAGATGCCAGTGTTGTAGCTGTACTGGAACAGCTTGGCTAGAGGCGCAGCTAGTTCTGGAGCACAAGTCTTCAGCACTACAGCTGGGATGTTGTCGGGGCCCATAGCCTTTGCTGTATCTAGTGCACTCAGCCGTTTCTTGATATCACGTGGAGTGAATCGAATTGGCTGAAGACTGGCTTCTGTGATGGTGGGGATATCGGGAGGAGGCCGAGATGGATCATCCACTCGGCACTTCTGGCTGAAAATGGTTGCAAACGCTTCAGCCTTGTCTTTTGCACTCACGTGCTGGACTCCGCCATCATTGAGGATGGGGATGTTTGCAGAGCCTCCTCCTCCCGTTAGTTGTTTAATTGTCCACCACCATTCACGACTTTATGTAGCAGGACTGCAGAGCTTTGATCTGATCCGTTGGTTGTGGAATCGCTTAGCTCTGTCAATAGCATGTTGCTTCCGCTGTTTAGCACGCATGTAGTCCTGAGTTGTAGCTTCACCAGGTTGGCACCTCATTTTTAGGTACGCCTGGTGCTGCTCCTGGCATGCTCTTCTACACTCCTCATTGAGCCAGGGTTGATCCCCTGGCTTGTTGGTAATGGTAGAGTGAGGAATATGCCGGGCCATGAGGTTACAGATTGTGCTGGAATACAGATGTAGTTAAATTTATCTCCTTTTTAAAAAAAATAAAAACCAAGATTTCTAATTTAAATCTGTTACAACTATTTACTCTATCCACTAGTTATAGTGGACTAGAACAAATGGCAAGGACAGGCCCTGGCCTTTTAGCCATGAGAATAATATATCAGGTAGCCAAATATGAAAGAGAGCTACCATGGCATTTACATTTAGGTTATGATTTTACAGTTTCTATTGTATTAGAACAGTTTGAGTTAAAAGTTTTACTTACTTTCTGGAAGTCATCAAACTTCTTCTGCAGTCCTTCCACCTGTTCCAGGTCAGTCCCCACCTCCTCACTGGTCAATGCTGCCTCCTTCTCGTTGATCCACTGCTGCAGCTCATTGGCTTCACGGAAAAGCATGAACTTCTTACAGCTCTTTTCCAGCATATCCTTCCGTTTCCTGCCCAGTTCCAGAATCGACTGGTATCTGAAAGGAGACGTAAATAACAAAGTCATTCTACAGCAACTGGCAATCTCAACTAATTAAATATAAGCCAATGGCAACACAAATTTAATTGTCTGATTGTAGGATTGCAGATGAAGATGGACATCAAATTAGAAAGAAAAACCTTAACTGCAAGATATCTAACAATGATGACTAAAAGACAAAAAAAAAATTGCAGACACTTGCTACTCATAATGGTTTGAACGGTACCCAGTCTATTATAGCAACACTGGGGTTATGTCACAAGGGTGGTGTACATACTTACAGAACCAACATCTGCCGTCCTCAATATAAATTCCTATGACCTTTCACCATTCTACCTCCACTACCTCCTCAGCCGTACCCTGCAGTCCTATGACTCCGGCCTACTGTACTTCCTCCCTTCCCTACCAAAGGTTGGTGGCAGGATCTTAACTCCTGCTTGGTGTTCAGGCCCCATCCCTCCTGCGCAGTTCCTTGCTTAGCACCCCGACATACTGAAATGTTGCATGTGCAAGTTGTCGGATAGGTACAATTCTGGTAAGTATATTTAAAGCTCCCTTAGCTCACATTACGTGTTGAAACAGCCACAATAATCAAAATATGACTTTCAAAACAAGAAATGTGGGACTGAATGGTTTTAAAGATGCTTACATAAACAGAATTGTACCTACAGTGATTATAGGGGGGAGGGGGGAAAAGAGTATCAAATGTGCTTTGTCTGTTTTCTTTGTGAATCTGTGGATACTTGGATCCCAAAAGTGAAATTGATTCAAAATCGCGATTTTTGGAATCACAAATTTTGAGTAGATGTTCTGTGGTTTCAACAAACACACAGCCTTAAATCCCATAAACTGGTGAATGGCATACTCTTTAAGGACTTAAGAAACATTTCCGCAATACATTCAGACATTTTAGATCAACATGTTTAGGTTTAACAATTTTTTAAAAATCAGTACATTCATTACTTCTAACAAAATGAGTTGGAATACATTGCACAACCACTTCTGGTCCATACTAAAAAGTTATATTTCACTTTTCTGAAGTATTACGTTCTAGGTTTTACATTTGGTAACTAAATGGAATTGAACTCAAAATGGCAAAAAAAATGTCGGACTAACATATGGTCACTGGATGTGGTCAACAGAAATTGATTGTGTCAGGGCATTCAATGGTTTTCTGTTTTATTTTGCATGATGAAGATAACAATATAAATGCAACAGTGATTCAACCCTTTGTTAATTCAAGTAACTTAGTAATGGGTATGATGTATTTACAGAGAGAAAAGTTATGGGTTTAAATGCAGAATAATTAACGTTCTCCCACCCCAATCGCCAAAATACACTGAATGCTCAATAAGTTCACTGGGGACTGATCAGGTACAGTTATCGATTCCTGCTAGTATGTTGAATTCTTGCTAGCTCTGACTCACCCAGATATCTAACAATTTCACCAAATCTCACCAAGCTGGTTGCACTCAATACTTTAAAACAACCATCACGCAAATCTGAACTGGAACCATTTTTTGAGGGTTCTACCTACAGCACTAGCAGAAGTCAGCAACTGAATTTTTTTTTAAAAAGAGTCAGTCTCACCAACTTTCACACTCCTCTAGTCAGGTAAAAGGGATAAACTCCATCCTCATGCACTGTAACTGGAGTGTCCAGGTGACCTGATTCACAACACTTAACATGTCGATTCTGGCAGGCTAGTTCCATCAAGCTTGTAAACTTATATTTAATTGATTCATCCATCCAGTGTCCACAAGCATTATTGAAAATGCAGTATGAAAATGAATGGAAGCATGGAGATCACATCGAGCGAGGAAGAGCCGAGCCTACTCACAATTCCTCCACCTGCTTCATACGGAGCACAACGCTGCCAACCTCCTTAGCTAGCAGAGCCCTGGACAGACAGAGGGAGCAGAGCACAGCATGCATCATTAGTAGATTAAAGGCTTAAAGCAGCTGTTAAAGAAAAGAAAATTAGTAGTACATGGCGAGAATCAGCAAGGGTCAAGGAAATACCCAGGAGCAACAGGTAAGAAAGAGCAGGCAAGCAATGGCTGAAAAGACAGAGGCTTGATTAGTAACAAGCAACAGAGCTGTCCAGAAAAAAAAGGAATTTCTAACACTCTATAAAACAGTACCAATCCTATGCATATGTAATTTCTCTCCCACTCTGAACTACCAAACTATTGCCAGGTGACTTTTATCAGAACTCCTCTTAACCTTCGCTGTTCTAATGAACAAAAAAGTTTTTCTAGTCTCTCCTCATAATTAAATCATCTCATCCCTGGTACCCTCTCCAAGGCCTTAATGTCCTTACTGGTAGGGTGCCCAAAACGGGACACAATATTCTAACAGCAGCCTAATGATTTGTATAGGTGTAGCATTACTTTTTGTTTTTGTATTCTATATCCGACTTCTAAAACCTAGGATGCAACATGCTGTTTTTTTTTAATGTAAAAACCTTTAATCAACTCGTCCTTCCACCTTTGATGTTTTTGTGCATCTGAACACCCAAACCTCTCTGCTTCTCTACACTTTTTTAAAAAAAAAGTTACCATTTAGTGTATATGTCCTCTACTTATTGTTCCTTATATATCGCCTCACATTTCTGCAAATTTAACTTCATCTGAGATTTATCTGCTTGATCTACTAACCTGCTTATGTCCTCCTGAAGTCACTTACACCCCTATTTTTGTTTTGTCTGTAAATTTTAATATTGTGCCCCCATACTCAAGTCAGATCATTTATATATTAACAACAATATTCCTAACAGACCCACACCACAGTTTACATAGTTTCAGTGTGAAAAAAATCCAATTATTCTCTGCTTTACATCTCTTAATTTTATCAACAGGCCTCCCAAACAGCATCTATCAGTTTTTGAAAATCCATAAACACAACATCCTTCATTTCTTTCAATATTTACATGGAGCAGAATTTCACTGGAGTGCGCTAAGGAGCAGTTCCACATATTTTTGTCTATATTGTACACACTAGTAAGATTATTACAGGACAAATTTTCACACGAGTTTTACTATTACAGCAAACAGGCAGATGCAATAATCTCCAAAATAGAAAGGCCATTCAGAAATAACCCACTGAAATAATTGCAAGAATAAACCTTGAATGGTCAGTAGGCAGAGACTGAGTCACTGTCGGCACTGGTTATTCTTCATAATTAAAAGTCTTACTTGCACCATAAAGCAGTGGACTTACAGATTGTGGGACAGACATCAAGAAATTGACGACAGGACAGCAAAGTAAGACCTGAAAATACATTGCTGGTATGGGTTTTCAGCAGTGAGCTGCCAGGAACCAGCTAAGCCATTAAATATAATAAGAATTAAAGACTGGGCTCTGTGAGAAAATGAACTGTATGGTGTGGTACTGAGCCACACAGACCAGGAAGGTTTAGTCTTTGGTTTATGCTGAGTTAACCTCAACCAGAATAGCAAAGGTAATGCTAATAATTTTCCTGAGTGTTCCTGGGCTACAGAAGAATGTACACAACATGCACCAACTGCTATCCAGCACCCCTACCGAAAATACACATGGGGACATTAGGCGAGGACAGGGTCAAGCTTGGGTGTAATGCCTACAACGGCTGAATGGGCTGCCATACACTGTTTGATTCATACACAGAAATGGACACTTGGGCTACATAACAAAGTGCTACATGCACCCATAAAACCATAACTCAGGGCGAGTCACAAATTGTAAGTGAGCAGGGAAGGAAGAGAGAAAATTGAGGGGATTTAAAAAAAGGCAAAGTGCACAGAATCACCAACATGGGATACTATAGTGATGGATCATAGAATCGTACAGCACAGAAGGAGGCCATTCGGCCCATCATGCCTGTGCCGGCTTTTTGAAAGAGCTATCCAATTAGTCCTACTCCCCTGCTCTTTCCCCATAGTCCTGCAATTTTTTCCTTGCCAGTTCAACCAGCCCTTCCACCCAAAAAAAACTTTTACCAATCTCAACCAATGTAGGATGGCACCTACTGAGGGCCAAGTGTCTTACCACAAGAAAGGAAAAGAAGAATATGCCACTCTCAAATAATCTTAGTAGCCAACACTAGCACAGGTCTGGGAAATCACCCAACACCCAATGGAAGTACAAAATCCAAGTGAACCAAAAAGTGGAAGAAAGGAGGAAAGATACTTGCTATACAGTGCTTAGTATTGAGATGTAGAAATATTTACCTGGTCTAAAGGATAGGTTTAGTTACTTACTGGTTGTCTATCTGTTCTTGGCGCATTGCAATGCTGCTCGAATCCTCCAGCAGATTCTCACGTGATGCAGACTGTGTTGGGTCCAATTTCTTCACATAGGCAGCAGGAACAAAGCCCTGACGATCATTCACTTCCACTTTCCACCAATCCTTTAGAATAAAACCAAAGACAAACATCAACCACTGCACACAAGCCCTGAATGAGCTGGTTCTAAAGTCAAGTTGGCCTTTTCCATTCTCTACTTGTACTCTTCACAATGCCCGACTTAATGTGACTGGGCCTGCGTTATATTATCCATGGCAAGGCCATAGGCGTGCTCAAAACATATCTGGATAAAGCAAATCCAAGTTCATTCATTCCATAACTCAGTATAGAATGAATATGTCACTACTCTAGTGCATTTTAAATTCTGCAACTGCCACAAATTTGACTGAAGTACCCTTCCACTTCCTTAGAGCTACACATTATCTTTAAAGGTTTCACAGATAGTCCCCAAAGACAAAATAGTTAACACTCATTTTGAACTAATAAACAGAACACCAAGACAGTGTTGGCTATTGTCAACTTCTAAGTTTTGAAATACAGTGACACTCAGAACACAAGTGTCGACAAACTACATAGCGTCTCTCTTCCCGTCATTCCAACACTTCCAGAATCTACTGTAGCTAATTGATAAAGGCAAGAGTTCTGAGCACGGGTCCAGTCATTGGAATATTCAAAAGAAACAAACATTAAAACACAACAATGCAGGAAGTACTTACCCACATTGCTTCTTTAAATGAATGCAACCAACTAAATCCCACCCCTCCCACCCTCCTATCAGCTAATTTTCCACCTTCATCATTCCTGGCAATGTCTCACCTTGTTCGTGCTGTTTAGCAGGGTAAGAATATCACCCTTTTTCATGGTTACTTCACGAGGGCTCTTCTCCTGGTAATCATACAGCGCCAAAACCAGTTCTTTTCCAGTTTCATCATCCGTGGGAGCCACTTGTTGCTGCAGAGATAGAAGTGAGTAGAGATCTGCTAATCAACCTTGAGGCAGATTTTCGGCGCATTATACACCCAGATTATTTAGTACAGAAGGGATTCTACCAGAGGGCTGAACTATATTAGACCAACTTCTGAATGGCTTTCAGGCACCTTGTACATTTTGTAGTTGGCAACAGTTATATCTTAGAAATGGCAATGTCTGTAAGAATGCTTTAACAAATGTAAGTTTTTATTCTGGATTTAAAATACTGCAGAATCCACGCAACATGGTTAAAAACTTTTTAGAATTCCTTACACGACAGCCTTGAGCCTGCTCCTTCAATGCCTGAATGCTGCTTCCATATGCAATTAGATCAGACATCAGAGCTTCATGCTTCTTCAGTAGGGCCTAGTGAAAAAAAAAAACAACTATAATTTTTATAGTAATTACATTGTACCATCTACTAAAATCCAATACATGAACTACTGCAGAAATAGGTTAATGATGGGGGAAGAGATTCCTCTGATGGCTTAGCCATTTTATTCAGCAATTAGCTGAGCCATCTGGTCCAAGACGACTTCAGGCCTAATTCCCAATCTGTGTTAAATTAGCTCTTCTACTCTGGGGTGATGGTAGCGGCCCTGTAACTGGTCAGTTATGAAGTAAAAAAAAATGGCCAGGTTTCCCACTCCCAATCACTATCCAGGACCTCTGCAAGAGGTGCACATCTGGCATTTAGTGAAGACAGGTTCAGATTTAGTTGTGATGCTGCCTGAAGCTGAATTGCCTGCATCAGGGATCACACACACGAATAATTTCATCTGGGTGAAGTATCCAGGTTACTGACACCTATGGAACTGTAATGCAGCAAAGACTCAATGGGGGTAATTTTGACTTTGGGCGATAGTGTAAAACAGGTGTTATCAGATCAACCGTCTGTTATACATCTCTCCCAATTTTCATCTCCATTGACTCCAGTTTTACATTATCGCTCAAAGTCAAAATTGCCCCAATATCTTCAGAGGAGGAGAAAAAGAGGAAAAAGATGGGAGGAGTGGAGGGCAGTAAAAAGTTGTTTTGTTATAATTACAAACAAAAAAGTGACATACTTTGAATTATTTCAGCATCCCTGTACAATGAATAAATGAAGAGTTTATACTTCTCTGAGTACTTCTGTGCTGGGGTTTCAAATGGTACTTAGAGAAAATATTTCAGTTCTCTGCTGTAGTAAGTAATTAATGTAGAAGGAAAATTCTATGCTGGCTAAATAGACGTCACAAATGTAAACTCACCTCCAAACGCTGAAGCCATGACAAGTTTATAAGAAGCAAATACATCAGAAAAATGTTTTTTTTTAAATCTAGTGGATCACCTGTAACATTGTTTCCATTGTTGTTGGAGAATAGAGGCCTAGAAATTGGATCGCCTGCTTCATTTTCAGCGAGCTCCGGGCACCAGTCACGGCCCCAGAGGCAACTCACCAGTCATGGGGGAAACAAAATCAGCAGGTGGGATAACGTGTATTACACATAGCTTTGATGTGCGGAACCAATATAGGGCGAGATCCCTTTGCTATATCTCGCTCCAACTAATGTACATATGCAGTTTCATAGAGGTATATAGAGCCTCACCTCAGCCGAGTCTTCATCCTTTCCATAGTCGATGCTGCCAACAACAGGCTCCTTCTCCCTCATCCAGGACTCCGCCTCATTAGCATCAGCAAAGTACTGCTGAGCCTGCAGCGAATCTTCCAAATCCTGGCGTCTCTGCATAGCTTTTGATTTCAAGGAATCCCATTTCTGATTCAGGTCATTCAGCTTGGTTTTCACTTCCTCACTGGCAAAGTGACCTGAGAAAGAATAAAACAAAAAGGTTGTACTCAGCAAGTAAAACAAATTACTCATATCTTTTCATTCAATGGTGTTCCAATTTATATGACAAGTTATTGGTGAAGTCCCTGCCTCACTGGTCCCAATAACATTTCCCTCTATCCAAACAACTTCCACAATTAGAAGTTCACACCTGACCACATGAAGGGGGAAAGCACAAGACTCCAATCAGGGTTGTTGCACCACTCTCCCCTCAAAGTAATGCCATTATGACTTTTTAATTTCCCAATAAATTGTATCCAAAGTAACATAACCCAGTTATCGAAAAGAATTCAGTAAAAATAGTCTCAGGTGGCACTATTGCAACTAGCATCATAACTTTGTAACCAACCCTCTTCTCTCTCCCTAGCTTTGTTACCTGCTCCCTATAAATCGCAAAATCTACACTTATGCCCTATTGGCTCAGTGAGTAAATGCACAATGTAGTGTGACACTGAGCTGTAACAGAGGAGGATGGTCCTAGTCTCTACAGAGTTAGCCAATCTCAGCTGCAACAACAATGAGGTTGCACAACTGGCCTCAGCTTTCGCAGGCTAGTAAAGTGAAACATAAGCACTGGCAAAATTATGATTATCGATGCCCACACGCAACAAGAAGACTCGATTGTCATTCTTGACAATAAATTTGAATAGAACAATCGGATTTAGTAGTTCTGAAATGTTTTCACCTCTCACTCCCTTCGACCCAAGGATACTGCCATCCTTAAGTCCGCAAAAAAAGTCTCCCTGACTTCGGTTTCTTTTACTCTTCTGCTGTTTCTCATTCTCTCCCCAGCAATTTTGTTTCTCACATAATTCTTTCCTTCACTTTTCTCCTTTTCGCTTTACTCCTCCTTCTTTCCTTTTCACTTTACTTCCTGCAGGATGGGAACTATGAGTGAGCAGGGACTTTTATTTAAAAATAAGCATAAGGGGAGCAGGAAGTTGACGAGCTGACTCCTGCTAAATGTTGGCCAGGACTGTCCCAGGCAGTGGTTGCACTCCGACCACAGGAGTAAAACAGTCACGAGCAAGAATCAGCCAAGTTGTTCTTGCTCGTGACTGTTTTACTCCTGTGGTCGGGACATAACCTGAATCCCTTCATGGTGCAACAGCTTTATAAACGAACGCATGATTCAAGTTAATTGTAACTTCCTACAGAATTATGATGTGAAAGTCGGCACAGCCTTGGATTTGCCGCAATTTGTTGGTAACAATGGGACCTCAAAAACATTCATTTTTATTTGTTAATTGACACCTACCGTCTTCAACCATTGCTTGTCCTTTCTGGGCCACCGCTTTGATACGTGGTTCGTGACCAGAAATCTCTGCCTGGAGTGCCTGGTGTTTTTTAAGCAAGTTCTGTACGCCAATCAGATCCTTTCCTAGAATACAAGGTTAAAAACTGAGCATCCTTCATGGTCCCTAAAAAGGTTCCATTTGTTAAAAACAGCACACCAACATGCATTACAAAGCACAGCATATTTCTTGTTCTTGTATAATCTTGAATGGATTCCTTGCTGGGACAAGTTCTGTCAGCGCCAGGCACCTCGCACAAGTGGTCACTCTGCGTGCGAGAGCTCTGACAGTGTTTCGGAGTACTATCCAGGTACAAGGAGGCATCAGGACCGAGTCGCTCCTGTCCTCACCAGTACACGAGTACTTCTAGCGGGGGTCGCTGCACACCTATCGAGATGCGAAACAGTGGCAAATGTTCCCTTCTCTATCTCATGGGCACTGAGGCCAGAGATCAGGCAAGGCGCCGCTGGGTGTGTGGCACGCATGCAAGGAATCAGTACCTTTTGGAAGAGGAGGAAGAGAAAGTGAGTGGGAAGTGAAGGGAAAATAAATTAAAACCTAAAAAGAAATATAATCCTCAACAACATCTGAAATTGCCCTAACCTCGGTTAGTGGAAGCTGCAATGGGCTCCTTCTCGCGAATCCACGTTTCTTCATCCTCAACATCACGGAAGAGCTGTTGAAGTCTAAGAGAGTCAGCAAGTTTCTGTTTACGGGCTACCATTGGTTCTTTCAGCGCCTCATAACGACCAACCAGAGTTTCCTGCTTCTTCTTGATGTTGTCAGCGTCAAAGTGTCCAGCTTCCTGGAACTGCCGGGCTTGGATATTAATTCCATCAATACGGTCCTTCAAACAATAGAAAACAGAAATGGTTTTATTTTTGGTGTTACACACCATCTACAATCTGAAGTATTTGAAGTTTCTCTTTTCAAAAAGGGCAAACAAGCAGATGTCACTACGCAGGGGTACACGGTGAACAACGTGACTTCTCAGTTAGTTTCTAATAAGAACATAAGAACATAAGAAATTGGAGCAGGAGTAGGCCAATCGGCCCCTCGAGCCTGCTCCGCCATTCAATAAGATCATGGCTGATATGATCCCAACCACAAATCTAAAGAACACAAGAAGTCGGAGCAGGACCCGGCCACATAGCCCCTGGGCCCTCTCCGCCACCCACAGGGCATTGACCGATCCGAACTCAGCTTCATGTCCAATTTCCTGCCCGCTCCCCATAACCCCTAATTCCCTTTACTTCTAGGAAACTGTCTATTTCTGTTTTAAATTTATCTAATGATGTAGCTTCCACAGCTTCCTGGGGCAGCAAATTCCACAGACCTACCACCCTCTGAGTGAAGAAGTTTCTCCTCATCTCAGTTTTGAAAGAGCAGCCCCTTATTCTAAGATTATGCCCCCTAGTTCTAGTTTCACCCATCTTTGGGAACATCCTTACTGCATCCACCCGATCAAGACCCTTCACAATCTTATATGTTTCAATAAGATCGCCTCTCATTCTTCTGAACTCCAATGAGTAGAGTCCCAATCTACTCAACCTCTCCTCATATGTCCGCCCCCTCATCCCCGGGATTAACCGAGTGAACCTTCTTTGTACTGCCTCGAGAGCAAGTATGTCTTTTCTTAAGTATGGAGACCAAAACTGTATGCAGTATTCCAGGTGCGGTCTCACCAATACCTTATATAACTGCAGCAATACCTCCTTGTTTTTATATTCTATCCCCCTAGCAATAAAAGCCAACAATGTCACTCCATGTTCAACCAACTAAAATGGAACACCTACCATAGCCCAAGTCTGACGTCATTGGCTTTACTTTGGCTTGCAAGTTCACATTTCCTGCAGAATGATCCCACCGAATGGGCTGGATAACCTACTAAGCTATCACAACATTTGGTTTGTCCCATAAACAATAGCACTAAGCGATACGGCACAGGGGAGTATTCAACATACGGCCCACCATAGCAATTTGGTGCTGGCTCTTCAACTCGAGTGATCCAATCTAATCCCACATCCCTGCCCTTTTCTGTATTCTGTTTTCCTTTTCAAATAAATACTTATCTGATTCTCTTTTAAATGAGGTTATAGTTACTGGCTGCATAACCACTAAAGTGGCTAAATAACCACATGTTGTAATAACCCTCCATGTAGGGAAAAAAAAAATTCAACTTCTCCCTTTGTTGTTCTAGTAATAATCAGGGGTCTATGCTATGGTTTGCAACCAGTGGAAACAATCTTCAACTATTTATTTTTACATTATTTGCTTCCAGAGAAAAGTGCACTTGGAAGAGCAGCTGGATCCCAGATTAAACCGGTTAGCCTTTAGTGGTGGTGCCTTATTAAACTGAGCTCTTTATTTTCACAGAACATTCCATACTACAGCACAGATGCTGTTCAAACTCAAAAATGAAAGCCATCGTGGGTGTGGTGTTACTGAGTGGAGGAGACAATTCCCCAAAAAGAAAAAGCAGAGTCAGTCACTCTCCAGCCTCACAGCTGGCATTGACACCAATTCCCAGAGATCTGGAAGTCAATCTCCTTGCCAAATCCTGCATAGGAATGATACAAGGGAGAGGCTCTAGAAGTCCAGCTGAAGGGGACCCCATGAACTAGAGGTTAACAATAACCATCAAAAAAATCTTGGGTACGACTGCTGGAAACATTTGCAGCAGTTAAATAACAGGAGATAAACTGCACAACTGGAAGTCCATTTGAATTCATTTAACTACCAATTTTCATAGGAACAAAAAATTTACCTCTTATAAAAAGGACTTAACAGAGCATGGCTTTTAAATCAACAATAAAACCTTAACATTTGTAAACCTGTATTACAATGTCAAATGCAGATTATCTGCATAATAACTTTATATATTAAAAACAGACCAAAAGTTCTCCGATGGCTCGGTGAGGTTATCAAGCGAGTAGGTGAATCATACAGACCAGGAAGATCGTAGATTTGATGTCTGGTCTGTGCTGCGCTAACTGATCTTAGCCAGGACAGCGGTAGGGGTGCTACAACTGGCGTGGGGTGAGGGAATGAAAATTAGCCAAGATCCCACTGCTGACTGCTATCTAGCAATCTCGGTGTACATATGTGGACATCAAAAGAGGGCAAGTTCACTTGGGTGAAGTAAAACAGGGTACACATATCTGGATGGTATTGGGCTTTGTTGTTGATGTTCCCTGCAATTGAACAGCCTGCCAACAATCATCGTCAAGCATCACATATAAACAATGGCCACCTGGATGAGGAACCAGACGGCATTTAGTGCCCTTGTAAGTGTACTACTGTAAGAAATCAACACCTTCAAGAGCAAGAGATGGAGTTGGAGAGATACTGAATTGCATAATTAGCACTTATACATTTCCATACCTGGTGTGCTGCAATATCAGCTTCCAGCAGTGCATGCTTCTTCTGCAGGTTCTGTACACTAGTCAGATCCTTTCCATAATCGTCTGAAGCAAGGTGACCTTCAACCTCATACAACCAGAGCTCAATGTCTTCCACGTTACGGTTAAATTGTTGCTGTTGGTTGGCTTCACGTAGTTTAATACCTGTTCATAAACAGAAGGGTTACATTAATGACTATAATATCTTTACCCAACAATATCCTTCCTTCCTCCCCCATTATGACTAACGTAGCCCCAAAACACTCAGTTCCAAAGGCAGACAAATGGTCAATATACTCCCCCAACTGAAATAGTGCTTCACACTCTCCCACTGCGGAGACTGAACTTGAAAGCAACCACCTGTCCAACTGAGTCTAGAGATATATAAAATATCGCTTTTAATTTCTCCATCACAGCCAAAGAAAACCCATATAAATTAGCCACACATTTACAAGGTAATTCATAATCAAGTCTGTGCATGTTACTACTGACATAATATGATAGTATCTGTAACCAAATGCTTTGGTGGCTGCTATATAGGCTCAATGAACAGATTTCAGGCGAGTTGGATCAAGACGCAATGACCAAGGTGTTGACTTTGGTGGCTACTGGTAATTTTCAGGTTGATATGTTCCAGGAGACTGAACTAAGTTTGGTTCACTGGTTATATATTTTCTACTCCACAATACAAAACTGCATAGCCAGATCAGAAAACATTAACTGCCAGTTCAAACTTACCATTCACAATTTAGCCTACTGAGCAAGGTTTTTGTATTAGATTATTTCCTCATTTATAATTGAATGTGCGTAGAAAGACAACATTCATAATGACTTGTATCTCAAATTGTTCTGTCTACAATAAATTTCTTTTGAAGCGTAGTGACTGTTTTGTAGGCAAATGCAGCAGCCATGAACTGCAATGAGATGAATTGCCAGTTAATCTGTTTTTATTTGTTAGTGTTGGTTGAGGCAGGATTGTTGGCCAGGCCATCGGGAGAACTCTTGTGTCATGTGATCTGTAATGTCCGTGTGATCCACTAGAATAGGCAGACAAGTCAATGTCTCATCTGAAGATTGACACCTTTGACAAGGCAGCACTCCCTCAGAACTGCACTGGATGTCAGTCTAGATTATGTGCTCAATTTTTGGGACTGGTGGTTTTGAACGCATGGCCTTTTGCTTTGGACATGCAATTGTTACCAACTGAGCCAAGCTGACACATGAGGGAGAAAGGAATAGAAGGTTATGTTGATAGAGTTAGATGAAGCAGGAGGGGAGGAGGCTCATGTGGAGCATAAACACTGGCATAGACCAGTTCGGCCGAATGGCCTCTTTCTCTGCTGTACATTCTATGCAATAATAATCCTTCATCAGGCTCCCTAAATGGCTTAATTGATAAAGGCAGCATGTGGCTAAGGAATACAGATCACAAGATTTTGGATTTGATTTCCATGTTGAATTAGCTGCTCTCTGCTCAATTGGCAATAGTGCTACGACTGCCCTCGGCAACCCTTAAGGGGGTGGGGGGGAGGGGGGGCGCGCAGGGAAGCAGAAAAATAACAACCAAGGCTCTGACTCCTGATCATTATCTAGTGACACCCCTACTGGAAAGTCTACATGTGTGGACATCACATGAACGCATGAAAACAGGATTGGGCTTAGCAGCATTGGCCTCATGGCAGAACAAGGGATCAAGGGATATGGGGAGAAAGCGGGAACAGGGTACTGAGTTAGACGATCAGCCATGATAATTTTGAATGGCGGAACAGGCCCGAAGGGCCGAATGTCCTACTCTTGCTCCTATTTTCTATGATTCTATGAGAACAGCTTGCCATTACTCGCTGTCTAGGCTCACACAAAGAATGACCAGTTGGAGGAGGTATGGAAGGGCGCCTGATGCTCTGGAACTGTACCCCAGAGGGAGTAGGCGCCTTCAAAAGAGGAGAAGCAGAGAGAAATGACAACAAATCTTCTCCATTGTGCCTTTGTTACCAGAAAAATAAATGCTTTATTGAAAATGTTAATGGCAAGGCTGCTCTTGGCAAGGAGATCACTTAATTCATTCAAAACATCTGTTGTTTCCTGACCTTTTGTTTCTGTAGCCTCAAGCAGCCTTTTCCACAGAGAGATGACTTCATTCATACGAGCAGACACTTCATCTGAGGCATAGTGGTTGGCATCAATCAGTTCTTGTCCAGCTTTCTGTAGAGTGTCAATGCGACTTTGGTTGGCTGAAAGTTCTGCTTCAAAAGCCTGGTGTTTCTGAACCTTTCCTTGCAAGTTGGAAGGATCCTGGAAACCAGATCAAGAAGTTATAAAGACATTTACAATTATATCATCAATGTCAATACAGTAAAATTTCAAATCACCCCATTACAGATAAATTGTGTAACAAGCTTCCCTATAGATTTTAAGCTTGAACCAAGTGTACGGTTATCTGGACTCTATTTTATACTCACACGGTTCTGTAAAAGCACATGGGTTGTACCATGTAAGTTTGAATTAGCCATAGAAAACTACCCTTTAACATTCAAAAGATCCAACTGAATTTTAAATTCTGTTTAAATAGATAGTTTATATCCAATCAGATAACCGTTTTCAGACCCAATCAGGTTAAGCAGTTCCAGAGTGAAGGATGACACTATTATTAGAGGATGGATATATACAGTCAGAAATTCAAATGGTCAATTCCCTTAGCAATAAACTATAGGTATGCAATAAAGTACACCACAAGACAACAGGATACAGTCTCACCTTGTGAGCTTCATCAGTGGCAGTTTTCATCTTCTCATTTATCCAACTCTT
This sequence comes from Heptranchias perlo, assembly GCF_035084215.1. Taxonomy (NCBI): domain Eukaryota; kingdom Metazoa; phylum Chordata; class Chondrichthyes; order Hexanchiformes; family Hexanchidae; genus Heptranchias; species Heptranchias perlo. The sequence goes on along the minus strand of NC_090355.1, from coordinate 34,249,549 downwards.
CAGCTCATCGGAGTCACGGAAAAACTGCTGCAGACTGAAGGAGTTCTCCAGCGCTACTCGACGATGCAAAGCACGCTCATGGAGAGCATTCCGGCGGCTCAGCAGCTATAACACAAACGGTTGGTACTGGACGTTAAAGGAGAGATGAGGAGAAATTCTTTTATGCAGTGAGTTGTTAGGATCTGGAATGCACTGCCTGAAAAGGGTAGTGGAAGCAGAGTCAATAATAGCTTTCAAAAGGGAATTGGATAAATACTTGAAAGGGACATAATTGCAGGGCTATGGGGAAAGAGCAGTGGGGGGACTAATTGAATAACTCTTTCAAAGAGCCGGCACCGGCACGATGGGCCGAATAGCCACCTGTATGATTCTATGAAATCAGTCTATCCCGGTAGAAAGAGATGCACTCCACAATACGCATTAGATTTTTTAAATGTTTTCAGTATTAGAAATAATATAAAACATAAAACTACACAAATTCAGTGCAAGAAATACCAGCAGATTTTAATTATCTGGCTTTTACATGAAGAGGATTAAAACATGACTTTAAAAGCAAATTAGCAAAAACACTTAAAAAAGCTGATATTATAAAGCACTGCAAATTTACCGCATCTCGGCGTGCTGCGACATCTTCCTTTGCGTAATGGTCACTCTGAATCAGCTTGGTGGCAAATTCTTCCAAAGCCTGATGGAGAAAAATAGAGTGGTTACAAAATGAAAAGTGGAAGTGATTATAAAGAACTGGAACAACCTTGGCAATCCATACCGTAATTTTCTCTTCTTGAGCACCAAGAGACTTTTCGAAATCTTCATGCTTTTTCAGAAGTGCTTCTACACTGTCCAGTGAATCTCCCAAGTCTTCATTCAACAAGAAAGCCTATGCAAGGAGCAAGGTTCAAACAAAATTATTCTTTCAGGTGGGAACAATAACAATCTCCGACATTTAACTGACATTGCCTTCTGAGAGGGAAGGTACCCAGAGATGTTCTAACACATTCAGGAGGCTTCACATCCCAGTAGGCCAAATTTACTGCTCTTAGATCTTCCATCAGCCCCAGACAGCATTAAAAGACCAAATTATGACTAACATTTTTATGATGGGTGGTTTTTTTTGGAGAAAGGTGGATTAGTTTGGCTAAACCAGATAAGCAGTTTGACTTGTGATGGTTTGAGATGACCATTTATGGAGAGGGTATATTTGTTCCACATAAATATTCATCCATATTAGAAAAATGTAATACCATTGTACTGCTGCTCACGCAGCGAACTGTGAGGTTTCTCCAATCTCCTGGTACTCAATGAATGAATCTTTGTGGAGTCAGCTGTTCATAATCCTACAATCCAATCACCCAACTGTACTTATACACCTACACCATTCAACTATCCAGTCAAAATATAGGTCTCGACATGGAATTCTATCCTCCCTCCTCATCTTGAGACACTTCCTGCATACTCTCTCTGACATTTACTCACACCATAAAAATTTATTCTCAAAAAGGTCTACCAATTAATCTATTTTTTTTTCTGAACGCCGTAAAAAGATGGTTCTCTGGAGTATCTTGAGAAAAATGATACGCCAGAAATTATCAAAATGTTTTAATCTTAAAAGTATCGGTAGGATCTAGATAGGACTTTTTAAATCCATCCCTCGCTCAACATCTCCTCCATCAGGACTGCCATGCAATGCAAATTACACTTATCTCTTTAGAGTTCCATCAAGGCTACACCTTGGGGGACATTGATGGGATCACATGAACTGCCCCACCTTCCCATCACATGCCAAAGGCATCCATTAACAATACCCACACTGCTGTCCAAAGACACACACCTCCTGTTTGCTCATCCAGTTGTCAACCTGCTCAGTATCACGGTAGAAGAGCTGTAGATCCATGCACTGCTCATACTGGTGTCTACGGAGTTCCCATAACTCTAGCAGAGAAGTCTTCTCCTCAGCAAGGATTCCCAGCTAAACAAGAATAATCAATAAATGTTTACAACCTTCATTTTCAAACTTACAAAAGAACTTAAATACAAGAGAGAATGAAAGTGCTGCAATCATCACAATGTGTATATGAATTTACAGAAAGATAGCTAATTGTAGATGTGCAAAAAGTTTCAATTGTCAGTTATGTGGGAGGACAAAAACAAAGAGGAATTGGACATAATAAATACTATGGCAATCAGATATTCATGCCTAGTCCCCATTCAACATGGATAAATGGGTCAGGGTAGAGAGTGGAAATTCTCTGAATCAATAAAATGATGTTTATTTTGCAATTTTGCTCGCCAACATTCAGATCTGAAGTCAGTTCAGCAACCCAGAATTCAGTTTATTTTAACTGGTCATCATCCTGCTTTGCAAATTTTTAGTTATCAGTAAATCCAGAATTACAAGATGCCACCTGAAGTGCTCATCATGGGACTCTTCAACTCTCACAAACCTCTTGGAATTCATTTTTTGAAGTTAAGACTAAACAGGTTTGAGCCTTTATTTCACCGAGTACAACCATAATGTTCGGGGAGAGATAGAGTAGAAGCCAGGCACTTTCTTATAGGCTAGTGAGGAAACTGGAAAGGGCATTTCCACTGGGCTAGTTCAACACATCTGCAGGTGGCCAACCAAGAATAGCACTGGCCTGGGAGGAGGCATGTCTGCTCTGCACTTAGCTGTAAAGGCACATATCTTGGAGGGACCACCTGCAAAGGGAAATATGGGTAAAAGAAACTGCATGTCCTTTCGTGCAGGCAGGCAAAAAATGTTCACAGGAATTAGTTGGTTTTACTTGTCTTGAAAAGGGAACAAATTTCCCAGTAATCATGACAGTTGACAAAACTATCTCTGCTGCAGAATAAATTATGCTCACTAAGATTTAGGTAATTAGCCTTTTCTAACTTATAACATTCGCCCTTCCAAAAAGATAAACATTTCAAAGTTTCCTTGTCAGTTCTACATACAGTCTTCCCATCATTTTAAAATAGAGATTTGTTGCCATAAACTAAAAGTGAGGAACGCATTGACAGCTTCATTACTGGTGTACTGTACCTTCTCACGGACTTCATCAGATGCATAGTGCCCACCACCAAGCAGGGCTTGTCCTGCTTCATCAGTAGCCTTGAAACTGTCCTCGTGAGCATCAATTTCGCCCTGAAAAACATCATATTCAGAAATGCAAATCTCAAGAGTTCTTGAACATTTTGCTGCTCAGGTCATTCAATTGATATAGAAGACTTTTAAAAACTGCCTCTATTCATTTTTCTAATTACGATCAATCTGGATTGTGTGCCTTTGTTGTTGTGCACTGCAGAACTTCTTTGCTTGCACTTTGAAAAGTTAAGCCCTGATAAACAAGAAATCAAAATTGATCTAGAAATACCAAAGTTGGTAACAGTCTGCTCATCTCCCAATATAAGGCTAAGACTGAGGGGGAAGAAATTCAACTCATGGTCGTCCGTTTTGCACCTGAAAAACAAGTGCCCGGCAGCTAAAATCAGGGGGGCACCTCAGCTGCCACATTGATGCCCAAGGCCAACTTGATGCCATATGCAGGTGAACCTGTAAATGGACAAGCAGCCCGCCCACCTGAAACATGCATAAATCTGCCTAAAATGTGCAAATTGAAGTCCTACGCAAAATTCAGGTGCAAATGAGTGAAGCGTGTGACATGTATGGGGTTGTACCATTCGTTTTTTTTCCCTGAATGAAGTTTTCCAGTCAAACAAAGTGACGTATTGCATTTACAGCGGTCATTTGAGCCTGGGACTTGACTTTTCTAATCCCTCTACTTGAGTGCCTGCACATGCAGATTGTTATCAGAGAGCTATAATCACCTTGTGCTCTTGATGTCTGTCGAGCAATGCCTCCGCTCCAGCAACGTCATTCGCCAATTCATCTGCACTGATGAGAGCCTTCATTTCGGTCACCCAGCTGGTCAGGTCACGGAAATCAGCCAGGAAACGCTGCAGCCTAGGAAAAAGTGGTACTGTTCTAAACTATGTTCTCGTGGATGAGCAATTTTCCAAATAACACTTCCCAGTATCTCAGAACATTGCAGCACAGAACCAGGTTATTTGGCTCATCAAGTATGCCAGCTTTTTTCTCCACAAGTTTAATTTCAGTTTCATACTTGCTGTCCGTAGCCTTTAATATTCCACTTTTTCAAGCAACTATCTAACTCCCATTCAAAGAATTGGCACCAAGCCAAAGAAGATATTACGACAGGTGACTAAAAGCTTGGTCAAAGAGATAGTTTTTAAGGTCGGTCTTAAAAGAGGAGAGGTGGAGAGGTTTCGGGAGGGAATTCCATAGCTTAGGATCTAGAGAGCTGAAGGCATGGCCGCTAATGGTCGGGCGAAGGGAATGAAGGATACACAAGAGGCCAGAGTTGAAGAAATGCAAAATTCTTGGAGGGTTGTAGGGCTGAAGGAGGTTACAGAGAGAGGAAGGGGGCGAGGCCATGGAGGGATATGAACAAGAGGATGAGAATTTTAAATTCAAGGCACTGGTGGACCGGGAGCTGATTAGGTCAACAAACACAGCAGCGATGGGTGAGCGAGACTTGATGCGGGTTTGGATACGAGCTGCAGAGTTTTGGATGAGCTCAAGTTTATGGAGGGTGGAAGATGGGAGATCGGCCAGGAGAGCATTAGAATATTAGAGTCTGGAGGGAACAAAAGCATGAATAAGGGTTTCAGCAGCAGATATGCTGAGGCAGGGGCAGAGGCTAATCTCCCTCTGTGTGAAAACTTTAACTTCCCCCTGAATTCTTTAAGTAGTGGAAAGAGCAAACTACCAATTCAAAGTTCTTAAGACAACATAGTTTTGATTCATTTTTAACAACTTTTAATTCCTTTCCATGAATTCTCCGATTTTAAATCCCTGGTCTTAGTAACATTAGTGGCACTTACAGTCAGATTTTGCTAGCCAAGAGTTTTTAAAAAATCAAAATACTACTTCTGCAGTTGCAAAGGCAACATGAATCTTGCTTTATAAAATCCAGTATTTAAGACAGACTGCCTATTTATGGTTGCTTCAGTAAAAGGTTTGTAAGCTGCACCCCTGTATTAAATTAGCAATTTGTATGCTAAATGTTATGTAAACTCTCATTTCACTCCCCTGTAACAAGTCTTCATGCAACTAGGTGCCCTTTCACTACTGCTTTCACCTGTACGAGTCATCAAGGCGTGTATGTCTCTGTGCTGCCAAGGTGCGGATTCGCTCCCAGTTTTGAATGAGCTCTTCTTGTTTGACCTGAATCTGGGCTGCATTCTGTGGGTGTGACTGTTGTAGACGGTCTGCCTCAGAAGTCAGTGCTTTCACCTGCACAGTAAGCAGAAAAAGTTAAAATATCAATGCCGATACAGTTAGTGTTTGAGAAGCAATAAATGATACATACTAGCAAGTAATTGTTGACAGTAAAGGTCTGTTACTGTCATGTTCCTCGATTTACCATTTTTTAAAGTTGCAAATTAATCTTTGAGATTTAATTACTGTTCTATATACTAATAAAATAATCTTTATGTAGTTGTTACATGTACAATCTTATTCAGAGAGCAGTGGAAATGAATAAATGGCATTTTCCAAGGCTGTAATATTACAATGTAGGATTTCAGTTACTATGCAAGTAAGAGTTCTTTCTGATAACGAAGAACTAGCACCACAGCACTTAGATTTTTATCGTTGGTTCCTACAGACATTACACGAATATTTTCCGAAGATGCTGACATCGACCCCCGTCACTTCCTCCAAATAAGTACCAGACATGAGAAATTGTCCGCCATACAGATCAATTTTTGCAGAAACCAAGAAGGAATTTTGAAAGTATATGAAAAAAAATATTTGGAGGGTCTTAGGTCATTATCCTAGTTTAGCAGAATTACCTTATCCTCTAGAGCTGCAAGATCTCTCTCTAAGCCTTCGTGTTTGCGGAGAAGTGTCTGCACACTAGCCAGGTCACGTCCAAAATCATCTGATGCCATTAGCTGTTCTTTCTCTTTAATCCAACTAATTGTTTCATCCACATCCCTGCAAAGCACAACATGCATTAATACAGAAATACAATTTGCAGGACTAGTTTAAAAACACACATACACCCCACCCATTCATTTTAGGTTCCCCTTGTGCCACACACTAAACTTGCCCCACTAGTTTTTCATCTCTTCTAAAGCAGAAGTACTTAGCCTTCCCATAGATTTCCATTCAATGATCGGACAGCTATTTCACTTAGAAATATGTTGTTAAAGACAACATGGTACAAATTATTTCTACACATGTCGCAAAGGCATTAAAGCAGTAAAAGACACGCTCTGGGGGTTTGTGTGCAATATGCAATTCAAAACAATGAACAAACAGAAGTTGACACGGGACAATTTTGTTGTCACATTCACTTATCATGGTGGAAAATCACACTGCTTTTTACATTTAAAAGGGGGGTCTTATTTGGTTTTCTGTACTGACTTAGAACAATAATCAACTCAAAATCCAACTGACTTGAGTTAAATAAGGTTGCAGCCACTTATAGAGTTTCCTAGAAGGGAATTAGCAACTTCTGCAATCTAGGAAATTCCGATCTCTTTATAGGCACTCCGTGTTCTTGTCAAGCCTTTTCCGTAGTATGTCCTCATTCCAGATCAATCAGCTGACCCACCTATTAAAACGCTGCACTTCTGCTGCTCCAAAAAGCTTGCTTTGTCGCTGCAGTACCAGGCCCTTGAGTCGCTGCCAAGCAACGTTCACCTCATCCTGACGATGGGTGATAAGCACCAGCTCAGGGTGATTTTCCTATACCAGGGAACAGAAACAGTGTCAATCTCATCACAATAACAGATCTCCCTCTACCCTGTTCACACTGTCAGCATATGTGCTGTTTCATAAGGACACAAACCAGAAGAAGAATACTTTCCGTTTCACATGGTTTAATGTAAAACATAATGGGGTAGAATTTCCGTGGGGATTCTAGATACACATTAAATGGTTAAAATATAATCTCTAAACTGTCTCAGGCAGACATCCTAGATTTTACCCAATGAAGCCAATTTTTTCCCTCAGTTTAACTTGCATGCTAAGAAGTTACTAATTAAATTTATGATCAAATGCACGATTTGAAAATGCAGCATCAGAACCACAAGTCCTTAAAGCAGTAAAATATTATAAAAATACAGAAGCATTTTTGTATATTATTACACAAATACAATGGTGCAATTAGGGGTACAGTTACACAGCACAGATCAGTAACAACAGTACCCGTGCACGGGTACAAGTGACTCTAGATGGGCTGGTGATTGTATCAGTAAATTCAAGAAAGTTAGATGGTGGAAGGATCAAGAACCAGAGGACATAGATTTAAGGTGACTGGCAAAAGAACCAAAAGGTGACACAAGGAAACATATATTTTTTTTTAAACACAGCGAGTGGTTATGATCTGGAATGTACTGCCTGAGGGAGTGGTGGAGGCAGATTCAATCGTGGCTTTCAAAAGGGAATTGGATAAGTACTTGAAAGGAAAAAATATGCAGGGCTTCGGGGATAGGGCAGGGGAGTGGGACTAGCTGGATTGTTCTTGCAGAGAGCCTACATGGACTCGATAGGCCAAATGGCTCCTACCGTGCTGTAACCATTCTATGATTCTAAGTATCTGGTGAAAGATTTGATAGAGGGGTACGAGAGGTATCGTGGAACATGATATTCCTAGACAGAGGGAATGGCTGGTTGGACTTCAATGGTTATCTCCAGTCCTTTGTACTGCTACGTTCTTATACTGCCTGGTTGCAGTTCAGACGGTCAGATCCAGGAGAGCTGCGCCGTCAGCGGCTAAATTTTAAAAGTAACGGACGCATTCGCAGGCTTGTCCACACCTTCAGCACATTTAAATAACCTCTGGGTAAGTTTATGAAATGCCCTGAATAATTTATAAACCCAGTCTGTCATTGCGCTGGAGTCATACTCTATGCTGCGTCAAGTCCAAGTGGGGATCTCCCACTGCCTTGCTTTAGAGACAGGTGGGATTTTAATCCAGAGTTATAGTGTCATAACTGTAGTGCAACTTTAGCTTCGCAGCATCACTATAGATGTATTGTGAATGTACTCTTAAAATTAAAAAGCTCTCTGACCTGTTCAAGTTTTCCAGCCAGTTGATTAACTTCATTAACACGCTCCTCATGAGCTGCAAGGTCAGTCTGGAATTCCTCAAATTTCTTCTGTAAAACCTCCACATGCTCCAAGTCCTGGCCAACTTCCTCCGATGTTACAATAGCCTCCTAAATATAGATAAGGATTGGAAATTCAATTTGAGATGTGGATCCAATTAACCCATCCTCCGCTCTTTATATTTTAAAATACATTAAGTATAATGAAAAATGACTATTTTCCCAAACCTATCAATCAATAAAATTATTATGCACCACAAAAAGTGGAAAAAAGTTAGAAAAAGTCTTCCTAAATGGCTTCGAATCAACTAATTGAAAATGTAACATCTGATCCTAGTTTTAAAATTCCAAGCCAGCTTGTTGGCTTGCCTTTTCCTTCCAACTGAGGTTTAGGCGCAGCTTCTAACTTAGCCAAAAAGTCTGTTGTACATATCTCTGCCAGCTATGAGGGTATTTGTGTGGCTAACCAAAGTCTCGGAACTGGTCTCAGATGCCAAAACCAACATTTGAATGTGACAAGAAAACTTTCAGGGCTATTCTATGAAAAAATGTGTTTGTGAAACTCCAGTGCAGCAGTGATATTGCTGTTCAAGTACACATTGCTACAGTTTACTCTATGCATTAAGCTTTCAACACATCAAACATAACTTCAAATATTAAACACGAATCAATAGAAATGATATTCTGATCGATGATTTTAAGATTCTACATAACAGTTTAATTTCTGTTTGTACCCCACTAGCTGATGTATCTGCGTAAAACTAGTTTAAAACAAACAGCTGTATTAAGCTAGTATTAAACAGTCAAGATAGCAAAGGAATTTTAACCAGCACACTACCACGAGAAATTAAACACTTTAGCAATAAAGCAAATCAATTATATTTATAGAAAGTTGTTGTGCGGTTTACATTTTGCAATGGGCCTATAAAGAGATTGGCATCTGTATTTATTAAAATATCTCAACTTGGAGCATGAAAATAAATACTATGGTCTGTGGTTGCACCTTAATGTGCCCATCACTATGCTAATATCAACATTTTGTTATAACCACACTTTTCCCCTTGCAACTGTAACTTACAAAACACAGGCCTGGAACTTCCTTGAAATGAATTATACCCTTGCTGTCCCTTTAGAAAAACATGTTCCATTTGCAGAGAGAGATAAACATGGGTTTCCTGGGTCTGCTTATTTGCATCCCCATTGGTGTAAAACCCATGTAAAATGAGTGCAAGCAGCTGAACTACTTGGAAACTTCTGTATGGCCTTTAAAAAGACAGTGTGCCAACTTCCTCAATCCCAGGACTGCAAAACTCAGCAGGGCTGGCAATGTAACATACTGAGCACTCTCTCCTTTCCTTCCTTTCCACCCTGGGCACCAGCACATTCTTCACCCTATTAAGGCAACACTTCCACAACTAACCCTTCACATTGCACTTTGGTTAAGGGTGGCATTAGACCAACCATGTTGCTGATCAATGGGGCCGCAGATCCAGGGCCCAGTGGAATGGCAACAGCTGGAGTCCACCTGCCCGATGCTGCCGCCTCTCAGGACAGCAGCATATGCCAGGCCTCCGGCCTTTCCCCTCAGGGCACCATGCCAATGGGATGTAGGAAGAGAGACCAAGCTGCGCAGGAGCACCCTCCAGGCTTGCAGCCAGCAACGGCTCCATGCCAAGATCCTGCTGCCATGAGACGAGCGCCACCTCAGTCCCATGACCTTTCTGTGCAGAATGAGGAGCCAACTACCTTTCGCGACCGAGGCCTTCAGGTGGCACTTAGATGGGGTCAAACACGTGATAGAAAGGCATGTGTACAAACATTGTACAATGATTTCTACAGCTTGCAAACGCTTTTTGTCCCTTTTTTTGTTTTGCATTTTGCTCTATTAAGACCTGCACTTGCTTTGACTGCCACTCACAGGATTAACTCACTGGAAGATTTTTGGACCTCCCCACCTGTAGTCAGGGCCTCTCAGGGTCAAACATAGTTTTCCTTCTGGGAATACCACTCTGTCATTATCATGGAGGAGGAGAAGCAACAGCACATGATGGAGCACTGCTCTCTCACTGGCTATGAAGGTGACCACCTCTAATCCAGTTGGGTGATTTTTTTTAGTTTAGTAGTTGTTAGTTTGAATACCTTGTCCACAGCAAAACCATCCTCCTCCCTAACCCAGGGACACTCGTTAACAGCACAAAACAGGTTGAACCATTGGAACCTTTTGAGTACTACAGCATTTTCTGCTGATCTGGACCCAAAATAAAAAAAAGTTCACAAAATAAGTTGAATGCTTGAACTTCAAGATATAAAATTGAGGGTGCTCTTTCATACATCACTTGGAACCTGTCAGTATAGACTGACTAAATATGAAACATCTCAATTTCAAAGCCAGCACTTGCCATTTAAAAATAATACTACAGGAGAAAGCTTTGTAATGATCCCATCTGCAGGCAGTTACCTGGAAAATCGAAAGAGTGGGTGGGTGGGGAGGGAGTTTATCATTGGCCTCTGCTTTTCTAGATTTCAGAGGATGTGAATAGTGCCACAAGCTTGGAGACATATTGAAGGTAGTGTCCCCACTTGGGAACCCAGCCAACAGTGTAGAGAAATTTAAAATATATATGTATAAATAATTTTTTTATATATAAAGTGTATGGGTTGTTATTTTTCAAATGAATACTTTAGCATGAGGCATTCTTTATCCTGGAGTACACCTAATAAACAAAATATACCAATGTCCATTGATAACCTGCTATTTGGGTGGCTTTATTTGGCATTTTTACTGGAGAATAAAAATATTGTGTGTTTGGAAGAATTGCTGTGTATTTTTTACGCTGTGGCAACCAATCATCCCCCCCCCCCCACAAATACGGTGTGCAAACAAACTTCAATCCTTACATCAAAAACAAATGACTGACCTTATCATTGATCCAGTCCATGACATCATCACACTCTCGCTGATACTGCACAAGCTTCTGAGTCTGCAGGAGTCGGATCCCCTTCTCCCTCATTTTCTCCAGCAGGCGCGCCCATAGTTGATGGAGTTCCTCTAGTCGGGTCTTGAAAGAAAGATTGAAAGAAACAGAAGTTCAAAAAGAAACCAGCTTCATTTTGATGTAGTACAGAAGAACTCACAGCAATAGCCAAAAAAAATGCCAAATGGTCTCAAGTTTTTAAAATGTGTATCACTAACACATTACAAAGCTCAGTTTTCCACTGTAATAGGTACACTGCATACAGGAACACTTCTATAATCAATATTTCCATACTATCTGATATTCCGCACATAACTACAGCTGGACCATTGCTAATGAGAAAATGTAATGAAGGATTACCTCAAACAAATCCTACAACGAGATCAAGTTCTAATATGAAAATAAAAGTAACATCCTTTCAAAAGGAAGCATGTGGTTGTGAAACAAAACAAGAAAACAACCTCGGATTGCTGTTTCCGTTGATAGAATGACAACAAAAGCTTCCTGCAACCACACTGCAGAATTTAAACCAAAAGTTTCTATTCTTAATTTTGTACTAAAACTTATTCAAGACACATACATACAAAAAAAAGTTCAAAACATGAAGTTTGTAATTTACACAGGCTTCCCTACTCATTTTAGATAAAAATGATCACTATTTGTTTTCACAAATATCATATTGAGGAAATTAACTGGCATACAGCAGATAGGATAATGTTAATCTATATTTAAGTGCTTCAGTCAGGAGGCCAATTGTGTAACGTTGAAGGAAGAAAGGACTTGCATTTATACAGTGCCTGTCACAACCTCAGGACATCCCAAAGCACTTAACAGCCAATGAAGTACTTTTGAAGTGTAGTCACAGCGGTCATGTAGGAAACACGGCAGCCAATTTGCACACAGCAAGGTCCCATAAACAGCAATGAAATAAACAGCCAGATCATCTGTTTTTAGCTGTTGGTTGAAGAATAAATATTGACCAGGACACTGGGGCAGAACTTCCCTGCTCTTCTTCATATAGTGCCATGGGATCTTTTACATCCACCTGAGATGAGAGGGCAGAAGGGGACATCTCATCCGAAAGATTGTGAAGGGTCTTGATCGGGTGGATGCAGTAAGGATGTTCCCAAAGATGGGTGAAACTAGAACTAGGGGGCATAATCTTAGAATAAGGGGCTGCTCTTTCAAAACTGAGATGAGGAGAAACTTCTTCACTCAGAGGGTGGTAGGTCTGTGGAATTTGCTGCCCCAGGAAGCTGTGGAAGCTACATCATTAGATAAATTTAAAACAGAAATAGACAGTTTCCTAGAAGTAAAGGGAATTAGGGGTTATGGGGAGCGGGCAGGAAATTGGACATGAAGCTGAGTTCGGATCGGTCAATGCCCTGTGGGTGGCGGAGAGGGCCCAGGGGCTATGTGGCCGGGTCCTGCTCCGACTTCTTGTGTTCTTTAGATTTGTGGTTGGGATCAGATCAGCCATGATCTTATTGAATGGCGGAGCAGGCTCGAGGGGCCGATTGGCCTACTCCTGCTCCAATTTCTTATGTTCTTATGTTCTTATGAAAGACAGCACCTCCAACAGTGCAGTACTGAGGGAGTGCTGCACTGAAGTGTCAGCCAAGGTTAAGTGCTCAAATCTCTGGAGCGTAGCTTGAACCCACAACCTTCTGGCTTAGAGGCGAGCGTGCTAACACGGAGAACAAGGCTGACATTAAAAGTTCCTAATCTTAGCAATGTTACTAAAAGGGGGCATAAGTGCAAGCTCATGGCTATTATGCCATTTTTAGGATCAGGACTATTTTACATTGTTGTTCTGTGGAAAATTCACCCTTTTTGCAGGAAGAATTTTACCATTACAGTACTGCTAATGCCAGAAATCATGCCAATCTGGAGCCATGGGTGATAATGCCGGCTTCACACTTCTCAAGTGCCTTAATGGACATGTAACAAGGAAGAGTAATAGCCGTTAACTTTCTATTTCTCACTGTCAACTGTGAACTTAACAGTAAGGCTGGCTGAAATGAATCACCATCCTGGGTGAATTACATCATAAATCGCATAATTTCTTACCATCTATGCTGAAAAGTGACAACTACTGCTGATTTCCTTATAGAATCTATTACTGGTCTCCATTTCTATCCACAATGGATTTCAGGAAAAGCCCAGCAGTGTTGTTGCCGCCAACATTTTGAATGTTGGGCCTGGCTGCTTGGGTGGATATCACCCAAAGAAGCAGACGGTAGCGAGGGAGCCTACATTTCAATGGACATTCAGAGCCTCTATCTAAATGGGCTTGCAGTGCTTCTATTTACATAGCAGATTGAACCAATGAGCACACTGATTTAGAAACCCAGAAGTGGGTCATATTTAAAGCAGACCGACCCTCCACCCATTATCTTATCCAGTAGCGCATGAAAACAAAAATGGTTACAATTCTTACAGGCAACTCATGGAGTGGGGAGGAAAAAAAGTACAAGTTAGCAACTTAGGTGCATTTAAATTCAAGTTTAAAGTCAGTGTGAAGTGGTTGCCACTTTGCAACAATACTAAACTTGCACAGTATAATTCTGGAGATAATCTCAAACTGACACTAGAGCAAAGTGGACCCCAGCCAAAGACTTAGGTTGCATTTACGTTATAATTGTAGTGTTGATGTAAAGCTAAACTGCTTCACAGCAAAACTACAGCTGTAGTGTAAATTTACTCACTCACTGTTGTCAACAAGCCACAATACACTTCAAATGCCAGATGACAACACTGGACATGCTTTCAATTTCCAATCAATCAGTTATCTCTACCATAAATAAACTTATACAACATGGTTTTCAATTTCTGCCCAACATCCTACCAGTACAGAAGGTTTTAACCTAGGTAACACCGGCCTCCTTTAATTCCTGTCAGAAGGTCAGAGAACACTCCATTACCTGCTTCGCTATCCTCAAAGTTGGAGGGAAGGCATATGGCTAATCACAATGATGAAAAAGAGGACAACAAGATTGAAACACCACGCAGAATCAGTATGTTTCATTTTAGGATTTGGCTTGGGCAATAGCTCTGTGTAAGCCAGCACCACTATAAATCAGATCCCCTGCCAGCTGATTACAGAGTGGTGCTGACTTCAGTTGTGGAGAAGTTTAAAGAAAAATTAATTAAAAGCTAAAAAAGATAGTCAACAAAAAAGGCAAAACACAAAGTACACTTTCAACTCATCCAAAGAAGGGAAATTCAAACAGACGCACTGCACTACACAGCAATTATACACCTACTTCCATGTGAGTACCAATCTGTACTGCGGTTACTATAGGTCGTTGTGTAGTCCGGTAGGGCGTGAAGGACTAAAAATCAACAAGGAAGGTTACACTTCTGATTAGCAAGACAAAGGAACATAAAATCGTATAAGATAGCAGCCACTTACTCGGATAGTTTCAGTTGCAAAATGCCCATCTGTTATCATTCTGTTGCCAAACTCATCGAGTTTGATTATGGCACCAGCGTTGGCCTGCACTTCAGCCTCAAATGCTTGGTGCTTCTGCAATTTACCCTGTAAAAATAAAAAACATCAAGTTTGACTTTTTTTTTTACAATTCTCCCCCCTCCTTTTCTGAAGACACCGGCTCTTGCTAGGCTACAGATCTATGGACATCAGCTGTATATCAATGCCCAGGAGGTCATTCTTCATGTGTGACAATAGAAAGTGATCGATCACGGAGGACATTACAGTCAAGTCTAATGTTGGCCTTATTCGAGACCGACACACGTGCATTTTGCAGGCGAAATCATGCCAGGGGTACATATTGGGAAACTGCGCAGCCCACACTGTAATTTTCCATTTATTAAAATGATGGATACAATTTTCCAATATGTGCTTCCAGCATGCACCAGGAGCACTGAAGTGGAAAAATTTCCTCCCTAGGATACTCCATTGAAAAGGGTGTCAGTGTGAACATTAGACAAAGGCAGGATCAGGCATCCATAGAACTGCATCTCAGTACGAGTCACTACCTTCAGAAGCAGAAGAGGAAAATGGGGTAGAAAACAGAAAAAACTAACGAGAGGGGCACCTCAATAGCTCAGTGCAAAAGAAGTATCTTGTACATAAAGAATTACATATTTAAATCAAAGAAATAATCAAGACTACTAACTTGAGCGTGGTCATTTCATTCTGAGACAATACAAACGTGACTCAAATTGATGCAGAAGAAAAGATGAAACAAATGAAAGGGCAAAGAAGAAAGATCCAAAAGTGAATACTTTGTTGGAAACTTGTAGCTTATCACTAAAGCTAAAACATACAAGTAGTCAGAGGCTGAGAACATCACGCACCTGCAGATTGCTGGGGTCCTTATAACTCTCATCGGATGCAATTTGCAGTTTCTCCAGAATCCATTTCTCCAATTCATCTGCATCACGGCGGAAACACTGAAAGCTGTAAGAATCATCTAGCTTCTGCCGTCTCAGAACAGAGAGCTCCTTGAATCGTCGGTACCTAGTATGCATAGACGCAAAATGTTGTCAGCTTAGTATTAGTGTTACCTGATCTGCTTCCCTTGAGTCTTCCCCTTCACCAAGATATTGCACATCCAACTAGCATCTCATCCAAAATGCCTAACCAAAACTAATAAAATCAACTATCAGAATTGGTGTCAGATGATAATAAATGGGATAGAAATTAGACTCTGTTGTACCCAGTTTTAAATCTGTAAAACAGGCGCAACATGGGCCAATTTTGGGGACCAACATCCCGTGCTCAAAAGGACATCTGACCTGATATTGGGTTGGGCTATTTTTCAGGCGTCCCTGGTGGCTGCTTAAAACAGGAGATGGGCCTCTTCCATACGTAAATGAGGGGCCTAACCCTCTACCAAATTGAACGTCGCAGAGTTAACAGAGAGGTTAGTTTCAAAATCTTTTTAAAACATTCCTGCGGAGCCAGGAGGAGCAGGAGTGCACCTCTGACTCCACAGTACTCACAATCGCCACCCTCCACCCCCGATCCTCCCCACCCTGTTGCAGCTCCAACCCCATTTCTAAGACTTACCTTTGGGCCACTGCCAGGGAAGCAAGCAGCTCAAAATTCATCTTTTTAAAATGGGCGAGCTGCCGCCTTGGGCCTCCAGGTTGGGCCCTTACGTCCAAAATTCAAAGGCCCCGAAATTCCCCAGGAAACAATCTTGGGGCTTTTGTTGGAATCACACCCAATGCTGCCCTGTAGCATGATCCCACTGTAGTTTATGGGATCAGTGGGACAGCACCTCATTAGCATGGGTCAGGCAGATGCAAGCATCATTTCGGGCACACATCCAGCACCCACCTGCCCATGCCTACCAGAAATTCCAACAGGGTGGGGTGTGCCCAGGCCCCCTCGGCTCTGGCCATAGTCCTATCGGCTATTCTGGCCTGGACCCTACCTGGAGATGATATACGCCTTTGTTGGGGGATAGTACATTTCCACTCAGGTACAAGTCGCTACTGGTATGTCAAGTCTCCCCGATTATTATTTTCTAACGCTACATAAATCCCTGAACGTAAAGTAAGATTCATACCTGTCTAGCACCTGCTGACGTCTTTCCTGGATGTCATCTGCTGAATCTAGAACTTTTACTCCAGTGGAATCCATTTTCTATTACAGGCATAAAAGCAAACATCAGATTTTTTGCAAATTGATCCTTTATATT
This sequence comes from Heptranchias perlo, assembly GCF_035084215.1. Classification (NCBI taxonomy): domain Eukaryota; kingdom Metazoa; phylum Chordata; class Chondrichthyes; order Hexanchiformes; family Hexanchidae; genus Heptranchias; species Heptranchias perlo. The sequence goes on along the minus strand of NC_090355.1, from coordinate 34,232,757 downwards.
GGGAGTAAAAAATTCTCTCTCAAACAGCTTGCTCATTTTTATAGGTTTCTTATTTAGAAACAAAGTGCAATCAATACATCTTAATTATTGCAACTATCATTTAACTCCATGCTCCAATAATTAAAGCAATTTCTACTAAATTGCTAGCAATAATGACACTAGTCCGATGCATGCAGTCTTTAATCGACAATAAATTATTCAGTATGGAAAGCGTTGAAATTCAAGATTGTCTGTGAAGTAGCACTCACAGACAAAGTTTTAGGACATTGACATTGCTAATGAACACACAGACATGCAAACAGGCCTTATAATAGACAATCATTACTGATGGACTGCAAGCTTTTTTGGTACCAACTTTCCAATACTGGTGACTGTGGCACCAAAAATGTCTGCCCGTAAGCTACAAGGCAGCAATTTAGTACAGCTGTCCTAACAATTTTATTAGAATGAGAGCAACGCTTAAGGAATTTAAGAACATCAGCAGAACTGTGAAGTTCTATTACAGTCGTAAAAGAACAAACTTGCATTTATAAAGCACTTTTCACAACCTTAGGACATTCCAAAGCACTGTACAGGTAATAAATTATTTTTGAAGTGTAATCACTATTATGTAGACAAACTCACTGGTAACTTGAAGACAGTTTTGACTTTTCTCATTATTATACAACAGGCTTGCGGCATGATTTTGGCAACATGACTTAAAGAGTAATGAAAATAGTGATACCTGAAGGTATATGACATCCTCTCACCAATAGTACAGTAGAAATTTTCTCAGCCCATTATCAAAAAATAAGATGTACACAAGTGATGTCTTAATCCTAGGATTAATTGGTCATTTCAGTTTTAGTCACAGCTCTGGACTCCAAGTGTGTTAGTCTCCAGAAGAAATTTTGCCCTAATTTTAGTTTAGTCTTTTATTCAAGTTTTGTGCCATATTTTAGTTATTGTCTTGGGGGAAAAAAATTGGTCAAAAATTCCCATTTTGCATTTTCATGCTATTCTTTTCAGAATTTTTTTTTCACATTTAGATTTCAAAAACATATTTTCTAAAACAACACAAGACACAGAAATGTTGGGAAATAAGAAACTGATACTTTAATGATTGATGCGACTACCAGCATCAATTTTCAACATCTGTTTCAAAATTGCAGCATTCTCAGTCCTAGGAGTAATTTTAATTTTAGGCTTGCTTCTATCTCAAATTTGAGCCTTATTTTGGTTTTCATAAGAAATGTTATCCTAAATTTAGTTTAATTAATGGAAATACATTCATTTTAGTCAACAGCTTGTTTCCTCTTCATTCTCAATGAAGAAAACACCGCTGCACACTACAACCCATTGTAATAAACATTTGGCAATGACTAAAAAGCAGTATTGTAATTCCAAAAGGAAAAGAGAGTCGATAAGGGGGTTCAAATACTGAAAGCTGAACTGCGGTTTATCATCAAAATCACTGGTTTGTGAACAATCCCTTTTTAAACAAAAAAATACACACACACACAAAAAAAACACAATATATGTATATATATATATTAGTGCATGGCAAGGCTTTATTTTAGTTTGGTGCAGTTTCTCTTCTTCCTTCCCACACACCAAGGGCAGTCAACAAGGCAGATGCTGGTGACCAGTGTGCTCCATACGCCACTAAAAACACTGTCAAGGACTTACATTCCACAATTATTTATTTTACCTTTTCCAGGACATTTACCTTTTCAACCACAAAGCATCCTCAACACACTAAGGGTTTCTCTATAGCCACTAGCAGTATGCAGAGCTAAGCTAATTCTCAGTGCAATGGGCAAATCTTGTATAATTAAGCATCCAAAATCACAGAAATCTAACCAGCAGCTGGAACATAACCACCTCATGGTTCACAATTCTATCTTGTACTACTTCACAGTCTATTCTCTCTTCTCACAGTTAAGTAACCGGCTGACACTCACCATCCAGGCCAACATACGAAGAATGGCCATTTGAGCAAGTTACTGGAGGACTGCCAGCAACCATAGAATTATATCCTAACAACAGCCAGTAAGTGGGGAGCAAAGGAGGGAGGAAACTGGAAAAATAGCACTCAGAAAAACAAAGCCTTTTAAAATTCAAAATCCCATAGCAGCACTCACAAGACTATAAGGATTACATCACTCAGAGAATGTTGGGCTCTAGATTCCACATATACTGGTCTCAAGAAGAAACTCCAAAGCAGCCAGCTGATCAATGACACAACTGCAAGACCAGAAATGGCAGCCATTTCACAGACAGCATACAAATGTTCACTAGTAACTGAACCCACCATTAATTGCTCCTACTAACTGCCATGAAAAACTCAAAGTGGGGTAGATCTTTACCAACTGTCACAAAGCAAAATAATTATGTCTAGTGAGGAGTGTTCATGTTGAGCCTCCTCCCCCCAAATTGTACAGCCATGTAAGAATATGCAGAATTCACAAGTCAACAGAAAAGGTTACATACGTCTAGACAACAGATCAGTAATTGGGAGACTAAGAAAAAATTGTTTTTGTGAAAGAATCAGAATCAGATCACAAAAGGAAGGTTTCCAAGGGTGCCTTTACACTGCATACAGCTAACTGACAGCGAATCACACTGCAGTAAAGAATTTATACTTCAAGTGTGAGACCCCGAGAGCTGGGGGCCCCAATTTCTAGTCCAAGAGGTGGCAGATCTGAAACCACTTAATTGCGATGCTAAATGGCCAATTATAAAAAAAATTATAAATCAGGCTTCAATACACAAAGAAATACTGAACTTGTTATATTACATTATTTCTTCTAAAAACTTCATCAAACATTCTGGTTAGACCGGGTAATAAGCAAATAAAGAATGAAGCAAATATGGAACTGAGCTACTACTACTACTACTACTACAACAACTACGACTAGCATTTATATAGCACCTTTAACATAGTAAAATGTACCAAGGTGCTTCACACGAGCGTTATCAAATGAAATTTAACACCGAGCCACCTAAGGAGATATTAGGACAGGTGACCAAAAGCTTGGTCAAAGAGGAGGTTTTATGGAGCATCTTAAAAAGCAGGAGAGAGGTAGAGAGGCAGAAAGGTTTAGGATGGGAATTTCAGAGCTTGGGGCCCAGGCCAGAATTGGAGCAGCGCAGAGATCTCAGAGGGTTGTAGGGCTGGAGGAGGTTACAGAGCTAGGGAAGGGCGAGACCGTGGAGGGATTTGAAAACAAGGATGAGAATTTTAAAGTTGAGACGTTGCCAGACCAGGAACCAATGTAGGTCAGCGAGCACAGGGGTGGTGGGTGAACGGGACTTGATGCGAGTTAGGATACGGGCAGCAGACTTTTGGATGAGCTCAAGTTTACGGAGGGTGGAGGATGGGAGGCCAGCTCGAGAGCATTGGAAGAGGTAAAGAAGGAATGGATGAGGGTTTCAACAGCAGATGAGCTGAGGCAGGTGCGGAGACAAGCGATGTTACGGAGGTGGAAGTAGGCAGTCTTGGTGGTGGAGTGGATATGTGGTCGGAAGCTCACCTCGGTCAAATATGACGTCAAGGTTGTGAACGGTTTGGTTCAGCCTCAAACAGTAGCCAAGGAGAGGGATGGAGTCTGTGGCTAGGGAACAGAGTTTGTGGCAGGGACCAAAGACAACGGCTTCCATCTTCCCAATATTTAGTTGGAGGAAATATCTGCTCACCCAGTACTGGATGTCGGACAAGCAGCTTGACAAATCAGACAGTGGAGCAGAGAGGTGGTGGTGCAATTAAAGAAAATATATACAAGGGATTCATAGGATGCCTAACCAGAACATGAAACTTACAAATTGTTTCAAGTTTAATCTATACCCAAACATTGAAAGCAATACTTATGCTAGCCATGGCTGACTGCAAACACCATGGCCCAAAGTGCATTACATTCCTGAAAAGGGGTTTATCAATTGTGAGCTCATTCTTCATTACAGTATTTGTTTTTTTATTTTGAAATTATACCAAAATTTACCATTTTTGAGCACAGATTATCTGTGAAATAAAGTCCATCCAAATCTCCATTGTTAGTAAATAAAAACACAGATGAAATTAACAGGAAAAACAAACAATATCTGCAACCTGTAAATAGTAATCTTAACAGCTACTGGAGTTTGGTCAGCCTTACTACTGAATTCCAGTGGGCATTCTCAACTGTCCCCTTTTATTGCAATCAAATCAGAGGTAGGGACAACATGAGAAATAAGCTCATTTGATAAATCAATTATCAACATGATTAACTTTTCACTTTTAAGAGATGTTTAATTCTCATTTTTCAATAAAATACAAACATTAAATTGATTCTGGAGTTAATTACATCCGCATGCACATACACTGGAAGGACATCTGGTAAAAAAAACAAGAGCAATAGTAAACAGACACACACACACAAACACTTGTACTCCACTGTGCCAAATGTTATCCCAAATTTTTAAAAAGGAACATTTATGAGTGGGAAGTTTTTTTTTGTAATGCTACAGCCTCCACCCCTCCAGAATGCAGCAATAGGTTGTCATTTTGGATTACACGTTCAGCAGTGTAGCACTTTTTAAAGCTAATGTCTACTGCAACAGATAACCCTCTTTGTTGTTCCTAATCGTCTATCTGAATCCATTCATTATAGTGAAGCTTAGTCAGAAACATTAGTCACAGTGTTCAGAATTCTATTCTTATTTGATTAAAGGCAGCACAATTTCATAATTTAAGAATTATCCTTTTCAAAAAAAAAGTCACACAGCTGGATTCACAATCCCCTAGCTCTAATTAGTCATAACATTTGCCAAATTTGAAGTTGATCAGCCAACCATTACATACAACAATCCTTTGGCAATTTCCCCCCTCCAAATTGATTGGCACCTCCACCACCCTAAACATTCACTCCCTCCCTGTATACCATCCACAGGATGCAATGCAGCAACTCGCCAAGGCTTCTTCGACAGCACCTCCCAAACCCGTGACCTCTACCACCTAGAAGGACAAGGGCAACAGGCACATGGGAACACCACCACCTGCACGTTCCCCTCAAGCTCACACACCATCCCGACTTGGAAATATATTGCCGTTCCTTCATCATCGCTGGGTCAAAATCCTGGAACTCCCTTCCTAACAGCACTGTGGGAGAACCTTCCCCACACGGACTGCAGCGGTTCAAGAAGGCAGCTTACCACCACCTTCTCAAGGGCAATTAGGGATGGGCAATAAATGCTGGCCTTGCCAACAACGCCCACATCCCATGAACGAATAAAAAAAAAATTTCCCCACATAACTTACATGAGCAAGTGGGAAATTGCAGATTGGGTGTACTTATTCTGGAGAGGCAGCCAGCAATAAATTCCACTTCTTTCAGAAGGTTTGCTTGTCAAAGTTAGACAGACAAGACTGCCAGTTATTCCAAAACCATCGTGTTATAAACTATTTTTGTTATTTTAAAGATTAACTTATTAATTTACTATATTAAATATCTTTTAGTTTCTCTATTTTAGAATTCATTATATTACATATCTGCTAAAAACTGCAACACATTTGCAGGACAAGTACATGTACATACATACATACATACATATAGTTATGTTACAGTGCTCACAGTCAGCATTTCTGCTAATCAGTTGATGTAAGCAGTATTTTTACTGCATTGCTAACTGTGCATTGGTAACAATAAGAAATTTATAGGCATAAAATACACAGCAAGAACATTCAGATTTAGCTAAAATCTGGTGAGGTATTTCAGTTAGCGGGGCAACACATTAATTCTTTACTCATAAATGGTTCCAAACATTCCATTTCCAAAAAGAACCCTGTGTTTGACCATGACAAGACACTTACAAAAAATACAGTTGAAACCTAGCAAGGAGATGGCTGAAGAGACAAATAAAGTGTTCACTGGCAGTGCTATAACATAAATCATCTCTCCTTTTCCCAAAGCAGTGTAACAAACATTGAAAATTTACTAGATGGACTTTAAAGTAATTTTCCAGGATAAGGCCTATCATGTTTATGATAAAAAGAATATCAATTTTAGAAAGCAGCATTTTACATTCTCCATAAATATGAAAGGTGTTGTAGGGGCTTTCCTAGAATATATATTCCTTTAATAAAGCCAAACCAGTTGCAAAACTAGTCTCCAATCCACAAGGTCCTCCATTATTAATGTCAAAAGAAGCCACCTGCTGATGCACATCACAAATAAATGCTACATTCCAACACAACCTGTTCACAACTGCCGCATACCACACACAACAGCAAATTACACTATGCAGTATATGGAGATCAGCCACTCCCATTGCATTCTGGCCCAGCCTGATAACAAAACAGCTGCTTGCTAGAAAGTTCTACCCAGCATGATTACACTACAAAGTACTCCAACGAAAAGGCCAGGATACACCAACAATTTCCATAAAATACAATTACTGCTCCCAATCTCATTAACAGAAGGTCACATTAATTTATTATGGTATGAATCAGATAACCAGCATATAGGTCATTAGTACAATATTGTAATTAACAATATTCCAAGCTTAAATCTTCCAAATGAAAAGAAGTCTTCATTACTGTTATATTAAGATTGTTAACACAGTGAGAAAAAAGACAAAACCATACAATCGCATTTTATATGATCTAACTTAAATCACTCAAATGACAAGTATGACACAGCAAAATTCAACACAGTACTGGAATTGTATAGAAAAGATTCGGCACGGTACAATCAGTAGTTGCAATATAGCCAAATTCCATTAATTTGAATTTCTCAAGAAAGTTAAAATGTGTTGAAGACATTATCTAAACTCATTAAAGTAAAGCAGTCAACTGTTTATTTTATATCATGCTATGGAATAAAAAAACACATACCATTGCAAAGGTCAATAAGTTACAACTCAACATCACTGCTCAGCAGTATCACTTTCACAATTAAGATGGACACCATTCTCTTAAGCCACTATAATCCTGTTACTGGTAGGTTCCTGCCATTTTCAATAAGATGCAAACATTGGCCAGAATACTATTTCCATGAAATTCCATTATTTAAAATGATTAAAAACACTTGCAGCAGGATCTTTTAAAAGCAAGGGGGAACCCCAAGTCCTCATATTTTAGTACCGATTAAGTTCACATGAGTGTCCCAAGTGTACTTAAAAATATATTTGGGGGAAAAGAAATTCAACAGGGCGGGGAAAAGGAGGGAAAATGGAACTGAGTGTTGGGAAGATACAGGCACAATTTTCCTCTCCCAATACGCTCAGTTTCTTTTCGAACCACATCAAACAGGGGTAAGCTGAGCAGAGGTTGCAACAGCTTCCCACAGATGAGAGAAAAATCAGAAAAGGCAGTCCAGCCTGGATCATAATTCAAGCTTCCTAGTGTATGGCCAGTTTACTGGAACTTTGGAAAGGTCTGGGAAACATAAGAAATAGCAGCAGGAGTAGGCCACATGGCCCCTCGAGCGTACTCCGCCATTCAATCAAATCATGGCTGATCTTTGACCTCAACTCCACTTTCCTGCCCGACCCCCATATCCCTTGATTCCCCTAGAGTCCAGAAATCTGTCTATCTCAGCCTTGAATATATTCAACGACTTAGCATCCACAACCCTCTGGGGTAGAGAATTCCGAAGATTCACTACCCTGCGTGAAGGAATTCCTCCTCATCAAAATCATCATCATCATCATCATCTCAGTCTTAAATGGCTGACCCCTTATCCTGAGACTATGCACCCTAGTTCTAGACTCTCCAGCCATGGGAAACAACCTCTCAGCATCTACCCTGTCAAGCCCCCTCACAGTCTTATATATTTCAATTAGATCACCTCTCATTCTTCTAAACTCCAGAGAGTATAGGCCCATCCTACTCAACCTCACCTCAGAGCAACCCCAATAGGAGCAGCACCTTTACCTGCCGTTTTTGTAGCAAAGACAAGTCTACATGGACTGCAGGGCAGTGATAACTTATTTTTGAAAAATTAACAATAAAAATGTGAATTTAAAAAGAACTGTTTGAATATGAAGACTGATAATGAAAATTGGCCCGACAGACTAAAACTAATCAACTTAGCAACAAACCAAGTGGGCGTGGGACTGCCCCAGTGGACTGATGAATATATCCCAACACTGACATTTCAACTAAATTGCTCTCACATATGAAGAAAGCATTTTGTGCAAGTTTTTTTTCCACAAAACTCACTTCAGTATGAAAGATTAACCCTACACGTTATAAACAGGTGGGGTCCCTAGTTATTTAGCATGGCACAAGATAACATTTAGTTCCTGATGTTGTCAATCCATGTCAACTACCACTGGCCTGCCTTTGTCCTATATCCTTGAATGGAATCCAGACAGCAGAATCAGAAGAATGTTTTCAGGATAATCAATTCTCGATTTCTCTTCTCTCCCCTCCATCCTTTCCTGAGATTGGCAATCTCAGCATGGACCAAGGATTGAATACAGCCTTATTTCATTAGCAATACATCTAGCAACTAACATTTTTTTTTGTTTTAAAACCTAAAACAATCAGTAACCAATAACTGCCATAATTAGACTGTAGCTGCAATTTAGCTGTAGAACTTAGTGAATATGCTATGCTTCCATACAAGTGTTATTTAATTCATTCTCAAATGGAACTTCGATAATTTTATCCACACAAATTGAAACAAATTGTAACTCACACTAAAGGGTAAGCTTTTTGAATATCATTAAGGCCTTTTGTAAGGTTGGACTTTGTTACCATGTAAGAAATCTGACACATTGCAGTTATATGGGAACTTAACTTTTATAAAAATACACTAGTCAGCTGCCAATGCTCTGGGGTGACTAAATTCCAGTGGAGAATTTACCTGCCATAAATAGTAACTAGTTAAGGAAAGGCATTCAGAAGAACAGTTCTAAGAGCGAATAGGGACCAATGTGCAGCTCCAAATCACTGATGATTAGATCAGTTATGTCAGTCACATCTCAAGGAAACTGGTGATTGTAAAGCATGCTACCATGCATCACACAGTATATTGCACTCCCAGTCACATTCCTGTTACAACATATAGTACACACCAATGCATAAATGCAGGCAGCTACACTGCGCACATTTCACACATACACAATACCTGCAGTTTGGTTTTGCGGAATGACGACATGTTGGATGGTGCTGTTTGATAAATACAATATATACTAAATAATGGCAGAGCAATTCAAACTAAACCTTATATAAAAAACAGCCATTGCACCAATAAAAAAGTTATTTTTACTATTGTCTGAATTTTGCATTGCCATACTTTATAGCATTAGTCTCTCTGAACTGCACCATTAAAATACAAAAAGGATGATTTTTTTTTATTGCTGCCCTCTTCAAATTTCACAATATTGTCACTTGTGTTTAAAGTATCTGTACTTGAAAGGAAAAAATTTGCAGGGCTACGGAGATAAGGTGAAGGAGTGGGACTAGCTGGACTGCTTTTGCATAGAGCCGGCATGGACTCAATGGGCCGAATGGCCTCCTTCCATGTTGTAACCCTTCCATGATTCTATGAAATAGCTGTATCTAGTTTCACACTCATCTATGTTTGGATTAGGAATATAGATTTGCTCAGTTCTGATTTTTTCCCCCCCCCATGAGATCTGTCAAGTAAAACCCACATTTGTAGTAGAAGTATTTTCTTTAAAAAAATTCTTCAGTTGATTTGGTATTAAAAAGTGCATTTATGTGCTTTTAAACTGAAAAAAATACAGGTTGTTCAAATAATTTCCTACCAACAGAGCTATAATAAAAAGTAACCCCACCTTGACCTTGTTTTGTGCACTGCACAATTTTTCAGTGGCGCAGCATACCAAACACATTTACTGCAAAGTTCGCTTCTAGCTTCCAATTAATTAATACGTTGCATATTTTTTCTACAGTCCTCATCAAATCTTACAGCGCTGTCATTCTAGACTACAAATATATTCTTACTTTAAGGATTCAACACGACAATTAGAATCCCTCTAAAATAAGATTTTTTCTTCAAACTTTGTCCCGCATCATATTGGTATATTATTTAAAATAGGAGTTACGAGTTAAAAAGGTGCTAAATTCTGAAACAGAAGACTTTCATTCTAAAAAAGAAAGCTAAGTAATTAATAGTCTGTACACTATTCAATTTTCAGATTAGCTTTTATGTTTAAACATCACACATTTAACAAAACATCTACAGTACCATGATGCAGTTTTAGTTTGCTTTTTGTAATCGTCTAGTGACATTCTTACCCCATTACCATTTGGACCTTTTTCCATTATGCAATTTGTAACTGTCACCCTGACCATAAAATATTCCCCTCCCTACATATTTGAGATAACATAAATTTAGATTACGCACAGGCAGCACCGACACCACTCAGAAAGCCATTTACTTTATTTGAAAAGAAGACGAGCATGCAGATTTTTTTAAAAAATGTGCTCCATGTTTATTAATTAAACCAAAGCAAATTCTTTTGAAGGTTTCCTGGTTGATGACTGAATTTTTTTTTAAAAACATACTACTGAACAGAACAGTTTGAACTCCTATTTTCCTTTTACATTGTTATCTTCAACACCCCCTCAATTCTAATCAGAATGGTCCATCCATCTATGATCCTTACAGAATGAGCCAATGTTTCACATTAGGTTACATATTAGTGGTTCATGGACTCGTATGGTTGCAGTACAACAAATATTCATAACTGACCACTGCAAATCTCCAACAAGATAAGTTATAAAGAGTTACCACTACAAATAGGGCTGGACATACAAACTGATGACATTCACCTGATCAACAAAAATCCAGGAGAACTGTTGGCAATAATTTAAAGCACAATTTTTAAAAAAATATTGGCTTACCGTAAGGGTAACCTTAACTGAATAGAAATGCATTCAGATTAATCACGGAAGAAAGACCATGAGAACAATAAACACTTCTTTTGTTCGTCAAACTCAAGTTAACTTCAGCTGGATATTTTATTTAGCAACAAAAATGTAAAAACAGATCAACAATGACAGAACAAAAAAAATTCAACCATTTAATACAATTGTTGAACGTTATTTGTACAGTAATTCATAATCCACAGCCCCACCCAGCCTTTTGCTCTCAATTTTTGAGACGGTCAGTAAAGCTGCTTTCCTTCTTTAATGATTTCCACTTAGATTTGGATCTGCTAACAGGGCAAATTTCAGGGGGGGGGGGGTGCGGGGGAGGAAGGGGGTGAAGTTTGTAAAGAAATCCAATCACAATAAGAAAAATTAAGAACCATCGTGTTCTGCAACTGTTGCTAGAATTGCCCTAATATCTGTTACTATGAAATAATAATGAACCTGTCTTCAAATCGCCTAGTGTCAATTACCATGGAATAATAATTTACCACGTTTTGAGGTCTGGTTTTCTGCATTTTGGTATTCTTTCAATTAAATAATTTTGGATATCCCCCCCTAAAAAAATTAATTCATACAGTCTACAAATGCTAATATTTTCAATACCTTTGAGCTGGCTTTTTTTGCCCCCCCCCCCCCAGGTAATTCTCTGAGTTTCTCTATTTGTTCCTGTCAAGTTCTGTATTCCCCCATTCACTCATCCTGCCCCTAATTTCTCAACCTATTTGTGAGGATATTTTTGTATTTATTTTTTTCCCCCGGGGGGAAAAATTCAACGTTGAATTATAAAGACTAATGCTCTCCCCAAGCCAACCTCTGGGCTGATTCCTCTCCAAAATGAAATATATTATATATTTTTTCTCTCTCTAGTTCATATTTTCTGACCTTGCTGCGGTCACAGCCGCAGGAAACCCTCCCCCGCAGCCATTTTAAGGCTCATTGTGGTTGAAAACACCAAAATAAACCAGAGAAAAGCCATATCTGACAGATATTTTTTAAATGTGTGTTTATGAGTGTCTGTAGGTATACTTATTAAAATTAAAAATTTGCAATGTAAGGAAATAATAACATTTTACCTTCTTTTGATAGTTAAAAAAAAACTTTTCAAAAAAGATTAGATATACAGTATAATAATTAAAGATCAAATGCATACATTAAAATTCCTCCGCTCTCCTCAGACGGGCGTCAACGCCCGAAAAAAAAAAGCAACCTTGTAACTGAAACCCTTTTACCATACTCGTCAAAGGATTATCTATCTATCTATATATATATATCAAAAATTAAAAGATTTTCCTCACAGTTTCTTCAATATGATTTTTTTAAACAAAAAAAATGAAATTAAAACTGAGGTAAAAAAAAATGCACCGGTTGGTTTGAATGAAAAACAATGGATTATTTACTGATTTAACTCGTCGAGCTGTTCAATATATTTCCAGATAATATATATAACGTACCAAGGGTTGTTGGAAGCTCGGTGATCGCTGCAGACTCTCGCGCTCTGGGCTCGCTCCGGCCTTTTTTACCGACCGCGGCGATGATGTCACCGTTCTGCGGCAAGGAAACGAATGGGCCCGAGCAGCTTCGGCAAGTTCCGTCGCTCGGGCGCGACACCGGCTTCGGCAAGTTCCGACGCTCGGGCGCGACACCGGCTTCGGCAAGTTCCGACGCTCGGGCGCGACACCGGCTTCGGCAAGTTCCGACGCTCGGGCGCGACACCGGCTTCGGCAAGTTCCGTCGCTCGGGCGGGCCGTCGGCTTCGGCAAGTTCCGTCGCTCGGGCGGGCCGTCGGCTTCTGCTGTGAGCAACACCCAGGGGAAAAAAATCATAAGGGCATTAAAAAAATTCTTCACTTTCTTTGAACACTCTCACTTCTTAGTTGTAAAAATATTGGAGATGGGGAAAAAGTGCTGTTTTGACCCAGGCTGGATGCTTGGAGGTAGGAGGGCTTGTGATGGAACCTCCCGGAATACTCCTTCCGGATGTTTCTGCCTTTTTTTTGGTTCTGGCCGTTTGTATATTCGGTGGCCCTGTAGGTAACACCTATCTGTCTGAACACTTTGGTTGCCTTGTCAACGGGCAGTTGAAACGACTATCTGTAATCACCAGGTATTGTTCAGTGATTTATAAATGCGAGAAATTCAAGGATTTCTTGACATTCACCTGAGGAAGGAGGAAGCCTCCTTGGACTATAACTTGGTGTTGTAAAATTGTTTACAATTGTCAACCCCAGTCCATCACCGGCATCTCCACATCAGGCCAACCAGAGTAGGCAAACCTAGTTCCCACAATGGTGTTGAGAAGGAAATTCTAGGATATTGACCTAGCAACAAGGTGTGAACGGAGATATATATCCAAGTCAGGATAATGCAAGACTCGGTGGGGAACTTGGAAGTAACGTTGGTCCCAAAAAAATTGCACCTCTTGTCAAGGTAGAGCTCAAAGGGGATGGAGTTGCTGTCGAAGCAACCTTGGTGAATTGCTGCAGTGCGTCCTGTAGATAGTACATACTACAGCCACGGGTGGTGGAGGGAGTGGATATCGAGTCCAGTGGCAACACTTCCACATTTGGTTGTGTACAGGCAAATCTTTTTCCTGCTAATACACATTGTGAACAACGGGAGAATAAGGACCAATCCTTGGAGCAACTCTATTCGTCACATCTGCCCAGGTAGAATTATAACGTGAACTCACCACCCAGAACCATTTAAATATACAATCCCAACTTAATTTTTCATTTGTTGCAACAGGTACTTTTTGAGGATAAGTTCCATTTATCACTAGTCTTTCAACTCTTTTAGATTGGCTGATGATGATGTAACATATTTAGGTCCACCCCCCCATTTCAGGAGCAGAGAGACCAGTGCTACCCACTGAGCAAAAGCAGACACAAATGATTATTAAATGATAAACTTTCTACATTTGGTAGTCGTAAAATATTTAGCGAAAACAACCATAAAGGGCACAATGTGGCAGTCAACTGTTTCATTTGGATTAAAAACTATACAATTACAAAGAAATACAGCTGAAAATATGGTATTGACTTAAAGGGAAATTGTAGCCCCCTAATGGTTACTGGTGAGTGCACTGCCCACATTGCAACAAGCCCATACAGACCAGGGAGGTCCCAGTTTTGACCACTGAAATTAGCTGAACTTGGGAGGGGTGACGGTCAGGAAATTACAATTGACTATCCGGTACATGCATAATAGGCTGAATGGCATTTATGGGGAGTCCAGAACCAGGGGTCACAGTCTCAGGATACGGGGTATGCCATTTAGAACCGAGATGAGGAGAAATTTCTTCACTCAGAGGGTGGTGAACCTGTGGAATTCTCTATCACAGAAGGTAGTGGAGGCCAAGTCATTAGATGTATTCAAGAAGGAGATAGATATATTTCTTAATGCTAAAGGGATCAAGGGATATGGGATCAAGTGCTGTATCATTCTATGATTCTATAGCTACAGTGCCCATGATTTAGGAATGGCAGGGAGGTGGGGGGTGGAAATCAGCTAAACTTCCCACTCCTGTTTGCTATTCAGCACCTCCACTGGAACACATGTACGCATGGATGTCGGATGAATGACAACAACTTGCATTTATATAGAACCTTTAACGTAGTAAAGCATCCCAAGGCGTTCCAATCCGGCCAATTACCACCCCAGTAGTCTACTCTCAATCGTCAGCAAAGTGATGGAAGGTGTCATTGACAGTGCTATCAAGTGGTACTTACTCACCAATAACCTGCTCACCGATGCTCAGTTTGGGTTCCGCCAGGACCACTCAGCTCCAGACCTCATTACAGCCTTGGTCCAAACATGGACAAAAGAGCTGAATTCCAAAGGTGAGGTGAGAGTGACTGCCCTTGACATCAAGGCAGCGTTTGACCGAGTGTGGCACCAAGGAGTCCTAGTAAAATTGAAGTCAATGGGAATCGGGGAAAACCTCTCAGGGGCCAGAGTCATACCTAGCACAAAGGAAGATAATAGTGGTTGTTGGAGGCCAATCATCTCAGCCCCAGGACATTGCTGCAGGAGTTCCTCAAGGCAGTATCCTAGGCCCAACCATCTTCAGCTGCTTCATCAATGACCTTCCCTCCATCATAAGGTCAGAAATGGGGATGTTCGCTGATGATTGCACAGTGTTCAGTTCCATTCACAACTCCTCAGATAATGAAGCAGTCCGTGCCCGCACGCAGCAAGACCGAGGCAACATCCAGGCTTGGGCTGTTAATTGGCAAGTAATATTCACGCCAGACAAGTGCCAGGCAACGACCATCTTCAACAAGAGAGACTCTAACCACCTCCCCTTGACATTCAATGGCATTACCATCGCCGAAACCCCCACCATCAACATCCTGGGGGTCACCATTGACCAGAAACTTAACTGGACCAGCCACATAAATACTGTGGCTACAAGAGCAGGTCAGAGGCTGGGTATTCTGCGGCGAGTGACTCACCAAAGCCTTTCCACCATCAAGGCACAAGTCAGGAGTGTGATGGAATACTCTCCACTTGCCTGGATGAGTGCAGCTCCAACAACACAAGAAGCTCGACACCATCCAGGACAAAATTACCCACTTGATTGGCACTTCATCCACCACACTGAACATTCACTCCCTTCACCACTGGCGCACAGTGGCTGCAGCATGTACCATCCACAGGATGCACTGCAGCACCTCCCAAACCCACAACCTTTACCACCTAGAAGGACAAGGGCAGCAGGCACATGGGAACACCACCACCTGCACATTCCCCTCCAAGTCACACACCATCCCGACTTGGAAATATATCGCCGTTCCTTCATCGTCGCTGGATCAAAATCCTGGAACTCCCTGCAGCACTGTGGGAGAACCTTCACCACATGGATTGCAGCAGTTCAAGGCGACGGCTCACCACCACCTTCTCAAGGGCAATTAGGGATGGGCAATAAATGCCAGCCTCGCCAGCGACGCCCACATCCCACGAACGAATGAAAAAAAAATCGAACTCACCCGATGCCCCCTCCCCACACACTTGAAATATCTGCAAACACTCACTGTCCAGCAGGACACAGGAATAATGGTCATTCGGACAAGATGCTGCGACATCGCTGCTTTGGGAAAGGAGGAGCGAGAAATGGGTTTTACTAAACTTCTACATCAAAATTACTTGACTTTCAATCGCTTGTTACCTTAAGTAGTTACTTCCGGCTGCCTTTAACAGTTTAAAAGCAGAATGGTAACAAGAGACAACTGATATACATTTAGAAATAAGTGATCGTTCAGTCAAATGTGTTTCCCCTTTAAGTGGAGCTGATTGAGCGCAGTGTTTGAAGAATTTGCTCCTAAACACAGTCATCCTCCCCTGTGGATTGTGCACACTGCACCAAATAGCTGCGGTGGCCACAATATCTCTGTTCAACCAACCAACCCTCTTTGGGAAATGCAGTTTGCATTTATTGCTCATTTGGCAGTAATTCAGGATTTACTCAGCACTTTTTTTTTTAAGTGCTGGTGTTGGGATAGAGCGACTGTTACTGGGAGGATCAACTTCTCTTTGTGCAGTTCTGGTAGAAACCTGGACATTTCTGAGAGGCAAAGAAATATGAAATTGTGATTTGTACTTTAGCTTTTCTGTCCCCCCCCCCCACAAAGTCAGTTTCCTGTTTATCACTCGTTACATGACTGCTTTCAAGAATGAGCATCAGTTATTGCAATCCACGCCCACTTCCTTTTCATGCTCCCAGCGGCCGTCAGTCTGCATTTCTCAATCACTTTCCCCCAGCTTATCTTTTCACAACTACTCTAGGATATTAAACAACCATGTACAAACCAGTTTCTGCTGTAAGATTGTGCATCTTCAATCAAAATAGTGTAAAATTAGCACAGCACAGCTTGCAATGTGTTCAGAATAGTCAAACTGGAGCTATGCTGTTTTTTTTAAATGAAAATATGCTGCGATCTTTTTCTTCTCTCTTTAGCTTCCACGTGTCCTTTATTAATCCTCAGCTGAAAAAAGCAGGTTAAGTAACTTACTCTTACCTCTCTGCTGAGATAGACGTTAGATGCACTGACTCCCCTTGAGATTGGGAATTTACTGAGTAAGGGCAGCAAATCCACACCTGTATCATTACATGGCACATCAATTCAGAATGCTGCGTCACTACCTGGATTTGTTTCAGCAGACTCGTATGTGAACCTGCTGGCTTGCTCTGTTCAGGCGAGTCACTTGCTGTCAGGCTATAAAAATTCAGCGATGTAGAAGTACATCAAATTTTACAGCTCAGAAACAGGCCATTCGGCCCAACAACAGCTTGCATTTATATAGCACCTTTAACGTAGTAAAATGTTCCAAGGTGCTTCACAGGTACATTATCAAACAAAATTTGACACCGAACCACATATGGAGATACTAGGACAGGTGACCAAAAGCTTAGTAAAAGAGGTAGGTTTTAAGGAGCGTCTTATAGGAGGAGAGCGGTAGAGAGACGGAGAGAGTTCGGGAGGGAATTCCAGAGCTTAGGGTCTAGACAGTTGATAGCACGGCTACCAGGGTCCATGGCAGTGTTTATGCTCCACAGAGCCTCCTCCCACTCTACTTCATCTCACCCTATCCTTCTGTTCCTTTCTCCCTCATATGCTTATCTAGCTTCCCCTTAAATGCATCTGTTATTCAGCCACTCCATGTGGTAGCGAGTTCCACATTTTCACCACTGAGTAAAGAAGTAGCTACCTACATTGCAAAGTTAAAAGGGTCAGCACTTTTTTATATGATGTACTATATCATTCATGCATTCAGACACCATGATGACACACAATTATCCTCTTCAAAGAAAACCTGAAGCATCTTGAAAATAAACCATGGTTCAGGATCTGGAAAACTCTCAGTGATCTCAATCAGTGAATAATTTCAGTTTTGAGCACAAATGTGACTTGCCACGGAACAGAGAAAGAGAAGTCCACCCCTTCAATAATTCCTGATCTTAGCTCTGCTGTTGCCAGGAGGTAGCGATCGAAACGGTCCCAAAGAAACAGGGGAGTAAAGAACAGAAAGCAATCACCCCAAGGCGAATCTAGGATAGAAATCAGGAGGAAAGTCTGATCATAGAATCATTTAGCGTAGGAGGCCAATTGTGTTTGTGCCGGCTTTTTGAAAGAGCTATCCAATTGGTCCCCACTCTTTCCCCGTAGTCCTGCAAATTTTCCCTTTATAAATATTTATCCAATTCCCTTTTGAAAATTATTATTGAATCTGCTTCCTCTGCCCTTTCAGGCAATGAATTCCAGGTCAACACTTGGAATAGTCTTTGAGGAGGGCAGTAGTTTTCAAACTTTTCTGGGTGGGGTCACCCTGCCCTATCTTCCAAAAGACTGTCAGCCACCCAAAGGAAAAGTGTGATAATTGCACAAAGCATATTTTTTATTAGTGTCCAGCAACAGAAATAACATGCAAGTAGGTAAACTAATACAGAAAAATCTAGAAGCGGGATGACCTTGCAGACCCATTTGAAAACCTAAGGAATAATGGAGGCAAAAACCTTTGATGCATTCAAGATCCAGTTAGGTGGTGTGATGAGGGAGGAACGAGCCAAATGGCCTCCCTCATCGGTATTTACCTTGTGACCATCTTACTGCACTTCAGAGCAGATTGTTCACATGCTTGATCATAAGCGGTGCATGGCCATGGGACAGCAGAAGAGAAAATTACAGGAATCTAGGCTCATAGGGTTTTACAGCATAGAAAACGACCATTCGGCCCACTGTGTCTGTGCTGGCCTTCTGAGCCATCGATTTAATTTCATTCCACTGTTCTTTCCTCATACCTTATTAAATTCTCCAAGTCTTTGTCCACTTCCCTTTTAAAAGCTAATTATAGATTCTGCTTCTACCACCATCGCTGGTAGGGGATTTCATGTTCAAACAACCCCTTGATTCAAAAAAAAATTCTCCCAACTTCTCCCTTCGTTCTTTTGATGATCTTAAATTTGTGCCCTCTAGTTACAGACTCACCAGTGTAAATGGTTTCTCCCAATTATCTTATCAAAACCCCTCAGTTTTGAACAACTCAGTCAGATCTCCTTTCTTGCTCTAATGAAAAGAATCCCAGTTTCCCTGGTCTCTCATCGTAACTGAAGCCTCTCATCCTTGGTATCAATTTAGTGAATCTCTTTGTAACCCTATCCAGTCTTGACATTCTTTCTAAAAGTAGGGTGCTCAAAACTGGACACACTATTCTAACTGTAGCTTAACTAATGATTTTGGTTTCAGCATTACCTCTTTCCTTTTGCATTCTTTTCCTTTTTTTTTTAAAAACAAAAACTAAGATCCCACTTTCTTTTTTTAATTAAAAAAGTTGTGTCAACTTGCACTCCTAATTTAACAATGTGAACCCTCAAATCTTTCCACTCTGTTTAAAGTTTGACCATTTAGCATATATTTCCTTTCCTTATTCTTGCTTTTTAAAAAAGAATGCTGACATTTATCCACATTAAATTCATCTGACGTGTATCTGCCCAATCTATTAACTTGTCTAAGCCCCCGTGAAATTGCTAACAGTCCTCCTCGGTTAAGGTTTACCTGAAAACGGTGGTGGAAGCAGAATCGATAGAATCATAGAAAGTTATGGCATAGAAGGAGCCCATTTGGTCCATTGTGTCCGTGCTGGCCGAAAAAGAGCTAGCCAGCTTAATCCCACATTCCAGCACTTGGTCCGTAGCCCTGTAGGTTACGGTACTTCAATTGCACATCCAAGTACGTTTTAAATGAGTTGAGGGTTTCTGCCTCTACCACCCTCTCAGGCAGTGAGTTCCAGACCTCCCATCACCCTCTGGGTGAAAAAAATTCTCTTCAGCTCCTGTCTAATCCTTCTACCAATTACTTTAAATCTATGCCCCCTGGTCACTGACCCCTCTGCAAAGGGAAATAGGTCCTCCCTATCCATTCTATCTAATCCAGTCATAATTTTATAAACCTCAGTTAAATCTCTCCTCAGCCTCCTTTGTTCCAAAGAAAACAACCCCAGCCTATCCAATCTTTTCTCATAGCTAAAATTCTCCAGCCCTGGCAACATCCTCATAAATCTCCTCTGTACCCTCTCTAGTGCAATCACATCTTTCCTGTAACGTGGTGACCAGAACTGTACGCAGTACTCAAGCTGTGGCCTAACCAATGTTTTATACAGTTCTAGCATAACCTCCCTGCTCTTATATTCTATGCCTTGGCTAATAAAGGAAAGTATCCCGTATGCCTTCTTAACCACCTTACCGACCTGCCTGCCACCTTCAGGGATCTGTAGACATGCACTCCAAGGTCCCTTTGTTCCTCTACACCTCTCAGTATCCTCCCATTTATTGTGTACTCCCTTGCCTTGTTTGCCCTCCCCACAGGCATCACCTCATACTTTTCTGGATTGAATTCCATTTACCACTTTTCTGCCCACCTGACCAGTCCATTGATATCTTCCTGCAGTCTACAGCTTTCTTCTGTACTATCAACCACACGGCCAATTTTTGTATCATCTGCAAACTTCTTGATCAAGCCCCCCACATTCAAGTCCAAATCATTAATATATATCACAAAAACCAAGCGACCTAGTACTGAGCCTTGCGGGACCCCACTGGAAACAGCCTTCCAGTCGAAAAACACGAGTCAACCTTTACCCTTTGCTTCCTGCCAATTTTGGATCCAACCAGCTACTGTCCCTTGGGTCCCATGGGCTTTTACTTTTTTGATCAGTCTGCCATATGGGACCTTGTCAAAAGCCTTGCTAAAATCCATGTAGACTACATCAAACGCCTTACCCTCATTGATCCTTCTTGTTACCTGCTCAAAAAATTCAATTTAGTCAGACACGACCTACCCGTAACAAATCCATGCTGATTGTCCTTGATTAACCTGTGCCTTTCTAAATGACAATTTATGCTGTCCCTCAGAATTGAACAGCAACTTTTAAAAGGAAATTGGACATATACTTGAAAAGGAGAAATTTGCGGGACTATGGGGAAAGAGCAGGTGGAGTGGGACTAATTGGATAACTCCTTCAAAGGGCTGGCACAGGCATGATGGCCGAATGGCCTCCTTCTGTGCTGTAAGATTCTATGCTCATTTCTGTGGCATGTGCAAATTTTGACATTGAGCCACTTAGAGTCCAGATCCAAAAATTTAAAGAGCACGCAAAATACTCAAGACTCACCTTTAGCAGAGGTAACTGCCAATACTGAATCTCTGTTGTCCCAGTCACTTCAATCTCAAACTATAGTAGACTTGTTCCTCTGTTGCAAAATACTGCTTCCATTTTGATAATTTCATTTAATTGAGATTAGCAATTTGCTGAGCCGAGAATAGTTTCAGCTATTAATAATTACATGAAAGTGATTCTATTAAAGCTGCAGTCCCTTGCTACCATCAGAATTATCGGCTCATAAGTCATGTCAAGTTGACAAAAGCTTGATGAGGAATTGCCAGCATGCATTAGTCTATCAACGTGAAGTACATTAATGCTTCAACTACCATGTAATTGTGCCCCCCAAACAGGGAACTGAAGAAACAGGGATTAGAAGAGAAATGATTCCTAATGTCATCCATTGTGAAACTATTCAGGTTTTTACCAAAGTATATAGCTGTCAGCCGTGGCTCAGTGGTACCACTCTTAGCTCTGAGCCAGAAGGTCGTGGGTTCAAGTCCCACTCCAGAGACTTGAGCACATAATCTAGGCTGACACTCCAGTGCAGTACTGAGGCAGTGCTGCACCGTCGGGGGTGCCACCTAAACCGAGGCCCCATCTGCGCTCAAAGGTGGACATAAAAGATCGCATGGCACTATTTCGAAGAAGAGCAGGGGAGTTCTCCCCGGAGTCCTGGCTGATAACCATCACTTAAAAAAAATTATCTGGTCATTATCTCATTGCTGTTTGTGGGACCTTGCTGTACGTAAATTGTCTGCCGCATTTCCTACATTACAACAGTGACTACGCTGTGGCTGCAGTGTGTACCATTCACAGGATGTACAGCAGCAACTCGCCAAGGCTTCTTCGACAGCACCTCCCAAACCCGCGACCTCTACCACCGAGAAGGACAAGAGCAGCAGGCACATGGGAACATCACCACCTGCACGTTCCCCTCCAAGTCACACACCATCCCCACTTGGAAATATATCGCCGTTCCTTCATCGTCGCTGGGTCAATATCCTGGAACTCCCTTCCTAACAGCACTGTGGGAGAACCTTCACCACACGGACTGCAGCGGTTCAAGGTGGCAGCTCACCACCGCCTTAAGAGCAATTAGGGATTGGCAATAAATGCCGGCCTCGCCAGTGACGCCCACATCCCATGAACGAATAAAACAAAACTTCAAAAAAGTACTTCAGTGGCTGTGAAGCACTTCGGGATGTTCTGAGGTTGTGAAAGGCGCTATATAAATGCAAGTCTTTATTTCAAGAATACACTTTTTTTTGTACTAATGCTAGTCATTTCTCCATTTACTCAAAACCTAGGATTGTTTTCTTCATTTACAAATCCCTTTTGTTTTATTGTGTCAATTTTTGGGAGGGGGAGCAGGGTAATGGGGCTCCTGCCACCCTGGCTCAGACCAGCTAACCCAAAGATTGGGGAATTGAACTTGGAAATGTCTTGTCCTCTACAGCTTGGCTACACACTGCCTTTACCAATTGAGCAATGGGTCTACGTTGTAATCAAAATATACCAGGAATTCTGCAAAGGAATATTATTAACTTGTGAATTCTTGATAAGCAAATAACTTGCTTGTTACAAAATGCTAATCTTTCATTCACAGCTTGGTTTGTTCCAGATCTTTTACAGAAGAAATAACCAGTCAGTTCTGTGATACAAATGAAAACAGAGTACATACAATGTACGTAGCACCAGGCTACTTTGCATATGTTTTATTCTGCTTAAATTAACAGATTTTAAACATCTTGGAACCAGATATGGTAAAGAAATCTTTTAATGGAGTTTAGTAATTAAAATGCTGTTTAAATGAGGCGGAGGAAGGGGGGGGGGGTCATATAAATTTCCACGTGCAGTTAATGGAGTCACTCACCACACACTGACGCATGTACTTTACAGCAGCGGTCTCTAAACAGTGATTAGCAGGAGACCCAGGAAAGCTGAGGTCAATTGCAGTGTCCCACTCCTGACCCAGTCTAGGATCTCCCCAGGTCTGTGCAGCTCCGGGGGTGGGAGGGGAGGAGAGAAAGAGAGAAGAGAGGAGCTGAATCTTGTTTACTGAAAGGCAGAATTCCATTACCTGCCACCACAGAATTAATTCACGGTGCACTGAAATAGTCGAGAAAAGACGTACACACTCAAACAGTTTCTTAAAGGTTATATAACCCCATCACATCTAGAAGAGTTTACATAAAACACTTAAGTTTCCTTTAGCAGAAATGAAGCATTCAACACAACTACCTTCACAGTGAAATCTGATAAGTGACATTAAAGCACTGCAAATGGAATTCTTTTCACGGTCAAGTGAGACGACATATTGCCGAGAATCAAACATTCGTCAGTTACTAGTGGATCTCCCATCAATTCCCTCCTGTGATTTCTGGGGTTACGTTTGTGCCTTTCAGCTATTAACCCGATCTGTCCCCCCTCACTTTAGGCCACTGCTCCTGGTGGAGAAGTGGCCTAAACAGGCACATATCCGTCAGTGTTGCTGCCAAAGGTCAGCTATAACTCAACCCGAGTCTCTGGCACTGCGTCAGAACAGCCCGTTCGAGAAACGAATGCGATTTTCTCTTTTTGAAAAGGTTGTTCTTTCCCTCGCCCCCATTACAAAGTGCAAGACTTCGAAATAAACACTCGCATAATTTGGTCAAGAAGGTTTCATTCTCAGCCCTCAAGGGTCCGACAGCCTATTCAACAATTGATTACAAATAGAATTCTGTTTTGTTTTATTTCTTTGAGAACTTTGTCACAAAAATAAATATTTTCCACTTACAAATACAGCAATTCATCAGACTCGTGTTCCATACCTACCTTCATTTTCTGTAAAATCTAGTTAATCTCTAGTTTTTTTTTTGAATAGAAAGAGGAAACAAAGTATAAAAAAATAAAATGCACACTAGCTATAATCTTCAATTTTATTTTAGATAAAAATATGTTTTATCATATTTTCTCTAGAAAAGAGAAGACCAAGGGGTGACTTGATAGGAGGTCTTTAAAATTATGAAAGGGTTCGACAGGGTAGACGTAGAGAAGATGTTCCCACTTGTGGGAAGAGTCCAAAACTAGGGGTCATAAACATAGGATAGTCCCTAATAAACCCAATAAAGAATTCAGGAGAAACTTCTTTGCTCAGAGTGGCGAGAATATGGATCTCGCTAACAAATGGAGTGACCGAGGTGAATAGCATCGATGCATTTAAGGGGAAGCTAGATAAGTACATGGAGAAAAGGAGGATATGATGACAGGGGAAGATGAAGCAGATAGAACGGGAGGAGGCTAGTGTGGAGCATAAACACCGGCATAGGCCAGATGGGCCAAACGGCCTGTTTCTGTGCTGTAAATTCTATGTAATATATTTCTAATAGGGCCCAGTGACTGTTGCTCCAACTTGCTATGACCCCGCAAGTGGCACAACACAGCTTCGTAACCTTATTCCCATTCTCAGCTCTGTTGTTCAAGGTGGCACTGAGCAAAGGACATGTGCGCTTTCCCCACTGGGAAAGATGGCGGGGGGGGGGAGGGGGGCTGGGGAGAAAAACCCTGCAATCCGCCAAATGCTGAGTTCCCTATCTCAGCTACGACGCCATACAGTACTCCCCGGTGGAGAAAGGGGGAAATAACCAAAGGCTGTACTGTACTCACAATTCTCCTCCTCATGAGGAGATTGGCAGTGGTAGAAGATTGGGAGCCGTATTATCCGACAGCCCTCTCAGCTGTCATGGTGTATGGCTTGTGGAAACCAAAAAAAAAGAAACATGGGTGGTGGGGGGGGGGGGAAATAATACTTTAAAAAGAGGGCGTCTCATCCTCAAAAGAAAAAAAAATGAAGCAACAAAAAAAGATACACACGCTTCACTTAAAAATCAGGTCAGGCAAATTATTTTACAATTCAAACGTCGGCCTGTTAATGAGATTATTAATGTACAATTAAAGGACACGCATATGATGCCATAATCGCTTCACAAAGTTAACACGTACAGCACCACAGAGGTTTCCCCCCCCAACCCATTAAAATTCACACAAAAAACAGCTGCTCTGTACCTGTCCTTAATT
Organism: Heptranchias perlo; assembly: GCF_035084215.1. Classification (NCBI taxonomy): domain Eukaryota; kingdom Metazoa; phylum Chordata; class Chondrichthyes; order Hexanchiformes; family Hexanchidae; genus Heptranchias; species Heptranchias perlo. The sequence goes on along the minus strand of NC_090355.1, from coordinate 34,207,677 downwards.
TCCATCGGACTGGATGCAATTTATAACGAGTGGACAATCACTTCATGTCATGATAGTCACAAGATCAGTTCCACATACCATTATATAATAAATCTAAACAAAATGGGAACACCAAAACATTTAAGATGTCAGGGCAATTCCGAGACACAGCATCCCAGATACTTTTCACCCCCCTTGTCATTTACAATCTTTAGAGGATTACATAGCTATTAAAACATAATACCGTACTAAGACATCAGTACTAAGGACAGAGCACGAAGCTTAAAATCGATATATAATAGCCAAATAACGAAATGAGGTAAAAATGTTCAATGAATCCAACATTCCCACGTAAGTTAAACGTTATTTTTAATGTTAATATATAAAATTAAAATAGAAAGTGATTTAGATTTGAGCAATTCTATCGATCCAGTCCTTTGGATTGTTCATGATCTCCAGAATGCAGGATGTAGGTAACCCTTTGGTAAAGGAATATCTTTATGCTTCAAGCATTTCTGCAACACAACAGAAAGATGGGAGAAATCAAAATAAATTTCAAGGAAGACGCTTCAATTTTTTTTTGTACATCTTATTCTAGGCTAACAGGCTATAAAATAAAAGCCCTGAAGTACAGTCAACGGACCAATTTTTTTGGTTGTAATTTGGTTTATATTTTCTCCCCTCTCCACATTAAGGTCTCACTGTTCTTTGGTCTGGACTGCCAGCGAGTAACACTTCTATGCAACTGGTCACCAGGAAGATGGGCAAATGCTTTGGGTGATTTTCCTGCAGGTCTTATTCCAATGGAAAGCACCTGCACTCAACATGCCTCTTCTAAACAAAAAAATCTGGGGAACACCCGCTAATGAGGCAATGACAGAAATAAGAGGAACACACAGCTTTGAAATGTGCAGTTTGAGCGCACAATTTTGTTTATTACAGAGAAAAACTGGCATTCTCCAATTCATTAAATAGAATTTAGAGCACAAGCACAAGGCCATTCGGCCCAACTGGTCTATACTGGAGTTTATGCTCCTCCCTCTCTACTTCATCTCACCCTATCAGCATATCCTTCTATTCCTTTCTCCCTCATGTACTTATCTAGCTCCCCTGAAATGCATCTATGCTATTCACCTCAACTACTCCATGTGGTAGCAAGTTCCACATTACCCAGAGAGTGGTTACAAAGAGGTTTCTCTTGAATTCCCTATTGGATTTATTAGTGACTATCTTATATTTATGGCCCCTAGTTTTAGACTCCCCCATAAGCGGAAACATCTTATCTATGTCTACCCTATCAAACCTCTTCATAATTTTAAAGACCTCTATCAGGTCACTCCTCGGTCTTTTTTCTAGAAAGAAAGACTTTCAGCCTTTCCTGATCGTTATAACCTCTCAGTTCTGGGATCATCCTTGGTCTCTTTCTAACAGCACAGTCAAGATTGGAAATTCAAGACACAGGAAATCAGACACGAATGTCCTTACTGTCATAAAGAAATTGTTTACATTTAAAACCTTTGAATTACATAGTAATGGCTACAGCATGAGGAAAAACCCTAAGCATAAATATAAATGAAGAAAAATAGAGGCCAACACCATATTATAAAGAGAATAGCAATATTACAACGACAAATTTAAATACAAGTTTGCAGCACTTAAGTTACAAATGAGTCAGTCAATGCTAACACCAAAAGATCATTTTTCACTAGAGAAGCTGGGATTGTTCCCCTTAGAGCAGAGAAGGTTACGGGGAGATTTAATAGAGGTGTTCAAAATTATGAAGGGGTTTTGATTGAGTAAATAAGGAGAAACTGTTTCCTGTAGCAGAAGGGTCAGTAACCAGAGGACACAGATTTAAGGTAATTGGCAAAAGAACCAGAGGCGAGATAAGGAGAATTTTTTTTTATGCAGCGAGTTGTTATGATCTGGAATGCTCTGCCTGAAAGGGTGGTGGAAGTAGATTCAATAATAACTTTCAAAAGGGAATTGAATGAATACTTGAAGGGGAAAAATTTGCAGGGCTATGGGGAAAGGAATGTAACTAATTGGATAGCTCTTTCAAAGAGCCAGCACAGGCACAGTGGGCCGAGTGGTCTCCTTTTGTGCTGTATGATTCTATGAAACTAAGACCAGAAATGTTGCGGTGAAGGTCTAGGTTGAGGAGAAACACAGGCGATCTGTTCAGGCCTGATATGGGTACGGATGATTTGAGACGAGGACAGAGAGTCGGGGAATTTACAATGGGAAGGTTCTTATGCACGATTTTCAGGGGTCCAAAGGATCAGTCGACAATAATAACAACCTGTATTTATATATCGCCTTTATCATAGTGAAAAGTCCCAAGGCGCTTCACAGAAGCGATCAAACAAAATTTGAGTTTCTTTCTTTCTTTTTTATGGTCCTATTCTGGCAAGCTCGCTCTGAGAATCCATGCCGGGTGAGAGAGCGGCTTTGTGCTACGGGGTGCATAAGAACATTGAAAGACTGCGACTTGGAGGAACGAATCATACAAAGGGCGACAAGATTTTACCTCCAGGAATTGGCGCAGTCGGATCACAGCCCCAACCTGTCCGACGCCCGTCACAGATTCAATCCTGCAGAAAAAGACCTCAACTGAACACGTTTATTTTTACACACACACACACACACACACCTATTTACAGAACATACATGTAATAAAAAGGAACTGAATTGCACAAACAACTCTGACTTTTTGGACTACTGGCTGCAGAAAATTTGTGAAGTATCTTTTTGGCTGCTTTATAGAAAGATTTAGGACAGGCCAGTGCAGCAGCAGGTTAATGCATTGAGAAGATTCTAAACCAAATAAATATTTGAAGGGGAAAACATTGTAGGGCTTTGGGGAAAGAGCAGGAGAGTGGGACTAATTAGATAGCACTTTCAAAGAGTCAGCAGTGGCACGGTGGGTTGAATGGCCTCCTTCTGTGCTGCATGATTCTAACATAAGGAACTTCAAATGAGGATGAAAATCAGGAGACAAGTCAGCCTGCAAAGCTAGCAACAGATTTAGAGCTGTATTAGTACAGTTAGACGTCTTATGTATGGAAGAGAATGTTGTACGGGCAGGGTGGAGAAAAGGGAGATTTGAAAAAAAAAACGATTTTACATAAAAAGACGTATTTATATAATGTCTTATCATGTTTTTCAAATGCAGTTCACATACAGTGAATTCCTTTGAAGTGCAGTGACTTATGCAGGCAAATGCAGCAGCCATTTCACAAACAGGAAGATCTCACAAACAGCAATGAGGTGAATGACCAGTTAATCTGTCTTTTGTTTTGGTCTTGGTTCCGGGAGGAATGTTGGCAACACACCAGGAGAATTCTTCTTCGAATAGCGCTGTGGCATCTTTTACACCCACCTGGGCAGGCAAACAGAGAGAGTGTAAAGTCACAACTGAAGGGCAGCACTCCAAGAACGCAGTCATCCCTCACCACTGGAATGTCAGCCTAGATCACGTGCTCAAGCCCTGGAGCATAGCTTGAACACACCATCTTCTGAGTCAGAGGTGAGGGTAATGGCTATCACTGAGCCAAGCTGACAGTTTGATTTACCTATTGGTGCAGTTGTACATTTTGCATACACTGCATTTGCTGGGGCATGTATTGTATTCAAAATGCTCAAATGTAGAGGGTTTTTAAAAAAAAATATACCTTTAAGGAGATCAGTAGTTACTATTACATAAGGCTTCTTCGACAGCAACTCCCTAATCTCTCTGCCTAGAAGGACAAGTGTAGCAGGTGCACGGGAACCCCATCACCTCCAAGCCACACACCATCCCGACGTGGGCATATATCGCCGTTCCTTCATCAGCTGGATACAAAATCCTGGAACTCCCCTACCTAACAGCACTGTGGGAGCACCTTCACCACACGGACTGCAGTGGTTCAAGGCGGCGGCGGCTCACCACCACCTTCTCCAGGGGCAATTAGGGATGGGCAATAAATGCCGGCCTCACCAGCGGTGACCACATCCCACGAATGAATTCTTGAAAACGTTTCCCAACCATGGTAGAGGGGGTAGCTGGCAGGTTGGTGTTGGGGGGGCGGGGGGGGGGGGGGGGGGGGGGGGGAGAAAGAGAGAAGATAGGATTTTAAATTATAAAGGGGGAGGGGGGGGGGGAAGGGTCAGGTGGGGGAAAATTTAGAAATCTAATGAGAAAAGTCAAGGCAAGTCAAGTAGTGTAGTGATTTGGGTAAAAATAAGCAGAGTGTGGCAGGAAGGGACAGAGAGTTTACCAATAACAGGGCATCAACAAGTAAGGTCAAAGCAGAAAAAAATGGTAAAAAGTCAAAATTAAAGGCTTTTTATCTGAATGCACGGAGCATTCGTAACAGGATAGATGAATTAGTTGCACAAATAGAGATAAATGGGTTTGATCTAACAGCCATTACAGAGACGTGGTTGCAAAATGACCAAGATTAGGAACTAAATATTCCAGGGTACATGACATTTAGAAAAGACAGGCACAGTGGAAAAGGAGAGGGTGTAGCCCTAATAATAAAAGATGTCTCACGAATTTGATTGAGTTTTTTGAAGGGGTAACCAAGAAGATAGATGAGGGCTGTGCAGTAGACGTGGTCTACATGGACTTCAGCAAAGCATTTGACAAGGTACCGCATGGTAGGTTGTTACATAAAGTTAAATCTCATGGGATCCAAGGTGAGGTAGCCAATTGGATACAAAATTGGCTTGACGACAGAAGACAGAGGGTGGTTGTCGAGGGTTGTTTTTCAAACTGGATGCCTGTGTCCAGCGGTGTGCCTCAGGGATCGGTGCTGGGTCCGCTGTTATTTGTTATTTATATTAATGATTTGGATGAGAATTTAGGAGGCATGGTTAGTAAGTTTGCAGATGACACCAAGATTGGTGGCATTGTGGACAGTGAAGAAGGTTATCTAGGATTGCAACGGGATCTTGATAAATTGGGCCAGTGGGCCGATGAATGGCAGATGGAGTTTAATTTAGATAAATGTGAGGTGATGCATTTTGGTAGATCGAATCGGGCCAGGACCTACTCCGTTAATGGTAGGGCGTTGGGGAGAGTTATAGAACAAAGAGATCTAGGAGTACAGATTCATAGCTCCTTGAAAGTGGAGTCACAGGTGGATAGGGTGGTGAAGAAGGCATTCAGCATGCTTGGTTTCATTGGTCAGAACATTGAATGCAGGAGTTGGGATGTCTTGTTGAAGTTGTACAGGGCATTGGTGAGGCCACACTTGGAGTACTGTGTACAGTTCTGGTCACCCTATTATAGAAAGGATATTATTAAACTAGAAAGAGTGCAGAAAAGATTTACTAGGATGCTACCGGGACTTGATGGTTTGACTTACAGGGAGAGGTTAGACAGACTGGGACTTTATTCCCTGGAGAGTAGGAGGTTAAGGGGTGATCTTATAGAAGTCTATAAAATAATGAGGGGCATAGATAAGGTCGATAGTCAAAATCTTTTCCCAAAGGTAGGGGAGTCTATAACGAGGGGGCACAGATTTAAGGTGAGAGGGGAGAGATACAAAAGGATCCAGAGGGGCAATTTTTTCACTCAAAGGGTGGTGAGTGTCTGGAACGAGCTGCCAGAGGCAGTAGTAGAGGCGGGTACAATTTTGTCTTTTAAAAAGCATTTGGACAGTTACATGGGGAAGATGGGTATCGAGGGATATGGGCCAAGTGCAGGCAATTGGGACTAGCTTAGTGGTATAAACTGGGCGACATGGACATGTTGGGCCGAAGGGCCTGTTTCCATGTTGTAACTTCTATGATTCTATGATTCTATGATTCTATGACTTAAGGACAGTGGTGAGAAAGGATCTTGGCTCCAAAGATCAGGAAGTAGAATCAGTATGGGTGGAAATAAGAAATACCAAGGGGCAGAAAACACTGGTGGGAGTAGTTAATAGCCCCCCTAATAGTAGCAATACCGTTGGACAGAGTATGATACATGAAATAATAGGAGCTTGTAACAAAGATAATGCAGTAATCATGGGGGACTTTAATCTTCATATAGACTGGGCAAATCAAATTGGCAAAGGTATTTTGGAGGATGAGTTCATGGAATGCATTTGAGACGGCTTCCTAGAGCAATAAGTCATGGAACCAACCAGGGAACAGGCTATTTTATTGATCTTGTATTGTGTAATGAGACAGGGTTAATTAGTAATCTCACAATAAAGGATCCTCTGGGGAAGAATGATCATATGATAAACTCAAACTCAATGTGAAATTCTGAGAGTGACGTGCTTAAGTCCGAAACTAGAGTCTTAAACTTAAATAAATAGGTATGAGGGGGCGAGATGGCTAAAGTAGATTGGGAAATTAAATTGAAGAGTTTGACATTGGAAAGCAATGGCAAACATTTAAAGAAATATTTCAATATCCTCAACAAATATACATTCCATTGAGAAATAAAAACTCCACAGGAAAAGTGAAACACCGGTGGCTAACTAAAGTTAAGGATAGTATTAGATTAAAAGAAGAGGCCTATTATGTTGCCAAGAAGAGTAGTAAGCCTGAGAATTGGGAGAGTTTTAGAAACCAGCAAAGGACAACCAAAAAATTGATAAAAAGGGAGAAAATAGAATATGAAAGTAAACTAGCAAGAAATATAAAAACAGATTGTAAGAGCTTCTAGAAGTATGTAAAAAGACTAACAAAAGTAAACATTGGTCCCTTAGAGGCTGAGACAGGAGAAATTATAATGGGGAAATCAGGAAATGACAGATGCGTTAAACAAATATTTTGTACCTGTCTTCACGGTAGAAGACACAAATGGCATATCGGAAATAGTGGGGAATCCAGGGGCTAATGAGAGTGAGGAACTTAAAGTAATCATCATCAGTAGAGAAAAAGTACTAGACAAACTAATGGGACTAAAAGCCGATAAATCCCCTGGACCTGATGGCCTACATCCGAGGGTTCTAAAAGAGGTGGCTGCAGAGATAATGGATGCATTGGTTATGATCTTCCAAAATTCCCTAGATTCTAGAATGCTCCCAGCGGATTGGTAGGATGCAAATGTAACCCCGCTATTCAACAAAGGAGGGAGAGAGAAAACAGGGAACTACAGGCCAGTTAGCCTGACATCAGTTGTCAAGAAAACGCTGGAATCCATTATTAAGGAAGTGCTAACAGGGCATTTATAACATCATAACATGATTACGCAGAGTCAACATGGTTTTTTGGAAGGGAAATCGTGTTTGACAAATTTATTAGAGTTTTTTGAGGATGTAACTAGCAGGGTAGATAAAGGGGAACCAGTGGACGTAGTATATTTGGATTTTCAAAAGGCATTCGATGAGACCATATAAAAGGTTGTTACGCAAGATAAGGGTGCATGGGGTTGGGCATAGCATATTAGCATGGATAGAGGATTGGTTAACAGACAGAAAAGAGTAGGGATAAATGGGTCATTCTCAGGTTGACAGGCTGTAACTAGTGGGGTACTGCAAGGATTGGAGCTGGGGCCTCAGCTATTTACAATCTATATAAATGACTTGGATGAAGGGATCCAGTGTAATGTATCCACGTTTGCTGATGATACAAAGCTATGTGGGAAAGTAAGTGTGAGGAGGACACAAAGAGTCTGCAAAGGGATGTAGACAGGTTAAGTGAGTGGGCAAGAAGGTGGCAGATAGAGTATAATGTGAGATTATTCACTTTGGTAGGAAGAATAGAAAAACAGAATGTTTTTCAAATGGTGAGAAACTATTAAATGTTGGTGTTCAGAGAGACTTGGGTGTCCTGGTACATGAAACACAAAAAGTTAGCATGCAGGTACAGCAGGCAATTAGGAAAGCAAATGGCATGTTGGTCTTTATTGCAAGGGATTTGGAGTACACGAGTAAGGAAGTCTTACTACAATTGTATACGGCTTTAGTGGGACCTCACCTAGAGTACTGTGTACAGCTTTGATCTCCTGATCTAAGGAAGGATATACTTGCCTTAGAGGCAAATGCAACGAAGGTTCACTAGATTAATTCCTGGGATGAGAGGGTTGTCCTATGAGGAGAGGTTGAGTAGAATGGGCCTATACTCTCTGGAGTTTAGAAGAATGAGAGGTGATTTCAATGAAACATATAAGCTTATGAGGGGGCTTGACAGGGTAGATGCAGAGAGGTTGCTTCCCTTAGCTGGAGAGTCTAGAAATAGAGGGCATAGTCATAGGATAAGGGGTCGGCCATTTAATACTGAAATGAGGAGGAATTTCTTCACTCAGAGGGTTGCGAATCTTTGGACGTCTCTACCCCAGAGGGTTGTGGATGCTGAGTCGTTGAGTATATTCAAGGCTGAGATAGATAATTTTTTGGACTCTAGGGGAATCAAGGGATATGGGGATCGGGCAGGAAAATGGAGTTGAGGTCGAAAATCAGCCGTGATCTTATTGAATGGCTGGTTCGAGGGGCTGTATGGCCTACTCCTGCTCCTATTTCTTACGTTCTTATTAAGAGGACAGGACCTGTTATATTTGTGGAATGTTTGGTCTGGGATTGTGGAAATTGTTCATATTTTTACACATGTGCTCCAGCTAAAACAAACCAGCTTTAGGATGAAGTACTCTAGACAGGTAGTAAACATAAAGCAGGGTTATCCAAACTCCAGCTCCCCGAGCCATGGAGCTCAGTTCTATTTCTTAGTCACTGGCTTGCCCTGTTTGATCTTTGAAGGTCTGAAGCTTTGAAAAGGGCTGTTCTTAGCTGATTGATGGATAAATCCTAAATCACGACACCAAGATCGGTTAGTGTCAGCAACTTGAGGTGTATGCAAATTAATGGGAACATGGGCCCATCTTTGTGCAGCTCATGATGGATCCTCTGCATGTCTCAGGGTTCTAGGCAAGGGAGGGATAGTCAACCTCACCCGTTAGGAGTTTCCTACCTGGGGAAGTATTCGTTCTTGATCAGTAGGATCATCTTCCAGAACTGGTTCTGGTACTTTTTCATCAGAGCATTGCCGCAGACCTATTGAGAAAGGGAATAACGGCATTAGACAGTTCATGGGAATTACACAGGGTCATACAGCATAGGAGGCCATTCGGCCAGTCATGCCTCTGTCGGTTCTTTGGAAGAGCTATCCAATTAGTCCCACTCCCCGTGCTCTTCCCTCATAGCCGTGTAAATTTTTCCTTTTCAAGTATTTATCCAATTCCCTTTTGAAAGTTCAGGCAGTGCATTCCAGATCACAACTCGCTGTGTAAAAAAAAAAATTCTCATCTCCCCTCTGGTTCTTTTGCCAATTACCTTAAATCTGGTTACTGACCCCCCTGCCAGTGGAAACAGTTCCTCCTTATTTACTCTACCAAAACCCCATCATAATTTTGAACACCTCTATTAAATCTCCCCTTCACCTTCTCTGCTCTAGGGAGAACAATCTCAGTTTCTCCAGTCTCTCCACATAACTGAAGTCTCTCATCCCTGGTAACATTCTAGTAAATCTTCCCTGCACCCGCTCCAAGGTCTTGACATCCTTCCCTAAGTGGTCACAATACTCCAGCTGAGGCCGAACCAGTGATTTATAACGATTCAGCATAACTTCCTGGCTTTTGCACACACAGCAAGTGAGTCACTGCAGACTGTCTCCATTTATCAGAACATATGTTTCTACCTGCAGCACTAATCCTGAGCCTGCAAAAAAAAAATTTTAAAAACTGAAAACAGGCATGAGGGACTTTGAAGTGTTGGGCACAGTTTTAAAGAGGAACCAAAATCCAACTGATGGTCAATCCTTTCATTACTTTTTAAAAACATCTTTCCCTCAACTTTAACAATTTGTTCCGTTTTAATCTTTTCTGTGTGTTGGATTTTAAAGGCCAGTTACTGAGCACTAAATGGTACGTAAAATACTGGCCACCATTTATCGATTTGCATCACAAAGTTTCTCCCCTCCCCCACCCCCTAACAGACGATAGCACTTCAGGTGAGAGTGATCAGTCATCTCAACCTGGCTCATTGCAAACAGGACTTCAGAGCCCAAAAGACCTTGAATGCAGACCAATTAGCTTGTCATTGCTGAATTATAGTATAGAGTCAGAGTTATACAGCACGGATAGAGGCCCTTCGGCCCATCGTGTCCGCGCCGGCCATCAAGCCCAGTCTAATCTAATCCCATATTCCAGCATTTGGTCCGTAGCCTTGTATGCTATGGCATTTCAAGTGCTCATCCAAATGCTTCTTGAATGTTGTGAGGGTTCCTGCCTCCACAACCCTCTCAGACAGTGAGTTCCAGACTCCAACCACCCTCTGGGTGAAAAAGTTCTTTCTCAAATCCCCTCTAAACCTCCCGCCTTTTACCTTGAATCTATGCCCCCTCAACGAAGGGAAAAAGCTCCTTAGTATCCAGTGTGTTAAAATGTTTTGGCATTGATCCTTGATTTATTGATGCACTGCAAAAGACTGATCAAATCTTATTACATTAATATGCAAAAAAAATAACTTTCATAAATAAAAATTGGCAAAACAATGGGTGAAACACAACATTCAGCCAAAGTACAAGCAGGCCCCAACACCAATATCATGCACTTATATACCACCTTTAACATAGCAAAAAGTCCCAAACTGCTTCACAAAGAGGGGGGACGGACCAAACCTGAAAGAGAAAGTAGTTCAGCGAAGTGCATGAAGGGAGAGTCAAACAGGTAAGGTTTTGAAGGTGGGTGGAGGATAGCAATGCAGAGGGGTTGAGGAAGAGAATTCCAGAGTCTGGGATAAGATGACTTAAGGCTATTCCATTGGTTGTCTATTGTTGGGGGTGGGGGAGGAAGTGAACATTCTTACCAAAGCTGGAAGAATGGAGGGTTCAGGCAGGGTTATGGGGCTGGAAGACGCCGCAGAGCTAGGGTAGAGAAAGGCCAGGAATAGATTTGTAAACAAGGTCACAAGCATTATACCATCAACTCTCTGAGGGACGGGCAGTCAGTGCAGGTTGGCGAGATCTGTTTTGGAATGGCGGCGCAATTACTAAACTCCGAACAGCGCTAACGCATGCCATACACTGTACAGATATCCTAAATGTTTCAAATAGAGGACGCCAGAGAAGGATACTGTGGTGCAAAGAGTGCCATACCTCCAAGAAGTCAAAGAGTAGTGTAGCAGTAATATCAGCCAGCGGTTCCAAGTTCAACATCTGAGCCAGCCAGCGCCAAGCATGATTCAACCCATGAGGATGTTCCTGTGCAAAGGAGAAACGATGGTTAAATTCTGTGATTACATGCCAACTTCAATCATTTGAAAGACTCAGGAAAGACTGAACAGATTGGGGCTCTTTTCTCTGGGAAAGAGAAGACTTAGCGGTGACCTGATAGAGGTCTTTAAAATTGTGAAGGACTTCGACAGGGTAGACGTAGAGATGTTGTTTCCACTTGTGGGGGAGTCCAAAACTAGGCTCAAAAATGCAAGATAGTCACTAATAAATCCAATAAGGAATTCAGGAGAAACTGCTTTATGTTGATAAGGTTGGATGAAGTAAGACGAGAGGAGGCTCGTGTGAAATATAAACACCGGCATAAACCAGTTGGGCTGAATGGCCTGTTTCTGTGCTGTAAATTCTATGTAACAATCAGTATAATTATCATGTAGGACTGTCCCAATGGAATTCCATTCTTTTTAACTACTGAAAATCCTATAGTTGCTATTTTCTTGTAGCTGTATAATGGGGTGGGGGGGTGGGGAAAGAGTCATTGAAGCAGGCAAAATAAATGGGTTCAAGAGACAATTAGAAGTGTATCTGGAGAGAGATGGAGGAATATGGTGAGAAGGTGTGTAGGATAGGTTAATCCATCAGGAAGCCACAGGCCTCACCGCCCTTCCCCATTCTTAAAAATTAAACCACTAAAATCATGACTCTCAGCACAGAATCATAAAACTTGATATTTCAACCATATGCAGATGGGGGTGGAAATAGATTTAATAATAACTTTAAAAGGGGAATTGAATAAATACTTGAAGGGGAAAAAATACAGGGCTTTGGGGAAAGAGCAGGGGGGGGGGGCAGGGGAAAACAGTGGACCAATTGGCTAGCTCTTTCAAAGAGCCGGCACAGGCATGATGGGCCGAATGGCCTCCTTTTGTGCCGTATCATTCTATGATTCTAAGGAAGGTTTCAGTAACAATGCCGGCTGAGACATACGAGTTATCCTTTGACTGAATAAAATGAATGCTGGTCAGGTTTGATTCAGATTTGGACAATAGCAGCGGGTGCTTGGAGAACGGAATGCCGTAGCATTAGGTTATCGTACGTACCCCTTGCTTTGTCCCATAGGGCCATCTCAACAGTATGATGGCAGCATACAGACGAACCATCCCAGACATCCGCTTCAAAAAGTTATCCTGCTGCTCAACCCCACTGTCCAGTACTCGGTACCCCAGTAACCTATTGGAGAGAAAAAGGATCAGGCTTTAATTGCACACCGTGAGGGAAGATTGATTGGCATCCCATCCACCACCCTAAACATTCACTCCCTTCACCACTGGCGCACCATGGCTACAGGATACACTGCAGCCAAGGCTTCTTCAACAGCACCTCCCAAACCTGCGACCTCTACCACCTAGAAGGACAAGAGCAGCAGGCACATGGGAACAACACCTGCACGTTCCCCTCCAAGTCACACACCATCCTAACTTGGAAATATATCGCCATTCCTTCATCGTCGCTGGGTCAAAATCCTGGAACTCCCTTCCTAACAGCACTGTGGGAGAACCGTCACCACACGGATTGCAGCGGTTCAAGAAGGCGGCTCACCACCACCTTCTCAAGGGGCAATTAGGGATGGGCAATAAATGCCGGCCTCGCCAGCGATGCCCACATCCCATGAACAAATAAAAAAAAAAGAGGGGCATCTAATTCTTCTACCCCCGTCCCCCTCCACACTGCAACTGTCCCTTGTCAAAGCCATCCTTCTGGTGGAAAGAGTATTAACAGAAACCTTAAAGAACAAATATGAAGAACGTGACTTTACAGAGGGATATAAAACAGTAACTGGTACGGAAAAGGTTGAATGAAAAAATTGTTTCAAATTAAACCATGAGAGGAGGACAATGTCCAAACTAGTTAAAAATTTTGGACTGTAGGAACATAGGAACAGGAGTAGACCATTCAGCCCCCGAGCCTGTTCCGCCATTCAATTAGGTCGTGACTGATCTGTATCAGAAATTCTTCTTCACGCAAAGAGTAACTAAGATGCAGAATGGATTTCTGGGTAAGGTAGTGGAGGTGAAAACCCTAGAATCATTTAAGAAACAATTGGATAGTGTGATGGGGGACTTGTGCCTTTCTAGAAGGATGGGCCAAAGATGGCTCAATGGCCGTCTTTATTTATCTGGTCATCTTGTGAAGAAAGACTAAGGAGGGCAAGAAAAAAAGCTGCAATTCTAGAAATTTCTTTTTTTAGTCGTTCATGGGATGTGGGCGTCGCTGGCGAGGCCGGCATTTATTGCCCATCCCTAATTGCCCTTGAGAAGGAGGTGGTGAGCCGCCTTCTTGAACCGCTGCAGTCCGTGTGGTGAAGGTTCTCCCACAGTGCTGTTAGGAAGGGAGTTCCAGGATTTTGACCCAGCGACGATGAAGGAACGGCAATATATTTCCAAGTCAAGATGGTGTGTGACTTGGAGGGGAACGTGCAGGTGGTGTTGTTCCCATGTGCCTGCTGCTCTTGTCCTTCTAGGTGGTAGAGGTTGCGGGTTTGGGAGGTGCTGTCGAAGAAGCCTTGGCGAGTTGCTGCAGTGCATCCTGTGGATGGTCCACACTGCAGCCACGGTGCGTCGGTGGTGAAGGGAGTGAATGTTTAGGGTGGTGGATGGGGTACCAATCAAGCAGGCTGCTTTGTCCTGAATGGTGTCGAGCTTCTTGAGTGTTGTTGGAGCTGCACTCATCCAGGCAAGTGGAGAGTATTCCATCACACTCCTGACTCGTGCCTTGTAGATGGTGGAAAGGCTTTGGGGAGTCAGGAGGTGAGTCACTCGCCGCAGAACACCCAGCCTCTGACCTGCTCTTGTAGCCACAGTATTTATATGGCTGGTCCAGTTAAGTTTCTGGTGAATGGTGACCCCCAGGATGTTGATGGTGGGGGATTTGGCAATGGTAATGCCGTTGAACGTCAAGAGGAGGTGGTTAGACTCTATCTTGTTCGAGATGGTCATTGCCTGGCACTTGTCTGGCGCGAATGTTACTTGCCACTTATCAGCCCAAGCCTGGATGTTGTCCAAGTCTTGCTGCATGCGGGCTCGGACTGCTTAATTATTTGAGAGGTTGCGAATGGCCTGATGTACCAATGGAATACGAAATACATTTCACATCTATTCTCGGAATGACATGGTTGGAGAAGCTCTCAGCCATCTACCAATTCCACTTCGTAATCACATTCCAAAAGGTATGCGACACCGAGTTGTGGTGACTCGCTCTGCAATTTTACTTCCTATGCAAAAGCACCAAATCCCCCCTAATTACTAAGTCACTGGACCATCCATCCAAAAAGATTAAATATATTTGAAATGTAGTGGCAATTTAGCCTGGGAAGTGCTTATAATTCACACCCAAGTCATTTGTAGAAGTAAATAAAAAGTTGAATCACGCACCCAAGGACCAGTTAATTTCACCATTTTCACACATGGCTTTCTAAGTGGCAATGTCACGTAATCCAAGGTCACAGGGCAGGGGAAAGAGGGAAGGGAACAGAGAATGGCATCAATCTCATTTTAAGTCCAAAGCAGTATTGTATAAATAGGTCTCGACAGCAGAGGGATTATGACAAGATTAGAAACATTAACTCAAGATTATTTTTTTTTCCCCACATCTCACTCCCATCATTTATCGAAGCTACTTTAATTTAATTTGCAGCTAATTTCTTTCCCCTCTGGAAATTACAATTTTTCCTTCTATATAGTTTCCCTACAGCTATATAGTTTCCCTACAGGGGAGTCACAGATTGCAGAACGGCTTTCTCCAGTAGGGAACAAAGCAATCAGGGCCTGAACTTCTCCAGGGTCCCTGTCGATTGCACATTATGAAAAGCCAGGGAAGTCGAGTAAATCAATATTTCCTTCTCGGAGGTAGAACACCCTGATAACTATGAGGGATTCAGAATACGAAACTGGATGATAACTGACCAAAGTGGCTCGCGGTTGGAGTTGGCAGATTTGAAACACCGGACGCTTACTGGCTTCAACTAATAACCACCTGGTGGATAGAAGCAGATATCAGATCAGTTATGCTTGCAGTTTTGAGGGGGTAATGATATTCAGGGACTTCTAACCTTTGGTATTCTTCCTTTGGTAGCCCGTCTTTCCATGAAGGGAAAAACGGTACCGCGTAGGGGCACTTGCGGTGCAAGTGGGCCAAGAAAAGATCGCCAACCTTCGGATGCATCTCCCAGATCCCTGAAGCAACCACCGCTATTGGAAATGCAGCTTCATGGTGAGAGGCTACCTCCTCCTCTCCTTGTTTCTGATAATGGAGAAAAGTGAGGTCAGAATCAGAACAGACACTGTACTTGTCTTTTCATTTGAGGTCGAGGACATTTCATACCTGCCCCGAACCCCTTAATACAGCAGGGAAGTTGGGACCCAATTTCTATATCTCCATACTGCAGAAAGCCTAGGGGAGAATAGAAAGTACAGGGGTGAAATTAAAAAGGAAATGAGGAAAGCAAAGAGAGGGCATGAAAAAATCTTGGCAAGTAAAATCAAGGAAAACCCAAATATGTTTTATAAATACTTAAAGAGTAAGAGGATAACTAAGGTAAAAGTAGGACCTACTGGAGACCAAAAAGGTAAGCTGTGTGTGGAGGCGGTAGACGTGGGCATGGTTCTTAATGAATACTTTGCGTCCATCTTCATAAAAGAGGGGGACGATGCAGACATTGTAGTTAAGGAGGAGGTGTAGTGTGAAATATTAGATGGGATAAACATAGTGAGAGGAAATATTAAGGGACTTAGCATCCTTGAAAATAGATAAATCGCCAGGCCCGGATGAAATGTATCCCAGGCTGTTAAGAGAAGAAAGGGAGGAAATAGCAGAGGCTCTGACCATCATTTTCCAATCCTCTCTGGCTACAGGTGCGGTGCCAGAGGACTGGAGGACTGCTAATGTTGTACTGTTGTTTAAAGAGAGAAAGGGATAGAACGAGTAATTACAGGCCAGTCAGCCTAACCTCGGTGGTGGGCAAATTATTGGAAAAAATTCTGAGGGACAGTATTAGTCGTCATTTAGAAAGGCACAGATTAATCAAGGACAGTCAGCGTGGATTTGTTAAGGGAAGGTCATGTTTGACTAACGTGATTGAATTTTTGAGGAGGTAACAAGGAGGGTCGATGAGCACATTTGATGTAGTCTACATGGATTTTAGCAAGGCTTTTGACAAGGTCCCATATGGCAGACTGGTCAGAAAAGTAAAAGCCCATGGGATCCAAGGGAAAGTGGCAAATTGGATCCAAAATTGGCATGGTGGCAGGAAGCAAAAGGGCAATGGTCGACAGGTGTTTTTGTGACTGGAAGGCTGTTTGCAGTGGGGTACCACAGGGCTCAGTAAGGTCCCTTGCTTTTTGTAGTATATATCGATGATTTAGACTTAAATGTAGGGGGCATGATTAAGAAGTTTGCAGATGATACTAAAGTTGGCAGTGTGGTGGATAGTGAGGAGGAAAGCTGTAGACTACAGGAAGATATCAATGGACTGGTCAGGTGAGCAGAAAAGTGGAAAATGGAATTTAATCCAGAAAAATGTGAGGTAATGCATTTGGGGAGGGCAAACAAGGCAAGGGAATACACAATAAATGGGAGGATACTGAGAGGTGTAGAGGAACAGAGGGACTTTGGAATGCATATCCATAGATCCCTGAAGGTAGCAGGACAGGTAGATAAGGTGGTTAAGGAGGCATACAGGACAATTGCCTTTATTAGCCAAGTCATAGAATGTAAGAGCAGGTAGATTATGCTAGAACTGTATAAAACACCAGTGAGGCCACAGCTTGAGTACTGTGTACAGTTCCGGTCACCACATTACAGGAAAGATGTGATTGCACTAGAGAGGGTACAGAGATGTACAAGGATGTTCCCAGGGCTGGAGAATTTTAGCTATGAGAAAAGATTGGATAGGCTGGGGTTGTTTTCTTTGGAACAGAGGAGGCTGAGGGGAGATTTATTTGAGGTGTATAAAATTATGAGGGGCCTAGATAGGGTGGATAGGGAGGACCTATTTCCCTTAGCAGGGGCATAGAGTTAAAGTAATTGGTAGAAGGATTAGAGGGGAGTTGAGGAGATATTATTTCACCCAGAGGGTAGTGGGGGTCTGGAACTCACTGCCTGAAAGGGTGGTAGAAGCAGAAACGCTAAGCGCATTTAAAAAGTACTTGGATGTGCACTTGAAGTGCCACAACCTACAAGGCTACGGACCAAGAGCTGAAAAGTGGGATTAGGCTGGATAGCTCTTTATCGGCTGGCACAGACACGATGGGTCGAATGGCCTCATCCTGTGCCATAAATTTCTATGATTGTACGATAAAGCCATTATGGCACAAAGTGAACCTGCATACTCATAATAGAAGGCTAAGAACCTGTCCCAATATATCTTAGTGTTTCACTCTTCTTTAAAGAAAAAATGCTGCACCTAGCTACAATAAATGTATATCAAGTCTCAAAATGCTTCATGGTACAATGAATGATTTACTATTGTTATATAGGCAAAAATGGCTGCCATTTTGCATACAGCAAGATCCCACAAAACAGCAAACGAATGGGCAATTAAATTGGTTCTGGTGGTATTGGGTGAGGGAAGAACGTTGGGTAGGACAGCAGAACTCCAAGGGGGGAGAAAGGCTCGGGAACTCAAACCTACTGAATAAGTAAGATCACTGGAAACCTAGGAATAAGTTACCAGGCCATCACCACTGGACAGTGAAGTTAGATGAAGCCTGAGGAATGAGGAGGAAAGGGGTAAAGTCATTTTAAATTTCATTGAAACTTAAACGGTTAACTCTTTATTGTGACTCAGTGGGCAGCACTTTCGCCCGAGTCAGAAGGATGTGGGTTTAAGTCCCACACTCCAGAGACTCGAGCGCATACTCTAGGCTGACACTTCAGTGCAGAACCGAGAGAGCGCTGCACTGTCGGAGGGGCCGTCTTTCGAAAGAGACGTTAAACTGAGGCCCCATCTGCCCTCTCAGGTGGACGTAAAAGTACCCCACGGCACTATTTTGAAAAAGAGCAGGGGAGTTCTCCCCGGTGTCCTGGCCAATATTTATCCCTCAACCAACATCAATGAAAAAAATGAACTGGTCATTTATCTCAATGCTGTTTGTGGGACCTTGCTGTGCGTAAACTGGCTGCCACGTTTTCTAAATTACGACTACACCTCAAAAATACTTCATTGGCTGTAACGTGCTTTGGGACGTCCTGAGGTTGTAAAAGGTGCTATATAAATGCATGCCTTTCTTTCATTAAATGGCATGTGCAGATTTGTTTGATATATTATATATATATATATGGTCTAATGCACTACACAGATATGATAGTAGGTCCTTAGTTTGACCTTGCAAGCTCAAATCACATGCAGTAATTTGCACTTGCTCACCACAAATTTTTCTGCCAGTTTGTAACAGACAAATTCCTGTCCCTGCGGGTGCTGAGCAATCGACACCATCTTCCCACTCGACGATATTTGCTTGCCCAAGAGTAGGTTGTTGATTTTGTCGAAGATTTCACGGAGGTGAGACCCTGAAAAAAAAATTAGAGAATTTACTTGAATGGCTTTTACAGTTCAGGCACAAGAATAATACGAGAATTGAAATAAATTTCATACTGCGTAGTATTTGCGTGGAGCTTTAATATTTCAACACAAGTATTACTTCCATACTGCATAACTACACCAGTTATGTTCTACTTATGTAGGTCACTAACATTTTTGACAGTCCTCATTTCACTGGGTAAATACGGATGATGGCGGCCATTCGGCCTATCTAATTCGTCTGTTGACTCTCCCCCTCCATTACAGCATTCAATTGTTTCTTAAATGATTCCTGAGTTTGCGCCTTTCCTGCTTTATCTGGAGGTCCAGTCCATGTGTCGATCACTTTGTGTGAACAATGTCCTGATTTCCCACTGTTAATCCCAAAGAAAGATTTAAGGACCATGTACTTTGAAGCTGTAACTGCAGCAAATGTTACTGTACACAAATGGTTTATTATGGTACGGACATGATGGGCAGGAGAATTTAATGGCTAAGGTAAGGGGTCGCAGAATAGAAAGGCGCTATACTAATTGGCTTAAAAACAGGAAATAAATGGTAATCCTGAATGGAAAAGTCTCAGTCTGGAAAGATGTTACAAACAGAGTGCCCCAGGGATTAACATTGAGATCCTTGTTATTAAATGTTTCTTTTCTCCCTCCTTCCCAATTTCCTCTCCACTTTTGATGGTGCCAACTCTTGCCAGTTCCATGGATGTCAGCAGCCCTCCAGCATCTCATTCAAGTGGCCACCTTTCAAGTGGGAGTCAAGAAATGAGCATCGGCAGGCATCATAGCTGAACCCAATCCTGTTCTCGCCTGACATCCACACAGAGTCAGCCATGGCTCAGCAGCCGCACTTTTGCCTCTGAGTCACAAGGTTGTGGGTTCGAGTCGCACTCCAGAGACTTGAGCGCATAATCCAGGCTGGTACTTCGGGGCAGTACTGAGGGAGTGCTGTCGGAGGTACATTCTTTCGGATGAGATGTTAAACTGAGGCTCTGTCTGCCCTCTCAGGTGGACGTAAAAGATCCCATGGAACAATTTGAAGAGGAGCAGGGGAGTTCTCCCCGGTTTCCTAATCAATATTTATCCCTCAAACAACATCTCAATTTAAAAAAAAACGAATTATCCGGTCATTATCACGTTGCTGGTTGTGGGCTCTTGCTGTGCGCAAACTGGCTGCCAAGGTTCCAACATTACAACAGTGACTACACTTTAAAAAGTACTTCATTGGCTGTAAAACACTTTGGGACGTCCTGAGGTCGTGAAAGGCACGATATAAACGCAAGTCTTTCTTCCTAAAATATTAATCAGGAGTGGGAACCCCGAGTGATTTTTGCCCCTTCTGGCCCAATGGCACTGAACCCAACTCTTGCTCTAGCTAAAAGCCGACCAACAGTTGAACCGAGGACCTTCCGATCTGTAATGATTTAATACATGACCAGGCTCTTACCCACTATCCCACTGAGGAGCAACCCAATCGTTTCTAGTTTTAGTTTCTTTTACACCAGTTTTCTCCTCTCTTCACTACACCCACCCCCACGCACCTCCCCCCGCCTTCCCCCCCCCCCACTGAAGACTTTGGTCCATAGCGCCAAAAAAGCAAAACGTCACCCAAGTGGCTATCACGATAAGCGATCCTGGGCACTCAATCTTAGCATGCCATTTTACCACGGAGGGCATCACAGTCAATTCTTAATGCTATCCTAATCCAACAGTAATACACATGTACCTCCAGCAAGGATTCCTGAAAAAAGGGCCAATTTTGCCCTTTCTAACCCAGAGGCACTGTGAGGAAAGGAGTGCTCCCTCCATAGACCAGGCTGAGACGATAACTCAAGACCGGGGGCTGAAGTTGGGATATTCGCTGCTACTCACGGCTTTAACCAGCTGAACCATTAGGGAACCCCATTATTTTTATATATTCACGACTTGAATGTGGGTATTGTATGCAAAATTCCAACATTTGCATCAACAGGAAGCAGAAAAAAAAGACATAATGCAATCAGATTGAGAAGGATTTAGAAACATAGAAAATAGGAGCAAGAGTAGGCCATTTGGCCCTTCGGGCCTGCTCCGCCATTCAAAATGATCACTGCTGATCGTCTAACTCAGTACCCTGCTCCCGCTTTATCCCCATATCCCTTTAGCATTAAGAGATATATCTATCTCCTTCTTGAATACACCTAATAACTTGGCCTCCACTGCCTTCTGTGGTAGAGAATTACACAGGTTCACCACCCTCTGAGTGAAGAAATTTCTCCTCATCTTGGTTCTAAATGACAAACCCCATATCCTGAGACTGTGATCCCTGGTTCTGGACTCCCCAGCCATCGGGAACATCCTCCCTGCATCTAGTGTTCTAGTCCTGTTAGAATTTTATATGTCTCGATGAGATCACCTCTCATTCTTCTAAACGCTAGTGAATATAGGCCTAGTCGACCCCATCTCTCCTCATACGTCAGCCCTGCCATCCCAGGAATCAGTCTGGTAAACCTGGTAAATTTAGATCTCCTAATTAACTGGACCACTAGATGAAAGATACAGATCAATACAGATAAATGTAAAACATCAACTTCCCGATAGCTCAGCGAATTTACACAATAAAATAAAGCTGAACCACACGGAGCAGGAAGCTCCCTTGTTCAGTCCCCAGTCTGTGCTGCGTGGGGTGATCTCAGCTAGGGTAGGAGAAAGAACACGACAGTCGGCTTCTGATTCCTGATTGCTATTAAATGATCTCCCACTGGAAGTGCACATACAGGCGCGAGAAGCAAACACTGGACCAGTCTCGGCTGTCTTTCTCCCCCCCCCTCCCCCAGTCTATAGCCTGAGACCATCAAGGCTCACCCTTCGATAATGCCCACCTGAGCACGATGCGGCAGGGAGACCAAGGCTTCTGGAACCATACCCATGCAAGGAGTCAACACCTTCAATAGAGAAGGGGAGGCAAGAGGAGAAAAAAGGTATCGAATAACTAGTATGGGATAAAGGAACCAAAAGAGGGAATGTGGTGGGAGACAGCTGAAGGACTTAGAGGGAGGGGCTAGCAGTAGGAGAGGAACAAGAATACTAACTACGTAAATTATGCCATTATTAAATAAGCAAATCAGGAACGATTGCCACTCACCTGCAATGGAGGAGATCTGACCAACAGGAATAGTTGCTGTTTTCTGAAGATCCATTTTAATCTTCTTCACCTGGAAATGAATGCACATGTAATCTGTTTCAGGAGCGGATCACTACTAAATGGAAGCAAAATGAAAGGAATTTTTTTTTGGTTGCTATTTCTTCTTTGTGACTTTTTGTAACCTGCCTTTCCTTCATTCAGCAAACCCCTAACCAGGCTGCTAGATTGCAGACTGCTCTATGCTGTAGCACACCTATCTTGCTCGAATGATTTAGTGGGCAGGAATTCCTCATTCATTTGCATCAAGAGCTTCCTCCAGATTGAGATGCTCTCTAAAGCAACTGGACTGTAGCCCAACAAAACTCATAAGGCACAGAAAGCAGAATCTTGCATTCCAACTTGCAGTTACCGCCCACCTGTTACAGGAGAAAGCTGCAGTCCTGCCCTGCATTGCGATTGCATATGGAATTTTTTTTTTTTTAAAAAGTCAGACTAGACGACTATGAAGGAACAGTAAGGTAGCTTGAACTCCGAACCTCAAGACTCTCCTAGTACTCAGCCACAGCAAAGTGAGTTCCGTCAAGCAGCCAGGTCGCTCGATAAAGCCTTTTACCACAGAACAGCGCGTCACCTCGAGACAGCAGCAAGAGTAAAAACCGAAAACACACATTGCTCCACTGCAAGACAGTCATTCCATCAACTGCTCAGAGTGACGTCAACGTTACCGGCCGAGACGTTCGAAGAATCGTACAGCACAGAAAGAGGCTATTGAGCCCATTGTACTTGTGCCATCTCTCGAGAGTTGAGGTAAACGTTCCCTTTTGAAAAGTTACTCACTTGTCTCTTAAACGCGATCATGGATTCTGCTTCCACCACTGTTTCTGGTAGAGCATCTCATGTCCTAACAACCTTTGTGCAACGCAGTTCACGAGAATGATACCTGGGCTAAAAGGGTTAAATTATGAGGACAGATTGCATAGGCTAGGCTTGTATTCCCTCGAATATAGAAGAATAAGGGATGATCTAATCGAGGTGTTTAAGATGATTAAAGGATTTGATAGGGTAGATAGAGAGAAACTATTTCCTCTGGTGGGAGGAGTCCAGAACAAGGGGGCATAACCTTAAAATTAGAGCCAGGCCGTTCAGGGGTGATGTTAGGAAGCACTTCTTCACACTAAGGGTGGTGGAAATCTGGAACTCTCTTACCCCAAAAAGCTAGGTGGTCAATTAAAAATGTCAAAACTGAAATTGATAGATATTTGTTAGGCAAGGATATTAAGGGTTACGGAACCAATGCAAAGAGATGGAGTTGATATACAGATCAGCCATGATCTAAGTGAGCAGGCTTGAGGGGCTGAATGGCCTCCTCCTGTTCCTACGTTCCTATGTGACATGGACTGCACTGCCAACGTAAGTAGAGGGGTGGCCTGGGAGCAAAAACACATCACAATACAATTTTTTAAAAAAGTACTTTACATTATTTTACCTTAGTATCCTTGCTGTTGTTAAGATCATTAATGGATGCTGCACATTGGTCACACATATCCTGCAACTGTTGGTACCACTGTAAACTGCTTGAATCTGCCTTTATCTGTAGCCCTGTCGTTTAAATTAAAACATAAAACAGATGGTTCATCTTGAACTAATCAAAGTTTAGCAGATTTCAGAGACAGATTAGCCTGCATCATGTTTGTTTTAATAATTCTAAGAGATTCTCTTTATATCCAGATGTTACAAACAGAATACAAATTCACGTTCTCTGGATTATTAGACCAGTAACATAACCGCTATGCTACCAGTTGGCAGGAACCAGTAGGGTTTTTACAACAATCCCATAGCTTCGTGGTCACTTTTACGGATAAAAGTGCTCTCTACAAAGGAACTCTGCAACCGAGCTACACAGACGAAGGCCTGAAAACATAAAATGATTTTCACATTTCTGATTGAAGACCTGACAGAGAAACAGACTCCAATAGGGTAAGATGATTCAAAAATCAGGTGAGCGAAATTGCTAATTGCTCTCATCTCAGAAGCAGTAGCTCCAGTCCCCTCTTGGGCAGCTAAATTTAAACTCAATCAAATTGAGCTCTGCAAAGGGCTGCCTGTGTGTCAGCTGGGCTCAGTTGGTAGCACTCTTACCACTGAACCAGGGCACGTACTATTTTGTCTGCTCAAGTTGCGGAACGTTGAAGAATGCCATTTCCGACACCCACTGCCAACATCCGGCACTTCACAGGTCAGACGTAGCAGTCAGACAACAAAGCTCCTTCTAACACTTGCTTCAACAATGCACCTCGGCCCCAGCCTCAGAAGGGCATTAAGTGTGACGTTTCCCATCTCCCCTCACCCCGCCCTGGAATGCCACCATTTAAATCCCACTCATCATCAAACAGACTTCCCACGAGGGCTACAACACCATCACTATACCTTCTTTACGACAGGTCTTTTGTTGGGGAGCTGGTGCTGCTGTTTCAGTTTTGATTTCCTGCTTTTTCTGAAGTGCTTTCTCCTCCTCTTCTTTTATCCTCTTCCTCTCTGCAGCTGCAGCGGCAATTTTCTCATGCATGGCAGTGATCAGATCTCGCATTTGCTGCAGGGCTCGCTCCGCATTCAACATGTCCTCCTGAAGTGGCAATCCGCCCTACAAAAAGAAATGGGTAGATTGACAATGCAACAAATGTAGTTCAGTCCTTATTGTTTCCCCCCACCCCCAATTTTCTCCCCTCCTGCAACACTCCTCTTGCGAAGGTGCCGATTCTCGCTGAAGTACGGTTCCACGGGCACTGGCCGCCCTACCCCTTGTCCAAGTCACCATTCTTCACGTGCACGATGTTGAGCGCGTCAACAGTCTACTCACAGGCTCAGAGATCACAGCCAAACTCAATCGTGCTCTCATCCAGTGTTCACACACTGGCGCTTTCCAGCAGGAATTAGGAACACAGGAACAAGAGGAGGCCATTCAGCCCCTCGTACCTGTTCCGCCATTCAGTTAAATCATGGATGATCTGTATCTTAACTCCATTTACCGCCTTGGTTCTGTAACCCTTAATAGCCTTGCCTAACAAAAATCTATCAATCTCAGTTTTGAAATTTTCAATTGACCCCCCCAGCCTCAAAAGCTTTTTTGGGGGTGTGGGGTGGGGGGGTGGGGAGTTCCAGATTTCCACTACCCTTTGTGTGAAGAAGTGCCTCCTGACATCACCTCTGAACAGCCCAGCTCTAATTTTAAGGTTATGCCCCTTTATTCTAGACTCCCCAACAGAGGAAATCATTTATCTCCATCAATTCCTTTAATCATCTTAAACACCTCAATTAGATCGCCCCTTAATCTTCTTTATTTGAGGGAAAACAAGCCTAGTCTATGCAACCTGTCCTCATAATTTACCCTTTTGGCCCAGGTATCTTCTAGTGAATCTACTCTGCACCCCCAGTCTAATAATTTTGATGTTAAATACAACAGATGAACGTGATGTGGAACAGCTCTTCCTGCTCCTCCAAGGCCACTATATCCTTCCTGAGGTGCGGTGCCCAGAACTGAATGCAGTACTCCAAATGGGGTCTAACCAGAGCTTTATATAACCGTAACATAACTTCCATCCCTTTGTATTCCAGGCTTGTACTCATGCCTATAGGAGTGCGTAACACAGGGTGGTGGGAGGTGTCTATTTAGGGCAGGATTTCCACTATTGCTGAATAACGATCGGGAGTGGGAACCGCAGTCAACTGCAGCAGCTTAACAGTTGACTCTGCAGCGACCAAACTTTGGGGGCTGTTGGCCTGTAGAGCTCACTGAACGTTCCGACTCATTTTCCGTCCTTGCCCTTCTGTACCTGGTGGGACATGTACTACAAATCCTTTAAGAGGAGGTAGGGCATGTTTTTTAAAAACAAACAGGATATTCAAAATTCACTTTTGAATTGTAAAAATAAAAGTTCATATTTGGCCATACTGAAAGTACAAGGTCTTAAGAGATATTTCAAAATAGCAAAAAGGTACTGTACACTTGGGTTAGGTTTAATCTTCCTCATTCACCAGAAAGCAGTCCAATAACTTTTATGTTATATACAACAAGTGATGAACATGATGTGGAACAGCTCTTCCTGCTCCTCCCTGTCCTCAAAACCATCATCAAAAAACACAATGGTAATAATTTTAAAAACTACCAGTCAGTCTAAATCCTTTGTTTTTCAACGAACCTCCTTAAAACCTACATTTTTGACCAAGGTTTTGGTCACATCTCCTTATGTGGCTCCGTGTCAAATTTTGTTTGATAATCGCTCCTGTGAGGCGCCTTGCGGCGTTTCGCTACGTTAAAGGCACTGCATAAATGCAAGTCGTTGTTGAACCAACAAACAAGCAGCAAAAAAAAAACACTTTTTTTTTGGATCAGCCCAGTGTTTGAAGTTGGTTGAGAGGCTCCAAAAGACGCTACAGAGAAATCCAATTTTCTCCCTCCTCATCTCTCAAAGACGTTGACTCCGTATCAAGTTAGGTTTCCATGGGAACCAGGAAGTCTCCAGCAATTATTATTCACCAAAGCCTCAACAGTGAGTGTCCACAGGCCATTTGAACAGCAGGGGGTGGAGGGTGGGAAAGAATCACAGCCAAGCCTCATCAACAGTCCGTATACACACACACACAGTAGGGCAGCGATGAGTCCCAGTGACAGCCGCTAACTGCTCCCCTAGGGCACTGAAGTCAATCGGAATGCCCCTACTACCGCCCTGAGATCAGCCAGCTCAGCACAGGCTGACTGATAAAACCTGGGATGTTCCTGTTTGGGCTTTCGCTAACTCATTGAGCAATCAGCACTCCTCCTCCTCCTCCCCCCCCCTCCATACTTGAGAACTGACTCTTACAACAGATGTTACGGCAGCCAGTGCCTAATCCCATTCACACAATTGCACGCACCTCCGACGGGAGCTTAATAACCCTCGACACGAGGCTGCAGAGCTGGTTGCCGCGGTTGCTGTAGCCCGAGAGGTCCAGCCCCACCAGCTCTTTCTGCTTGAAGTAGGGCTCAATCTGCATATTCAGGTGCAGCACTTCCGCCTGGATGGCATTCAGGCGGCGGACTCGCTCCCGGCATTCCGCCTGTCTCTGACGCTCCAGCTCCTCCTGCCTCAGCCTCTGCTGTTCAGCTTCCCGAAGCTTCAGATTCAGGTTCTGCACAGAACAAAAAGGACAATGAGAGATAGCGAAACAACGGAGATGGAAAGAAACACCAGGAAATCAGAAGTAAGAAAAGTGAATTTGCTGGAAGTACTGACAAATGGGTCAGGCAGCACCCGAAACAGGCTAGTTAGTATTTCAGTTAACATTTCCTCTTAACTAGTGCCTAGTCACGATGCTCCAGCCATCATGGTGTGTGGGGGCAGGCTTGATGGACCAGCTGGACTTTTCCTGCCCGTCATTTTCGCATGTTCATACAACCTGTATGGAGAAAAAAAAAGTTTCTCCTGCTCTCTGACCTAAATTTCTCACTTTTAATCTTTTATCTATATCCCCCGATTCTGGTCCCCTCAATCACTGGAAGCATTCCATCTACTCTGTCCCATCCCTTCATGATTTTAAACACCGCTATCAAATTACCCTGTAATTTCCTCAAAGACAGGGCTCACTGACAACTCCGTAATACAGAGTGTGGTAGGTTTCATTGCGGAATACCTTTGCTCTGCGTCGATGCTCTTCCTTTAACTTTTCTTGACGTCCTTGAGCTTCGATTGACCTATAAAAGAAAGGTTTTAGATGTCACACTCCACATTCATTCCCCCCACCCCCCCCTCCCTCCCCAACATGAGAGCTTTACAGATTTGGCTTGTATTTATATACAATACAAAAAAAAACATTTCCAGGGCTATGGGGAAAGAGCGGGGGTGGGACTAATTGGATAGCTCTTTCAAAGTGCCGGCACAGGCATGATAGGCCAAATGGCCTCTTTCTGTGCTGTATGATTCTAACACTGGGAATAACTATAAAATCATTTTGAACAACTAAGGTCCTACTTGAAAGGGAGATTCTGGTTAATTTATTCAAAAGCACATCAGGCTTACCTTTCCTATTTAAAAGAATAAATTGGAAACTAACATCAGTTGTAAAAGTTGAGATGTCTGCTACTCTAATGGGAAGTCCCCAATAGCATTCAGAGGTTAAACCAAACATCTGCCCAGTGTCAGCCTCTGTCTGCCAAATTGATCACCAAATAACAGTGAAAGCACTTCTGAATCAAGATGCCTCTGCAGTTAATGCTCTGTTCTGCTTCAACCATGCACACAAGAAACATATTTATTTTCACCTTGCATGCATAGAATAAGGATTCAGTTTAAACAATGTGTTCCTTGCAATATCTTTATTGTCCCAAGTTACAGATGAAAAAGAAAAACTTGCATTTATATGGCGCCTTTTGCGACCTCAGGACATCTCAAAGCACTTTACAGCCAATTAAGTACTTCTTTCAGTGTAGTCACTGTTGTAATGTAGGAAACACAGCAGCCAATTTGCACACAGCAAGATCCCACAAACAGCAATGAGATCGATGGGCTGTTTTTAGGTGTTGGTTGAGGGATACATATTGGCCAGGACACCGGGGTGAACTCCCCTGCTCTTCTTCGAAATAGTGCCATGGGATCTTTCACGTCCACCTGGGGCCTTGGGTTAATGTCTCATCCGAAAGACGGCACCTCCGACAGTGCAGCACTCCCCCAGTACTGGCACTGGGAGGGTCAGCCTGGATTATGGGATTCAAGAGTCTGGAGTGCAGTTTGAGCCCACGACCTTCTTGTTGTGATGGGTCTGTAGAGGCTTGAAGAGGAAGAAGAAAAATATACTGATCGACTCCTAATTCATTAACTATTGATTTCTGGATTGCAATCATACCTTTCAAAAGGGGAGAAGGGGTAAAAATGCAAAGCAGACGTTAGGGATAAACACCAGATTACAAGTTGCCTTAGAGTTACTCTCACTCATCACCTGTAGTCAATTATTGAGGTCGATTAACAGAGGCCTGTTTTGTTATTTAACCACAAGCAGTAAGGGATCGGAAAGTTGGGAAGAAACTCGCCCCTCCCACCCCCTACAGCGCACACACACTCTCGCACTTCCTACCCTTTCTCCATCATGTCCCGCATCGCCTCATATTCCTGGCGTCGCCGGAGCTCCAGGGATTCTTCAAATCGTTTCAATAATTCAGCAGCTGTGTTGGAGAAACCCTGGACAGTTTTCTGCTGCAGTTCCTGACGATGCTTCAGTTCAGCCTGGGAAGAAAGACAGAACGTACTTGCATTGATGTAGCGCCCTGTCACGTCCATGGGACTTCACGATCGATGGATTACTTTTAGGAGTGCAGCCGATTGCGCACAGCAAGATCCCTCAAACCACAGAATTAAGATGCACGACCGGTTAATCTGCTTTTGGTTGAGGGAGGAATGTTGGTCAAGTCACCGCTGCTGCACATTCTGTGTAATCTCAGTTGTGTAATTAACATCAGCACGTGTCCAGGGCCTAGATTCTGGTGATTTTTATTGCAGGAGGGTTTTTTTTTTAAACAAATAATGCTCAATTTTGTTGTGCCATAACCATCTTCCCACATTTTGAGCCTCGTCTGATCTTGTGGTTATATTTGACACTGATACCGTTATTACTGTACACTTTATGTTAGCTAAGAAAATAAAGCCCTCTTGTTCTATGCAAAAATACCGTTTCTTAGAAAGGTGGGGGTCTGCACGGGGCATGAATCTCCGAAGGGGAGCTCAGCAAAAGTTTGACAAGTTCTGTCCCAAACAAATTCAACATCACTTCTTGGCTTTTGTACATAACCACATAAATGAAATAAAAATGCTGGGTGTTGTGTATTAAACTGCTTTTCACATGGTTTCAGGTGGGGAGTGTATATATTGCGATGCACAAGGTATCACAATTGTGTGGGACAGGCCGGATGGACCAGAGGGTCTTTTCCTGTCCGTCATTGCTCGTGTACACCTTCAAACATATTAAAGGAAACTCACACTGAGGCCCCCTGCAATAATATCATCACGGTAAATGCATTTTAAATCACTTGGAGGGGTTTTGGGTGGGGAAGGAGAGGATACCGTACCTGCGTACTATAGCAAAACCAGTTTTATTGAACTACTTCAAACCAAGTGATTTCAATTATTATTTTCTTTCATATTTTTACACTGTGACTGAATGAGGTCTAACCAAAGTCACCTGGCATTAGAAGTAGCGAAGTGTACCTCGCCTTCTCGAATGGATCAGCAGGTGATATCTCACTTGAGCTACACAGACCAGGAAGGTTTGTTGAGGCAGCTGATCGCAGCCAAAGGCAACAATAGACACAGTGCGGCAACTGGCCTTGGTGCGTCTTGGGCTAATGGGGCGGGGCAGAACGAAGTAAATGCAGCCATCTGACTCCTAGAAGCCCGGGTGCTGGACGAGGGCATGATGGGGTTCAGTTTTTACTGCACCTGCACCCCTCCACCCCACCCCCCCCCCAACCAGTCACTGTCCTGCCTCACTTGGCGATGGTATCAGAGATTCTATTATCCATGGAACCGTGCCCCGGCTTCCATTCGAAAGGAGGAGCAATGGGAGAAAAAAGTTTTTTTTCAGCAAATGAATTACATAGAATGTACATCACAGACACAAACCATTCGGCCCAACTGGTCTGTGCCAGAGTTTATGCTCCATACGAGCCTCCTCCCGCCCTTCATCTAACCCTATCGGCAAATCCTTTTATTCCTTTCTCCCTCATTCATTTATCTAGCTTCCCCTTAACTACATCTATGTTATTCGCTTCAACTACTCCTTGTGGTAGCGAGTTCCACATTCTCACCACTCTCTGGGTAAAGAAGTTTCTCTTGAATTGCCCATTGGATTTATCAGTGACTATCTTATATTTATGGCCCCTAGTTTTGGTCTCCCCCACAAGTGGAAACATCTTCTCTACATCTACCCTTCCATAATCTTAAAGGACCTCGGCCTTCTCTTTTCTAGAGAAAAGAGCCCCTGCCTGTTCAATCTTTCCTGATAGGTACAACCTCTCAGTTCTGGTATCACACTGTGCTGAATAACCAGACACACAAAAACAAACAGATGCAGGACTGTCAGCAAAAGAAGGCACGCAGGATTTGGGAGTGGAATCCAGGAAATCAGATCAGGTGCCAGGACTATAAATCATTCCAGCTCTCAAGACAACTCAGCATCTGGCAAAGTTACAGTGTTGCAATGCTCGCTGGATTTGGCTGAATTTGTTTACAAAGATCCTAGACGGGTCTAGAATACTAAAGAGGGCTGCAGAATGGCTGCAGAGGAATGTGATCGTTTGAGTTGATTATCAAAGATTGAGCAATTATCAAAGAGTGGAACAATGGGCTCACCAATCTGTTCCTGCTTCAGGTCAGAAATCAAAAAATTATGAAACAGAGCACGGGAAAAAAAGTTTAAAGGAAAAAGGAGAACACGACCGGTTTTATTATTTAACTAATCGACAGTATAGTTTTCAAACTGGAATTCATGAACCTTAGGGATCTGTGAGGAGAACAAATTTTCATCTATCTGGGCTGGACATACTACAGGCAACAAGTGCAGACTTTCAAGAGTACTATATTCTATACTTTTACCTGTTGACGTACCAGCACTTCATTTCCATGTAGAGTGTTCTTATACATCGAGAGGGCCTGCTTGCTTTCGGGTAACTGATGCTATCTTTCGTAGTTAAGACGGGGGCGCGACGGGCCGCGGGGGGGAGGCCCCCGGGGGCGCGACGGCCCGCGGGGGGGAGGCCCCCGGGGGCGCGACGGCCCGCGGGGGGGAGGCCCCCGGGGGCGCGACGGCCCGCGGGGGGGAGGCCCCCGGGGGCGCGACGGCCCGCGGGGGGGAGGCCCCCGGGGGCGCGACGGCCCGCGGGGGGGAGGCCCCCGGGGGCGCGACGGCCCGCGGGGGGGAGGCCCCCGGGGGCGCGACGGCCCGCGGGGGGGAGGCCCCCGGGGGCGCGACGGCCCGCGGGGGGGAGGCCCCCGGGGGCGCGACGGCCCGCGGGGGGGAGGCCCCCGGGGGCGCGACGGCCCGCGGGGGGGAGGCCCCCGGGGGCGCGACGGCCCGCGGGGGGGAGGCCCCGGAGCGCAACGATTTGAAAACGACTGGTCGATGATCTCTTCAAACTAAACCGTTTCTAATTGAAAAATAGGTTAGGGTCTTAAAATAAGCAGAGTTTAGATTGCCCTATTATGCTGAATAATTGTTAGGACTTGAAGAATAGTCACATGATTGGGCCACAGATCTCCGCAGAGCCTCTTTTCACCACCTCAAGGTGGAAACAAGGAGTTGTGCATCATCCCCCTGCACCTGCAACTTGTCATCCCTAACGACGAGGAGCTTGACAAGAAGGGCTCACAGCCGTCGCAGGAGTTCTAGAGGTCCCGGGGGGGGGGGGGGGGGGGGGGTGCATGATCCGAGTCTTGGAAGGACTTAATGACAGACACATTACATCACTAAGGTAATTGCACTTTAACAAGGTGCGAACAGCTGACTGAACTGCATGAAACAGTCGGCGGGCTCATTGCAGTTTAAGTAATGCCTTTGTAATTGACGCCTATGGTAATGCCTAATCGTTAGTGCCATTTAACCGATATAGGCAGCTGTCCATGATAAGTGTGGACGTTGTAAGTGGTGGGGACTGTACTAAGTGTATTAGCAGCATTCCGAGTGCTGGTGGAACATCAAGTACACTATTCTCCCAAACTTCCATCGTCTTAAAAGGCAAGCAATTATTTATCTGCCATTTCTCACCTGGCCCTTGATTCTGTGCACTTCTTCATACATTTTAACATAGCCTTCGATCTGCGTGGCTTCAGGTGAAAGCAGAAAGAGTGTGTGCTCTGGATTCAACTCTTGCACCAGCTCCTGGTAATAGAAAGGGGAATGAAAAGATTATAAAGCACAGCTCTTCAAAATATTCGGATTCGGGGGCAAAGGGGAAACCTACATGTTGAAGTAATATAATTAAACGGGGCTTAAGCATGCTCCATGGAGCTGAACATAACATCACACAACAAAGGGCAACCACAGTTCACTTTGAAAGCATTATTCCTAATGTCAAACAAAAAATGGAGCATTTTAATATAAAACTTTATTCAGTGCCATCTCCTTTAAAACTGCAAGCTTCGTGAAAGACAAAATAATGTTTTAATTTAACGGAGCCGGTTTTAAAAATTAAACTTTAACACAGATTTTGAAGGCGGCGTGTTAATAGTGCACCACAGAGTGAGTGAAAGGGCACGAGGTTTGGTGCGAGATTGGATCTTGGCCATTTTATCCCAGAGATGCAAGCGAGCAAGCAGGAAAGTAAATCATCCAGCGCTGCTCTCAAAGGGTTTCCTAGCTTTGTCTGTACACACACGAGGGTAGTAAGTAATTGAGAAGTAGTGGTTGGCAGAGGAGGAGGAAAATATAAGGGCTATCGCGCTGGAGCTCGATTGATACATAATTCATTGCACACTTGCACCTTATTCTCAAGCATGGTGTTATTTTGTTTGGGGGGGTGGTGGAGCTCAGAGCTGTGGCCAAACACTTGCCTAAGGGTCAACTGAAAGTAATCTATGGCAGCTTACTCGCCCCCAGTAACTGGTTATAGAATAGGGGTGGCAGAGGAGTGGACCAGCTCACCTGCCAGTCTCGGCTGGGGACAGTGCACGACACCTAAAGATTGTGGGAGTTAGGGGTTGCCAACCCTCCAGAATTGTCCTGGAGTCTCCAGGAATTAATGTTTAATCTCCTGGACGCTGCTGCGACCAACTCCCGAACCATCCAATGGGGCTTTGCAATCGGCCGTGGGCAGGCAGGGCACCGCGAGGACGGACGTTGTTGGGTGACCAATGGCAGGAGCGTGGGGGCGGGGCAGTTTAAGGCGAGAGGTCATGTGATGAAACCTCCTGGAATATATCCAACCAGAGTTGGCAACCCTAGTGGGAGTGGGGTGCAAGGGGAGAAAACTGACGTGTAAAAATAGGCAAAGCAGCTTCCTAAGTGTAAAAGTTATTGAATTTCTAAACACTAGCATTGTGGAACAGTGCGAGGACCAATGTTTAGAAATTTCAATGACTACTTATACCACAGTACTACTTAGGCTGCAATTACAGAGAGTAATGAACACCTTGGTGTGTATTAGGAGTCTCTAATGAAGGGGTTCAAGGTGGTGAACAAACCTGTACATTATTATTATTAGTTTCTTCTTCTGTTCTTGGGACGGGAGAGGGAACAGGCGTCTCCGGTAGCTGGTCATTGCCAGTGAGGCCGTAGATCAGAGGTGCTAAATTCTCTGAGGTGTTGGAGCGAGTCTCTGGTTGGGAAAAGTGGTCCAGTACCCACGCCGAGGTCACAGAGAGCTTGGGGGAAGATCTGCATCGTTCCAAAACATCCTGAAAAAGAGAGAGAATAGAATGAAATAAAACTTAAGATTCCTGAAATAACCTGGGGTGGGGGAGGCAGTTATCCAAACACACCATCACCTTCACAAGGGCACTCATTTTTTTTTACCCCCTAAAAAATAGTATTTTTTAAAAAAAAACTGATTTCCCCCTTCCCCACCCAGCCCCCCCCCCCCCTCCCCTCACTGTGTCCTGGGCCAATATTTTATCCCTCAACCAACATCACTAAAAACAGATTATCTGGTCATTATCGCATTGCTGTTTGTGGGATCTTGCTGTGCGCAAATTGGCTCCCGTGTTTCCTACATTACAACAGTGACTACACTTCCAAAAGTACTCAATTGGCTGTAAAGCGCTTTGGGACGTCCTGAGGTCGTGAAAGGTGCTATATCAATACAAGTTCTTTCTTTATTGCTCCCTTTTTACCCCAACCCTCACCTTACCGGTCTTAATCACCCTCCCATTTGCTTCTTTCCTGGGAAACATCCTCCCACGTCACCTGGCACCATCACCACCACCAACGGGATCTGCTGATGCAGCAAAAAGGCAACTGGTGCTGGGAACAGGGTGTGAATTCTATTAGGAATCACACAACAACAATGAAGGCATTATTGCTTTATACAATTGCGAGAGAAGGGTATTGGAAAGGGATGAATACTGCCCTGGCTTATTTGAACTACACTGAGTTATACTGTGGGAACCGTATAACAATTTAGCTCAAGCTGTGTGTACAAAAATAGTACGATAGGAAATGCCAGTAGAATACAGAAAAAGACTGAAGCAAAAAAAAAACAATAAAAGTGACAGTAAAAATCTACATGCATAGAATAAAGATAGATTTCCACTCCCCTTTGTGTGAAGAAGTGCTTCCCGACATCACCCCCGAACGGCCTGGCTCTAATTTTAAGGTTATGCCCCCTTGTTCTGGATTCCTCTACCAGAGGAAATAGTTTCTCTCTATCTACCCTATCAACTCCTTAAAAACCTCAATTAGATCACTCCTTAATCTTCGATATTTAAGGGAATACAAACCAAGTCTATGCAACCTGTCCTCATAATTTAACCCTTTTAGCCCCAGTATCAATCTGGAGAATCTGCACTGCACCCCCACCGAGGTCAATATATCCTTCCTGAAGTGCGGTGCCCAGAACTGAATGCCGTACTCTAAAGAGAGTCTAACCAGAGCCCGGTATAACTGTGACATAACTTCCACCCCTCGTGAGATAAAGGCCAACATTCCATTAGCCCTTTTCATTTATTTGGTACCTGTCCACTAGCTTTAGTGATTTCCATCCTTGGGCCCCTAAATCTCTCTGCTCCCCCACAGTTCCTAGCTTATCCCACAAAGAGAATCACTAATGAAGATATCCCTTCACACCCAATCCCAAACAGAAAGGACAATGTGCCAGGCCCCAACCCACCCAAGGCATCCCTTACTCCAGCCGGTGTGGAGATCAGACCCTAGAAGGCATGCTCTGGATTGGATGCGTTAGAAAACGTCTGCACTCTGCCATACGAAAGATCAAGCTGTTTAGAGAAACGATAAACAGCATCAAGGGGCTGGAGTGGCAAATAACTGCTCTCAAAGAGGCCACCCGTCCTCACCGTTACCCGGAGAACCTTAGAAAGTGTCTTTCAGA
The DNA here is from genome assembly GCF_035084215.1 of Heptranchias perlo. Classification (NCBI taxonomy): domain Eukaryota; kingdom Metazoa; phylum Chordata; class Chondrichthyes; order Hexanchiformes; family Hexanchidae; genus Heptranchias; species Heptranchias perlo. The sequence goes on along the minus strand of NC_090355.1, from coordinate 34,171,777 downwards.
AGAATCGCAGGATGGGAAATCTTGAACTTACAATAATAATGAAGCATTACCATTTTGAGAAGTTTAGAAAGGATTACGGCACAGGGAGAAGAGGCAGGTGGTGAGGAAATCCAACCTCGCACAGAGAGCAGAGGCGAAAGATAAATCCACAGGGGGAAGTCAAAGCACCCGAGCCAGAATCGAAATAACGAAGCAGTCCGAGCCCGCGTGCAGCAAGACCTGGACAACATCCAGGCTTGGGCTGATAAGTGGCAAGTAACATTCGCGCCTGGCAAGTGCCAGGCAATGACCATCTCCAACAAGAGAGAGTCTAACCACCTCCCCTTGACATTCAATGGCATTACCATCGCTGAATCCCCCACCATCAACATCCTGGGGGTCACCACTGACCAGAAACTTAACTGGACCAGCCATATAAATACTGTGGCTAGAAGAGCAGGTCAGAGGCTGGGTATTCTGCGGCAAATGACTTACCTCCTGACTCCCGAAAGCCTTTCCACCATCTACAACGCACAAGTCAGGAGTGTGATGGAATACTCCCCACTTGCCCGGATGAGTGCAGCTCCAACAACACTCAAGAAGCTCGACACCATCCAGGACAAAGCAGCCCGCTTGATTGGCACCCCATCCACCACCCTAAACATTCACTCTCTTCACCACCGGCGCACCGTGGCTGCAGTGTGTACCATCCACAGGATGCACTGCAGCAACTCGCCAAGGCTTCTTCGACAGCACCTCCCAAACCCGCGACCTCTACCACCTAGAAGGACAAGAGCAGCAGGCACATGGGAACAACACCACCTGCACGTTCCCCTCCAAGTCACACACCATCCCCACTTGGAAATATATCGGCCGTTCCTTCATCGTCGCTGGGTCAAAATCCTGGAACTCCCTTCCTAACAGCACTGTGGGAGACCCTTCACCACACAGACTGCAGCGGTTCAAGAAGGCAATTAGGGATGGGCAATAAATGCCGGCCTCGCCAGTGACGCCCACATCCCATGAACGAATAAAAAAGTTATACGTTGTACAGAGCCTTGGTCAGACCCCGTCTGGAGGTACTGCGCTGCAACTTAGGAACGACATATTGGCCTTGGAGGGGGTGCAGCGCAGATCCACCAGAATGATACCCGGGCTAAAATTATGGGGTGAAATTATGAGGACAGTTTGCATAGACTAGGCTTGTATTCCTTTGAGTATAGAAGATTAAGGGGTGATCTAATTGAGGTGTTTAAGATTAAAGGAGTTGGTAGGATAGATAGGAGGAAACTATTTCCTCTGGTAGAGTCCAGAACAAGGGGGCCTAACCTTAAAACCCAGGGGGAGGGAGGATGAGGGAGTTAAATGTAAGAAAATTGGGCCAGGAGGGGACGTCCGATCACCACTTGTGCAGTGACCTGTACACCCTGGATCCCTGGCCCCTAAATATATTTGGCCCTCTCCTGGGGAGGGGAGGCCAGGGGCGGGGACGAGGGGGCGGGAGGCCGGGGACGAGGGGTGGGGAGGCCGGGGAGTGGGGAGAGGGGAGGCCGGGGAGAGGGGAAGCCGGGGAGTGGGGAGGCCGGGGGCTGTGTTCAGGTTCCCGCCCTCCCACCACCCTGACAAGCCGCACTCACATCGCCCTCCTCCTGCCACCTCGCCTCGTACGGCAGCCGCCCTTTCTCCGAGTTGCGCAGCGCATCCAGCGTCTCCCATCGTTTATCCTCCGCCGGCATTTTTCCCTCCCGCTCTCCACTCACACCGGGAGCCGCAAAACCCGCCCGGACACCTCCGCCATAATCCACCCCGCCACCACTTCCGCTTCCGGGTTACGTATCTGCCTCTGCCGCCGCCGCCCCCCCCCGGCACGGTAACCATGGAAACGAGGCACCACAGGCCTTGCTTCTTGGAGAGGGAGAGGTGCGTGGATGAATTTGGCTCTTGTTGGTCTTGGGAGTCAGAAGTCAACAAAAATAGGAATCAAACCCATTGAAGATTCTGCTTTACTTCAGATATTTGTGCCTACAATCTTTCAGGCGACTCTCATAGTTGGTGTCAGCCGTGGCTCACTGGGCAGCACTCTCCCCTCTCAGTCAGAAGGTGGTGGGTTTAACCCCCCCCCACTCCGGACTCACGAGCACAAAATCCAGGCTGACACTCCCACTACCAGTACTGGCGCCGTCTTTCGGATGAGACGTTAAACTGAGGCTCCGTCTGCCCTTTTCGGGTGGACGTAAAAGATCCCATGGCCATCATCGGGGAACACTTCAGCAGTCAAGGACATTCAGCCACCGATCTTCGGTTAAGCGTTCTCCAAGGCGGCCTTCGAGACACACGACAACGCAAAATCTTCGAGCAGAAATTGATAGCCAAGTTCCGCACCCATGAGGACGGCCTCAACCGGGATCTTGGGTTCATGTCACGCTGCACGTAACCCCACCAGCGAAAAAAGAGTTATCTGTTTTTAATACAACTGGTCATTCTCTCTCTTTCTCTTCCTTTCGGATGTTTCTCTCTCTCTGTCTTTGGGTTCGGACCGTTTGTATATTCAGCAGTCCTGTATGTAATGTCTCTCTGTCTGATTGCCTTGACAACGGGCAGTTGGAAAGATTATCTGTAATCACCAGACATTGTTCTCTGACTATATATGCGGTAACCTTCAAGGAATCACACACTCACCTGACGAAGGAGAAAGTCTCTGAAAGCTTGTGATTTTCAAATAAAACTGTTGGACTATAACCTGGTGTTGTAAGATTCCTTGCATTCATCATTTCGAAGAGGAGCAGGGGAGTTCTCCCGTGTTGTGGTCAACATTTATCCCTCAACCAACATCACTAAAAGAGATTATCGGCTCATTAACACGTTGCTGTTTGTGGGATCTTGCTGTGTGAAATTTGGCTGCCTCATTGCCTACATTACAAACCACTACACTGCAAAAGCACTTCATTGGCTGTAAAGCGCTTTGGGACGTCCTGAGATCATGAAATGCGCTGTGTAAATGGAAGTCTTTATGAGTCCTAGCTCCCTTCATCCTCGAGTGTTTTCAATAGGTAAAGTATTGGAGGGTGCCTAGGCTCACAGAGAACCTTTATTAGATAAAACAAAAGCAAAATATCATGGATGCTGGAAATCTGAAATAAAAACAGGAAATGCTGGAAATACTCAGGTCAGGCAGCATCTGTGGAGAGAGAAACAGTTTTAACCTTTCATGGGAACTGGAAAATGTTAAGAGATTTAACAGCTTTTAAGCAAGTACAGAGACAGGGAAAAAGGGGGCAATGAAAGAACAAAAGGGAGAGGTCTGTGCTAGGGTGGAGGGCAGGAGTGATTAAAATTACTCCTGGAAAGGAGTGAGGGTGCAATGCAAAAGGAGATGATAATGAGACAAGTATAGAACAAAAGATGGGTCCAGAGGAGGTGTAAATGGTTACAACAGAATAGAGGAGGGAGAGGGAAGCATGGAAAATCTGGCAAAGATAGGAAGGCTTCCATGGACCGAAAATGTAGTGGAAGAAAGGCAGCTAGACCCCCAGGGGTGCGGGCCATGTACTGATAGGGGATCACCAGCCCACACCTCCTCCATCCCCAGTGGCTCTTGTGCAGCCATCCTCCATTACCAACACCTTCAGTCAGAGACAAAATGGGAGCAGTGTTTAAGGTCTAAGATCACCCTACCTCCACATAGAATGTACAGCGCAGATACAGGCCAATTGGCCCCAACAGGTGCATGCCAGTGTTTATGCTCCACACGCGCCTCCTCCCTCCCTACTTCATCTAACCCTGTCAGCATATCCTTCTATTCCTTTCTCCCTCATGTGTTTATCTAGCTTCCCCTTAAATGCATCTATGCTAGTCGCCTCAATTGAGATGAGGAATTTCTTCACTCAGAGTTGTGAATCTTTGGAATTCTCTACCCCAGAGGGCTGTGGATGCTCAGTTGTTGAGTATATTCAAGACTGAGATCAATGGATATTTGGACACTAAGGGAATCAAGGGATACGAGGATAGGGTGGGAAAGTGGAGTTGAGGTAGAAGATCAGCCATGATATTGAATGGCGGCAGAGAATAGTTAGGCGCATAGACAGGTAGACAGACTAACATAGATAGATATATAGAGAGAGAAAAGAGGAATTAAATACACCAGACATTAATGTATCAATTGCAATACTTTATTGATTTAGCACTTTTAGGTGCTTTCATGTTGATTAACGAAGACCAATTAATATTCTGAATATGGGTTCACTCAAACACCGCTGTAGTTAGAGAAATACAATATTTCGTTTTTGCCAGTATACACGTGTTATATTTGCTGTTACGGATTCTTGGCATTCAAACTGTCCACTCTTTTTCTGTTAGATAATTGCCTGCAAATTTCTAAAGCTAAATATTATAATGCAAAGAAATGTACCGAATCACATAACATTTCTTAATTCACATTGCTCTCTAAACAAACTATAAATGAACGGCAGTAATCCTGTACTTTGATGCAGGAATGTTGAGTACAGTGTAGTTCCTCAAAGGGCTAGTTGTGTGTGATTTGCTCAAGCATTGCCTTGCTCAGATCGGTCTCCCTTTTTTCCCTGTAATGTAAAATCAATTTAATCAAAATCCGAGAAAACAAAGAACAAGTTCACAAATTAAAGCAAAATAAAATATACTTCCAATCGGTGAAGTTCACACAAACACACAACTCCCTCACACTCAGACATTTTTGTGAGCACCGGTTTTGACTCCTCTGTGTAAAAATAATGCAAAATGGCATGTAGAACACAGTAAACATTCAAATTTGAACTTTGCCGATTGAAAGTTCTACGATTAGCTAAATAAATGTTCCAACTTAATTTTTTAAAAAACAAAATGTACAGACCTCTTCGGCATGCCGTGTTTGCAGTTTCCTTAAAAAAAAAAACAGACTGTGATAGATTTATAACAGTAATTGTTTTGGTGAAAGCACATTAACTTTGTCAAAAATATTTTTTGCTAATTAAACACCTAGGCTGATGACATCCTTGGAAATGTGTCCCTAAATCATTTCATAATTTTCTACAGAGATCTTATCTTTACCATTCTCCCGAGGTAGTATGTAGATGGTGAGGTCTGGAATTTCTGAGCAATCCACCAGCCTCTTGAAGTGTTCCATAATGACAGAGCTTACGGTCAAATTCCTCCCTGCAAAGGCAGACAGCTGTTAATTGATGAAAGAGGCACCAAATCTAACACATACGGTGGAACTGGATGGAACGTGCATTCTTGATTTCTACCAAAGTTTTCGCAGGACAAAGCCTCGTTTCACAACCTCTTGTGTTATCTGTATTCCAAACTCCTTTACTTGGTGAATAAAGTGATAATCTTTTGTCATCTGTGTTGAAATGTCTTCATTCCTGTGCTGAGGGTATTGCTATACTGTACTGTATATGCAAGACCAGAAGTGAGAGGCACTCGATTATCTGCCAATTCCTTTTATTCACCCCTTTCTATTATGGCGAATAATGGACGTTGTGCTGTAATTTCTCAATAAACTACTCCAGCATACAAGTATCACATATTTCCAGCAGAGAATAATTTGAACTGAGAATTAAATTCATAAATAATTAACGTTAGCTAACAAGCCAGGAATAGAAGCTTACACTGGACTGGAACAATAACAACAAGTTGCATTTTTACAGTGTCTTTAAAGTAGGAAGACGTCCCAAGGCGCTTCACAGACGCGATTATCAGACAAAAAATTGACACCGAGCCAAAGAGGGAGCTATTAGGATATTAGGACGGGTGACTAAAAGCTTGGTCAACGAGGAAAGGAGGGTCTTAAAGGAGGAGAGGGGGGTTTAGGGAGGGAATTCCAGAGCTTAGGGCCCAGACGGCTGAAGGCACGGAGGCCAATGGTGGAGCGATTAAAATCGGGGCTGTGCAAGAGGCCAGAATTGGAGGAGCGCAGAGATCTCGGAGGGTTGTAGGGCTGGAGGAGGTTACAGAGATAGGGAGGGGTGAGGCCATGGAGGGATTTGAACACAAGGATTAGAATTTTAAAAAGAGAGATGTTGTTGGATTGGGAGCCAAATTAGATCAGTGAGCACAGGCCTGATGGGTGAACGGGACTTGGTGAGAGTTAGGATACGGGCAGCAGAGTTTTGGCCGAGCTTAAGGTAATGGAGGGAGGAAGATGGTCATTGTTAGTCCCTTCTTAGGGGCATTCAACCCAACCAACTGCACCAGCACTGATCAGATTTATTCCAGTAGCAGGTGGATTTTGGTGACAAACAGTCTTGGGATAGACATGTTACCAACTTCTTGGAAATGGAACAGTCTTTCTCGAAAATGGGTGAAGAAAACAGCTAGGCTGTTAGGCATCCCCACACCTAGGATCTTGGGTTGCACAATGTATTTTGTATACACAGCATCTTCAGATGGTAAAAGGAATTTTAACTTTCTGGTCATCAACAAGTAATTGTAGCTTACCGAATAAAAAGAAGGTGTCAGTGGTACATTTCCCACGGCTGGAGTGATGGAGTACAACATATTCGGTGTTAGAAACTAGAATTTTGTACCCTGAGTTACCTGTCGAAGCAAAGAAAGAAAGAAAGGCTTACATTTATACAGCACCTTTCATAACCTCAGGACGTCCCAAAGCCCTTTACAGCTGATGAGGTATTTTTGAAGTGTAGTCACTGTTGTAATGTAGGAAACGTGGCAGCCAATTTGCGCACAGCAAGCTCCCACAAACAGCAATGTGATAATGACCAGATAATCTGTTTTTAGTGATGTTGGTTATGGGATAAATGTTGGTCAGAACACCGGGGAGAACTCCCCTGCTCTTCTTTGAAACAGTGCAATGGATACTTTTCCGTCCGCCTGAGGGGGCAGACGGGGCCTCGGTTTAATATCTCATCTGAAAGACAGCACTTCCGACAGTGCAGCACTCCTTCGGTACTGCATGGGAGTGTCGGCCTAGGTTTTGTGGTCAAATCTCTGGAGTGGACTTAGTAAAGTGAAGAGAAAGTGGATGCAAAGGAAGCCAGAGTGAGAAGAGCAGAAAGCACTGACAGTGTTGAATGAGGTTGCAGAGGTAGGGACGGGTAAGACCATGGAGGCCAGAGTGCTACCACTGAGCCAAGGTTGACATATAGTGTTGGTTACAGAGGATGTACAGCAGAGAAACAGGTCCTTAGGCCTAACTGGACTGTGCTGGCATGGGAGCCTCCTTTCACCCCTCTTCATCTCACTCTATCAGAGAGGAATGGTTGAGGGAGGAACACTGACCAGTGCATTGGGAAAACACCCTGGTCTTTTTCAAATAGTGCCATGAGATCTTTAAAGTCCACCAGAACAGGCAGATCAAGCCTCAGTTTAACATCTCAACCAAAGGACAGCAGCCCGCCCTCAGCGCAGCCCGCCCTCGGCGCCGACAGCGCAGCCCGCCGACAGCGCAGCCCGCCCTGAGTACTGCACTGCAGTGTCAGTCTAAATGACATGCTCAAGTCCTGGACTGGGATTTGACCCTGAAGACATTTACAACAAACTCTAATCATAAAGAAGAAGTGTTAACAGTCTCAGGTAGGTTTGGTGAGGGGGAATGAACCAGTACCAGGTACAGCTATTAGTGGATCCATTGAGGAACAGCATCAACAAGCACAGGGGGTGTCTGTCGATTGAAGCGAGTGTGAAGAATGGAAGCAACAACAATTTGCATTTATATAGCGCCTTTAACATCCCAAGGCGCTTCACAGGAGCGATTATCAAACAAAATTTGACACCGGGCCACGTAAGGAGATATTAGGACAGGTGATCAAAAGCTCGGTCAAAGAAGTAGGTTTTAAGGAGCGTCTCAAAGGAGAGAGAGGCGGAGAGGTTTAGGGAGGGAATTCCAGAGCATAGGGCCCAGGCAGCTGAAGGCACGGCCGCCAATGGTGGGACGATTAAGATCGGGGATGCGCAAGAGGCCAGAGTTGTAGGAGTGCAGAGATCTCAGAGGGTTGCAGGGCTGGAGGAGATCACAGCGATAGGGAGGGGGCGAGACCGTGGAGGGATCTAAACACGAGGATGAGAATTTTAAAACGAGGCGTTGCTGGACCGGGAGCCAGTGTAGGTCAGCGAGCACAGGGGGTGATGGGTGAACGGGACTTGGTGCGAGTTAGGATACGGGGCAGCTCAGCATCGCCCTGGTGCAGCAGGAGGTGCCGCTCCAAGTTTGAGATGCATTCTTGGTGCGACGTAGAGGGAGCTAAGCAACACCCCTGATCTGTGCCATCGACCTTAGAGTTCTGTAACCAGGAGACTGTTCCAGTCCTGCCCCTCCCCCCACCCCCATCGCCTGCCATGAGGAGCCCAGAGAGACGCATTTAAATAATAAAACATTGCACCAACCTCTAGAAGCACTGACAGAAGAATTGGAGTAGTTTATCTCTATTTTTGTGCATATTCCATCCCTGTTGCGTTGACCAATATAGAAAATGCAAAGTTAGTAACAAGATACAATTATTTATTTGTTAATAGTACAAGAGGCAAAATGACTGAAAAAACCCTCATGGTTATTGGAGTTTATTCCCTAGCTTCAGTCGAGTTGGGAACTCAAGAACCCTGTGTGCCCGTTACCTCTTAAACTACTGGAAGAAATGTGTTATATTAACCACACACACATCTACTTCATTCAGGAGGGTATGTATTAAATTATTATTTAACTTTCTTGTGTTGTTTTCTATGTAAATGGCCTGCGTCTAGCATATGTGCATCGAGGTATCGAAAGCACCAGAGAGAAAGAAAGAAAGCTAGTCATTTCCTGCTGGTTTTTCTGACCTTGAGGAAGTCTATCATGATGACATGTGTCTGTTCTCAGGTTATGATTTTATTTTGTGTTTCCAATTTTCACTCCTCCCCTCCTGAAGATGGCTATGTTTGGTGACACTAGTATTCCCGGCCAGAATAGAGATGATTGGGTAATTCCCTTGTCAATCACGCCTGGAGACCGCACTGCTGTAAGTGACTGGGATTGATTTTACACACATAATTTGTACTATGTAACTATCCTCCACTCACTGCACTTTGCTGGAGAAATCATCTTGCTTTTATTGGGAGAAGTTGCTGCAGTTTCGGCCATGAGTTCTGTTTGCTGCAGATTCTTTTTAAATAGCTGAAACGTTAACTCTGTTTCTTTCTCCACAAATGCTGCCTCATTTGCTGAACTTTTCCAGCATTTTCTGTTTTTATTTCTGTAAATAGACTGTTTGCTGCGAGTCCTGCCGTAGGTCCCATCCCACCTCCAATTCATCGGCTGACACGGTGGTGTCAACAAACACACTGCCTGAATACAGTAACTCCCTCACTGGGCTGCGCTTCCACTGGCAGTAGTTGCTCTCCAACACGTCACTCAAGTGGCTTTGATTCGTGGTCAGATCTTGGAGAGAGTGCCAGCAGTCTGTCTGATGGTAAAGGACACCGCATCGGATTCCAATCCTGCCCTCACCCAGCGTCCAGGCACGTGCACATCCAGTAGGGATCGCTGTAGAGCGACAAGGATTGGGCCAACAATGGCCAGCTTCCCCCTTCATAACCCCAGGCTGCTGCGGCTAGCTCGAACACTCTACTGCTGCCCAGCAAGATCGGCTAATTCCGCGCACCTTAGAGAGAGTGGCTAGTGAAAGTGGAGCTGCCTACTGAGGGATGGGCAATCTGCTTCTTACCCAACTTGCCGACATAGCGACTCCTCTCAAAGGAATTTCCGTTGATTCTACTTACTGACACAAGTTTGAAAACTATGGCTCCAAATGTATGAATGAATATCAAATGACTCTTCCATTAATTTATTTTTTATTAAGGAAACTCTGCGCTAGATTTTTCAACTTACCGATCGATGTGGAGATAGAGGGTGCTCCTATTGTCCATGGAGATTATTATGCTGTTCAATCCATCAATTTTTTCTGTGGTGTTACTGGCAATAGCAATGGTGTGCCAATCCCCAAAAGGCTTACAGACATAAAAGGAGAATGAACAGCAATTGAATACATCGGTGCGGCAGAACAGGAAAGTCAACCTTATCTTAAAAAAAAATTTGGTGGCAAATTTCTTTCGAGTTTTCCCCGGCTGGGATGTAAACTTTAAACGTTGCCCCTGACCTCAGTGGCCCACAAAGTCAAAAAGTTTGGACACCTGAGCTAGAGCTTTGCCTCCCATTTACTGTCTCTCCGTGATTGGCACTTGGGATCCCCTTCTCCCCTGTTTTTCCCCTCTATTTTCCAACCTTACTAAAACGCCTCTTCATCTTTCATTCCAGTTTTGATGAAGGGTTACACACCTAAAAGGTCAATAATCTGTCTTTTACAGTTGCCGACTGACCTGCTCTGTGCAATCAGCATCTTCTGTTTTTATTTTACTTTTCGAGTTATTTTCACTCAGCCCCCGCCTTCTGCCAAAGAACAGTGTGATGTGCCATCTAGTGGCATAACCAAGCATTATCGAAACTCACCCGACAAATCACGCAGATCTAATGGATTAGCAGCCCTGGGATTGAAATTCAAATCTGCTGGTTAAGAGCCATGCATTCAGACAATCTACCACTGTACTGTTATAAATTTAATTCACTGCACATCTACTGTGCACTTCTAGAAAGCCAACATTGTTGGTGCACTGTCCCTCCTCATCCTTCTCGACCTGTCTGCAGCCTTTGACACGGTTGGCCACACCATCCTCCTCCAACGCCTCTCCTCCGTTGTCCAGCAGAGTGGGACTGCCCCCATCTGATTTCATTCTTACCTATCCAGTTGAATCACCTGCAATGTCTTCTCTTCCCGCTCCGTTACCTCTGGAGTCCCCCAAGGATCTATCCTTGCCCCCTCCTATTTCTCATCTACACGATGCCCTTCTGCGTTCCAAAAACACAAAGTCGGATTCCACATGTACGCTGACGACACCCAGTTCTACCTCACCACCGCCTCTCTCAACCCTGTCACAGCCTTCGATTTGTCACGCTGCTTGTCTGACATCCAGTACTGGATGAGCAGAAATTTCCTCCAATTAAATATCGGGAAGACCAAAGCCACTGTCTTCGCTTCCCACCACAAACTCCGTTCCCTGGCCACCAATTCCATCCCTCTCCCTGGCCACTGCCTTAGGCTGAACCAGACTGTTTGCAATCTTGGCGTCCTATTTGAGCCTGAGCTGAGGTTCTGACCCCATATCGTCTCCATCACCAAAACCGCCTACATCCACCTCCGTAACATTGCCTGTCTCTGCACCTGGCCTCAGCGCTGATGCTGCTGAAACTCTCGTCCCTGCTTTTGTTACCTCTAGACTCGACTATTCCAATGCTCTCCTGACTGGCCTCCCATCTTCCACCCTCTGTAAACTTGAGCTCATCTAAAACTCTGCTGCCCCGTATCCTAACTCGCACCAAGTCCTGTTCACCCATCACCCACTGTGCTCACTGACCTACATTGGTCTGGGAACGCCTCGATTTTAAAATTCTCATCCTTGTGTTCAAATCCCTCCACTGACACACTGCCAGGGATCCCCTGTAAATCCGGTTTCTATTGACCATTGGCAGCTTTGCTGGGGGGGGGGGCGGGGGTTGCGGAGGGGGCTACTAGTCTGCTGCTGGTCTACAGAAACTGGATTTAACAGTGTAGATACTGGCAAGCAGCTCATGAGCACTGGGCTCCCGGAACAGCGACTACATTTCACAAGTACTTCGACGGCTGTGAAGTGCTATGGGACGTCCTGAGGTCGTGAAAGGCCCTGTGTAACTGCAAGTTCCTTCTTTAAAACACCAAAAGAACATCCGCTTAAAAAAAAGTGGAGCATCAGCGTAATTCTTAAACTCACCTCGAACAGGTCGAGCATGGATGCATTACTTTCCTTTGTTGTGCAGTCAGTGAGCGGTGTGGCCGTAGATGAGATTGCAGAGAAGATCAACACAGACAGGACAAGGAACAGCAGCATCTGGGGTCTCGTGCCACACGCGCACATCGTGATATTCACTCAGTCGGGTTCTTCTCCGCACCAGGCTGGTGAACGTCACACGGAAGGGTCGGATGAAGAATTACTGGGAAACCAAAGCCTTTTTAAGGACAGCTATTACCAATGCAGTGTCGTCAAAGAGGTGGGATTTGGAAATTGGGTCCTTTAACCCCTAGTAGACTTGCATGCATTGCAGTGATTTTCAAAACTTGTGTGTGGGGAGCCTGCTGCAAACAATAACATGCTCCCAACGACTCCAGCCAAATACTGACACCTGCCAGAAAAATACTGGCGCAGTCCCATGGACCCCAGGCAAATACTGGCATAGTCCCGAGGAGCCCAGACAAACATTGGCACAGTCCCAAGGAACCTAGGCAAATACTCGCAGTCTCCAGGAGCCCAGGCAAACATTGGCACAGTCCTGAAGACCCCAGGCAATACTGGCACAGTTCCGAGTACCTCAGGTAAATATTGGCACACGACCTGGAACCACGAGGAATTACTGATAGACTTTTGGGGAAGCCTTGAAAATATTACACATTCCTGGGGAGCCTTTGTAAATAATGACACACTACAAGGGACCCCTGCAAATATAGAAAACACTCGGAGACCCCCTGTAATTACTGACGCAGTCTTGGAGGCCCCCCTGTAAATACTGACACAGTCTTGGGGACCCTCTTGTAAATACTGATGCACCCTTTAAGACCCTCCTACAAATACAGACACATTCTTGGGGATCTTCTGTTCCAAATTCTGAAAGACATGTTTGGGCTACCCTAAGAAAACAGCAAAGTCATTGCATAGTGTTGGTAAATCAACAAAAAATCTTGAATACAGAGGCATGTGGTGCGATGTGGTGTGTGGCATATTAGCCCAAAATGGACTTGAATCTGATGATCTTGCAGACCACCTGGGCATAAGGTGCTGGACAGTTCAATATGAAACTAGAAATATGATACTTAGCTAATAAAGGCCTTGGTATATTTGGAATAGTGTGTCCAGTTTTGGTCCCCTCACATGGCGGGGGATATTGAGGCCTTAGTGATGGTCCAGAGGATGGAGACTAGGGTGATACCCAGTCTCTCGGCTCTTATCTCTCACAATAGGCTCAGGGAACTGGGGATTAATTTCACTGGAGAAGCGCAGGTGATGAGGTGATACGATCAAGGTTTTTAAAGTGGTGAAGGTAACAGATTCTATCTGGGTGGACGGGTTATTTGAGTTGGATAGGGACGGAAGAACGAGGGGGCATGTTTTTGGAATTGGGGTAAATGCCAGGAAGTCTTTCATTTCACAGAGAGTCATTGGCTTCTTGAATGGATTATCAAAACTGGTGTTAAGTATAGATTCACTGCAGTCCTTCAAAAGGGAGCTGGACAAGTTCCTGAAAGTCAAGGACGTCTCTAGCTGAGGCCTAACTATTGATTTTATAAAGGTTCAGCAACAACTTCCTATGCCTCTATTTATAAAGCCCAGGATCCCATATGCTTTTTTAACCAACTTGTTGTTCTACCTTCAGGTACGAGTTACTGCAGCCTCCTGGAGCTTGCTCGATTGCCTTTGGGTGGGGGGGCTTGGACTGTTTGTTTTATTGGCATTTCATTACCCACTCTGGCCTCTTTTGAACCCCATCTCCCATTTTCCTCTCCTAGCGCAGCCGCAAAGCCTTCGGTTGTCTCGGGCTGTCACTCGAACTCTCTCCGTAAACCCCTCTATCACGCGGTCTCTCTGCCCCTCCTTGAAAAATCGCCTCACACCCCACCTCCTTGACCACGTCCCCTAACCCTTTTCCCCACCATTGCTCGATGTCTGCTTTTTACCTCTGTGAAGTACTTTGGGGTGTTTTATTACATTACTGCTTTTCTATGAGTGCAAGTTGCTTTGGTTGAAAATTGAACCTGATTTTATTTTATTTCAGAAATGATACCAGAGTCCTCAAATAGATTAAACATTGTTGGTGCTCAAGACTGATCCCTTGAGGCATCGCAGATATGCACATGGGTCAAAGGGTGGTTTTCGATGTTGAGGCACTGGGAGAGATCACATATACACACTGCCCATATTAATTCACCATCATTAAATCAGTATTGTGCCTTGAATAAAGCAAGATATTGTACTTTTAAAAGTTCCTGGAGTATTTTGTAACTGAACACCAGAATGTTGTGCGCAGAAAAGAGCTGATTTGAGATCTGTATGCAGCTGCAAGGGATTTGGGTAGCTTGATCTGAAAAAAATGGATTTAGATGTTGCAGAAACAAAGCTGCTTTCTGTCAAATTCTGGAGATGTTGCATGTACTGGGGCAGAAGATGCAAGTCATGTTTAATATGACAAGTTAATGAAAAGGTGAATTACAACAAATGTCAAAAGCATTGCACCATAATTTGATGATCAACAACTACTTGCATTTATATAGCGCCTTTAACGTAGTAAAATGTCCCAAGGCGCTTCACAGGAGCAATTAACAAACAAAATTTGAAACCAAGCCACATAAGGAGATATTAGGACAGGTGACCAAAAGTTTGGTCAAAGAGGTGGGTTTGAAGGTGCGTCTTCGAGGAGGAGAAGAGAGAGGGGCGGAGAAGTTTAGGGAGGGCATTCCAGAGCTTAGGATTTAGGCAGCTGAAGGCACGGCCGCCAATGGTGGAGCGATTAAAATCGGGGATGCGCAAGAGGCCAGAATTGGTGGAGTGCAGAGATCTCGGAAGGTTGTAGGGCTGGAGGAGTTTACAGAGATAGGGAGGGGTGAGGCCATGAAGGGATTTGAAAATAAGGATGAGAACTTTAAAATCGAGGCGAGCCGATCCCATCCCAGTCAATGTAGGTGGATGGGAAAACGGGACTTGGGAGAGAGTTAGGACATGGGCAGCAGTGTTTTGGATGAGCTCAAGATCCAACACAAAACCTTTATCCATTTTCTGCCAACAGCAACAAAGTACATATTTAGAGTCTGTTAACAGAGAAATGTCCACATTAGGCAATGGAAGCAAACACCAGGGTTGTGGAGGCAGGAACCCTCACAACATTCAAGAAGCATTTGGATGAGCACTTGAAATGCCATAGCATACAAGGCTACGGACCAAATGCTGGAATATGGGATTAGAGTAGACAGGGCTTGATGGCCGGCGCGGACACGATGGGCCGAAGGGCCTCTATCCGTGCTGTATAACTCTATGACCAAGCAGGACTTAAGAGTTTAGGGAAGTGACCAAAGGCAATGCTAAAAGAGATGAAGCATTTTGAGGACGCTTTTGAATGTGGGAATAGATGCAAGGCAGAGGCATCTAGGAAGAGAATTCCAGAGTGCAGGATGTGACAGTTGAAGGTTTTGTCACCAAAAGTGGAGTGATGGGCAAGGGGAGGAGATGAACAGTAGACCAAGGTCAAAAAGTAGGTGCAAGCTGAGATGTAGGCTGGAGCAGATTGCAGAGGCTCAGGAGGGATTTGTAAATAAGCATAGGGATTTCAAAATCCATTTTTGCTGTGGGATGCGGAGCCAATGGAGTCTGCTGAGGTCAGGGGCATTAGGTGAGGAGGACATAGCAGCGATGAGATACGAGTGGCAGAGTTTTGGGAGAGTCGGAGAAGATAAGCCTAAAAGGTGACAAATGCATGGATGAGGCAGGATAAGGACAGAGGTGATTGATGTTGTGCAGATAATAGGTGGCCTTTGCGATGCTTTGAAGCTTAGCTCAGGGTTAAATAGGAGAGTGAGATTACATACGGTTGGGTTCAGACTAATTGAGCAGAAGGTTGGGGGAGTAGAATATGGGCATGGGTGAGGAGTTTTTGGCAGGAGCTGAACAGCCTTAAACTGGAGAAATTTCTGGCCGTCCAGGACTTGCTTTTAGTCAGGCAGTTGTACAGCACAGCAACAACTCTGGAGTCAAGGGTGGTGGCGGCAGAGAGATGTAGCTGTATGTCAGCGCATATAATGGAAGCGGACCCCAGCCTTCAGAGGTAATACTGTCAAGCGACAGCATGGAGGTCAGAAATAGGAGAGTTGGGGGTGGAAATCAAGAATGGAATTGGGGTTCTCCAGAGGTTTCCATGTGATTCACTGACTTTTGTGGGACAGGTAGCAATGGGAGTAGAAGAAAGTGGCGTCACAGAAGTGGACCATAGAGGAAAGCCGGAAGCAACATGCCCAAGTAGGGGCAAGACGACAATTACGACCATGCTACCAGGAAGCCCACGATGAAATGGAAAACTTGAAGACGAAATTTGAGTTACTGGGGGACAACCTACTGATCGGCGCCACGGACCATAAAATGTGTGTTGCTGCTGCGAGACACATTCAGGTCTGTTTGATGAAAGAAAGGCAGAACCTGGTTGCAAACTGGAGGATCACAAACTCTCAACAATTGGAATTTGTCTCAACAACTTGAGGTTTAATTCTTCTTAAAAAAAAAAATTAATTAGATGCTAATTCTTAAACAACAGTGTTGTGAATTCTATAAAAAGCAGCTCGCTTTAGTAAACCCTCCTTCCAATTAAAATGGTTGTGAGCTCTGGCCACAGAACTCATTCACCCAATTCCACTTTTTTTTTATTCATTCATGGGATGTGGGCGTCGCTGGCAAGGCCAGCATTTATTGCCATCCCTAATTGCCCTTGAGAAGGTTGTAAACAATTTTACAACACCAAGTTATAGTCCAGCATGGTGTTGTAAAATTGTTTACAATTATCAACCCCAGTCCATCACCGGCATATCCACACCTTGAGAAGGTGGTGGTGAGCCGCCTTCTTGAACCGCTGCAGTCCGTGTGGTGAAGGTTCTCCCACATGCTGTTAGGTAGGGAGTTCCAGGAGGGGAACGTGCAGGTGGTGTTGTGCCCATGTGCCTGCTGCCCTCGTCCTTCTAGGTGGTGGAGGTCATGGGTTTGTGAGGTGCTGTCAAAGAAGCCTTGGCGAGTTGCTGCAGTGCATCCTGTGGATGGTACACACTACAGCCACAGTGCGCCAGTGGTGAAGGGAGTGAATGTTTTGGGTGGTGGATGGGGTGCCAATCAACTGGGCTGCCTTGTCCTGGATAGTGTCGAGCTTCTTGAGTGTTGTTGGAGCTGCACTCATCCAGGCAAGTGGAGAGTATTCCATCACACTCCTGACTTGTGCCTTGTAGATGGTGGAAAGGCTTTGGGGAATCAGGAGGTGAGACACTCGCCGCAGAATACCCAGCCTCTGACCTGCCCTTGTAGCCACAGTATTTATGTGGCTGGTCCAGTTAAGTTTCTGGTCAATGCTGACCCCTAGGATGTTGATGATGGGGGATTCAGCGATGGTAATGCCGTTGAATGTCAAGGGGAGGTGGTTAGACTCTCTTGTTGGAGATGATCATTGCCTGGCACTGCTGGAATTAGTTTGGTTTAGTCCACAGCCTTACCATGAGATGTGCAGCTGGCTGTCATAAGCCAATCAATTAATACCTTTTTTGGAGAGGGGTGGGGGGAGAGATGGGAATGGACATGTCATTCACTTGGTCCACTGCAAGTTGTGAAATATGCAGCATCACTAATAGCCCAGTGGCCACTCTCCTGGCAGACAGAGGCTGCCTGACTGAGACAAGCTGGAGAAGAAAAAAGGGTGCAAATGAGAAAAATGAATTCACCCCCACCCAAAACCAAACACTAAAATTGATTCTTTACAGCCTGAAAGTTATTTTCCTCTTCTTCACCACCACCCCCTGCCCCCCACCATTAATATCCCTTGTGCCAAGATGAAGTGAAGATACATTGGGTATAACAGCGCAGTGGTTATGGTGCTGGGATAGCAACCTTGAGAGGTCATGAGTTCAAATCCCACTATTTGGCAATGAATTGACCAGTCCACACTATGTGCTTGACAATTAAATACCCCGAGGGCAACATCACAAGAAAAAATTAAAGGGAACAAAGGCCGCTGCTAAAACCATTCTTGGCCACTTCTCCTTTTTGGCAAGTGATTTACTTCCTCACAGTTGAAATCAAGGACTCACCATCTCGTGAATCATGAAGACAAACCCGCTTACAACTTCCATAGAAAAGATCCAAACTAACGTGCCATCAACAACAACTTGCATTTATACAGCACCTTCAACATAGTAAAACATCCTATGTGCTATTAAACAAAATTTGACACCGAGCCACAGGAGAAGATATTAGGACAGGTGACCAAAAGCTTGGTCAAAGAGGTGGGTTTTAAGGAGCATCTTAAAAGAAGAGGGGTGGAGAGGCAGAGAGGTTTAGGGAGGGAATTCGAGAGGTTAGGGCCTGGGCAGCTGGCCATTAACGATTAAAATAGGGGATGTGCAAGAGGCAAGATTAGGAGGAGCGCAGAGATCTTGGAGGATTGCAGGGCGGGAGGAGGTTACAGAGATAGGGAGGCCACGGAGGGATTTGAAAACAATGATGAGAATTTTAAAATCGAGGCATTCCCAGACTAGGAGTCAATGTAGATCAGCGAGCACAGGGATGATGGGTGAATGGGACTTGGTGCGAGTTAGGATACAGATAGCAGAGTTTTGGATGAGCTCAAGTTTATGGAGGGTGGAAGATGGGAGGCCGGCCAGGAGAGCATTGGAATAGTTGAGTCTAAAGGTAACAAAGGCATGGATGAGGATTTCAGCAGCAGATGAGCTGAGGCAGGGGCAGAGATGGGCATCCTGCCCAACGACTGTGAAAGTGCCGGAGAGAGAGCAGGTGACAAATGTATAACTTCCCTGTAAAAGACACCAAAACTGACAAATTTATTGACTTTCAAACAAATTGGCCATTTTTATTAATATGTTCATAAAAACAAATAGAATATGTACTGCATATAACTATATAAACATTTGCAAATATAAAAAAGTATACAAAATAAGTATAAAAAAAGTTATGTACAACTTCTAGCAATATTTCACCCTGAAAACCTAAAAGTAGGTTTTGTATTTTAAGGGATTTTACAAAAAGATTAGTCGAAGCACCAGAGTACATGGGACCAAAAAAGTTTTAATCCCAAATTAAGTAGGGTTTATTCCATGATTGAATGGGACAACGGTTGTAGCTGCTATCAATTTAAAATGAATGTAAAACCTATGCATAATGCCTCAATTTCTCTCAGAATTAAACGCTCGAGGTTCTGTAGAAAGTGCAAACAAACATCCGTTAGGCTGAGATGAAATGAGGTGGGAAGAGGCTCATATGGAGCATAAACACTGGCATGGACCAGTTCGGGGCCGAATAGCCCGTTTCTGTGCTGTAAAATTCTATGTAAAATCTTCTTGAGGAAACCTGTCCTCTTCAGCCTGCGGACAAACTATTTCTAAAATGATGTCTTAAACAAAAAAAAAGCCCTTTGGAATAATTGTCCTTTCCTCATCTTGCATCCTGGGAAAGATTTATGCCTAAAAAAAAATTACTGTTTGTGGTGTGGGCACATGGACACCTAACTAGTGGGAATGACATTGCCCTTGTGTGCCATTTTAACGGACATTATTTTGTTTTACAACAAATAATTTAACACGTCTTAAAACGGATAAAGAAATGTGCAAAGCTTCACCTTGAACACGTGGAGAGAATTCGACACATGCCCTCAGACCGTCATCCATTAAAACAGCGGGCTGCTTGCAGCTGATTTCCCGCTACGGGCTCCTGGAACTCACAGCTCTTGGCAGAGCCGTGATATACCCTGTTAAGCGTCCTTACTGGTATCACAATGATTTCTAGGCTTTTAAAAACTCACTCCTGCACAATATAGGGCGGCTGATGATCCAAGCACAGATTAAAAACCCAAAACATACAATTCTTGTGTACCTCCTCATTTTACAGGTGTCACTAACCCTTCAGCTGTAGGGGGAAATTCTTCTCATTCAAAGCATTCATAGAAGGAGCTGTTAAAGCAGGAAAAAAACTGAACAGTTTGCAATTAAGTGTTCTGGGGTTTCAAACTACACACTGCTCAAAGTTGTTTGCATCAGTACCTCAGCAGGTTCCACTATTAATGCTGCATATTGCGATAAGGAAAGATATAAATTACAAGTACAGCAGTTTGCACAGGAGACTGACCTGTGCCATTTGAAGCCCTTTGCAGTGGCCAGTTACAGAGCAGCATGGGCAGAGGCTGTCACCTATCCACCCTCTCGGGAGAGCGGTGCTCTCAAGAGTTATTTGGTGCTGCTTTGCTTCAAGATATAGACATTGCCCCATCCCAGCAAAAACCCTGCTTCAATTCCTACTGCAGTAATAATTTGCAGACTTTAATTTTAAAAAAAATGAACAGTCAAGTTCATTTTTAAGCAATAAAGTGCATATAGGTTCAAAGCCCCATAAGTAAAGGGAAATTGGTGTAATAAAACCCACAGGCCATACAAGCATTTGAGTTTTCTTGGTTTACTTTTATTTTTCTTGTACACAAGACTGCGGAGCGGCACTGAGGCACAGTGTATTAGTGTAGCAAGGTGTTGTATCACAGAGTGGTAGGTTAGAGGGTCTACCTGTAATTCAGATCTTGTGATCTCAGCTGGATCATCTACACGCACTACTTTGCCAAATAACAGGTGCGCGTGTAGTGAGGGAGACACTAAACAGCTGACCTGTGCAACTTAACCCCTCGCCCCACACAGTGGTCAGTTACAGAGCAGAATGGGCAGATTCCTGGGAAGTGGTCATCTATCCACCCTTTCAGAGAACAGTGCATGACGAGAGGGGCTAAAGAGAAGAGAATGACGTGGTGACTGTAGATGCTTGGGAGGAACAGGTGACTTTGGACCAGTGGGTCCCAAATCTCTCCACCACTGGGGGTTGTCCTCACCTCATGTCTGGGTCTGTTGTAGACTCATTGATTGCTATGATTAGTCGACAACTCCACTATCATTGAGTCGTGCAACTACCAGGATGGTAGATGGCGAACTAGATAGACAGTGGTCTTTTTTCGTCTAGCAACTCCTATGTTCCTATGAAAAAAAACATTTTAAAATGGGCAGGGGGTTAAAAATGGTATTATGGAGAATCGTTAATTAAATCCAGAGCTTTTCAAAAGTAAAGATTGATTTGTAGTCCCAGGTTGGGTTAAACTTTTCCTATTAAAAATAAGTTTTCCTACATGAGCTTCAAAGACAAGCACTGATGAGAGTGGCCATTCAGCTTACTACCCATCGAAACCCACAGTCACTCCACTGCATTTAAGGAATAGATAATGCGACATGCTGAAGCCTTTTGGCGTGGAAGTCTCTGTATGCATGCAAAATACATATAGAAAGCCAGTCACTGATATGTAGTGTGAAATTTACAAGCAGTTATAACTGCTCTCCGATTGACCTGACTGAGTTTACCACTTGAGCAGTGGCCTTAAAGGGACAGGACAGGTTAGCAGATAAACATCACAGCAGTGCGCCAGACCAGAGAGCAGTGCCACAGGAGATCTGTTAGTATTTAAATATGGTTGGTTTTGAAAATGTCATGAGCAGTAACTTTCAAGAGAACTTAAAACTATGTTACAGATTACCAGACGACAGCACTTGTGCTGTAGGAAGTACACATGCAGAGGATGTGTTACTGGTGGAAGCTTTTAAAAGGGCTGCTGATTTTGAATACAGTGGAATTTGGTTTAGTGCTCACCACTTGTAGTGTATTGATACCCCTATTTGGACTGCTCAAAACTCTTTCTCCCACAACCACCACCTTTTACTACTTGGACTTTCTTGCCTCGTGAGATTTCTTGGAGTGCTGAAATCCTGTCCAATATGTTTTACAGCAGGTGTTAACAGTTCTGAAAATTAAAGCTGCCCATGTATATATAAAAGCGGAACTGACTTAGTCCCTCGGAGATCATGACTTTGGCTATGGTACACAATGGTACATGCCACATGGTACACTGCTCACCTTGGCCTATTCGATCGCTATGTCGGGATCGTTCTGACATCCTGCAATTCAGTATGCTGCATAACTGCTCACAGGTAAGTATTTAGTGAAGGAGGAATGCAACCCTTAGGATAAGCAATATGGTAAGTGTGAACTTTTATGAAGTTTTAAACAGTTTAAGCAATTTGTTGGCACAAGGAAATTTCTTACAGGTTATCTTAGTTAATTATTTCGGACTTAAATTTAAAATACAGAGCAGCGAGTGCAGGTGGTTTTAAATGTTATTTTAGAATAAATTTGAGCAAATATATATTTATTTTGATTTAAATGCAATAAAACTAGTTTTACTTTGTAATGCTGTCATTCCCTCCCCCAAACACACACAGCTGAGGTGGTTAGCTCAAGATCGCCCATCATAAAATGATCTTAACTTTGCTTTCACAACAGTGCGACTTTCCTTCTTGCAATGTAACCACTTATAGGTAAAAGAGCTCAAAACAGTCCTTATTTAGAATTATCATCTCCATTCTCACTCGCTTGTTATTCCCTTCAACGCAAATACAGTGGGATATTCTCCAAAGTGTCATGTAACGGCTATTAAGCAGTATTTTTGATCGCTAATTCAGAGCTAACGTCCATTTAATACTCAATATTCAGAGGGAAATATTGCTTTAAGTAGATAACGGAAAAGAATCACTCAGCGACTGATGTCTCAGACAAATTATTTCTCAGACAGCTAGGAAAAAAATCCACTCTTCATTTCAACTTTTTTGACTGCACACAGTAAACAATCCACTCAGTGTAATCAAAACTGAAAGCTACAGTTTCCTTAGCAATAAGACTTAACAAAAAAAAACACAGCATTTCTTGTGCTGCTTTCTGCACAACGGAAAGAAAAGACTTTTGTTAGCCAAATGGGCCTTTTATTCCAGAATGTTTTAGATTTTGGCATGGAAAACCTGCCCCATTTTTAAAAGGGCGGCTCTCTCACAAATCACACGATAGATTTGGGCGGAGGTGGCCCTTCGGCCCACTTAACCTCATCCTTGCACAACACCCAGCCTGAGGCCATCATATAAGAGATGAATCACAACAAATAGGAGAGAGAAAGAGCGAGAGAGAATGAGTTAGTGAGACACAGAAAGGCAGACAGGAAGAGACTGCAGCTGCAAATCAGCACAGCTGATGCGATCCAGTATTTATATTTTCAGATACAAGTACATCATTGTCAAATGGATCCAAAAACTGATGAGTCAAGGGCCTCGAAGTTAGTTAGTGACAGAACTTTGCAAAGTTATCGACATTGACATTTTTGGTGATTTGTCCCATGTTTATCAAAATGAGGTATGTTGGCACTGAGGAATAGAACACCTCTCACACAGAGTGTCTGCATTAACTCCTCCCAGGCCAAGTATAACACAAACTGATGCACAGCAAACCTTGGTTCTTAGTTTATATAAGTTTTTTTTTAAAATTGGGTTTTTAAAAATAAGTCCAAAATGAACGAGGGGGGCTTAGGACCAATCTGTTTTAATTCCAGCAGTTGACCAGAAAGTAATGAAAGTATGTGCAGCAAGGACTGAAGCTAACAGAATTCCATGTCCTGTTCGCAATGTTACAGCAAGTTAAAGTATTACATAAAGAGGTGACTCATTAGTAGTTTTGTTAAAAATTGCACACCAGTAGCCAAGAAAAGTGACATTTAAATTCTCGTTTAGCTCAATATTTATTTTGCAAATTAATTTAATATAGGGATATCTTTAAAAGTTGCAATAATTAGGAACATTTCGGTGCATCTTCTCATTAATTTGTTGAAACGGTACAAATGAGCAGTGTTTTTGAGGAATAGATGTCCTTGTTTCCTGTAGGAGTGTCCTAGGGAACTGGGTCAGCTCACATTTGCTTCTGCTCACCTTAACAGAAGTTGCACATTGAAGTGTAGCACGGAAGGAGGAGGTTAATGAACCTCCATTTGGGAGCTGGTGGCTTTGTAATTGTGGTTAAGTCATATGATGTGGAATGCAAGGTGGAGATTCAAGTAGAGGGAGAATAATGCTCAAAATGGAAAAGGGGGGGGGGGGGGGGGGGAAAAAAGAGATGAGTGACAGAGGTGGTCAGAAATCCACAAGAGCAAATGGAGTGAGGCACCGATTTGCAGCGCAGCGAGAAATTACTGAGAAACTGTCATTTCTCCTGCTCTAACCCAACACACCTGTCCTTCCCTCAGCCCGATACTACACATTTGTTAGAGCTGCTAACAGGCTCGCTGGGTTAGTGGGAGAAAGGCCGCGAGCGATAAGTCACAGCAGGATAATTCCTGTGTGTGAGTGTGTTGCAAATCAAAATGAATAGATCTGATACAAGAAAGGGATGCTGCTATCCGCAGTCAGTATGTGTTTGCCAGTCAATGAACAAATTTTTTTTTTTAAAAAGTCACAATTCCAATAAATACTAGGGCATTTTTCAGTTCTAAATACACTGATCTGAAACTCAGGACTGTCCTGATTAATTCACAAATCTAGTCCATATGAGTCTGCGGGTCTATGATTAGACAGTTGTTAGAGGATCCATTTGACAAGTTTGTTAACTTATGGTCAGTTGTACTTGAGACCACAGCTGGAGTGATTACTACCCTTGGAATCTGCAATCCGTATGTAATCATAAGATTAACCAGTTCATAAGAATGTACTGCATATGGTGTTCTTTTAAAGATCATTTATAGGTCCAGAACCCACTCCCCCGCACCCCCCACCAACCAAAAAAAGGGAGTATAAGTCAATGAGTTCAATTTTCTGATACTGCAGAGATTCTCAGAGGGGTGATTGAGGTCGGACTGGAGAGCTCGTTAATGCAGATTCGCCAAACACATTTGCGTAGGAAGATTTGAGGAACTGGACATAGTTGTGCATGCTGCGGTTGGTGCATTCCGACTGCTCCAGACGGTCCTTCAGGTCTTGTAGGCGGCTCTGGGAACGCCTCTCAGCCTAAGAAGTAATTTTGCACAAATTGGATTTTACACGATTACACTTTCAACGGTCAGTAATGTAAATCCTTCACCGTATATTTAGCTATAAATCGCATTGCAGTCATACTGGATGTGCCAGTTATTGGATGTGCCAGTTATATAATGGCTTCTCAGCAAAATCTAGCTGCTCAAAATTTTCTCCCCCCTTCACCTCATCCGAAGGCACTGGCTTCTTGCTGAGGTACAATTTCCCACCGGCATCCTCTAGTACCTCACTCAAATATCCATTATTTATCGGCAAGTCTTGAGCGAGTGCCTCCCAGTGAACCCGATCCAGTCCTCATCAGACGTCCTTCCACATACATTTTCAGTGGGAATCAATAGATAGCGATCAACAGTAAGAACCCTGCTGATTTCCCCCTCCCTAAACCAGGGGTGCTCAGGTGAATTGTAGTGCTCTGACCGTTGGCCTGGCTGAGATCAGTTAACTCAGTGCAACCCAGGGCCCGAACCCCCAGACCTTCCTGTATGGGTGAGCTACTCACTGGATAAATTTGTTGAGCCATGGGGGGAGTTCCGGCCAGTAGTTTATTGTATAATGTTTAAGGAGATCACAAGGGTAATTATGAGGCTCCACACCCAAAGAGTCTAGCTGGATGGGAATATGGGTTGCAGAATCAGCCTATGTTTAGCCCCATCTCAGGCCTGTAGTCCCAGTAAACAAGGCTCCACTGATGCCTTAATTTAACTAGAAGTGCATTAGCTGAAAAGCAGGGTTGCTGAGCAGGCATGCCATAGTTAAGCTAGCTCCATTTTTAGAGGAGAAAACCCCCCCACAGGTTCAATCCCTGATTCACCCAGAGTTGGCTAGCCACGACCAGAATGACAGTGTGGCACAATTCCTCGGTGTCCCCAGGCGAGGGAGCTCCTGCTGCTCTTTATCCAGGCAATTGTGTGAGAATAGTGTGAGTCAGTGTATAAACATTGGGCGAGGGTTGTGATGGCTGTGTTTGAATAGCCTCCTGAAACATGTAGTCGTCACTTGGGTGAGACACCAGAAGTCTGCTCCCTATGTGGAAGGGGGGGGGGGTCCAAAAATGCAGCCCTGGGGCCATATGCAACCTGAGTCCAGGCAATTTGGCCCTTAAAACCCAAACAAGGTTGCCTTTATATTTCTTTTATTAGTTTGTCCTCTTTGAATTTAGTTGACCTGGAGATTAGGAATGGGCTGTTCCTAGTGTTGCTGCTATGGTGGATAAATCCTAAATCGGAAGACCAAGATGTGTTAGTGTAGCCAGCTGAAGATGTACACAAATTAATGGGAACAGGGATTTAACCTTTACATGTGGCCCATGAGAATCCACAGCACACAGCCATGAGTCCCACAGATGCAAGAAGCTTGGACACCCCTACCCTAGGGTGAATCATTGCCCCTCTCAGAATAGAACAGGAGAAAAATGGGAAGAAAACATTTTGACACCTGGTTGGAATACCGGATCAAGATAGACAGTTAAAGACTTGAAGTACTTGGTTTCCCACTTACTTCACAAATATGTTACAGGTGAGAGAGGTCATTTTACACACACCTGCAGACCCCTCAGCACAACATTTAGCTTCTTGAATGACGCGAGTTTTTTCCTCCTCTACCCTACCCAGAAGACCATCTCAGGTATCACCGTGTGTAAAGTGTTTCCTGAGCTTGCCTTTGACGAGTTTGTATTTACGTCCCCTTGTCCTACAATTGTATTTTAACTTTAAACCGTGCTCGGGATTAACCCTTCCTATTCCATTTGGCAGCATGCATAACCTCCATAAAAGGTTTTTTCTCATTCACCTCTTTTCAAGGCTGAAGCGTCAAAGTTTTACCAACCCTTCATTACAACTTAATCCAACGATCACCAGGCATCAGCCTCATTGACCATCCCTGGGACTGAGGACAGATTTGAAAATATACATAAATTTAAAAACTGGGATTTTGTAACCCGTGACTCACATCATCTTTGCTCCGTCGTAGTTGAGTCAGTTCTGTTTTTGTTCTGCTCAGCTGAGTTTCAAGGTCCAGTATTTTGCTCTGCGTTGTTCGCTCTTTTGACGCAGTCCTCTCCCTGGTTTGGTCCACCTAGTCAAGCAGAGTTGCAGTTGGTCATTATTCCCAACATTTTCCTGTTGACAATTTGACTCACGTTAACAGAAACTGTTTCCACTGGTGGGCGGGTTGGTAACCAGAGGACATAGATTTAAGATAATTGGCAAAAAATCCAGGGGGGAAATGAGGAGTTTTTTTTAATCCACACAGCGAGTTATGATGATCTGGAAGCACTGCCTGAAAAGGTGGTGGAGCAGATTCAATAGTAACTTTCAAAAGGCTATTGGATAAATACTTGAAGGGGAGAAATTTGCACGGGGAAAGAGCAGGGGAGTGGCATTAATAGGATAGCAAAGAGACAGAACAGACATGATGGGCCGAATGGCCTCCTTCTGGAGCCGTTTGATTCTATGATTGCAGTTCCAACCCTGAAAGTGTTCTTTCTTCGATGGGCACACTTATCAGATGGTTGACACTGTTCACATTGGTGTGACTGGGTTGTGTTTTGATGCCAAGTGACCTCGAAGCCAAGCACTCCTGCTTTTACACCGTGTCAGGGGCCAGTCTCCGTAGGCATACTGTGTCCCACTGTTATAGGTGTCATCAACAAACATGCTGGACCCGCTCCGCAATTTTCCATCACTGAAACTGGCAGAATTATACACTCACATTTCCATGGGTTAGCAATGCCATTGGGATAAGGGAGCTAGGCTCATTTATACTATGGAGTGTGGCCGACTCAAGGGTCACCTGTGAGCCAGCAACCTTGAGGACTAAAAGTCTCCAAAGACCAGCTGTAGTGCAAGGCATTGTGCCCACAGGGCACAGTGGTCAGAATACATACCCACAGCAGTTTACTTGCTGGCCGTTCAACGGAGCAGGATTTTTGCTGAGAAAAACAATTTACAAGTCAAACTCTTGGATTCAGTTTGTAAAGTTTGAACAGATTCCTTACTAAAGCTGCCATTTGGCAACACTGCAATCCTGTGAAAATGTCTCATGATTTCTTTATTATGGCTGCACAAAGTAAATACAGGTTATAGGCAGTAATTTCACAGTAGCAGTGTGTAGCCAGGAATCTAAAGGACCAAGTTTGGTAAAATCTCTCAGAACTGACCTGGCGTCTGGCATCATCGATGGCTGCCTCCAGCTGTCTAGCCAGGCTGGAGCACTCACGGGATTTCTCCTCCAAGCGCTGCTGGTTATGGTGAATGCTCTCCTCCCGCTTTGCCACCACCTGGGCCAGCTCCCGGTTCTGCGCGTCTACATCTTCCAGCTTCCTATGAATAATGATCAACACTTCCTTCAGTGTTAAATATCCTTACTGCTCCTAAAAATCTTTAGATTTTCTCCTACGTCTGAATCACAAATGCACTGAACCACACAATTCAATTTTGATTAATCCATTCACAACCCCTTTTTAAAAAAAAAAGGGTACACTCATACCCCACTCCAGGACTTAAGAGCACTTAATCTAGGTTGACATTACAATGCAGTACTGCGGCAATGCTACATTGTCAGAGGTGCTGCCCTTTGGACAAGATGTTGAAATGATGCCCGTTTACCTGTTTTGGTGGTTCAGGTGCATTTTAAAGATGCCATAGCACCATTCAAGGAAGAGAAAGGAGTTCTCCCAGTACCCCGGCCAACATTCCTCCCTCAATCACCACCACCAGAAACAGATTAACTAGTCAGTCATTCATCTCATCACTGTTTGTGGGATCGTCTCGTGTGCAAAACGGCTGCCACATTTGCCTAGATTGAGACAAGCCCTGGACACTACATGCGAATTGCTTTGAAATGTTTGACATAGTGACTCATCACATCTTAAGTGCAAGAAAAGATGACAACATAATCCAGCACATAGATGCAACAAATGTTCACTTACAGAAAGGATTCCAGAATCTGCAAGAGATTTTATGGGGAAATGAGCAATTTCAAAAGACAACAATCTGGCAGCAATGTTACCCCCTCTTAAGATTCACAACTAAGAAACCAAAGAGTTCCAATACCAGACGCAACGGAGTTTCATACAAAACTCATGCCTTTGGAAGGCTAAGGAAGTTTCAGCACTTTTAGGCCAAGTCATCGGCAGCAAGGAGTGAAGGGAACCCGGCTGGGGAGGAATCCCTTCCTGGGGCACTAAATCAGCCAAGGAAGAGGATGGAGAAATGAAACTCAAAATAAAACACACACTGAGAACAGGGCTATATACAATGTATCTTGACTGGTGCATAAAGAGGAATACAGAGTTCGGGTTTAGCTCACCTTCATTACAGCAGCAATATTTACAGTCAGCTCCAACCCCAGTGAATTACACTCAACAAAACCAACCTTTCCAGAGTCTCCAATTTCAGCTTCAGATTATGATTTTCTTCTTGCAGATTCTGCCACTTCTCTCTCGTCCTGCCACCCTGCTCCTCGATCTGTGAAAGTAAGGAGTCAGACCGCAGAGGTTAAAAGAACCAAATCTGACAAGGAATCAATTCACCTAGTTTGAAGCCTATTTTCCTCTAATTGGATTTGCCAAATTTGAATGCTGATTTAGTATCAATGCATTTCCCCAAATATGTTACAGAAACTGAATGGAGCATATAGGATCCAATTTTCATCTTTTCCTCCCTCTAGTTCCTTCCACTTCCCCCTCAGGTTATATACAAAAATAGGCGCAAGTGTGCCGGACTTGCACCCGTGAGCAGAGACACGATTCTCCTGTTAAACCGCAAGACCTCACTACTAATCCAGTTTAAAATGGAAAAAAACAGTAAAAACTAGCCTCACAAGTACAATGTTTAAAGGTTGTACTAATAGAGGGTGTCATGGATTTGTGCCTGCAGTCCCTCTGAAAGCTCCTGATCTATATACTTTTAATATAATAGATGACAGAGTAATATGTCAAATTAGAGGACACCTGTCACAATTGTTACAAAGCTGTCCTACACAGCAAAGTAGGAGGCTAACAGGGTTTTGCATTGAGTTGTAAAGAATGTAAATATACCATTATTCAGAGTTATTGGAACGACACACTATCTCCTGTATGCACACAGAAAGTGTGTTGTTAAAACAAAACTTGTGCCTCTCAACTATCCCAAAGCAATTCACATACAATGAATTACTTTGAAGTGCAGTAACTTATGTAGGCAAATATAAGGAAATGTCCACCCCAGTCCATCACTGGCATCTCCACATCATATGTAGGCAAACACAGACATAGCAGCCATTCTGACACCCAGCAAGATCCCACATATGGCATGAGATGAATGTATATAGTGTTGTTGATTGAGGGAAACTCCATGCTCTTCAACATTCACTTGAACTCTTGCAGCAAGCAGATAGGCCTTGGTTTAAAATCTCAGATAATGCAGTATTCTTTCAGCACTGCACTGAAACATCTGACTACACTGTGCGCTGAAGCATGTGACTCGAACCCACAAACTTCTAAACCAGAGGCAAGTGTGCCACCAACTGAGTACGGTTAACAGATTAAAAAAAAAGGAACTCAAATGGACAGAAGTTCAAAACTACCTCCATCCTGAGATCACATATGATGGATGACTGCTCGACATTTTTGAACTCGTATATGGCCAGTTGCTGCTGGCAGTCCTGTAGTTTATGCTCGGTTAACTTCAACAACTCGGGAACGGGCTCCAGGTCGGTCAGTTTGTTCTGCATCTGTCTCCGCACCTGCGGCACGAACACAAAGGAGTCAAGAGTTCATTAAAAATATATTCACCAGTGTAAACCTATATAATGTTTGTACATTTTATAAATAAATATTTGAACAAATAAATATTGCATTCTATTCCCCAATGGACCAGTTTAACCAGTGAGTAACTGAGCCACAAGGCCAGGAAGGGCCCCAGTTTTGATCCCTTGTCTGTGTTGAGTTTGCTGATCTCAACCTTGGCAGTGTTATGGATATAATAGATTCCTGTACCCCTGAACTAAGAGAGAGAACAAAAAGCAGGATTCCCCCAAATGAAAGCTAGCTTATGTCAATGCCAGGCTCAGCTATGATGCCCCACACAGTCAAATAACTTGCTGACACTCAATGACAAGTTTCATATATGAATAATGACCATTTGGGCAAGATACCAGGAGGTGCCTAGCCTTCGTGGAACAGTGTGTACCGCAGCAAGGAGTCAGTGTCTACTGCGGACGAGAGATGGGGAGAAAAAGAAAACAGCTCCATAACCAACCATTAGGAAAGTTGAGCCAATTCTTTACAAGCGCACTAGATCCAGTCCTGCCCCACAGAACGCGCCTTCTGCAGCTGGTCATGTGGGAAGGGGTTAATTAGAGGGAGGAAGTGTCAAACCTACAACGTCTCAAAACTGAAGTAGAACAGGAGTAAGTTAGGAAATACGGCAAACACCATAGTATTAACCTGCAAAGTTCCAAGATGGTGCTCAGTGAACTTTCCGCCAGTTACCAAAAGAAAAGTTGTTAATTATGAAGTCATTCTAAAAGTAGGTTAATATCGTCAAGTAATCTTAACAATTCAATACTTGCTGAGAATTTTTAATTGAAATTATAAAGGTAAACTTTCATCTTTAGTTCTTCTGGGGCAATGTTACATGCACTAGAAGTGTATGTCAGGAGGTGGAACATGGATTTTCTGCCTATTGCATAGTATTCACAGAACAGAAACAGGTCATTTGGCTCAACTGGTCTATGCCGGTGTTTATGCTCCACACAAGCCTCCTCCCACCGTACTTCATTGAACCCTATCAGCATATCCTTCTATTCCTTTCTCCCTCATGTGCTTATCTAGCTTCCCCTTAAATGCATCAATGCTGTTCGCCTCAACTATTCCTTGTGGTAGGGAGTACCACATTTGAACCATTCTTGGTGTAAAATTAATGGACTGAAAATTGTGGGGTTGTGTTGCAAACTCTCAATTGCTCTGTTAGCATACGAAGTGCTGTGCTAGAAGCACTAAAAATGAAAATTTACCCTATAATTCTGTACACACTTTTCCTTTACAACATTCAGAACAGGGTTGCACGGTGACAGTACATTGGAGCTTCAATGCACTTGCCAAGGTAGTGGTAGGATGCAGGTTTGCACTAGCGATTCCCCATGTACGACTTGAGCTCCTCATGGAGGCCAAGAGCTTTGCTATAGGGAGGGGCAAGATAAAACCATATTATCTATGTTATTCTGCAGTACTGTGTGTTTCAGCTGCAATTCATACATCAAAATCATTGTAAAATGCTGGAAATATATGGGCCAGTCAGCATCTGAAAGATTATTTTATTAAAAAGACATTTTAAATCTGTGATATGAAAGATCCAAAACCTACCAAAGCTTCGAACCAAAAAAAACTATAAAATGTATTAAACATCCACACACACTTCCTGTCAACTTTTCCATTAAAAATTCCTATGTCCACATTTATAATGGAAAATGCCTATGCAAATGTGTCACGCTGTAATTACACCATCTCCCCAGTGGAGGTGCTGCAGCACACTGATCCAACTATGTCCCACCCTCTAAACCGGCTTCACCTGAAGACTACACTGAGTCTCGAATCCCTCATACACAACAGCATGGACGGAGTGGGGGGGGAAATTGAATAGTATCTATAAAATAAGTTTTGTAACTTGTCAGTTTTCTTCTTCCTCATTGGTTAATTGTGTGTAGTCTATTATTCTTCTTTCTATTTGGTTATTTTCAAATCATATCACACAAAACTTTTCTCCCCAGTCACACTGCAGCAAAACAGAATTGATAAAACACCCTACCCAAATCTCCAGCACATCTTTCTGTTTCAGACACTAACAGATTGGCAGTTTCTCCAGCATTCAGTTTTCCTTTTTGTCTCCGTCCAAAGGGCAGATGTGCAATTTGTAAATTCTGCCCCTCCAACCTTCCAAATAAAAATGGCTCTAGTGTAAGGGAACTAATTGTTTCCCTACTGCACTACTGGTATTTACCTGCTCAATTTCCTTATTCACATCATCTTTCAGTAACTTGTTCTCCTTCTCTACCTTCTCCAATTTCATGTTGTACCCATCCGCCTCCATTCGTGTCTTCATCACCTGAATGCATTACAATCATTTTGTTTATTGAAAAGGCATTTTAAATCACCGGCATGCAAGATTCCAAGTTTCCCAAAGCTTCCACCCCCCGCCCAAAAAAGGACACCCACTTTACAATGACATGCCCATTTACAGTGGAACTAACTTAAGTTTTAAGTCGGTCTTCAATGTCCTCCTTCCTCATTGGTTAAGCATAGTTTTTTTCCTGCTTTTTAAATTGATTTTTTTTTTTACTTTCATCATCATCATATATTGTACAAAAGCTCCCCCCACACAGAAAACTGTCCTCCCAACCACATTGCAGCAAAATCAAAAATCAATGATACATTACTCACCTATGTGCCAATGGTAGGATTATGTATCAAAATTACACAAAGAACATTTGTACTTGAACATTTTGGTCAGGCACACACTCAGTTGTGTTCTGAAGTCCCCACAACTAATTACCTGAGATTTGTAACTATCCACCAGCCCTTCATAGCGTTTGATAGAAGCTTGCAGCTGCTGCACCTCAGACTGAGCAAACGTCAGCTTCTCCTCCACTGCTGACATATTTGCCTAATTACGTTTGGAAAAGGAAAAGCATTCAGTCTCAGGCTTGTAGAAGCAGTGTTAGAAATATGGAACTGGTTAACTATTTTATGACACTCTTACAAAGTTCAGGTCTGCCGCAAGATGTTCTCTCAGGTACAAAGGAGCTAGTTTCTCCAGCACACAGTTGGAGCATCCTGTGCCCATACTGCCCAACATCTAATCATACAACAGAGTAACTCAGGGGTGTGACAAGAGGACTCTTCTGTGATCTGATCTGGTTATTGTGTCTTTCAAATGTGTGCTACTCCAATCTTTCAGTTGGTGAACTGAAAACATTTTACAGAGACAGGGTCAGATATGAATCGTTAAGCTGCTTTGTTTTGCAGACAGCAAGTGAATGTACAGATAACAGTTATAATCAAACTGCACCTTAATCCAACTAACTTCTTCCTCTTATCGACAAATAAACTAAACACCCTGTCCCTTTCATGGGCTGACTTGTTTTTTGGTGTTACGTTTCATTGTAAACAACTTTTAATTGCAACGTTTCATTGTAGACAACTCCTAATTGCAAAAAAACTGAACTTCTGCATCTTAGCTTCTGTCCTCGTGTCTGGCAGAGCAGGCACGAGGGGCTGAATGGCCTACTCCTGTTCCTATGTTCCTTTGCAGACTCCTTCTTAAAACCTGACCAGTGCACATGACTCTCTCTCTCCTTTTCTCTGCCTGCATTCACAGGAAATGGAGGGACATTGTCTCGGACACCTTCCCTAATCAGGGATTCACCAGCAGGCTTGTCAACCACATCAATTACCCCTTCCCTTCATTCTCAGCAGATACCTCACGCTAGGCTCATGTGAATACAGTCACACCCACCATAATAGATGCGGATGTTTGGATAGGCCACCTGACAAGATAACAAATTGCTTAATACAACCCCCACCCCCGGTTGTTGTGGAAACCCCTTCAATGCCTGGCTCATAAACACCTCAAATTCCCCAGCTGAGTGGCTGCAGCTCGTGGCTTTTTGAACAAATTCACTTTGTTTTAAAAACATCTAAACACAAGTCATTCCCAAATCCTTTCCACAAGGGAAATAAAACTGGATATTCACAAAGCCCACGTTTCCTGGATCTGCACCTGCAAATACAATAGGACTGGCACCTCAAGACTCCATTTCCCCTTCCCCCCCAAACATGCGCTCATATGACACCTGCAAATTACAGGCATAGATGAAGAAAAGTAATTGACAGATACAGTTATCAGGGACATATGAATTTAAAAACAAATTAGCACCGGAAATATGCATCAGTTCCATCAGCACCGAATAGATAAAAAGGCAGGTGAACTCCAAGTGTGGACCCAAAATAACAACCGTTTTTAGATGCTGACAAATCCGATGTGTTAGTTGGAGCATTTTCTGTTTTAATTTCACTGGTTATCCATGAACTAATCATTAATTGGCTGGTTAGCTGCTCACACGTCAATCATGTATTTTTCACAATTAAAGCATATAGCCAGATTAATTTCTCACTGCTCCCAATGCAATATCTTGCTGTGCTGAAGTTAAATATGGAATTTCTTTTAATTCATTCTCGGGATGTGGGTGTTGCTGGCAAGGCCAGCATTTATTGCCCGTTCCCTAGTTGTCCTGAAGTTTTTTTTTTAATTTCAAAATATACTTTATTTCATAAAATTTAAAAAATGCACACAGTTCAAGTAAAAAGACACAAATTCCAGCAGGCAATTCAGTGCAGATCGTATACACTATGATCTCATTATTACAATTTCAAAACACAGTACTCGTCATGTAACATTTTCTAATACATTCTGTACAATACAAGGTGGGGTGGCCTATCCCCATACAGCCTTTGCGTAGGTCGCACCTCACTTCAGTGCATCCCGCATGTACTCCTGGACCTTGGAGTGTGCCAATCGGCAACACTCGGTCGTGGACATCTCCTTCAGCTGGAAGACCAGCAGGTTTTGGACTGACCAAAGGGCCTCCTTCACCGAGCTGATGGTCTTCCAGCCGCAGTTGACGTCTGTCTCGGTGCCAGACAGCCCATAGAGCACAGTGTCCTGTGTTATCGAACTGTTGGGGATGAACCGGGACAGATACCAACGTATCTCTCACCAGACCCTCTGTGTGAAGGGGCAGTCCATCAGGAGGTGGACGACAGTCTCCTCTCTGCCACAGCCTCGTGGGCAGCTCGCGGTTGCGCTGAAATTCCGTGCATGTTGGAAGGACCGCACTGGGAGGGCCCATCATCACCCAGGCTACACCCTGGTGCCTGGTGGTCAGTTCTGGGGACAATTCGTTCTGCCAAATGGCATCGACCATTTGGTCAGGGAAATGCCCGATCGGAACCACCCTCTCCTTTCCTTGCAGGACTCTCAGAATGTTCCGTGTCGACCACTGTCTGACGGCCTTGTGGTCAAAGGGGTTCCTCCTCAGGAACTTCTCCATTTGGGACAGGTGGGGGGGGCGTACGGTCCAGCTGGGTGGGACGTCCTGCGCCTGCTCGGCCAGTGTGGCCAGACCCAGCATTCTCAGTGTGTTGGACAAGTAGAAACTCAGCAGATAAGTGACACTTGGTGTTTGCGTACTGGGGCTCTTCCCCTCTGTCTGGGGGCTTGTACATGGTGGCCCTGTGGACGTGTTCCACCTTGGACATCCAAAGTGGAAGACAGCTCGGGTGACTGTGATGGCGGAGTTGTGGGGAATGGGCCAGACCCTTGCCACGTGCAACACCGCGAGTACTTCACACCTTATCACCAGGTTCCTGTCGGTTATGGAGAGGGAGCCCCACCCACATACCAAGTTTTTGTTTGGCCTTGGCCACCCGCTCCTCCCAGTTTTTGGTGCAGGCCTGGGGCCCCCTGAACCAGATCCCCAGCACCTTCAGGTAGTCAGACCTGACGGTGAAGAGTCCCCGAGAAGGTAGTGATACAACTGAGTGGCTTGCTAGGCCACTTCAGAGGTCAGTTAAGAGTCAACCACGTTGGTGTGGGACTGGAGTCACATATAGGCCAGACTGGGTAAGGACGGCAGGTTTCCTTCCCTAAAAAAGGACATTAGTGAACCAGTTGGGTTTTTACAACAATCCCACAGCTCCATGGTCACTTTTACTGATCACAGCTTTTTAACTTTTTTCCTTTTTTTAAAAAAATGAATTCAAATTCTCAAACTTCCATGGTGGGATTTGAACTCACATTCTCTGGATTATTAGTCCAGGCCAAGATTACTAGTTCAGTAGCATACCATACCCTCAATTAATTTTTTAAAAAATTATTCGTTCATGGGATGTGGGCATCGCTGGCAAGGCCAGCATTTATTGCCCATCCCTAACTGCCCTTGAGATTAAATTATGAAGTAAATTAGCATTTAATCTGTATCATTTGCAAAGTTTTGATATATATTTAAATCTAAACCAGCTCTTCATACAAAAAGGGACCACAACAAATCACACTTGGAACAGTGCATTATGAGCAACTTTTTAACTGCAACAGACACCATCCTGTTTGCCGGTGTAGCAGCTTCTGGTCTCTAGAAATTACATTTCCCTTCTAAACAGCCATATGACAATTCATATCACAAAGTGTTGCAAAAATGAACAAGTGTTCACTACGTACATTATTAATAGAAGTCACTGGAAGGGTTTCTGGGTTATCAGCAGCAAAAATAAAGTTGGAAAACTGGAAACAATGAAAACAGCTATTTGGCTGCATCCCCATTACAATTTGGATTCCCCCCTGCATTAACCAATAAAGTCCCATTGTCACATCCCCACTGCCACCCCAGCTAAGTTTAATCACTCAGCATAGAACAAGGAACATAAGTCGTGTTGTCTTGGCTGTGAACTTTAGCACTAATGCAGCTAGCGGTCGCTAGTAGCAAAGCGACTTCTATAAAGATTGGGGCCACGTAACCAATTACAAAACAAGATGTCCCAGATTTCATGATTGGAAAATGAATCATTTCTGCAAAGTCAGTGGTTTTGTTATAACATTCCCCTAGGCACCTTCCAATTGAGAGTTTTGAGCAAGGGACTACAGTACCTTCATTGTCTCATTCTCCAGTTTGATGCAGGTGCTTTCCGAGGACATCTTGTGCAATCTGCTCATCAGCGACTCCAGGTCTCCTCGAGCCTTGTCCTCCACATGATGCGTTTGATCCATCAGATCTGTAATGCGGCTGCCAGAAGGAAAATTATCTGTATGCTGTATTAAAAACTCTCGTCTATGTGCTCACTTCTAGTCCACAAAATTCATTTTCTGTGGTCTCGATTTTTGGTCACACTTTATCAACATTGAAAATACCAATGGAATCAGTAAGAATAGGAATTCACTGTGTAAACAGTTCCTGAAGATGCTGTAGTTACAAGTTGTAGCCACTAAAGTGGTATTGTAATCACCTTAAATCCTGCACATTGTATGCTTCAGCAGCAAGCAATGCCACAGGAGATCTACTAGCAAAGTACTAGGAATCTCTTTCACAATGGAGTCTTCTAATAAAAAACATTAAAAATACATATATTTCAGTGCTTCAAAATTTACATCTACATGTTTACACTGCAATTTTAGCATCACTGCAAGATCACGGTCGCAGTACAACTTGAGAGTTGGGCTCCTTCTTGACTACAGAAGAGACAGTATTGCACCATGTGGGTTGGACAAGAGTATCATTCCTTTGTGCTTTCAAATCAGGCTTAAAGAGTGCTCAGGGTCCTGCTGTCTCTCCTGAACATTTTATAAACTCAGAGTGGGTTTAAGTATTAAGATAATCCAACCCACTCGTTCAAAAACATTTAAGCAGTTGGAAGGGAAGCTCGACACAAGCCTGTAGGCAAGTGCGTCAGAGCTCTCCCAGAGTGGGAGAATTCCACTCGAGCCAGACAGTACAAACAGTACGGCCTGGCTGAAATTGATACGGCAAGTAATGGTCTCAGTATAAATACACTTAAAATATAATACTCCTCAAAAGTTACACTGGAGTGGTAAAACTGAACCACACTACTGGGTTTGTATTTATTCAGCTTTCTTACTTGTTCAGGACTGAGATCTCAACCTCCAGTTGACTCTTTTCTTTCATCGCCTTGCTATGAGAACTCCTCCATGTCTCAACTGTTGACAGTGCATCTGCCAGCTGCGTCTCCTATAGATGAGCCAACCGAACAAGGTTCATGCTGGAACTGACTTTTTATAACATTGTATATTTTAATTAAAGCAACTGAGAAATAATATAGTCAAACATCCTACACTGAGAAATATTGTTCATATTACATGAATTTGGCAGCCATATTTTCTGAGCAAAAATTCTAATTGCATCAGCTTGTGTTAATTGAGCTAGGGACAAGATAATGAATTAGCATTAATTGTGGATGTTTCTTGGTCAAGACGAGGGATGTTAATCCTGGACATGGAATGCAACTAGTGCAAGAACTCCAGGATCAGAAGTGCAGGGTAAAGCTCTTGCTATTCTGCCCAAACGTATCTCATTACGTCCCCAAGTAGCATGTTTAAAGACAAGGAGACTCAGCACATTTTCCTTTAAGGATGCGGGACATTGTATTCTGCCTTTCATCACCTGGTTCAAGCAACTGACCTGGTTCGACTAAGTTATGCGCACACTTGCTTTATAATCAGTTTTAGAATCCAGTTAAATTCTAGATAGGCAACCCTCCGCATTGACTATGTTTAGTTACCTTGTCAATAAGCTGGACATTGAGTACCTCAACCGCATCTTCACTGCGTTCAGCTCGCTGTTTCTGAGCCCTTGTGGCTTTCTTCAAGGCTTCTTTGTCCCGGTCCCCTTTTTTTTGAAACAGCCTTAGTTGCTCTGTCAGATAGTCTACCTCCCCCTTCTGTAGAGCAATGGTACGCTCAAAATTCTGAAGGAGCAAAATTGTAACAAACAAATTAATTACTCCTACTGGAGGCCACTTAATAATTTACTGAAGGAAGACAAGAGTAAAATCAAAAATAGATCATGTAACAAGGCACAAAAGACCTCACTTCCAATGTACTTCACACACAATAAATTAGTTTTTGCAGTGTATTTATTTATGTGGGCAAACATAGCAGCCATTCTATACAAAGTAAGATCCCACAAACTGCAATGGGTGATCAATTAATCTGGTTTTAATGGTTATGTTTGAGGAAGGAATGTTGGACAGAACAGTGCGAGAACTTGCTGCCCTTTTTCAAATAGTGCCATGAGATCTTGAATGTCCACCTGAGCAGTAGGACAGACAGGTGGGGCACTGGCTGATGATCTCATCCAAAGTATGGCACCTCTGAATGAAGAATCCCCCAGTACTGCATCGGAGCATCAACTTAGATTGTGCGCTGAAGTCCCAGAATGGGGCTGGAACCCACGGGTGAAGTATACACACACGCTTGTTACTGCTCAATAACAGTTATATTATCTCACACAAAATAAACCTTTCAACTGGTGTGTGTAAAGTTCAACCAATTGTAGGTCTAGATGTTCTACACTCAAAAATAAAGACACACCACTTGAACAGCTTCTAGTGGTTGGTGATGGAACTGCCTTACCAGGAGCAACGCCACAGGATATTTGCTAGCAACACAAAATATATCAGCAATTAGTCACATATTAAGTCAATCTTAACATTGAGTGGCGTCCTTATGCCCAGCTTAAAAACCATAAACTACACTAAAGTAAACAAAACTTAAACAGGAATGGGATTGTCTGCTTACAGACCAAAAGAACAAGTCTGCACATGCCACAGAACACCCACCAAACAAATTAATTATAAATATAAATAAATAAAAGATAGGACAGACCAACAACTGTGAAACAAAACATAACATTTCTGGCATTGCCGGGTGACTGTTTCCACACAGCAAATTAGATAGTGGAACTAACTTAACCAGGGTCAGTAAAAAAAAAACTGGAGAAAATTTTGGCATTGTTTTTTTTTGTGTTAAATGTGAGCTGATTATGTGGTGTTGCTCATGGCCAGTCTAGGTTCTTGAGCATGATTATCGAAGGTGCTGTCCAAACGTCCCAATGTAGTAATCCTTCAGTACTGCACGGGTGTGTCAGCCTAGATTGGGTGCTCGAATCCTGGAGTGGAGCTTGAAGCCACAATCTCCTAACTCAGAGGGGAGAGTGCTACCAACTTAGACAAGCTAACAAATCTGGACAAAAATGTGAAAGTCCAAATGTACCCTCAGGGGAACTTAACCACAACAGATTTCTTTTGCATTTCAGTTTTGCCACATGAAACTTGGGATAAGACGACAACGATTACCCTGATCTGTACAACCATGCGATTGTTCTCTGCCTCTTTGCTACGAAGCTGTCCTTGTAGATGGGCTCGTGTGGTTTCAATTGATTTGGAGAATTCTGCTGCTGCACGAGCATTGTCCTAAAAGGATGAAAACAAAGTGGCCCAGTAACTAAAGAGTTTAGTGCTCAGCTCCCAGGTACACTAGCTTAGCTCAAGGGCTCACCAATGGAACCATTTAGCTTTGGCTATTTGGTGATGCACCAGGTTATAGCTCGTATGTCAATAAGGACATAGATCTCATGAAGTTGTCCCTGCTGGTTGCTGAAAAACTTGAAAGAAATAGTACTTGCCCACCAAGAAAGTTAGATTATCAACAGCAAGGTGTAGTTAACTCAGCATTTGAACTTCTGAGAGTTGTATGTGACAACATTGGAGGCCGATTTGCCGTGCGTACTCTGTACAAGACATTTTGGATTGATGCAGAACCCTGGTGTAGCTGCATCAGCTCTTGTATTCTGGGTACTAACAGAGGTTTGTAACAAGAGCAACTTGTGTGTTTATAATCTTGCAGTGGATGGACAACCCGCTACATCTCTCTTCTACAGAGGCTGGATACTAATGCAGACCAGGGCATAATTATCCAGTCTACTGCTCTTAATGGGTTTAAGCCCCAAAGTGACCAGGAGCAGGAGATATTTCTCTTCCCATCATCTTCCAAACAGGCAGACTACTATGTATTTAATGAATCTGTGTGAAACAGTCAATTATAAACATAACAGGAAGAGGCCATTTGGCCCAATATGCTTGTGCAGGCTCTCTAAAAGAGCTGTTCACTTTCCCCTGCTAAGTCAAACCCTATTAAAAATTTTAAAAAATATTTATCTACTTTTTTATGGATTCTGCTTCCCCGTTTCCTGATATGACATTCTGTGTGTTAATAATCAACCCTCCTTTAGTTCTTTTAATGTTCTTTTAATGATCTTAAATTCATTGCTAGTTACAGACTCACTGAAATAGTTTTCCCTGCTTTACCACATCAAAACCCCTCATAATATCGAACACTTCGATCACATCTTGTAATCTTCTTTATTCTGGTCAGAAGAGCCCCAGTTTCTCTTGTCTCGCCTCATTACGAAAGCCTCTTATCCTTGCTATTGTCTTGTTCAATTGCTTCTGTACCTTCTATAAGGCCCTGACATTACATTCAATTATTTTCACCATGAGCTCATGGGTGTGATAATAAAAGCATGGCCCTTTAGCAGCTCAAGTCTCCTGGAAAAATGCTCTGGCCAACAAAACTGGCATAATCCAGAATTTTTTTTGTTATAGCTGCATCACGAAAAAAATTGTACGAGAATTTTAACTAAGTTCAACAACAACATTTATATAGTGCCCAAGGCGCTTCACAGCAGTGTTATCAAAGAAAATTTGACACCGAGCTACATAAGGACATATTAGGACAGATCAAAGAGGTAGGTTTTAAGGAGTGTCTTAAAGGAGGAGAGAGGGGTAGAGAGATGGAAAGGTTAAGGGAGAGAATTCTAGAGTTTAGGGCCTAGGCAGTTGAAGGCACGACTGCCAATGGTGCAGCGATGAAAATCGGGGATGCGCAAGAGGCCAGAATTAGGAGGAACGCAGAGATCGCGGAGGGTTGTAGGGCTAGAGGTCACTCAAAATGGAAGTTGGATCCTGTGCACAAGGACATCTGCATGTTATGTTATCTGCATCTTGTGTTTGTTTAAAAATTATAATATGCATACCCCTGTTCGCCTTAACAGGAGCAGACACTTGCAAATTGTGTGGCATGGCTTCTCTCATTCCATGTAGCTGCAGAGGTATTCCCAAGACCAAACATTTATTCCCTGGTTAGGTTCCGCATGTGAATTTGGAGCAGGAAGGAAAGAGAAGCTCAGCCTGCTCACATGATCTGATTGCCCTCACTCTTTTTGAGCAGTGGAGCCTTGCTCAATAGGAACACAGGAAGGAGATTCTCTGAACCCATGTGAAAGTGAAGGGAAGGGTGCAAAGCAGCTCCTGTGAGTGACACAAGGTGGAGGAAAATGTGTTTGAGCTTTCTATGTGAGCATTTGCACAACGTAAATTGTGGTAAAACCAAAGAGAAGGCTGCTGCAGCAATGATTGGTCACAAGGAACCATTCCTAAAACCAGATGTAGGATTCAGTATAACCGATTGTAAGCAGAAAACAGAAAGTTCATTTCAGTTGTTAGTCATACTATTTCACGCCCCCCCGCAGCTATAACAGCCCACTCACCTTTTCTGTTTGATACTGAATAAGGAGCTGGTCAATCTGATTTTCATTCTCCTGCAACTTCATTGACATGCGCTAAAAAATAACATAAAAATATTAAATACAATTTCTGAGATTTAAGAATCCCCATGTTTTCAATACACCTGTGCACGTTGTGCACTAACCTCCTACCCAAGGGGTTGCCAGTTTCCCTTTAATTTATTTTACATATTTAAAAAGGTATTTAAATACCTTTATATTTAAATATATATATTTAATATGTATTTAAAAATTTGTCTTTTAGGTCACAAAGACAGTCTACTTCCACCTC
The DNA here is from genome assembly GCF_035084215.1 of Heptranchias perlo. Lineage (NCBI taxonomy): Eukaryota > Metazoa > Chordata > Chondrichthyes > Hexanchiformes > Hexanchidae > Heptranchias > Heptranchias perlo. Next base: position 34,128,565 of record NC_090355.1, on the reverse strand, counting down.
TAATATCATCCACCTCTGTCCCTGCCTCAGTCCATCTGCTGCTGAAACCCTCATGCATGCTTTTGTTACCACCAGCCTTGACTATTCCAATGCTCTCCTGGCTGGTCTCCCATCTTCCACCCTGCAAAAACTTGAGCTCATCCAAAACTCTGCTGCCCGTATCCTAACTCGCACCAAGTCCTGTTCACCTATCACCCCCGCTCTCGCTTACCTATATTGGCTCCCGGTCGGGGAACACCTCGATTTTAAAATTTCCTATCTCTGTAACCTCCTCCAACCCTATAAGAACTCTGCGTTCCTCCAACTCTGGCCTCGAGTACATTCCCCGCTTCCTTTGCCCCACCATTGGCGGTCATGCCTTCAGCTGCCTAGGCCCTAAGCTCTACAATTCCCACGCTAAATCTCTCTGCCTCTCTCTCCTCCTTTAAGACGCTCTTTAAAACCTACCTCTTTGACCAAGCTTTTAGCCACCTGTCCAACTTTCTCCTTCCTTGACTCGGTCTGAATTCTTGCCTTATTAAGAGCCTTGAAATATTTTATTACTAGAGGCACTACATAAATGAAAGCTGTTGTATCATACCTCAAGTGTGATCACATTCATTTTATTTTCCTTTCTAATTTTTCCCCACCCCTCCCAAAGACGTTGATTTCTCCTGTACCTCGCCCAAGTAATCAGTGCTCATGTGTGAGCCTTGACACTATTGGCAAGCTAGCTTAGCATAGGGGGCATCACAGCTGAGCCTAATTGCACTTCAGCACCAGAGACACACACATTAACTATCAGGGCAGAAACCAGGTCAGTCGTCGGCAACTTTGGACAGCTGAAAATGCAATAACGCACTGGCCCCAATATCAAAAGCACTGACATGAATTTCATTCTACCCTTCTCCTTCTTTGCCATAGTGCCATTCATTATTCCATAACTGGGGGCGTTAGGGAGGGAGGAGCAGGGCAGATAATTCTGGTCCTGGGAAGTCCAAGGACAACAGCTATCCAGATTTCTCTCCTCTGTACAGATAGTACTTAATCGTCTCACCCTTACAACAATGGTGCAGTACATTGCTGAGCCAACATGCCACAGCATTAGGGCACCCTGCATTTCCTTCTCTTCCTCCCCCTTTCTTCCTCCCCCCTCCGCCATTCCCAATAGGCAGGCATCTTGCTCTCTGGCTTCTGGCTGTTAGACAACGGCATGTCCTGGGAAGACTTGTTTTCCAAACTTCCCTTTACTCAGTAATATCCTTGTGGGGAATCATGGGCACAAAAGTTGCAGGAAGCAACATATATTAAAATATGATGTTTAGAACTGGTACCCACAAAAGTGTCAACTGTAGTCTGATTCCAGACACATTAATTTCAAATAAATATGTCTGGCTAAGAATGTAGCTTTTAGTAAAATACATTTTTAAAAAACTTCCTATATGTGCACAGTTGTTTTATATTAAAGATACTATGAATTGAAAATTTATTTTTAAATGATGGTGTTCTGGTCAAGCACCAAATAAATGTTACTGGCTTATAGTACATATTGCCAGGCTATTGCACAATGGGCCAGTTAATAACCTCACCCAAATCCCAAGGTGTTACAGCCTGCACTTTCCCCCTCCCTGCAACAAGACCAAGTGTAGTTTTCAGGTGAAGTGGGGTTAGAGGCCAGAGGATAATTGGACCAAGCCTTGCAGATATAATTCTGTCTCCATTTTAAAGTTATACATTCTGTTCTTATTTTTAAATTTCCTTTAAAAATTCTCATGGTGGAAACTGCCCACGTAAACCTGTCGTGCTGTAATTACACCCTTCCCTCAGTGACACGAAGTGCGTGCAGACACAAGATTTTTAATATGTATATTGCACTATGCACAGATTTATCTCACACACACAAGGGATTATGCAATAATGGAACTCCTGCAAAATGCATTTTATTTGACCTAATATAGCCATTGCTGATGGCACAACTCAAAACATCTCACTTCTGTGAAACAGAGAACGGTCCTGGTGATGGTCTCCCCCTCGTGAACTATACCACGAAACTGCAATCAGTCCAACTCACCGCATTTTCTGCTTCTGACTGGGCCAGCTTTTCAAGGAGTACTTCCTTTTGCTCAGACAGCCTCAAGGAATCAGTCTGTTAACAACAAATAAAAATGGAATTAAACCATGGACCTCTCAACATGGAGCATTTTCTATCCACATAGAAATACCTTAACCAAATGGTCCCATGTTCATTTCTGCCAACACTATGAACAAAATCTACTGCAACAACCATGTAAGTTCATGAATTCCTTCTTGGAATGAAATAAAAATGTTTTAGAAGAAAAATAAAAGTCATGCTGCATTACTATATAATCATTTAAAAACTGTCTGACCAACTTTCAGGTCCTCCCTATCCCACCTCCCACAAACAACTGTCTTCTCGCCGTCTGAAAATCCCCATAAGAGATTTATATGCAATAGTTGGAGACGCTGGAATCCCATATCTAACATTTTATTACAATCCTTTATGATTTCTTCCCTTATCTCTGCTCTCTTGAAGACAGTGACTTGTGCTGTTTTATGGATCTCTTGGCAGCTGCAGCCCTCTGGCACTTCACCCAAATGTCCAATCCTCCAACTGGAATCTTGGCTCTGAGTGCTGGCAGCCACTCAGTTGAGGGGAATACCACAACAGAACCTAATCTTGTCCTCAATTACATTCTAAATAAGAACATAAGAAATAGGAGGAGTAGGCCATACGGCCCCTTGAGTCTGCTCCGCCATTCAATAAGATCTTAGCTGATCTTCGACCTCAACTCCACTTTCCTGCCCGATCCCCATATCCCTTGATTCCCCTAGAGTCCAAAAATATATCAATCTCAGCCTTGAATATACTCAATTACATCCACTGCCCTCTGGGGTACAGAATTCCAAAGATTCACAACCCTCTGAGTGACGAAATTCCTCCTCCTCTCAGTCCTAAATAGTCAACCCCTTATCCTGAGACTATGCCCCTTAGTTCTAGACTCTCCAGCCAGGAGAAACAGCCTCTCAGCATCTAACCTCTCAGAATCTTATATGTTTCAATGAGAGCACCTTGCATTCTTCTAAACTCCAGAGTATAGGCCCACTCTACTTAATCTCTCCTCATAGGACAACCCTCTCATCCCAGGAATCAATCTAGTGAACCTTCGTTGCACCGCCTCTAAGGCAAGTATATCCTTCACATGGTGAGGAGACCAAAACTGTACGCAGCGCTCCAGGTGTAGTCTCACCAAAGCCCTGTACTTCCTTGCTCTTTTACTCCAACCCCCTTGCAATAAAAGCCAATTATACAGCAGACACTGGACAACAATCAGCATTGGAAACTTGGCTGATTTAATCCCTTCCTAGCCCAAGGGCCTCCTAGACCAACTTGTAGCATGATTGCCTCGTGGCAGAGATCAGCCAGCAGCAGAGAATGGAGATGAAGTTGGGACATGCCTGGTCTGTACGGCTCAGTGCTTACCTCACAGTCCAGCAGCCACAGAGCCAAAATTACATTTGAAGTTTTTTTTAAAAAGCAGTCTTGTAGCCAATTAAAAGAAACTCACTATTTCAGGCTCTGAAGGCTCATTTAAAGAAAGAGAGAAAAAGACTTGCATTTCATGACCTCAGCACTTTACAGCCAATGAAGTACTTTTGAAGTGTAGTCACTGTTGTAATGTAGGAAACGCAGCCAATTTGAGCACAGCAAAGTCCCACAAACACCAGTGTGATAATGACCAGATTATCTGTTTTAGTGATGTTGGTTGAGGGATAAATATTGGCCAGGAAACTGGGGTGTACTCCCTTGCCCTTCTTCGAAATAGTGACCATGGGATCTTTTAAGTTCACTAGAGAGGGCAGACGGGGCCTCAGTTTAACGTCTCATCCGTAAGACAGCATCTCAGACAGTGTAGCACTCCCGCAGAATTGCACTGAGGTGTCAGCATAGATTTTGTGCTCAAGTCTCTGGAGTGGGACTTGGACCTTCTGATTCAGAGGGGAGATTGCTGCCACTGAGCCACAGCTAACAATAAAGAAATAAATGTCACCTTAGATGTGGTACAAGGAGTATCAAACGATCAGAAACAATTATCTAGTCCCAAACAAAATGAAAACTGAAGAGAAAGCTTTCCTGATTGAATACAACTATGGAGCAGAATTAAAATTACCCAGGGGCTGTTAAAACCTTACCTCTTGTGTGTGCTGTTCCTTAAGTAGCTGCCGAACCACTCGATTTGTTGTGTCAAAGGTTTCCAGTTTCTGCATTAGCAATTCCTTCTGCCGTGATAGCATGTTACTTTCTGACATAGACAGCTGCTTCTCCTTAAAATATAGAAAGGATGTGAAGTTTAACCTGATGGAAAGGGGACTAGAGTTGCACATTGGAAACATGGAGGAGCAATTCATTTGATGGAAGAGGGCCACTGAAAAATTTAGTCCTCTTGCCCCTCAGGAATACAGTGGAATCATCCTCTCAGTTTTTCCCTTCCTTTGCTCCCCCACGATGACACAGTAGACGTCACAAATTTGCACAGTGAGAAAGTCACAGACCCAAGTCTGTTTCCACCTGTTTCTTGGCAAAGTCCAATAGTATACCAGTAATCAAGGTTACTGCACAGCTCTTATTGAACTATTTAACTTTTCAGGGGTAAATAATTCTCCCCCCCCCCCCAAGTCAAAATTGCTCTCTATTTATAGTTCCTCACTTTTGCCTTCAAATCCTTCCTTCGTGATCTCCAGTAATACACTTCCACATGCATTTTCTGGTGCCTTGCTTCACAATTGGCAGCCGCTCCTTCAAACCCTTCCTTCCCAGCTTTCAAAAGCTTCCTAAAAGCCACTCTCTTCAACCATCCTTTGACCAAAGCCAAACTTTCCATTCCCTCTCTCTCCTGCTTAATGTCCCTTTTTGTCCTCTGCCCCGTGGAGTGCTCAGTCATCTTCCTACACATGAGGCACTATAGAAATGTAAATCTGTAGCAGCAGTGAACACTATGATTCATAGATGAAGTAAGGTGGGAGGAAGCACGTGTGGCACATAAACACTGGCATAGACCAGTTGGGCTGAATGGCATGGGTCAGTGCTGCAAATCCTATGTAATATAGTGACAATGTGGTAAAAACATATAACAATGTTTTAGTTACATGAAGACCATTGGTCCATTTAGCCTATCCTTTCAAACCTCCTAACATGTGCCATACTGATTGTACAACTAATAGTTTTGTATCCCTCTTCCTAATTCACACACTATTTTGTTTTAAAAAAAATCCTGCCAATGTTTTCTGTTTCACCACCCTGCTGTTAACCAGTTTAACAATAATATGACCCTCTTACTAAAAAGAAATTGCCTAAATTCCCTACTTTCCTTTGACAACCTTAGCTTTAAATTGTGAATCCTGCACCCAACAGAAGAACTTTCCTGGTTCCAAATTCTCCATAAGTATGAAAATCAAAGACCTCAATCAAGTCACCCCTCACCCTCCTCTTCTCCAAGGTAAAGTCTCAGGGTAGACGATCTTCCTCATTAGTCAGCCCTCTAAGTTCAAAAGTCATCTTTTTAACTCTCCTCTGGGCTCCCTCCAATAATTCTATATATTTCTTGCAATATGAAAAGTAAAACACCACACAAAGTACTCCAGATGCAGCCTCACCAATGCCTGACACAACTTTATCACCACCTCCTTCAGCTCAAAAGTCACACCCTTAGTTATACATTTTACTTTCTTTCTTCACTGACTGCAAACACTGAACACATTCACTTTCCTATTGTTGGGTTAGTGGAAAGCTGATCAGGTAGCTTGCCCATTCTTGTCTCCATAAAGTAAGCAAATGATTGGACTTCGACAATCTTGAAGCTGCACCCAATGATCCAGTCTCCCAGGAATACTCTCCGCTCAGTCAGTGAGAGGGTTAGCAGTGGTCTTGTTGTAACTGGGCGCTTTTCAGGACCATCCTAACAATACTGAGAGGTCAAGACTTACAACATTTCAATCCTCTTGGACTACAAGAGGCAAGAACTCCTGGGTGATCACTGAACCAGCAGGTTCAACTTAGAACTCACCAACAAAAATAGCTGCTGACATTCCCCCTCTGCTCTGCTCCCTCCCTTAGCCCCAACCTCAAGATAGACTTGGTGTCATGTGTTTCAGAAATTTCTAGAAAGGACTGTTCTAGCAGTGAACTCCTATTAAACAAACAATTTAAGTAAAAACAGAAATTCACAGGAAGTAAATCAACGTGTGACAAGAGAAAGCAAGGTTAGCCAGCCTATTCACATGAAGGATCATGACCAAAACATTAGCCTTTTTTTCCAGCATTTTTATTTCAGATACTCAGCATTTGCAGTTCCCCATTAGCAGTATGGGGCGTGCCGGGGAGAGACTTTAATTTTTTTTTAAAAAAAGACTGCAAAGTGCAAGATAGAAGGTAAAAGGAAAATGACACTCACCATGCGCAGCTTACAGATGGTACTGCGCAGAGCTGCCACCTGTTTGGCTGCAGCTGCTCCATCGATCTCGGCCTCAACCAGCTTTTTCAACAAGGTGTCCTTATCTTGCCGCCAGCACTTCTTTGCCAAGCTGCGAACAACACCGACATGCATTTTGATAATGCTCGTCATATGCTGGAAGATGTCTTGAAGTGTATTATGTTAAGGAGGACAAAACAGTGGATACCAAGCAGGATGGGAAAAGGGGAAAAATGGAGAGGGTTAGGTGAGCATGATTAAACAGAAAGGTTTCTGAAATCGGGGAGGGAGATGGCAAAGTGGAGAAAACTGGGCAGAAGGCATGAGTGTAGCAGCTGAGTGAGTAGCTACTAACTGAGGAGAAGCCCACTGTTGGAGGAGCACAGGGCGAATGCAGTGATACAAGGCAGGAACATAAGGTGGGGCAAGATGAGGGGACTGAAAGCAAGGATTTTGAAGTCATGATGGCAAGTGGAGGCAGTGCAGTTTGGAAAGGACAGGGCTTATGAGTGTGTGGGATTTTGTGTAACGAGGTTGTGGGTAACAGCATTTTGGATGGGTTGAAGCTGGGGGAGGGTTGAGGCAAGGAGGCTGGAGAGGAGAGTCAGAGAAGTCAAGCCTTGAGGTAAGAAAAGCATGAGCTATTTTTCTGGGGGGGGGGTGGGGGCGGGGGTGGAGAATAGGTGGTACAGAACACAACGTAAGAACGTACAGGATCAGGAAAGACCATTGCGGCCCATCTGGATACCTCCAGTGTCGAGGAGATAGCAAATCTTATGATCTGTCATACTCCTTTATTCTCCATATACACATTCAACTCTCTCTATAAACACGATCAGAAATGTATACAGTACTCCAAGTGTGGCTGTTATCAACACTTCACAAACTCAATTACTTCCTAAGTTTTGTCGTCGTCATACAGCCCAAGATCCTAGTTGCCCATTTTTCTGCTGCACGCAACACTGATAGCTTCAGCAATCTATCCATTAGTATCCCCAAATCTATGCCATGTGGAGTACCATTTAGCTTATATTGCCCATGTTTATTATCCTTTCCCAATATTATTTTGTATTTGTCCATATTAGATGACATTTGCCATTCATCAGCCAATCCATCCCGTTCCTTCTGTATTTGAACAGCCTGTTCCCTACTGTTTGCAGTCCCTCCCAATTTGGTATCATCTGCAAATTTGTGCAGTTTCGTTTCTGACCCCACTCCCAAGTCATTGACATACATTGTAAATAGCAACAGCACTGATCCCCGAAGCACCCAAGCTACTCACCTACTTCCGTGCTGAACAAGCTCCACATACAACCACCCTGTGCTTCCTTAGCTTCAGCCAAACGCTCCACCTATGCCATTGCCTGCCAACCTTAGGCACCAACCTTGTGATACTGTCTGAAAAGCTTTGCTGAAATCTAATTAAACAATATCCACTTGAATTCCCCAAGTCTACAAGGTTTGTTATCCCCTCAAAGTACTCCACGATCCACATCAAGCATGATTTGCCGCCCATAACACCATGTTGGCTCTCAGTTCTGTTTTTCTTCCAATTTATCATTCATTCCTTCAAATGGGAAAGAAATTCAGGTGTGATGTAAAATAAGCTGCCAATTCGCTATTGCCCATTTCATGCTTTTGCTGAAAACCAATTCTCCCCCCCAATTTTTTCATGTTGGGTGGCTCAGTAGTTCAGCAATTACACCATTAGCCTTCCAACCACATGATCAGAACTCTAGCCTACCGAACCAACAATCCTCCCGGCCCCCCACTCAAGACAACAAATACATTTTATCAGTTCTTAGCTGGGCTGGTAAGTTATCCACCTTGTTATAATGGATTGTGTCAGCCAGGGAGTCGCCCTAATCTATTCTGTCCTACTACAAATATAACTCCTGTTTCATCAGGGTAACATGCACGGCCAGGAGTGCCTGTCCTTCCAGTGAGGCAGGTTGTGTGAAGGAGGAGTGTTAGCAGAAGACAAGGAGAAAATTAGCTATAAATTTTGTACCAGGAAACATCTGAATCCTCTTTCATCATCTCAATGTTCCTTTGAAGCAGCTCGTTCTTCTGCTCAGTAAGAGCCAACTCCTTGGTGACTTCAGCTAATTCCTCCTCTTTCTCTTCAATCAACCACTTGGACACATTCAGCTCCTCCTCTCGCTGTTCCAACAGGTGATTTTTCTTCCTCAGTTCAACCTACAAAAGCAATTACCACAATTAGGATTCTCTTGCAAGCCTTTCCCTCAAGTGGGAATGACGAGAAAAGTGACAAAGATCATTTGAGGCCTCGGGGGAATAAGTTATGAAAAAGACTAACAGGCGACAGCTTATTTTTGCTGCAGAAAAGAGAAATTGGAGAGCGGAGGTTTACCTTCGTTGCCCCTCCCCACAGGATAACAAGTAAGAGGAGCATTTCTGAGTCTGTTGACAGCTATAAAAAGGAACTTAATAAATCAGTCAAGAAAGGAGATTGAAGGTAGATCTGTTTGATTCAAGTAGGGGCTAGAGTATAGAGATTTCCAGTTGGGCAGTGAAGACTCAACAGAATTCTGCTCCTATAATTAACTCTTGCTTCGGAGTCAGAAGGTCACGGTTTCAACCCCTACTCTTGAATACATAATCTAGGTTGATTCTCCAGTGCAGTATTGAAGAAGTGCCGTCCATCAGATGAGGCATTAAACTTGACTGCCTGTTCCAATTTACATTAAAGATCACGTGGCACTATTTAAAGAACAGATAATTCTACTGGTGTCCTGGACAACATTCCCCCCCTCAAGCAACAAGACTAAAAACAAATGAACTGGTCATTCATCACATTTGATGTTGTATGTTAAATGGCTGCCTTCATAAAAGTGACTGCACTTCAAAGTAATTCATTTTGTGAAGCACTGAGATGCTTTGGAGGGATGCAATAAGGCACTACATAAGCCTTTCTTTGAAACTTCACTGGGCTCAAAGGTGTGAAGGAGCTGAATTAATAGAGTTGATGGTATATTACTCAATTTAGCATCGTCCCTTGACCTGTGCTCCTCCAAGTCTGGCCTCTTGCAAACCCCAAATGTTCTTTGCTCCATCATTAGCGGCCGTGCCTTTAGCTGCTTAGGTCCTAAGCTCTGGATTCACTCTCAACCGTTCCGCCTCTCTACCTCCCTCTCCTCCTTCAAGACGCTCCTTAAAACCTACCTCTTCGGCCAAGCTTTTGGTTTTGTGTCCCAATGTCTCCTTACGTGGCTCGGTGTCAAATTTTTTTTGATAATTGCTCTTGTGAAACACCTTGGGACGTTTTACTACGTTAAAGGTGTTATATAAATGCAAGCTGTTGTGCTAAATCTTACTTCATTTTTTAGCGATCCCACTTGGTTCATGAGACAGTCGATTTTCTTCTCATACTGATTCATCTTCCCATGTACAGCCTCCTCATCCTCTGTGGAGAGGTCACTCAAGTGAAGTGTTGAATGGAATTTCTCAGTGTCAACAGGAGTTATATCTAGTCGATGGGTTGGGCCCTGGAACAGAAATAGCATGACAGCAATTATTACCTATAGTTTTCAATTACCAGCCCCCATGTCTGATACATGAACAAATGAAACCATACTGGCAGATGGATGAATTTATTACTCATCTCTGGGACAGATATTCCGTTAAAAGCTGCGAGGCCATGGAAATGTAATATTCTTTTAAAAGCAAAGAATTAGCTCAGCCTGAAGCCAGATCTGTGCCTCCTCCAAGATCCCACCAGGTTTATCACCCCTCCTCCTGAAGGCATTGATTTCATTTTGGCGTGTGATTCTACAAGCACCCTGCACTACCCAGCCTAAGTGGCCAATCTTCACGGCAGTCTAGACAGTGTTAGTAGGGCTATTCTACTGCAGGGGTGCCACAGCTAAATCCAATCCTATCTTCACCCAAAGTCTACCCATGTGCACTTCCAGTAGGATTCACAGACACTGATCAAGAATGGGAACCATGGCCAATTTTCCCCTCCACATTCAGAGGTCAATTGTTGCTAGCTCAGCACGGATCATCCTGGTCTTTATGGCTCAGCTATTCACTGGCTTAACCACCAAGGTCATTAGGAGAGCCAATTCTTTTGTTGGTAAAATTACTTTTTCCAAATTCTTATTCTCCTCCCTCTGTCCCACTCAGTTTCCATGGTACCAGATATGAACTTCTCCCAGTACTGCTGTGTTACTGAGCTCTCACGGATGTGTATGTGGGTGAACTTAGGTTTGGACTCAGCTGTGGTGCATCTGCAGTGAATTAGCCGATTAACACCATCTAGTGGCCTGAAGTGACTCCTCAGATTTTATCTGTATCCCTGAGAGAGAAGTGATTCAGCATCTCCTACCAAATGAAATCTGGAACTGACTGTATAGCAATTCAAAGCCACAGGCCAGCAGGAGTTCATTGCACAGTACAAGGGCATACAAATGCAGACTGCCATTAGCCTATCCCAATCTATTGTATGTGTATGTATATGTATATGTATATGTCTGTATATACACACACTTGAGGCAGACTTTTGAAATATTGTTTGCTTACTAGAAGAGGGAGAGGCTTTGTTTTGAATGGTGTGGGAAACTAAGTGGGCCAGTGATAGGAGCAGAGAAATACTTATACGCAATTACATTAAAACACTTCAATTCTAGAAGCTTTCCAAATCGTGTAAAATGCAAATCACAGCAAACGATTTACTAAACAGTTCATTCAGGTTAAAAAGACTCCATGCACTCTTTTTAAAAGCAGGTTTGACACCGTACTGCAGTTAATACTCCATGTGGTGTTAAACCCAATGGCCTTTTCCAGGGGCTCTCCGCCTGTTCCTCTTTGGAGTCAGAGTGACACCAGACTTATACGATTGCTTTTGTGTCACTCAGCATCACAGCTGAGCCCAAACTATAGTATAACTGCATCCTTAATACAAAAAAACAAATGTGCCCAAAGAATCTTTGGTACAAACCTCCCATTTGTAGCCAACATCCCTTATTGATGTTTTGCCTGGTGGAATCCATGGGGCTTTGGTCTTTACCTTGCTGGTTGCTCGTAGGTTCCCACATTCCCATGCTCCTTTCAGCTTTTGCTACACATTAAAAAGAAAAACAAAGTTAAATGGTGCAGTAAATTATCTCATTGTAACAGAGGACATTATGTCAAGGAACAATCCTTTGGAAACAGCAGTCTGCCGGTGCAGTTATTGGCTTGAATAAACTGCATCTTGGTGCAGACATGAAACTACAATTGTCATTGGAAGTAACAATGGAGTGATGAATAATGGCTTAAGTAAAAGAAATAAAATTTCTGTTCATTAAATTAATAATAATGCATTTTAGAAAAATATGAAGGTGAAGCAGCCCCACTCCAATGTGCCTGTTGATGGCTGAGGTGAACAGAAATCACACATCCTAGTGACACCGATTTATTCACAAATGGGCACTCCTCCTGGCCAGGGTATGGTATGTGGCAGCAAGGGAGCTGAGGAAGGAAAAAAACTGCAGTGAGGATAGAGACGGGGTGGGGGTGGGGAACAAGCCTCTCCTTACGCTCACTCAACCTTCTTCCAAACTGTGGGGTGGGGGGAGAAAAGAAAGAAAGAGAGAGAAACACAAGTGGGGGAAGAATGCAAGCGCAAAAGACAGCGAGTGAGAGACACAGACTGATTTCTTTTTAAACAAGAGCTGAGTGATCAAGTGATTACCTGGACTTTCTTTGTTGGCTTTGGACTCTTTTTAACATGGACATGGACAGGAGTCGTTTCATCGACGTGAACATGGAGCAGAGGAGAGGTTCTAGTTTTCATTTCTCTTCTCAGCTGATCCGAGGGAATATAAAGAATCAGATTACTTTTGCCTCATCTTATAAGTCCTCTCAATCCTTAGAAGGGAAAGGTTTACAAGATAGCACAATGCACTTCCACCTTGAGGACTCTCAGTTGAATTCAGCTCGTAATAATGGCATTGACAGCGATACACAATCAGTAAAGATGGTTTCCTTCTTAACCCCACAAGGATCAAGTTGCTCCGAACCAACTCACAGGTCGATACAAACCACCAACCCACTCTAAAGTCACTTGGGCTGCCCCAGGGCTCTCACATCCATCCCCAAAACATCCTCTTGAAGTATCTAAGGAAGCAGATTCCAAACATTGGCCTCCACACACCATATACTTTAGGAACATAAGAACAGGAGTCAATCATGGCTGATCTGTGTCTTAACTCCACTACCTGCCATTGATCCATATCCCTTGATACCCCTACCCAAAAATAAAAAAATCAATCTATCTCAGTCTTGAAACTTTGAATTGACCCAGCATTCACAGCCTTGTGCAGGGGGAGTGTTCCAGATTTCCACTACCTTGTGTGTGAAAAAGTGCTTCCTGATTTCTTTCCTGAATGATCCAGCTCTAATTTTAAGATTGTGCACCCTTGTTCTGGATTCCCCCACCAGAGGAAATAGTTTCTCTGTATCTACCCTATCAGCCCTCAATATTCTATACTCAAGAATACAAGCCAAGTTTTGCGCTACCTTTCCTCATAATTTAACCTTTTTAGCCCTGATATCATTCTGGTGAATCTGCACCCTCCAAGGACAATATATCCTTCCCGAGGTGCGGTGCCCAGAAATGAACGCAGTACTTCAGATGTGGTCTGACCAAAGCTTTGTACAACTGAAGCATAACTTCCTCCCCTTTGTATTCTAGCCCCCTTGAGAATTATATTTATGTAACAACCAAATATTAAAAATCTTGCATCTAATCATGCATTTCCTAGCAACTTCTTTCATCATAAATTCTTATATCCACACTTATAATGGAAACTGCCTACGTAAACTTTTCATGCTGTAATTATACCCTCCCACCAGTTATGATGCTGCACTGCCTGTTTTGTATCTTCTAGTTCCTCTGACATTTCTCTGCAGTACAGGCTATGTTCCATCCAACTCTACTTCTGCTATTTAACTATGGATGCAATGGAATGTCACAAAAATAACAGAATGTATGTCCAATTAACCGCTGCCCTCTAATCCTGCTGTACCTGAAGACTGCATTTGGTCTCGAATCCTTATGTGCATTGTCACAGATTGACTAGTTCTTCAAAAACAAGTTTACAAAAAAAAATTCCTGTTGGTTTTTTAGGACCTTGAAATATCCTGACCTTTTCTCCAGAGCAGAAATCAAGCAATTTGCCTTTAATAAAAACAGAAAGTGCTGGAAACACTCAGCAGGTCAGGCAGTATCTGTGGCGAGAAAAACAGAGTTGACGTTTCAGGTCAATGACCTTTCATCAGAATTTGCCTTTAACTGTCTTTAAGATGTACCTATTTAGACCACTCCTTCACAGAAAGTACTTTAGTAGTGGCCTTAAAGAATGATACTGGGGCTTGGAGGGTTAAATTATGAGGATTGGTTGCATCAACTTGGCTTGTATTCTCTTGAGTATAGAATATTGAGGGGTGGCAGGTTAGATACAGAGAAACTATTTCCTCTGGTAGGGGAATCAAGAGCAAGAGGACGTGATAAAATTACAGCTAGGCCATTCAGGAGTGAAATCAGGAAGCACTTTTTCATACAAAGAATAGTAGAAACCTGGAACTCTCTATCCAAAAGGCAGTGGATGCTGGGGGTCAACTGGAGCTTTCAAGACTGAGATAGATTTTTGTTAGGTAATGGTATCAAGGGAAATGGAGCAAAGGCAGGTAAATGGAGTTGAGGTGCAGATCAGTCATGGTCTAATCGAAGAGTGGAGCAGGCTCGAGGGGCCGAATGGCCTACTCCTGTTCCTAATGTTCATAACAGGCCAGGTTAGCAGCATTACAACAGTGCTCTAGAACACAGACTACACCTGGGTTCATAAAATGAAAGGACATTTAATAAAAGCTTAACTTGAACTAAAAGTCTTTCGTTGATTACATTATTTTTTCCAGGTGCTGTTGGTAAGGGAAATATTTTAGACTGAAATGACTTTGTTTCCCTTCAAAATTTTATTTTTTAAATTGTGACTTAAGCCAAAAACCTGTGGAAGAGAATTTACAATCCATCTCTAACATTGATCATAATTCATTTCTCGTTGCTGCTTGTGTTAACTAATCACGAAGATAGCCCATAACACAGTGGCCTTCATAACTTTGAAATCATGTGACTGAGCTGCAAAGGCAGCAGCACTTTGCATACAGTAAGATACCACAATCAGCGATGAGATAAATGGCCAGTTAATGTATTTTTGCCGATGCTAGTTGAGGGAGAAATGTTGGGAAACACTGGGATAACCTTCGAATAGTGCCATGAAATCTTTAATATCCACCTGAACCAGTAAAACAAGCATATGCGGCCTCAGTTCAACCTATCATCCAAAGGACGGCACCTCTGACAATGCAGCTCTCCCTCAGTACTGCACTGAAGTATTAGCCAAGATTATGTGCTTAATTCTGGAGAATAGATGACTTCACACATGCAACAACTGTGATAACTTTACTCCTAGCAAAACATTTTAGCCCTGTCTATTTCAGAGTAAAAAACTGCAATGAATTCTAATCTTCTTCACATATTAATATATTGTTTACAATATACACTGGGCATTAAGCACCGAGCACCTTGTGAAACGTCAACCACAGAAATTCAGCGAAGTCAACACACAAAAACCAAGCAGTAAAGAAAAAGACGCCTGTGATTATACAAACAGGTTCTAGCTCAACCTGTGCTGTAGGGAAATAATCATAGAATCACAGAAAGGTTGAAGCACAGAAGGAGGCCTTCGAATCCATGCCGGCTCTATGCAAGAGCAATCCAGCTAGTCCCACTCCCGCACCTTATCCCCGTAGCCCTGCAAATTTTTTCCTTTCATGTGCTTATCCAGTTCCCTTTTGAAGGCCATGATTGAATCTGCCTCCACCACCCCCTCTGACAGTGCATTCCGGATCCTAACCACTCGCTGTGTAAAAGTTTTTCCTCATGTCACCTTTGGCTCTTTTGCCAATCACCTTAATTCTATGTCCTCTGGTTCTTTACCCTTCTGCCAATGGGAACAGTTTCTCTATCTATTCTGTCTAGACCCTTCATGATTTTGAATACCTCTATCAAATCTCCTCTCATCCTTCTCTGCTCAAATGAAAACAACCCGAGCTTCTCCAGTCTATCAACGTAACTGAAGTCCCTCATCCCTGGAATCATTCTAGTAAATCTCTTCTGCACCCTCTCTAAGGCCTTCACATCTTTCCTAAAGTGCGGTGCCTAGAACTGGAGACAATACTCCAGCAGTGGCCGAACCAGTGTTGTATAAAGGTTCATCACGACTTCCTTGCTTTTGTACTCTATGCCTCTATTTATAAAGCCCAGGATCCCGTATGCTTTATTAAATCGCTTTCTCAACCTGCCCTGCCACCTTCAACAATCTGTGTACATGTACCCCCAGATCTCTGTTCCTGTTTTAGAATTGTGCCCTTTAGTTTATATTTCCTCTCCTCATTCTTCCTACCAAAATGCATCACCTCGCGTTTTTCTGCAATTAAATTTCATCTGCCACCAGTCTGCCCATGCCACCAGCCTGTCTATATCCTCTTAAAGTCTATCACTATCCTCCTCACTGTTCACCATCCTTCCAAGTTTTGTGTCATCTGCAAATTTGGAAATTTTGCCCTGTACAGCCAAGTCAAGTCAGTAATACATATCAAGAAAAGCAGTGGTCCTAGTACCGACCCCTGGGGAACACCACTATACACCTCCCTCCAGTCCGAAAAACAACCGTTCATCACTACTCTCTGTTTCCTGTCCCTTAGCCAATTCTGTATCCATGCTGCTACTGCTCCTTTTATTCCAATGGGTTTCAATCTTGATGACAAGCCTATAATGCGGCACTTTATCAAACACCTTTTGAAAGTCCATATCCATCACATCAACTGCATTGCCCAAGTAATCAATCCACACTTGCCCAAGTGACTACTAATTCTGTCCCGGATTATCAAATTTGTTCAAATTTTTTGAACAAGGATGTAACATTTGCAATTCTCCAGTCCTCTAGCGCTACCCCAGATCTAAGAATTTAATAATGATTAGGGAAAGTGATTTGTTGCAGCAAGTGATGCCATTATTCAGATCCTAGCACTTTTATTATCTACAGGAGCTCTCTATTGCAAAATTGGACCATCCCCCAGCAAGTGTAAAGTTTGCCAGATGTCTTGCTGCACCAAATCATTTGCCAACAGGAACTCACTTCACTTTCACACTCAATAATCTGCCAGCAACACATTTGTGTGGATACATCATAGATTCAAGGTCATAAAGCAGGAGCACTTAATATTGTACTGAATTCATTTTAAATGATACCTCAAGAGAGGCATACATTACAGTTCAGTCTAAAATAGTCTTACAACATTATGGGAACCACTTCTTCTCAACATCAAAAACACACAATCTCAAATATTATACACCCTGCAAGCAACACTTCATTGTAATAGTGAGATTGGCATTATTGCCACAGATAAATAGATTAGTTGCAACACCTTGTTGCCAATGAAGTAAATCTGAATTTTTGCTCTCAAAAACACACAGCTTTACATCTAATGCACAATCACAAGTTCACCAATACTTAAACGTATTATAAAATATTAAACAATTTTCTTTCCTCCCATGCAAAACATTTCATTCAAAGCAAACAGGTGGCAAAGTCCTGAAAGAGTACAAGTTATCTCAGGTCTTCTTAATGCTACATATTATTCTTAACTGTAGCATTTTTTGTATGGAGTTATACTGTATGACAACTCAAGGCTCCTGGGAATCATACAGCTTTTAGGGAACTCAGTAGTTCACCCAAATTATACTCTCATCTTTGTACTGAGTCACACCCAAAAACAATTTGCATCTATGCAAGAGTTCCAATATAACACATGCTTGAAATGAAGGTTAATCCAAACCTGGCTGGGGAGGTGCCCTGTTTAGCTAGCTGTGGAATGTCTCTGACACTCTCCTCCAGGACTTGAGCACATAATCTAAGCTGACACTCCAGTGCAGTACCGAGGGAGTGCTACACTGTCAGAGGTGCCATCCTTTGGAAACATTGTCAGAGGACCCGTCTACCTGTTCCGATGAGTGGCTGAGCTGGCTTTGTCCAACTGGGCGAGGTGGTCGAACTCAAGATTTGGCCGACTGGGAACTGGGGAACGCTGACATACCTCATCCGAAGTCCGAGCCGGGAAACGTACGGACTCGTACGAGGGGACCTGGATGCCGAAGACATGCGACGGAGGTCCCTGGGAGCGAAATGGGAAGCGAGTCCTCAAAACGACTGAGGATGGGAATCATGGCCCCTCCCTCCTCCTCTTAATGACTCCACCACCAGTTCCGATGGATGTAAAAGATTCCCTTGGCACCATTGGGGGGGGGGGGAACAGTAGGGGAGTTCCTCCTGGTGTCCTGGCCAAAGTTCATCCCTCAACCAAAGAACACTACCCAAAACAGATTAACCAACCATTCATCTCATTTGGCTGCTTGTGGGATCTTGCTATGCACAAAATGGCTGCCACCTTTCATCTCCCCTCCCCCTCCTACATAACAACGGTCGCTTCTCCCCATCCCCCTTTTTTTTTCTGGGAAGCGTTTTCATTGGATGTGAAGCGCTTTGAGACGTGTCCAAACAAACGCAGAGTTTGCTGCGCCTTCTCCTACTCTGGCCCAGGCCCGGTTGCGGTTGCGGGTTGCGGTGTCTCCGCTCCTCACCATGCGAAGCGCCGCTTTCCATCAGCCGGTCGAGGCGGTTGGTTTGAGCTCGCGGCTTCTCCCAACTTCCGGCAGCCCATCACTTCCGGACGCGCTTTCCCCTCAGCCGGTTGGAGCATTCAAATCGCCTCAACGGCTCTTCCCCGGTTCCGATTGGCTGCACTCCGCTTGACCCCCCCCCCCTCCTGCTTAAAAAAAATGATTGTCAACCGTTTGCTGTTCTCTTCCGGGTTATGCTTGCTGCTGGATTACCATGGAAACCAAACCAACTTACTTATGGACACCTGTCACCTTGCAGGCTGGCCGGCTCTTTCTCCACAACCCAAGAGACGTGACACTGACCTGGTGACCAGGGATGTGGCAATAGTTGAGAGTGAAAGAAGAAAGGAACTTTAATTCTCCATCCCACTCTTGACCTCGGCCTCATACTCTGTTCCAATGAAGCTCAACCCAAGCTCGAGGGACAGCACCTCATCTTTCGATCAGGCCGCAACACCGATCTCAACATACTTCAAGTCATGACCACCGCTCCCATTTTCACGGACGGCAGGCGCTGGTTACCGTTTACACCTCCTCTGGACCCATCTTTCGTTTCTTTACAGCAACAACTTGCATTTGTATAGCGCCTTTAACGTAATAAGACGTCCCAAGGCGCTTCACAGGAGCGTTAACGAGCAAAAATTTGACACCGAGCCACGTAAGGAGATATTTAGACAGGTGACCAAAAGCTTGGTCAAAGAGGTAGGTTTTAAGGAGCATCTTAAAGGAGAGAGTTATAAAAAGGCAGAGCGGTTTAGGGAGGGAATTCAAGAGCTTAGGCAGCTGTAGGCACAGCCGCCAATGGTGGAGCTATTAAAATCAAGGATGCGCAAGAGGCAAGAATTGGAGTAGTGCAGAGATCTCGGAGGGTTATAGGGCTGGAGGAGGTTAGAGAAATAGGGAGAGTCGAGGCCATGGAGGGATTTGAACACAAGAATGAGAATTTTAAAATCGAGGCATTCCCGGACCGGGAGCCAATGTAGGTCAGTGAGCACAAGGGGTGATAGGTGAACTGGACTTGGTGCGAGTTAGGATACCGGCAGCAGAGTTTTGGATGAGCTCAAGTTTATGGAGGGATTACTTGTCCCATTACCACCCCCTTTTGCCTTGCACCATCATCCCTTTTGTCATTTACACTCCTGCCCTCCACCCTATCACAGACCTTTCCCATTGTTCTCTGCCCCCACTCCTTTCCTTTGCTCTGTACTTGCTTATAAACTGTGAAATCTCGAACTTCTTATGAAAGGTCATTGACTTGAAATGTTAACTCTCTTTCTCTCTCTGTATATGCTGCCTGACTTGCTGAGTGTTTCCAGCATTTTCTGTTTATTATAAAAGAACTTGCCTTTCACAACCTCAGGATGTCCCGAAGCACTTCATGGCCTATGAATTACTTTGAAGTGTAGTCATGTTGTTATGTGGACGACAGGGCAGCCAATCTGCACACAGCAAGGTCCCACAAACAGCTATGAAAGAAATGACCAGTTAATCTTCGGCAGGACCTCTCAAACCTGCGACCTCCATCACCTAGGACATGGGCAGCAGGTGCGTGGGAACACCATCACCTCCAAAGTCCCCTCCAAGTCACACTCCGTCCCGCCTTGGACATATATCGGCCGTTCCTTCATCGTCACTGGGTCAAAGTCCTGAAACACTCTACAGAACAGCACTGTGGGAGTACCTTAACCATACGGACTGCAGCGGTTCAAGGCGGCAATCCACCACCGCCTTCTCAAGGGATGGGCAATAAATGCCGGCCTTGCCAGCTACGCCCTTATCCCGTAAATGAATTTTAAAAAAATGTTTTGGTGGTGTTGGTTGAGGGATGAATGTTGGCCAAGACAGCAGGAGAACTCCCTGCTTTTCTTTGGAAAGTTGCCATGGGATCTTTTCGGCCATCTCAACAGGAAAATGGGGTCTTGGTTTAACGATTCATCTGAAACAGTGATAGTAGAATGATAATACTATACGTTCAGTGATCCAACCATTCGAAACAACAACAATAACAGCTTGCATTGGATATAGAAACTTTAATGTAGAAATAATCCCTAGGCGCTTCACAGAGGCGAAATGGACGGCAAGCCAAAGGAGATATTAGGAGGGGTGGACAAAAGCTTAGTCAAAGAGGTGGGTTTCAAGGAGGAGAGGGAGCTGTTTGCTGAGTTTAGGGTATGACAGGGTGATCTTGAACATTGGAAAACTGCCATGTTGCATCCTTGGAATGGAAAGACACAAATCCAATTCCTTCTCTGCTCAAGTGAGGCATACTGAACGTGGAAGGCACCAAGGCAGAGACTGTCACACCTTCTTGTGGTGGTAGAGCAATGGGGATGCCATCACACAGTGTCACACACCTCCTAGGCCATTCATATGATCTTAGTTCATCCATCCAGAAATAACATACAGACCCCTCATCACAACGGCAACTTTTTCTTAATCGTTTCCAAAGTTTTGGCTTTACTAACTGACCCAGTAGTCCAGGCCATGTGTTTATTACTCTTTGTGTAAAGAATTTCCTGATTTCAGTCCTAAATTTGCCTATGACTAGTATGAGCCAGTGCCCCCTTGTCTTACTAGCGCTGTTTAATTTGGAGTACTGTTGTGGATCTACCTTCAGTCTTTTTACTATCAGCAACAACTTGCATTTATATAGCGCCTTTAACATAGTAAAACGTCCCAAGGCATTTCATGGGAGTGTTATCAAACAAAATTTAACACCAAGACACATAAGGAGATATTAGGACAGGTGACCAAAACCTTGGCCAAATGAGGAGCGTCTTAAAGGAGAAGAGAGAGGCAGACAGGTTCAGGGAGGGAATTCCAGAGCTTAGGGCCTCGGCCGCCAATGGTGGAGTGATGAAAATCAGGGATGCGTACGAGGCCAGAATTGGAGGAGTGCAGAGATCTCGGAGGGCTTATATCTCTATAGGGTCACCTCCATTCAGGGCTAAAAACCCCAAGTTTTTCCAGTCATTACTTAATCTTTGACGCCAAGGTTGCGTCTTGTGGCTCTTCTTGACATTCCTTCCGGCTCTTGAATGTCCTCCTTGTATCTGAATGACCAGAACTGGACACAGTAGTCAAGATGTAGTCTGATAAGAACATTATACTGTTTAAATACAATTCCTTCTGACCTTGTACTCTACTGAGGTGGACATATCATTGTATTTGCTTTGTTGTTTGCTGTTCTCCAGTGACCGAACTCATTGAGTGTTAAGTTTACTAGTACCATAGCTATTTCAACACCATTATGGAGCACTTTTACAGCACTCAAGATGGTTCAATGGGTGTTGGCAGCCAAATGTAGCTTCACCAATTGTCATTCTTGGAATACCCTATTTAATTATGTAGGCACCCAAGCCCTCATCCTGTTAAGAACATAAACAGGAGCAGGCCATACGGCCCCTCAAGCCTGCTCCACCATTCAATAAGATCATGGCTGATCTTCAACCTCAACTCCACTTTCCCGCCCGATCCCCATATCCCCTGATTTCCTTAGAGTCCAAAAATCTATCGATTTCAATCTTGAATGTACTCAACGAGTGAGCATCCACAGCCCTCTGGGGTAGAGAATTCCAAAGATTCACAACCCTCAGTGAAGAAATGCCTCCTCATCTCAGTCCTAAATATCCGACCCCTTATCCTGATACTATGTCCCCTGGTTCTAAACTCTCCAGCCAGGGGCAACAGCCTTTTAGAATCTTATGCTTTTCAATGAGATCACCTCTCATTCTTCTAAACTCCAGAGAGTATAGGCCCATTCTACTCAATCTTTCCTCATAGGACAACCCTCTCATCCCAGAAATTAATCTAGTGAACCCTTGTTGCATTGCCTCCAAGACAAGTATATCTTTCCTTAGGTAAGGAGACCAAAACTGCACACAGTACTCCAGGTGTAGTCTCACCAAAGCCCTGTACAATTGCAGCAAGACTTCCTTACTCTTGTACTCCAATCCCCTTGCAATAAAGGCCAAAATACCATTTACCTTCCTAATTGCTTGCTGTACCTGCATGTTAACTTTCTGTGTTTCGTGTATAAGGACACCCAAATCTCTCTGAACACCAACATTTAATAGTTTCTCACCATTTAAGAAATATTCTGTTTTTTCTATTTTTTTTTGTTCTCACCTGGTGTCCACTTTCCAACATGGTTCAGATGGGCGAACCTTGGCTCACTGTTCCCCACGTTGACCCAGCTGTTGCACCCAGAGTACTATCCTGGCTAAGATCAGAAAACATCAAGAAAAGACCTTGGACCTTTGTGGGTCTGTACGGCAGTTATAACCTGCCTGGTGCACTTACCCACTGAGCTGTTCTGGAAACTCCACAACGGACATTACATGACTCTGGATTATTGCCCTCTGCAACCCAACAATATTCCAGTTATGTTTAATAAAATATAACATGCTGTAAAACTCACAATGCTTTTATTAAATACTACTTACATCATCCATCTACACATGTGCAGCCAGGGATCGATCCCCTTTAACCGTTAAGTCCCCACCAATTTTTGTTTGAAGAAATTCCATTTCACCCACTGCCGTGAAAAAGGGGCATTTAAAGAAAAAAAATGGCTTCAAACTCTGAGGTACCTGTTTTCCCGAACAGATAAACTCACTTCCACTTGGCACAGGGTCAATTCTTTTAAATTTCAGCAAAAAAACCCCCCACCAAATTGATTAAATTCAGGGAGAGAGGGAACAAAAAGGAGAAAGACAGGAAATGGGGGAGGGAGACCACAAATCTATTAAAATTATCAACTGGAGGTATTTCACCTCCCATGTAACTCAGATCAAAACACTCTCAACCACATAAATAAAAGAGTTTAGCTCCTGTCTATCACACTTTGTTACAGAGCCAACGTCAAGAAAGGCAGTAATTTCCTGCTGTTTTCTCTGACCTGAAAGCCTGGCCTCTCTCCGAGTGCGACGGCCAGGATTTACAAGCAGCTGCCAATCTACCGAGACTTCGCTCAGCAATCAGCCCCCAAATAACCTCAGGATGTGCTTATAGGGGTGATTGTGAATCAGTGTATTCCCTTTGTTCCATATTTTTTGTAGCTTTTAAAGGGGACCAATAAAATGTAACGGGAAGAGAGAGAGAGAACTTGCATTTATACAGCCCCTTTCATCACCTCAGGACGTCCCGAAGCGTTTTACAGTAAATGAAGTACTTTTGAAGTGTAGTCACTGTTGTGATGTAGGAAAGGCGGCAGCCAAATTGCACACAGCAAGATCCCACAAACAGCAATGAGATAATGACCAGGTAATCTGTTTTAGTAACAATGGTTGAGGGATAAATGTTGGCCAGGACACCAGGGAGAACTCCTCTGCCCTTAAGAAGTTATCGTTTTGGGTATAACCCTTAATCAGAACTGAGAAACAGAACAAAGGGACAGAAGAGAAAAAGAGATCACGCACATGAGTAATGGTCATTCTACCCATAATTTTGTGTGTGTTTTTCCCTCCCCCTTCCCTTTGTTTTGTTCCTATTTAAATGCTGATCATTTTTTTTTTAAACCAGTTCTGATTAAGGGTTATACCTAAACATTAACTTGTCTGTTCTCTCTACACAGAGACTGCATCTACTGTGTGTTTCCAGCACATGCGTTTTTGTTTCAGATTTCCAGTTTCTTCACTTTTTATTTCAATGTTCACACAGTCATTGCACTGCTTAATTTAAGAACTTCACAATTTTTAATTATTATTTCAGTGGTTTTTTTTAATAAAAAGTACCTTTTCAGGTGCATTTACACGATCAGTATTGGTGCAAAGTGGTTCTAGCCTTGCATCGGTGCCAAACAGTGTAAGCGTAAATCAGCTGTTAAGGCCTGAATGGAGTTTGCAGCAAAGCAGAGACTCTTTCCACCAACTTTTGTTCTGGTATCAGGGCTCCAAGGGTTAGATTATGAGGAGAGATTACATAAACTAGGCTTGCATTCCCTGCAATATAGAAGTTTTTAAGGATTTTGAAAGGAATTGATAGGGTAGATAAACTTTTTCTGCTGGTGGCGGAGACTAGGGAAAGGGGACATAACCTTAAAAGCAGAACCAGGCCATTGACGCAAAAGGGTGGCAGAAGTGTGGAACTCTCTCCCACAGAAAGCAGTAGATGCTAGCTCAATTAATATTTTTAAATCGGAGATTGATAGATTTTTTTCCTAGCCAAGGGTATTAAGGGATATGGAGCCTAGGCAGATAAATGGAGTTAGGATACAGATCAGTCATGATCTCACTGAATGGCGGAACAGGCTCGAGGGGCTGAATGGCCTACTCCTGTTCCTATGTTCCCAACAGGTCAGTCCCCAATTCTGGATTCAGACTGTATTTAAAACTATGAATGCAGCATTGCAGCAATCTTTTCTGTTGCAGTGTAAATGCACCCTTCATTAACTGAGAATGAGTGCAGCGTTGATGCAGTTTTTACTAAAGTTATTCTTTTTCCAATACAGAGCTCACATTTCGCTCCAGCACTCCGTTAACATCAGGGCTTGTTGTCCGTTAATAGTAGAAGTAATGTGCAACTGGAATTTAACATGATTCTCCCGATGGCTCCTGCAGTAATTTATTGCTCAACTTCCTGCCTCTTCTGGATGTCCTTCTCCATTCTTCGATACCAGGGCTTGATCTTGGTATTTACCATCATGTCATCGAATGCCTCCAGACCTTCCATTACCCGGAGTACCCCATAGACTGCCTGTGAAGAGAGGCGGGGGGGGGAGGGGGGAAGAGAAGAGGGGGAGTTACAAGAGACAATCTTACACACATGTAGTACCTTTAACGTAGCAAAGTGCCCAAAACGTTTTGAAAAGAAACGGTGAAAAATTGGGACACCGAGCAGGAATTGGGAGACGAGGCGAGTGAAGGCGAGGTCAGAAAGGTGGGGTCTGAGGAGGCTTTTAAATGTTTAAGGAAGAATTCCAGAGCGCAGGGATATAGAGCTCGGGTGAAGCAAGGCCTCAGAGGGATTTGTAAACAAGAACGAGGATTCCGAAATCAATCCACAGAGGGGTGGTGGGGAGCCAGTGGAGGTTGGTGAGGGCAGGGGTGATAGGTCACCAAGATGTTCTATGGGTTAAGATGCAGGCAGCAGAGTTCTAGGTGGATTGGGTTTTTTGGTAGGGTGGAGCTGGAGAGGCCATGAAGGGGGGCTTTGAGAAATCGCACCTGAAGGTGACAAAGTTTTTCACTGGTAGTGGGCGTGAGGCAAGAAAGAAGGTGGCGGGTGGGGCAATATTATGAAGCTGGAAATAGGTGGTCTCGGTGAAGGACCAGTTGCAATATTTGAAGTCAAGCTCAGGATTGAACAGGACACCGAGGCAGCACACTGTTGGATTTAGCCTAAGCAAACAGCCGGGAGAAAGGATTGAATTGAGGGCTGGTGTGCGAGAACAGAACGAGATGGCTTCAGTCTCACCGGTGTTTTACATACAATTAACAGCACAGAAACCGGCCAGTCGGCCCAACTGGTCTATGCCAGTGTTTATGCTCCACACGAGCCTCCTCCCACTTTACTCTATCACCCTATCCTTCTATTCCTTTCTCCCTCGTGTGTTTATCCAGCTTCCCCTTAAATGTATCTATGCTATTTGCCTCAACTACTCCTTGTGGTACCGAGTTCCATATTCTCCTGGGTAAAGAAGTTTCTCCTGAATTCCTTATTGGATTTATTAGTGACTATTTTATATTTACGGCCCCTAGTTCTGGTCTCCCCCACAAGTGGAAACATCTCCACGTCTGCCCTATCAAACCCTTTCGTGATCTTAAAGACCTCTATCAGGTCACCCCTCAGCCTTCTCTTTTCGAGAGAAAAGAGCCCCAGCCTGTTCAAGCTTTCCCGATAGGTATAACCTCCCAGTTCTGGTGTCATGGTACCCCAATGAGAACCCAAATTGATTGACATCTCTTACCAGGTCAGCGAGGTTGGGCGAGTTTCCGCCCATGAACGGCCTGTGCTCGCCCACAGCAGCCAACCACTGATCGATCGCTTTGTACAGGTCCTGCCTGACATCATCATGAAGGTTATGCCTGAAAACCAGCAAGGACAAAGATTCAACAAGTTCTCGTAAGACAAAGTGCAGGAGGTCCAAAGAGGGGATGGGGCTTCACTCCAGAGAACCAGCACGCGGCAATGACTTCTTCAAGCGGAGAGAAGGGCGATAGAAGGGAAAGACATTGTGCGTGCAGCGTTTTTCCGTGTTGCTCGCAGCGCTTTTCCTTGTGGGGCCTGCAGTAGCACCCGTCAATGTTAAATTGGCAGTCGGGTCCGGGTGACGTCACTGGGAGCTGATCTGCAGATTTATATACTGGGCAGGTGTCCTTGGCGCCTACAATTTAAAACTGCAGTCGGAGGCATTGGGGCGAAAGGTCAGAGGGTAAGCCCACTCCATTTTAACTTCCCTGCCCAGTCAGGCAGTTAAGAGTTAAAATTCCCCCACCCCCCCAAAAGACTTTAGAACCATCAGGATGGCACACCCCATTCGTAAATTAATCTCTGTCCTTTTCTGATCATTTACAAACCCTTGGGACAATTCACCAACTGAGAGAATGGACCCACTTCAAAGTCTCAGCCAGCACACCCCCCCACACCCCCAATCAATAGTTCAGAGGTGCTTAAATGGGCTAGCGGAGTCCTGTGCTAATTTTGCTTCCATCTCCGGTGGGCACCCACCTCCCCTCCCTTCACCTCCCCTCCCCTCCCCTCCAGGGAGCCTGGACTTACTCGCGAACCGTAAAGGATTAAAGGCACGCACCTCGACTTCAGTCTCTTGCTCACAAAGAACATGGCAACCGCTCCAAAATATTTAGCGAAAAATCCTTCAAACGTCCCAAATTTTCCCTCCTGCACGATGTAGTGGAAAGACTCCAGGGCCTCTCTGGGAGTGCGGTAGACGTTGGGTGAAATGAGATGAACCAGCCAGTCATCCACCCACTTGCGCCATTTCATTTCCTCCCTGGGGAGAAAAAAAAAACACAACACAAGTTACACGGCAAAGAGCATCTAACGCCAGAGGACAGCTGACCAACCTCTTCCTGGGCCACCACCTAGGAAAGAGATGTGTGGGAGGGGGGCCCCCGACTGATAATAAATTGAAGCCATCGCAACAATGCTTGGCCGCAGCGAGTAAAGCAAATCAGGATGTATTAAAAAGGTCAATATTAAGGTAATCCTGCCACTTTATAAATCATTGGTGTGACCGCACTCGGAATACTGTGTACAGTTCTGGCCGCCACAGTACAAAAAGGATATTGCAGCTATTGAAAAGATACAGAAGCGAACAACTAGAATGTTTGAGGAAATGGAGGGATTGGATTATGAGCAGCGATTATGTCAATTGGGCATGTTCTCACTGGAAAAAAAAAGAGCTGAAAGGTGATCTGATTGCTGTTTTTAGGATTCTAACGGGACCAGATAATGTAAGACCCTGACAAGCTATTTCACCGTTTCCAGAACATAGAAGTAAAAGACATGGCCTGCGTCTGAAGGAGGGTAAATTCAAAACTAATCTGCGGAAACAATATTTCAGTGAGCGAGTGGTCAATCTATGGAACAGGCTCCCGAGGGAGATGGTGGAAGCAGTTAGTATTGATTCATTTAAATCCAAATTAGATAGATTTCTTTCAGAAAGTTACATTTTGGGATACAGTATGCGAGTAATTTGAGACATGTGGCAAGTGCAAGATGCTCGGGAGGAACAGGTGACTTTGGACCGATGGTGCCCGAATCTCTCCACCACTGGGTGTTTTCCTCGCTCACGTCTGGGTCCGTTGTAGACTAATTGATTGAGATTGTTCACTATGATTAGTCAACAACTCCATTATCGATGTATCATGCGACTACCAGGATGGTAGAAGTCAAACTAAATGGACCTTAGTCTTGGAGGTGGGAGGGGGGAGGAAATCAGTAAAGAAAGATGTCTGCTCAGTCAGCGTTGTATCGTGCATCAGAAACATCCCAAAGCGCTTCGCATACAACGAGTCACTGATCATCATTATGTAGGAAAACGCGGCAGCCATTTTGTGCGCAGCAAGATCCCGCAAACAACAATGACATTCATGATCAAGATTTGGTGATGTCGGTTGGAGGGCAGCGAGCGAACTCCCTGTGCCCTTCTTGAAATGCAGCGTTGGCATCATTAACATGGACCAGAACAGGGAGACGGGGGACACGCTCTGAAGGACAGTAGTCCGATTAGAGAAGGTGATTACAAACACAGACAGGACTGGACAGGAGGAAACACACTGGATGTTATTGAAATCTGGCCCAGTTAGAACGGGCTGCTTTTCTGATGATATTTGTAAAAATGCGACTGATTGTAAGCATGCTCCAGGTTTACATACTTCCTGGCCTCCTTGGTGGGGTAGTATCGCTTTTCATCCTGGTCCTCCAGCATCACCCAGTACTTGTTGTTGTATTCAGCCACTTCCTTTCCCTGCTCATCTTTTGATTTCATCTCTGGGTAGTATGATACCACCTGCGTTAGGTTTTTGTGCCTGAAATGTTTGAGAAACAGCGAGTGAACAGTACGGAAAGACAAACCATACATCCCACATACATGTCAACAGTTCTAGTAATTACAACCAACACTTCCAAAAAACGATGCCAGCGCTTTCACAGCGCACGTTCACGCCAGCGCTTTCACAGCGCACGTTCACGCCAGCGCTTTCACAGCGCACGTTCACGCCAGCGCTTTCACAGCGCACGTTCACGCCAGCGACTGCCTGTACACCCAGTTCATGATCCATGTGGTGCCACGGGAGGGGAGGGGGTGCAGAGAAGACATCAATCGGAGGGCCAGCCTCTCCCAGAGAGGTGCGGAAACAACCCAAGAGGGAAAGTCACCCCAGGGCACTCTTGCCTGTCTCCTAGCAGTGGGCTCAGGTACTGATGCTGGCGGAGAGGACCAGGACCGACCTCTCGGGGCAAGAGGAAGAACTTGCATTCCAACCAGACGTGCGGGTTTGTGTCCACAATCATATTGAACTGCGAACCTCAATCGTATCACCAGGAGGAGCCCGGCAATCGGTCACTTCCCCAAATGGGGGAAGGTGAGGAGGGAGAAAAATCAGGCTGGTCTCATGCAATTCCCAAGGGACATTACACGGTGGTACCGGCAGAGGCCAGGGACAATGTTACCCGCCTCCCAATGGATGGACGCTGCGTGGTTCAGGAAGCAAATATACTTCAAGAGCAGAGCTCTGCTTTTTCCGCTTTTATTCTTGAAAGAAAAAAAAATTCCTGGGAACCTTTTGGGCTTTTCAGAAGCCGGCAGAAATTGGGACAGTCAAAACTCTGGGACAAATCAAAGAAAACTTTTACGAAACGGACAGAAGCTGTGTTTACGTCACTGAGATTGTGTGCGCACGAGTACAGGAATGAATTAGTGTAAGCGTGCAAAGGACGTGACACGTGTGTGTGTGTGTGTACATGTACGTGTGTGAGTGCGAAAGTGTGCGAGTGTACATGTGTGTAAGTGAAAGTTGTACGTGGGAGTGTTTGTGTAAAAGGTATGAGTTTGCCACAAGTACCTTTAACAACCAGAACGCAGAGGAAAAGAGAAAGTTCAGATTTCTTCGAAATCAACAGCGATTTTTGGAGTTCAAATCCAGGGGGAAATAAATGACCAAAAAAAAAAATCAGGTTTATAACTGGAGGATCAGGAGGTCTCAAACAACAAGGTGAAAAATCAGAAAATAAAATTAATAGCCAGAAGGGGGAAAAAAGTGAGAATTCTTAAGGGGAGAAACTGAAAGCTCAAAGCCGTGTTTAATAACAAGACTCAACTTCAAAAAGCAAAAAAGTTTGGAAATAAAATATCAAAATAATCGTCAATAGCCACTTCAGATTTACCTAGACACTAAATACGACTTTACAGCACTGATGATAACTGAGGAATCGTTGATTTGCTGAAAAAAAGAAATGAGAATCAGTTAAAAGCTGCTCATCCGACATGAAATTTACAACCACACAACTCGACACTGACAAAAATACACTCATTTCATTCACTTGTCAGATTTCAGGTTAAAATCTGAAATTTATACTATGCATGGCACAGATTTAGCGGTGGGGAGGCTGGGTGAAGAGAAAGGGGAGGATGGGGAAAGAGACACGGATAAGGGAAGAATTGGGAGATAAAGGGAGACAGAAGGAGAGGAGGGAGAGGGAGGGGAGGGAGATAGAAAGAAGGTGGAGAGACACACTTGGATAACACTATCACATCTCTCAAATGTCCCAATGTGCTTCATATGCAATGAATTACTTTGAGATATAATGAAAGTTATGTAGGCAAATTCATTGCACATAGAATTTACAGCACAGAAACAGGTCATTCGGTTCAACTGGTCTGTGCCAGAGTTTATGCTCCACACGAGCCTCCTCCCACCCTACTTCATCTCACCCCATCAGCCTTTGTGTGCACAGCAAGATCCCACAAAGCGCAATGAGCTGAATGACCAGAGAGTTTGGTCTTTTTTTGGGGTGCTGTTGATTGAAAGGGGAACGTTGGCCAGGACTCGGGGATATCGCCTTGCTCTGCTACGAACAATGTCGCGGGGCTTTAAACCTCCACGTGAACCAGAGGAGCAGCAGCTGGTTTAACGTTACACCGGGAAGACGGCACCTCGTGCAATGCAGCACTCTCCCGCCACTGCACTCAAGTGTTTAGCCTAAGCCATGCGCTCAGGTCACCATTCAGAAAGAGTCACAACACATTTCCACATTCTGAAGCCTCCGTCTAAACTTTGAAAACACTTTACTTCCTAGGCTACATGTGGAAATACAACAATAAATTCTACATTTATTTTATTTATTTACTGGCAAAAAATCCAGGGTGGTGGGGGGGGGGGGGGGAGATGAGGAGAATTATTTTCTTTTTATAAACGCAGCGAGTTGTTACGATCTGGAATGCGCTGCCTGAAAGGGCGGTGGAAGCAGATTCAATAGTAACTTTCAAAAGGGAACTGGATAGATACTTGATGGGGAAAATTTGCAGGATTATGGGGAAAGAGTGGGGGGTGGGGGGGAATAGTTCTTTCAAAAGAGCCGACACCGGCACAGTGGGCCGAATGGCCTCCTTCTGTGCAGTATGATTCTATGACTTAAAGCTCATTTGAACTGTTGTACACGCATCCTGTTAACGCCTCACTGTTACGAGGCACGGTGGTGTAACGGGTACATTATCAGGCAAGCAACCTAGAAGCAGTGAGTTCAAATATCACTCTGGCAAGTTTTCAAATTGATTTTTTTTTATTCGTTCATGGGATGAGGGCGTCGCTGGCGAGGCCGGCATTTATTGCCCATCCCTAATTGCCCTTGAGAAGGGCTGTTAGGAAGGGAGTTCCAGGATTTTGACCCAGCGACGATGAAGGAACGGCGATATATTTCCAAGTCGGGATGGTGTGTGACTTGGAGGGGAACGTGCAGGTGGTGTTGTTCCCATGTGCCTGCTGCCCTTGTCCTTCTAGGTGGTAGAGGTCGCGGGTTTGGGAGGTGCTGTCGAAGAAGCCTTGGCGAGTTGCTGCAGTGCATCCTGTGGATGGTACACACTGCAGCCACGGTGCACCGGTGATGAAGGGAGTGAATGTTAAGGGTGGTGGATGGGGTGCCAATCAAGTGGGCTGCTTTGTCCTGGATGGTGTCGAGCTTCTTGAGTGTTGTTGGAGCTGCACTCATCCAGGCAAGTGGAGAGTATTCCATCACACTCCTGACTTGTGCCTTGTAGATGGTGGAAAGGCTTTGGGGAGTCAGTCTGTCACCAAACAAAAAAGACCATAAAAGCTGCCAGACTGTTGTAAAAACACACCCGTTTACCTGCCATCCCTACCCAGTCTGGCCTACATGTGACTCCAGTCCCCACACTAAATGGTTGACTATTAATGGCCTCTGAAAAAGGCCCATGGCCCACCTCCCGAGGACAGAATCACTCACACCCCACCCTCCCCCCGGGAACGAAACAAAAAATTCCTGTCGGATAATATTACCTGCTCAATAATTAGAATTTGTGCCCATTTTGACGCAGCTTTGCGCAAACTCACCACTTTCTCGTCATCCTCGCCGATCAGAATTGGAACCTTCCGGTAGCCGGAAAACTTGATCTCCTTCCGCAAGACGGGGTTGACCTCCACGATCTCGTAGGGCAGCGAGTGGAAATCGAGGAATGCGCGGACCTTGCTGCAGAACGGGCAGGTCTTGTACTGGTACAGAGTGAGCGACAGGCGGGCACAGGAACTCTGCAGCAAAACAAACACACAGAAGAAGGTTTGAACCACACTTGGGAGAGGTGAACTAACTCCCCCTCCCACAACCAACATCAACATTAAAAAAAAATCTGGTCATTTATCACGTTGCTGTTTGTGGGATCTTGCTGTGCGCAAATTTACTGCCGCGTTTCCTACATTACAACAGTGACTACACTTCAAAAGAGTACTTAATTGGTTGTAAAGCGCTTTGGGACATCCTGAAAGGCGCTATATAATTGCAAGTCTTTCTTTTATAACTCCAGTTCAGTGGACCCTCTTGCTCGCACTTTCTCGACATTCAGAACTGGTCCAAGCAGTGGGGTATATTTGTCCAAGTGCATGCGTGTGTCTGACCAGAGTCCACTGAACAGGAGTTATAAAAGATAGGAAGAAAGACTTGCATTTCTATAGCGCCTTTCATGGTCTCAGGACGTCCCCATAGCTGGGTATTCTGCGACGAGTGACTCACCTCCTGACTCCCCAAAGCCTTTCCACCATCTACAAGGCACAAGTCAGGAGTGTGATGGAATATTCTCCACTTTCCTGGATGAGTGCAACTCCAACAACACTCAAGAAGCTCGACACCATCCAGGACAAAGCGGCCTGCTTGATTGGCACCCCATCCACCACCCTAAACATTCACTCCCTTCACCACCGGCGCACAGTGGCTGCAGTGTGTACCATCCACAGGATGCACTGCAGCAACTCGCCAAGGCTTCTTCGACAGCACCTCCCAAACCCGCGACCTCTACCACCTAGAAGGACAAGGGCAGCAGGCACGTGGGAACACCACCACCTGCACGTTCCCCTCCAAGTCACACACCATCCCCACTTGGAAATATATCGCCGTTCCTTCATCGTTGCTGGGTCAAATCCTGGAACTCCCTTCCTAACAGCACTGTGGGAGAACCTTCACCACACGGACTGCAGCGGTTCAAGAAGGCAGCTCACCACCACCTTCTCAAGGGCAATTAGGGATGGGCAATAAATGCTGGCCCTGCCATCCCATGAACGAATAAAAGGAAAAACACAGCAGCCAATTTGCGCACAGCAAGGTCCCGCAATCAGCAATGTGATAAATGACCAAATAATCAATTTCAGTGATGTTGGTTGAGGGATAAATATTGGCTAGGACACTGGGGAGAACACCCCTGCTTTTCTTCAAAATAGTATCATAGTATGGTACAGCACAAGAGGAGGCTATTTGGCCCATCGTGCCTGTGCCAGCTCTTTGAAAGAGCTTTCCAATTAGTCCCAATCCCCTGCTTTTTCCCCAGAACCCTGCAAATTTTTTTCTCATCAAGTATTTATCCAATTCCTTTTTGAAAGTTACTATTGAATCTGCTTCCACCGCCCTTTCAGGAGCGCATTCCAGAACACAACAACTTGCTGCATAAAAAAAGTTTCCTTATGTCGCCCATGGTTCTTTTGCCCATCACCTTAAATCTGTGTCCTCTGGTTACTGACCCTCCTGCCAGTGGAAACAATTTCTCCTTATTCACTCTATCAAAACCATTCACGATTTTGAACAACTTGATCAAATCTTCTCTTAACCGAAGGGGAGCGCCGTGGAATCTTTTATGTCCACCTGAGGGCAGGCGGAGTCTCAGTTTAACGTCTCATCCGAAAGACGGCACCTCCGACAATGCAGCACGCCCTCTGAATGACACTGGAGTGTCAGCCTATATTTTGTGCTGTAGTCTCTGGAGTGGGACTTTCTCTGAGGCAGAAGGTTTGAGTGCTGCCCACTGAGCCACGGCTGACACCTACCGATAGTTATACCAACGGTACTGACCGCCTCTTGGAGGGGGCTTTCACACCATTTGGCTTCAGCGTGCTCGAGAATCAGATTAGGCCCGACTCTCAAGTTACTCTTGGTCACTTTTATGTTGACGTGCTCCCAAAGCCACTTTACACTGACGAGGCAGCATAAGTGCATCAGTGATGCTGTCATGGAATCATAGCTTGCTACAGCCAGTTACGTCTGTGTCAGTGTTGTTTTCCACAGCCCGTCGAGTTTCTGATCCCAACCTCCTGCTCACTCCCAACACCCTTTTAACATTCCTCATTTTCAAGCTAACCATCTAATTCCCTTTTAGTTTGAAGACTGGAGAGGAGGATCACCTTTCTTACAGACAGTGAACACCAGCAAAAAAAAATACAAAGGTAGGCAGAGAAGATCGAAGAGACATAGATCTGCAGGATGATACCAGGGCTAAAAGGGTTAAATTATGAGGACAAGTTGCATTGACTAAGCTTGTACTCCCTTGAGTTTAGGAGATCAAGCGATGATCTAATTAAGGTGTTTAAGGTGATTAAAGGATTTGATGGGGTAAATAGAGAGAAACTATTTCCTCTGGTGGGGAATTCCAGAACAAGGGAGCATAATTAAAATTAGAGCTCGGCCTTTCAGGGGCGATGTCAGGAAGCACTTCTTCGCACAAAGGGGAGCGGAAATCTGGAACTCTCTCCCCAAAAAGGTGTTGAGGCTGGGGGTCAATTGAAAATTTCAAAACTGAGATTGAGAGCGGTTTGTTAGGCAAGGGTATTAAGGGACAGGGAACCAAGGCAGGTAAAATGGAGTTAAGATACAGGTCAGCTATGATATAATTGAATGGCAGATCAGGCTCAGGGGCTGAATGCCCTACTCCTGTTCCGAACATGTTACACAACTTGGGGATGATGAAATTCACACAATATAAAAAGACCTGCATTTATAAAGCACTTTATCACATCTCAGAAACCTCTCAAGTCACTTCACATACAATGAATTTGCAATCCAAGGACTGTAATGCAGGCAAACATAATGTATTGTTCACACATTACTTCCGTTGCTTAATAATAAATAATAATAAACATTTTCTACAGTGATAGCCTTGTTTTAGTTTGGCTCACTATCACTGTCTTTGGAAACATAGAACAAGGGACCGAAGTATTTTAAAATTTTCAAGGGGTTCCCACACAGTAAAGTTTGAAATCCATCAGTTTTTAAAAAAAATTCGTTCATGGGATGTGGGCGTCGCTGGCGAGGCCAGCATTTATTGCCCATCCCTAATTGCCCTTGAGAAGGTGGTGGTGAGCCGCCTTCTTGAACCGCTGCAGTCCGTGTGGTGAAGGTTCTCCCACAGTGCTGTTAGGAAGGGAGTTCCAGGATTTTGACCCAGCGACGATGAAGGAACGGCGATATATTTCCAAGTCGGGATGGTGTGTGACGACATGAAATCGAAAATAATATCTTATAGCACCGATAATCGTATTTATAAGCTAAAAATTTTGAATTTTCTTTCAGCTGCATCAGTCTTAATAAAATACATCAAATTCTAGCCAGGTAGCCTTCGACACGTCTGATGCAGCCTTGTGCAAATTCAAGGAGTCGTACAACACCAGATTATAGCTGTTGGACTATAACCTGGTGTTGTACGACTCCTTACATTTGTCCACCCCAGTCCATCACCGGCACCTCCACATCTTTTGCAAATTCGAACGCAAACCAATGCAAAGTGAAGAAAACCCGTGGGTTGCAAAACATGTTGTACGTTGCATTAAATGCCAAGCAACGAATCCAGTGCTGATCCCGATTACAAATTAATCCCTTTCCAAAACACAAGGAATAAGAAGCGGACAACCAATGCAAACCTTGCAGTCAAGCTGCAAATAAATTACTGCCACTGCATTTGGCGGTTTACCTTGGGGCACTGCTGCTCAGCCTGGTGGTGCTGCTGCTGCAGGTAGTGTCGGAGAGTGTGGTACAGTCCCAGGGTCCCTCCCAGGACAAATGCAAAGTTCAGGGCGGTGCTGCCAACTTTCAACCCTCCTGCCAACTTCTCCGGCAAACCCCTGCCGTGACCGTAGAACCTGCTGCCGGGCTGCGGTGCCAGGACTTGCCATCTGCAAACCCTACTGCAAATCACGAACCTCCCTGCTCTCACACAGGAAGCTGCCATCTTTACCTTAACACAAGGAGATCCTTCAGCATCTGGGCTTCTTAAAGGCGTAACTCACTGACCTGCTGCGGGCATTTTTTTTTTCTCTTCCCAAATACAGTTTTGCGATTTCAAGACTGCATTTTATTTTCTGGTCATCTAGCCAACCAAAAAAAAAAAAAAATGATTTAGCAATAAAATTGATGGTGAATTTAATTTTGGTTGTGCAACATAAATTATTGGCTCACTCAAAAGCGCTGTTCAAATCAAAACATTCTTTCCCAATCAAGAGCAACATTTGCTATCTCTCAATAAACACGGCACACCCCAATGGCTTAGTGGGTTAACGCACCAGCTGGTCTAACGCTGAGCCATACAGACTAGGAAGGCTCCAGGATCAAGGCGAGTTGGCTGATCTCAGCCAGGATGGCATTGGGGTGTTAAAATTGGCCGTGTCCCTGGGCTAGGGAGGGGAATAAAGCAGGCAGGGTTTCAGGTACCAACCACGACGCAGTGATTCCTGCTGGGAAATGGGTGTCTATGGGAGATTGTGAATCCCCTAGTTTCTGTAGTTTTTAAAGGGGACCAATAAAAGGTAAAAGGAAGAGAGGGCGGACTTGCATTTATATAGCGCTTTTCATGGTCCCAGGACGTCCCAAAGCACTTCACAGCCAATGAGGTACTTCTGAAGTGAGGCAACACGGCAGCCAATTTGCACACAGCAAGATCCCACAGACAGCAATGACCAGATCATCTGAAGAGATTCCTGTACTTTTTGGAGAGGAGAGGTAGAAAGTTATGTGATACAGCTCTGATCATGAATGGGTCAGTCTTCAACCCCCCCTGCCCTTCCTCACCCAAACTAGAGATACAGTTACTCCTCCTTGTCTAAATGATCTTCTTTGATGGCAATGAGTCAAACATGGGGGTATCAAACATGCTCCTATTCCCACGTAGGGCAATTACCTTCTGGGCAGGATTTCAGAACTCTTGCCAGTGGGAAATGCTGTGAACCTGTTGGAGAGTTCTGGATCCTGATAACTGACTTTGATATTTACACCTTGGTGTAGGCAGTGGAGTTGGACAGTGTCAGCAACTTTAAGAGGCAGTTGGCCAGTATTTTTTTTTGGCAAAAGAAGCAATTGAGGGGTATATGAGATAGAGCATGAATTTAGGTCGGTCCAGATGGACCACATATGTCAGAAGGGTTTTGGGTTCAAGTCCCACTCCAGGGACTTGAACTCAAAATCTAAGCTGCCACACCAACGCAGTACTGAGGGAATGCTGCACTGTCGGAGGTGCCGTCTTTTGGATGAGACGTTAAACCGAGGCCCCGTCTGCCCTCTCAGGTGGACGTAAAAGATCCCGCTGCACTATTCGAGGAAGAGCAGGGGAGGTCACCCGGGGACCTGGCCAACATTTATCCTTCAACCAATATCACTAAAAAAGATGATCTGGTCATTTGTGGCATTGGTTTTGTGGGATCTTGCTGTGTACAAGGTGGCTGCTGCGTTACCAGCAGTGACTGCAGTTCAAAAAATATATACTTCATTGGCTGTAAAGCGCTTTGGGACGTCTTGAGGTTGTGAATGAAGTTATAGAAATGCAAATCCTTTCCTATTCTGGTTTATTTATTACAAATGATGTAGCAATCCCAGTAACTGTGCCTTTTATTTGCTTCCAGTTCATTCCAGTGACCATTTTTGTGTTGGTCAAAAAAACCAGGCATGATCCCTTTAAACAGGGGCCTCATTGCGAGCTGTCTTCCCTTGTGCCTGTTTTTTAAAAAAATAGGAAAACGAAAGATTTAAATTATATTTTAAATTGAAATGCTCTTTGGAAAAAAATGGTGGTGATTTTTAAGGGAATTCTCACCGATAATTGGGGAGGGGGAGGTTGCGCATCATTCTCAGGCGGTTCCCAGGCACATGGGATTAGGTCCCCGAACAGCTGAGTTTGTTACATTTTAAGGTCAGGGGTCAGGAGCGAAAGGTCAGGGTGGGGGGAGAGGCCGGAGAGGGGCCCCGGGGAGAGGCACCGACCCCCGAGGCGAGGCGAGGCACCGGCACCGGCGGCGCCTGTTGATCCGGATCTCAGTTTTGCTGCAATGTCGGGACCGAACGGGGAACCGAGTGTTAATGTGGAGCGAGAGGAGGAGGAGGAGGATGTGCCCGAGGAAGGTAAAACCCTGGGGAGGGGGTCGCTCAATGGGCGGGGTCCCCCCGATCCGACCCCCCCCCCGGATCGGACCACTTCCCCCCCCCCCAATCCCTCGATCGGACCCCTCCCCCCCCCACCCCCAATCGGACCCCTCTTCCTCCCCCCCAATCCCTCGATCGGACCCCTCTTCCTCCCCCCCAAATCCCTCGATCGGACCCCTCTTCCTCCCCCCCAAATCCCTCGATCGGACCCCTCTTCCTCCCCCCCAAATCCCTCGATCGGACCCCTCTTCCTCCCCCCCAATCCCTCGATCGGACCCCTCTTCCCCCCCCCCAATCCCTCGATCGGACCCCTCTCCCCCCCCCCCCCCCCCCAATCGGACCCCTCTTCCCCCCCCCAATCCCTCGATCGGACCCCTCTTCCCCCCCCAATCCCTTGATCGGACCCCTCTTCCCCCCCCACCCCCAATCGGACCCCTCTTCCCCCCCCAATCGGACCCCTCTTCCCCCCCACCCCCAAAACACTCGATCGGACCCCCCTAAACCCGGAGATGGCAAGCTGCAGAATTAAATTTTCACTCTACTTGAGTACTGAGGGAGTGCAGCACTGTCGGAGGTGCCGTCTTTCGGATGAGACCGAGGCGCAGTCTACCCTCTCAGGTGGATGTAAAAGATCCCATGGCATTATTTGAAGGAGAGCAGGGGAGTTCTCCTCGGTGTCCTGGACAATATTTAGCCGACATCACTAACAGAGATTATCTGGTCATTACCTCGTTACTGTCTGTGGGACCTTGTAAAATCGGCTGCTGCATTTTCCTACATTACAACAGTGACTACGCTTTTTTTAAAAAAAGTACTTCATTGGATGTAAAGCGCTTTGGGACGGCCGGGGGTCGTGAAAGGTGCTATATAAATGCAAGTTCTTTCAATCTTTTTGTACTCATTCGGCTAATAGTTAAATATTGTACTCTTCCCATTCCCTCCCCTTTCTTGGCAGAATATGCTGCACTCAACTTGATGCTCGACCAGATCAACTCTTGCCTGGATAACCTTGAGGAGAAGAACGACGTTCTAAATACGAAACTTAGAGAACTGCTGGAGTCGAATCGCCAGGCGAGGATGGAGTTCAGGCAGCAACATGTGGACGCAACTGCCCCGCCAACAGATTCCAAGGACCACAATGCTTGACTGTGATAACTGTTTCTCCCATCAAGCACTAATAGCACATGTCCTGCTTAAGAATAAAAAAAAACCCTGTTTGTTGGCTGTAACCATTGCTAGCAAATTTCCTTTCCTATGTCAAAAAACGCTGGCTGGTTTTCATCGGTGTATTGAGCTGCAGTATTGCCTGCGGTGACATTTTTTGCCTCTATATAGGTAACATCTTTATGTTGGTTTCAGCTTTGGATTTCCCGTTTCTTCCTTTTGAGATTCACTTGTAACAGGTGCTAGCTAGGCTGTGTGTTTCCCAATTGTGAGTTGCTTTTCCAGGATATTTTGGCTGGATTTAATTTTTAAAAAAAAACAGTTGTGTATGATCTTCAGGACGTGGAGCTGTACTGGCCTCAAGGACCACTGCAGTTTATCTGGCTGGTCCTAGTGTCCAGGAAATATGCCCCACGATCTTTCTCGTACCTCTTTATCAAGGTTTTTCCAGATACTATCGAACTTTCTCTTGAATTTGCTGATACAATCAGTCCCTCGGCCATCCATTCACCTTCTTCCGTGTAAAATAATTAAATCGAAACCATCTTTTCACCCTCCCTCTTGAGTTTATGCCGTCTTATAAAATTTGTGCATGGTCAAATTTATTAATGTTTACTCTTGTATACCCTTTAGGATCTTGACTACTTCTATAAGATTACCTCTGATCCTTCTGTTTAAACATTCCCAGCTTCTGTAGCCTCTCATCATTCAGGTGCCCAACGGCAGGGAGGAATTTAGTTGCCGTTTACTGTACCCTGTCCAATGCCTGAATGTCTTTCTCATAACGTGACCAGAACTGTACCCAGTACTTCAGGTGGGGCCAGACTAGGGCTCAGTTCTTGAGATCTGCGCTCTCGTCCTCTGTTAATAGTTTGCTCTTTACTGAATGTTCCTGTAATCTATAGTTAACGCTATGTTATTCCATGGGTCTGTTGTGTGACACAATGTAATTTCTGTATTGTAAATCCATCAAGTCCTGGGTGATGTAGCAATGAGAAAATGGTTTGAAAAACCATTAATCGATAACACCAAGTCTCTCTGAATTGAAGGTGTACATTTTGGGACAAGCTTCCACCGTTTTACTTGAATGAAAGCTTGCTCCGAATGTAAAATTTCTCAAAGGTTTTACACTGGTTCTAAAATTGGTTAAGTGGAGAGGGGAATAAAAGCCACAACTACTAAACAAGTTTATAATTTAGAGACAACCCCTCTCCCCAACGTACTTAAAGATAATCGATTCATGCATTCTACTCTAGGCAGTGGTGTAATGCCCACAGAATTGTGCAATAATGTACCATTGCCTGTAACTGGGATATTGAAGGTGAGTGACAGGCTTGCTGCTACAGTACACACATTGTTACTGTTCAGTTGTTTCCTTGAAGTAAATAAAGCACATAAAAGATTTTTAAAAAAATGATAACGTTTGCTTCAGGTAGGGTTAGTGGGTGTAGTTATTCTGCAACAGAACAGTGCAAAAGGATCAGGAGCCAGCCTGACTGAGACTGTCTATATGCACAATTTGAATAAATGATAGTGGATAGTGTACTTTACACTAACCTAGAAATCCAGGTGTTAGAAATCTAATGTGCGGAGGACGTCTGATTATTCCCTCCGTTGTGTACACGTGTTTCTCAGCTTACACAGTTATGTAAATATATTCACTTGATTCCATTCCTGTTTTGTGATACATCTGGATTTAATATTATGCTTTCTACAAAATTCTCCTATTAAACCGACCGATGGTTAAGGCTGCAGTTTTATTGAACGTTGAGCTGATGGAGGGGGGAGAATCGAGCTGGCTGAATGGCAATGGGAATATTTGGGTGATAGTTATGGAGCCGAGACACTTTCAGGCACCTGATTTTAACGACTGTAACCTCTTTATATATTGTTTCTAACTTATGGAAGAGAAACTGAGCACCAGTGTCAATGGCAGAGGTACTGAAAACAACGTGCCTTCCCATTAAGGCAGAGTCGAATAGAGGCCACAATGGGTTGATGGGGCATAGCTTTCTTTCCTCACTGTAATCTACCAGCAGCTGTTGCACTGTCAGCGGAGATACCACAGAGGACGAAGGTCTAACATCGTCTTCAGCCTAAGATATTTTCAAAAATGTGAGGTTTTGAGACAGTAAATAGTTAAAAGACCATTTCCACCAGTTACAGTTGAACAGCTAGCACTGTCAGTGGTCCAAATCATAGAATCTTACAGCACAGGTGGTGGCCAATCAGCCCATTGTGCCCGTGCTGGCTCTTTGAAAGAGCTATCCAGTTAGTCCCACTCCCTCCCCACCTTGCTCTTTCCTCATAGCCCTGCAAATTTTTTCCCTTCAAGTATTTATCCAATTCCCTTTTGAAAGTTACTATTGAACCTGCCTCTACACTGCTACCTATCCAAGCTGCCAAAGGATGATTGAGTTTGACACTTGTACACCTAGTGTCTGGCTCAGCAGTAGTAGTGGTGCGAGGTGCTGCTTCTATATTTTATAACTAATTAATATCCTACTTCAAAAATAAATCTGTCAGTGTAAATGATGGGGGCTTGTTCTGTAGAATGTAATTCTTTGGTGACTATACGTTTGTAGTCTCCTTGTCTATCCACCAGGGGTTCAGATGGACTACTCGTATCTGCTTTATACAGGAACCAATGGCTATTTTCTCCCCTGTCCCTATGGAATTGGTAACTTACTTCTGTCCAATACTGTGTCTGTTCCGTGACTGGCAGCCTTCCCTGCGTAAAAACACAAGTCCAGTCCATCAATTCCACATCGTTGTGTAATTACTCTATCATGGACACCCCCCCTCCCCTGTTAATCCCCTACTTTAAACTCCTTCCTTGAAAAAAAAATCAAAATAATATCACCATCACCAATTCCCCATCACAATCAGATAATGATCCAGCGATCTTAAAAAAGTCAGCCCCTTTCTCTGAGTGTCTGTCCCACATGTTCACTTGTCTGGTGGTTGCGGGGAACAGGACTTTTTTTTTAAAAAACACTGATCTTGTTTGAGGATTGTGAATTTTACAACTGTCCTGTAGAGCTGTGCAAGTCGTCCTTTCAAATTTCACACAAAGTGTGATCGCTGTGTGGGATGGTCTTCCTTGAAGGGTAGTGCAGGCAAAACTTTGGAACCATTCAAGAGGCAGTTAAATGCTGTGATGGGGTGGGGAAGGGAAGGGGTTAGTGTGGGTGGGTTGGATCGGAACAGGAGTAGGCCATTTAGCCCCTCGAGCCAGTTCCGCCATTCAATTAGATCATCCACCTGCCTTGGTTCCGTAACCCTTAACAAATCTATTGATCTCAAAAATAGGATAGGATACCCTAGATGGGCTGAATGACTGTACTCATCAGTACTTTGATGTTTTAATTTTTTTTTAAAAACTGGCAAGTGCTGGATC
This sequence comes from Heptranchias perlo, assembly GCF_035084215.1. NCBI lineage: Eukaryota > Metazoa > Chordata > Chondrichthyes > Hexanchiformes > Hexanchidae > Heptranchias > Heptranchias perlo. The sequence continues at coordinate 34,085,427 of NC_090355.1, read as the reverse complement.
AAGAAGTTGCTGCCCAGAAGCCTTAGAAACATCAAATGAGTTAGTGATTGAAATTCAGGGGAAGTACAAACTTGCAGGCTGAACCTCACGTTCTGGATGCAGAGGAAGAAATCTCAAATCGAGTGTGAAGAATTTCAAAAATACCGGCTGCCTTTTTAGTAAGAGACGCAACCTCACCATATATTTAAAATCATTTGAAACAGTATGTGACTGAAGCTTTATTTCCAAAACCTGTCTCCAGGCCATTCAACCACCAACTGAAAACAACAAACATGTTTTTCAAACTACACTAGAAACAGCATTTTATTTAGAGTAAGGAAAAAATGACAGTACTCACAAACAGCAACCTGAATGACTTAAAAAAAAAAAGTATTCAACATTAAAAGGACTTCCATCTCAAAAAAAGGTAGCTTTTAAATGTCCCATTACCCTAAATACACCGAACACTGTCCATTCAAAATATTCCATTGCTACAATCCAAATTTCACGTTTCTAGAGGATTTGTAAGGAATGAAGAGTTAACTGCTGACGATGAATTTATTGCGGTATTTTACAGATCAACTTAGTCAAGGATGCATATAAAAACAGGTAAAAAGGAGCATATTCACCTCACGATCTGCAGTGTTTATTCCACCCCCTCGAACAAGAGAATGAGGTGTTTGTGAAAGGGAGAAGCAACTTAACAGCGTGTCATTATGAGGTGTGCGGAGAGACTTTAGGGGAAGAAAACAAATTTCTGTTTCTGCACAACTGGCCTGTATTCCACTATCTCTCCCCTGTACTTGCTTTAGTTATATTATTACACAAGTGATCTCCACCAGCTAAGGACCTCATCTTTTTACCTTTGTTTTAATCCATCCCAGACAGATGGAATGAAGATCCGACAGGAAACTGGGTGGCACATTTGAACACTTTTCCTCCACTCGACACCTGGGTTTGAATTAAATCTGGACCATGCGGGAGGAAAACAAAACAGAAAAGACAGTTGAAAGACATTTGGTCATGCTGGATTTTGGCTCGAGCCGAGTACAAAGGAATCTGCTTTTTCTTCTAAATAGGGGCAGCCCAAATCACAGACAGAGCGAGAGCCCTGTGAGATTACGTACACTGCATCTATTCAAATGTGAGAGATTCTCGAATGACTAATACAAGGCAGTGATTTGAAAGACAAAAATAGCAGATGTTCAGACATCTATTCTGGCATCAGATACTGCTATGTGGAGGGTGCTACAGTGGACTATTTATGTGGAATGCTGGTTAGAAGCAGCACCTGTTCTAAGCCATCCCAGACAGACGGAATGAAGATCTGCTCTGTTTAATGGGGGGGGGGGGGGGGGGGGGGGAAAAGCCTCTTCCCTTTCACTTAAGCGGCCTGGGTTTGGGGATAGGGGAGCCTCGTCAAGTGTGAACAGACCCTAAACTTTGGTACTGTCAACTCTGGTTCCCAAACAATAAAACTATCCTCCATTTGGCACTACTTGTGTCAACTCATACGAATCAAACAGATTATGGGGATAGATTATCCCAAAACCATCACGCAGCTTTCGGGCTCTTCAGAAGGTGGGGGTTAAGGCAGTGTTGTACTGCACTCGGGGCTGAAGTGCCTCCATACAAACTCTGACCAGAAAGTGCCCAATGGAGTGGCTGAATCTAATGTTCCAGACTCCAGCTCTATGACCTTCTTCAACTTCCGTACAAAATGAAAACCCGTCCTTTGCTGATGTGTGATCATATATGGTGCTGTGTGGTCAGTCAGTCCAGCCCAGCCCGCCAAGTCACTGAGTGACCTTGGGGGTAGGAACGGAGAAGACACATAAATACATACCGTGGGTGTCTCCTCCTTGCTGCCCCTCCCCCATTTCATCTCATTCTTGGCGGGTTAAATCCGTCAAAGTGAAGTTTCATCACTGCTCGCAGTGGGCTTTCCTCATAAGCTGCCCTTGGTCAGGATTGTTGGCACTTCCCTGACCAAGGGCAGCTTAACCCTGGCACAGAAAGGACGCATACTTGGCAGCTCTGAAAGGAGGCTTGACATTTGAACAGCAAGGTATGTCCAATTCATCTGATTTAAAACGACGAACCTACGGTTAGCTGAAGATTGAAGAATTTTGAAACTTGTTAGTTAAATTTCATGTTGGCCAAAATGTAATTGTTGCAGAGATGTAGGCGACGCTAGGTGAGGCTGCACTTATTGTCCATCTGTACTCGCTCTGAGGTGGGCCTTCTTCCTAAGCAGACATCGACAGCTTGCCCCCTGGAGAAAGCTTGCTAGACTACTTCAGAGTCAGCTTAGGGTCTGGGTGAGTTTTAACTACTTTCATTTTTCTGGTGCACAGCCCACAAATAACCAGACTTGTTAAATTCAACTTTAAAGATTTCCATGATGGGATTGGAACCAGTGACCTCTGGGTTGCTAGTCCAGTACTATAACCAGTACACTACTATAACCCTATTTAAATAAAATTTACTGCAGTTATCTGCACTTCAGATTTTAAAACAGCAAGAAATGACTGTCATGTTTGAAAGAAACTATAGTTTTGCCAGTGGTTTGGAGTTCCAACACGCAGCACCATCAAGTAGCTACACTTGGGATAGCGCCCAAGGACTGCCAGTCTGTGAGCTGCCCTTGGTGAGAGGCACCAACCAGAGGCAAGAAGAAGGGAAAACAGTCATGAGACTTACCTAGCAAATGACTGGTAGCAGGTCAGCCACTGCTGGAGTGCGGCCGTGTGACCTCAACCAAGCCAGGAAAACAAGCTGCTCCACACTTTTGTTCTGTTATCTGAAGGGCCGCAGGCTATTTTACAGATCAGGAAATTATCCTCTGATAGCTGAATAAAGGTGGCATGGACCTAAACAGGGTTAGCAGAAACAGCTTCAAATTAAAAAAAAAACACTGCTGGCCGCACTATTTGGAAAACATGGTAGCACAATTACTGTTAGTGTTTGCATTACCACATTGGCTAACGAGCAAATGAATGGGTCCATCCTAAGCTCTGTACCCCGGGAGCACCCAGCTCTGGAAGTGGAAAGCAGATACAAGTAAAGCAGTTCCAGCCAAAGACCAGGCTGGATAATAAGGGTAACTTTCCTGGAGCTGGGCCAGCACTGTTCGATGGTGCTGTTATTTCATATTTTAATACCAGCAGTGCTGTTAGTATTACATATTATTAAAGTCAGATCGCCCAAATAAAAATTGCATTCAGGTCTTCTTGAATGTCTTCTTAGGCCAAAGAGGCTTAAATTAAAACAGCTGAAAATGCTGGAAATACAGAGTGTCTGTATGAGAAAGGGAAAGTTAACATCTCAAGTTTAGACTGTTCTGATGAAGGATCTACGCTAGAAACCATAACTTATCCTTTCTCTCTAAGTGCTGACAGGCCTGTTGTCTATTTTCGGGGGGGGGGGGGGGGGGGTGAGTTAAAATTTTACAATTACCATTATTTTATAAAACAAATTAAATAAGAGGTTTTTTTAAAAAAAAGAAACGGTCACAGAAATTGACAATTGGATCTTATTCCCCAAGAGGAAGGAATCCTTCCCTTATTCTATTGTGTATTTCTAATATTCAGCATTTCAAAAATGTCAAGGAAGCCACTTTTGAGATAGTTACGGTAGAATCCTGCGTAGAGCAGTTTGCTTGATCAGCACCCTGCCACCAAACAATATCCACCCCCTCATCGCACTGTGGCTGCAGTATGTACCATCTACACAAGGTTACCAACCCTCCAGGATTTTCCTGGAGTCTCCAGGAATTAGAGATTAATCTCCAGGACACTGCTGTGAGCAATACCCAAGGGAAAAATCATAGGAGCATTAAACAAAGTGTGTTTTTTTTTTTTAAAAAAAACTTTGAACACTTTCGCTTATTAGTTATAAAAATATTGGAGCTGGCAAAAAAAAAAGTTGTTTAACTGACAGTCAAGAATGATCCAATCAGGTAACTAAGAGTATGTTCGCTTTCCAATTGGCTGTGGGAAGGCGGTGCGTCGTGAGGATGGACATGCTGGGCGACCAATGGCGGGAGTGTGGCGGTTGGAGGTCATGTGATAACACCTCCAGGAACATGTCCAAGCAGAGTTGGGAATCCCTACATCTACGGGATGCACTGCGGCAAGTCACCAAACTTACTTCAGCAGCATCCCCCTCCCCCCCCGCGTACTCTACCACCCAGAAGGACAAGAACAGGAATTTAAGGGAACCCCATCCTGACTTGGACATACACTGCCATTCCTTCAGTCCCGGGAGCAATATGTTGGAATTCCCCTACCCAACAGTGCTGTGGGAACACATGCACAAAGACCGTAACCTGTTCAAGAAGGCAGCCCACCACCATTTTCTCAAAGTAACTAGGGACGGGCAATAAATGTGGCCTTGCTAGTGTCACCCACATCCCAAAGCTATTTTTTTTTTTAAAAAGTGTTATTTTGGTTGAATGACGGAGTGCCAATATTACTGAGAGCAGTGTAATACTGCACCTCTCATGTTAACGCATGAACTGCGTGTGATTTAGCGGCATCACGCATTACCAAGAACGGATGCTTGGAAAGGAGACTTGGCGAGTCTGATGGAAAGTTTCGTCAGAAATCATACTCCCCACACACGGCCTCAAAGACACCTAATCCATTTGGTCACACAGGTGATCGGAGCTCGATCACGCAAAAGAAATGCCCTTCAATCTTCTCTGCTGTAACCATTGTTCAAGCACAGAGGCCCAGTTCCTCTCTTTCAGGGGCCCTTACTTTCCACCGACGGCTTCTTTGGTTGAGAACTCCATCCCCCACCTGTGCTTCAAGAAGGGCAGATACCCATGTGAGTTTTCAGAATCGATGCTGGGAATTGCTTTAAGACTGGTAGACGGATCGGTGCATGCTGCATTATGTTTCCACGATCTCACAGATTGTGTGTATGATCTTTCGTTTGCTCTGTGTGATATTAAATAGTTGCCTATCTTACACCAGTGAGGCGCACTGTTATACACTTATCAAGGTTGCAGGAAATGGTTTGATTTTCCACCTTGCACCCAGCGACAAGGTTACATGCAATTATCACACAGCAAAGAGCCCCAAGTCAGAGCAACTCCACTCTGCCGTGCGATATTTCAATTCCTTCCACAACCAATGGCCAACTTGAAAGGAGGTTGGTTTTTTTTTTAAAAACTAGGGTCTCAAGCCTACAAGGAATTATTTTGTTTCGAACACCCCAGGTTCAGGTTCAAGCGATGAAGGGACAGTGTTCAAACAGATGGTACCACCCATCCGCAGTACAAGTAGTAAAGTCTGTGGTGATATTACTTCCAAAAAAAAACCCCCACTGAAGGCGAATGCTCTAAGTTACAATACTAAAATCTTTGGAGCATCACAGTTTTGCCTCTACTTTATAATCCTTAAGAGGATCGAAAAATATTTTTGAACAGGTACTGCATTGGGACACTATAGTTAATAATCAGCAGTAGACTCGCACATGATTCTTCCCTCACTAATGAAAGAAAAATACATAACCACTGATATAGCCCACTGTGAACCTAACATGGTAGCAGAAGTATCTCATCCATCGTGGGCCACCCAGATTTAGCCAAACCGTGGTATAATTTACCCTAAAAAAAGGAATTGGATTTTTAAAAAATTTACTTCTTTCTTCTCGAGAGGCGACGGCCTCTGGCTCCCCGCCCGGATCTTGTTTTGGGGGTGTTGCGTTCCAGGTGCCCATCATTGCCCTCCAGCTGCCCATCATTGCCCTCCAGCTGCCCATCATTGCCCTCCAGCTGCCCATCATTGCCCTCCAGCTGCCCATCATTGCCCTCCAGCTCAGCGTCATTCTCTTCGCCCTTCACATTCGCCTCCTCGCAATCCTTCTCCACCAGGCCGCCGTCGGGCAGGTGCTCCTCCTCTCCCTCCTCCACCTCGCTGTGCTCCTCGGCCTTTGCCGAGCTCAACTCGCATTCTTCGTTCCCATCCTGATCCTCGTCCACCGCCTCGCTGCCCCCGACGGAGCTCGACTCGCACTTGTCGGGATCGGCCGCTGCCTCCTTTGGGCCGCTCGGCGCTTCGTCAATCAAGAGGGGGCCGCCGATTAATTCGGAATCGAGCTCCGCAACGGGCGCACCACCGGAGATCGTTCCAGCTCCGCCTGCGCCACTCAGGCTCTCAAGCTGGAGCTTTTGAGAGTGGGAAGGACTGTCCTTGTCGTTGTTGCCGTCGCCCATACAGGGAGCGGCATGGTCACCCGACGGTGCAGGAACCCCAGCCTCGGGTTTGGAACTTTCCTCCTGTATTTCAGGGTTGCTCACAGCGGTGTCGGGAGATTTTTCGTCAGTCTCCACCTGCTTACCATCCGCTGGCTTGCGATCATCTGTCGAACCAAGGCTGCTCACCCCGCCGGAAGGAGCTGGCGCTTGAACAGATGCAGATAAATAATCTTGGGCTCTTTGTGCTTTGTAACTCTGTTTCAACAAAGAAAACACAAATAATAGGCAAAGGCATCAAACCTTTGGAAAGTCACTGTCAAAAAAAAAAATACATACTTGCAGTTGAATCAATACTACTTTTTGTTGCTAAGTGCAACACTTAGCGAATTTATAAAAAGCATCACCTTCCTTTTTAAGCTCCAATTCTGTACCTTTCCCTGGCTGAGAACATGGGGAAGTGATCTGCTCCCAAATCTTGTGCTGCCTTGTAATTGGTGCCATGAAGTCAGTGAGAATGTTACTCACCGTCCAATTTTCCCTTCCACTTTGTAGGGAACCACCCGGTTTCTGATTAGCACCTCACCGAACATCACAATTCACTATGTGGAGAGGAGCCCGAATCCTACAGCCCAGCGGCAGAACTTGTTACGCGATGAACTTCCGTGCTATCAGCTGATAACCCCCCACCAAATAGCTGCCCGCTCACTCAGTCTGCTAATCCTATATATTATTCCAAAGGTTTTCAAATCCCTCCATGGCCTCGCCCCTCCCTATCTCTGACATCCTTCAGCCTTACAACCCTCCGAGATCTCCGTGCCCAAATTCTTGGCCCCAATTTTAATCGCTCCACCATTGGCGGCCGTGCCCTCAGCTGCCTAGGCCTTAAGCTCTGGAATTCCCTCCCTAAACCTCTCTACCTCTACCTCTTTGAAGATGCTCCTTAAAACCTGCATCTTTGACCAAGCTTTTGGTCATCTGTCCTAATATCTCATGTGGCTAGGTGTCAAATATTGTTTGATAATTGCTCCTGAGAAGCGCCTTGGGATGTTTTACTATGTTAAAGGCGCTGTTTGATTGCAAATTGCTGTTGTTCGTAGCCAGGTGTTTGCAAACACTTAGCTCTGAGCTGCTGCCTTCACTAAGTTCTCGAGAACACATCTACTGGCATATGCAGAGCGCACAAAGGACTGTTCAAAGCTAAAGGGCTCATGGTCAACAGTAGCTTACGCCTTGTAGAATACAATTAAAATCTATAACCCAAGGCGGCTCCAGGTTTGGTGTGGTGAATTACCCAATTTCAGTAAGAGCAGCCAGTGCCCCAGGTTAGAAAGGGGAGCACTATGTTTCTTCCCATGCCTCCCCTGAAATAAAAATCATCCAATGTTGTTCATATCTATATAACTTTCAATCTCTCCTCTCAACAGATATCAACTCAGCTCCTTATAACAATGTCAACTGACCCCAAATCAGAGACTTTCTCTGGAAATCTGCTCCATATACCTGCTATTCTACAGGGGGAGAGTTTTCTCCCTACACTCTAGCCTTACTCGAGGATTGTAATTTTGTACTTGTATCTTCTACTCTTTAGCTCACAGTCCTAGTTAACGAGGTTGCTTACTACACTTTCCATTATTTTAAAAACCAATGAATGAAAATCACAAGTAACCTTCCTTACTTCGATCTTGGGGTTCTTTACACCTATGCATAATCTATAGACAAGCAGTCCCTTTAATTCGGAGGCACAACAAAGTTAGACGCCAGGACTCTACGTATCAAAGGGCAGTGCAATAACATGGTTACCGATACTGGGATTACTAAGCTTGTGGATCTTTTAGAAACATCAGTACAATGCTGCTCTGTACTAGTCTACACCTATTGCTGAGATGTCATTGGGAGACTAATTTAAAATTTATCCAGGCAGCGGAAATATTGGGGGTGACACTGGTCTTCGGCAGTAGCGCAAAACGGGCGATAGCGAACCGGCAGCCTGTTTACACCCCGCCCGATTTTGTTTTCCAATGCCTTCAATAGGGTGTAACCAGGCTGTCCATTCGCTAAGGTCCGTTTTGCGCTCCCGCCATAAATCAATTTTACCCCCGTCGAACAGGCCGCCAGCTCAAACTTTAATATATGCACTCTTACTCTTTCTGCTCAAACTAAAGATGTATGTGCTTACGGTAGTGTGATGTTGACCAACATATCACCAGATTTCAAACTCCTATGGCAAAAAAAACTATTCCCACCCCCACATTAAATTAATTTGCTGCCTCTCTCTCTATCCTAATCCCACACTCACCTGACGAAGGAGAAAGCCTCCGAAAGCTTGTGATTTTCAAATAAAACAGTTGGACTATAACCTGGTGTTGTAAGATTCCTTGCATTTATCCTAATCTTGACAGACTGTAAAAGAGATTTATCAAACTAAATCAAATCCACCAACTCTAACATCCCCTCTGCTTTAAGCACCAAGATTGGCCCACTTCTCTTATACCAATTAGATCAGCATTAATGCTGTTCTCTGACAAGTACATAAGTGCAATCAGCCTACCAATATTCCTGACTGGACTGATAATTTAGCTAATTTTCTAGATCTTATCCAAATTCTGTCCGTCTCCTCAATACTGGCCTCTTCTGATCACTGTTTTGTACCTGCCTCTTGCGGAATACTCTTAACACTCTGTAAACCAGTCCCGTCTTGTTTGGCACTACAAATCAACCACTGGGGACTGGAAGGGGAAGGTTTCATAATTCACTGGGCAAAAGGGACAGTTAAACAATATGCTGACGCAGATGCAACTTGTTAAATTGATTCATCGAGCTACGTATCTAACCAACTGAAGCGATCAATGCAAATGCAAGTTAAAAGATCAATCTTTCAGGTAAGCAATTTAAATCATAAAAATTAACCTAAAAAGATTCCAATGTAGGTTGAATCAATTAAAAAGTTCCATTTTTTTTTAAAACCACAAACTTATCCCAGTCTATCAAGTCCCAAACTATTACAACTCTTACTACTGAAAACCTCTCTTAAACTGCCTATAAATCTGATCCACCATCCAGTGGTCTTTAATGTACTCCCAATATGATAACAGATCTCTTATACTCAACCCTGCCAGACTGCATCTGTGCACCACTGCCAATAAAGAAATATTTTTCTCTGACTGCAATCACGTGTTCAATTAGCAAGGACAAACTTCCTTCCCCTTTTTTAATTCCTTCTGAAAATTTTACCTTTCCTGAAAATTTTCTAGTCAAGAATATTTAGTTCCCAGTTTTGCCCCAGCTGAAACCAACTTTTGGTCAAGACTACATCATCATGTCCCTCTGTTCTAGTTAGTGCCTATGAAAGAGTCTGCCTAAGTGCAACTTAGTACTTTAACCATGTAACAGAGGTGATAGAAAAAAAACAGAAGATAAGCCATTCGATTACGACAGGAGCGCTGATTTTGTTTTATAAGGACTTCCATGGAAATAGACTTGAACTCTAATTCTATAGGTGTAGGTGGTACTGCAAGACCCGAGTGATTCATACTGAACAGGTTAAACCAAATGTTCCACCTACTGGCAACCAAAAATCACCTGCTAACAGTTGGTTGAGCTCTTCCACGATGCCGATATCATCCTTTCTAGAACCTCACACAGCAACAGTTGTAAGCAGAGCAACCCACAAAATACATTTTGGATCTATTGGGAGTTTGTGCCCAAACACCAAATGTTAGCTACTTGTACAGGAACAGATCCGTGATGAAACTACTTAAACATGCATCAACACAACTTCCTGTCTTTCTAGCTTGTGTGATAACCAAGTCTAACAAAGACTACTTCCAACCAATGTAAGGAATCTTACAACACCAGGTTATAGTCCAACAAATTTATTTTAAAATCACAAGCTTTCGGAGATTATCTCCTTCGTCAGATGATTGAATGAATAGGTTCTCAAATCGCATATCTTATACGATGTTGGGACAGCATCACACCAATCAAAAGGTGTCGTTGTTATTCAAACAGGCCAGTCACGGAGAACAGCACGTCCCAGTACACTCGATACTTCCAACCAGGCATACATCTACATGTGCATTTGTGAAAGAGGTACCACCAGTGACCCTAGCACCAGGTGAACACAGTAGACATCAGCAGCAACACACAGCGAAAGTACAGACTGCAGTACTAGCACCAGTGACTTGTTGCAAGATGTATCCAAAGGTTGAACCAGTAGTCGTAATCCCAGTGATATTACTCGAGCATCTGTGATCTAGCACGGTTAAGAGATCAGAAAAAGCTAGAAATCTTGTCTCTCCAGTTAGGTTTTGATCTGAATTTTTGAGCCTATGAAAGAGCCAATAACAAGGTAATTTTTTTTTTAAAACACTGTTCCCACCGACCTCAATAACATGAAAGTATAAAACATACTGCACGGTGAGAAACTGAATGAACAAAATATGTGCACTGTTTTTTTTTTAATGATATGGACTAGAAGCAGCAAAATATTAAGCTCTACAGCTGCAAATTAAACCCCAACTCATGTCTGGGTTAAAAGTTACTTTAAAAATTCCATGATTTTTGTTTGACCTGCAAAACTGGGGGTGCGTCAAATGCATCAGTCAGTACAAGCCACCTTTCGCTGCTTGGCATAAAAGTCTTGGGTGCACCTCACACTTACACGACACAAACAAAAATTAAACACCCAAACCGTAATAGTTTAAACACAGCGAAATCTCAATACTGAAGCCAAATAACTAATATGTCACCAAGTGCTGTGGTTAGATTAAGATTCATCTAATGGCAGTGGATTGGGATTGCATTCAAATCCTGTGAGTCTGCTCCACTTCTATTTGTGGAGTCATTCCCTAGTTTTGTGCTCAGGACGGCCTGCTTAGGGGCTGAAGCAGCAAGTCAGTCCTGAATTGAAATGTAAAATTGACAACATAACTTTTTGCTTAATTACTTTCTGTAAAACGATTAACATGTCAAGAGAGATATGCTGCAATGTCAAGTTGAGAGAAAGAGAAATGTGAAACCACATGGATTAGCAGGTAAAGAAAGTGGCTATGAGGTGCAGCAGAGGCAGACTGCGAAAATACAGACTACAAACTAGATAAGAGCATTGAAATGAAAGATGAAGCAACATGGGACAGGACGACTGGACTGCAACAATACAACCAATGTAAAACAAATGGTACAAAAACCACAATGTTAACTAACATCAACGGAAACAGTTTCATGAAAGGTGAATGCATAATAGGTCGCAGACTTGCTCCAATTTTCCTTCAAAAAGTATCAATATTTCATCATTATCATTTTTCACTGAGGGAAAATGGCGCCAAGGATTGAACTCCTCACAATCAGTCCAGGTCTTGCACAAGCACAGATGCAAAGCAGAGCTAAACCAGTTTGCCCAAACAATGTACCTCAACCCCAAACTCAAAATCCCAAAATTCCCACTGCCCCCACACCCTCTCTGATCAACACCATTTCAATCCCAAATCTGACTGTCATCCCCGTTGATTCATGTCTATAAGAGGAACTGAACTGAGATTGCTGGAAATAAGTTCACTAAAATTTTATCCCTTTCTAGTTTGTTTGATATCTAAACCTAAGACTGCTCATTTCCAAACTATTCAGGATTATCAAGTCAATTGGGGGAGGGAGTGGAGAAAGTTGCATGTACCAAATCTAAACAACCTCATTGTCACTCTGACCAGTTAATGAGTAGAGGTACACTGAATAGGGCAAAACTTAAAGCAGTACAGTACATGCTTGTAGCAACAGATTATATGTGACCAACTTTATCGCAAACAGCAACACTGGGAAGACTACATGATCAGGGCATTTTTGCTTAAATTGGAAAAATCCTAGTTGCTTCCACAATAATTGAACTGCATTCAGTAGAAGTGAAGGGATTTTAAAGCAAGTCTGAGACAACACCAAACACCAGAATTAGAAGAGAAAAAACAGTGAGAGAGAGAGAGGTGGGGGGGGGAGGAGAAGAGAGAGCGAGGTGGGGGGGGGGGAAAAGAGAGAGCGAGGTGGGGGGGGGAAAGAGAGAGCGAGGTGGGGGGGGGGAAAGAGAGAGCGAGGTGGGGGGGGGGAAAAGAGAGAGCGAGGTGGGGGGGGGGAAAAGAGAGAGCGAGGTGGGGGGGGGGGAAAAGAGAGAGCGAGGTGGGGGGGGGGGAAAAGAGAGAGCGAGGTGGGGGGGGGGAAAAGAGAGAGCGAGGTGGGGGGGGGGAAAAGAGAGAGCGAGGTGGGGGGGGGGAAAAGAGAGAGCGAGGTGGGGGGGGGGGAAAAGAGAGAGCGAGGTGGGGGGGGGGAAAAGAGAGAGCGAGGTGGGGGGGGGGGAAAAGAGAGAGCGAGGTGGGGGGGGGAAAAGAGAGAGCGAGGTGGGGGGGGGAAAAGAGAGAGCGAGGTGGGGGGGGGGGAAAAGAGAGAGCGAGGTGGGGGGGGGGAAAAGAGAGAGCGAGGTGGGGGGGGGGAAAAGAGAAAGCGAGGTGGGGGGGGGGAAAAGAGAGAGCGAGGTGGGGGGGGGAAAAGAGAGAGCGAGGTGGGGGGGGGGAAAAGAGAGAGCGAGGTGGGGGGGGGAAAAGAGAGAGCGAGGTGGGGGGGGGGAAAAGAGAGCGAGGTGGGGGGGGGGGAAAAGAGAGAGCGAGGTGGGGGGGGGAAAAGAGAGAGCGAGGTGGGGGGGGGGAAAAGAGAGAGCGAGGTGGGGGGGGGGAAAAAGAGAGAGCGAGGTGGGGGGGGGGGGGAAAGAGAGAGCGAGGTGGGGAGGGGGAAAAAGAGAGAGCGAGGTGGGGGGGGGGGAAAAGAGAGAGCGAGGTGGGGGGGGGGGAAAAAGAGAGAGCGAGGTGGGGGGGGGGAAAAAGAGAGAGCGAGGTGGGGGGGGGAAAAAGAGAGAGCGAGGTGGGGGGGGGGAAAAAGAGAGAGCGAGGTGGCGGGGGGGAAAGAGAGAGCGAGGTGGGGGGGGGAAAAGAGAGAGCGAGGTGGGGGGGGGAAAAGAGAGAGCGAGGTGGGGGGGGGAAAAGAGAGAGCGAGGTGGGGGGGGGAAAAGAGAGAGCGAGGTGGGGGGGGGAAAAGAGAGAGCGAGGTGGGGGGGGGGGAAAAGAGAGAGCGAGGTGGGGGGGGGGGAAAAGAGAGAGCGAGGTGGGGGGGGGGAAAAGAGAGCGAGGTGGGGGGGGGGAAAAGAGAGAGCGAGGTGGGGGGGGGAAAAGAGAGAGCGAGGTGGGGGGGGGGAAAAGAGAGAGCGAGGTGGGGGGGGGGAAAAAGAGAGAGCGAGGTGGGGGGGGGGGGGAAAGAGAGAGCGAGGTGGGGAGGGGGAAAAAGAGAGAGCGAGGTGGGGGGGGGGGGGGGAAAGAGAGCGAGGCGGGGGGGGGGGAAAGAGAGCGAGGCGGGGGGGGGGGAAAGAGAGCGAGGCGGGGGGGGGGAAAGAGAGCGAGGCGGGGGGGGGGAAAGAGAGCGAGGCGGGGGGGGGGGAAAGAGAGCGAGGCGGGGGGGGGAAAGAGAGCGAGGCGGGGGGGGGAAAGAGAGCGAGGCGGGGGGGGGGAAAGAGAGCGAGGCGGGGGGGGAAAGAGAGCGAGGCGGGGGGGAAAGAGAGCGAGGCGGGGGGGGGAAAGAGAGCGAGGCGGGGGGGGGAAAGAGAGCGAGGCGGGGGGGGGAAAGAGAGCGAGGCGGGGGGGGGAAAGAGAGCGAGGCGGGGGGGGGAAAGAGAGCGAGGCGGGGGGGGGAAAGAGAGCGAGGCGGGGGGGGGAAAGAGAGCGAGGCGGGGGGGGGAAAGAGAGCGAGGCGGGGGGGGGGGAAAGAGAGCGAGGCGGGGGGGGGGGAAAGAGAGCGAGGCGGGGGGGGGGGAAAGAGAGCGAGGCGGGGGGGGGAAAGAGAGCGAGGCGGGGGGGGAAAGAGAGCGAGGCGGGGGGGGAAAGAGAGCGAGGCGGGGGGGGGAAAGAGAGCGAGGCGGGGGGGGGAAAGAGAGCGAGGCGGGGGGGGGAAAGAGAGCGAGGCGGGGGGGGGGAAAGAGAACGAGGCGGGGGGGGGGAAAGAGAACGAGGCGGGGGGGGGAAAGAGAGCGAGGCGGGGGGGGGAAAGAGAGCGAGGCGGGGGGGGAAAGAGAGCGAGGCGGGGGGGGAAAGAGAGCGAGGCGGGGGGGAAAGAGAGCGAGGCGGGGGGGAAAGAGAGCGAGGCGGGGGGGAAAGAGAGCGAGGCGGGGGGGAAAGAGAGCGAGGCGGGGGGGAAAGAGAGCGAGGCGGGGGGGAAAGAGAGCGAGGCGGGGGGGAAAGAGAGCGAGGCGGGGGGGAAAGAGAGCGAGGCGGGGGGGAAAGAGAGCGAGGCGGGGGGGAAAGAGAGCGAGGCGGGGGGGAAAGAGAGCGAGGCGGGGGGGAAAGAGAGCGAGGCGGGGGGGAAAGAGAGCGAGGCGGGGGGGAAAGAGAGCGAGGCGGGGGGGAAAGAGAGCGAGGCGGGGGGGAAAGAGAGCGAGGCGGGGGGGAAAGAGAGCGAGGCGGGGGGGAAAGAGAGCGAGGCGGGGGGGAAAGAGAGCGAGGCGGGGGGGAAAGAGAGCGAGGCGGGGGGGAAAGAGAGCGAGGCGGGGGGGAAAGAGAGCGAGGCGGGGGGGAAAGAGAGCGAGGCGGGGGGGAAAGAGAGCGAGGCGGGGGGGAAAGAGAGCGAGGCGGGGGGGAAAGAGAGCGAGGCGGGGGGGAAAGAGAGCGAGGCGGGGGGGAAAGAGAGCGAGGCGGGGGGGAAAGAGAGCGAGGCGGGGGGGAAAGAGAGCGAGGCGGGGGGGAAAGAGAGCGAGGCGGGGGGGAAAGAGAGCGAGGCGGGGGGGAAAGAGAGCGAGGCGGGGGGGAAAGAGAGCGAGGCGGGGGGGAAAGAGAGCGAGGCGGGGGGGAAAGAGAGCGAGGCGGGGGGGAAAGAGAGCGAGGCGGGGGGGAAAGAGAGCGAGGCGGGGGGGAAAGAGAGCGAGGCGGGGGGGAAAGAGAGCGAGGCGGGGGGGAAAGAGAGCGAGGCGGGGGGGAAAGAGAGCGAGGCGGGGGGGAAAGAGAGCGAGGCGGGGGGGAAAGAGAGCGAGGCGGGGGGGAAAGAGAGCGAGGCGGGGGGGAAAGAGAGCGAGGCGGGGGGGAAAGAGAGCGAGGCGGGGGGGAAAGAGAGCGAGGCGGGGGGGAAAGAGAGCGAGGCGGGGGGGAAAGAGAGCGAGGCGGGGGGGAAAGAGAGCGAGGCGGGGGGGAAAGAGAGCGAGGCGGGGGGGAAAGAGAGCGAGGCGGGGGGGAAAGAGAGCGAGGCGGGGGGAAAGAGAGCGAGGCGGGGGGGAAAGAGAGCGAGGCGGGGGGGAAAGAGAGCGAGGCGGGGGGGAAAGAGAGCGAGGCGGGGGGGAAAGAGAGCGAGGCGGGGGGGAGAGCGAGGCGGGGGGGAAAGAGAGCGAGGCGGGGGGGAAAGAGAGCGAGGCGGGGGGGAAAGAGAGCGAGGCGGGGGGGAAAGAGAGCGAGGCGGGGGGGAAAGAGAGCGAGGCGGGGGGGAAAGAGAGCGAGGCGGGGGGGAAAGAGAGCGAGGCGGGGGGGGAAAGAGAGCGAGGCGGGGGGGAAAGAGAGCGAGGCGGGGGGGAAAGAGAGCGAGGCGGGGGGGAAAGAGAGCGAGGCGGGGGGGAAAGAGAGCGAGGCGGGGGGGAAAGAGAGCGAGGCGGGGGGGAAAGAGAGCGAGGCGGGGGGGAAAGAGAGCGAGGCGGGGGGGAAAGAGAGCGAGGCGGGGGGGAAAGAGAGCGAGGCGGGGGGGAAAGAGAGCGAGGCGGGGGGGAAAGAGAGCGAGGCGGGGGGGAAAGAGAGCGAGGCGGGGGGGAAAGAGAGCGAGGCGGGGGGGAAAGAGAGCGAGGCGGGGGGGAAAGAGAGCGAGGCGGGGGGGAAAGAGAGCGAGGCGGGGGGGAAAGAGAGCGAGGCGGGGGGGAAAGAGAGCGAGGCGGGGGGGAAAGAGAGCGAGGCGGGGGGGAAAGAGAGCGAGGCGGGGGGGAAAGAGAGCGAGGCGGGGGGGAAAGAGAGCGAGGCGGGGGGGAAAGAGAGCGAGGCGGGGGGGAAAGAGAGCGAGGCGGGGGGGAAAGTGAGCGAGGCGGGGGGGAAAGAGAGCGAGGCGGGGGGGAAAGAGAGCGAGGCGGGGGGGAAAGAGAGCGAGGCGGGGGGGAAAGAGAGCGAGGCGGGGGGGAAAGAGAGAGAGGCGGGGGGGGAAAGAGAGAGAGAGGCGGGGGGGGAAAGAGAGAGAGAGGCGGGGGGGAAAGAGAGAGAGAGGCGGGGGGGGAAAGAGAGAGAGAGGCGGGGGGGGGGGAAAGAGAGAGAGAGGCGGGGGGGGGGGGGGAAAGAGAGAGAGAGGCGGGGGGGGGGGGAAGAGAGAGAGAGGCGGGGGGGGGGGAAGAGAGAGAGAGGCGGGGGGGGGGGGGGAAAGAGAGAGAGAGGCGGGGGGGGGGGGGGGAAGAGAGAGAGAGGCGGGGGGGGGGGGGGGGAGAAAGAGAGAGAGAGGCGGGGGGGGGGGGGAAAGAGAGAGAGAGGCGGGGGGGGGGGGGGGGAAAGAGAGAGAGAGGCGGGGGGGGGGGGGGAAAGAGAGAGAGAGCCGGGCGGTGTGTGGAAGAGAGAGCGAGCCGGGCGGTGTGTGGAAGAGAGAGCGAGCCGGGGGGGTGGGGGGGGGGGGGAGAAGAGAGAGAGAGGTGGGTTGGAGAGGAGAGGGAGAGAGAGGAGATAAGAAAGGGGAGGAGAGGTAGGTAGAAAAAGAAAAGGGAGGTCGAAAAGAGGGTTAAAAGGGAGAAGTAGAGAGGTAAAGAGAGAAGTGGTGGAGAGAAAGACAAAAAAAAGGTAGCGAGGAGAGGTGGAGAAAATGAAACACAGGCCACATCATGGAACAACCATCTAACCTGAAGGTTCTGAAAATGCATCAGTGACTTGCAGTGGGTAAATCTGGCAGTGGACTCAGAATGGTAGAATTTGTGACACAGCTTGCAGAGGAAACCGGTCACTGGGACCACAAATTCCTGGCCTGTGGAGGGGAGGGGAACCAAGACGATCACTGTATGTTACATTGAATGTGAGCTTGTCATCAAAACACACAAAACAAATTAAAAGTAAAAAAGGAAATGCATACAAGAATTTTGTTTGAAACAAAAAAAAAATCAGCTGTATAAGAGTTAACAGAAAATTGGCTCTCGGCCTCAGTCAGCATGATTAGCTTTTTAAGATTGATGGCTAAGTGCAAAAGAAGAAATCACCTTCCAGACTTCAGAGATTATATGGAGGTGTGTTTTGTGAGAGGAAAGCTTTGCAATGATACCATAATGGAAAGCCACAGCAGTGAGTCTGGATACGTATAGCTATGCTGCAAGAGTTAGTTTAGTCCTCTGCACTAAGCAGATACAAACTTGGTGCTTGGAGTGGGCTAAACAGTAAGAGGATAACTTTCAGACCTGGGATCTAATGTTTGTGAACAAAATGGTTCTAAATAAGGTAACAGGCAGTGCACTAGGAGTTTCAAATTTAAAAAAAGGTAGAGCAACTTTAAAAGAAAAGCCTCACACAAACTTGTTTCCAAAGGCTTTGTTGTGCAATGTGTGAACTCAATGCTTGCGAGTCCAACAGTGATCGTTGAGCTAAAATGATTATTTTCACGGATCAAGTATTTTTGTTAGGCAAGGGTATTAAGGGTTATGGAACCAAGGTGAGTTGATGGAATTACGATACAGATCAGCCATGATCTAATTTAACGGTGGAACAAGCTTGAGAGGCTGAACGGCCCACTTCTACGTTCCTAACTCTCTAAAGCAAACACTGTAATCAATGAATGTTTTTGGGGCCCTGAAGGTTAGCTTACTAAGAATGCTCAAAGGCAAAAGACAAAGATGAAGTTTTGATGCCGGGGCTTAAAAGGTTAATTTTATGAGGACAGGTTGCATAAGCTTGGTCTGTATTTCCTTGAGTTTAGAAGGTTAAGGGGTGATCTAATCGAGGTGTTTAAAATGATTAAGGGATTAAGAAAGACTATTTCCTTTGGTGGGGGAATCCAGAACAAGAAGGCTTTATCTTAAAATTAGAGCTAGGCCATTTAGGAGTGAAATCAGGAAGCACTTTTTCACACAAAGGGTAGTGGAAATCCGGAACTCGCTCACTCCAGAAGAATGTGGATTCTGGGGGTCAATTGAAATTTTCAAGACAGAGATAGATAGATTTTTGTTTGATAAGGGTATCAAAGGATATGCAACAAAGGCAGGTAAATGGAGTTGAGGTACAGATCGGCCATAATCTAACTGAATGGCGGAACAGGCTTGAGGGGCTGAATGGCCTACTCCTGTTCCTAAGCTGTTCATGGTTCCAGGAAGACCTCACCAATTGCATCTCATCACAGGATGGTGAAGGCTGAAATGGGCAACGCAATGGCAGTATGCATTATAGGATGCAGCGTAACCGGACACTCGCGCAGTAGTTTAGGACTGGGTAGTTCTGGATCAGTCTTAGATCGGTCCAAAGTTGTGATCCTATTAAGGTGAGCACAGCCATTGCAGAACGCAGGCATCTCCTTCCAGTCAGTGATGTTGCCCGAGAGGCCTGGACTGGGAAATTTAAAAAAAATTGAAGATTTAAAAAAAAAAGAAATATTTTAATAATTTTATTACACGCAGACATGGGGAGGGGATACTCAGAACCAAGTAGTACACTTTTATTATACTTTCCTTCCCCTTTAAGAAATGGGACGTTTCCTACTCTCCGCACTGAGGTAATCATAGGTCACCCATCAAACCAGGTGCAGAGTTTGCTTCTCTTTATATTATCCCGACAATATGCCTCCCCTACTCCCTTCCCAACAGAATAGTGCCCATTAGTCCTTTACACTCTATCCTTCTCGGAGGGAGACGAATGAATTTCTAACAGCTATGAACAAATCCGAGGGACGTTATGAGCTCTGGTCCCCGTCCAATTGAGATCAGAACAAACTCATTTTGCTCGGAAAGTTTAAGAGTCATCAGAACAGATGTTAATCCATCTCTGCTGGATTCTGTTTAGACTTAGCCCGAAAGACAACTTTTAAATTTATTTTTTTTAAACAGAGGGAGGGGGGAGTTAGAAGGAAGAGTAACCATTTAAAACCACCAATGTTAATCACAGTGCACAACAGTCTCCTGGAAACAAGAATCTTAGTAGATGGAGCAATATTCAAAAAAAATTAATCAATATCCCAACTCCCTTGGCAACAAGCATTGGGAGAAGTTTAAGGCACATTCCCAAGTAAGATAACCCCCAGCTTCTTTTCTCTACTGACAACAGTCTCTTTAAACCCCTCTCCCCATCTCCTCTAACATCACCAAAATGTGCAAGGAGCTCATGGACTTTGGCACTAAGATTGAGACCATCCGTTCAGCTGCCTCCGCTGCATCCCTTGCTTTCCCTTGCCCACCAAGCTAAGCTTCCCCTAAGGTGCCCCCCTGCCCTAGCCTCGAACTCCCATCTTTCTTTAGTTTCTCTTCCATCACCCCATGTCATCCCCAGGCTCACCTTGTCCAGGAGACCCACCTGCTCTCTCGACCCTACTCCCACTAAACTGCTGACCACTCGATTTTCCTTCCTGGCTTATTAGCTGACATTGTAAACGGTTCCCTCTCCTCGGGTACTCTCCGCCTCCCTTTCAAATTTGCCTCCATCACCCCCTCCATTGCCATTGCCTTCAGCCCCCACCAGAAACTACATTCCGTCGCCACCGATTCCACTTCCCTCCCCGGCCGCTGTCTCAGGTTAAACCACGCTGATCATACCCTCGGCCTCCTATTTGACCCCGAGCTGAGCCTTGGACCCCGTATCCTCTCTATCACGAAGACCGCCTATGCCCACCTCCATAATATCTCCCGTCTCCGATCCTGCCGGAGACTATCTGCTGCTGAAACCTACATTCATGCTTTTGTTACCTCCAGACTTGACTATTCCACTGAACTCCTGCCGGCCTTCCATCTTCCATAACCTTGAACTCATCCAAAACTCTGCTGTCCGTATCCTAACCAACACCAAGTCCCTTTCACCCATCACCCCTGTGCTCGCTGACCTACACTGGCTCCCGGTTCACCAATGCCTCAAATTTAAAATTTTCATCTTTGCATTCAAATCTCAGCATGTCCTCGCCCCTCCCTATCTCTGTAACCCCCTCCAGCCCTCCAAGGACTCTGCATTCCTCAAGCTCTGGCCTTTTATGCATCCCCCACTCCCTTTGCTCCACCATTGGCGGCCATTCCTTCAACATCTAGGTCCTCAGTTCTGGAATTCCCTTCCTAAAAATTTCCAACTTTCTCTCCTCCTTTTAGACCCTCCTTAAAACCAACCTCTCGAACCAAGCTTTTTAGTCACCCTTCCTACTATTGGCTAGGTGTCAATTTTTATCTGATTACATTTCTGGGATGCGCTTTGGGACATTTTCCTACATTAGAGGTGCTATATAAATGCAAGCTGTTGTTACTAAAAGTCAATGCATCTGACCTAATTGAAAACTTCATTAAATCACAGGCTGACATTCAGAGTTATTTTACTGACAGACTAAATTATCATTAAATTCTTTAATGTGTTATTTGGGAAAATTTAACATGTTTTAATGAAAAAAAGCATTGTGAATATACATTAGCTTACTTCTTTCGTACTCACCATACACAGCCTCTGCGTCGTACGGCTCCTTCTCAAATTCTGACAGCAAAGCCTAAACGTACAAAGCAGATGTTTACATTTTTTTCTCTTCTTTTCTCAAATTCACATTTTATTCAAGAGGTTGTCAAACTCCGTGCCTTTTCAGGGAAGCCAAGCAAACAACATGAAATCCACAGTCAGCAAAGGCTATTTATCCCATCAGGCTCATTCCATCCCAGATCCATTTAGGACATTCCATCACGGATACCCTCTCCCACACTATCTGTTGATCCCCTAATTTAAGTGCCATCGAGTTCCTTCTCCAACCTCCCCTGAAAAAAAAAATCAAGTAGTGATACCTCCATAGCCCTTCTCAATAGATATCAATCCAGTTCCTTTTTACAAGGCATTAATTGACTTCCAAATAACTACCTTCTCTGGGTTGCCTATTCTATATGTCTACTATCCTTTGGGTATATTTATTCTAATTTCTAACCTTGCTTAAGGCTTGTGAATTTTGTACTTGTGTCCTCTAGCCCCATGATTACAACTCAAGTTGAATAGTTTACTAAGTTCAACCTTATACTTTCATTATTTTAAAAGACCTGTATGATGTCTCAGCACTTCCTCCCCCTCCCAGAATAAATTTAAAATTAGACTAAAATTAGCTCGCTGTCCTACACTGGCTCCCGGTCTGGCAACACCTCAATTTTAAAATTCTTATTCTGGTTTTCAAATCCCTCCATGGTCTCATCCCTCCCTATCTCTGTAACCTCCTCCAGCCCTACAATCTTCACGAGATCTCTGCACTCCTCCAATTCTGGCCTCTTGCGCATCCCCGATTTTCATCGCTCCACCACTGGCGGCCATGCCTTCAGCTGCCTAGGCCCCAAGCTCTGGAATTCCCTCCCTAAACCTCTCCACCTTTCCCTCCTCCTTTAAGACACTCCTTAATGTCTTTCTCGAGGGAATTAGGGGTTACGGGCAGGAAATTGGACATGAATTTAGATTTGAGGTTAGGATCAGATCAGCCATGATCTTATTGAATGGCTCGAGGGGCCGATTGGCCTACTCCTGCTCCTATTTCTTATGTTCTTATGTTAAAACCTACCTCTTTGACCAAGATTTTGGTCCTAATATCTCATGTGGCTCAGTGTCAAATTTTGTTTGATAACGCTCCTGTGAAGCGCCTTGGGATGTTTTATTATGTTAAAGGTGCTATATCATTGCAAGTTGTTATACAGAAGTGCTTCATTTTCAAAAATAAAAAGAGATCAATGGAATCCTACATTTTTGCAACTGTCAAGACATTACATCACAGTTAAAACGGTTTTAAAGACCAGCTACTCCGAGGGATGACTCACAGCAATATGCACACAATGATTACAGCATGAATCCAGAGCTTGTAAAAGGGGACTTAAATATAAAGGTCACCTAAAGTTAGTTTGAAAGATGCGAGTGGGTAATTTAGAAAAGAAAGTGTCATATTATACAGTAGTTAAAAACAAAACTATAGAATGTTTATGTGGCCTCTAATATAATTATACAGCAAGTAAGATTATTTAGACTCGTATGTGAATGCAGAGAATACAAACCATTCTAACAGCATATTGACAAACCTGAGAATCCCTATCACTTAAACAATCAGAAAGGCTATCTTCCTCTTCCTCAGTCATCCCTTCTTCGTCATCTTCATCAAAGCAACCAACTGCATCAACGGTGATCATGTCCTCTGGATCATCTGGTCCAGCCTGGTCTTTATCTTGGGAGCTACGCTGCAGCTTAACCTGAAAACAAAATGCAATTCACTGATGTGGGATTACAGCACAGGTTAGAAATGGTAACATGTGCATGTGGCATAAATATTTGGATTTTGTGCCAAATATTACCTACAGATACAGGACATCTACGTGTTAAATGTCTTGCATCTGCATGCATTTCCTGACAACTTTTTCCCCACATTATAAATTCCTCTGTCCACATTTGTAACAGAAACTGCCTACGTAAACTTGTCGCACTGATATTACACCCTCCCCCCAGTGCAGCTGCAGCAATACGATCTGAGCTCATCTGATTTTGTTGCTCGAGTTGCATTAGCTCTGAGGTAAGATTAATTTTTTTAAAAATTGGTTTGTTCTTGGCATGTGGGCAATGCAGGCAAGACCATCATTTATTGCCCATCCCTAGTTGCCCTAATAATGTGGTGGTGGGACGACTTCTTGAACCACTGCAGTCTTTGTGGTGATGGTTCCCCACAATGGTGCTAGGTAGGGAATTCTAGGATTCTGACCCAGTGATGATGAAGGAACGGCGATATATGTCCACAGCAGAATGGTGTGTGACTTGGGAGGTGAAAGTGTTCTCCCAACAGTGCTGCTCTTGTTCTTGGTGGTACAGGTCGCAGGGGAGGGAGGCGCTGATGAAGTAACCTTGGTTGGCGAGGTGCTGCAGTGCATCCTGTAGAGCATACATACTGTAGCCACAGTGTGCTGGTGGTGGAAGGGGTGAATACTGAATTGAAGCCAGTGGCAGGGACACCAATTCAGTGAACTGCTCCGTCCCGAGTCCAGATAGTGAATTACTCAGTCTCAGGTTCAGGAATGTTGCTCAGCCCACCTTACTGAATTGGGTCACTTGGTGCAAAATGGTTGCGTGGCATTGATCATCAACCTAGCCCACACAGTCCACCCACCTAACTGGAAAGAGCGCTACTGCAAGAAGGAGCCTACAAAATAAGAAAACAGTAGACAAAAAACAAACTGTAAACCCAACAGATTTGAAACGTTGTTCTTACAGGTCAGAAGTGTAACTGATACAAAACATGGAGGCATCAGTGAAATCAGCTGAGAACAGATAGATTTATAGAAATGTACAGGATCATTATGGTACATCTGGCTGCTCAGCAATTCAAAACCCAAATACACTGTCTGAAGAAAGGTCATTGACCTGAAACAGTAACCTTATCTTCCTCTCTCCAGAGGTGCTGCCTGACTTGCTGTGTGTTTCCAGTATTTTCCCCATTTAATTTCAGATTTCCAGAGATTTAAGCACAAGGATGAGAATTTTAAATTTGAAGTTTTGGGAGATCAGTGGTCACTGTAGAATGATCAATGAGCACAGGAGTGATGGGTGAGTAGGACTTGGTGAGGATAGGATACAGGCAGCGGGTTTTGGATAATGAGCTCATGTTTATGAAGAGTGCAAGATAAGAGGCCGGCCAGGACAGCATTGAATAGTCAAGCTTGGAGGTGACAAAGGCATGGATGAGGGTTTCGGCAGACAGGGTGAGGCAGGGGCGGAGACGGGCAATGGCACGGAGATGGCCTTGGTGATGGAGAGGATATGGGATCAGAAGCTGAGCTTGGGGTTAAATAGGATGCCGAGGTTGTGAACAGTCTGGTTAAACCAGAGACAGTGGCCAAGGAGGAGGATGGAATTAGTGGTGAAGGCACGGAGCTATTGGCAGGGCTGAAGACAGTGGCTTTAGCCTTCCCAATAGAGGAAATCGTGGCTCATCCAGAACTGGATGTTGGACGAGCAGCTGACAATACAGAGGCAATGGAGAGGTCAAGAGATGTAGAGACGGGTGTCATCAGCACACATGTGGAACCTGGTTCCACGTTTTCGGATGATGTCGCCAAGGGGCATGAAGATGAGGAAGAGGAGGTAGCCAAGGATAAATCCTTGGGAGACTCAAGAGGTAAAGGAGTGGGGCAGGAAGTGAAGTCACTGCTGGAGATGCTCTCATAATATTGAATCCAGTTTAGTCTTTGCACATAGCAAAAAATATTGGCACTCTAGAGGAGGTGCAAAGGACAACAAAGAAATAATACCCAGCCTCAAGG
The DNA here is from genome assembly GCF_035084215.1 of Heptranchias perlo. Classification (NCBI taxonomy): domain Eukaryota; kingdom Metazoa; phylum Chordata; class Chondrichthyes; order Hexanchiformes; family Hexanchidae; genus Heptranchias; species Heptranchias perlo. The sequence goes on along the minus strand of NC_090355.1, from coordinate 34,060,795 downwards.
CTCCACGAGTTGAGGTTATCCACTTTAGAGAAAGGCAGGCTTTGAGGGTACATAATTCCGGTTATTATAAATGATAAAGTGGGATAGGTTATTTGATGTAGATAAGGGTAATATGAGTAGAGGCACGCATATAAAATTGGTAGACAAAGTTAGGTTAGATGCCAGGAAGTATTTATTTTCGCACAGTCATTGACCGCACAAACCTTGAAGACCCCAGTTTGAAAATGCCGCTGTAATGATCCAGATAAAAATACTGTGCTCTCTGTAAACAAAAGCATTTGTAATTTAGATAATCTGTGGACAAAGGGCAGATTCAACTTTATGTGCCTCCACTTAATAGAGGCTTGAATGACTTGTTAATATAGTGTTTCATTTATATTTTTGAGGACACACATTTCAGTCTCCATGGAGGCTGGTATTTGAATCTGCACATCAAAAACATGTGACGAGTTTTATCAGAGGCCATACAACCACTGAACAGATTAAAATGAGAGCCATAATTCCTCTGATTAGATAAGAAGAACAAGGAGCGTGCATACAAGTGGATATACTTTTGCAGTGTGTTATAAATTATTCATGAAAAGTTGAGTAATAATATATTTGCAGGTTTTCTAGAAAGTGAGCCAAGTTTAAAAACCCCTGAATCAAAGGCAGTTCAGGGCAATGGCAGTAATGTGCCTGCCTCTGAAGCAGGAGGTGGGTATGTTTGAGTCCCTCATCACTCAAGTTCACCCACCACTGTTGGCAACAAGTTCAGTGACTAGGTCACGACATGAAGTACACACTAGTGGAGGTTGTTTCATCTCAGGGGCGATACAAAATTGGATAGTTGGGTCTGCTCACTGCAAACACACCTCTGCTGATCGAGAGAGCGTCTCAGCTATACTTTCCCCACTTAGCAGAAAGAGTGGCATACAGACAGATCACAGTATTAGTTTAGATGAAGACTTTCCAGCCCATTGAACCTCCTCCTTTTAAAATCCAGCCCTACCATCTTCCCTTTACAGCTTTAGCATCCACGTGAACAAGTAGACAGGACTTCAGTTTAATGTCTCATTCAAAGGTGGCACTCCCTCAGTACTGCACTGGAGTGTCAGCCTCGTCCTGGCATGGAGCTCGAATTCACAGCCTTCTGATCCTGGGGCAAAAGTGGGACCAGAGAGCCAAGTTGGGAGTCTAAAGAACAAGCCTGACTAAAAAGAAATTCCAGATAATGGCATCTTTTACATTTGAATGAATATTACAAACCATTTGGGTGTCAACAATGTCTGGCTATTGTGTTGAAGGTCACAGATGGATGCATCCCAACACATTAAAAAAAAATGCACTCACTGACCAACTCATCTCTACTCAGATATCACGTGTAGCAGTCTAGTCATCACAAAACATAGGATGGTCGCTGACCTACACTGGCTCCTGGTCCAGCAACGGTTCTAATTTAAAATTCTCATCCTGGTGTTCTGATCCCTCCATGGCCTTGCCCGTCCCTATCTCTGTAACCTCCTCCAGTCCTACAACCCTCCAAGAACTCTGCGTTCCTCCAACTCTGGCCTCATGCATCCCGAATTTCCTTCATTCCACCATTAGTGGCTGTGCCTTTTGCTGCCTAGGCCCTAAATTCTGGAATTCCCTCCCTTAACCTCTCCGCCTCTCTCTTCTCCTTTATTATGCTCCTTAAAACCTACCTCTTTGATCAAGCCTGTCCTGATGTCTCCTTATGTGGCTTTGTGTCAAATTCTGTTTGATTACGTTCCTGTGAAGCGCCTTGGGATGTTTTAATACATTAAAGGCGCTGTATAATGGGAAGTTGCTGCTGTTGTTGAGGCCTGTAACCTGCCTGTTCTCTCCTCGGGCATGCGGATGGCCATTCAGAAACAAGATGTAAACAAATTGTTTTTTTAAAAAATTTCCCCTGTATTCCACTATGGAAACAAGTGAAAAGCCTAGAAAAAGCTTAGTGTACCTCTTCGACTTTCTGCTTGTGTTCCGGTGATTTCATGTGTTCCACAAACTTGCGGGGGGTTTTGAAGTGTCGGTTGCAGACAGTGCAGAAAGGTCGCAGAGAGTACTTAGCAAGCTGGTGAAAAACAGAGAACATAAATGACACAGCTACAGCACGGGTGGGGTTGGGCGAGTGGTCTCCAACTGGCCCACCCTCAAAAGAGGCCAGCTGAACCTGGTCAACATTGGATAGTTTAGGTCTGCTCACTGCAAATGCGCCTCCTGTTGATCTAGAGAGTGACTCAGCTATTCCCCTCTTAGCAGAAGAGGTGCTTACAGAAACTGGCTTTGAAACTGCCCCTCCCCTTTTCTCAAATATTATGCGATTCATGCGTAGCTGACCAGGCTGGGGGTGCACTCACCTCTTCAGTTGGTGCGAACAAAGATGATAATGTACATTATTGTAGTGCTTATGGTACTGGGCCAGCAGCCCAGACATAATGAGCTCAAATCCTGCCATAGCAAATAGCAAAATTGAACTTGTGGGCCGGCACCAGGAAAATGACCTTAAAAGCAGTCAGATTGTTTTACACCAGCTGGGTTTTACAACAGAGAACTCAATTACACAGCTTCGGCACGGCTTACTGAAGTCTCCCAGGGAAGGGAGCCTGCTACTCCTATCCGGTCAGGCCTATACATCATTCCAGTGCCTCACTACATGGTTGACTTGCCCACATTACCTGAAGTTCCTGAGCAAGCTGCTCAGTTGTAAAAACCTATTGTTACAAAAGAAAGCCCCCACCACTCAAGGCAACAAATGCTGCCCTATCCTAAGAAAATCTTTTTTAAAAAAGATTGTGATTGCTGGCTGGGATACGAGTGCCAGCTCAATGCAATCAGTATTAACTACACGCGGACAGCCTTGTTTTTTTGGTCTGGCTTCCAAAATAAAGCAACATTCTATCGATTCCCTTTTTTTGTTTCTCTCTACAATGGCAATTTTCTATCTCTACACATAATCTTACAGCGCAGGAGGCCATCGTGCCTGCTCTTTGAAAGAGCTATCCAATTAGTCCCACTGCCCTGTTCTTTCTCCACAGCCCTGCAAATTTTTCTTTTTCAAGTTTATATCCAATTTCCTTTTGAAAGTTACTATTGAATCTGCTTCCACCAACCTTTCAGTCAATCCTACAGCATCCTAGTCTCCTAAAAAAAAATCCAAATGGTCCTTTTAAAAGGAAAATGGATTTTAAAAAATTGAATATTTCTCAATAACTCCATAGAGTGTATTTAATGCTTTTTAAAAAAAAAACTTAACCTCTAAAGACAAATTGCTACTTGAAGGTTAGGACTAGAATCACAGTCACATCAGCTGGTGACGGCAACCACCAAAACAACTTTTATTTATATATTGCTTTTAATGTAGCAAAATGCCCCCAGTGTTGGGAAATCTGACCCGAGTAGGAGGGGAAGCAGAGGAGGTGGCCAAAGGTGCTGTTAAAGAAATAGGTTATAAGGAGGGGAGAAAGATAGTAAAAGAAAGCACTTAGGGATGCAGTTCAAGAGTGTGGGGCAAGATGGCTGAAGGCTCGGCTACCAATTGTAGAGTGGACACAGTGAGGGGAATGCACGGTAGATCGGAGTTGGAAGATCGGAGAGGGGCTGCAAAGTAGGGAGGGCAAAGTCAAGGAAGGATTAGGATGCGGATATGGATATTGAAGCTAATGTCTAAGGGGGATGGGAAGCCAATAGAAGTCAGCAAATAACAAGGTGACAGGTAAGTGGGATAGGACGTGGATGGGAGAGTTATAGATAACTTGGGAGTTTTTATAGCGTGGAACTTGAGGCAAGCGAGCAGGGTGTTGGAAAAGTCGAGTCTGGAGAACGGTGCGGATGAGGGCTTCAGCTGTAGTTGGGCGACATGAGGCAATGTTTCAGAAGTGGAAGTTGGTAGTCTTAGTGATGCACTGTATATGGAGTCTGAAGCTCAGCTCAGGATTGAGCAGGACACTCAGTCCGTGTGCCATCAGGTTCAGCTCGAGGGGGCATTTAGGTAGGGGAAAGGGATTGGGAGCTAGGGTGTAGAGATTCCAGCAGGACTGAACAAGACGGCTTTGGTCTTGGCAATATTGAGATGCAAAAAATATCTGGCTCAATTGTCAAAAGAAAATAAATCAATATCCTTGAATTCCCCACCATATACCATTATGGGAGCACTATCACCACAAGGACTACAACAGTGCAAGGGGAAAGCCCACCACCACCTTCTCAGAGCAACTAGGGATAGGTAATAAATGCTAGTGATGCCTACATCCTGAGAACAAGTAAACAAAAACAAGCATAAAGACGCTAATCTCACTTCCCTTTAACTGTGCTACTGCATTAACCTGTTGTTGCATAGCAGGAATCAATTCTTGTAATGTTTGGATCAATTAACAGCCACCTTGTAAGCTTTTTGAATCGCCCAGCAAAAGACTTGCATGGAAGTGTAGATTAGGAAGGAGCAAAATGATTACCCACTTTCAATGTGCAGAAACAATTACTTGTACAAGATCAGTGGTGCAAGAGCTACAGCCGTTCAAAATTCACTTAAAATGGAGTTGAGGGTAACGCTCCATTACAGTTATTGCAAAGAACGAAAACTGCTTATCTATTCCCAGTCGTTTAATACTAAAATATGTTAAATTATCTCACTCAGGTATCACATGGCCAGTTTCCCCAGTAATGTATATTATTGCTCATAATTGAAACGCTACAGAGCATGGGCCCAGATTCATGGAAACAGACTGCGTTGATGGCAAGTGGTAATGTCATGTGATTATACTTACGCCCCTTACAGTCAAACCGAAAAACATCACACTTCACATCCTTCATTGAACCAAAGCAAATGGAGTGCAATGAATTTTACTTTCTTTAAAGTTTATATATTTTAATTATCCCACAGGAACAGCAGGCGGACATGTTCTCCGAAAGGAGGGACAGATTCAAGCAACAGGCAAACCTTGGGTGTGCATTTCATGACCATTTGATCAAGAGATAAGCTATACTGCTGTCCTGTCAGGCCACGTAGGATTACTCCAGAATAAAGTGCCACGTGATACAGCTTTCTACACAGGGTTCATATGTCATTAGAGCTCCTCTACAATGTACACATCAAAGCAGTTGATCAGGATCTGTAAGCAGCTACAGGCCATGTAAGGTGTAGGCATGACATCTATCCACTCCCTATCTCATAACCATGTAATAAGGAGGCAACATTTATGGTTACCACAGGCATCATTTATCCAGAACGTACACATTCCTATCACAATGCCAGCCATTATCAAATTCTCGTTTAACAGGCACTTTTTCTTCCACGTAGGCATGGCCAGATTAAGAGTGCTTTCCGTATCCCACTGCAGCTCCTGCACAGCGACGCCCCTCCGATCCATTAAAACATAAATATGTACTAAAATGCATGAAGAAATTGGCCTATAGAATGTTTATACACTGCATTAATAATGTAGCAAAATCATATCACAATATACTACAGTCCCCACCACTTATAGCAGGCACATCTGCGTGAACGTGATTTGCCTGCCATACGTGATGGGCTGTATAACGTGGTAGCACTATCACCGTAATCAACAAGAATGTTGTAGATCACCATTAGGAATATAGGAGCAGGAGTAGGCCATTTAGCCCCTCGCGCCTGATCCGCCATTCAATGAGATCATGGCTGATCTGTGACCTAACTCCATAGACCCGCCTTAGCCCACAAAAATCTATCAATCTCAGATTTAAAATTAACAATTGAGCTAGCATCCACTGCCATTTGCGGAAGAGTGTTCCAAACTTCTACCACCCTTTGCATGTAGAATTATTTCCAAACTTCACTCCTGAATGTCCTGGCTTTATTTTTTAAGCTATGTCCCCTAGTCCTAGACTCCCCAACCAGCAGAAATAGTTTCTCTTATTTTCTCATTTGATCTTCTCTACAATGTACACATCAAAGCAGTTGATCAGGATCTGTAAGCAGATGCAGGTCACATAAGCTTGGACGTGGGTGTACAGGGCACAATTTCAAAATTTGCAGATGACACAAAACTTGGAAGTGTAGTAAACGGTGAGGAGGATAGTAATAGACTTAAGAGGACATAGACAGGCTGGTGGAATGGGCTGACACATGGCAGATGAAATTTAACAGAGAAGTACGAAGTGATATATTTTGGCAGGAAGAACGAGGAGAAACAATATAAACTAGGATGAGAAAGCAGTTAAAAAAGCATATGGGATCCTGGGCTTTATAAATAGAGGCAGAGTGCAAAAGCACGGAAGTTATGTTGAACCTTCATAAAATACTGATTTGGCCACAACTGGAGTATCGTGTCCATTTCTGGGCACCGTACTTTAGGAAGGATATGAAAGCCTTAGAGAGGGTGCAGAAAAGATTTACTAGAATGGTTCCAGGGATGAGGGACTTTAGTTACGTGGATAGACTGGAGAAGCTGGGGTTGTTCTCCTTAGAGAAGAGAAGATTGAGAGGAGATTTGATAGAAGTGTTCAAAATCATGAAGGGTTTAGATAAAGTAAATAAAGAGAAACCGTTCCCTTTGTCGGAAGGGTCGAGAACCAGAGGACACAGATTTAAGGTGATTGGCAAAAGAACTAAAGGCAACATGAGGAATAACTTTTTTACGCAGCGAGTAGTTATGACTGGAAGGCGCTGCCTGAAAGGGTGGTGGAAGCAGATTCAATCGTGGCTTTTAAAAAGGAATTGGATAAATACTTGAAGGGAAAAAATTTGCAGGGCTATGGGGAAAGAGTGGGGGAATGGGACTAACTGGATTGCTCTTACAAAGAGCCGGTACAGGTTCGATAGGCCGAATGGCCTCTTTCTGTGCTGTAACCATTCTATGATTCTATCTACCCTATCAGATCCCCTTAATATCTTGAAAACTTTGACAAATCACCCTGTAATCTTCTAAATTCCGGGAATACAACCCTAGTTTGTGTAATCTCAGCTTGTAATTTAACCCTTGGAGTCCAGACATCATTCTATTAAATCTACACTGAACTCCCTCCAAGGCCAATACATCCTTCCAAAGGTGCTATGTCCAGAACTGAACACAGTACTCCAGGTGTGGTCTAACCAGGGCTTTGTATAGCTGTAGCATAACTTTTACCCCCTTGTATTCTAGTCCTCTAGATATAAATCATTAGAATAAACTAAAGACGACTACATGCAATGCAACTAGCTTTATTTAAACTGCAGTCAGTGCTTAGTACAAACTGTAACCTACGTACACAAAAAGTAACTGAACATTAACGAGGTGTTATTTACTTATGTTTGTTCTTGCTTTCAGTGCAACTTAACGAGATGCGAACCAGTGAGTAAGCACAGCTGTTTCTGCCCACAATAAACAGCGCAGCTAAGATGCTATTATCAGCAACTTTGAAACTGACAATGCAAATGGATAACGGTTATTGCTTTTTGGCCAATATAAGCGACTGCCCGTTTTATAAATAGACACGTAGGGACTGTGCACTTAAATGAAACCGATCCAATGGTTGTATGCAGTTTTTCTGTATTATGGTGAGTTTTACTGGGGGCCCCATATTTGGCTAGGGTCCCTGTGCAAGGGCCCTGTACGGCTATGCATTAATCCAACACTGCCAGTAGGCTGCGACTGTTAATTGTAAGCAAATTTCACAAAACACAGTAGACATACACTATTAATTTCAGCCAGGATTCGTTCCACTGCTCTCGAGGCTGAAGGGCTAAATTCCACCAAACACTCACTACGTTTAGGCTCAAACTGGAGGATTTAGAGCAAACTGAAAGAGCAGGGTAAGAATAAGAAAGGCAAGGTAACAGGCTTGCAGAATGCACAAGAAATGAAAGACAAGACAGACACACAAATTAGAAACATAAAGGGGAAAGGAACAGGAGACACAAGTCAAAAAAGGCTGACACCAAGCTAAAATTTAAAGATGCAAGCTTCTGAGACACATGAATAGTTAGAGGAAGAAGACATCAGCAGTTTTGCAATCACATTCTGCACGTTGGCAGAATGCTTTGTTTACCATGAGAGACAGACTGTCCACACATTAAGTACGTGTACAAGAAACCAACCCATCCCAGTTTATACTGCAGACCTACAACAACATTTGAACTCTAACTTGCATACAATCATTTATTAGTTTAAAAAGCTGTTGCCAGTTACATCTACCAGCAAAAAATGCGCTAGGTATGGATGTAGAAAGTACAGTACAGAAAGGAAAACAGCAAATGTTGGAAATCTGAAATCAAAACAGAAAATGCTACAAATGCACAGCAGGTTAGTCAGCCTCTGAAAGGGAGTGCAACAGTTTGGATGAGACCTCTCTAATCAAATGGCAGCCTATCATTCTCTTTGAGACACTGGTTAAACGATTGTGTGACTAGCAATTTCTGCAGAAAGGTTTTTCTGACTACCTTGTGTCTCTGTGTCCTGCGATGCTCAATGACATTCCCTCTGAAGTGGGCCTGACAGGTGCTGCACCACCTGGGTCGTTTCTTGTCACTGTAAAACAAACATTCGTTATTTAGAGCTGGCTGAGGTGCCCTGCCCTCGGATTTCATCCCACCTCTCCCAAAGAGTGGTAAGAATGTGGAACTCACTACCACAGGGAGTGGTTGTGGCAAATAGCATAGACGCATTTAAGGGGAAGCTAGATAAACACGAGGGAGAAAGGAATAGAAGGATATGCTGATAGGGTTAGATCAAGTAGGGATTGAGGAGGCTCAGGTGGAGCACAAAATGCCGACATAGTCCAGTTGGGCCAAAAGGCCTGATTCTGTGCTGTAAATACGATGTAACCCCCCATCCCCCAACAAAAAAGTATTTGGCTATCACTCCCCATCACACAGATAAGGTCAAGAACTCAACGACAGAACCCACGTCATAGCTCTTCGGGAATAGTTAGGAACAGGCGTAGGCCATTCAGCCCCTTGAGCCTGCTCTGCCATTCAATTAGATCATGACTGATCTGTACCTCAACTCCATTTACCCGTCGTAGCTCCACATCCCTTGATGCACTTACCCAACAAAAATCTATCGATCTCAGTCGTGGAAATTTCAAATGACCCCCAGCATCCACAGCCTTTTGGGGGAAAAGAGAATTCCAGATTTCCACTACCCTTTGTGTGAAAAAGTGCTTCCTGATTTCCCTCCTAAATGGCCTAGTTCTAATTTTATTATATCCCTTCGTTCTTGATTCCCCCACCAGAGGAAATAATTTCTCTGTATCTACCCTATCGAATCCTTTTAACATTTTAAACACCGTGACCAGATTGCCCCTCAAGTTTCTATTCTTAAGGCATACAAGCCAAGTTTATGCAACCTGTCCTCATTTTAACTCTCTAAGCCCCGGTATCATTCTGATATTTGAGAACGGTATTCTGGTATTCTAATGCTATCCGCCAGTGTGTTTTTCAACTTTTATCATGTTATGTCTAAGTTTAAGAGTGAAAATTAAAGGTTTAGAGAATAGTGAGAATTAGGTTTCCTCCCATCTATATGTGTGTTTCATTGTATTACCATGCTATACAAAAACAACAGTGGCATATAACCATGGTAAATGATATTCTATAAGACAATAAACCCTACAGAAGGGCACTTAATTCTAACAACCAGTGACTCTCCCAATAGCTCAGCAAGTTTATTCAGTTAGCGGGTGTTCCAGACAGACTAGAGGGGTCCCAGGTTCCATCCCGATTTGTGCTGAGTTAGCTGATCTCAGCCTGACCCATGACACTACAACTGGCCTGTGTTCTAGGTTACAAAAGGGAAAACCGTCCAGTTGGAAAAGCACAAAAGGATATGGGCGAGTGCAGAATCAGGACCCCCCACCCCCTCCACCATCCGTTGTTGACTAGTGATGCTCATCACTGTTGAATAGCCCGCTGACACTATAATCATAGAATGATGCAGCACTGGAGGCCATTCGGCCCATTGTGCCGGCTCTTTGAAAGCTATCTAATTAGTCCCATTCCCCCGCCCTTTCCCCACAGCCCTGCAAAATTTTCCCCTTCAAGTATTTATCCAATTCCCTTTTGAAAGTTATTATTGACTCTGCTTCCACTACGTAACCGTATGACACTGTATTTAACAAGTATTAGATCACAATCTAGAACCGGGGTGTCTTTGTGGCAGCATAGTTGCATAACTCAAACATGGAGGCCAAATAGAAAGTTTAAAACCCATGTTCTGTTTAATTTGCATATATCCCAAGTTGCTGATGCCAATAGATCTTAGTGTGCTGATTTAGGATTTATCCCAATGAGCAACATCACTAACAGCCCTTTCCAAACTTCCAGGGCCACAAAGCAGAAACAGAGCAAACCAGCTAATAAAAAAATAAATACAAGCACAAGTAGAACTGAGTTGCCAAGGTTTTGAATGCCAGATTACAAGGGCTACATTTGGAGAGCTCTATTTCAGAGATTATGCAAGGGATTATACACAGGTTACACTGTATTTAATCATGCCAATTTGTCAGGATCAGTAAGAATGTTGTCCAGCTGGAAGTTCATGCGAGTGGATATTTCCTCATTGTCTTTAAATGATTACAATGGCATTTATGGACTACAAACCAGTGGAGGTTTCAAATCCATGCATTTCAAGTGTTCTGAACTTTCAAACTCTAGAATAGACACCCACCTCTCTCTGCCTCTTCCCAGTGCGTCTGACTTTGGAATCAATGTGGCCAGACAAGCATTACTCATTTGCTGAATCTCCAGGAGTCGCTGGTGATGACGAGTCCCGTTCATGTGTTTCTGAAAATTCTTTAAAGAAAATGAAAAATATTTACAAAAAAGAAATTTAGACGTTAACAATATTTTGGTCAAACAAAGATGTAAAAATCTAATCTCTGAATATAATGCCAACATTTATCCCTAACCAACACCATTAAAACAGATTATCTGGTCATTGTCACACTGCTGTTTATGGGAGCTTGCTGTGCGCAATTTGGCTGCTGCGTTTGTTACATTACAACAGTGACGACACTTTAAAAGAACTTCATTGATTGTAAAGAGCTTTGGGACGTCCTGAAGTTGTGAAAGGCGCTATATAAATGCAAGTCTTTCTTTCTTTAACTTTGCAACTGCCGTAGTCTCGTGCCGTACGATGCATTGAACATGACTGCCGTTTGGCTGTGCGCATTTGGCCCATAAACTGTTGCATGGACTGGGTCTGCCTGCTGACAGTGGCTGAAAGCTTTAAACGATTTTGCAGCTTGTTCTGGCTGTCGATCCGTTGTCTAACTACAGCAACTCCCCTCGCACGCCCCCCCACCCCCAAGGAAATCTCAGCTAACGTGCCAATATCGCGATATCCTGTATACCCGCATTGAGCAGGCAAGACACTTAGCTACTTCATTGGGATGTGGTGTGATGTTGACCCATTATCATGTCACATCAGGCGACCCTGAACAGATGTGTCCTCGGAATAAAAGGACGGGAGCTCAGATCGTGCTGCCAGATCCGCGCTCTCTGCCTGCATCCGAGTGGTCTCTCGCATAGTGTCTTACCAATCCCTGTTCAGTTCACACTACCCATCATACCCACAGGCAGCTATGTAACGAGTGAAACTCTGCGGGCAACTCGCTGTCTTTCCGCACGGAGTTAATGCAGCAGGTTCCTTTCTCCAAACAGTCCGGCCTCCTGACCTTGTTCAGGTTGATGCAGCGATTACTGCTGCATGGCAATGCCAGTGTAGCCAGCTGCAGAGATCCTGCACAGTCCTGGCCATTGTCTAGGCCTAACCATCCTACCCCGCCATCCCCCAACAGTTAACAGGCTACAAATTCATCATTATTTAAATCATTTCCAGGCAATGCGTCATATAGCAGGATACTGAAACTACTAATTCTATCCAGTTTTCAGTCCCTTATCACAGAATCATCGAATGATTCAGGACAGAAGGAGGCCATTCAGCTCATCGTGCCTGTGGTATATTAGGAAGGATGCCAAGGCCATGAAGAGGGTACAGAGGAGATTTAGTAGGATGATATCAGGAATTCGAGGCTTTAGTTGTGAGCAGAGATGAGAAAAACCGGGGCCCTTTTCACTAGGAAAAAAAGTTAAGACGGCATTTGATAAAGGTGCTGAAAATTATGAGATTTCTCGATACAGTAAATAGGGGAAACTATTTCCATTGGTCGGTGAGTAGTTAATGAGAGGGCATAAGTTTAAGATTATCACCAAAAGAACAAACGGAAAGGTTTTCCACTTGTCCAAATCACACTCTAGCTACACTTTGGACAAGGGCAGATCTTTCGCCTCAAACATTCCATGAACATAGACACTCTTGCTCTCTAGAAACAGATCGCCCTGCACCAGATGTGGATGTACCAGCACCAGACTACACTATATCTATTCTACTGGCCACTTGTTCAGAATAGAGAAATTTTTCCTATTTGAGGGAAGAGACCCCCCTACTTCCATTACAAATACCAATTATTAAAATAATTTGTTAATACATCCAGAAAATTCCTCCTTTATGGAGATAGTGGGAAAAGCCCCCCCCAACGTTTAATTTCTTCATTAACTTGGAGACTCAACAAAGCCAAAACTTTTCATTAGCCAATCATGGCAATATGGTCATTAGGCGGAGGATAGATACAGTAAACTCTGTCTGCTGTAGACTTGAGTTGAATAGTTATCTTAAGGTGTACATTGGGCCGCTGGCCATGGACTCGCTTCACCTACATTCACTCAGTTACACTACTCTCGCTACTCTCTTTACCTTTTGATTGTAGCAGTTAGCGTTGCAGATGTAACAGATGAACTTGGTAGGCATGGAATCCATCTCTTCAGTAGAGTCCTCACTGCCTTTGGCCACAGAGTCTGGCGCGGATGTACTAATTGCTCGACTCTCGCTGCTCTGCTGGATTGTCACTTTCAGTGTACTCATGGTACTCAGCATCTGTAAGGTACACATTTTCGCTCGTTTTCTCAGCACACCAAGTAAACCATTTTCATTCAGAGGGGAATAGTCCCCAATTTTGGGGGGGGGGGGGGGAAGGAGAAGGAGAGGGAGAGGGAGAGTCTGCAAGAGCAGAATGCTTGTTTTGTCAGCTGACCATGATGAAGGGGCATGCATAGGTCAAATAATGATAGCTTCACATTATTCTGTATAATTAAATATCTAGCGCCTCATGTCTTTCACACCTGAAAGTGCGGTCTCCAAGGTGTCACACCTCCAAAGTGGCAGAGGACCATAAGGCAAAAAATAAAACCGCAATGATCTAAAATAACCAATTAACTGTTAAGTTACCAAATATCTAATTGCCTAAATGTAAACAAATCCAAAGTAACAAAAAGGTATGAGGAATGAACAACCAGCTGAAAACCCGAGAAATGAAGTCGCTGCACTTTCCTCTCACAAAGCTACCATTCATGAACCAGCAAGTGCTACAAAACCAAACAAATCACATTCTTTTCAGCGGCCGTGTAGTTTCCTGAGCCAGTTAACTAAATTTCAAAACGCACAAAAACTCAGAAAAACTGAAATAATTCACAAAAAAAAATCTTTCCTGATATCCCCGAGTTTTGCACATGCACAGCTGGGTCAATGCCATTCAATGCCTCTGGGCCCTATGATGTTGGTGACCCAAGTCTGATTCCCAGTGTTGTCTCCCTGTGAGCAACCCAATGGGAGGGCCACTTGTAAATAACTTTACTGAGATAATGTTCCATTAACATTTTCTTTGCTGCTGCTCCCCATTCTGTGCCCTCTTTATAGCAGTAGGGTGAGACCTGCTTGGAGTGAAGATTTCCCCACAACTTCCATCAGTGCTTCTTCACTAGATAATAGTGGAGATTTTTTTTTTAAAACCTGGTTTTCCCCAAGTCATTCTTTCTAAGGATCGCAAAACTGGAAATCCTTACCTCCTTTAGCCTTCCCTTCTTTCTACAATCTACGGGCTTTTGAAATCCAAGCTTGCCATCACTACCTGAATAACCTAATCTTCTCGGATACTCTTTTCAACTTACGTGGTGTCCTGCACCACGAGGTTTAGCTGCGCTCAGTGGTTTCTCAACAGAAAAGGCTGCATTTTCCATTCAACAGCCTGCAAAAACAATAAACTCAGCAATGTTGATGTGAGTGACCAGCAACCTTGCGCTTGAATTCATGACCTTCTAACCAGGCTCCGTGGAGATTTAGTCAAGTTAGGTTTTGGTCATTCCATGCTCATTAAACCACTTACCACAGGGCAAGGTCATTCAAGGTCACTTCCGATACAATGATCATAGGGCGCTCGTCTTCATGGACAGCTCTGGCCTCCGTTAAACCATTTTAACTTCCCGCTCTTCACTAAGGCATTACGTTAAGAGTTTCAGTGAAGTATTTGTTTATTCTCACCTCTGCGTTAGCTGCATTGTGCTCCAAATTCTGCGGAGCTTCACTCTCTTCACATTCATTGGTTTCTGTGAATAGATGCAGTTTTTTAAAAAATGAACTTGTCTTCCAACTGATCGAGCTCTGTGATTGTTTGTTTATTAGAATCCACCTACCATAGCCAGGACAGTTCTATGACTGGTCACTAGGCATGAGGTTGGACAGATATCCACCAAAAATGTCTAATTATGAAATAAGATCTGAAACAGTTAGAAAAGATTTGCAATCCCTATGTCCTTTTAAGTGAAACAGGCATTGCAGAGAAGAGCAGCCTCCCATCCATGGAGAAAACTTAAGATAACTCTAAACCAGGTAATAGGGGGTTTGCTGGACTAATTTCAACTGAATAACCTGATTTATTCCATTTCAGTAACCCCAGGATTCAATGAATGTCATAGGGAGCTAAAACTAGGCAATGCTACAAAACAGCAACCAGTCTGGTAAGTGAATTACTAACACAACAAACATTATAAAATAAAAAGTGCCTCATTAAAATCCAATATTCGGAACCTTACACTCTTGGATATACACAGTATCTAACATATTAACTGGTCTTTCAACTCATTTGCTAGTTTTGGGATCTAGCTGTGTGCAGAATAGCTCTTTCATTTGCCTACATATCAGTGACTGAGCTTCGAAAGTAGTTCACTGGAAGCACTTGGGGATGTCCAGAGGATGCGATACTGTGCTATATAAATGCTCTCCCTGTTAAATTTATACCAGGGGCTGCATCATTCAGCCCATCTCTGATTAACTATTAAAGCAAACCACTGCAGGAAATTAGACACCATGTTGCCGTACCTGCTCCACAGCTCTCTACGATACCATAATGCCATTAAGTTCTGCATCACACAAGTATATTGGTATGTCCAATTTTGACTACTTTGTACATTAGTATGGCTAGCACTTACAGCAAATGTCAAGCTAATTGCCAAATGTCCAATAAATATCATTACATGCGTAACATATGGGAGTTTGCTGGACTAATTTCAACTGAATAACCTGATTTATTCCACTTCAGTAACCCCAGGATTCAATGAAAGTGAAGAGCACTATACAGATACAAAAGGAGATTATTACAAAAGCATATTAACTAGTATAATTATAATGATACTGTAATCTTTAATATCTCAGCTGTAGCTCTTCTATTAAAATTATTCTTTGTGAGCTTTGCTACTGTAGTGGGGAGCTTAAGTACTTCAGAATTGAGTGCACAATCTAAACTAACACTTCACTGCAGCACTGAGTGTCGTTGTTCAGTTAAGACATTACACTAAGGCCTCATCTGACATCTAAGATCCCCCAGTGCTATTCAAAGAAGAGCATGGAGCTCTCCCAGCGACCTGGCCAACATTCGCCCTCAACCAATGGCACCAAGTACAGTAGATTAACTGGTCAGGCATTCACTTGTGGTACGCAAATTGTTACCACATAACAAGTCACTTCACTTCAAAATAATACAACGTACATGAAAAACTTCAAGATGTTTCAGAGAAGTGATATGGTGCTATATAAACATGTTTTTTTTAAAAAACAGAATAGTCAGTTACATTACAGAACCATAATAAGAACTGCTAGGAAAGGGAAAAGGAGAAGTTTCAAGAAATGGTTCTGCAGCACAACCAAAAGCTTCCGGCAGACACTGAGGAAAATATCAAAAGGTTAACTTGGTCAAATGCACACACTGGTGAAAGCTGAGCCGTATACATGCTGAACAGTGTTTGAAAAGTGGCACAGCAATAAAAGATATGTGGATTCAATGACATGCAGATGGCCATCGTTTGAAAGGGGTGAAAAACCATATGGGGTGGCATATATCATGGCACCATGGAGCATTCCAACATATTATCCCATGCAGTGGTACAGTGTATATCCTCACCCGTTCATACAGCAGGGGGAATTCGTAATACCAGCAGGGCATAGTACAACACAAAAACATACGAGCAAACATGCTGTCACACTGTTCTTTGTAAATCGCAGATTTGGGCCTTTCCCAGTGGTTGCTTCGCTGGCCTCGATAGGCAGCCTCTACTGTCGGTCGCAGCGTTTCTACTGCCGCTGAGCTGTGGTACTAACTACTTTGGAGACGACAATGAAACCCATCTCTTTAGGTGGGGAGCAGCAGCACTGCCTCGTGTACCGTAAAATATTGCTGTTGAAGTGGGTGGGGGTGGGGTTAAAGAGAAGGACCATCGTCCGCACCGCTGTAACTGAAATGCAGCGCTGGATGTTACATTTGACTGTCAAATGTAGATGATGTGTTGGCCAATTGGCCTCAGGCAATTAAAGTGAATCTTCCTCCCCAGGTTTACCCGAATGTAGAGGCGATAGACGTGGGTATGGTTCTTAATGAATACTTTACGTCTGTCTTCATAAAAGAGGGGGACGATTGCAGACATTGTAGTTAAGGAGGAGGTGGAGTGTGAAATATTGGATGGGATAAAAATAGTGAGAGGGGAAGTATTAAGAGATTTAGCATCTTTGAAAGTAGATAAATCGCCAGGCACGGATGAAATGTATCCCAGGCTGTTAAGAGAAGAATGGGAGGAAATAGCGGAGGCTCTGACCATCATTTTCCAATTCTCTCTGGCTACAGGTATGGTGCCGGAGAACTACTAACGTTGTACTGTTGTTTAAAGAGAGAAAGGGATAGACCGAGTAATTACAGGCCAGTCAGCTTAACCTCGGTGGTGGGCAAATTATTGGAAAAAAGTCTGAGGGACAGTATTAATAGTCATTTAGAAAGGCACGGATTAATCAAGGGCAGCCAGCGTGGATTTGTTAAGGGGTCGTGTCTGACTAACTTGATTGAATTTTTTGAGGAGGTAACAAGGAAGGTCGATCAGGGTAGCACTTTTGATGTAGTCTACATGGATTTTAACAAGGCTTTTGACAAGGTCCCACATGGCAGACTGGTCAGAAAAGTGAAAAGCCCATGGGATCCAAGGGAAAATGACAAGTTGGACCCAGAATTGGCTCAGTGGCAGGAAGCGAAGAGTAATGGTCGACGGGTGTTTTTGTGACTGGAAGGTTGTTTCCAGTGGGGTTCTGCAGGGCTCAGTACTAGGACCATTGCTTTTTGTAGTATATATCAATGATTTAGACTTAAATATGGGGGGCATGATCAAGAAGTTTGCAGATGATACTAAAGTTGGCAGTGTGATGGATAGTGAGGAGGAAAGCTGTAGACTGCAGGAAGATATCAATGGACTGGTCAGGTGGGCAGAAAAGTGACAATTGGAATTCAATCCAGAGAAGTGTGAGGTAATGCATTTGGGGAGGGCAAACAAGGCAAGGGAACACACAATAAATGGGAGGATACGGAGAAATGTAGGGGAACAGAGGGACCTTGGAGTGCATGTCCACAAATCCCCGAAGGTAGCAGGACAGGTAGATAAGGTGGTTAAGGCGGCATATGTGATACTTTCCTTTATTAGCCGAGGCACAGAATATAAAAACAGGGAAGTTATGCTAGAACTGTACAAAACACTAGTTAGGCCACAGCAAGAGTACTACGTACAGTTCTGGTCACCACATTACAGGACAGTTGTGATTGCACTAGAGAGGGTACAGAGGAGATTTACAAGGATGTTGCCAGGACTGGAGAATTTTAGCTATGAGGAAAGATTGGAAAGAACCATAGAAAAGATACAGCACAGAAGGGGGCCATTCGGCCCATCGTGTCCGTGCCGGCTCAAAGAACAACCATTCTAATCCCACCTACCAGCACCCAGTCCATAGCCCTGCAGCTTACAGCACTTTAGGTGCAGGTCCAGGTACTTTTTAAAAAGAGCAGAGGGTCCCTGCCTCTACCACCAATTCGGGCAGCAAATTCCACACACCCACCACCCTCTGCGTAAAAAGGTTTTTCCTCATGACCCCTCTAATCCCTCCGCCAATCAGCTTAAATCTATGTCCTCTAGTTCTTGAACACTCTGCTAGGGGAAACAGGTACTTCCTCTACTCTATCTGGGCCCCTCATAATTTTGTACACCTCAATCAAGTCTCCCCTCAGCCTCCTCTGCTCCAAGGAAAACAAGCCCAGCCTATCCAATCTCTCCTCGTAGCTGCAATTTTCAAGCCCTGGCAACATTCTTGTAAATTTTCTCTGCACTCTCTCTCTCGAGAGCAATTACGTCCTTCCTGTAATGTGGTGACCAGAACTGCGCACAATATTCCAGCTGTGGCCTTACCAGCATTTTATACAGTTCCATCATTACATCCTTGCTTTTGTATTCTATACCTCGGTTAATAATGGAGAGCACTCCTTATGCCTTCTTCACAACCTTATCTACCTGTACTGCCACCTTCAGGGGCCTGTGCACCAGGGACCAGGGACAGGCTGGGGTTGTTTTCTTTGGAACAGAGGAGGCTGAGGAGAGATTTAATTGAGGTGTATAAAATTATGAGGGGCCTACATAGAGTAGTTAGGAAGGACCTATTCCCCTTACAGAGAGGTCAAAAAGCAGGGGGCACAGATTTAAAGTAATTGGTGGAAAGATTAGAGGGGAGTTGAGGAGAATATTTTTCACCCAGAGGGTGGTGGGGGTCTGGAACTCACTGCCTGCAAGGGTGCTAGAGGCAGAAACCCTCATCACATTTAAAAAGTACTTGGATGTGCATTTGAAGTGCTGCAACCTACAAGACTACGGACCAAGAGCTGGGAAGTGGGATTAGGCTGGATAGCTCTTTTTCAGCCGGCACAGAGACGATGGCCAAATGGCCTCCTTCTGTGTCGTGAATTTCTATGATTACCCCAGATCTCTACAGTACCTTTTTCCAAGCCTTGTTCCTTCAGTTTGCTGTTGGATGTGGCTGGCTCCCCAGTGTCAGACTGTTCAGTGGCATCATCGTCATTTTCACTGTCGGCGGAAAAATTTAACTCGGTTAAAATTTAACTCAATAGTGAATTAAAGACAGCAACAGAAAACACATGGCAACACTCCACATTCTGCTTCCTTGCAGCAAATGTGACTAGACAGGGCAGAGAACTACAAACCCGCTCTCCAATGTGACCTAACACGAAAGAGATGCAAGGAATTCGAAAGAGTTGAGGTGTATTTCTTTATAAAAGCAGAGTTGAAAATATCACTTTAAAGGATTCAAATGTAATACTCCAATAATATGCTAACATATAAAAGGTGACATTTATATCCCTGTTTGGGGCAAAAAGTGTGGTGAGGGGGGGGAGAAAGAAAAGACAGAAAAGGTCATATCCTACCATAGGTTTTCCTCCTGAAAGTAATTAAATCAATGATGGACCCAGCAGCACTGCAGTAATAATTTCTATCAGATGCTGCTCTGTTCCGTTACTTCTGCGCAATAGTTAATAATAATTTCCCTCCTGCCCCGGCCCCTGCTGCTGCTTTAAAACCAGAGACCACCCAGCTTGGCAGACAAAGGGAGAGGAGATTTCAAATCAGCAAAAGTCATTTAAACATCACAGCGCTGTCGTGGGCAGCAACGGTGGATGGGAAATGTACTTTTGTGTACCTCCCCCACTCCCATCGGCCCACCATCGGCAGCCTTGCCTTCAGCCGCCTTGGCCCCAAGCTCTGGAACTTCACCCCACCTCCACAAACTTCTTCACCTCTCTCTCCTCCTTTAAGGCGGTGTTTAAAACCTACCTCTTTGACCAAGCTTTTGGTCATCTGTCCTAATGCGCCCTTCTTTGGCTCGGTGTCAATTTTTGTCTGATTACACTCCTGTGAAGTGCCTTGGGATGTTTTACTACGTTAAATGCAAGGTGTTGCTGCACTGGTTGGATGGTACTTTTTTGGGGGGGGGGGGGTCGTCATTGTTTGAAAGGCAAGTGTAAACGGTAGTTTTTCCCCAAATATAACGAAAGATGACTAAAAACCATATGATTATTTTTGTTTCAACAAACATTCCACTTGAGCAGAATCAAAGTAGAAAACAGGTCTGGCGACAACATCCATTTAAAAAAAAAATTTTCATTTATTTTATTTCTCTTTGATTACAGATCCTAGGAACAAGGTCACTGCTACAGAGCTTAAATTGTGAAGCACAATGTTGTCTTTTTAAGTTGATTTTTGTCTTACAATTATAGAAACCCATGAATTGAACTATTAGCAAACAAAGCATCATCAGAGGACTTGCTTCACAGGGCCACACAGACTGCTCCTTGTTTCTAAGATGCTAATGCTTAAAATCAGCAGCTAGAGTAAAAGGTAATTATACAAGTCATTTCTAAATCACTTGAGCTCCCCAAGGAGATTTTGTCATTGAAGGCTGATTAAAAGGTTCTGGGTACAACTTATAAAGAATACCCAATTGCTTGATAACTCTTGAATTTAAACTAAATGACACAACAGGTTGGAAGAGTCACTACTGGGAAATAGTTTTGCCTTGAGATAAAGTCACTTCTCTCTTTCTTAAAAAAAAGTACAAATCACTTCCCAGTGTTAAAGTTGAATAAATTCACCCCTTCCCCAAGGAGTGGAGTGGATAAGCACACAAGCCTTTGATTGTGTGCTTATCCACAGCAGCGCAGCCGAGACAGGCACTTTTGTGTGTAGAACTGTGGTTGCAATCCCAGGTCTTACCATTCAGGGGCTTTGTCTATTGGAATGCAATCTTGCTACGAATCCAAGTGGAATGTTTTATGGTAATTTCTGAATTTTAAAACAATGTTAATGCCAGTCACGTTCAGCCACTAAACATCATGAAACATTCCACATGACCAGAATCACAGCAAGGTGGGGGCACCAATGCGCAGCACCTCAGTGATAGGATATGGGACTGCAGTCACATCACCCATGCAGATTGCTGGCCTCAGACCTGTCGTTGTGGATAAGCGCACAGCAAAGACCAGGCTCCATTCTATGTGGAGAACAAAATGTGCCAGAGGAAGATAGGCTCCAGGACCATTCCTGATACCTGCTGGCAATTAATAGAAAGGCATTGTTAAGAGCTCTGGTTAAAAAAAAAAATCATGTGCTACTCTGAGGGTCAAATTTGCACAGAGGTAAACTTCACTGCGTAACCAGGGAAATGTGATGGCAAGCCAAAGAGCGCAGAAAATCACGCGGATAAGAAAGTTAACTGGCTCAGCTGGGAAATGTACCACCAGGGTGATAAGAGACACATGGAGTAAGAAAAAATTCACTACTTAAAATCAGGTTTGTATCTGCTTAGAAGATCTGAGCTGGAGCAGTATTGCAGACAATGCAACTGGTTGGAGGAGGCAGGGGAAAGAGAAAAAAAAATCAGACGGGGTTCTCTGCTCCTGACTGCGGTCCACTGATCTCTACTGGAAAGGGGGAATGTATAAGTCGTGGTAAAGGATAGGAGCGGGCTCGGCTGTGATGCCCTCATGTGGTCAATAAAGCCTGGACACCCACTATCCAGGCTTGCATACCCCAGCATTAGTCACTGCCTCAGGGAGAGGTGGGAAAAGCATGGGCAATTAAAAAACTGCTGAATACCTCCCAAGCCTTCTCCTTTTTACTTCTGGTTCATCAGTTTGTGAAGAGTCTTCGGTTTCCAAAGATATAAAATCAGCTGCCTTTTGAGCGTCAGCAGGTTTGTCACCTGAGGAAAATAAAACGTAATTAATTCCACTTAAAATTCTACAATTGAAACTTGCTTACTGTCCCACCGTTTTGATTTGATCTCAAATAATGATCTGCTTAGCTCATCTACTTTTGTCACTGGTGGACTGGGTTACAAAAGTTGCCAGAGCACATTCTTGCAACTGGACAAAAATGGTTTCAGACTGCAGCAATTGCTACAATTTCAACATATAAATATGATGTCAACCAGGTGTATGGGTGAAGCAGGAAGGCTCATTTGAACGATCTCTATAATTTGAAAGTTTGTTTTCCTGTGATTTCAGCCTACCATTACACTGCATTTATTACAAAAGAAAGATTTAGTAAGGGGGGAGGGAAGAAGAAAAGGTAAGCAGAAGGGTCACTCTGGCCCGCTCCCAGACAACCCATCACTGCCAATGCCAGGGGCAAACAACTATGGGCGTCAGAATGGTACAAGCACCTTAAAGGGTTTGGGGGAGGAAGAGGTGGAATTGACAACTTGCACTTATACATCATCTTTTACACAACATCCCAAGGCACTTTACAGGGCATCGGAGGGTAGGAAGTGGAAGACAAGTTATGGTTGGTGACCAAAGACGTGGTCTAAAAGGCAGGTTTTTTTTGAGAAAGTGGCAGGCAGTGGGTTTTTGAAGCACAATTTCAGAGCGCAGGGGCATAATGGCTAAAAGCACTGCCACCTATTGTAGAAATAGAGGGGGTTTTAGGGAGAAAGTTTCAGAGTGAGTGGCAGAGATGCTGGAAACCCTTTCCACTGAAGGTGCAGAGAAAGGGGGTATTCAAAAGAGGAGGTCAGTCAGAACAGCAGAGGCCACACGCTGGCACATAAGGTTCCAAAGGTAAGCAGGATCAAGGCAATGGAGTGATTTGTAGACAAAGACAAGAATTCTGAATTCAAAAGGTTGGGGGACAAGGAACCAATGGAGGTTGCCAAGGACAGAGACAATAGGGGAACAGGATTTAGTAAGGAACAGATTGCAGGTGGTAGGGTTTTGGATGAGTTGGAGAAATAGGAAGGCAAAGTAAATCTTGAAAGTTTGTTTTCCTGTGATTTCAGCCTGCTATTACACTGCATTCATTATAAAGGAACAGATTTAATAAGGGGGGAGGGAAGGAGAGAAGAAAGCAGATGGGTCACTCCGCCATAGGGTGGAGCTCGAGATATTTGCAAGGAGAGCCTAGGAAAAATAGAGCTGTAAATTGATGAAGGTGTAGATGAGGGTTTCAGTGGCAGTGCAAAAGAGGCAAGCAATATTGTGTGGGTGGAAATAAGCAGTCATCGTGACGGAGAGAATGTGTTTAAAGCAACGCTTGCTGAGATAATATTTGTATTAACCAGTAGTCTTGGAACAAACGATCACAGTCACAATAAAATGTTAATGTATGCATGGAGTATAGTGTGCATCACTTAAGGTGTTTAAAAACATCTACAAGTAGGAGTTAGCTCCTAAAACAATCTTTTACAAATTACAAGCCTGAAAGAAGCACAACATCTCGGAGGATCCAAGTGCTTGAGTAAGTAGTGAAATATTCTAGATACAAGGATAAGAAGTGTTTATGCAGTAACTGCTTAGGGCGGTGATAACACATCATAAGCTGTGAGAATGACACTCTGCAGCTCATCGTCTGACTTCCAAAATGGTGCAACTCATTGCAATTCAATGGTTCTTGTGTGTTCAGCAGCACACAAGGAGTTAAATCTGTGTGTAGCGTAGCCACTAGAGCTTGCAATGTAATGTGACAGAATGTTGGAGAAAAAGAGCAATTGTGACCGAATCAATGGAAAATCCAGGAGCAGGAAAAGCCAATTTAGCTCAACAAGCCTGCCTCACCCATTTCTGGTTGAATCATCAAGTGCATTAAACAGGAAAGGATTTTGATAGCAGGAAATTAAACAGGCAGCTTCCCTCACACAACCGTGGGAGAGAGATGCGGTTGGTAAGTACAACTGCTTGCGTTACATGAACACAAAGGACAGGCTGGTCCATCCAGTCTGTCCTATACTGTCATGGTGTAACTTCTAAACACCTTCATCCCCACTCACCAGCCATGCAATCTCCTACATGGTATATACATGCCATATACATGCCTGGCGATGCCCCTACGCAAGTTCATGATGCTACATTTATCTATATTAAAAGACGCCTGCCGGATATGAGCCCATTCCCCCATCACATCTAGATCTTCCTGAAATCTATGGTAAATGTACCTTGTAGGTGCAGCTCTTACATAAAAGTGTGTTTTTCAGAACTATTTTACCTGGCGTTATACAGAGCCTACAGCATAAAAACAGGCCATTCGACCCAACTGGTCTATGCCAGTGTTTATACTCCACATGAGCCTCCTCCCAGCCCTCTTCATCCAAGCCATTTTTAAATATCCAGGACTAAAGCATGGAGGGGGCAAATAATAAGAGATGAGGAAGTCATCAATAAAAATATTTGTTTTGCCTTCCTATTTCACTACTTTGCAGTAGATTTCAAGCTTTTTGAGTTACTTATTATATTAGCACATAAACTACCTTTTTTTTTGCATACTTAGTACCTGTTGATTCCTTTGCTACAGACTTGGCGTTGGTTTTATTTGCATCCCGTTTTTCGTCCATTTTTGCCCGGAATGGATCCCGTGGAGGATAGCGGTCCCTTCTCATATCCTGCATTCTCTTAAAATCCTACACGTCAGAACATTTTGCATTCAGTGGAAAGTCATGTAGCACCAAAACTAAACAAGGGCTCAGGCATCATAATGGAACGTTACTCAAGAGTGCAAGATGAAGCTGTAGTAAAGATGCAATGTTACAGACTGCATTTATCCACAACACATACATGGTTCTGAATAGCAGGCTGAGGAAAAGACTTTTAATGGAGTTAAGTGCCGCTTTAAAAACCATTTTCCAAAAGGTGCAAGTCTAAGGGTGCATTCTATGGCGTTGGAGCCAAGCGGTTTAGCAGGTAATATTTTCTGCCCTGTGGCTTTAAACCAAGATTTCAGACAGCCCCCATGTTCTTTGGGGAACTTGGGATGTTGCTTTTAACAGTCATATCCAGATGACAGCAACTGTGTGAATAACGTCAGAGTGGCGATACTTGTGTGTTCTGAATATCTGGAATTGGTACAACATTTAAAAATAGATTCTATGTAAATGGCCCCCAATTAACTGTTGTCTGGGTGCAAGCTTGTCCCCCATCGCTCACTGTCAACTGTGTATGAACACTGATATTGTCAAAGGTCAACTGGAAGTCAAACATCAAATGAAATCCTAACTGGGGAGGAGATGGTCACAAAGTATTCTGCAGGATTGCAAAAAAGGCGGTTTCATCAGCAGCAGAAGTTTGGCATAGCGAAACTGCTTTTCTTCACTCAGTAGATCCAAAAGGATAATACTCGTGAACAAAATCACAGGAGATCCAATGGCACATTATTCACTAATGTACAAAACCATAATAGGGCATATGATAATTTTTGTTGTCTCAGATCACCTAAATCTTCCACTTAAAAAAAAAGCTCAAGAGGTTAAATTCCCCAAAATAAAACTTCCCAAAACAAGTTTTTGGTAGCCGCCTTGTGGACATTTATAATTGATTATTGTTTTGGTGTTGCCTAAGCCTATTTCTGATACTTTTTTGCATTCTTTAAAGTGGAAATACACTAATTAAAAGCTTTCATCTGTTTGTTGTACAACAAACAGATGAAAGTTGATTGTAAGCAGTGAATGCAAATGACTGCAATTGGGGTGATTGTTGGCCCCAGGCCATATGCTACCTGCAAATGCAGAGTGAGCAGTAACAGCTTCTAGATAATATAGAACGAGGTCCGTTCGTGAGAAAGACTGGAAGCACGGAAGGAGAAAATGGTGCTTTAAAAAACCTGAATCATAAACTTATCTATGACCCAAAGTTCTCCTGCTCCTGCCCATCCCTTTAATGCAAGGACTGCACGTATGAAGGGCAGAGACTCCATTTTGGGAAGCTACCTGAAAATCCTTCGCTGAAACCATCTCTCCCTTCCCTCCCAACCCCACTCAGAGTCCTCTCAATACACACCACCCTGTAAAGTACTTGATGTCTTTTTGTACACAATGAATGCTACAGAAATCTAAATTGCTACAAGCGAACATCCACACTGCAGCACGCTACACCTTTATTGCAAGGGGCTTGAAGCATAAGAGTAAGGAGGTCTTGCTGCAATTATATAGGGCGCTAGTGAGACCATGCCTGGAGTACTGTGTACAGTTTTGGTCTCCTTACCTAAGGAAGGATATAGATGCCTTAGAGGGGGACGCAACAGAGGTTCACTAGATTGATTCCTGGGATGAGAGGGTTGTCCTATGAGGAGAGATTGAGTAGAATGGGCCTATATTATCTGGAGTTTAGAAGAATGAGAGGTGATCTCATTGAAACGTATAATATTCTTAGAGGGCTTGACAGGGTAGATGCTGAGCGGCTGTTTCCCCTGACTGAAGAGTCCAGAACTAAGGGTCATAGTCTCAAAATAAGGGATCGGCCATTTAGGACCGAGTTGAGGAAAAATTTCTTCACCCAGTGGGTTGTAAATCTTTGGAATTCTCTACCCCAGAGGGCTGTGGATGCTTAGTCATTGACTATATTCAAGACTGAGATCGATAGATTTTTGGGCATTAAGGGAATCAAGGGATATGGGGGTAGGGCATTAAAGTGGAGTTGAGGTAGAAGATCAGCCGTGATCTTATTGAATGGCGGAGCAGGCTCGAGGGGCTTTAAGGCCTACTCCTGTTCCTATTTCTTATGTTCTTACGAAACTATGCAATATGAAAACCAGATATTCACACATTTACTAGTAGATTTATTTGCCTGGGTATACACCATTTTTCGTCACATGGGCCAACTTAATTTCTACAGCTTTCCCAAAAGGAAGGTCTGATTCTCCCCATCGTAATGTGCTTTCCTCTTACCTTGTTGAATCCTCGGTTATGCGGCTGGAAGAGTTGATTCCCAAATCCAATGCGAGGTGTCTGCAGCTGGATGCCAAGAGGAGGGGTGCCCAGAATTGATGCCCTGGATCCTGGTGGGAAGAACGGTTGAAGGCCTGGAGTAGTCATGCTGTATCCACGAAGACTGCCTAAAAAATTGAATCCTTGTGAGAACCAGAGATATAGGAAACATGATCTGTATTGCATGACATATCAGTTGTGGACACAACATTTTATATTCAGTATTAATAAAGACATGCCAATTTCACCAATAAAATACTTCCCTTTACAGCTAATTCAGAGAATGCATTTTGATGAAATGGCCTGTACTACAATATTGTACAAACAAACATTTGAGGTCTAAACTTAAGTACATACTGGGCAAATCATCAATATCTCCATAAAGGTTTTGAGTGCATCATCACACACCAAACTTCACACTTTATATAAAACACCAAGAGATCACAGTCAAACAATCCTAAAGTATGTTTTTTTCTGACCTTGAGATAACCTGGAGAGGTTGTTGAGATAACATGGAGAAGCAAGGTGGCTGCCAATCTAGAGAACTAACCAACAATAACCAGCTTCTAATTTACTTCAGGACCTAATTAGATCACTTCCCCACAGAAGTATCTGAGCAGTGGCATTAAAGGAACAGGTCGAGTTAGCAGCTAAATATTACAACACCCACTTATGAGCAATGCCGCAGGAGATCAGATAGCATATTAGAAATAGTAACAGATAGCTGACTGAAAAGGTAATAATGTTTTGTTTAAAATATTTAAGACATCATAATTTTTTTCCAAGTTAAAGGAGTTTTAATTTGGTCAGAATGCACAAAGGTTATAAACATAAACTGATTAACGTAAAAGTCATACTTGGCAGGCAATAGGTCTGGCCAAGAACACGAATTATTAAATAAAAAACCTACAAAATCCATTCCATGCCAAGAAGCCAAGTTGGTTCAATTGACAACCACCCTACAAGACAGTGAGCCAGATGGCAGCATTCCTTAGTAACTTAGTGGCACAAACACTAAGACCATAATAAAGAAAATGATCCAAAGTGGTTTTGAAACAGGAATCCAACCATAAAACAAAGACTGTACATAGAATTTCACAGCACAGAAATAGGCCATTTGGCCCAACTAGTCTCACCAGTGTTTATGCTCCACTCGAGCCTCCTCCCATCTTACCTCATCTCAACATATCCTTCTATTCCTTTTTCCCTTATGTACTTATCTAGCTTCTTATTCTTAATATAGTTGCAGCTGAGATAGGTTTTCTTCCTTAGTGTTCTTCCCCATCCCTACCAGCACTATAAGTAAGGCTATAGTTTATATGATCACTACAGCCCATTAAGTACAATATAGCCATAGTACACCAGGACTACAGCCGGTGCACTACATTTGATTACAAATCTCTAACTTGTACTTATGGAAATAGATATTCTGGGAAATCCAATTGTTGATGAAGCAAGTAATGGGTCATTTATCTCAGCACTGTTTGTGGGACATTGCTGCGTGCAAAAGTGGTTGCTGGACGTGCCTACATAACAGTGGTAACTTCGCTTCAAAAGTGATCATTGGCCGTGAAGTACTACAGAACGTCAGGAGAGATGTGACAATTAATGCTGAATATGAATGCAAATTCTCCTGTTTTATACAGCCAATGCACTAGAGCTGATACTCCATCTGATGCAGGTACTCGAAGTAAGATTTGGTACATTTGATCAATTTAATTAGATTTATTTTAAATCCCTATTAGAGTCATTATGCCAGTTTATTTGCTCGTGCAGGAACACACTTCACCAGCAACCTTTGCTAAAACATGCTTTGGTGCTGGCAGAAAGCTAGCATGACAGCTCTAAATAGAATCACGTTCTAAATCTGCTGCTATCACAACAATGCTTGGCAGCAGTGAGTAAAGCAAATCAGATGTTGGGATGTATTAAAAGGTCAATAATCCTGCCACTTTATAAATCATTGGTGTGACCGCACTCGGAATACTGTGTACAGTTCTGGCCGCCACAGTACAAAAAGGATATTGCAGCTATTGAAAAGATACAGAAGCGAACAACTAGAATGTTTGAGGAAATGAAGGGATTGGATTATGAGCAGCGATTATGTAAATTGGGCATGTTCTCACTGGAAAAGAGAGCTGAAAGGTGATCTGATTGCTGTTTTTAGGATTCTAAAAAGGGACCAGATAATGTAAGACCCTGACAAGCTATTTCACTTTGTCTAGAACAGTAGAAGCAAAGGATACAACCTGCGCTTGAAGGAAGGTAAATTCAAAACTAATCTGCGGAAACATTATTTCAGTGAGCAAGTGGTCAATCTATGGAGCAGTTAGTATTGATTCATTCAAATACAAATTAGATAAATTTCTTTCAGAAAATAACATTTTGGATACAATATATGAATAATCTGAGACATAACATGTGGTAAGTGTAACATGCTTGAGAGAAACAGGTGACTTTAGACCTATGGCTCCCAAAGCTCTCCACCACTGGGGATTTTCCTTGTGTCATGTCTGGGTCTGCTGTAGACTAATTGGTGCATATTGATTGCTATGATTAGTCAACAACTCTGTTATCATTGTATCATGCAACTAGCAGGACGGTAGAAGACAAACTAGATGGACCTTTGTCTTTCGTTGACTGCCAATTCCTATGTTCCTATCAACAAATATGCATGGTTGTGCCTTTTAAGACAGTACAATCTTTAATTAGAGTGTCAGGATCAACTGGAATATCAGATGCAGCACACAGGTAGTACTGTGCTGCACCAGCTACAGCTGATATATAATACACAGATGATCCTGGTGCCCAAGTTTACGTTTTGTACAACTTAATTTAATGATAGATTTAAAAATACAAATCCTACAGAGAGAGAAAAAAAAATCAAGCTACTTGAGGCAAAATCATGCATATGTTAGTGTATGAAAATCACACGGTTTGTCGTAGGATATTATGCCATTACAGATCACCAATCTTAACTGTAAGTAGCACTGTTCTTCGAGGCAGCATACAACAGCTGAGAATTGACAAAACCCCAGCAAGCCACAGAAGTCTATTACAATGTACATTAACTTGAGGCATGGATTTAAGCTCACAATACACTGGGCGAGTAGCCCATTGCTCTAATCGCTATAGCTACCAGAACGCCCTCTTCATTAGCTTAAACAATTGCTCAGGAAGTGTGATTGAACAGCATCTGTGTATGCTTCACTGGCACAGGGCATTTTTAAAAAATTAATCTATGCAATGAACCTAAAAAAACAAGCATATACACAAAGATATACTGCACTCATACAGCTTTGAGTGATGCAGAAACACTCATAAAATGGCATCTGCACCCCTTTCTCTTCCAAGGGTTTTTAAGGATTATTTTAGCCTCTTAATGAAATAATGTCGTCAATAGTAAGCTTCAAAATATTAAATTCAAAAGATTACCAAGATGTGAATGTTACAAAAAATACAATGGTATCAAGAAAGGAATTTACCCTTTTAAAGTAACACTGCATTGTGTACTTGCTACTAACTTACGAATGTCATCACCCTACCTTGCATCTGCTGCATTATCAGGGCACGCTGCAGCATGGGATTAGGATTAAGGAGTGAAGCCTGAGTGGTTGGACGTAGGTTTAGCTGTTGTTGCTGTTGCTGCTGTTGTTGTTGTTGTTGTTGTTGCTGCTGCTGCTGCTGCTGCTGATGGTGGTGATGTTGCTGCTGCTGCTGCATAGCCCTACAAAGATAATTAACCATATATTAAAAATAAAATAAATATTTCCCCAACAGACACAAATATTTAGGCTCCCTTCAAAGGATCGTGGTAAAAATACAACAAATTAGGGTCTTCAGACGCACAATAAGTGACACCAACAATTTTAATTTTTAATGAGTCCAGTAACAATTCATTGCAGTATTGTGTCCCTCAACCATCTGTCTATGTGCCAATACTTGATCTGGCATTCCAGTTCTCTGATGGAGCTTAGTTTGCTCCCATCTTTCCTTGTGGCTTTTCTCATTCCAGTACAACCATTTAAATGCCTTGCATCCATTCGGGTTCGTATTGTAGTTGGACAGCAGTGCTCTGATGTAAACCACACGGACTGCAGCGGCTCAAGAAGGCAGCTCACCACCACCTTAACAAGGGCAATTAGGGATGGGCACTAAATGCTGGCCTTGCCAGCAACGCCCACATCCCATGAATGAATAAAAATAACTAAGTTGGGTAAGTTCACACGCGCGCGTGTGAAGTAGTTGATGCTTCAGGACAGGAAGAAGCCAGCACCATTTTAGGTGCGTCACATGCAAATGACAACACAACAACATTTTCACAATACAACTGTGTCCCCCAGGATGTAACTATTATCAATTCATGCAAGACAACACCACAGCAAAGCTACAACACTAACGTTCTATCCATGCCCCTTGAAACAGCTGAATCTGACAATCTTGCCATAAGATGCAAAGCCATTCATTCTCCCCACTGTGAATCCTTTAGGGCTTTAAATCACAGTTTTTCAAAACTGGTGCCCATAAGGTCAGATTTCTGTCCATACTGTGGGCCACACACACAACACCTCAAGCATCCTGTACTGTTTTTTTTTTCTGTACTTGACTTAATGTGTTATTTGTGTTATCGTACATGAATAAAGACTGTCACTGTTATGATAGCATTGCTTTCCTTTGTCAGCAATTAAACAGATCACCAGTCGGAGAAACGAGCCAAGGGCAGGCTGCAAGCTTGCATTCAGGGTGAATTTGCTACTAATGTGCTCCAAAGTACTCAGAATGAATGTACGAAGTTACTTACTCTGCAGAAAGGGATTAAAAAAATCTCCTTGTTTATAACCTCAGTGCATTGATGACTATCGGTGCCGCTTTCTGTTCTCGCCCTGAACTGGAAAATTTCATCAACTCTGTTTCCAATTTCCACCCCTCCCTCGCCTTCAGAGGGTCCATCTTCGAATATCCCCTTCCCTTCCTCAACTTCTCTCTCTCCATTTCTGGGTACCGACTCGCATAGCTACCTTGATTTTTTAAATTCGTTCATGGGATGTGGGCATCGCTGGCAAGGCCAGCATTTATTGCCCATCCCTAATTGTCCTTGAGAAGGTGGTGGTGAGCCGCCTTCTTGAACCGCTGCAGTCCGTGTGGTGAAGGTTCTCCCACAGTGCTGTTAGGTAGGAGGTTTCAGGATTTTGACCCAGCGATGATAAAGGAACGGCGATATATTTCCAAGTCGGGATGGTGTGTGACTCGGAGGGGAATGTGCAGGTGGTATTGTTCCCATGTGCCTGCTGCCCTTGTCCTTCTAGGTGGTAGAGTTTGCGGGTTTGGTAGATGTGTTGAAGAAGCCTTGACGAGTTGCTGCAGTGCATCCTGTAGATGGTACACATTGGTGAAGTGGTGAAGGGAGTTAATGTTTCGGGTGGTGGATGAAGTGCCAATCAAGCAGGCTGCTTTGTCCTGGATGGTGTTGAGCTTCTTGAGTGTTGTTGGAGCTGCACTCATCCAGGCAAGTGGAAAGTATTCCATCACACTCCTGACTTGTGCCTTGTAGATGGTGGAAAGGCTTTGGGGAGTCAGGAGGTGAGTCACTCGCCACAGAATACCCAGCCTTTGACCTGCTCTTGTAGCCACAGTATTTATGTGGCTGGTCCAGTTAAGTTTCTGCTCCTTGGTGCCACACTCGGTCAAATGCTGCCTTGATGTCAAGGGTAGTCATTCTCACCTCACCTCTGGAATTCAGCTCTTTTGTCCATGTTTGGACCAAGGTTGTAATGAGATCTGGAGCCGAGTGGTCCTGCCGGAACCCAAACTGAACATCAGTGAGCAGGTTATTGGTGAGTAAGTGCCGTTTGATAGCACTGTCCATGACACCTTCCATCACTTTGCTGATGATTGAGAGTAGACTGATGGGGTGGTAATTGGCCGGATTGCTTTTTGTGAACAGGAAATACCTGGGCAATTTTCCATATTGCCGGGTAGATGCCAGTGTTGTAGCTGTACTGGAACAGCTTGGCTAGAGGCGCAGCTAGTTCTGGAGCACAAGGCTTCAGCACTACAACCGGGATGTTGTCGGGGCCCTTAGCCTTTGCTGTATCCAGTGCACTCAGCCATTTCTTGATATCAGGTGGAATGAATCGAATTGGCTGATGGTGGGGATATATCCTCCCACCCTGCTTCCTGTAAGGACTCTCTTCCATTCTCCCAGTTTCTCCGTCTCATCTGTTCTAACAATGCTACCTTCCACACCAGTACTTTGGATATGTCTTCTTTTTTCCTCAACCGAGGATCACCTCCACTGCAGTTGACAGGACCCGCAACCGTGTCCGTCCCATCTCCCGCACTTCTGCCCTCACCCCTTCCAGAACCACGATTGGGTCTTCCTTTGTCCTCACCTTCCACCCCACCAGCCTCCGCCATTTCCGACACCTCCAGCCCGATGCCACCACCGAACACATCTTCCCTTCAACTCCCCTTTCAGTATTCCAAAGGGACCTTTCCCTCCGCGACACCCTGGACCGCTCTTCCATCACTCCCAACACCCGCTCCCCTTCCCACAGCACCTTCCCGTGCAAATGCAGGAGGTGCTACACTTGCCCTTTCACCTCCTCTCTCTCCCCCCCCCCCCCCCCCCCCCACCATCCAGGGCTCCAAACACTCCTTCCAGGTGAATCAGCGATTTACTTGTACTTCTTTCAATTTAGTGCACTGTATTCGCTGCTCATGATGCAGTCTCCACTACATTGGGTGATCACGCTGCTGAACGCCTCCATTCAGTCCACAAACGTGACCCTGAGCTTCCGGTCGCTTGCCATTTTAATTCTCCATCCCACTCCCACTCTGACCTCGGCCTCCTATACCGTTCCAATGAAGCTCAATGGAAGCTCGAGGAACAGCACCTCATCTTTCAATTCGGCACTTTACAACATTCCTGACTCAACATTGATTTCAATAACTTCAAATCATAACCACTACTCCCATTTTTTCGGCCAGCAGATGCTGGTAATGGTTCTGCTGCTGCCATTTACAGCTCCTCTGGGCCCATCTTTTGTTTCTTTCCTTGTCCCATTACCACCCCCTTTTGCCTTGCATCATCCCTTTTGTCATTTTATTACTCCTGCCCTCCACCCTATCACAGACCTTCCGTTTTGTTCTTTCCTCCTCCCTCCCTTTCCCTGGCTCTGTACTTGCTTAAAAACTGTTAAATCTCAAACTTCTTCCTGTTCTGATGAAACATTAACTCTGTTTCTCTCTCTCTACAGATGCTGCCTGTCCTCCTGAGTGTTCCCAGCATTTTGTTTTTATTAAACAAAAAGCTCTTATTGGTGAAGAAAATGGTTATACTGTGGAATTAGTCAGAAGACAGGATTCTGGCAATTATGACTATCTCACATGCAGAAGATGAAGACACAGATCCCGGAGACCTACACTACGCTATCTATACCCAAACCCTGTTAAACAGTAAAAGAACATCATGGGGTTTCTTTTGAGCAGCTGGTGTTTATTCACAGTGCTCTAGAAACATTTCTGGCTGGATTTGGTCTTTCTGAACATCTCGAAATGGCAGTGCTAACTGTGGCTCATCAATGGGACACAGAGCAAGCAGCAATCAGCTCACACTGAGAAACTAAATCACAACATGGAGTACATAGGTGCAATTATCATATGCAGGTAAGCTTTCGATCTTTCAACAACAATTTGAACTTATATAGTGCCTTTAACGTGGTAAAACGTCCCAAGGTGCTTCACAGGAGCGTAATCAGACAAAATAATTGACAATGAGCCAAAGAAGGAGATATTAGGACAAGTGACCAAAAGTTTGGTCAAAAAGGTAGGTTTTAAGGAGTGTCTTAAGGGAGGAGAGGTTTAGTGAGGAAATGCCAAAGCTTGGGGCATAGAGAGCTGAAGGCACGGCAGCTAATGGTGGGACGAAGAAAGTCAGGGATGCACAAGAGACCAGAATTGGAGGAAAGCAGAGTTCACAGAGGGTTGTAGGAGGGCATAGAGATAGGGAGGGGTGAGGCCATGGAGGGAATTGAACACAAAGATGAGAATTTTAAAATCAAGGTGTTCAGGGACCTGGAGCCAATAGAGATCAACAGTTTTTGATGAGTTCAGGTTTATGAAAGATGGGAGGTCAGCCAGAAGAGCATTGGAATAGTTGATAACTATTTTATGGAATACTTTCAACAGCACTCTGCACCATTGTTGCAGTGTCTAATTTATCACGCATGCTCTGCTGGGTCTCGTTTTCTCCAAACTACCAACCAGTCACTTCAGGATGATCCACAAGGGTTTGTACATTTGGCTGCCCTTAAATCATTTAATGTGCCAAGAGGCACTAAAAGCTCCTTAGTTCATATTGTCACTGATTCACATTAAGTTGTTTTTGTTTTAAAGATAAAAATCTCTAAATATGTACCAAGAGGTTATAAACAAGGGGATTTTTATTAACCGCTTTCTGCTGAGTAACTAAGTTCATACAGAGTACTTTGCAGCACAGTAATAGCAAATTCACCCTGATGGCAAGTTTGCAGCCTGCCCTTGACTTGTTTCTCTGACTGCTGATCTGTTGTTTAATTCTTGTCCCTGGACTGATTTGTTGATCCGGCAGCTTGTCAGTGGGTTACACGAGATCAGACTATTAACCCAACAGACTGTGTGCCCTGACTGCAATGCACCTGATTTACAGAGTTCTGCAGCCCCACCTGATCTTAGAAACTGCTGCAGTGTTGGACACCAATTAACGCAAGTACTGAGAGCAGCATTTCCACTGCTTCCTTCGCCAGCACCTTTAATGCATGCATGCAAAGCTTCTGCCAGCATAAACAACAGCAGAGGAGCTGTCAGGCACACTGACTTGCATGTAACATGACCAGATTTCAAAGATAATACTGTGCAGAGACAATTCTGCAGCAGGTTGTAACATAGTCCCGCTTACCCATCACCCATTCTGAGAATCATAGAAAGGTTACAGCACAGAAGGAGGCCATTCGGCTCATCGAGTCCGTGCTGACTCTATGCAAGAGCAATCCAGCTGGTCCCACTTCCCCCGCCCTATCCCAGTAGCAAATTTTTTCCTTTCAAGTATTTACCCAGTTCCCTTTTGAAGGCCATGACTGAATCTCCCTCAACCACAGGCTCTGACAGTGCATTCCAGATCCTAATCACTTGCAGTGTAAAAATGTTTTTTCTCATGTCACCTTTGGTTCTTTTGCCAATCACTTTAAATCTATGTCCACTGGTTCTTGATCCTTCCTCCAATAGGAACAGTTTCTCTTTATCTACTATGTCTAGACCCTTCATGATTTTGAATCCCTCTATCAAATCTCCTCTCAACCTTCTCTGTTCCAAGGAGAACAACCCCAACTTCTCCAGTCTATCCACGTAACTCAAGTCCCTCATCCATGGCCTCGCCCCTCCCTATCTCTGTAACCTCCTCCAGACCTACAATCCTCCGAGATCTCTGTGCTCCTCCAATTCTTGCCTCTTCCAAATCCCAATTTTCATCGCCCCACCACTGGCGGCCGTGCCTTCAACTGTCTGGGCCCTAAGCTCTGGAATTCCCTCCCTAAACCTCACCGTCTCTTTCTCCTCCTTCAATTCGACCCCTTTGACCAAGATTTTAGTCACCCCTCCTAATATCTCTTCTTTGGCTAGGTGTCAAATTTTGTCTTGATTACATTCCTGTGAAGCACCTTGGGATGGTTTTCTATATTAAAGACACTATATAAATGCAAGTTGTTGTAGTCTGTTGAGGGAATAAATTTAAAGGGTTAATTGGCCTTTAACCAGTCCCTGTTTTATGTTTTTAACTGGTTCTGACACAAAACCTACTTAATATCAGCTTGACTATGTTGGTAGCACACTTCTTTCTAAATCAGAAGGTTCTGTTTTCAACCCTCAATGAAAAACAAGAGCACATAATCTTAACTGCTTACACACACCAACTTTAGAGTCACAATGAAGTGAAGTGGCTTCCATTTTGCTAAAAATGTTGTGGAAACAGGGACCAGCAATAGTGATATCAGACTGTCACAAACTCGAGACCCAGAGCTGCTACCCCCAACGCCTTAATCAGAACTGTTCAGTTGTGAGGAGCATCTTGCATCTGAAGTATTAACCTGTGTTTTCCCTTCACAGATGCTGACTGACTTGCTTTGTATACTTCCAACATTTCTTTCCCCGATTTCCACCACTTGCAGATTTTTTTTTTCTTTATTAAAAAATTTGTAGCTAGAAAGATATTTGCCACCAGTGCTGGCGAGATAACAGCAGCACATCTGCCTTCTGCATCTCCCAGTTAACCTATGCTTCTGATCTTTGGCTGCCTGGGAGTCGTGGGGGGGGGGGGGGGGGGAAGACAGAGGAGTTGTCAGTCTTCTCCTGGGCCTGGTGAAGATGGCCATTCACGGGTCGAGGACGGGCGCGGACCGTGAGGTCGCTCTGGCTGCCTGCTCCTCTCTTCCACGGCCTTGTCCGTGCCCAGGTGGCCCTGGCGAAGGGACACACGGTGTTCGCCAATACGTTTGGGGGGCCTTCCATGACCAGTGGGCGCCGCAAGGGAATAGCGTCTGGTAGAGATGGGCAATATTACTATGATTTAGATTTATAAAATGTCCCTTTTGTTTAAATTAGACCTTGTTTGAATTATTATATCAGTTGCACCCCCTCACAAGGTTTTCCTGTTAATGACACTGGTGGCAACCCTTATTGGTCAAACTAAAATAGGCATCTCTCAGACTGCATCAAGTACATTTACCAGATCAATAACTCTAGCCTCAATTGTCCAAATAAACTTGGGAAGTGAAAGATAGAAAGAACTTGCATCTCTATCGCACCTTTCATGACCTCAGAATGTCCCAAAGCGCTTTACGGCCAATGAGATACTTTTTGAAGTGTAGTCACTGTTGCAATGTAGGGAATGCAGCAGCCAATTTGTGCACAGCAAGATCCCACAAACATCAATGTGATAAGCAGCCGGGTAATTTTTTTTTTTAAAAGTGACATTGGTTGAGGGATAAATGTTGACCACAGGACACCGGGGAGAACTCTTCTTCCAACAGTGGCCGCGGGATCTTTCACGTCCACCCCGAACGCCTCATCCGAAAGACAGCACCTCAGACAGTGCAGCACTCCCTCAAGTGGGACAGTCAGCCTGGATTATGGGGCTCAAGTCTCTGATCGAAGGGTGGATGCAGATTCCCATTCAGGCCACAGTTCCATGGGCTTTCGTGTTTGAAATGTAGTTCTCGACTGCAACGGATCAACGGCTTTTCATTCTAGGGCCGATGCTTCAGTTCCGAAAAGACGAATGTATTAAAACCAAACACATTTTGCAAGCTCCTGTATGAGGGATTTGTGGGTTTTTTTCAAATAAGTTATATTTAAATCAGGTTTTTGCTATTTTTTTTTCACACCCGTATTCTTATCTGAGACCAGTTTCCTCTCTCTCTCTCTCTCCCTCCCCCCTTTTTTTTCTTGTGAGACGATGGGCCTAGTTTCATCCCCGGCCTCAATTTAACGGACTTACCGGCTGGGGCCTGGCTGCCGCTGCGGGTGAGGGTGCGGATGATGGTGGTGCTGCTGCCGCTGCTGGTGAATGAGCTGCTGGAGCTGAAGCAGCTGCTGCTGAAAATGTTGGTGTTGCTGAGGGAACATCACGACGACCAAATCCTTTATTAATAATAATAATAATAATAATTCTATTGTTATTTCTGAGGAAAAACCCGCGCTCGCACCTCGCGACCTGCGACCGTTTTGTTTGCGGGAGAAACAAAAAAAAAACCCCCCTCGCGACCAACACAAGAACTCACAACGGCTTTCGCCACAGCGCCACTGCCGGCTGGGAGGTCATCAATCAACGCCGTTACGCCTGCATTAAACATGGCGCTCTGCGGGCGACACTCCGCCAGTAAGAAAGATGGCGGTGCTATCACGACGTGCTAGGAAGATGGCTGGTGTTATGGGGAAACCCACCCTCCAGGTGTTAATTGCATGCATCAGGGGTTTCAGGTGGACGTAAAAGATCCCACGGCACTATTTCGAAGAAGAGTAGAGGCAGAAACCCTCACCCGCATTTAAAGGGTACTTGGATGTGCACTTGAGGTGCCGTAACTTTCTAGGCTCTGGACCAACAGCTGGAAAGGGGTTAGGCTGGATAGCTCCTTCTCGGCCGGCACGGACATGGTGGGCTGAATGGCCTCCTTCTGTACTGTAAATTTCTATGATTCTACGAACAGCAGGGTAGTTCTTCCCAGTGCTCACCGATGCTCAGTTTGGGTTCCGCCAGGACCACTCGGCTCCAACCTCATCACAGCCTTGGACAAAAGAGCTGAATTCCAGAGGTGAGGTGAGAGTGACTGCCCTTGACATCAAGGCAGCATTTGACCGAGTGTGGCATCTAGGAGCCCTAGTAAAATTGGAATCAGGTGGAAAACTCTCCAGTGGCTGGAGTCATACCTAGCACAAAGGAAGATGGTAGTGGTTGTTGGAGGCTAATCATCTCAGCCCCAGGACATTGCTGCAGGAGTTCCTCGGGACAGTGTCCTCAGCCCAACCATCTTCAGCTGCTTCATCAATGACTTTCCCTCCATCATAAGGTCAGAAACGGGGATGTTCGCTGATGATTGCACAGTGTTCAGTTCCATTCGCAACCCCTTTTATAATGAAGCAGTCCAAGCCCGCATGCAGCAAGACCTGGACAACATCCAGGCTTGGGCTCATAAGTGGCAAGTAACATTCACGCCAGACAAGTGCCAGGCAATGACCATCTCCAACAAGAGAGAGTCTAACCACCTCCCCTTGACATTCAATGGCATTACCATTGCCGAATTCCCCACCATCAACATCCTGGGCGTCACCACTGACCAGAAACTGAACTGGACCAGCCACATAAATACTGTGCCGACAACAGCAGGTCAGAGGCTGGGTATTCTGAGGCGAGTGACTCACCTCCTGATTCCCCAAAACCTTTCCACCATTTACAAGGCACAAGTCAGGAGTGTGATGGAATACTCTCCACTTGCCTGGATGAATGCAGCTCCAGCAACACTCAAGAAGCTCGACACTATTCAGCACAAAGCAGCCCGCTTGATTGGCACCCCATCCATCACCCTAAACATTCACTCCCTTCACCACTGGCGCACCGTGGCTGCAGTGTGTACCATCCACAGGATGCACTGCAGCAACTCACTAAGGCTTCTTCGACAGCACCTCCCAAACCCGCGACCTCTACCACCTCGAAGGACAAGGGTAGCAGGCACTTGGGAACAGCACCACCTGCACCTTCCCCTCCAAGTCACACACCATCCCGACTTGGAAATATATCGCCGTTCCTTCATCATCGCTGGGTCAAAATCATGAAACTCCCTTCCTAACAGCACTGTGGGAGAACATTCACCACACGGATTGCAGCGGTTCAAGAAGGCGGCTCACCACCACCTTCTCAAGGGCAATTAGGGATGGGCAATAAATGCTGGCCTTGCCAGCGATGCCCACATCCCATTAACAAATAAAGAAAAGTGCCCTAGCAAATATTTATCCCTCAACCAACACCTAAAAAAGAGCTGAATTCCAAAGGTGAGGTGAGAGTGACTGCCCTTGACATCAAGGCAGCATTTGACCGAGTGTGGCACCAAGGCGCCCTAGTAAAATTGAAGTCAATGGGAATCAGGGGGAAAACTCTCCAGTGGCTGGAGTCATACCTAGCACAAAGGAAGATGGTAGTGGTTGTTGGTGGCCAATCATCTCAGCCCCAGGACATTGCTGCAGGAGTTCCTCAGGGCAGTGTGCTAGGCCCAACCATCTTCAGCTGCTTCATCAATGACCTTCCCTCTATCATAAGGTCAGAAATGGGGATGTTCGCTGATGATTGCACAGTGTTCAGTTCCATTCGCAACCCCTCAGATAATGAAGCAGTCCGAGCCCGCATGCAGCAACACCTGGACAACATCCAGGCTTGGGCTCATAAGTGGCAAGTAACATTCGCGCCAGACAAGTGCCAGGCAATGACCATCTTCAACAAGAGAGAGTCTATCCACCTCCCCTTGACATTCAACAGCATTATCATCGCCGAATCCCCCACCATCAACATCCTGGGGGTCACCATTGACCAGAAACTTAACTGGACCAGCCATATAAATACTGTGGCTACAAGAGCAGATCAGAGGCTGGGTATTCTGCGGCGAGTGACTCACCTCCTGACTCCCGAAAGCCTTTCCACCATCTACAAGGCACAAGTCAGGAGTGTGATGTAATACTCTCCACTTGCAGTCCGTGTGGTGAAGGTTCTCCCACAGTACTGTAAGGAAGGGAGTTCCAGGATTTTGACCCAGCGACAATGAAGGAACGGCGATATATTTCCAATTCGGGATGAGTGCAGCTCCAACAACACTCAAGAAGCTCGACGCCATCCAGGACAAAGCAGCCCGCTTGATTGGCACCCCATCCATCACTCCCTTCACCACCGGCGCACAGTGGCTGCAGTGTGTACCATCCACAGGATGAACTGCAGCAACTCGCCAAGGCTTCTTCGACAGCACCTCCCAAACCCGCGACCTCTACCACCTAGAAGGACGAGAGCAGCAGGCACTTGGGATCAGCACCACCTGCACAATCCCCTCCAAGTCACACACCATCCCGACTTGGAAATATATCGCCGTTCCTTCATCGTCGCTGGGTCAAAATCATGGAACTCCCTTCCTAACAGCACTGTGGGAGAACCTTCACCACATGGACTGCAGCGGTTCAAGAAGGCGGCTCACCACCACCTTCTCAAGGACAATTAGGGATGGGCAATAAATGCCGGCCTCGCCAGCGACGCCCACATCCCATGAACAAAAAAAAGTGCCCTGGCCAATATTTATCCCTCAACCAACAGCTAAAAAACAGATTATATGATTCCATATTGGAAGTTTTAAAGGGAGTTCAAAAGCACGCTAATTTAAAATTTAAAACGATATGCAATGCACCAATTGTAGCCACAAAAAGTAGGTGAAGAGCGATTTTAACATCTTTGGGGACATTAGTGAATAGGCGAGGTGTTGGGGTTGGGTCACATCTTGATCAATAGATTTGGAAACTAATCAATTTACAACATTCTACTATGTATGACAAATTAATGACTGCTTTAATATGAAGAGCATATTAAAGGTCGGGTCACTGAGTTTGGGAGGGTCCCTGCCTGTGGACGCAGTTTAACATATTCTCGAAATGGCGGCGCCCACCATTTCTGGACGGCTGATTTTTAGACCGACTTCGAATTACCTCGAGTTTATTATGAATCAGGAGTGAAACGTGTTGAAATATACAACAATATTTCTACTATCTAAGTTTGACACATCGACGAGCCTCCGATCACCAACACGACGTCGTGTAAAAGATGGCGACGATTAGCTGTAAACGGTGTGTGGAGTGAGAAGAAAGCGAGTTTGCCAGTAATTAAGATGGCGGCGACGGGAAGGAACCAATTGTCTACCGGTAATAAACACGGCGGCTGAAGCCAGGGCAGGCGGTTTGCCAACAGTGAACATGGCAACTGCAGCCGTAAGCGGACAATGGCGGATTGCCAGTATTAAATATGGCAAAAGTAGTTCCAAGGGGAGGACTGTAGCTTGCCAGTATTAAAGATGGCGACGGTATTTAAAAGCGGTTTGCCAACATTAAATATGGCGAAAGTGGTTATAAAGTGGAGGAAGATTGTTTGCCATTATTAAAGATGGCGGTAGACATTCGATTAGCAACGGCGCGAAAGCGCGTTTCTTTGCCGGCGGAGGTCACTAAACATCTGGTGTCGCCGGGAGACACCATCACCACCGACACCGGATTCATGAGGTGAGACTGAAAAATGAGGTGAAATCCGAGGTAAAACGTGTCGATAAAAACCGAGAGACGAGTCAGTACCACGTGCGTGCACGGCGAATAGTCCGTGGGCCGCGCAGAAAGAGGCCATTCGTCCCATCGTGCTCTTCTGTGAAAGAACTGTCCATTTTCCCCCTTACTCTTTCCCCAGAGCCCTGCAAATTCTTCCTTTTCAAATATTTATCCAATTCCCTTTTGAAAGTTATTATTGAATCTGCTTCCACCACCCCTTCAGGCAGCGCATTCCAGATCATAACAACTGGCTGCGTTTAAAAAAAATTCTCCTCTTCGCCCCTTAATTTTGAAATTTTCAATTGACCCCCAGCCTTAATAGCTTTTTGGGGGAAGACAGTTCCAGATTTCCACTCCCCTTTGTGTGAAGTGGTGAAGAAAACGCCTCATAATGTTGAACATGTCTCCCCTTAACTTGTTTTTTGTTTTTAAAAATAAATCAAATGTTAACAGCTGGAGATATTTCAAACTCTGATGTTTAAGACGGGAACGATCAATTTATGATGGAGGGGCAGGAACTGGGTGGCTCGGAGTGTACTTTACACACAAACTGCTTGAGATCCAAATCCTTAGTCACCAGTTGATGGCTCACTTTGTTATGGTAACTTTTGCTGCGGTTGGGTGCAGAGGAATCTTGGATTAATCACGGTTAAAAATGTCAAAACGTATTCAAATTGTAGTAAAACTCTGGTTGTTGAATTTTGGGGACAGTCTCTCTCCCACTTGTAAGATTCTTTTGGGCTGGGGGTCTTGGCATACATGGCTGCAGCAAATGCAATCATATGGTTTTGGGAGTGTGTGGTATCCTGGTCACTTTGAAAGTGGGTTAGGCTGTAGTTATTTTGGGGAAGGAACGCTAGTTTGGCTTGGAAGCCTTGTGTGAAGGTAGGAAAACTGGTTGTAGATTGGTGCTGAAACTAAATCATCAGTTTTACTAATGTGAGAGCGAGAGAGCACTCCCTCTGACTCAAACGCTGGAGCTTTATCGCCCATCTCAAAACTTAGTGAGACTTAGGGGTTGCCAACTTTCCAGAATTGCCCTGGAGTCTCCAGGAATTAAACATGAATCTCCTGGACACTGCTGCGAGCAACTCCTGAGAGAAAAATCATAGTGATTTTGTTTTTAAAAAAATGTTTTTTCATTTTCTTTGAACACTTTTATTTATTAGTTGTAAAAATATTGGCGATGTTGAAAAAAGGCTGTTTAACTAACTGTCATTGAATCATCCAGTTGGGGAACAAGGAGTCTGTTCGCGTTTCCAATTGGTCGTGGGAAGGCGGTGTGTCGTGAGAATGGACAAGTCGAGTGACCAATGGCCAAAGCATGGAGGCGGGAGGTCAAACCTCCAGGAATACGTCCAGAGTTGGCAACCCTGCTTCCAACCCATTCCTGGTCTCCATGTTGCTCTACAACACGTTGGTGTGCAGGACTGTGATCCTGTGCGATTGCCCTATGGATTCCCCTCTCTCGCCCTATGGATTCCCCTCTCTCGCCCTATGGATTCCCCTCTCTCGCCCTATGGATTCCCCTCTCTCGCCCTATGGATTCCCCTCTCTCGCCCTATGGATTCCCCTCTCTCGCCCTATGGATTCCCCTCTCTCGCCCTATGGATTCCC
Source organism: Heptranchias perlo (assembly GCF_035084215.1). NCBI lineage: Eukaryota > Metazoa > Chordata > Chondrichthyes > Hexanchiformes > Hexanchidae > Heptranchias > Heptranchias perlo. The sequence continues at coordinate 34,016,396 of NC_090355.1, read as the reverse complement.
CTCTCTCGCCCTATGGATTCCCCTCTCTCGCCCTATGGATTCCCCTCTCTCGCCCTATGGATTCCCCTCTCTCGCCCTATGGATTCCCCTCTCTCGCCCTATGGATTCCCCTCTCTCGCCCTATGGATTCCCCTCTCTCGCCCTATGGATTCCCCTCTCTCGCCCTATGGATTCCCACCTGTGCCTCCCAATGACATTACCAGCACTCAAAAAAAAAAAATTAAACACTGTTCCCTGAGGTTGTGTATGCAGGACCAGCTGAAGTGACGTTTTTTTAAACTTTTCCTTAAATTAGAACAGAACCTGAAAAGTGGGTCTGAAACCCAGATTTAAGGATAGTGGACACACCCATGCTCTCCGACATCCTGCCTTCCTATGGCTAATTGGAAAGCGAACAGACTCTTCATTACCCGATTGATTAACAGTCAAGAATCACCCGAACAAGTTTTTTCCCCCATCTCCCAATGTTTTTAGGATGCATATAGTGACACCACAAGTCCTGACCAGAATGGAGATGATTGGGTAATTCCCCCATCAATCTTGCACTGCTGTAAGTGACTGGGATTGATTTTAGGGATTGATTTTACACACGTAATTTGTATGTAACTTTCCTCCACTCACTGCATTTTGCTGGAGAATTAACCTTGCTTTTATCAGGAGACGTTGCTGTAGTTTTGGTCATGAGTTCTGTTTGCTGTAATTTGTAGAGACTGCTTAAATGGACTCTGTATGCTGTAGTTTGTAGAGACTGTTTAACTGGACTCTCGTTACTAAGTAAATCGACTCTATTTGTCGTAAATCCTGCTCCAACTCATTGGATGACACGCTAGTGTCAATACTCACTCCGATATTTTTATAACTAACAAAAGTGTTCAAAGAAAATGAAAAATAAACACTTTTTTAAAATGTTCCTATGATTTTTCTCCCGGGAGTTGCTTGCAGCAGTGTCCAGGAGATTATTCTTTAATTTCTGGAGGCTCCAGGACAATCCTGGAGGGTCGGCAACACTAATTGGGAGAGCAAGACAGTACAGACAACTGAAATGGGCTCTTTCACGGTGGTGTAAATGCCCTGGATCTTTGTGCAGACTCCTATCGCTGTATAAATCTTTTCTTTTTCCAGAGGCCATGGTACGTACATGGAAGATGAGAAGCTGATTGCATCAGTCGCTGGGGCAGTGGAAAGAGTGAACAAGCTGATATGCGTCAAGCCACTTCAAACAAGGCAAGCCTTTAACACTCATCACTGGTGTGTGCATGTAGTCATCAAGTAACGGGCAAAACTATTTACTTTTGAAAAAAAAAAGTTTTTGTTTCAATTTCACACCCAGTGGCTGTAGTCCCACTCCCACACCCTCTGCCCATAGGTCATGTTGAGGTCTTTTAATTCGTGTTGCAAGTTCTCTGTTCCCAATGTGACTTAACTCCATGGATAAAACATCTCTGGTGATCTTTCACACCCTCGCCCGTACCCCCGCCTCCCCCCACCACCTTCTTCAAACGGTGTCTTGGAGTCTCTTATATCCACTTGAACAGGCAGGAGGGTGCCTCGGTTTAACATCGCAGTCAAAAGACAGCCTTTGTAGCACTCCCTCAGGACTGCACTGAGGTGTCAGCGTAGATTATGTGCTTAAATCCAGGAGTGGGACTTGAACCCATCACTGACTGACTCAGACGTGACACAGCTACCACAAGCCAAGCTGACCAAGTGAAGACTTGAGTGACCAAGGTCTATAAATGACCGCTAATCAGGCCACTGGTTTATGGTGACTGCAGGTGTAGAGAAGATGTTTTCACTTGCAGGGGAGACCAGAACTAGGGGCCATAAATATAAGATAGTCACTAATAAATCCAATAGGGAATTCAGGAGAAACTTATTTACCCAGAGAGTGGTGAGAATGTGGAACTCGCTCCCACAAGGAGTAGTTGAGAGATGCATTTATAGGGAAGATGGATAAACACATGAGGGAGAAAGGAATAGAAGGATATGCTGATAGGGTGAGATGAAGTAGGGAGGGAGGAGGCTCGTGTGGAGCATAAACACCAACATGGACCAGTTGGGCTGAATGGTGTGTTTCTGTGCTGTGCATACGTCAAATTCTGTTTTTATTAGTTGGGATTCGGGGTTTTTACTGATGTTTTGAAGATTGCATTGTGCGATTCCATCCATTTTAGCATGGAAACTGTACATCTGTAGCTGTATTGATTTAAAGCCAGAAAAACAAAATTGAGACATATGTGATCCAAAGGAGCATGAAGATGATTAACAACTTACATTTATATAGTGCGTTTAACATAGTAAAACGTCCCAAGGCGCTTCACAGGAGCGTAATCAGACAAAAATTGACACCGAGCCAAAGAAGGAGACATTAGGACAGGTGACCAAAAGCTTGGTCAAAGAGATAGGTTTTAAGGAGCGACTTATAGGAGGAGAGAGAGTGGAGAGGTTTAGGGAGGGAATTCCAGAGCTTAGGGCATAGAAGGCTGAAGGCACGGCCGCTAATGATGGGACGAAGGGAGTGGAGGATGCACAAGAGGCCAGAGTTGGAGGAACCCAGAGTTCTCGGAGAGTTGTAGGGCTGGGGGAGGTTACAGAAATGGGGAGGGGCGAGGGATTTGAACACTAGGATGAGAATTTTAAAATTGAAGCGGGGCTGGACCGGGAGGCCGTGCGAGCACGGGGTGATTAATGCTGTAGATCTGAATTAAATTTTTTTTCTCTCTAGGTACAATGGAGAAGTTGGAGATGTTGTCGTGGGCAGAATCACCGAGGTAAGTTCAAACCCCTGGGTTTTGTTTAGAGTTACAGAGTTTAGTGTCATTTCAAGCTTGAACCTATTCCTTGTAAATTCATTATCCTTTTTGGAGAGTCTAAATATGCTTTGGGAGGGTAAGTAGAGACTGCAGAACTGTAGAGGCAGGGAAGGAAAATGCACTCACAACAGGGCAGAGAAAGTGTTTTTGGTAAGACTGTGGCAGATTGTTTGAATCTGTCTCTGTGTTTACAATAAACAACGAGATTCCAATCTTAAATTTAACACAAACACTTGGAGACGAAATGGGTGCTTGTTTTTATCAGAATTGAGGAGATGTCTGAGTATTCAACGTGATGAAGGGATACAGCAAAACTGACCCAGGGAAATTGTTTAGTACGGTGAAGAGTTCAAGTACCCAGGGTCGGTGATTTTAAAAACGAGGGAGTCGGCTGAACATAGGAACAGGAGGAGGCCATTCAGCCCCTTGAGCCTGTCCGCCATTCAGTTAGATCGTGGCTGATCTGTACCTTAACTCCATCCACCCGCCTTGGTTCTGTAACCATTTATACCCTTGCCTATCAAAAAGTAAAAGTTTCAATTTTCAAAAGGTACGGGAATATGTTACCAGGGAGGAGCGATTGAGAGATGTGGTGAGGCTGATCGATGGAAAATAGACTTGTTGGGACAATGAATGGCCTTTTCCAGTTATAAAGATTCTCGTGGTTTCTTGTGTGGCTGGGTCTGGTTTCTGTACCCCATCTAAGTGGTATGTCCATTTGCTATTGGAAAGAGCTTAAATTGTGTGTGTGTGAGTCAGTGGTTTAATCTAAATGTGTTTGTGTAACTAGGGTAAATAATGAGGTGTTGGATATGAATGTATGAAGATGACATGCAGGAAAAGACCAGCTGGCCCATTAAGCCTGCCCCACACACCATGATGGGCCGGAGCATCGTAAGCAGACACTCTTACTTCCCCCCCCCACCCCCCCCGGCAACCATGTGATCTCCTGGGAGAGGCAAAAAAAAATAGATTAAAAACCCAGGGCCAATTAGGGAAAGAAAATACTCTGGAAAATTCCTCTCCGACACTTTCAGGCGATTGAAACCAGTCCAGGAGATCACACGGACCAAGTGTTATGGTGGAAAGCAGCTTACCTTCTATATGATGCGATCTCTGCCCCGGTCAGGAACCGAGGAACCGATCCAGCTCCCTCTTGAAGGCAGAGAGTCGGCACCCACCACACCAGCCGGCAACACATTCCAGAGGCTCGCTGCTCTCCGGGAAAAGGATGTTATCAAACACTTAATAAGTGTTTCAAAAGGAAAAATATAAAAAGATACAGGGAAAAGGGCAGGGAAGTGGGATTGGAGTAGATAACTCCAATTGAAGAGCTAACGCCAGCACAGGTTCAATGGGCCAAATGGCTTCCTTCTGTGCTGTAGTTTCTATGATGGTGAATCAAACTGGACTCTGGATACTCTTATTAAATGACAGTCCCACGACGCAGCAATCAACAAAGCTAATAGTTTGCTGAACTGTATAGCCAAAACAGTAGAGTGCAAGTTAGAGGAAGTTATGCTCAGGCTGTACGTTGCTCTGGTTAAACTCCACCTCGAGTGGAGGATTAATCAGCAAATGTTCACTCTGGGCACTGCTGTCAGTTATCAGTTGCTGTCATTCTGATCAGTTTTGTCAGTGGTAGAGAACAATTGCAGTTAAGGACTGTAACCACCAGCAAAACAATGTACTGCCTTCTGAGTGAAAATTCTGATCCACCAGCAATTAGTTTTGGATTGCTGTCACAAAGAGTAGGTGCAGCCACGATGGGCCAAATGGCCTCCTTTGTGTTGTAAATTTCTTTGGTTCTACTTTTTACATTTGTGTAACCGAAAAAATCTGAACACTTTTCGTCCTGCGTTTCTCCCCTCGTGCTACACACTATTACTTAATTGTGAATTACTGAATGTACGGCACTCTTCCCGAGCAATCGTCTCCAGCTGTACGTCCCTCCATATAATCTCTGCCTCTTTGCCCATGACTTAATCCTTCTTCCCAGCTCGCTTGGATTCACCATTGCTAACTGCTGCGTCAGCACTGTGCCTCTTTCCGAACCCTCTCGCCCAGCTCTACCACCTTGTTGCCTCCCTTCCTGGCTTCAAAAGCCTCATTGAGACCCTTTTCTTTCACTGTTCTTTCCCCACCTCCCAATCGGTGCCCTCCCCGTTTGTTACACCATCTGTAAAGTGCTCAGACATCTCTCTGCACGCAAGGCGTGTTGCTGCTGTAGAGCTGCTCGTTGTGATGTACCTGCCCACCTTTGGGGTATGTCCTGTACCCCTCTTCCCCCCCCCCCCCCACCCCCACCCCCTCCCCAACTTTGTCAAGACCAAGAACCCTTGACCCAGCGAATCACAAGGTTGGACCCGTGTCCTACAAAAATGTAACTCAACCTTCCTGAATAATTGTAGGTGCAGCAGAAGCGCTGGAAAGTGGAGACCAACTCCAGACTGGATTCTGTACTGCTGCTCTCATCTGTTAACCTTCCTGGAGGGGAACTGGTGAGTAAAAGAATGAAAGAAAGAACTTGCATTTATACAGCACCTTTCACAACCTCAGAATGTCCTATCTTTTCAGTGAGATGGCATGAATCCACAGGAATCTCTCGTTCCTCAGCAATGTGGTTTCACTATCATATTCCCCAGCTAAAATTTTAAATCCCTCCATAAACTGTGAATCAGCACTGAAGGACTAAAGTCCATGAAGTCAAGTCAATCTGATATTAAAAAGTATGGGGAAAGAGTAGGGAGATGAGACGAGAGTAGCTTGGAGCTCGTGTTGGCACCATTGTGATGGGCCAAGATCTCTACCATCCAGAGAGTGGTTGGAATGTAGAACTCGTTACCACATGGAGTAGCTGAGGCGAATAGCACAGATGCATTCAAAGGTAAACTAGATAAGTACATGAGGGAGAAAGGAATGGAAGGATATGCTGATAGGGTGAGATGAAGTAGAGTGGGAGGAGGTTCGTGTGGAGCATAAACCCTAACGTAGCCCAGTTGGGCCGAATGGCCTGTTTCTGTGTTGTAAATTCTATGTAATATGATTGAGTGTCTAATCTGAGTTGGGTGGTGGGTTAATGGAGAGTTCTGGATGTAGACTGTCAATTCCACATTTGACTGGGGGAAAGGCATTTCTTCTGGTATCGTTTCCTCCCATTGCCAGTGCTCTGGGTTTAAAATCACCAACCCATTGTTTGAATACAAGGGCCTCCCGGGCACCGTACAGGCCAAAAGTACTTCACCGTGTTTCTACAAGTTCATCCAGAGGAGAGGGCACGAGGAAAGGACTTGAAATATGCTATCTTCAAGGGGAGGTGGATGGAAATCCGTGAAGTGGCGACTCGTACGTTGGCACGGACACTGGAAAAGAATAAGCGCAGATATTTAATAACGTTACACTCCTGTCTGCCTCGATGGCTGGAAGCCCCGAGCTCTGGACAGTGGAAGAACCGCAGAGAGTGGGTCCCCTGTACAGGTAGGTGTATTTTGGACTCGCTCTGGAACACCAGGCCTTCTGAGGTGAGACTTCAGCATGGGCTTTCAACAAAAAAAAATCAATCGTGCAGAGTGGAACCGCTTTGGAGACCACACAACAACTTGCATTTGTGTAGTAACTCTAAGATAAGAAACATCCCACGGTGCTTCAGAGGGATAAAGGAAAACAGATGCCAAGCCAAAGGAGAGATTACAAGTCCAATAGGCAGCATCCATAAAAGCCCATCTCTAGGCAAACGTACCATTGTCCTGCTAGTTACTGTCACCCACGAAGTATCCCCATGGCTCGGTTTGTAGCATTCTCACCTCTATGACCCACTCCGGGTTCAAGCCCCACTTCAGCACGTGATCCAGGCTGACATTCCAGCGTGGTACTGAAGAGGTGGCATTGTCTGATTTGCCGTCCTTCAGATGAGACGTTAAACAGAGGCCTCATCTGCCTGTTCGTGCTTGAAGTGGATGCTATAGATGCCATAGCCCCAGTTCAACGAGTAACGGAGTTTTAAAAAAAAAATTAAATTCATTCTAGGGGCGTGGGCGTCGCTGGCAAGACTGGCATTTATCCCTAGTCGCCCCTTGAGAAGGTGGTGGTGAGCCGCCTTCTTGAACCGCTGCAGTCCGTGTGGTGAAGGTTCTCCCACAGTGCTGTTAGGTCGGGAATTCCAGGATTGTGACCCAGCGACGATGAAGGAATGGCCGATATATAACCAAGTCGGGACGGTGAGAGAGACTTGGAGGTGGTGGTGTTCCCATGCGCCCGCTGCCCTTGTCCTTCTCTGTGTCCTGACCGAGACTCCTCCCACAACCAACATCACCACAAATATACTAATTAATTGGTTATTCATCTCATTGCTGTGCACACATTGGTTGCTGTGTTTATCTTTGTTAAATGGCTTTAGAATCCTTGCTCAGTAAAGAATGAGAAAGCAATAACTCAACATTATTTTGTTGAGATCTAAAAATTAAAACTCTGATGAAATATGAAACTAATGACTAAATGTCAGGCAGCAAAGGGAGAGCCAGGACTGTTGTAATGTTGATTGACACACTATATCTGTTATCTGATTGGTTCCCATTACAGCATGGCGTTCCCGTAAAACGCATTCTAAATGTTGTCGGAATCTCGAGATTGTTCCTAATAAAAGCCTTGCTCATCTGTGACAATTGATAGTGTTTCTGTAAATTCCTTTGGCTGTTTGTTCCTTGTGGAAATCAGCTAATGAGGGTTATATAGGATTTACAGCACAGAAACAGGCCATTCGTCCCAACTGGTCTAGGTTGATGTTTATGCTCCACATGAGCCTCCTCCCACCCCTCTTCATCTCACCCTATCAGCATCTCCTTCTATTCCTTTCTCCCTCATGTGTTTATCGAGCTTCCCCTTAAATGCATCTATGCTAGTCGCCTCAACTACTCCACGTGGTAGCGAGTTCCACATTCTCACCACTCTCTGGGTAAAGAAGTTTCTCCTGAATTCCTTGTTCAATAAGCCTGTAATGTAAAATGACATGATTAGCTGGGAGCTTGCACTTGGAAGGGTTGCAGTGCATGTTGTTCACCATCTCCTATTTCCGTCTTAAAGGTAACGACCCTCTTACCTAAAGTTAAGAACTTTGCTTCCTGTCCCCACTCAAATGTGGCCATCTGTATCCTTGGCCAGGAGGGTGGGATCAGTCTTGCTTCTTGATCTAAGGTTGACTTGAATGGTCCCAGTAATGAAGCTGGCTGCATCGCCTCCTCCTGTGCTGTAAGATTCTATAGTTGGATAGCTCTTTCAAAGAGCCAGCACAGGCACAACAGGCCGAATGGCCACCTTCTGCGCTGTAAGATTTTATGGCTCTATGTCTCTGGGTCCAACTTGCTCTCTCTCTCTTTCTCTACACATCACACAAGCTATGTTCCTATGTCTGTCTGCTTACAGAGAAGGAGGTCAGCGGAGGACGAACTGATGATGCGGGACTACCTGCAAGAGGGAGACCTGATTAGCGTATCCTTTTTAACGACCAGTGTGGAGTTCCCGGGACTGATTCCTCGATTGGGCTTTCCCGGCAAGGAGTTTCAATGCTCAGTGAATTGTGGGCCTGAGTGCCTCGTTTTTCTGCCCACTAATTTAAATGAGCAAGTCGGGACTGCAGGCTGCGATTTCCCAAGCCCCCCACCCTCACCGGGAATGTCCGATCAACCCTATGGTCAATAGGGTCCTTCGGAATTTAAAATGCACTGAATGAGACTTAATTCATCCTTACAGCATCAGGAGTTTTTGATCGATGGGAAGAGGGTTTTGAAAAACCTGCCGATTAAGGAGACCGGTTGCATTGAACACTAATGAAATCAGTTCACTTTAAAGAGAGAACAGTTTTATGTTTAAAAAGTGACTTCAGTTCATCCCTTTTCAATCCCACCTGAGATCTCCCTTTACTTCATTGGGGAGTGAAGCAACCACAGAGTAATATGCACAGCTTGCGAGTCAGGCCAGCTCTCAATTGCTGATTTATTTTTCACTCTCTGCTAAGGTGAGGTTCTCCGTCTAGTCGCCCAGCCATGAGTTAGCCACTGGGGGAACATCTTGAGTTGAGGTTGGCATCAACACTTGGGTCACTAATGTGAAACCCATTGTCTGGGAGGGAGAGGGACAGGAACCTTGAATCACTCGAGTTACACTTCATCACAAGTTAAAGGCAGCCAGTACCTGTGAACCCTGTGCGACTGAACAGTCATGCAGCAGTTCCTGAATCCTTCAACACCATGGATGGCATCCATAGCAAAAGAAGGAGGCCATTCAGCCCCTCGAGCCTGTTCTGCCATTCAGTTAGATCATGGCTGATCGGCACCTTAACTCCATTTACCCACCATGGTTCTGTAACCCTTAATACCTTTGCCTAACAAAAATCTATCAATCTCAGATTTGAAACATAGAAAATAGGAGCAAGAGTAGGCCATTCGGGCCTGCTCCGCCATTCAAAATGATCATGGCTGATCGTCTAACTCAGTACCCTGTTCCTTCTGTCCTCCTTTTTCCCCATATCCCTTGATCCCTTTAGCATTAAGAAATATATCTATCTCCTTCTTGAATACATCTAATGATTTGGCCTCCACTGCCTTCTGTGGTAGAGAATTCCACAGGTTCACCACCCTCTGAGTGAAGAAATTTCTCCTCATCTCGGTTCTAAATGGCATACCCCGTATCCTGAGACTGTGACCCCTGGTTCTTGACTCCCCAGCCATCGGGAACATCCTCCCTGCATCTAGTCTGTCTAGTCCTGTTAGAATTTTATATGTTTCGATGAGATGAAATTTTTAATTGACTCCCAGCTTTATGGTGGAGAGAGATTTCCACTCCCCTTTGTGTGAAGAAGTGCTTCCTGACATCACCCCTGAACGGTCTAGCTCTAATTTTAAGGTTATGCCCCCTTGTTCTAGACTGCCCCGACCAGAGGCAATAGTTTCCCTCCATCTACCCTGTCAATTGCTTTTCAATCATCTTAAACACCGTAATTAGATCATCCCTTAATCTTCGATACTCGAGGGAATACAAGCCTAGTCTGTGCAACCTGACTTTGTAATCCAGCAACGAAGGGTTGGATTATAAGGTGGATTGTCATTTGTGTAAATTATTACTGCAGTGGCCGTGAGTAGGGTAATTGTCACATACCATGAATATTTTATTTATAAATATAAAAATAATTTGAAGAACAGCGTGCCAAGCTTTTATTTCCAATCATTTTTTTTGCTCTGTTCGTTGGGGATGTTCCTTATCACACGTCCAGGCAGAGGTACAGGCTGTGTTTGCTGATGGTGCTTTGTCCTTGCACACCAGGAGCCTGAAGTATGGAAAGGTAAGGCAACCACTAATGATGCAGAATCCAGTTATTCATAATATGAATTTCTTTTTTAAAAAAAATGTTAAGTGCCTGATATTTCCACATCATCAGCTTGCAATTATACAGCTCCTTCAATGTAGTGAAATGTCCCAAGGCGCTTCACAGGAGCGATTATCAAACAATTTGACATTGAGTCACATAAGGAGATATTAGAAAAGATGCAGCACAGAAGGGGGCCATTCGGCCCATCGTGTCCGCACCGGCTCGAAGAACAACCAGGTGCCCATTCTAATCCCACCTTCCAGCACCCGGTCCTTAGCCCTGCAGCTTACAGCACTTTAGGTGCAGGTCTAGGTACTTTTTAAAAAGAGCTGAGGGTCCCTGCCTCTACCACCAATTCGGGCAGCAAATTCCATACACCCACCACCCTCTGGGTAAAAGAAGTTTGGTCAAAGAGGTAGGTTTTAAGGAGCATCTTAAAGGACGTAGAGAGGCGGAGAGGTTCAGGGAGGGAACTCCAGAGCTTGGGACCTGTGCAGCTGAAGGCACGGCCGCCAATGGTGGAGCGATGGAAATCGGGGATGCACAAGAGGCCAGAATTGGAGGAGCGCAGGGATCTCGGAGGGTTGTAGGGCAGGAGGAGGTTACAGAGATAGGGAGGGGCGAGGCCATGGAGAGATTTGAACACGAGGACGAGAATTTTAAAATTGGGGCGTTGCCGGACCGGGAGCCAATGTCGGTCAGCGAGCACAGGGGTGGTGGAATGATTTTGGATTGTCTGTTACGTTACCATTTAAAAAAAAAAATTCCACTTAAAACGATTGACTGATTTCCCAAATCTCCGGCCTGCCTGAATCTACTGGCCATGCATGCGGCAAGTAATTGGAGCAGATCAGAGTGCTGCTCTCAATAAACAATTGGCATATATCAACAAAAAAAACACATTTATACTGAAGTTATTCCCATGTGCAAAGGGTTTTCCGATATCTATATCCATTTTTCTTTTTTAATCTCTTTTCTCTGACCTTTGCACTCTCTCCGGTCAGCTGGGTCAGGGGACACTGGTCCAAGTCTCCCCGTCCCTCGTTAAACGACGGAAGACGCACTTTCACAATCTGCCCTGTGGGGCTGCAATCATCCTCGGGAATAATGGCTACATCTGGATTTATCCAATCGCGGAACAGAAAGAGGACGAGGCCGGAGGATTTGTGACAAACTTTGAGGTGAGGGCGCTGGGCGTGTGCAGGGAGGGGAAGGGGTGCCAAATGATAATTAACTGCACTCTCCAGAGCAGCTGGGTGAGTTCGAGGTAGCTTCGAGTCCAGTGCACCTCCTGGGAAAACAAGCAAAGATAAAATTTCTTGCAACACAGTTTAATTAAGATGTCAGCCTTGGCTCAGTTGGCTGTAGGTTCAAGCCGCCACTGCCCTGAGGAATCCCATCCAGCTGTTGATCACTGAGCTCAGTTGTAAATTTGCTTTTGTTTGAACCTGTGACCACTGTGTTCCCACAAACAGCAATGTGATAAAGACCAGATAATCTGTTCTAGTGATGTTGGTTGAGGGATAAATATTGGCCCCAGGACACCGGGGAGAACTCCCCTGTTCTTCGAAATAGTGGCCGATGGGGCCTCGGTTTAACGTCTCATACGAAAGACGGCGCCTCCGACAGTGCAGCACTGGAGTGTCAGCCTAGATATTGTGCTCAAGTCTCTGGAGTGGGATTTGAACCCATCACCTTCTGACTAAAAGTCAAGACTACCACCAACTGAATCACGGCTGTGAGATAAAGTCTTAAATGTATTGTCAACTCTGGGACTTGAATTTCATGATCTAGCTTCACCTCCTACATGTGGAAGACGTGTTTTAAATAAGATTTAACTGCTTTGGAGCAACTTTGTCCTGACCTGGGGCCTGCTGGCATAGAACCGATTTACTGCAATGTCTCTAACTGTAAAAGGTTCATGAACACAACTCCATCTTAAACTGTCGGTGCTCCTTTTGCTTCTGATTGCAGCCAGTTCTCTTATCGGACAGAGAGGTGATCTCACGACTCCGCAATTGCATCATAGCCCTGAATATCCACAAGATGCTGCTGTATGACACCAGTGTTCTGTATTGCTATGAGGCTTCACTGCATCAACAGGTAATATTTCTGACACAGCCTGGCTGTGAAGGATCTGAAACCTTAATATGTCTTCAGTCTCAGCATTCATCTTGTCTCCAATTAAGGATTTTCATTTTTTTATAGCCTGGAAATTACTCTCAGCGATGTTATTGTTTTAACACTAAATACACTTGTTTCAAACCCCCCCTCTCCGCTATTTTAAGGGAAGTGCTGACAAGTTTACAATAAAGGCTTTCGTTAAAATAGCAGAAGGAGGAATTTGATACAAACACAAGCTCTTGTATAACAACCTTGGTCACTGCAATTTCCAGGGTGACGTCTCTTCGAAACTCATTCCCTGATGGACCAGCCACTGCAACGGAGACTGTATAAACACGTGTGCGCATGCTGCAGATGTACAGGTCAGCAGCTGTAGAGAGAAAAGACACTTTAAAGACTCTGATGTGTAACTGCCGGATTACACACTAGAAATGTCAATCACCTGCTGTTGTTTAATGTTTTCTCAGATAATAGTTTGAGCAGCTGTAGAAGTGAGTAATTAATCCTCTGATGAATGGTCTTTGACCTGAAACGTTAACTGTGTTTCTTTCTCCACAGATGCTGCGTCACTTGCTGAGCTTTTCCAGCATTTTGTTTCTTTTTTTTCAGATTTCCAGCATCCACCGTTTCTTGTCTTTGAATTAATCCTGTTGTATTCGGTTCTGTAGAGTTGGGAGCAATGTCATCTTTCATTGATTAACTTCAATTTACTCATTTTTTTCCTTCAGTCTCTGTTTCCTATTCCTAGTGATTAAATGTTCATTTCGAGGAGGAAAATTGGTCCTAAAAAAAAATCAGGTCTGGTGTGTGTAAAATCTACTTACCCAACTTGTTTCTGTTCTGATTACAGATTAAAGATATTCTGAAGCCAGAAATAATGGAGGAAATAGTAATGGAAACAAGACAGCGTCTAATTGATCAGGAGGGGTAGCGTCAGACAGGAGAGGGGCTTCCGTTCTAGTTTCCTTGTAAAATATTTAGAATAAAGCTTTACAATAAACTGTGTTTGTCTATGGAGCACAGAAAATGTAAGTAACACTCATCTAACTAACCAACAACTACTCGCTGAGGTATTCGACACTAACAGCGATACCAACACTAACAACTTGCATTTATATAGCGCCTTTAACGGAGTAAAACGTCCCAAGGTGCTTCACAGGTGTGATTATCAAATAAATTTGACACTGAGCCACATAAGGACCAAAAGCCTGGTCAAAGAGGTAGGTTTTAAGGAGCGTCTTAGGGGAGGGGAGGGAATGCCAGAGCTTAGGGGCCGGGGCAGCTGAAGGCACGGCCGCCAATGATGCAGCCATGGAAATCGGGGATACGCAACAAGCCAGAATTGGAGGAACGCAGAGATCTCAGAGGGTTGCAGGGCGTTAAGGGTGAGGAGTTAGAGAGATAGGGATGGGGCGCAGCCTTGAACACGAAGAGGAGAATTTTAAATTTGAGGTGTTGGCGGACCGGGAGCCAGTGCAGGTCAGCAGAAGCAAATGGAGGCTACAGGCTGGATTATCCTCCGTTATACTGCTTCGGAGTAGTGGGGGGGTGAGGGTTGGAATGGCAAACCACCCTCTTTTCCTGTCTGCCACCACTACCCACGGACTGCCAGGAGGGGGAAGGGGAGTGACAGCAGCAGCAATATGGCTGAGCAGTACAGTGGAGGAAGTGGGCCTACCAGTAAGGCTTCATCCCCCTTGCTTGCAGCTGTTTATCTCTTGGCTGAGGTCCCACAGTTGACAGAAAACCTTTTAAAAAAAAAATCTGAGTCTTCTGCCCCCTCTAACTGCTGCTCCTCCTCCTCTGTCTCATCTGGTGCAGTGGGTAGCATGGTAGGGATCCTGGCCTGCATCAACTAACCTGTCCTGGCCCAGGAAAATGGGTCCCTCCTCTGAAGAGGACAACCCAAGTATCTGTCTTTATTGTTCTCCTTTTGACTGATCTCAATAATACAGGAATTAGATTTTAAACAGATCAAAACAGCACAGAAAGAACTTGCATTGATTGTCGTGCTTCTCACATTCTCACAATGCCTTTTAAAGTGTTTCACAGTCAATTAATTACTCTTTGCAATGTAGGTACGATTGTTTTTATGGGCAAACAGCAGCTAATTGACAGACAGCAAAGTCTCACAACCAGCAGTGAGATAAATGACCAGATAATCTGTTTTTGGCAGTATTGGTTAAGTGATAAATGTTGAACAGGACAGGGGGAGACCTCGTCTTTCACTAGCATCGTGGGATCTTTTGTATTCACCTGAAGGACAGCGTTTCCGACAATGCAAAGAGGCGTTGGAGGAGGATGGTGTGGTTTAACCGTCTCAAAGGCTGCAGAGAGGTCAAGAAGGGATAGTGCACTATGGTCACAGTCTCAGAGGATGTCATTTGTGACTTTGATTAGGGCTGTTTCAGTGCTGTGGCAGAGGAGGAAACCTGATCCGAGATGGGGAGGTGACAATTGTAAGAATACAGAATCAAAAACACAATACTGCGGCTGCTGGAAATAAATAAAAACAGAAAATGCTGGAAAAGCTCAGCAAGTGAGGCAGTATCTGTGGAGAAAGAAAGATAAGGTTTCAGGAACCCTTCGTCAGAAGGTAGTAACAGTATGGTATGAAAAGACACGAGGCCTCTCATCCCTATCTGTCAATTTGTTCAAAGAACTGGGAGTCATAAAACACCCAATAGTGTTGCATCCAGCAGGAAGCAGAAAATAGTATAAAAAGATTCAACATTTGACACAGTCGGAACTTTGCTTTACCGACAAGACAGGTACGTGAATCGGCTTGGATAAGCCATTCTTGCGATTTCACCCTCGAAGTTCCCTGTACAGCTGGTTTCAGACGTGGGGGCAGAATGTGTGCTCCACCGAATTATGAATGTTTTGAAGCAAGAATAAACAAAAGTTAATTCTCAGACATATTACTGTCTCTAGCTTTACAAATCTGTTTAAAGGGATAATGTAGGAATTATTCCAACAATACCTTTCATGGGGTAGTTTGTAAGGACAGAATGATCCCGAGGTTTTTGTTTGGTGGTGGTGGGGGCGCAGGGGTGGAATGATGATGGCGGTTTTGAAAGGGTGGGGGGGGGCGACAGCACCTGAGGAGAGGGAACCATTTACAATGTCATCCAGTATAAGGGCTAGGAAGGGAAGATAGGTGGTCAGCAGTTTAGTGGGAATGGGGTCGAGGAAGCAGGAGGTGAACCCAGAGAGGACTTGGTGCGGGGGGGGGGGGAAGAGAAGATAGAAAGTGTGGGTTTAGGGCAGAGAGATGCAGCAGAGGCAGCTGAATGGATGGTATCAATGTTAGTGACAAAAGTCCATGAGCTCCTCGTACTTGTTGAAGGTGAGGGTGGAGGGGGCAGTGGCGAAGGTTTTCAGGAGACAGTTGGTAGTAGAGAAGACACCATTGCATTCCAGGATGAGCCTGGAGTATGGCTGGCTTTCGCAGAGGAGAGCGAGGCCAGATAGTGCTTCAAGTGGTCCGGTCAGATCTGGCGATGGATGGTGAAACCAGTTGTGCCCTTGGACTTGAGGGAGTGAAGATTGTGGCTGCAGCGGGGTGGGGGGAACCACCAGGCTGTGACAAAGAGTAAAGGTTTTACTCGGGACAAGGACATCAAAGATGGAAGTGAGGGAGTGGTTGCGAGATAAACAGCTGCAAAAGAGATAAACAGCTGCAAAAGTATCGTGGCAAACGGAGGACCAAAGGCTAGACGGTTGGGAGTTTGAAAGTGCAGTTGTAAGTGACTTGGGGGTGGGGAAGAGTTGTTTCAGGGGCATATGCAGAATGGAGGGGCTGGAAGGGGGATGTGGGTGGTGAGAAATACAAGGAAGTGTTCAGAGTTGGCTTTGTCTGATAGAAACCATGGATTGGAGAGGCCACGGGAGGTGGTAAGGCAACGGGGATCTCATTTGCTATTTCGATCAGTCTGGGAGTGAAGCACAGGACTATGCCAAGTCCAATTAGCAGTGAGCAAGTGGAGTAATTGTTAAACCCTCAGGTCTGCAACTCTGCAAGGGCAGAGTATAGAAAAGGTACAAATTCCATACAGTTGGGGATAAGATCCACAAATGCATAATTAGACCATTGAAAGAGAATGGCCCAAACTCAAAACAGTTTCTCTAAGTGGCTCTAATGTGTTTTGCAAATAACCTCTCTTACCTGTGGTTTGCAGTAATGTGGAACTAATTTGGGATAATGAAGCACATCAAGAGGATGCATCCCAAGTAATGCAGCGAAAAAAAATCAAGATGGATATTGGTGCTTACGGATGGTTTGACGTTGGCTGTTGTTACACCACTCTCCTTATTGCTGCCCCCCAGGCGATGGGTGATGCATTGTGTTCGTTAGAGATCTTCAATTCTGTTTGTCTGATTGTTGCTTCACCATTCAATTACTTACACTGATGTCATCTAGACATATCAGCACAAACTGTTTCACATAAAGGCTCAAAAATGAGAAGATGATTTCACTACAACTGTTACGCGTTTAACCTTACACAGGCTGAAAGTCATACCTGGTTTATGTTTAAAAAAAAAGGTCTCATCCTATATGTTTGGTTCCAAAAGTGGATTATCAACCTCAAACAATAAAATCATTGTAGAATCACACAGCACAGGAGGCTGCCATTCGGCCCATCGTGCCTGTGCCGGCTCTTGGAAAGAGCAATCCAATTGGTCCCGCTCCCCTGCTCTTTCCCCATAGCTCTGCATTTTTTTCCCCTTCAAGTAATTATCCAATTCCATTTTGAAAGTTATTATTGAATCTGCTTCCACTGCCCTTTCAGGCAGCAGATTCCAGATCACAACTCGCTGAGTAAAAGAAATTCTCCTCATTTTCCCCTCTAGTTCTTTTGTCAATTACCTTAAATCTGTGTCCTCTGGTTACCGTCCCTCCTGCCACTGGAAACAGTTTCTCCTTATTTACTCTTTCAAAACCCTTCACAATTTTGAATACCGTTGTAATTTGATTCACTAATCACCAGGCAAGATCACAAATTATTGGGTTCAGATGAAGAAAGCCCATTTGATCCCCATCCTTCCAGAATATCACCCCGACAGTTCTTCCACTACAGCATCCAGATATTTCCTTGACAAGTCCAGTGTCTTGGCTTTATCCACCCAGGTAGCAAACCATTAATTTTCTATATTAAAAAATCACTATGATCCTGAACCTGTGTCCGCGTGTTCTGATGATATCTGAAAGTATTCTGGATTCACCCCAAAATTCAGAAAGGACTTTCATTTATATAGCGTCTTTCACGACCTCAGGCTGCCCCAAAGTGCTTTACAGCCAACGAAGTACTTTTTTTTTTGAAGTGTAGTCAGTGTTTTAATGTAGGAAACCTGGCAGCCAATTTGCACACTGCAAGGTCCCACAAACATCCATGTGATAATGGCCAGAAAGTATGTTTTATTGATGTTGGTTGAGGGATAAATATTGGCCAGGACACCTGGAGAACTCCCCTTCTCTTCTTCGAAATAGTGCCGTGGGATTTTTTTACATCCACCTGAAAGGGCAGACTTAGTTTAACATCTCATCCGAAAGACAGCACCTCTGACAGTGCAGCACTCCGTCAGTACTGCACTAGAGTATCGGGCAGTTTCTGCTGTGTTGTCGCTGAGGTTGAATAGCCATACATTGCCTGGTTGTCAACGCTCCCAATATTGGAAATCGGCCCTCCTTCATCTCCTCTGCACTGCCTGTAAGACCTCAGTTCCCATTACGTCATGCTGACCACTACTCTGGGTACAGTTTGACCAGCTTCAGCAAGACATTTGGGAATTTGAACTCAATGGATTTAGCAACGTAATCCAAGATCCTATTTGCTTTGTTTGTTTCCACTTCGCACTGTTTCGATATGATGAGCAAGGAGTTAGCTAACACCCCAAGGTTTCTTTCAACTTTCCCTGCAGTAAATTCCATCCCACCCATGGAGGTCAAAGATTCTCAGTGTACATCCCATTAATTTTGTGTAGTGCATCCTTCCTCCCAATGATGGATGTTTCCAGCCTCCAGCTGATATGTTGGGCGTGTCTAGCAAGAACCATCAATGCCACTTTGTAACCAGCTTAGAAGTTGTACAAAAAGATGCCAGCTGTCTTGGCTTCTGGCAGTATCTCTTCGGACAGAATTACAGAGTCATACAACACAGAAGGCCATTCAGCCCATCATAGAATCATATGGAGGCCATTCGGCCCATCGAGTCTGCGCTGGCTCTATGCAAGAGCAATCCAGCAGGTCCCACTCCCCCGCCCTATCCCCATAGCCCTGCAATTTTTTTCCTTTCAAGTACTTACCAGTTCCCTTTTGAAATCCATGATTGAATCTGCCTCCGCCACCCCCTCGGGCAGTGCATTCCAGATCATAACCACTCGCCGTGTAAAAAAGTTTTTCCTCCTGTCACCTTTGGTTCTTTTGCCAATCACCTTAAATCTATGTCCTCTGGTTCTTGACCCTTCCGCCAATGGGAACAGTTTCTCTCTATCTACTCTGTCGAGATCCTTCATGATTTTGAGAACCTCTATCAAATCTCCTCTCAACCTTCTCTATTCCATGGAGAACAACCCCAGCTTCTCCAGTCTATCCACGTTACTAAAGTCCCTCATCCTTGGAATCATTCTAGTAAATCTCTTCTGCACCCTCTCTAAGGCCTTCACATCTTTCCTAAAGTGCGGTGCCCAGAGCTGGACAAAATACTCCAGTTGTGGTTCTGGCACAGAGACTCATCGTGCCTGTGGCGGCTCTTTGAAAGACCGATCCAATTAGTCCCACTCCCCTGCTCTTTCCCCATAGCCTTGCAACTTCCCCCCTCCATCAAGTATCTACTCAATTCCCTTTTGAAAGTTATTATTAAATCTGCTTCCACCACCCTTTCAGGCAGCGCATTCCAGATCAGAACAACTGCACTGCGTAACAAAATCTCATCTTCGTCTTTGGCTCTTTTGCCAATTACCTTAAATCTGTGTCCTCTGGTCACCGACTCTTCTGCCGGTGGAAACAGTTTCTCCTTATTTACTCTACCAAAACCCCATATGATTGGAAACACCTCGATTAAATCTCCCCTCAACCTTCTCTGCTCTAAGGAGAACAATCCCAGCTTCTCCCATGTCTTCCAGGTAGGACTAAGATTAGGAGCTCACTTGGGAATATCAGCAGGAGCCCCGTCACCTGACGACACAGTGATGCCGGTATGAAAAAACTCAAGTTTCCTTTTTAATTCTCTTTCTGTGGTTTCCTGTTAAACATTGGATGGCTCACCATCAAAATCCAGCCCAGTGAATCTCCTTCTCAACAACAATGTTCCAGAATAGCCGAGTGTGGGTCTGTATATGTTAAGCAAGAGAGTGCATTTTGAAAGTTACTAATGAACCAGAATTAGTTAACAGTCTGTTGGTAAGGGAGCATCTTGCAAGTAGTGACCGTAATATGATTGAATTTGATGTTAGGTTTGAGAGAGAGTCACAAGCCAAGGTTTCAAATTTAAGGAAGGCAAACTTTGAAGGGATGAGAAATAAATTGACCGCAGCAAACTAGGCTGAACTGTTAATGGGTAAATCTAGAGACAAACAGTGGGAAGTATTTAAAGAAGTATTTGGTACAACACAAAACCAGTACATATCACTAAAAGGCAAGTATTGATTCTATGGCCATGTTTAGTCAGAGCACAGGAATGTGTGACAACATTCATCAATCCTAATTGCTCTTACTGAAACATTTAAACTCAAGGTCATCAACTTTGTTTTGTGACGTTAACTCTGTTTCTTTCTCCACAGATGCTGCCTGACTTGCTGAGCATTTTCAGCATTTACTGTTTTTATTTCACATTTCCAGCATCCGCAGTATTTTGCTTTTGACTTAAACTCCTGCTGTCGCTCCCTATAATGCCTTGACTTTCAGGTTACTAACAGTATATAAGCAAATACATTTAAGAGGCACTATTACTCATCCTGCATTAAGAAAGATTAAGTGAAGATTCTGTTTTCCATGAATGAGTCACATGGCACTGGGAAACTAGTCTTTTGTAATTGAATGACACCTGCCCTGAACGTACTCAATTAAATATTCAGCCTCCTGTAACCTGCTATCTGCAGTCTGTTAAAGGGTCTGCATTGCTCGCATGGGCTGAGGAATATGCAAATTGGACAGACCTGGATTATATTCTTGACTCGTTTAATCGCACAGTATATAAATGCAGCAAGCCCTGGGTCAGAGACTCAATCAATCGGATCAATCCGAGGGAACCGACTCTGCTCCATGCCAGCTGATCAAAATGTAAGCACTGAATGATATATATATATAAAAAATAGTATAATCAGTGTGAAATAAGATTGCAAGATTAGATCTGAACTTGTTCTATGTTTGTAAACAAATTTATTTACAGTATTTCTGCTGTATATCAATTTAAAAATATTAATTTTTCAAACTAACCTAGTCTACTCCTAAGTTACGTTATATCTAGGATCTGTACTTGTTTGCACTGTGCAAGATGTTAACTTAATACTCTCTTTTAATAAGGATGTGAGCTGTGAACGGTGCAACCTTCAGGCTAGGACTTTTGAAAGAAAGAAGCCATTATTTTCTGCTAATTGGTTATCTCCGGTTACGAATAGATTTCGACAAATTACTTGTCAAAGTTGCAAACCATACGCTTTGTATTAGGCAGATCTTGAAAATGACTTCAGCTCATCCAGAGAGTTTAATTCATGTAATTCAGTTAGAATTAACATTTAAGTAAGATTATCAGTGATTGATCAAGGAGATTGTCACTGTTACAAGGTTCCATATTTAAGAAATGTAAGAACCATCTCACAAAATGACTTGAAATGGATCATTGCTACCGGTTAAATAAGGATAGGAAATGTGCGCAGGATGTGAATACAATTCAACCTGCGATTAAGGGCAAAATATGCAAGCTATAAATGAGAGGTCTGAGATACAGTCAGGAAATAAAAGACAAATTCTTAACTTTAATCGAAACTGCTGGCTGTTCTGAAGAGCAATTTGTAAAGTGTGTGACGATAAAGGATAATTTGCCCACAGTATCTTAGAGTTATACAGCACGGATAGAGGCCCTTCGGCCCATCGTGTCCAATCTCTCAGATTCCATTTATTTCATGCTAATTTTAACATTTCTTAAACTTAAAAAAAAAGCATACAGGATCCTTGATGTTATAAATAGAGGCAGAGAGTACAAAAGCAAGGAAGTTATGCTAAACATTTATAAATCACCGGTTAGGCCTCAGCTGGAGCATTGTGTCCAATTCTGGGCACCGCACTTTAGGAAGGATGTCAAGGCCTTGGAGAGGGGGCAGAGGAGATTTACTAGAATGGTACCAGGGACGAGGGACTTCAGTTATGTGGAGAGACTGGAGAAGCTGGGATTGTTCTCCTTGGAGCAGAGAAGGTTAAGGGGAGATTTAATGGAGGTGTTTCCAAATTATGAGGGGTTTTGATAGCGTAAACAGGGAGAAACTGTTTCCAGTGATAGAAGGGTCAGAAACCAGAGGACACAGATTCAAGGTAATGGCGAAAGACCCAGATGGAAGATGAGGAGAATTTTTTTTTTTTTTTTTTTACACAGCGAGTTGTTATGATCTGGAATGTGCTGCCTGAAAGGGCGGTAGAAACAGATTCAATAATAACTTTCAAAAGGAAATCAGATATTTGAAAAGGAGACATTTGTCGGGCTATGAGGAAAGAGCAAGGGGAGTGGGACTTATGGGGAAAGAGCAGGGTGCATAGCTCTTTCAAAGAGCTGGCACAGGCCTGATGGGCCGAATGGCCACCTTCTGTGCTGTAAGATTTAATAATTTTGTGTACCACCAATTAAATTGAATGCTGAAGTATAAGGGAACTACAGAGTGTGAGTCTGAGGCAGCGATTTTTAAACAGTAGGGATCCTTGATCAGACTGAACCCGAGAACCATGCTGGAGGTGGTGGCCAGAACAGGCTGATCCCAGAGTTCCACTTGACATTTTATGGGCTTCTCTACTTTTTAAAGATCTTTGTATCTGCAGCCCAAGACCTCATTTAAGAATCTTACCATTTAAAACATATTTCCCCACTCAACTAACCTGCCTCTGTCCTGCATTCGTCCTTACAATTCGATAATGTGGTATCAGCGAACTTCAATATCATTCATTCAACACGAACAAAAGCACATTAACTGGTCATTCATCTCAGCGTTGTTTGGGGGAATCTGTTGTAGGTTCGTGCCCCACTCCAGAGAATTGAGGAAAAACTCTAGGCTGACACTCCAGCGCAGTACAGAGGGAGCGCCGCACTGTCGGAGGGTCAGTACTGAGGGAGCGCTGCACTGTCGGAGGGTCAGTACTGAGGGAGCGCTGCACTGTCGGAGGGTCAGTACTGAGGGAGCACTGCACTGTCGGAGGGTCAGTACTGAGGGAGCGCCGCACCATCGGAGGGGCAGTACTGAGGGAGCGCTGCACTGTCGGAGGGTCAGTACTGAGGGAGCGCTGCACTGTCGGAGGGTCAGTACTGAGGGAGCGCTGCACTGTCGGAGGGTCAGTACTGAGGGAGCGCTGCACTGTCGGAGGGTCAGTACTGAGGGAGCGCCGCACCGTCGGAGGGTCAGTACTGAGGGAGCGCTGCACTGTCGGAGGGTCAGTACTGAGGGAGCGCCGCACCGTCGGAGGGTCAGTACTGAGGGAGCGCTGCACTGTCGGAGGGTCAGTACTGAGGGAGCGCCGCACCATCGGAGGGGCAGTACTGAGGGAGTGCTGCACTGTCGGAGGGTCAGTACTGAGGGAGCGCTGCACTGTCGGAGGGTCAGTACTGAGGGAGCGCCGCACCGTCGGAGGGTCAGTACTGAGGGAGCGCCGCACCGTCGGAGGGGCAGTGCAGAGGGAGCGCCGCACCGTCGGAGGGTCAGTACTGAGGGAGCGCCGCACTGTCGGAGGGTCGGTACTGAGGGAGCGCTGCACTGTCGGAGGGTCAGTACTGAGGGAGCGCTGCAGTGTCGGAGGGTCAGTACTGAGGGAGCGCTGCACCGTCGGAGGGTCAGTACTGAGGGAGCGCTGCAGTGTCGGAGGGTCAGTACTGAGGGAGCGCTGCAGTGTCGGAGGGTCAGTACTGAGGGAGCGCTGCAGTGTCGGAGGGTCAGTACTGAGGGAGCGCTGCAGTGTCGGAGGGTCAGTACTGAGGGAGCGCTGCAGTGTCGGAGGGTCAGTACTGAGGGAGCGCTGCACTGTCGGAGGGTCAGTACTGAGGGAGCGCTGCACTGTCGGAGGGTCAGTACTGAGGGAGCGCTGCAGTGTCGGAGGGTCAGTACTGAGGGAGCGCTGCAGTGTCGGAGGGTCAGTACTGAGGGAGCGCTGCACTGTCGGAGGGGCAGTACTGAGGGAGCGCTGCACTGTCGGAGGGTCAGTACTGAGGGAGCGTTGCACTGTCGGAGGGTCAGTACTGAGGGAGCGCCGCACCGTCGGAGGGTCAGTACTGAGGGAGCGCCGCACCGTCGGAGGGGCAGTGCAGAGGGAGCGCCGCACCGTCGGAGGGTCAGTACTGAGGGAGCGCCGCACTGTCGGAGGGTCGGTACTGAGGGAGCGCTGCACTGTCGGAGGGTCAGTACTGAGGGAGCGCTGCACTGTCGGAGGGTCAGTACTGAGGGAGCGCTGCACTGTCGGAGGGGCAGTACTGAGGGAGCGCTGCACTGTCGGAGGGTCAGTACTGAGGGAGCCCTGCACTGTCGGAGGGTCAGTACTGAGGGAGCCCTGCACTGTCGGAGGGTCAGTACTGAGGGAGCCCTGCACTGTCGGAGGGTCAGTACTGAGGGAGTGCAGCACTGTCGGAGGGTCAGTATTTCCTACAACAGTGACGACACTTCAAAATTACTTCATTGGCTGTAAAACGCTTTGGAACGTCCTTTCTTTCTGTAGGTCATTGCTAATTGTTAATTCTTTCTTTTGAGTTTTAGATGAAGGTGCTGGGCTTAGTCTTGCTGCTCACCTCCCTGACAAACTGCTTCAAACTTTATCCTGCTCGTACAGACAAAGCGGACTTCTGCGAAAACTGGGTAAAGAACCAGGGGAAGGAAATTCAAAACCGGGGGCTGAGTTTCACTTCAGGCTTCTCCCTCAAGAGGAAATCCTCGGAAGCTCCGAATGTGCTGGGGAGCGCAGCCAAGGAGTTGCAAGGGTTCGGCCAAGAGCGAGCCGGCTTCAGGTTTAGGTTCGGGAGAGCGGGGCGACCCTGGGCTAGAGTGGGCCGAAGCCATGGAAGGACCTCTGCTGAACAGAGTGCCCTAGGGAGGCGAGGAGGAGGAGGAGGAACCATTGGCAGAAGAACTGAATGGTTAGAACCAGAGAGAAAGAGCGGTTCCGTCGAGAATTGGCAACAAAAAAAAATAAACCCCACAAATTTCCATCAAGTGGAAAAAACCCCTGTTTAAATTGGTTTGATGAATCCTGTCTTTACTCACAGGATTGCAATGCAGTCATTGTAATTTGCACTGGTTCCAATTAAATTATTTTGTTTACATGCAATGTTTCTACAGTGAAAACTATTAACGGTATGTTTCTCTCTCTATATGTAGTTCATTTACTCTATTAAGTTATGCATATTTCCTATTTTAACTTTCAATGATTTTGATAGACATCAGATGCTTTGATGGTGAACAGATCACTAAATGATCAGGTCTTCCCCCATTCTGTTCTCAATATCCTCCAGATCCTGGACTGATGTTCAGTTACTGCTCCCTTTTATACCTGTACATTGTATTGCTGCATGAAACTGCATTACACAACGCAGTGGACTAACTTTTCAATAAATTAGATGCGCGTCAGGCACCTGCTAGCTTATTTTTTGTCTAAAGAAATCTCTGCACAGGACACGACATTAGGAACAGGAAAAGGCCATTCAGCCCCTCCAGCCTGTTCCGCCATTCAATTCGATCCTGGCTGATCTGTTTGTGTAGATTATCATTGTATCCAGCTGTAAACATAACCCTACCGTGTAACCTGCACCAGGTAAACTAAAATATCGCTATGGTTCTGAGGCGTTACTTACAGGTAATCTGCAAACTGCGACGTTAAACTACTAACCTGGCCTGTCCCTTTAAGGATACTCCTTAACAGTGCAGCATCTTACTTATCATGAGCAACACCATAGGAGATTCACTAGTAGTATATATTAAACATAGTATGTTCAGTACGTGTTCGATGTCACACTCCAGACAAAACGCTTTATTATATATGCAAAGGAATCTTAAAATGCAGTATGCCTCTGAGCTGTAACTCGACTGGAATCTAACAAGCATTTTCCAATCTGCAATGTTCCTAGAACAAACAATTAAACTCAGTGACCTCGGGCTCTATTTACCGTTAGCAATTAGACTTTCTAGTCTTAAAGGGATAGGTCAGCTTAAAAACAGCCCCCCCCACCCCCACCCCGGCAGCAGAATAATACGTTGTGCATTATATAGTGTAATACTGCAGCCATTATATAATGCACAGCATCGTGCGAGTTACCATGAGCACCTGCTAGTAATATGTTAAAAATGGGACATCTAACACGAGTTTTGGTCACACTTCCTTTGTCACGCTACATTATAAGCACATTTGTTTAAAACAGGCAAATTTCTTAATTTTCCTTAACACCAAAGACATAATTCACTCGCAGCAAAAAATGAAAACCCAAATTTACAGGTGAAAGTTACATTTCAAATCTTAGTTAAACTCAAATTTATAACAAATGGAAAGACTTGCATTTCTATAGCGCCTTTCACGGCCTCAGGACGTCCCAAAATTTTTTTACAGCCAATGAAATACTTTTGAAGCGGTCACTGTTGTGATCTATGTAATGACGAAGGGTCTTTGACCTGAAACGTTAACTCTGTTTTTCTCCACAGATGCTGCCTCACTTGCTGAGTATTTCCAGCATTTTCTCTTTACAGACAGCTGAAAATTGGCTCCAGTTCTCAGTTATAGTACAAAAAAAAACTTGCATTTATACAGCACCTGTCATGACCTCAGGACGTCCCAAAGCGCTTTACAGCCAATGAAGTACTTTTGAAGTGTAGTCACTGTTGCAATGTAGGAAACATGGCAGCCTATTTGCACACACAGCAAGATCCCACAAACAGCAATGTGATTATTTGCCAGATGGGCTGTTTCAGTGATGTTGGTTGAAGGATAAATATTAGCCAGGACATCGGGGAGAACGCCCCTGCTCTTCATCAAAAATACATCCACCTGGGCAGACGGGGGCCTCGGTTTAACGTCTTATCTGAAAGACGGCACCACCGACAGTGCAGCACTCCCTCAGTACTGCACTGGGAGTGTCGGCCTGGATTTTGTGCTCCAGTCTCTAGAGTGGGTAAAATCCTTTCCTTTTGGGGGCTAGGCTAGAACTTTTTATGGTGAACAGCAGCTGCTTGTCGTGGAGTTCAGATTATATCCTACAGCATCAGACGTCCAATGGGCAGCATGATTTAAGCCAGTTGGTATTTCTTGGGCTACTTTGCTGCTCCTCAATAGGAAAACCTAGCTTAACATGGCTGGTTAAACGGTCACTCAGTAATGCTCAGCGACACAAAGAAAGCAGCAAGTTCCGATACAGTCAACAGCTGAACTTGGGAGTTATTCCATTCTTGATAACAATCCAGGTTCACTAATGCAAACAATCTGATGAATTATAAGCTAAAGACTGCATGGCTGACCAAAGAAACACTTCATTGTGTGCAGTTTTGGTCTCCTTACCTATGAAAGGATATACTTGCCATAGAGGGAGTGCGGCGAAGGTTCACCAGACTGATCCCTGGGACGGCAGGACTGTCGTATGAGGAGAGATTGGGTCGACTCGGCCTGTATTCACTCGAGTTTAGAAGAATGAGAGGGGATCTCATTGAAAAATATAAAATTCTGACCGGGCTAGACAGACTGGATGCAGGGAGGATGTTTCCCCTGGCTGGGGGGTCCAGAACAAGGGGTCACAGTCTCAAGATATGGGGTAGGACATTTAGGACTGAGATGAGGAGAAATTTCTTCACTCAGAAGGTGGTGAACCTCTGGAATTCTCTACCACAGAAGGCTGTGGAGGCCAAGTCACTGAATATATTTAAGACTTTATATTAAGGCTATAGTGATAGGGGATTCAATTGTAAGGGGAACAGATAGGCGTTTCTGCGGTTGCAAACGTGACTCCAGGATGGTACGTTGCCTCCCTGGTGCTAGGGTCAAGGATGTCACGGAGCGGCTGCAGGGCATTCTGGAGGGGGAGGATGAACAGCCAGTAGTCGTGGTCCATATCAGGACCAACAACATAGGTTAAAAAAAGGGATGAGGTCCTGCAAGGTAAATTTAAGGAGTTAGGAGGTGAATTAAAAAGCAGGACCTCAAAGGTAGTGATCTCAGGATTACTATCAGTGTCACGTGCTAGTGAGTATAGGAACATGAGAATAGACCAGATGAATGCGTGGCTGCAGGGATGGTGTAGGAGGGAGAAATTTAGATTCCTGGGACATTGGGACCGGTTCTGGGGAAGGTGGGACCTGTACAAGCGGGACGGGTTACACCCGAGCAGGAACGGGGCCAATGTCCTCGTGGAGGTGTTTGCTAGTGCTGTTGGGGAAGGTTTAAACTAGAATGGCAGGGGGATGGGAACCTGAGCAGGGAGACAGAGGAGGGGGAAACAAGGATAGAAACAAAAGACAGAAAGGGAAGAAGCAATAGTGGAAGGCAGAGAAAACAAGGGCGAGAAACAAATAGGGCCATAGTGCAAAATAAAACTAAGATGACTCGCAATCTTAAAAAGTCAAGTCTAAAGGCATTGTGTCTTAATGCGCGGAGCATTCGCAATAAGCTAGATGAATTAACAGCGCAGATAAATATTAACAGTTATGATATAGTCGCGATTACGGAGACATGGCTGCAGGGTGACCAAGGATGGGAACTGAACATCCAGGGGTATTCAATATTTAGGAAGGACAGGCAAAAAGGGAAAGGAGGTGGGGTAGCGTTGTTAGTAAAGGAGGAAATCAATGCAATAGTGAGGAAGGATATTGGCTCGGAAAATCACAATGTGGAATCTGTATGGGCGGAGCTGAGAAACACCAAGAGGCAGAAAACATTGGTGGGGGTTGTCTATAGGCCTCCAAACAGTAGTGGAGATGTAGGGGAGGGCATCAAACAGAAAATTAGAGACTCATGGAAGAAGGGTACAACTATAATCATGGGTGACTTTAATATACATATAGATTGATCAAACTAAATTAGCAATAATACCATGGGGGAGGAATTCCTGGAGTGTATACGTGATGGTTTTCTAGACCAAAACGTTGAGGAACCAACTAGAGAACAAGCGATCCTAGACTGGGTATTGTGCAATGAGAAAGGATTAATTAACAATCTTGTTGTGCGGGGTCCCTTAGGGAAGAGCGATCATAACATGATAGAATTCCTCATTAAGATGGAGTGAAGTAGTTGAATTCGAAACTAGGATCCTGAATCGTAATTTCCTTTATTTAGAAAGTATGAGGTGCGAGTTGGCTACGACAGATTGGGGAACTTTACTAAAAGGGATGATGGTGGATAGACAATGGCTAATATTTGAAGAATGTGTAAAAGCTTCTATAAATATGTCGAGAAAAAGATTAGTGAAGACAAATGTAGGTCCCTTACAGTCAGAAATGGGGGAAATTATACTGGGGAACAAAGAAATGGCAGAACAATTAAACACATACTTTGGTTCTGTCTTCACAAAGGAGGACACAAATAACCTCCCAGAAATGTTAGGGAACCAAGGGTCTAGTGAGAGGGAGGAACTGAAGGAAACCAGTATTAGTAAAAAAAAAGTGCTAGGGAAATTAATGGGGCTAAAGGCTGACAAATCCCCAGGGCCTGATCATCTACATCCCAGAGTACCAAAGGAAGTGGCCCTAGAAATAGTGGATGCATTGGTGGTCATCTTCCAAAATTCTATAGACTCTGGAACAGTTCCTACAAATTGGAGGGTGGCAAATGTAACCCCACTATTTAAAAAAGGAGGGAGAGAAAAAACAGGGAATTACTGGCCAGTTAGCCTAACATCAATGGTGGGGAAAACGCTAGAGTGTATTATAAAAGATGTGATAACAGGACACTTGGAGAGCATTAACAGGATTGGACAAAGTCAGCATGGGTTTATGAAAGGGAAATCATGCTTAACAAATCTGCTGGAGTTTTTTGAGGATGTAACTAGTAGAATAGATAGGGGAGAACCGGTGGATGTGGTGTATTTGGATTTTCAGAAGGCTTGTGATAAGGTCCCACACAAGAGGTTAGTGTGCAAAATTAAAGCACATGGGATTGGGGGGAATATCCTGGCATGGATTGCGAATTGGTTGACAGACAGGAAAGAGAGTAGGAATAAACGGGTCTTTTTCCGGGTGGCAGGCAGTGACTAATGGGGTACCGCAGGGATCAGTGCTTGGGCCCCAGCTATTCACAATATATATCAATGATTTGGATGAGGAAACTAGATGTAACATTTCCAAGTTTGCAGACGACACAAAGCTGGGGTGGAATGTCAGCTGTGAGGAGGATGCAAAGAGGCTCCAATGTGATTTAGACAAGTTGGGTGAGTGGGCAGATGCAGTATAACGTGGATAAATGTGAGGTTATCCACTTTGGTTGTAAAAACAGAAAGGCAGATTATTATCTGAATGGTGATAGATTGGGAAAAGGGGAGGTGCAACGAGACCTGGGAGTCCTTTTGCACCAGTTGCTGAAAGTGAGCATTCAGGTGCAGCAAGCAATTAAGAAGGCGAATGGTATGTTGGCCTTCATTGCAAGAGGATTTGAGTACAGGAGCAGGGATGTCTTACTGCAGTTATACAGGACCTTGGTGAGTTGTCATCTGGAGTATTGTGCGCAGTTTTGGTTTCCTTATCTGAGGAAGGATGTTCTTGCCATGGAGGGAGTGCAACGAAGGTTTACCAGACTGATTCCTGGGAAGGCAGGACTGACTTATGAGGAGAGATTGGGTCGACTCTCATCAAAACATATAAAATTCTAACAGGACTACACAGACTAGATGCAGGGAGGACGTTCCCGACGGCTGGGGAGTCCAGAATGAGGGGTCACAGTCTCAGGATACGGGGTATTCCATTTAGAACCGAGATGAGGAGAAATTTCTTCACTCAGAGGGTGGTGAACCTGTGGAATTCTCTACCACAGAAGGCAGTGGAGGCCAAGTCATTAGTTGTATTCAAGAAGGAGACAGATATATTTCTTAATGCTAAAGGGATCAAGGGATATGGGAAAAAGCAGGAACAGGGTACTGAGTTAGACGATCAGCCATGATCATTGTGAATGGCGGAACAGGCCCTAAGGGCCGAATGGCCTACTCCTGCTCATGAAATAGACTGGGTTCCTGGAAACGGTTTCCTGTAACTGGGACTACAGTGAACAGTGACAAAAATGGAACAGTTCGGTCTAGTTTTAGCTTTTAGAGGTTCCTTTAACTCAGTCTCTAATCATGGTATCTTACAGCACAGGAGGCCAGTGGGCCCATCATGCCTGCTCTTTGAAACAGCTATCCAATTAGTCCCACTCCCCTGCCCTTTCTTCACACGCCTGCAATTTTTTTCCTTTTCAAGTATTTATTTAATTACTTTTTGAAAGTTACAATTGAATCTGCTTCCATCACCTTTCAGGCCACGCTTTCCAGATCATAACTCACTGCATAAAAGCAATTCTCAGCTCCCCTCTGGTTCTTTTGCCAATTATCTTAAATCTGTGTCCTCTGGTTACCGGCCCTTCTGCCAGTGGAAACAATTTATCACCCATTTACCCAAATAAAACTCTTTATAATTATGAACAAACCTCTTAAATCACCCCATAACCTTCTCTGCTCTAAGAAGAACAATCCCAGCTTCTCCAGTCTCTCCACATAACTGAAGTCCCTCATCCCTGGTACCATTCTCGTAAATCTACCCTGCACCCTCTCCAAGGCCTTGACATCCTAGGACATCATTAAGGAGTTTTAAAAAAATAATTAGCTACGGCTGAATCTTGTCCCAGGTTTAACTCAATAAGAACGTGGCAACTTTCATCAATTGTGTGCAAAACCGGAGGGAGGAACCAAGTCACTGTCAAACAGTCTGTTTTGTTCATTGACGTGTTTGGCAGCTGGTTCTTTTCGAACAGGTTTGTAAATTCAGGAAGTCCCGGTAACTGATTTTTGGAGATATTTGAAAGAGCTGGCTCTGTTCTGAGTCTAATAGTCAGCTTGGGACCTACGAGAGATATGGTTCAGACTAGCACGACCCCTACAGTGGTGAGAAATACAAGAGTCTAATTGCAAAAACAACAGCTTATCGTTAGATTGTGATCTGTTATTGTTTTCCTTTCAAGGAAATAGATGGGATTTCTACTGTAAATACATATATTAGTTACCAATTCATCCTAAGTTAAATAAATTCATTCAATAGTCTAAATCTTAAAAAAAATGAAAAGGTTCTGTGTGTTATCCTGGGCACGTTGCTGAAAGCTTACCTTGTTGGGGAGTTGGTGCACGTCAGATTTTCTTTCCAAGGTGGGAACATCCCCCAGATCAACTCCTCCTTTTGTTAAATTTTATTTCCATTGAGAGTGTGTGTGTGTGTAAATAAGCACAGTATGCCAGTAGTTGAAATTGCTAACCAAATACTTTTACTATCAACAAATCTCGACATGTAGAGGAACCCATTTAACAAAGCAGAAGATTATCTAATATAAGTGTGAGGTGGTGCATTTTTGGTAGGAAGAATAAGGAGGCCACCAACTCCTTGAAAATAAGAATCTAAATTGGTTAGAGGAGAAAAGGGATCTGGGGGTACAGATACACAAATCACTAAAAATAGCGATGCAGGTTAATTAGACCATAAAAAACGCAAATCAAGCACTGGGGTTCATTTCTAGAAGGATAGAATTGAAGAGCAGAGAAGTTATGTTAAACTTGTATAGAACCTGGGTTAGGCCACACTTGAGTACTGTGAACGATTCCGGTCTCCATATTATAAAAAGGATATAGAGGAATTGGAGAAGGTGAAAAACCAATTTACAAGGACGATGCCAGAACTGAGAGGATATACTTATCAGGAAAGGCTGAACAGGCTGAGGCTCTTTTTTCTAGAAAAGAGAAGGCTGAGAGGTGACCTGATAGAGGTCTTTAAGATAATGAAAGGGTTCGATAGAATAGACAGAGAGATGTTTTCACTTGTTGGGGAGTCCAAAACTGGAGGTCATAAATATAAGAGAGTCACTAATGAATCCAATAGGGAATTTAGGAGAAACTTCTTTACCCAGAGAGTGGAACTCGCTACAAGGAGTAGTTGAGGTGAATAGTATAGATGCATTTAAGGAGATGCTAGATAAGCACGAGGGAGAAAGGAATAGAAGGGCATGCTGACAGGGTGAGGCGAAGAGAGGTGGGAAGAGGCTCATGTGCGGCATAAACCAGTTGGGCCGAATGGCCTGTTTCTGTGCTGTAGGCTGTACGTATCTACGTAACTTTATGCAGTGTGATGTGAGGTGAGGAAGAGGCCGTCTCTCCCCCACAGACTGGTCTGTAAGTGACGGGTTCACCGTTACCTCCAGTGACTGAATGCAGTGTAACTGCTGAAGGAGAGAGAGACATTTATAGAGCACCTTATCATCTCTCCCAGAAATGTCTCAAAGTGCTTCCTGCACGATGAGCTACTTTGAGACGCAGCGAATGTTGTTATGTGGATAACGTGGCAAGTTTTTTTTTTATGGACAGCAAAATCTCACACACAGCGACGAGATGAATCGGTATTTGGTAATATCGGTTGAGGGAGGAATGCTGATCTGGACGTAGGAGAACCTCTTGCTCCTATTTGAATAGTGGCACAGGATCTTGTGGAGCTTTGGAGCAGGCAGGTGCCACCTCAGCTGAACATCTCGTCTGAAGAAACGACACTCCCTCAGTACTGCAGGGGCATCGGCTTAGATTAGGAACACAGGCACAGGAGTAGCCCCTCGAGTCTGCACCACCATTCAAGTCGATCATGGCTGATCTGTATCTTAACTCTATTTACCCCCGTTAGTTCCATATCCCTTGATACCCTTACCCAACAAAAATCTATCAACTGAAAGCTCTAACCGTCCCCCAGAATCCAGAGTCTTTTGGGAGAAGAGAGTTCCAGATTTCCACTACCCTCTACGAAAACATGGTTCCTGATTTCCCTCCTGAACGGCCTAGCTCTAATTTTATTATGTCCTCGTGTTCTTAATTCCCCCAACCAGAGGAAATAGTTTCTCCATATCTGCCCTAACGAATCCCTTTTAACATTTTAAACACATCAATCAGATCACCCCTCAAACTTCTAAACTCAAGGGAATACAAGCCAAGTTTATGCAGCCTGTCGGCATAATTTAACCCTTTAAGCTCCAGTTCTCTGCGATCCGGCCCTACGTTCCCCACCAGGTGGCCCTCGGAGCTCCAGCAACTCCGTCCTAACTGCACTTTTATTTCTTTTTCTCTGGTTTATTGATGGAATGTTGTGGGCCTGGAGCTTTGGAAATGGCTGTTCTTCCCATTGTTGCCTTATTGATGGATAAATCTGAACTCAGAACACCAGTTATCAGCAACTTGAGATATCTGCAAATAAACGGGAACAGAAAGAAAGAAAGACAAACTTGCATTTATATAACGCCTTTCACGACCTCAGGACGTCCCAAAGTACTTTACAACCAAACAAGTACTTTTTTTTTGAAGCGTAGTCACCGTTGTAATGTAGGGAAACGCGGCAGCCAATTTGCGCACAGCAAGATCCCACAAACAGCAATGTGATAAATGACCAGATAACCTGTTTTGGTGAGGTTGGTTGAGGGATAAATATTGGCCCCAGGACACCGGGGAGAACTCCCCTGCTCTTCTTTGAAATAGTGCCATGGGATCTTTTACGTCCACCCGAGAGGGCAGACGGGGCCTCAGTTTAACGTCTCATCCGAAAGACGGCACCTCCGACCGTGCAGCACTCCCTCAGTACAGTGCTGGAGTGTCAGCCTGGATTATGGGACTCCAGTCTTTGGAGTGGGGCTCGAACCCACGACCCTCGGACTCCGAGGGGAGAGTATTACCAATCGAGCCACGGCTGACACCGTAACAGGGATTTAAACTCTCTATGTGGCCCCAGTGTCCATGGTACATGGACAAAAAGCTGGAGTGAAGGATCAACTGAATTTTTCCAGCCCTCAGATGCGTATCGCTTGCTGCAAATACTTAATTCTGAATAAAATTTAAAAAAAAAACAAAGGCATCATCAAGTACATAAACACAAACTGTATTTGACCAGAAAAATTAAAATTGCACCATAGATGTTACAGAAACAAAATGACATTTACACGTAAAAAGGAATACATAAGTCACCCTACAGAATGCTGGTAATATCAAGAGAAAGATCAAAGATAATAGTGGCACAATATGCTGTCCAAATAAAACCAACAAGAATAAAACAGTACCTTCGCAAAAAGAATAGATTCTGTTGTTAACAAAAGGCAGCCTGCGAGATTCTTCGATTCCGACTCACAGCAGTCAGTAAGGGCGAGAATGATGGAAGGTCATAACTTGACAACACTAATACTGAAATAAATTTTTTTTTGAAAACTATAAATGGAACAAACAAAACCAAGGTGATTAACATGACACTGTATAATACAATCAAATCGTAGAAGGTGATCCACCAAGGAACTTTGTTTCTTTTTTTTTGGAGTTAATTGCACTGCCAATATTGTTCTCAACAGGTAAGCTGTCTATAGGTGTGCTATTTATTTTACGTGGAAAAGGCCAGTGCGTCCGCCAGCCCAGGTCCTGGTGTCTGGGTATCTAACCTCCTCCTATTCGGCCCCCTGTAAACATTGTCGATGGCTACTGTATCCTTTTGGGTTTGTCTTTCTGATAGGTGTAAACATTGTCCATGGCTATCAAGTTGTTACTGGGTTTGTTTCGATGCGTGTAGTTTTGAAAAGGACCCAGAGATGTGCACTGAACCCAGCTGATGAGAGTTGGGCGGGCAATGAAGGGTGAACATTTCCAAACTCAATTTCACATAAAGAAGCTGTCTGGAAATCAGGAACAGTTTATCTCTGTGACCACAGGTAGAACATGCTTGTTGTATTTCTTTTTAAAAAAAACAAAATTATGTTTTAACATACTTTGTTAGCAGAAAAAGAATCAATAACTTAAGTATTACAGGAGTCAGAATGGTAACTTTGCTGCCTCTAGGTTTGTAGTGTGAAAGATCAAAAAATTACACTTGAAACAGCACCGATGGGTCAGGAACGATTGAGCGATTCCAGGTTTAATTAAAAAAACC
The DNA here is from genome assembly GCF_035084215.1 of Heptranchias perlo. Classification (NCBI taxonomy): domain Eukaryota; kingdom Metazoa; phylum Chordata; class Chondrichthyes; order Hexanchiformes; family Hexanchidae; genus Heptranchias; species Heptranchias perlo. The sequence goes on along the minus strand of NC_090355.1, from coordinate 33,980,774 downwards.
AAGGCGGGATCTGTATCCACACACTCATCGAACACGATGTGCTGAGAGTGACACTGCAAAGCCTCTCTCCGCCCACGCGGCAGACTGCACCAGTCGGGTGCATTCACACAACAATATCCTACGTACGACTCTATCCAAAACTTCTCATGAATAAAAGTAAGAAAAAGGTTCTCTGATACAGCAGTCTGGGACTGTGGCAGTTAAAGCACTGGTTTCATATTATCATGGTTTAAGAGATCAAGGCTGTGTTGGCTGACACTCATACCTGCCTACCTGGGTCAATGGATGTTAACTCTCAACCAGAATTGTAGATAGGACATGTTATCCTCAGGAGATATCTGACACTCTGTATAAACTAGCTCTTGAGGTTCACCAGGTATATCGCAGTAAGGGACAGAGAGAGTAGCCTGCAGCCCATTTGGCTGCTCGAGGATGTGTACAAGTGAGCGACAATTGGGAAGAGTGGGAATGGAGGGAAAAAAAATGAATGCAAAAACCTGAGTCAAATAAATAAATAAATAAAGGGCAACCCTATCGTGCTCACGTGACACACCCACCACTTGATAGATACTTATCAACTCACAGCGAGTGACCAAATACAGGAAAACGAGTGCCCCAAATGTATAGCAAGCGCCAGACTCTCGTTCTTAGCCAGACGGATATTGACAAGTAAACAAAACTCTAGTCATATTCAACACTTACAGGATGAAATATCTCACTGTAAAAGGCGCCTTCTTGTTCCATCTTTCTAGGACACGGTTTAGTAAATTAATCCAGGTCACACTCCAAAACGAACATCTTAAATTCATCTCAAGTGCTTTAAATGTATTTTATTAAATTATAATTTTAATTTTGTAATTTCCTGTATGAAGGGTGCTCCACATTTTCACACAATGCTGTTACAGTACAAACTGCATACTGAAATCAAGTTATGACAGAAAACCCTGTACAATTAAGTTATTGTCACATAGAAGCTTTTTAAAAAAAAAAATTGGGGTGGAAACCCTCAGAGTGGAATTGGTTGGGGTGAAATATTGTCTGGCAGGGCAGGGCTTTAACATACATCAGCTGGTGACTGTACCCCACTGATAACTTCTTCCACTGCATCAAGACCAGCAGCAAAGTGCTTTCAAATATGCTGAACCCGATTTAATAAACTCACACACAAACTAGGGGCAACTCCAGCTACAGTTCTGACAAGAGATCATCGAACGGAAACGTTAACTCTGTTTCTCGCTCCACAGATGCCGCCTGACCTGCTGAGTGTTTCCAGCATTTACTGTTTTTATTCCAGCGACAGTGGTTTTGTTATGTGCAGTTACACTGAACACACTTTTGTAATTCAGTCTACCGGGTGTGCCCTCCCCATCCACAATGTGTTAGCTTAAAGAAAAACATACTCTATACAACTGGTGACTTGTTCAGTTCTTAGCTGATAGGAATATTCTGCATGGCTCAGTCAGTTTACATTCACAGTTTCGAAATCGGATTCTAATGCGACTGACTGCAGATAAATGCGTACCTAAACTGAACGTCGAATTCTAAAGTACCGAATAAACTTCCATTCTATCGTTAATTCATATAATCTGCACGAAGCTGGAAAAGTTAATGTTACTGCAGGATCATTTAACCCGCCCCAGAATCAGACATGAATTATAATTCATTGGCTCTGAAGGGGACGGCATTCTACAGGGCCGATTTCCTCTGGTTGTATTCAGAGTCACTAAATGCGAACGTATGTACTGTGACCTTAATACGGAGAGAACAAGCAGGATTTTTTTTTTTTGAAACGGGGCTTTAATATCAGTAACAGAAAGAACTGGACTTGGAGTGCCTGAATAGTCTTTGGAGGCAGTCCATCAGACACTAGGTAACCTCACCATTACAATTTTCATGGTTGAGCTAATTAAGCGTAAGGAATTAATAAATAAATATGAAAAAAGTTTCAAGGCAAGTTTGTCACATTTCAAGCGTCACACTTGATCAAACTTAAAAAATAAAGCATTTTTTTTTAAAAAACAAAGTCAGTAGTTTTCCAATCTACGGAAAAACTTCGACAGAAAATTCCTTCTAATTGACCTCAGGTTGTCCCTAAGATCAACAGCCTCCAACTGGCACACTTACACCAATGGGCCATGAATGGACAGATGGCTGCACCTTAACTGCAGAACAACAACAAAAAGCACATGATTTAACATTCCTGTCCTGCAAAATAACGTAGCCTGAACTTACTCTTGAGCAACGCCATGGGGATCTGCTAATTATACTTTTAAATAAAGACACCCTTTAGACAGAGGTTTTGATGCTTTTCTAATCTGCTTCACCATCATAAATAAGTTTCTAAAAAAAAACAATGCACCTCATTTGTGCAAACTCTCAATATCCAAACACTTGCTACGATTTCTGATTTGTGTTGACAGGGCTGCACATATAGTAAGGACAAACTGCATTAGTAGCTCCAGATCTTATCAATGTTCTTGCTAAGGTCCTGCACTCTGACTAATTTACTTTGATTGAAATTGCAGCAACATCGCATTGCTGTTCTGCATGCACTGCGGTGGTAGGCTGTGGATTTACACTCTTGGTTCCCCCCAACATGGTGAGTTCCAGATTTCAGCCATCCAGTCAAAAGGAGGTATTGTGCTTGGGCTCAGGTCTTCAACACTGGAGAGGAGAGACAGTAATGGGATTACCCAACCTCCCGAGATGGAGGACTTTTGGAAAACGCCTTCCCCACCTCTGCGGCAATGCCACCGATTGCAGGCTAATAAAGGGGGACTGCTCAAATACCTCTCTCTTGGGAGTTTGACCAAAGGAGTGGCATTGACTCTCCATCTAGAAAGATGACATAAATTTGGGGGCAGGAAGGGGATAGAAAAACAGGGGGACAAAAGTAAAGGCACTTAAGAGTACTGTGTACAGTTCTGGTCTCCATATTTCAAAAAGAATGATAGAGGCACTGGAGAAGGTGCAAAAAAGATTCACAAGGATGATAACAGAACTGAGAGGTTATAACTATCAGGAAAGACTAAGGCTAGGGCTCCATTCTCTAGAAACGTTAAGGCTGAGGGGTGACCTGATAGAGGTCTTCAAGATTATGAAGGAGTTTGATAGAGTAGACGTAGAGAAGGTGTTTCCACTTGTGGGGGGAGTCCAAAACTAGGGTCGCCATAAATACAAGATAGTCACTAATAAATCCAATAGGGAATTGAGGAGAAACTTCTTCACCCAGAGAGTGGTTAGAATGTGGAAGTTGCTATCACATGGAGCAGTTAAGGCGAATAGCACAAATGCCTTTAAGGGGAAGCTAGATAAGTAGATAAGGGAGAAGGAATAGAAGGATATACAGATAGGGTCAGACAAAGTGGGGGAGGCTCGTGTGTAGCATAAACACTGGCATGGATCAGTAGGGCTGAATGGGCTGTTCGTGTGCTGTAAATTCTACGTAATCCCAAAACAATGAGTGCCAAAACTGTATGAAGTTCCTATTTATTCAATTGTTTGAGAAATAAAAGTTTTACGCAAAATTAAGAATCACATGCATTCAGGAATGATTACAAAGTAGTAACTGAATGGAGGCTTTAAAATGATGTGCGAGTTGAGGCTATAAGATTGGATTATTGTTTTGCAATCACTCAAAAAGCATCTTCTTTATAATGCACATTAATTTTATGAGCTGGTTCTATTGTCTGGGCTCACCTTTGTGCTGATAACATCTGCCGGAATGATCAGTATCATTGATCCATGATGATGATTGCACTGTTGGATTAACAAGGGATGTTATCACTACGAGGTCGGAGATATAGAATCTGGAGTTGATTACTAGGACATTCTATGCCCAGGATATATTCGGACTGCTATGACTGCACAAACTCAAAAAGTTCGGCACTTACATCTATAAAACGGTATGTTGGTTCTCAGTTCTGTCAGAGGAATGAGCAGAGAACGACTGGACAAGCTGGGGGAGGTGGGTCCTCATTCGAAAAACAAGATGTCTCAGATGGGACCAACAGGAGGGAGGTGGGGGTGGGGGGTTAAAGATACGAAACCTGAAACGATACTTCCAGATATGGCAGGGCAGCTGGACAAGGCGGCACGGGGTCAGGGTGGGGGACGGCGACTTTAAGACAGTGTTCAGGAAGTGTTCTGATGACAGGTACACACGCCTGAAACATTATAAAGGATTACTTCTCCGTACTGATGCTGTGTATTCCCATTATTTTTTTTCCCTTTACGCAGAGGGTGATCAACATCTGGAATGGGGGGGGGGGGGGGGGGGAGGGAAGAGGAAATCAGGTTGAGGCCGTGATACTGGATTCATTTAAGAAACAGCTGGAAGCTGTAATGGGGAGACCGTAGGGTTGGGATTGTGCAGGGAATTAGATGGATTTGGCCAAAGGGCTTTCTTCATGCCAACCCATCTTGTGATTTTAGCAGTTTGTTCCGATCAGGGGTGAAAAAAACATGCATCCAATTTAGTGAAATGTTTCGATGGAGAAAGTTCACCACTAAGGACAGAGTTAAAAGTCAAACCTACAAACACTGTAAATTTCAACAGGACTAAACTGAAATACAAACCCTTCTTCACTTACTGAGCTTAAAATATGGCTTCATAATATAGACACTGACTCTCAGACACCAGATAAATCCTTGCTTTCGGTTTAAGTGGTGGTCTCCACACTCTACTCAGGTCGAAGTCAGCTGGTTACATTTCATCGGATTCTTTTTAAAACAGTTCTTTACTAAAATTACACAGCTTGTGCATTTAAAGGTTGTAACTTTATGCATAGTTAGAGAATATACTTATTGCACAACTCAGGTTTTTATAGCATTGCTCACATACAGAGACCGGTATCAGGGTGCTTCGCTGGGTGAAGGAGCATGAACGAGAGCGAGAGAGAACACGGGGAGAGAAGGGGCAAAACGTGGTGAGAGAGAAGGGTCTTAAGGAGGCTTTGGAAAGCAGGGAGGGAGGAGACTAGTTGGGGATTAACAGAGAGCTGGGCGCAGTGTGCGGCAGAAGGAACAAGTGATAAGCCAGTGCTGCAGGACTGTGCCAAGGCAGCGGAGGGCAAAATATGTAAGGATTTGAAAATGAGGAAGATGATCCTAAAACTGAATCAACAAGGTATAGGGAGGCAGTGGAGCTTGGTGAAGGTGTGGGCGCGGGTGAGGGGCAAGGATGGTGACGCGGGTGAGCTGCTTTGGGCTCAGGCTGCAGCATTCATTACGGAAGGTGGAAGTGCAGAGGCTGGCAAGAACAGCACGGGTGAAATGGCCGCGAGGCGATAAAAGTACGGATTAAGGTTTCGGAAGCAGTAAGCAAGAGGTAGGAGCAGAAGGAGGAAATACTTCAGACTGAAAGAAAGCAGGAAGTTTGGTAAATTAATACTTTCAACATTTCAAAACTTCCTTGGTCTCCCAGCATTAAAAATAATGATTGAAAAGACTTGCGCTGTTTAGAACGCCCCATCCTCTGGATCAACAAAACAATGAAATTCAGGGTTATATGTGTCGTATCATACAGTAGCAATGTATTCTGCCCACTTGTTGCTAAGTCTTACTGGGGCCCCGAGTTGTTTTTAAAAACAAGGGCTAAGAGCTAAGCTTGCAGTGTAATCCAGATTTAAGCTCACGTGGGGGAGGGAGGGGGTTTAAATGCCAACATGGACTGGTTGGGCCAAATGGCCTGTTTCCGTGTCGTAAATTTGATGCTTTTCCACGTACAAGCTGCTTTCACACTGATTTGGCGTGGTCTTGCACCAGTCTTAGTGAATCCGGCAAGTTCACTGCGGTGTTACCGGCAGCTACGCGAGACCCACGCACCAGGAGCTGGTGGCACTTCGATCAACATAAAATCAATTTACGGCAACAGCATGAAATCAAGTGTCCAATATCGATGCCAGGGTTTCAGCTTCAGTGCATCCTAACACAGTCAACTTGGTCAAACACCTGCTGTAGAGCATTTATTATACTGAGCCTCTACTTTTTACAGGGGGGAAAGAAACATAGCAGTTTCTGGTCCTGTCAATATTGTGCCTACATAACTTTTGTACAGTATTTGGAAACTGGAAATCTCTTTTTTAAAAAAAAAATACTGCTCCAATATATTGAATGAAAATAGTGCAGCCATGAAGCCATCAGTGGAATCAAAGCTGATCCTGTCTTGATCAATACAGACACTACGGGGGTAATTTTAACCTAACTTGCTGGGCGGGAAACCCAGGGGATCGGGGAGGGAAGGCTGGTTTTACACCCTCGACTTCAATGAAGAGTAAATTCAGGCGGGCTGTAAAACCAGCACTGCACGATGGGTGGGTAAGGTTAAAATCGCCCCAAACGTCTTTAGTGATCATCACAGTGAGGAGGGATCACCAAAGAACATTAAGACCAGTTCTTAACTATATATAAAAAAAATTAAGCTTTAGCAACGAAGCTAGACCTCAGCTTAAAAAATATAGACGTATTACATTTCTTTCAAGTGTTTTCAGATCATTACGTGGAATTAAAGTAAAATAGCAAGCTCTCAGATTGCATATGGTTCGACTCTGATGTGGCCACATTCAGCCTCCCTTCTCCAGATTTCTACACAGTGCAGTTCTACAATCACAATACAAAAACATCTCATTCTAATAACCGACAAAAGAACCTGCTTCACAATCGATGAGTTCGGTGGACGTTGAAGTAATGACACAATTGGTAAATAAACTTGAATAATATTTGTTTTTGCTGAATCAATCTCTTGACTGCTGTGGGAAGGAAGTTAAGGCATTGCTTAATAAAACTAAAGTGTACAGATAAACTCCACGTCTGAACCATCTTGATATTTCACATTGTGCTTCTACTGGTCTGTTTTCTAAGCTCCTAATGATTCAGAGCGGAAGTGTCAAAGCTAATCACACACGTAAATGGTGTATTTAAGTGTCAGCCATCACAGCAAGCCGACTGCCCCCTGAAGCAGTGCACAGTGTACATCATAACAGCTTTGTTACGGGCTGCTTCTGTGTGATTCCATCGAAACAAAACAGTGATTTCTCTCCCCGCCACCACCCAAAATACACTCCTTAAACTGCTGGTTCACGTTGACATCAGGAATGAGGATGTCAATGGGCAGCCTTGATGCAAGGTCTCGGATTTAACCTAATGAGTACTAAAAATGCTGGTGAATTCTTCAGTCTTTGCAGGCAACTTCTGCAGTCATGAGCAATATTCTGGCTGGTGAAATTCACAGGGTAAGTTAAAGTGTCCATTTGGTTCGAATGACCCGACTTACTTTGCTGGAGTGAGTTTTGCAATTGGCAAATAACATTTACCGCTGGTGGCAATTTTAGTTGGAGAGAGAGAGAGAGAGAGAGAGAGAAATAGAGAAAAAAAATCTTACCACTAATGAGAAATATTGCATTGAAGCCCTGCGAGTGGTTCTCAGTTTGGGCGAGGCTGAGACACAAGAATATAAATATTGAACGATGGGACAAGTCCCCAGGTCTGCTTCAGTTACCACAGTTAATGTTACGTATAGTTCTCAGAACCAATTATTTTGACTCTATGATTAAAATAATACCGCCAAGTCACAATATTGCTAAATATCAGTAATATTCATCTGGCCAGGAATATATAATCTTAATCTTTATTTATTTTTTAAATTCATTTTAAGTTGCTGCGTCAGGATCAGACTTATCTCACCAGGGGGTTAAGAGAAGTAGAAAGAGCAAGTGTATCCATCACAGCCCTCGAGCCCTGGCAATCTGGCCCTCAAACGGTTATATTTGCTTTTGTATTGCTTATTTGCTGGTTGAGCCATGTTTGAATTTTGTAGACCTGGAGTTTTGGGAAGGGATGTTTTCAAAGCTGTTGCCTGATAAGTGGATAAATTCTAAATTAGAACACGCAGATTTGTTACAATCAGCAACTTTCAGATTAATGGGACAATATCAGCGACGTTAAGGTAGCTGCAGCTTAATGGGTTTAAACTTTGTAATCTGGTCCCCGAGGCTCCTGTGTGACCCACTGAGTCGGAAAGCTGGGACACCCCCTGGTACAGGGCAGTCTTGCTCTTGATGATACCTCCTGTTACAACGAGCGAGACTGAGAAGCCAGATCCATCATTAATCCCTTCAGGATGATGGAAGTGTTTGATGTGAGGGATGATGTGGAGATGCCGGTGATGGACCGGGGTGGACAAATGTAAGGAATCTTACAACACCAGGTTATAAGTCCAACAGTTTGTGAGGGAGGGGAGGGGAGGAAACAAAGGGATATTGTGGACAGCGAATTTTGGTTAAATCGCTAAAACCTTTCTTCGCAGCAGAGTATTTCAGAGTGTGTTAAGTGCTGTCAAGTTGAGCGAGATTCTGCCAGGCAACGCCTGTGCGCTTGAACATGGAGCACCAACACGGCCCGGCCTGTTTAGCTCGGATCGTGGGGGGAGCAGTCACCAAGTGCCAGCTCCCTGCATTTATATCGTCAAACCTGCTCTCTGCTTAGGGTTGCCAACCCTCTGAGAATTGAAAGATTAATCTGCTGGACACTGCTGCGAGCAAGCCAGGAGAAAAAAAAAATCACAAAAAAAAAGTGTTTTATTCTTCATTTTCTTTGAAGTTATAAGTTATAAAAATATTGGAGATGGGGGGAACAGAGGCTGTTTTGTGGGACGGTTGGAGGTCACGTGATGAAACCTCCAGGAATATGTCCAACCAGAGTTGGCAACCCTATCTCTGCTCCTAGCGGCAAAATGCACAGGCCAGTGAAGAAGCAGGTCTACGATTCTGGTAGTGGGGTACAGCCGTGTTAATGGTGGGGGGGGGCAATGCATGGACTCCAGACTTCAACAAGCACCAGCGCAATAGAGCATTTCTGGGTCGGTAATTAAAACTGAACCACTCACCCTGAAAATAAAAAACCAGCCTCAGCCCCGGCCCAGGATGAGATTAGCCCCTTGAAGGGGGCAATGGCTGATTTGACATGCTCCTCCGTTTTTCTGAGCTTTTGAAAGAGACATCAGTGGTAATGAGGTAGGGAATTGTAGCGGTGGTCAGGTGTCTTTTGATGCTGTCAGCTGAGGGACTACTGCACTCACAGGAGTGCTCGACTCTTGCACATTAGTCAAAGCAACCTCTTAGTAGTGCTCAGGGCATGGCGTGGCCTCTAATTCTAACCGCTTAGACACGGTATTAACATCCGATGGTCTTGTACCCAAAGGAGAGCATTGTCTGTTAAAGTGCTAACATCACTTATAGTGCCAATTGTATGGAGTTCCCGTCTATTGTTCAACACTGCGAGGGCTAAACTGTACAGCCCCCCCTAAAAAAACACAATTCGATGCAAGTGGTGAAGGGTTAACTGCAGTGAAGGATACGAAGTGAAACCAACATGCCAAAGTATCTGGTGATTAATCCGTTACTGTGGATTAAAGTTTATTTCCTTCTCCCTCCTCCCCCTTTAAAAGGATTTCAACTCATTTCTTGATTTTAAGTAACAAAAGTTGGTTATTTTCTGAGGAGGGAGGAAGCACTTTCAAAAGCTGCGCTGACACAAGTCACCGCTTCAACCTTTTGACGGCTGCTCCCAAGTGAAATTAGTGCAGTTCACTGGGCAGGGAAGCTGCATCACACCACCAGAGAAAGCAAGCTTTAATTATCAGCTTGCAAGCCACAAACGTCAGGCACATTTCAAAAATTTGCACTAAATGTCACGGGTGCTCATCATCAAGGAAGCGGCAGGCTGTTTGAATTTTTTTTTTTGGAGTGGGATTAACCGCTGTCGCCTCGAAGCCCTGACGAGAGGTAACTGATGCAGACATGGGGAATTTACAGGGCTACCGAGCAACAAATGCTGTGTTTCCATGCACACCCCTGGCAATCAGCCGAATTCAAGTCCTTCTCCTGATTCTGTCACACTGTTACGGAGTCTGGGAGCAGCTTTGTGTATATATTTTCTTTTATACCCTCCCCCACCCCAATCCCTCCCAACCCCCCCTCCCTCCCCCCGAGCCGTTGCTACCTCTGGACGATGTCACTGATTTCTTTCACAGACGAGAGCAGTTTGGTGAAGTCCTGGCTGGCTGAGCAGATCTGCAGCTGCCGCAGGTTGTTCTCCAGCTTGTTGATGGCCTCTCTGAAGGCAAACTTGTTGCGCATCTGCTGAATGGAGTCCACGTAGCTGACGCAGAAGGTGTACAGGTTCTTGCCGGCCTCCAGCACCGCGCTGTGGCTGGCCATCTGCTCGGAATTCTTTCCGATGGCGACGCGCAACGCCTCCGTGCTTTCCAAGACGGTGTCCTTGGTGATGTTCGCGCTGGCGATCTTCTCCGGCTGCTGCCGCGTTTTGCGCAGGGAGACTCTGGTCGAGATAAGTGGGATGAAGGCCGTGGTGGCCGAAGACTGCTGGTCCCCACTGGGGTTTGGTAAGGCAGGCTGCGCGGGGGACGAAGGAGCAGCTGAGGGGACATTTGTCCCCACGGCGGCTGATGGCTTCACAGAGGACTGAGGCTTTGGTGCAGAATGGAGGGCAGTTCTTTTGACCACGTCCCCCGACTGGCTCGGCTTGGGGGCCTCACCGCTCACAGCGTCGGCCACCTGAGCTGACTGCTTGGGCTTGCCGCCTGCCACGGTCTCCCCTGCGGTCTCGTGGGTGGGGCTCCGTGGTGGCCTGACAGATTTCATGCCCGGCGGAGGAGGGGGAGCTGGTTTCGATTTCTGCAACTTCCCCCTGTCCTTCACGGGGGCCGACAGCAGCTGCTCGGGGACCTGCCTGAACCTCCGTATCCTCGAGTCATCGTTCAGCAGCTTAACCCCGCCTAGGAACGATGTGCTGCTCTGTTTCAGTGTCGGAGAAGCAACGCTGGAGGAGACGTGGTCCTGTTGGGAAACAGAACTTAAGGCACAAATCTTCCCGCCCTCATCTTTGTCCTTGAGGGCGAGACTGCTGGAGGTGATCACTGCTGGCTGCCTACGAACAAGCTTCGGAGTCGATGCAGGTGGGCTTGAGCTGGGGCTGGACTCCAGGTTATTAAAAACGTCGTCGTTTAACTCGTCAGTCTTTTTTGGTAGCCGAGGGGGAGCCGTTAGGCTTCCCCGAGGAACGACGTCCACTTTAGTTTCATTCGTTCTCTTTCGAGGCAAGGCTGGCTTCTCATTCCTGTCACAACCTAAGGCAACTGCAATGGCTGATTCAGACTGTTTCCCTGTGGACTGCAGGTCACGAGGGAGTGTCAGTGCTTTCCTCTCTACGTCTTTGCTTCCCGGGGGCATGGATGACGCAGAGCAAGATCTCATAAAGCGCTTCGAGTTCGAGATTGATTCCTCTTCATTCCCCACAGGTTTTCCCACGGCTAACGTACTGGACTTCTTCAAATGCGGGGAGAAGAAGCCGGTTGGTCCCAAGAAGCTGCCGTTGGTGACGCCTCCTCCTCCTCCATTCGGACTTTGCGCCCCAGAGCTAAACGAGTGCTGGAATTTCGTCGGGTCTATCGTGTCGAGGGGCGCCACGCTGTTCACGAAGGCTCCGTTGTTTGCGTCTTTACTGGCTGCATTGGCGTCCTCCACCGCGTCGCCCTTTTTCTCCGACTGCCCGTCCATATCGCGGAAAGAGCTGCTGCGTTTGGGAGGGGTTGGTGCAGTCTTTTTCTTCTTTTTGATGAAGGAACTGAAGATCGAACTGGATTTGCCTTTCTCTTTCGTAAAAGGCTGTAAAGGATCCTCGTCGAAGTTGCTGCCCGGGTCTCTGTTCTTACGTGGCATCATTGGAGAAATGGCCATCTCGTGGTCCCCGGAATCTGCACACACACAGAGAGAGAGGCAAAGATAAACACCGGCACTTCTTGCTCTGCAGAGGATTATACTTACCCACGCACTCTGGGCAAACATTATTCTTACTGTCCAAACAACTGATCATACTGACTAGCAACTTCTGCGCTGCGGTGCAGCCCCCACTTCTGGTCGTGGGGAGAGGCAGGTCTGCGCTGGGGTTGGGGGGGAGAAGAACTGGACTTGGGTTCAAATCCAGACCAGACTGATGGGCCGAATGGCCTCCTCCTGTGCTGTAAGTACTATGGTACTATAATGGGATGAAGGGTCTCCTCTGAAATGAGCTTGGATGCCCGCAATTCAGCTCCTCGTGGACATGGGCCGACAGCATCTTATTCAGTGCTAATTTTAGCACTTTCACTCAGAGGCCACAGGTTGGCTGGTATAGGAAATGGGGGAGGGGGGCAACGTCACGTTGGCGAAGTAGGGGGAGCCTTTCTGGGATTTGGGGCTGAAGCAAGTTGTTCGTGGCACAGTCGAGGGAGCTTTACTGTGCTGTAATCTGACCCGAGTCCCATTCCTCAGGACTAACATTCCCCGCACTTTGATGAGCACAAAAGTGGGGGGAAAAGAACTATACAAGTTATTCAAAACAATGACAGAGGACCACTCTGTATTCATCCCCGCAGGTCTGGGTAATGACACCATACAATGCAACTCACTGTTTGAGGCAGCGGTAATAAAAATTAAACAAAGTTGCAGCATTTTTATGCCGCTTTCAAGAGCTCAGTGTAGTTTTACTAACATGCAAATAAAGCCTACTTTGCTTTCAGTGCAACATTTTGGGCCCTGGGTCCCTGCACAGACGAACAGATACCAGAAGTCCTGTATCTGATGAAAGGAAGGCAGTTACTTTTGTGTAACTATAATAAAAGATTAAATTTTAATCGAGGTGGCAGCTCACGGGTTAAAAAGCACATTCAGAATAAATACTGGTGAAAAATAATTTTTTTGAAGTTGGCAACAATCCAGGATTATTTCAGAGCCACAGGAGCTGATTCAATTAGTGAACAGGGAGTGAGGTCGAACTGTACTTAGGGCAAGTCATTTGGTGCAGTGGGACATCCTGCATTAAATCTCGTGTATTTTCACACTTGACGCGGGGAATGATTTGCCGCCCGAGTATCGCAACTTTGCATAAAAAGTCCCAGAGGACGTAAAAAAGCAATGACGGGCAAGATCTGACTGTGATCAAATTGATTACTCTGTAACAACAGTTAACGGCATGCCTGTGGACCAATCACGATTGGTGAAAATCTAGCTGTTTTATAATTACCAACGGGGCACGTCCACATTCACAGACACACAAACATGGTACCTGCACAGCTCCCAGTGTACCCGATGTGTTGGGAGAAATCCTGTCTGTTATAGCACAGAGGCACAGCGCAGATGGAAATTCATTATAAGCAAACTTAACGTCAGCACAACATTGGGGTTCAGTCCATAACCTCCCAATAATCTCGCTGCCCCCCGTTTGTGTTACTTACACCTTCACATCTGGAGTGAGACGTACCATGCTCGCTTGGGACTTTAAACGTTGAATGGGGTGCCTCTTGGACCTCATTTGGCTCTTTGCTCTCTGTCGCTCTCCGAAGAGTTCGTGTTTTGGTCGGCAGCTCCGGGGCTTGTGGCTTGTTACTGCCACAGCTCTTCCCTCCTTTCTTTCCCAGTTCTTTTTCGACCTCTTAAAAAAAAGTACACGACAAAGATCAGCGCTACTTTCCTGGACAGTTAAATACGACGTTGTCGAATTTCTATTTAAATTGTGGTAGGGTTTCCAAAAATAAATACAGGAGGAGACGATCAGACAACTTGAGCACTTTTTCAGCCAGCTGTAGTCTGGAAACTTACCACAGACCAATAAAACAATGGAAAGTGCTTAATGTTTAACAGTCTACTGATCCATAAAATGTGAAACACCACACCATGCAACAGCTTCTATGACCTACAGAATAATGTCACATTTTGCACACAAAACTAGCTGGACTTACTGTGATGAACCAGACTCTTGGGCCACAAAAATACGTAGCAGTAGATTGACCACTTTGTTAGCTCTGTAAATTTTCAGCACAAATTAATCGGTGAAAATATGTTTTGCTCTATGGCTTTGGGCGTTTCCTGTGTTGGCCTGCTGATCTTGGCAGGTCAGGACAGTGAAGTGAAAAGACTGATCTTTATTTGATACATGAGCTGGGTGCATCTGCTGGCATGTCCCAGTTGTACAAACTGAGTGAAGTGTTGCAGTGTAATATATTCATTGGTCAGTGACTTGTTATTGAAATTTCTGGCCGCCTTCTGGAGATCGATGCCCTTTCTTTAAAGGCTCCACGCCATTGGTTTTCAAAATTTTTTTTAAGCAGGGACTCGACTGAAAATACTCACTCTCCGATATCAACACTCTCCCAGGAAACGCTCACAAATACCGACGCAATCCCGCGCACTCCCCGCAAATACCGACGCAATCCCGCGCACTCCCCGCAAATACCGACGCAATCCCACGCACTCCCCGCAAATACCGGCGCACTCCCCGCAAATACCGGCGCACTCCCCGCAAATACCGGCGCACTCCCCGCAAATACCGGCGCACTCCCCGCAAATACCGGCGCACTCCCCGCAAATACCGGCGCACTCCCCGCAAATACCGGCGCACTCCCCGCAAATACCGGCGCACTCCCCGCAAATACCGGCGCACTCCCCGCAAATACCGGCGCACTCCCCGCAAATACCGGCGCACTCCCCGCAAATACCGGCGCACTCCCCGCAAATACCGGCGCACTCCCCGCAAATACCGGCGCACTCCCCGCAAATACCGGCGCACTCCCCGCAAATACCGGCGCACTCCCCGCAAATACCGGCGCACTCCCCGCAAATACCGGCGCACTCCCCGCAAATACCGGCGCACTCCCCGCAAATACCGGCGCACTCCCCGCAAATACCGGCGCACTCCCCGCAAATACCGGCGCACTCCCCGCAAATACCGGCGCACTCCCCGCAAATACCGGCGCACTCCCCGCAAATACCGGCGCACTCCCCGCAAATACCGGCGCACTCCCCGCAAATACCGGCGCACTCCCCGCAAATACCGGCGCACTCCCCGCAAATACCGGCGCACTCCCCGCAAATACCGGCGCACTCCCCGCAAATACCGGCGCACTCCCCGCAAATACCGGCGCACTCCCCGCAAATACCGGCGCACTCCCCGCAAATACCGGCGCACTCCCCGCAAATACCGGCGCACTCCCCGCAAATACCGGCGCACTCCCCGCAAATACCGGCGCACTCCCCGCAAATACCGGCGCACTCCCCGCAAATACCGGCGCACTCCCCGCAAATACCGGCGCACTCCCCGCAAATACCGGCGCACTCCCCGCAAATACCGGCGCACTCCCCGCAAATACCGGCGCACTCCCCGCAAATACCGGCGCACTCCCCGCAAATACCGGCGCACTCCCCGCAAATACCGGCGCACTCCCCGCAAATACCGGCGCACTCCCCGCAAATACCGGCGCACTCCCCGCAAATACCGGCGCACTCCCCGCAAATACCGGCGCACTCCCCGCAAATACCGGCGCACTCCCCGCAAATACCGGCGCACTCCCCGCAAATACCGGCGCACTCCCCGCAAATACCGGCGCACTCCCCGCAAATACCGACGCACTCCCCGCAAATACCGACGCACTCCCCGCAAATACCGACGCACTCCCCGCAAATACCGACGCACCCCCCGCAAATACCGACGCACCCCCCGCAAATACCGACGCACCCCCCGCAAATACCGACGCACCCCCCGCAAATACCGACGCACCCCCCGCAAATACCGACGCACTCCCCGCAAATACCGACGCACTCCCCGCAAATACCGACGCAATCCCGCAAATACCGACACACTCCCCGCAAATACCGACGCAATACCAACGCACTCCCAGCAAATACCGACGCAATCCCGCGCACTCCCCGCAAATACCGACGCAATACCAACGCACTCCCAGCAAATACCGACGCAATCCCGCGCACTCCCCGCAAATACCGACGCAATACCAACGCACTCCCAGCAAATACCGACGCAATCCCGCGCACTCCCCGCAAATACCGACGCAATACCGACGCACTCCCCGCAAATACCGACGCACTCCCCGCAAATACCGACGCACTCCCCGCAAATACCGACGCACTCCCCGCAAATACCGACGCACTCCCCGCAAATACCGACGCACTCCCCGCAAATACCGACGCACTCCCCGCAAATACCGACGCACTCCCCGCAAATACCGACGCACTCCCCGCAAATACCGACGCACTCCCCGCAAATACCGACGCACTCCCCGCAAATACCGACGCACTCCCCGCAAATACCGACGCACTCCCCGCAAATACCGACGCACTCCCCGCAAATACCGACGCACTCCCCGCAAATACCGACACAATCCCGCGCACCCCCCGCAAATACCGACGCACTCCCCGCAAATACCGACACAATCCCGCAAATACCGACACAATCCCGCAAATACCGACACAATCCCGCGCACCCCCCACAAATACCGACACAATACCAACGCACTCCCAGCAAATACCGACGCAATCCCGCGCACTCCCCGCAAACACCGACACACTCCCATGCACTTCCTACAAATATTGGCACGCTCCCATGAACCATCATAAATATCGGCACGCTCCTAATTTCTGAAAGTCTGCTGTACTAAAGTAAGACGATGCTATCGTTGTGGAACAGGCGTGATTTATTAGTACACAGCAACGGAAATAAAGTGCAAACAAGTCTATAAATATAGGATTCAGAATTTTTGTTTGTGGCGCATGGTATGTGTAGCCTCAGAGGGACTGAATTCAGCTGACCCTGTGAACCCCTTAGGATGCCCTCGTGTACCCCGGTTTGCTCTACACCAACACTCACCTTCTGATATGCTGGATTCCTGAAACATTGTATCGAATGCTCGATGGATGTCTGCAAATGATGGCCGGTCCCCTGGGTTCCACTTCCAACCTAGACACAAGTATCGTGGTTAGCAGTAAAGTAAAGCGTTCCCATCCAACAGGAATGATGCGGCGACTTCTTATCGTTAACCCATCGACTGATTTCGTGAGGAGAGCAATCAGGCTCCCTCCGTTCTACCGCAGGTGATTCCGCCAAAGTTAAGGACTGGCTCAAAGCGCAGTTTTCAGTGCCATCTGTCCAACGAGCAGCCAGATGTCAAAACTCCACCCGCAGCTGCACTGATATATTGTAGCTCAAACTAGCTCTCACCATTAACCCTTTGTTGACTTAATGATCGACAGTGACAGTTGTTTAATTCAACTTCTTTATCCAGAGAGTGGTCAGAACGTGGAACTCATTACCACAAGGAGTAGCTGAGGCGTAGAGCATGGATGCACTTAAGGGGAATCTAGATAAACGCATGAGGGAGGAAGGAACAGAAGGATACGCTGACAGGGTTAGATGAAGTAGGGTGGGTGGAGGCTCGTGTGGAGCATAAACACTGGGATAGACCAGTTGGGCTGAATGGCCTGATTCTGTGCTGTAATTTCTGTGTAAAGTGGTCTACTTAAAGCACAATGCAGTTCTTCACACTTCGATATTGTGACCTTATTCGGTTAATATTTTGCAGTTCAAGCTTTTCTTTGGAAATACAGATTTATTTTTTAGGAATTAGGAGGGTTAAGTCGACAACAATACATTTCTGAACACCCCTCCTCAAACTGCAATGGGAAACACAGTAATATCGGCAAAAGTAGAAAACTACCTCTAATTGCACATATGGTGCAAAACTTTCATCTATCTACATATTATTAGAATCTTTTAGAACGGTTCACGTAACCCATATTACATGGTGCCTGTGCTACCGAGGCCTCAAATTCCCTCCCTAAACCTCTCCCCCTCTCTCTTCTCCTTTAAGACACTCCTTAAAACCTTCCTCCTCGACCAAGCTTTTGGTCATCTGTCCGAATATCTCTTTATGTGGCTCATTTTATTTCAAATTTTGTCCGATTACGCTCCGGTGAAGTGCCTTGGGATGTTTTACGGTGTTAAAAGGAGCAATATAAATGCAAGCTGTTGTCGTGGGTGAGAGGGGAAGGTGTTCTGGAATAGAGGTAATTATGAAAGTTTAATTTTTAAGTTGTATTTAGTCTTTAATTGGTAAACTATATTTAAATATGGGTAACAGAAAAACAGAGAAAGTGATGTGATCATCATCTAAACAGAAGGCAGTCAGTGTGGAACTGAGCACATGGTGTTGCCAAAACTTGTGATTCACTTTCACGTTTGGTCAATATTAAAGAAATGTTTTAAAAAATTTAAATGCTTGCAAGCCACACTGGAAATGTAAACGTGCAGCTTTCCAGATATTTATATTTCTCTTACGAATTGTAAGCACTTTTTTTTAAAAATGAAAATCTTGGGACTACTGACTGTTTGGAAAGCTAAGGTAAGAACGGTTCAACATAATTACTCTGCATTCTGAAGTTGAAAGTCTTGTATGGATTGAGTATTTTTGCTTGGTCTGTTGGTTGCGGAGAGGCCGTCATCACTATGGTGCCTCCACTGGCTTGAGGATGTAATTGCAGTGTGACGTTTACATAGGCAGTTTCCATTATGTATGAAAATAGGAATTTATAATGGAAAAAGTTGACAGGAAATGCAAGCAGCCGTAAGATAATTAATATATTATACACGCTCTAAACTTGTCAATGAATGAACTCCTTGGGTACTCACACGC
This sequence comes from Heptranchias perlo, assembly GCF_035084215.1. Lineage (NCBI taxonomy): Eukaryota > Metazoa > Chordata > Chondrichthyes > Hexanchiformes > Hexanchidae > Heptranchias > Heptranchias perlo. Next base: position 33,962,239 of record NC_090355.1, on the reverse strand, counting down.
TCGCATCAACTCATAGACTTTCTCCGGACAACCCTCAGGCCGCTCCATCCTGTAATCTTTTTCCAACAGGTCATAAACTTGCGAAAGGTCAATTCCAGGGTATGGAGACATGCCGTACGTTGCAATCTCCCACAGGAGAACGCCAAATGCTATGGGGGAAAGTAAACGTCATGTTATATTAGTTCAGATACACAGTATGGATGGGGACCATTTTCTTTGCAGCAGTTTTTTAAGGTAAGCAATTGTGGTAAAATGATTGACCATTAACTCCAACATTAGACACACTGGTCCCCTTCAAACAGTGAGAGAGTAAGAAATGCTCAAATTACTGAAGATGTTAAGGATATACAATGGCAGGCTGACATAATTTCACATTTGTAGAGGGACTGTTGCCTTCAGGTGCCCTTACAGTTAATAAATGTGATGTGGAGATGCCGGTGATGGACTGGGGTGGACAAATGTAAGGAGTTTTACAACACCAGGTTATAGTCCAACAGATTTATTTAAAATCACAAGCTTTCGGAGGCTTCCTCCATCGTCAGGTGAGTGACGAAGGAGGAAGCCTCCGAAAGCTTGTGATTTTAAATAAATCTGCTGGACTATAACCTGGTGTTGTAAGACTCCTTACAGTTAATAAATGGGTTGAAGAGTGGTAAATCAACATAGATATTCTTTAATGTCTTCCCCATTAGTTCTATCCACTCATCAACGAGCACGGACCACAGTCGGTGGCTGGTGGGGTGGGGGGGGGGGAAGGGGGCGTTGGGGGAGAGAATGGCTCGAAGGATTAACTGAATAAACACACAAAGCTAAACAACTCAGGGTTAACGGTGGTATCAACTGCTGTTAATTCAGCTTCCTTACATTGTTGGAATCAACAAACACTCCCCAGGCAGCAACCTTAATTAAATCATCAGAACTTGAACAACAAAACACAACATAAATAGGAGAAGAAAAAAAACTAAGCAGGTGGCCCAAACTAACTGCAGGAGTTTGCTTTTTAAAACCGAGGGATCTTTCCTTAACTGGAGTTCATTATTCCAGATGGTCACTCAAAGCACTTGCCTGCCATGCACGAATTTTAATAATGCATCCTATTAAATATTCAGCTGGAGCAACTATGTACTTACCCCACACATCTGATTTGATTGAAAATTTGTTGTAGGCCAGGCTCTCTGGAGCAGTCCATTTAATGGGAAATTTAGCTCCAGCATGTGCTGTGTACGTGTCCCCTGTCATCAACCTGCTTAGCCCAAAATCAGCCACTTTAACCAAGTGGTTCTCCCCTACAAGGCAGTTCCTAGCGGCAAGATCCCTAGGAAAAGGTACAAGGCACAATTAGATCGCTAGGAAAAGGTACAAGGCACAACTAGATTCCTAGAAAAAGGTACAAGGCACAACTAGATGGCTAGGAAGCTACATTTGCCTCTGAAGAATGTGAAGTTTGCTAATGACTGCATATGGAAAGGTCAGACATTCTGCAGACAAAAGGATAGACACTCGACATTTTTAGCACACAATGTCCTCTCCTCTGCGCCAGATATAGTTGTAGAAAAGAAATCAAGCTCTGGTCACCAGTAAATATCGCCATTATGCAATTAAGTACCTTACTTACAGAAATCGTTCTATGACAATCTTTTTGTGCCTTGAAAATAATCAGCTTTCACTTGTATTGAACAGGCTATTGCAGCACAGGAGCAGTGAATGGTCTGTAACTCAGAAGTGCTGGATGCTCCTGAGAGTTCAAGCTGTTTTCGCATGAGTGAAGAGTCTACATTTGACCGAGCCAGTGTTATTTTAAAGACTGTGTATAGTGACACCACTATTCCCGGCCAGAATGGAGATGATTGGGTAATTCCCCCGTCAAACACACCTGGAGTCACTGCTGCAAGCGACTGGGATTGATTTAACGCACATAATTTGTATATTTAACTATCCTCCATTCATTACATTTTACTGGAGAAATAATCCTGCTTTTACCGGGAGACTTTGCTGTAGTTTCGGTCATGAGTTCTGTTTACTGTAGTTTGTAGAGACTCTGCCATAGGGCGCTGTTTAAATAGACTGTTTGCTGTAAAATAGACTGTTTGCTGTAAGTCGTGCCGTAAGTCCCGCCCCACCTCCAACTCATTGGCTGACACGGTGGTGTCAATACTCACTTTGTTGTGAATGGTTTACCAATGGCGAAAACAGCAACAATCAGAAATAACTGGCTAAAGTGTTCAAGGCACAATCTTCAATGCTGTGTTCTATTCTACAAGGAGTTGGCGTTTAAAAGTAAATTTGAAGCGTAACAACTTGCTGCAGTGAATCACAATCCCACACGGCAAAATTAATCACACCCTAATAAGATTCTCGCATACTAGGACGGGGTACCTGTGAATGAAATTTTTCTTCTCCAAGTACTCCATCGCAGAGGATATCTGAGTTGCCATATATAGCAGCACAACAGCATTCACCTCCTCCTTGTTGCAATCACGCAAGTAATCCAGGAGGTTACCGTGAGTCATAAACTCTGTGATGATGTAAAATGGAGGCTCCCGAGTACATACACCTTGGGGGGAAATGACAGAAAACACTCATCGTTAAGTGTGTTACTAACATTCGACACGGTGTTCAAATACAGATGTTCCCAGCTGGAAGAGTGGCCTATTGCTCAGCACCAACTTGAGAACATAAACTCAGTCCAAAAAATACACTCTAAGGCATTTTAATGGAGTTTTGTCTCTGATAAAATATTCGTTCCCCAACTTTTTTTGTTATAAAATGGGACACAACATTCCAGGGTTTGAAAGACGACTTCCCTATCGTAACATTGCAAAGTTTTGAGCTGAGAACGAGTATTCCATGTAGCCTATTCTTCCAAATCTCCCATCGGGTTCCTGGCTGTGATTCCAGAACTAACAATTCTGTATCCCCTTTCCGAACAGGAATTCATCAGTCCTTTTTAAAAAAAAATCCTGCTTTGGTTTTCTGTTCCCCCTTCGTTACGAACGTACAAAAATGACGGACAGAAAAAGACCAGCTGTTCCATCAAGTTGTTGGTAATCTGTTCCCCAATTCTATTGCCCTCTTACTTGAAAAAAAATTGACTCAATTTCTTGCTTTCTTTTGATAACTTTAACCTGAATCCCCCCAGTCCTCGAATCCAGTGCCCACCAGAAGAACCTTCCTGGATTTAATTTCTCCATAACCCTGAACATTTTGAAGACCCCCATCATGTCCCCTCTCAACCTGCTCTTCTCAAAACTCAGAGTCAGCAATCGTTCCTCATAACCCAGCCCTCTAAGTTCAGACATCAGCTCTGCAGATTCCCCTGGACTCCCTCCGATAACTAGAGAAGCTGGGGTTGTTCTCCTTAGAGCAGAGAAGATTGAAGGGAGATTTAATAGAGGCATTCAAAATTATGAAGGATTTTGATGGAGTAAATAAAGAGAAACTGTTTCCAGTGACAGGAGGGATGGTAATCAGAGGACACAGATTTAAGGTAATTGGCAAAAGAACCAGAGGTGAGATGAGGAGAATTTTTTTTTTTAAGCAGCGAGTTATGATGATCTGGAATGCGCTGCCTGAAAGAGCGGTCGGAGCAGATTCAGTAGTAACTTTCAAAAGGAAATTAGATAAATACACGATGGAGAAAAATCTGCAGGGCTCTGGGGAAAGAGTAGGGGAGTGGGACTAACTGGATAGCAAGATGGGCCGAATGGCTTCCTTCTGTTCTATATGATTGTATGAACTCTACATCCTTTCTAAGAAAGAGACCAAAATTAAACACATGATCTCAAAGGGTGATTCACAAAAATGATTTTATGGGTATTTCTTGCAAGCTAAAAGCTTCGAAAAGCTAAAATGGCCATTTCTCATCTAGGAGCTCTCTTGTGCTCCTAACTGAAGATGCATCCAGTAGTTGACTGCTGTAACGTACAGTTCTTCGTTACAGTGAATTGTTCTATTAGTAGGATGTAAACATCTCCTACAAAAATAACTAAAGACGTAAAACCACAGACTATCGAGGAATTTAGTCACAGGATACACTGCAGACTTATGTGGTTTAACATTTCATGGGTCGAAGACCATGTTTGGTATGCAAGGTTTCACAGCAACACCTGCGTCTAGCGAATTAAATGGGATGTAATGAATGCAATGGTAACCAAGTTCAATGTATTTCATGATTGCTGTCAGCGTAAGTAGTTTATTATCCACAATGATACTTCAGTACTCAGGACACAGGTTTGTCTACTTAAATCCAATCTCATACAATCTGCAGTCACAGTTATTCTGTAATAGGTTTACAGAAGGCCTGTGCTAGTGTTAGCTCTACATTGGAGCCATTTACTCTAATCTCATTCCCCTACCCTTTCCTTGCACCCTTTAATATCTTCCTTCAAGTACTTATCAGTTCCCTCTTCAATGCCATGACTGACTGAGCTCCTGTAGCACCCCTTCTGGTAATGCATTCCAAAACCCAGTAACAGTCTGCGTAAAAATAAGTTGCTTCTAAACCCCCCTCCCCAATGCTTTTATTTATAACCCTAACTTTATACCTCCTTATTTTGTATTTAAATTTTTTTTTTGGGGGGAGGACATGGAATCATTGGAGATGATCTTTCTTCCTAAAAAGCAGAGTGCTCAAACACTTGCATTGGTGTGAGTCACCTCACCTGCACTCACTTACCTAGCAGCTGTACCAGATTGGGATGCTTAATTTCCTTCATAACTGCAGCTTCTTTCAAGAACTCTTCCACTTCCATAGTATCTTCCTGGGGAAAGAGAACAGCTCTGCATTAGGTACGGAGGATCAGGGGTGCAGGGCTACTGGTACCGCACACACAAAAAAAAATATAGAGCTCGATGCAACCTCTGCCAAAGTTCTTTGTTGTGCCGTGACAAGAGAGTACAGCAGGTGCAGGGTCAATCTCGAATGCATCGCCTGTGATTCACTCAGTTCTGTAACTGAAATAGCAGTGCCTTTTCCTTGCAAAGAATATATTCTGCCTTTTGCTGCAGACTTTTGTTTACAAGATTAATATAATGAACGGTTATATACAGTGAATGTACACACAGCAAGTTACAGTGAAATCTGGAATACATGCATGAAGGTTACAATCCCAGAACTAAGTGATGATGTGGAGATGCCGGTGATGGACTGGGGTTGACAATTGTAAACAATTTTACAACACCAAGTTATAGTCCAGCAATTTTATTTTAAATTCACAAGCTTTCGGAGATTTTCTCCTTCCTCAGGCAAATGTTTCAAGAACTAAGTGAAACATGTTATATTTTAAACAAATCACTGACTGTAAATGAATGAAATTTGAATTCTGCTTAACATTCCCTTTGGCAAAACAACCAGGGGAGAGATGAGGAGAAATTATTTTTACGCAGCGAGTTATGATGATCTGGAATGCACTGCCTAAAAGGGCGGTGGAAACAGATTCAATAGTAACTTTCAAAAGGGAATTGGATATAAACTTGAAAAGGAAAAATTTACAGGGCAATGGGGAATGAATAGGGGAGTGGGACTAATTGGATAGCTCTTTCAAAGAGCCGGCACAGGCACAATGGGCCGAATGGCCTCCTTCTGTGCTGTATGATTCTATGAAAAGACTCACATTTATACAACACCTTATCCTGTGTTAGAAATATCTCAAAACATGTCACACGAAATGAGTTACTTTGAAACGGCAGCCAGTTTGTGCACAAGAACACACAAACAGTAGTGAGTGACCAGTTAAACCAAGTGCGGATGGCACTGGCTGACCACGATTACTGTTGGATCTCTACTTATGTTGACACTGAGTACTTTTCCCCAATCTTACCCCATTACCATTGCTGCCCTGAGTACGGCACCTTCACCGTGTGCCCTACAGACACTCCTTGACCCACCAAAAAAAAAACCTGAGCTGCCTTTACTACAATCATTTCATAAGAACTCCTATTTCTGCACTGCGGACTGTGGGAAACCCTTCGCACTGCTGAGTGGAGTGGAACTTTATGCGGTTAGTAAAACGGACGTGGGTGGATGGTGCTGCCATGTGGTAATGTTTATTTGTTCTCGGCATGTGGGCAACACTGGCAAGGGCAGTATTTATTGCCCAATCCTAGTCGTAGGGAAGGCATCAAGAGTGAACCACATAGTGTGGGACTGGTCTCACATGTAGGCCCGGCCACATAGAGACGGCAGTTTATAGGACAATCCGGCAACTCCCATTGTCATTTTCTGGTGCTAGCCCACAAATTACCATGTTTATTTTGAGTCGAGGTGGAATTTGAACCTCTGATTCCTAGTCCAGTACAATAAACACAAGGCGACCACACATGGCGGTGTCCTATCAATTCTATTCTCACGCCGATGTCTGCAATAATCCATCAAGGTCGTTATCCACAAGATTCTGTTCCCTGTTGACACTGTGCGGTCAATATACTGAAACATCCATTGATGTCACTGATGCATATTTGTCCTGGGGACGAATGCATTGAAACCACACACACACACACACACCTGATTTAATTCAAGTAAAACATAACAGGAACCACTGAATTTGTGGACAAACAAGCAGGTCCATATAACAGGCTTTGATGCAGGAGCCCAACATAAAATAACCAGGGTTATGGTGAGACTGGTTCCACACCCTGCCCATAAGTCAGGTCTGTCCTTACTTGAATCAACCAAATGCTACACTTTGAAGAAATGTGCAGTAACCGGGGGAACTAACTCGCAGCCAGGTTACATTCATAGATTACTAATTATTTGGAAGTCAGTAAAACACCTTCAATAACTAACTAATTGGTGAAGTCATAAATTTGATGTGTGCAGCTCAAAAAGCTTCTCCAAAGGAACCAGCTCATTTAGAACCAGCACACGCGGTCATTCGGCCCATCAGGTCTGTGCTGGTTCTTTGCTCGAGCAACCCAAAACGAATCCCACTGCCCCGCTCTCTCCCCAGTCCTGTACTTTCCTCTGCTTTAAATGTTTTCTCTTAAAGGGTGCAATGGTCTCTGAAGGCTCATTTGTTCTGAAACTGTGATGCACAGTGCAAAACAGGGAAGCTGTGTTAAGGAAGTTAACAGTGTAATTAGAAAATATTACCAGCATTGTACGTGCTTATACAGGACACAGCAACTGCCCTATGTTAAAACAGGATACTGTTTAGCTGACACATAGCATTTGAACTTAAGACGTTATAAGCTGACATGCAGGGACACTTATATTCACACTGCACTGACCCTGTTACCACGCAACGCTGCCTGCATCTGGGATTAGGGCCTGGCCTGACACTTGAGCGAAGCAAAGCGAGACTATTTTGAGGACAGAGTGTCCCAGCTTCACTTTGGAGTTGGTTCAGGCCACAAGACCCGAATTACACTGCACAGGTTTAGCTGAAACTCCTTGATGCCAATGCTAAACTTGTAAAATGCATCCTAAATGAATACTGTGAGAAATTTTAAAAACGAAAAGTTAACAAGGCTACAAAAGAGGATATTATACACTGCTTGTCCACCTTTCCACTGATTTTCACTGACAGGAAAATAGCATCACAAGTGCTAGGCTACCACTAATAACAGATCATTATAAATTCCAGGAGTTGGACGATACCAACTGAATTTGCATCTGCAAAATGTTTCACTGAGCATTTCACACTCGGGTACTAGGAGAGTCCTAGCAGTATTGATGCGTACTTTATGAATTTGAATACAAATCTAGAGTCCTGCATTCTTATAAATGAGGTACACTGCCAAAGTTACCATCTGACTGTTTCCCCACAGGTGCTGCCGACCTGCTGAGTATTTCCAGCTTTTTCTGTTTTAGTTAACACTGAGGACTTTACTTTTCTCCCATCTTCAAAGTGGTTATGGCACAGAGATAGATTGCTGAAATCGAAAAAATGTACGTGCATTTATATAGCGCCTTTCATGTCCTCGGGATATCCCAAAGCGCTTCATAGCCAACAAAGTACTCTTTGAAGTGCAGTCTCTTGTTATTTTATAAGCAGATGTGACTGCCAATTTGCACACAGTAAGGTCCCACAAACAACAATTAGATAAATGACCAGTTAATCTGTTGCCGGTGGTTGTTGATTAAGGGACAAATGTTGGCCAGGACACTGGGAGAACTCCCCTGATCTTCGATCAATAGTGTCAGGGGATCCTTTATGTTCACCTAAAGAGGCAAATGGGGCTTCTGTTTAACGTCTCGTCCGAAAGATGGTGCCACTGAAGTGTCAGCCTAGATTACATGCTCAAGTCCTGGAGTAGGGTTTGAACCAACAACCTTCTGACTCTGCATCTAGAGTGTTATCACTGAGCCAAGCTTATCATAACTGATCTCTACCAACTGGAACAGTGACTTAGTTAGCTATTTTATTAGGTTTGAGCCCTTCCGGGTACTTCTCAGCTATCCATACAGCATAGCTTGACTCTAATAGATCTTGTACCAATGCTATAACTTCGGCTATTTGGTGGATTGGCACCAACATGCTACAGTAGAACACTGATTACCTAAGTATCCGCAAACTCGGGCAGATGACCAGTGGAATGCTAGAACAATTCTCCAATGCCACAGTTGATCTTGCATGCAAGTGAGGATAACGGAACTTGTTCTCCCACAATCAAAGTTGTTGGGAAGTTTCTCATATATTAAATTTCATTGCAACAGGCTGTGTAATGGAACTCAGCTGAAACTGACTATTCAATGGGTGGCTGCAGTTCGATTAAGTCAACAGTTCAAATGTAAATCATCTGTCCAGCTCCATTTCAGCATGGGTCTTAAAAGTGATCGACACATCGGGTAGCTGACATGTGAAAATTGTTTGTTAAAGCTGAAAATTATTGTCAGCTTTCTCCTTATTCGCAACTTGGGCTGCGTTTTACTGCGTTAAATGCAAGTTGTTGTGTTAGTTCGGGAAAAGGGAAACCATAATTTTAAGTGGAGGAGTTCAATATGAAGACTCTCAATTATCCACCAAAAACCAGGGACTCTCCATCATGGTGGACAATCGAGGTTCCACTGTACAGGATGAAGCCGATTCTCTTGTAATGTTGCATCAACACTTCTTGCCTGACACTTAATTCTTCACCTCAAATTGCTGCCACAGCCAACCTACTCAATACACTCTCTAGACGGAACGCAAATCTGGGAGGATGAAATCTGCAATCTCTTATTGCTCTTTAGGGTAATCCTCACAGCTCAAGTAGACATATAATAAAAAATGTTTCACCCACTGAAATCCAAGCAGCGACACTGCTGCATTATGAGAAATAAGTAAAAAAAAAAAAATCGAATTTGTCAGTCCACTGCACCAGATTATACAGTGTACAGACTGCACTACACAACAGAATTTCTACCTATCACTATATTTAACTCATATATATGATTCAACCAAGTGCGACATGGTAATGTTATGCACAAGTACAACACTAGGTGGGGCTCATGACACACTTAGTAAGGTCATGTCACACAACTGGGGACTACACGACAGTCTTTCAAATTGGATTTTTGTTGAAGTTTGCTAACGGGCATTCCCCTCTCTCGTCACGTACTCTTCACTTTTGGTTGAGGGTCAGAATCCGAAGGGCTGAATTGCTCGAGGTCTGGTGTCATAAACCCTCAGATAGGCCAACCAGATCAGAGACTCAGGAGAGGCAGAAACCAGGCTGGCAACACTGGGCAAATCCACACGGAGAGATTTTCAGTCACGAGAAAGCCGCACACTCAAGCCAAGAGCTTGGTTAAAAGCAGCGAGCTGTCTCTATTGTGCAGGGTGCTTGTCTGTATTTTAATCCCAGATGGCTGGCCTATTACTGCTGTGAGTCACTTCAGCAACTGAGTTGTGTCCCCTGATAACTACAAAAAAATCCTAACAGCCAAACACCCAACAGAAATCACTGGGAAGAAGTAGTCTCATACCAGGGAGGATAGGCACCGTCCGTGGTATAAAAGCAGCTGGTGTGAGGCCCTTCCACAAACACTAATAGAAAGACCTGTATTTATAAAGTACAGTCTCATGTCATACCAAACACCTTGAAGCACTATACTGATAGTGAATTACTCTGAGGTGCAGTGACTGTCACGTGGATATGTTTTATCAAGTTAAACGGGTTCAGGGAGTGCTCATATTAATGAATGTAAAAAACAGGCTATCTTGATTCATACACCAGTACACGCACGGACCCCTGCCTTCCTCAACCTCACAGCAACTGAAAACCTGCCTCCTGCTTCCAACACTGTAGCAACTAATCATGGTACAATTGGCATAATGAGGCTAACTGAGGTACAGTGTGATGCTACGATAGGTGTTTCTTGTGGTTTTAAGTGGTGATCAATAAGGATTGTAAATGAAGTCAGTAGTAATGTTGAATGTCTTATACCTTGTGAGGCATGGTTCGACTATTCTTTAGGTGTGGGATCAAAGGTCACTGCTCTAAAAGTAACACAGTGATCCACATTCAAGAAGCATTTGGATGAGCACTTGAAATGCCATAGCATACAAGGCTACGGACCAAATGCTGGAATATGGGATTAGAGTAGACAGGGCTGATGGCCGGCGCGGACACGATGGGCCGAAGGGCCTCTATCCGTGCTGTATAACTCTATCCACATAATGTTACTTTGAATTGTATTGGTCTGATAAAATGAGGATTAAAATAGAATAAAAATTTTCTGAATTACTCCTTACAGCAGGAAGCACATCTGCAGCAGAACATGTTCGAAAAACATTGCATCTTTCAATAAAGAATTTAACTGGACAGAACCACAAATTGCATCATGAGCCTTGGCACATTCCATTCTTCACTGTTCACTGCTGTCTTTACTGTAAGTTTTCCTTGTTTAGATCATCGTCATTTACAGGAGTGTATTTACAGTCGCAATGTAGACTTGTGTATTTTAATTGTGTAGAGCCATGTCTTCCAAGACTTATTAACCAAACTAAGTGTTCATATTTGAAATAAACTGACTAAAATAGAAAATAAAGTATCCTTTCAGGTCAATAATGTATATTTGTCTCACTGTTTCATTCTCCCTCCCCTTGTCCCTTCTCTTTTTGACCATCCCTTTCACCACATCTCTTGCCGTGTTCTAATTTTCTGCTTTTATAATTTGCTATTTCAGTCTTCAAAGCCTGACTGGCTACAGATACAAGAGATGCTATTATAGATTATTTTGCTTTCTGCATCAATGGTCAGAATGCTATGGAGGCACAGCTTGCCCAGAATCCATGGCGCTAGTGAAAGTCCACTATTAATTACACAGGTCCTATAGCTTCAATAGGAAACAATTACTGGTTCTGAGAGTCTGGGAAAGTGGCACTTCCATACAGCTTCTTTTCTTTCTCTCACACTCCAGTAAAATAAACCAAAACAACAACCACCTGCATTTATACAGCAATTTTAATGTGGTAAAACGTCCCAAGGCGCTTCAGAAGAGCGTTATCAGGCAAAAATTAACACCGAGCCAAAGAAGGGGGGATATTAGGATGGGTGACTAAAAGTTTGGTCGAAGAGGTAGGTTTTAAGGAGTGTCTTAAAGCAGGAGAGAGGTGCAGAGAGGAGGAGAGGTTTAAGGAGGAAATTCCAAAGCTCAAGGCCGAGACAGCTGAAGGCACGGCCGCCAATGGTGGAGCGCAGGATGCACAAGAGGCCAGAGTTGGAGGAGCGCAGCATTCTCGGTCGGCTGTAGGCCTGGTGGAGGATATTCAGATATGGAGGGGGCGAGGCCGTGGAGGGATTTGGACACAAGGATGAGAATTTTAAATTTAATGCGTCGGTGGACCAGGAGCCAATGTAGGTCAACGAGCACAGGGGGTGATGGGTGAACGAGACTTGGTACGGGTTAAGATGGGTCAGCAGAGTTTTGGATGAGCTCAAGTTTATGGAGGGTGGAAGACGGGAGGCCGGCCAGGAGAGCATTGGAATAGTTGAGCCTGGAGGTAACAAAAGAAAACTGTAAAGCCAGGATTTACCAGCACAGTGCAGGCAGGAAATTGCGATCCTGGGGGGTTGGCAGGAGATTCCAATGTCTTGTACAAGACTCCCCCTGTGAGAGAGTTGACAGACCTGTTGAAGTACAGCAGGTAGTGGCACTCCAGCCCCCAACTAACCAGGATCCCCAATGCATCTCAGCACCTCCTCCAAGTGCAAGTGTTAACTTTGTCTGGGGACAGATATATTTAAAAACTACTGCTCTGTAATCCCTCTTTATCGAGCAATTCATGCCCTCATTGTACGCCCAGGTTGGTTACTGTGTGTTCTGGCTCAACATACATCATTCCTGTGCACTGGCAGAGTAGAAACAGTGACACGCCCGGAATTTCCCCATGGAAGGTTAAGCCACACGAACCAGTTTATTGTCAATTTCCTTTGCAATGTTCTCCAATAATCTATGTACATTTATAAAAATATTTATTACAATTAAACCAATCTCTCTTCTATTCTGTCCTCAGTCATGCACTGATTGATTCCTTATCCTTGGCAATTCTAACCACCTGAACTCACCATGACCCGTCCCTGATTTTCCTGCTCTCTTTTTCTCCCCCAACCCTCGGCCTCGTCATCACAAGGCCCTGCCTCCTTGAAGGCCCATTTCAACACAAGAAAATAAGAAATAGGAGCAGGAGTTGGCCGTACGACCCCTGGAACATTCAATAAGATCATGGCTGACCTTCGATCTCAACTCCACTTTCCCGTCCGATCCCCACGTCCCTTCATTCCCCTAGAGTCCAAAAATCCATCGATCTCAGTCTCGAATATACTCAACAACTCAACATCCACAGCCCTCCGGGGTAGAGAATTCCAAAGATTCACAACCCTGAGTGAAGAAATTTCTCCTCATCTCAGTCCTAAACGGCCGACCCCTTATCCTGAGACGATGCCCCCTAGATCTCTCAAGTCACTTTCTTCTTCTGTTCCTCTTACGGATCCCTTTCCTGTCCCTTGAACACCCATCCTCTCTTGCCACCCCTGGAAAACGGCTCGCTCCCTCCCACGGTGGTGCTCTTCTGAGGCTTGGGTGGAGTCCATTGTTGAAGCAGAGTAATAGGGAGCTTTACTCGACACCTGGCTGTGCTACTCCTGACCCGGGACTGTTCAGTGTTGACACGGGGCCCCTAACTTGGAAAGTGTTCCATTTCCCAACAATGACATCCCACACCTTGGGAAATAAAACACACAAACAACCAAGATTAATTTGGTGAGTTGCCAGGTTGCAGGCAACCTTTACTGTGTCTCTCATCTTTAATCACCAGGATCCACAGAGATGTGATCCCTTGGGTAAAACAATGAAACATCTTCAGATTGGCCAAGAAGAGAAAAATGCAACTTTTACATGTGACTCAGCAGTACACAGGATGCATTTCTCCATGGTTCATGTCAAATGCAGAGAGCCGCCACTGACTCAACGGGCCGAATGGCCTCCTTCTGTGCAGTAACCATTCTATGATTCTATGAAGCCACAGTAAAGTAGCACTCCAGCAGTGGATCTGGTCGGGGGGGGGGGGGGGGGCGGTAAACGTCCCAATTAATGGCAAGGGACGACTCATTAAATAAAACACAATTGTTTGTAACTCACCTGCCAGATCAAATTAACTGATTGAATTTCTAGATTCAGAATACAGAATTTCAATTTCAGAGAGAGATTCTGGGCTGCCTTTGCTTTAGCATTAGTGATAATGGGATCGTGCTGACTTCAATGAAGTCAGCACAATTCCATGTATTCCTTTTATGTTTGACCGTGACCGTTTGCTGGATGTACAATACTCGTCCAGTGACTTTCCATCTCCCTGCAGTAATTCACCAATGACTACCAACGGCTATATTAAACCTTGTACAGCTAAGAATGAATTCTTAACTTGTTCACATGCACATAACAGTTTGTGCATGGGCCATTAAGGTCGACATAATCCACTTCATGTCTACTTTTATAGAAAGACTACTTTCATTTTAATACTGCGCCCTTCACAATGCCCCAAAACGCTTCACAGCCGATGTATTACTTATAAAGTGAGGTCTCTGTTGTAATGCAGGAAATGCAGCAGCCAATTTGCACAAAAGCAAGCTCCCACAAACAACAATTGTAATAATGATCAGTTAATCTGTTTTAGTGATGTTGGTTGAGGGATAAATATTGGCCAGGACACAGGGGAGAACTCCCCTGCTCTTCTTCAAAATAGTGGCCGCGGGATCTTCCACATCCACCTGAGGGGGCAGACGGGGCCTCGGTTTAATGTCTCATCTGAAAGACGGCACCTCCGACAGTGCAGCACTCCCTCAGCACTGCACTGGGAGTGTCAGCCTGGATTTTGCGCTTGTGTCTGAAGCGGGGACTTGAACCCACGGCCTTCTGACTCAGAGGCGAGAGCGTTACCCACTGAGCCACAGTTGATACGCCAACAATTTATCTAAATTACAAACTTGTAAAGTGCATTCTCGTCACGACATTCCTTGAGCCTAAGCAGCAGCGACTCGGGAATTTCGCCCCTCGGTGTGAAGGAGCTGTGAATGAAATCTGCCATACCTTCAGTGTCTTCACCGCCACGGTGAGGTTGTATTTCTTCCACACTCCCTCGTACACCTCGCCGTACTGTCCTCCGCCCAGCTTGTGTTTCATGGTAATGTCCGTTCGCTCAATCTCCCACTTGTCATAATTGGGGGAGACTCCGTAAATTGTGGGCTTGTTGCGTTTGGGAGCCGGGTAGTGTAAGGTGGTGATAAGTCCGTCGGCCACTGTCGAGTGATGGTGCACAAGCTCTGCCAACGTGTTGAAACGACTCTCTGAAGATACATACAGCTGCAAAGACAAGGGAGGTACGTGTTACCAGTATTCAAAACAACACTGGAAATTCAGTAAGTTTGGAAACGGTCAGAGATAACCTGACTCCATATTTCTCCGTGTTCCCTGGCTCCCAGGGTTCACCATCAGACCATTACAGCCCTGCCCTCTTCCAAATCCGCTTGACTTTGCTGCTTCTCTATCCAGCCTTCAAAAGCCTCCTAAAATCTCTCTCTCTGACTCGCTCCTCTGCAAAATTCCTTTACTTCCTATTCTCCCCTTGTTAAGCACTCGAAGATGTTCTTTTATGCAAGGAGCGCTTTATAAATAAATGTAAGTAGTTACACAGCCGGCCTCTCTACAGACAGAGCTGTGCTGCGTATGAGGAATACAGAAATGGCCAGATCGTATGTGTTGAAAGCTGTCAGCAAGCTACCGGGATACCAATGCTGGATGCATGCTATGTGGACGTTTACATCAAGAATTAAAACGGTGAAACCCACAGATCAGGACGAGCATTTCCAGATAATTTTCAAGACTGTAGCATCATCTCTCAGGGATGACTTTAGACCAGAGCCATGTTAAAAAAATCTTCAGGCAGCCAGAAGGGAATTTATTAGAGAAAAGATGATCACACAAAAGATGATCTCTTCATTCAGCAAGCATTTTTATATGAGCTTTAACCAGAAGAAATTAATCATGCAATAACAACTGCAATTGAATAGTTGTGGGTCTCCGCCCCTGCCTCAGTTCATCTGCTGCTGAAACCCTCATCCATGCCTTTGCTACCTCTAGACTGAACTATTCCAATGCTCTCCTGGCTAGCCTCCTAGCTTCCACCCTCCACAAACTTGAGCTCATTCAAATTTCTGCTGCCCGTATCCGAACTCGCACCAAGTCCCGTTCTCCATCACCCCGTGCTCGCTGACCGACACTGGCTCCTGGTCTGGGAATGCATCAATTTTAAAATTCTCATCCTTGTTTTCAAATCCCCCCCATGGCCTTGCCCCTCCCTATCTCTGTGACCTCCTCCAGCCCTACAATCCTCCGAGATCTCTGCGCTCCTCCAATTCTTGCCTCTTGCGCATCCCCGATTTTAATCACTCCACCATTGGTGGCTGTGCCTTCAGCTGCCTAGGCCCTAAGCTCTGGAATTCCCTCCCTAAACCTCTCCAACTCTCTCTCCTCCTTTAAGATGCTCCTTAAAACCTATCTCTTTGACCAAGCTTTTGGTCACCTGTCCTAACATCTCATGTGGCTCAGCCTCAAATTTTGTCTGATAACGCTCCCGTGAAGCACCTTGGGACGTTTTACTACGTTAAAGGCGATATATAAATGCAAGTAATTGTTGTTAATGTTATTACAGGCAGAAGATAGAAGCATTAGGCTTTGAGAAGGATAGTACACTTTGGATTTGAAGGAGAAGCTGATCCAGGGAGGAAGAGTAACAAGAGCTGCGAGAGGCACAGGATGTAGTTTTTCTAAAACATCTGAAACAGATTATCTTGACATTTATTTCACTGCTGTTTGTGGGATCTTGCTGTGCGCAAATTGGCTGCTACTTTCCCTACATTACAACAGTTACTACACTTCAAAAAGTACTTCATTGGCTATGAACCACTTTGGGACGTCCTGAGGTTGTGAAAAGCACGATATATAAATGAAAGTTCTTTCCTTTCTTTAAAAGAAATGGAGAGAAAGGGATAAATACACTGACACTACATATAAGGTGGTGAGTTATTTTGTTTGTCAGCTCATAAAAGCTGGAAATAACTTGCCTCAGGATAGTTGTTCAGTAGTTGGTAGATTAAGCAGAGATTTTTGGTACAAGAAAAATGAGCTTTTAGAAGATATCTCGCACTTCAGCCACCTGGCTCCAGCAGCTCCGGTCTCCAGCGGTCAGCGGCCATGTCAGTATAACCCTGGCGGGTTCTTGTTGACCAGCAGCAGGTCTTGTTGGACCCAGTAAATGCACCAATGGTGACACTGCCGCACACAAGTTTTTCTGTTGTCTTCAGAACGGTGTTATGATGTCAATACTCTGCAAGTGCGCTGTCCAAAATGTCATGGCCAGGCTTATGCATGTGTGGAATGTTGAGCCCACAGTGCAGCCTGCACTTTACAAAACACATGCAGGGAAGTGGCTCGTCTATACGCACACACACGCCGTCTATACGCGCACACACACGCCGTCTTTACATCATCTACGCCACAAGTGAGATCTCAAACATTTTTTTTTAAAAAAGGGCTAGCATTTATACAGTGTCTTATGTCTCAAAGTGCTTCATGTACAATGAATTACTTTGAAGAGCAGGGATGTGTGATAGCCATTTTGTACGCAGCAAGAAATCACAAATTGCAGTGAGATGAATGACCAGTTAATCTATTTTGGGTAGTTGAGGGAGGAATGTTGACCAGGACAGTGGGAGAACTTGCTGTTCTCCTTCAAATAGTGCCACTGGATCTCTAACATCCACCAAAAGCAAAACAGATTCTCAGTCCAATGCCTCATCCGAAGGACAGCACCTCCGACAATGCAGCACTCCCTCAGTACTGCACTGGAGTGTCAGCCTCGGATTGCATGCTCAAGTCCTGGAGAGGGGGGATTTGAAACCACAACACTGAACCGGGTGAAAGTGCTACTAACTGAGCCAAACTGACACCAAGTCTTACAATGAGCCTTTCCAGGATGGATATTACTGGAATTCTGTTAAAATACTGGAAATGAGTGAAAAGTTTCCACAAAGAAAAGATCCAAATGCTGAAGGAGTGAACTACTCGCAATGAAAGATTTTTACTTTTGCCCACGCAGTATTAGTAAAATGTAATCTCGCCTCCTACAAGCAGTACAATTTCCCATAATGACAATAACACAATCAGCAGGAAGGAGTCCGATCAACTACACTGACAGTCTAATGCTTCTGCCTGGAACCACAACTATTTAAATGCTAAACTTGCTGTGTGACTCAGTGCATTTGTTTTTCTTCCAAATCAATATCGAGTCCGGGTTAAACTGTACTCTGTACTAGAAGAATTTTTATAATACAAATTATTATTTTTTTTAAAAAGGCATGTACTTGAGTGTGATTTCGTTACGTCTCCTTTTTTGCCTCCAACAACTTCTATTTATATTGCACCTTTAACACAGAAAAAAGTCCACGGTGCTTCCAGGAAAAAAATGAATACCAGGCTAAAGGAGAGACTGGGAGGGTCAACTAAAAACTCGAAGAAGCGGATGTTAAGGAGGGACAAAGGCGGGAGGAGGTGGAAAAGCAGAGGGATTTAGGAAGGTAATTCCAGAGAATGGGATGCAGACAGCTGAAGACACAGCCAAGGGTGGGGATGCACAAGACACGGGAGTCAGAGATAAAGGCCTGGATAAGGGTTTCAACAATAGACGGACTGAAGTAGGGGCAGAGGCGGTTTATGTTATGGAAGTGGAAGTAGAGTTTGCCCGGGTTTTTTTGGGGGTGGGGGAGGGTGGGGACTGAACTGCTGGAGGGAGCTAACGGATAAGGAGGGTGAGGCTATGGAGGGATTTTAACACAAGGATAAGAATTAAAATTTCAGGTGTTGGGGAACCAGAAGCCAATGTCGGTCAGTGATCGACAAGTGGATAAGATGTAGGATAGGATATCGGCAGCAGAGTTTTGGGTAAGGTGAAGTTTATGGAGGGTGGAGAATGGGAGGCTGGTGAGGACAGCATTGGAGTAATCGAGTTGGGAAGGGGATAAAGGCATGGATGAGTGGTTTCAGCGGTCGATTGTCTGAGGTAGGGGCAGAGGCGGATGATGCTCCTGAGCTGGAAGCTGAAAGTAGGCAGTCTTTGTGATCTCTCCCTCGGCACTTTCCAGCAGCAATGCAGCTGAACTGGGTGAGTTGAGAGATGAAACCTACGTTCCACCAGTCTGTGGTATGTTGGTATTCTAAGTGCCATTTAATCAGTACTCAAAGGTCTTTCTAAGATCCCTTTCAGCTGACTAAGCTCTAAAAGAGAGGAAAGATCTTCAGTTGGATACCATTCATTTTCACACATTAAAAATTATACAAGAAACAATGAGGCATATTTATACAGGGAGGGGGTTATTATCCAGAACAGTTGCTGGCAAGGTTAAAATCACAGACACGTGGGTGATTTGAGGGTCACTATTCCAAACCTGTCTTATTTATGAAATCAGTATTTTTACTTAAATAGGAAAATATTAAAGATTTGCTGCAAACAAAAAAGTGCTTGAGGGAACAACTAGAACTGAATCAAACATTCAAAAAGTGTGTACAGTATATACACTGCAGAATCAGGTCATAGTGAACCACTGGCCAGCAGCCCAAATGATCAACATTACTGACAATCTCCCATTTTTACTGCTGAGAGGCACTTCAAACAGCTGGTCAGCCTCTCCCCTCAAAAACAATGTTTTACAGCTTAGTCTGAATTTTCCTTGTTTTATTCTTTAAACGGAACTCCAAGCAGGACTGTTCGAAGTGCCGGTGAGCAGTTTTATTGAACAGCTGAGCAGTGCCCACCAGCAGTTACAACAGTGAAGACTGTGGCAGTGCCATCCAGAGAGAGCAGTTATCCTTTCCTTGCATGCTCGTCTCTTCAAAATGATCTGCACAACTGACTTACACTGATCACTACAACTGGTTTGGATAGTACAGGCAACGCAGGTCTGGTGCTTAAAGATCGGTCCTTACAGTCACGGTTATCGGAACAGGAGAAGGCCATTCAGCCCCTCGAGCCCACGATCACGGCTGTTCTGTACCTCAACTCCATTTACCCACTTTTGGTCCATATCCCTTGATACCCTTTGTTAATTGTATCCATAAGATTTATATCAATTAGTGTTAATTGTATTCAGGTGGTGCATATCAAGTGGGGACTCTTGCATCCATTTATGAGAGAGAAAATCTCGGGTGTGGTGTGGGTAATGTGGATCTCTGTGAATAAAGGCTTCGAAGTAAATGAAGACCAGGCTCTCGTATTCTGTCCTTCACCACTGTGCTATCCAATTTATGACACTCTTACCCAACAAAAATCTATTGATCTCAGTCCTGAAAGCTTCAATTGATTCCCAACATCCACAGCCTTTTGGGGGAGCGAGTTCCAGGTTTCTACTCCCCTTTGTGACAAGAAGTGCTTCCCAATTTCACTGCTGAATGACCTGGCTCTAATTTTAAGATAACCACAAGCGGATTCTGCTGCACGAGGACTTTTACAGCATCACGTGCAATATAACTGCAGCTAATCAGTCTGAGACCAGTAGCTGCATAGAGCAAGATGCAGCCGGCCAGACCAGTTATACCAAGGTTTGCTGGTGGCTGTGAATCACAGTCTGCTTTTACTCCACATGGTGTCGAGCCCACACTATGCGAGACTGCCTCTGGTTGCATTCTAGATTGGGAACTGACTCTGGAGTTAAGCTGCCATCTTTGTGTCGCTGCTCAACTGAAACCACCTCGCAGATACACAACTGACAGCCTCTAATAACCAGCCAGGATGCTGATTATACTTTCAAGCCTTTACTTAATTGAGTTTCAAAAATGAAAAGAAATTCAGACAAAAATTGCAGCGCAGCATAAGCAGAAAATACTTGAAACTAGCTACTTACAACGTATCATAGAGGGACGGAAGTAAGAAGAGAGGAGTAAACAAAAAAATTTCAATAAAAAGACTTGCATTTATATAATGCCTTGCACAACCTCAGAATGTCCCAAAGTGTATTTCAGCCAATGAAGTGCTTTTGAAGTGTAGTCACTGCTGCAGTATAGGAAGGTCTGGACTCGCAATGAATTACTCATGATGGTCAGTGTATGTGTAGCTTTGGGAACTGAAACTCCTCAAATTACCTGTAATTGATTTTGCTTTCAACCTGCACCAAAGATGCACAAAAAGCGGCAGACTGCATGAATCTCCCAAAAGAGGGGTGGTGTATAATTCTAAAGGCAACACAAGCAGGAACTCACTCAAAAGAAATTGAAAGGAAAATAAAATAAAGAATTAACGCACTTCCATTTAATGCAGATCTACCATAATCCAATTGAATGGCGGAGCAGGCTCGAGGGGCTGAATGGCCTCCCCCTGTTCCTGTTAAGCACCTTTTATAGAATAAAATCATTACAGCACAGAAGGAGGCCATTCAGCCCATTGAGCCTGTGTCAGCTCTTTGTAAGAGCAATCCAGTTAGTCCTGTTCCCTCACTCTTTCCCCATAGCCCTGCAATTTTTTTCTCTTCAAATGTTTATCCAATTCACTTTTGAAAGCCACGATTGAATTTGCATCCACCACCCTTTCAGGCAGCGCATTCCAGATCCTAAGTACTCGCTGTGTAAAAAAGCTTTTCCTCACATCGCCTTTTATGTCCTCGGGATGTCCCAAAGTGCTTCACAGCCTATGAATCACAAAGAAGTATTCTATTCTAAATGGTCTCCCAGACCCTGTAATCTGCATTACCAAGATTTGAACGAATGTACCAGACAGCCTCGCTCTTAATGTGGCAATTGCTGAAGTTTTGGTTCCCAAAGCAACATTTGCTGTTCCTATAATGATGTGTGGCTCAGGAGCTTTGTAACAAGGTTTCCTGTAGCAAGGTTAAGGTAGGCAGCTTCAGTCCTGAAAGCACAATCACCTGATTCAAAAGCAGCGCTAGAAATTACTTTGAATTAGCCGGGAACACAGATGCTTAACCCAGATCAAGCTGTGCTACTGTAGCCCGTCTCCCACTGCCAATCAAGAATCAAAACAGAATAGGCACAAAAGATAATAAACTGGATCCCAACATGTTACTTTCCACTTGAAAAGATTGCATTTAAGGGGCAGCTAGATAAGTACATGAGGGAGAAAGGAATAGAACCGTATGCTGATAGGGTGAGATGAAGTAGAGTAGGAAGGATCTTAGCAACATCAGTAGGCCATTCAGCCCCTTGAGCCTGTTCCTCCATTCAATTAGATCATGGCTGATATGTATCTTAACTCCATCTAACCGTCTTGTTTCTGTAACCCTTAATACCCTTGCCAATCAAAAATTTATCAATCTCAGTTTTGACATTTTCAATTGACCCCCAGCCTCAAGAGGCTCGTGTGGAGCATAAATGACAGCATAGACCAGTTGGGCAGAATGGCCTGTTCCTGTGCTGTAAAATTCTATGTAATTCTATGAATTTGCTCTAATAGGCAGCGATATTCTGTAAATGTATTTTCCTTGAGTAGAAGAGAAGGAGAATAAAAAAAAATAACAGTAAGTGACATTCCACATTAGTAATGCTCATGAATTTTATCACAAGGTTACCATCGTAAGCACAGGAATCAAAGCCAATAAATCAGTGCCTCGCGAGCCTGACCTTCCCGTGGGATGTTTCGTGAAGGCGAGCGCCATCAAAGGGGGAAAGAAATGGCAAAAATGTAAATACAGTTTTCTTTGGGGGAAAAAACCACTTTTTTTTGTTGTTGTTACTATGAATGGTATGTTGTACAGAGTCAGGGTCTGCACATGCAGTCTTGGAATGGTTGTATTCCGGCGCGAACTAGTTTCCAGTCCCCAGACAACCACCCTGCAAAGAATTTTATCAGGCATTCCTCGCCCTGAATAGTTGGGGATCAAGCAATTTCAGATCCAGTAGTTCAGCTAATCTCAGGGGGTCTCCGCAAGAGCAGACAGCTGAAGGGAGGGTTTTTTTTGTTTCATTCTATGTGGTTTAATGTGTCACTGGGATAAAAATTGAATGAGTTGACTGCACGGTTGGAACCAAATCCTCCCGCATCTCGCAACATTCTCTTCAAATACCAAAAAAACCCCTCTGGGGCCAGCGCCATAGCCCAAAGAGACCCCCACATACCTAACATTTTTACTTTCAAAATTCCAATGACTTGTCCAATTGCACCACAGTGCCTCTTCATTTTACCAGTATTCCCATTTACTGGTAATGAATCTAATGAATAATGAACCTCACTGAACTGGGAGGCAAATACTGAACATACTCAGCTTTCAAATTTAACACACATTTCCACCACCCAGTGCCTGTAATCTGATTTTTCAGATGCCCGCTTATGAACTCAAATTGATGGCCGTGTTTTCAGCTGTCTGGGCACTAAGCTCTGGAATTCCCTCCCTAAATCTCTCCGCCTCACTATCCTCCTTTAAGGCACTCCTTAAAATCTAACTCTTTGACCAAGCTTTTGGTCACCTGTCTTAATACCTCCTTTATGTGGCTCGGTGTTGGGGTTTTGATTGATAATCGCTCTCATTAAGCACCTTGGGACGTTTTTAACTACATTAAAGGCAATATATAAATGCAAGTTGTTGTTGTTGTTGTTGTTGTTGTAGATGTATGAACTGCATCACCTCGTTTTTAATTGCTGTGCAGAAAAGTGCTGTAGTCGTTAGCTCTCATGCTAATAATCAGCGTGTTCAGGACAAATAGACAGGACTAAGCAATGGAACATTTTTGTATCCAGCCTCAGATGCCACCAAAACTGAGGCCTGTTAGCAGACGGTACCTTTAGATACGGGAGTGTGGTTATTTTCCCCACACATACTTGCGGATACAGCCACTGCATCCTGGAATCCTGGTTTACAAATCCCTCCGTGGCCTTGCTCAGTGCTCCCTTGGCAACCTCCTCCAGCCCCGTGTCGCAGCTAATGCCTTCCACTCTTCGGACTCTGGCCGCGTGTGCATCCGTGTTCTTCCCGCTCCCCACTCCATTGGCAAGTCTTCAGCCCTCTTGGCCCCACACACTGCAACCTTCACCTTAAAACTCCTCGCTACTTAACTCCCCAAGCAAGTATTTCTTCTTTAACCATAGATGGCTACAGCCCCCAAGATAATTAAGATCTTTTTCATAGCTATCTCAAACTTATTTGAAGGTGTATTGTTAAAAATTTGCTTTTAATGTATGCGTTTCACCATCAGCAACCCTTTTTAGAAATCAACTACAAAAAGTTAATGCGATCTTTACTATTTCAGTCGATTATATGTTTAAATAATTCACAAGATTAAAATGAATGACAAAGAGTCATAGGCAATAAATGTGGCCTTGCCAGTGTCGTCCACATCCAGAGAACAATTTTTTTTAACATAAAAAATGTCCCATGGCACATTACAAAGGCGTAAGGAGAGAAAATGGATACTGAGCCAAAGGAAGATCGGTTAGGGGGGGGGGGGGGGGGGGTGACCAAAAGCTTGGTCAAAGGGGTTGGTTTTGAGGAGAGGGTGTAGTCTTTCCTCGTAACTCGGTCTTTTAACTCTAGGGACCAGTCTTGTGGCGCTCCTTTGCACAGCCTTCCCTGTATCTCAGTGACCAAATCTTGACTGTCAATGGCATCAGACAACTGATTGGAAGTGTTCCTAAGTTCAACAGTGCAAAGGGTCTGAGTTATCAGTGAGTTATTTTAACTGTCAATTCAACACAACTCCAATGTAATATTCAATAAATTAACCAAAAATTAGATTTCACAGGAGTCGCTTAAAATTAATTCCTTATTACTGTGATGCCCCTTTGCTCTGCAGTTAAGTTGATTTTTGGTAAGGGGGGTGGTGGGGATGTTTTTGTTTTTCAGTTCTGAGTCAACTGGCTGCTTATCCTGAGATCCAGCCAATATTGTCCATTGACACATCTCAGCTTACAGGCTGACACATTTGGATAAGCCTCAAACTGAGATAAACAATTGTAAACTGAATGTTCCAATCATTAAGAAAGTATCAGTTGGCTAAAGAAATAAATTACATTTTTAGTTGCAAAATCCCAGCTAAGTTATGATCATGTGGAAAAACTTGAATTTTTACTGGTCTGAGCATTGACAAGTTAACAAAGACTTTCATTCATATTTGACTTGACCAGATTAATGTGCTGGACTAATATTTGCTGACCAAGGATTATTTTCTGTAGAAAAGCTTTTTAGGAATCAGTCATAAAAAAATTAACAAGGTTTTTCTTCTTATTTCTGCTGATTGAATATTTAAATAATTGACTGCTAATGACGTCATCAGGGGGAACAGAATTAAAAGTTCACGGGTTAGATTATGAATAGAGATTACATAAACTAGGCTTGTATTCCTTGGAATATAGATGGTTAAGGGATGATTTGATTGAGGTTTTAAGGATTTGGGAAGCAACTGATAGGGTAGATAGAGAGAAACTTTTTCCACTGGTGAGGGAGAGTTCAGGACAAGGGGACATAACCTTAAAATCAGAGCCAGGCCATTCAGGAGAGAAGTTAGGAAACACTTCTTCACGCAAAGGGTGGTAGAAGTGTGGAACTCTCCCCCACAAAAAGCAGTAGATGCTAGCTCAATTAATGATTTTAAATCTGAGATCAATAGATTTTCGCTAGCCAAGGGTATTAAGGGATATGGAGCCTAGGCGGGTGGATGGAGTTAGGATACAGATCAGCCATGATCTCAATGAATGGTGGAACAGGCTCAAGGGGCTGAATGGCCTACTCCTGTTGCTATGTGCTACTGAGCTCCACAGTGAAAAGGAGTCATGTTATCAGCATTCAGCGCTGAGCCAGTATCATGTAATTTTAATTATATTCATTCAGCTCTTTCACACAACTCAATCAAGTTTCTCTAATTCCATGAAGACTATAAAATCAACAAAGCAATATATAAATAAAAAAAAAGTGAGGAGTCTCATCACTAAATTAAGTTACTGTGAATTTTCATAAAATTCCTGAAACCCTTTGAAGGAGATTTTGAATTCTAAAAAGGTTACAAATAATCCCCTACAGTGCCCATTTCGATTTTCAAACTACAGTCAAACCTTTTTAAAAAAAATCAATCAAATTCAGACTTTGAGGGAACGTGGTCAGCCAGTATAACAAAGGAACAAGCCTACACTGTCACAAGATTTCCATTTTGGTATCAATGGCACAATGATGTACTTCATTGGCTGTAAAGTTCTTTGGGATGTCCTGAGGTCGTGAAAGGTGCTATATAAATGCAAGTCTTTCTTTCTATTATACATCAATACTTTCTCAATTTTTCTGCAAATATTGACTCCCGGGGACACTTGTTCTAACGTCAAAAAGACAGCGTCAGCAACCCAAAAGAAATCGGGATTTTGCGGCAGATCGTGTTTTATTTCAACTATACAGCAACAGAAATATCATGCTTGCAACTCAAAAAATACATAAAGACACAGGATACAGGATTCCCAAGGTTTTTTACATGGTATTCCAGCACCAGATGGGCTGGAAATCTGATGACCTCATGGTCCCATTATGAAAACCTATGCTGTATATGAAGGAAAAGTTATGCTTTTGTGACTAGCTTCACACGAATGTTGCCGATAGGCTCCTGAAAATCCAGATTCAATTTAAAACTTAAGATTTTTCTCCTCCCCCACCTATTTTATAAAACTGGACAAGATCCTCGTGAGGCACCCGAGATTAAGATTCTAAACCAATTTTTTCTTCTAATAGAGTAAGTTTCTTAAGTCATTAAAATAAGTTTTTCATTGTTTGAGAGTTTTAATACACAAGTTGCACGATGCTGGTGGGAGAATGCACTGGAACTGTGATTTGGCTGGTATGGTTGTGCTTATACAGGGGCCAACGTGCACTTATGATTTGAGGCAATTTCACTCCACCCCTTGGGGTATAGCTAAGTGGAAGAGTTGAGGTCGTGCTTACATGGAATGGTGACCACGCTGGATTAGGTCACTGCCTTTGGGTAGGGCGCTGGTGTTGACTCATTTCCTTCTTTCATGTTGGCCAACTTTCTCTTCCTGGGATGTGGTTTGGGTGTTCATGGAGGAGGCTAGTGTGTTGTGGGGCTCCAGGCCATGTCTGGTACTTCCTGAGCTCAGGCAAAGGCCCTACACATCACACATTTCCACTGGTATGTATCCCACAATTGTTTTATCCACATCATGGTTGTGGAGGATTTTTTTCTTGCTGGCATCTCAGAATTTTCCTCCTCGTCTAAGCTGCTTTAATGCACTGTAGGAGCAATGGCTTCATTTACTGACCCGTTCCAACGAACGGTCATCGGCCTGAAACGTTAACTCTGTTTCTCTCTCCGCAGTTGCTGCCTGACCTGCTTTTTGTTTTATTTCAGACTTCCAGCATCTGCAGTATTTGGTTTTTAGTTAATTTATTGTGGCATAAAAGAATGAAGTGAGGGCCTGAGAGCAATGTATACATCACCGACTATACAGTTTTACAGAGCAACAACTCCACTCATTGAAGTGTCAGCATTAGCTCAGTGGTACCACTCTCCCTTCTGAGACAGGAGGTCGTGGGTTCAAGTTCCACTCCAGAGACTCTAGCACAAAATCTAGGCTGACGCTCCCAGTGCCAGTGCTGGGGGAGTGCTGCACTGTCGGAGGTGCCGTCTTTCAGATGAGACGTTAAACCGAGGCCCAATCTACCCTCTCAGGCGGACGTAAATGATCTCATGGCATTATTTCGCATTAGGGCAGGGGAGTTCTCTCCAGTGTCCTGGGGCCAATATTTTCTATCCCCTCAACCAACATCACTAAAAAACAGATTACCTGGTCATTCTCACATTGCTGTTTGTGGGATCTTGCTGTGCGCAATTTGGCTGCCATGTTTCCTACATTACAACAATGACTACACTTCAAAAATACTTCATCGTCTGTGAAACGCTTTGGGACATCCTGTGGTCGTGAAAGGCGCTACATAAATGCAAGTCTTTCTTTCTTTTGCCTATGAAAAAGTAATACAGAAGATCCAAAATATTGTATTTAGATAGATTTTAAAGCCATAGAAATTGATGCCACTCCTCTTACAAATCCATTCAACTGTTAAATCAGGGGTTATCCAAACTGCAGCTGGTGAGCCCGGCAACCAGGCTCGTGAAACCCCAGCAAACTAAGTCCTATTTTGGCTTATATTTCTTACTCACTTGTTTTGACTGATTTGAATTTACTGGGCCTGGAGGTTTAGAAAGGGCTTTTCATAGCTTGGTTGTCCCAATAGTGACTAAATCAGAAGACCAAGATCTGTTAGTATCACCAAGTTGAGAGACAGGCAAATTAAGTGGAACATCATTTGAAACTCCAGACGTGGCTATGAAACTCTATAGTGGCACAATGCATGGATACTCCTGCATTGGAATGGGACCACCCAATAGATCTCCAACAGAATGCGCATGTGTGTGCGTATAACATAAAACAAAACACACACAATTCTACATTAAAAACCATGAACAACATCAAAGGATAAACGATCAAGGGAAATGGGTTCAGTACCCACAGTTCTCTCCTCACATGCCGAGCAGCCAAGCTCAACACGCTGGGCAGGTGGAAAAATTGGGACGAAATCATCTCAGGCTTTTCTTGTGCCATTTTCAGAGCACCACTGCTGAGGCCTGGGAGTGGACAGCCCGTCCCACCCTCTCAGCTGCAGATGGTGCATGAGCAAGGGGAGACCAAAAAAAAAGCAAATGGCAAAACACAAAATGCTTCTATTTACGTAAAGGGAGCTTCTTGCTGATTGGCATTGTGAAGATGTCGTACAAAATAGACCAGTTACTACATTTCCAGCTTGCTTTAGTTGGTAGCACTGTTGTTTCTCAGTCAGAAGGTTATTGGTTCAAGTCCCTCAGTACATGAAGCACAAACTCCATACAATACTGAGGTAGTGCTGCATTGGCAGAGGTGCCATTGCTCGGATGTGTCTGCTTAGTCCTGTGCTATTCATCAAACAGCAGAGAGCCCTCCCAGTGTCCTGCTCAACATTCTTCCTCAACCACCACCATCAAAAACAGGATAACTGGTCATTAATTTATTGCTCTTTGTGGGATCTTGTGTGCAGTTGGCTGCCGCATGTGCCTACACAAGTCCCTACTCTTCAAAGTAATTCACTGTACGTGAGGCACCTTAAGACTAAGATGTGACAAGGTACAATATAGATCTATCTTTCTTTCAAAAGCATGCATACCCATTGCACATGAAAACTGCTTAGAGACCCAACTTTCTGAGGCAACTGACCCATACCTACTGAATACACACAAGTATGGTACACAAAGTCGTGACATGCCGTACCGACAATCAATGTAAATAGTTTGAACTTTGCATTAACCACGCACAATAAAATATTGCAAAAGTTTAAAAATACAAAGGAATCTATACTAACCACAACAATGGAGGTGAACCCTCTGAAAAACTCTCCTTAGCTGCGTATTTGGTCACTTCCTCGAACTCTTTTCCTTCTACTGCTCAACATCAGATTCTCCTCTGTGAAGTGTCATGGGATGTTATATTGCATTAATTGGTGCTATATAAATGCAAGCAGTTGTTTTGGTATAGCAGCCTACATGAAGCTAATTTGATTCTGATTTAGATGCAAACCAGTTTTTTTGATTAAAAAGTTACTGTACAGTCACTAAACTTTGAAGTCAAAGATTTCAGACTTGGAGAGATTTCAAACCCCATTAACAGTGCCTCAGTTTCTGTTTAAAAAAAAACTTTCAAGAGGCAACTGCAGCAGTTAATGAAGGATTTTGGCATTGCCTGCACAATCACAAAGTAACAATGGATTCAGCTCCATTTCAATATTGGGATTTCCTGCAGCATTTCCTCTTGAGCAATTACAAAAAAATAATTTAGATCTGCACGTGCCGTTAGTCACATACATCAGCACCTCGCGACTGAACAATGGACAACTGCATTTTAAACTGTATAAATGTTAAAACTTCCCACTGGTTTCTCCGAAAAGGTACGCCAAGGATCAGAAAATCCCATGCCACGAGCCACACAGCTCAGCTCAAAGAACAATGAATCCAAAAGCAGTTCAGCACTTTCACCGACAGACTTAAGACGACAAGAGAATCGTAGGCCAATGTTCAGATTCATTCAACTGGGTGCAGTTTATTTTGAGTCAGTACTTTCCCAGTGATGGGCTGTCCAAATCTTTACAAAACATCTCAAGTGAAGCCTATTCAGATAGCGATTCAAAGTCCTTTCTTGCTGGTGGGAACCTCTATTAAATTTGCATTTGAATTCCAATTGAAATTTCACATCCGTGATGGTGGTTCCTGAAGACTGAAAGAACCGAGACTGAATTATCTACTTGGCCTCTCTGTCAAACATTATCCCTTGTTCTATGCAGTTTATTTTCCAATGGTAACGTTGTGATTTTTGCTAACATGGCACAACGCACAGAAAGATGATATTGACATAGGACGTGAAAGCCTGACACCATGGGTTAGTGCTACAGTAATGACCCTTTTTTTAAAACATAGAATTTACAGGACAGAAACAGGCCATTCGGCCCAACTGGTCCATGCCAGTGTTTATGCTCCACACAAGCCTCCTCCCACTCTATTTCATCCAATGCTATCTGCATACTCTTCTATTCCTTTCTCCCCCACATGTTTATCTCACTTCCCCTTAAATGCATCTATGCTATTCGCCTCAACTACTCCTTGTGGTAGCAAGTTCCACATTCTCACCACTCTCTGGGTAAAAAGGTTTCTCCTGAATTCCCTATTGGATTTATTAGTGACTATCTTATATTTATGGCCCCTAGTTTTGGACTCCCCCACAAGTGGAAGCATTCTCTCTACGTCTACCCTGTTAAACCCCTTTGTGATTTTAAAGACAGCTATCAGGTCGCCCCTCAGCCTTCTCATTTTGGAGGGGGAAATGCAATATCAAGAAGTTTAACGCACTATACATAGAGCATTTATTGCATGCAGAGATTGAAATCTGGGATTTCCTGTTTACTTGCATACCAAAATAGAGGCTCAGACTCCCCCGCTGACACAACATTCCAAGTAGTGTGTCCTGAGCCACACAGTCAACCAGGCTCAATCACAGGTCTGTGCTGAGTTAGCTGATTTCAGCCAGGGAAGTGAAAGGCACTATAATTGGTTTCTGTGTCCCTGCACTAAGGAAAGGTAATTGTCATTCACTACTTCTGATGGGCATTAGGTGAAGACAAGACTGGGCTTCGCTGTGAACCCTCCAAAGTCGAATAGCTGGACAATACTCACTGCCTTGGCTCGGAAATGCAGAATGGTTGGTGTCCACAGAACTACCCCTGCAACCCACCACCATCTTGAGAGGAGGGGGGAACATACTTAAAAGTATTAAGAGCTGACATATTACTACTGGCTCTGTTGGTGTTCTATACACTGCCACTTACCCAGAACACCAGAGTAATGGGAAAAATACAGTGCCTACATTTTATCAATGTTTGCATATTCAGTTATCCAGCTCAGTGGGTGAATCAAGTAGCATCATTCGGTCATTCAGATGAGAGAGAATAACATGCATATTTTGAGCCAGCTTTTGAAGAAGGGAGGGGAAGAGAAAAAAAGACTGCTCTAACCCTTTGATTATCACCACTTTCCAACCAGCTACTTTCTCTATTACACAGATTCCACTGCAGCTAAAAGAGTTCCACCAGAGACTCTCTTCTGTCACTGTTCTAACTGAACCTTTTATGTTCTCCATAATCATGTCAAATTTCCATACATTTACATAGATATTTGACAGGAAAAATACAAATAAAATACTGATCTTCACTCCAGTTGATCGATTTGAATGTATACAAAGCTTCGAATTTAACGCATTAAAAGCCAATATTCCCACGTTCAACAACCAGAATTCCCAGGTACAGACTCTCTCACTCCACTTGATAATTTACAACATGCAGATACTGAAGAGGAGCCAGTGATGAACTGATTTGGGTTTCTTCCAGTCCAATAGCTAGCAGTCTCTAAAATGTGGTTGATTAAAATGAGGCTGGAGGATCGAATTGTTGAAAGCAGCTCAATGTTCATTATGGACGATTTTAAAACATTTACAAAGCAAAAGCTGCAGTCTTCATTAAGGGGGATGCAAGAAAAGTCAAACACTAATCTCAGAAATTTCTTTCCCCTCCCTCTTTTTAATTTACTTCCTTTTCTCTTCAAAAGCATTCCTAATTTCTTGATTCTGATTTCAGCTCCAGCGACTGGCAGCTGGCCAGAGATGGACGGAATGAATCATCCACGTGGTCTTCTCCGGTCAGGGGACCTGACATGGCCAAGCCCCCCCCCCTGCCCTCGAGGTTGCCTTTGGACTTGGGCCAAGCATCAATATCCCCACTCAGATTCAAAGATGTATAAAGTGATGCTTCGTCCAGACTTAGAGGCAAAGGATAGAGTTTGACACAAAATGTAGCCTCTTCCCTCCCCTCCTCTCACTATCTCCATCCCAAGTGACAAATCCCCTTAAACTGGGGGGGGGGTAGGGGGTTGGGTAGTAAATTCAGGTTGGTAAACAGTCCCTTTCACAATGTTTCAATGAAGTGAATGGCCAGTTTCACATCAGAACCCTGCTGAGCATTTTATTAAAAAGCTGTGACCCTGAGATTGAACTGCACTGACTGCTGGAAGCAAATCTCCAATATGAATTTCAATCCCAAACATTTCACATCCAGAAGTAAAACATTCAAAGAAAGGGCAATTTCAGGGAAGCAACATCTGAATCTGATTTGCTTAAGATTTAGTGTATTTACTGCTCATTATATGTCCTTCCCCCTCTTAAATTCTACACATCTGTTGCGTTAAATCACTACCAATGGAAAGATGCCATAGATTCTTCTAGAAACTCAATTATTTATTCTAAAGCTCTGGATACAAATGACTAGATACGTCAGAGCAAAGATCAAATTTCTTTAAAACTATGCAATAATAAGACAAGATTCTATTACTTCCTGCACCTGACCATAACAAAGCCTACTTACAAAAAGATTTTTCTAATGCATGAATCAGATTTTCTTCCTGTCTCGGCACTTTGCCTATTTAATACGCTCCTAAAGATAAATATTTTATATCCTATATCAGCTGTGATTAAAATAAAGTGAAGTTCGAGTACAACAGGCAAGTATTTGTTCAGCATTGTTATATTGTTTGGTACTGTAATTAGCTTCAAGTACAAAAAGAATACATAGTTTGCTCCATGTCATCATCAGGAGAGTAAATACAGTATACCCGAGTAATGTCAGTTTGACTCAAGCAGTAGTGTTATCTCTCAATCAGTAGGTCATGGCTTCAAGTCTCATGCCAAGAAATTAGAATGCCGTTTGGATTGAGTGTCCCAGCGTTTT
The DNA here is from genome assembly GCF_035084215.1 of Heptranchias perlo. Lineage (NCBI taxonomy): Eukaryota > Metazoa > Chordata > Chondrichthyes > Hexanchiformes > Hexanchidae > Heptranchias > Heptranchias perlo. The sequence continues at coordinate 33,929,413 of NC_090355.1, read as the reverse complement.
GTTTTTGTGGGTTACTTAGCCGTGCACCTTGGAGTCTCATGGGGTACAAAGTTTAAACCCATGTTCCAGTTAAGTTGCATATGTCCCAAGTTGCTGATACTAACAGATCTTGGGTGTTCTGATTTAGGAAGCTGCACTAAAAGGGTAGTGGAAATCTGGAACTCTCTCCCCCAAAAAGCTGTTGAGGCTGGGGACCAATTGAAAATGTCAAAATTCAGATTGATAGATTGCTAGGCAAGAGTATTAGGGTTACAGAACCAAGGCGGGTAGATGGAATTAAGATACAGATCAGCCATGATCTAACTGGAAGGCAGAACAGGCTCGAGGGGATGAATGGCCCGCTCCTGTTGCTTAAAAAAGACCCAAGAAACCCAAGCAGGACAAACCAGAGCAAATCGAACTGAGTTCTCTGGGTTTCATGGCTGGATAGTTTGGATACTACTGGTTTAGGCTGACTAGTGCAGAACTGAGGGAATGCACGTTTTGTTGGCTTGTTTCAATCAGATACAAGACTGAGGTTCGTCCGGTCTGCCTGTCCCAGTGGTTCGGGTGAATTTAAAAGTCACAACTTGAAGTGAACCAGACATTTTTCCCAGTGTCCTGGCCAACGTTCCTCCCTCAAATACCACCAACAAACAGGTTAACTGGTCATCCAATTCATTGTTGTGTGGGATCTTGCTGTGCATTAAATAGTTGCTGCATTTGCTTACGTAACAGTTGCTGCACTTCAAAATAACTCATGGTATGTGAGTTGCTCTGAGCCACTTCTCTGAGATATGTGATAAAGCAGTATAAAAATACAAGTCCCTCTTCCTTTTTTCAGCCTCCACAGGATGGTGTTGTATTCAATTTGATATCTTACAATATTTTCCTCATACCGTCAAATGACGCCACGCTGATTGCATCACAGGTACGTCAAAAACAAGGCTCTGATTGCCTGAAAACCATTATAAATCCATGGCAGAATCAGAATTGTTGCTGTATGTCAGAACTATACTGTGAATTCAGGAAGATCAGACTGGTTACAGGAATTGAACTGCAGAGACGAATGCCTGTGGAAAACAAATATTTTTCTCCCATCGTAATCTTTGTGGAGGTCATCAAATTGGAGTTGTAGAAAAATCGGGGTCCACACTGGCAGCATTTAAAATATTCTGCATGTGGTCACTTTTTGGTAAAAAATGCTTCAAGTGTTGTGAAGCTAAATGTCCAGCAATGTACAAAAAATTATAACTTTTACCCAGAGCAAGAGTGGGAGGACAACTTGCATTATGACTGCAATCAGATCCTCCCAGCAGAGGGATAGTCAGCGTGTTCCAACAGCCCACAAAATTTCTCTTATTAAAAAAATTGAAGCATTCCTTCTTTGGAAAGAACATGCCTTAGATTACTTTATGAAACGCAGAGACAATGGATGTACTTCCAGGGTTGGTTAGCTCCACAATTCGACCAGTGAAAATAGATTATTTGAGCTTGTGTTTCTAAATGTTCGCCGGGATATTGTCATGAATAGTAGCAAAGTTATTGAAAGACTAGCGACACATAACCAGCGTTTTGAGTTAGTGTTTTAGTTTTTGACCGACAAGACTGTTTTTCTCCTTTTCATTTGCTTTATTTGAATTAGTAACATAGGAACATGAGGAACAGAAGGAACAGGAGGAGGCCATTCAGCCCCTCAAGCCTGCTCCGCCATTCAATTAGATTATGGCTGATCTGTACCTCAACTCCATTTTCCCGGCTTAGCTCCATATTCCTTGATACCCTAACCTAACAAAAATTTATCGATCTCTGTCTTGAAAGCTCCAATTGTACCCCAGCAAACACAGTCTTTTGGGGGGAGAGTTCCACGTTGTTAAGATTAATGGAAGCAATAATGTTTCTGTTTGAATCTTATGGTGAAATTTCTGTGTGAAAAATAGACCTTTTGAAGTAGGTTTGTTTAGTCTGGCAAACCCATACCCAAACGCCCTCCGAAGAAAATACTGTCAACGCCACTGCTTCCTAGGAAGGGCAGGCCGGGAAATCATGGGAGCGCAGCACAAGATATTTTATCCATAATGGACTCAGTATTAAAATAAAAGTTTAAAAAAATACATAATGGTAAACAAATGAAAAGGTGGATCACTCATTTTTAATTAGTGTTCCAGATTCTCCTCACACAATGCCAAGAAATTCCAGAGGACAACACGCTCAATGCCAATCTCTCAAAAGGTTTTTGTCCTTGCAGAACACAATATTTTCCTCCTCACATCCTATAGTGCCCTCATATAAAAACAGAAAGTGCTGGAAATACTCAGCAGGTCAGTCAGCATCTGCGGAGAGACAGGCAGGCTAATGCTTTAAGTGTACATGCCTGGTCAGACATGTCAATGCTCTGATGAAGGATCGAGACCCGAAACATTGTCCTCTCCTTCAGATGCTGACCAACTGCTGCGTTGTATCAAATTTCCAGTTTTCTCTCTTTATTTTCACAGGATTCCAACACGGCTCCCCATCAATTATTTTTTTTAATATGGCTTTCCAGGACAATGAGGTTTCCAGTTAGCTTCTCACCTTCCATTTAAAAAAGTACATCAATCAGATCAAGATTTAAAGTAATACTTTTGGTTACTATACTGGCATGCTAGAATACATATAATCCAGACACTGAAACGCACTCTTGCTGGACAATGTTCAAAGGGATGGACGATTCATTCTTAGAACAAATACAGGACCTAAGAATGAGCAATCTACCACTCTTCCTCATTCATTTTCCATTACACTCTACCCACCATTATGTTCTGTGTACTGGGCTTCATCCTCCAGCACACCATTTTAACCTAAGTATGGGCCTACCTTCCTTGGAATTCACAGCTTCCAAAAAAGCTTTGCAAACTGCATTACTGTTCAGATAATATTCTGAGATGTAACTACAAGGATTACTCCATGTTTATACATAGCAAATGCTCTTTAATAAATGTCAACTTGGCTCAGTTGGTAGTACTCGTGCACCTGAGTCAGAGGGTCGTGGGTTCAAGGCTCACTGTAGGACGAATCAAGACTGACATGTCAGTACAGTACAGAGGGAGTGCTGCATTGTCAGAGGTACTAAAGTTCTTTTCTCAACCAAGCCCATCAAAAACAGATTAATTGGTCATTCATCTCATTGCTGTTTGTGGAAACTTACGGTGTGCAAAATGACTGCCGTTTTTGGCAATATAAATCCTCCACTGCACTTCAAAGTAATTCATTGTGTGTAAAGCACTTGAGAGGTTTTTGAGACATGATAAAGCACCATATAAATACTTGTCTGTCTTTAATACCCGATGTTTAACACTAGCCAGTGTAGTTACTAGTCCAATCAAGTGACGTACAATTAATCCATGTGCTTACCCAATTTAGATCTTTAATCCCACAAGGCCAGGACAGAATGCATAATTAAACTCCTTTTTTGGTAACTGCAAAATGTGGCCCCTCAAAGTTTACTTGGTGAGCGCCCCGAGACCTGGCCAAATTCTGAATGAACAGCATGCGCCATGTGTGGATGGAAGGGTTCCGGATACTAACTATACAGCAGCGTACAGCAGACAAAACTTTTATTATTATTTTGTTTCCCTCATATAGCTTCTATTTATACACATCCAATGACCAAGCTATACGAACCCACCATGGTCACCAGAATTTGTTCTTCACGTGAATCTTGATTGTAACACAATCCAGATACAAAACATTGCATTTCTTAGCACAATGAATTCAACGGAATCCCGATCGCAGCCAGTTTAGCACCAGTGGAGACTTACCTTTCCATCAGACGCAGTGTTTATCCTGTAGTGGTATACCCTTCCTTCATAACGAAGTGATATGGATCTTTGTCCGGGGCTACTTTCACTTTCCCGCACCAGAAAACTCCCATTGATGCCACTGCTGAGCAGGTACTCTGCAGCATTGCGCGAGACTGGCCCATGGTACCAAGAGTGTTTCTCTAGACTGTTAACGGGTGTAATGTAGTTGCTGGGAACCCAGCCCTGACCATTTTTAGTCTGAGCCTCGCACCATTCTCCATTGTGGTTGTAGCCCAAAACACGAAGCTTTTCACCTGCCAGAGAAAGAATCATTTAATAGAGGTCTCAATATACAAATTGATGTCACACACACAACATAGCGAAGTCATTTTCTGAACAAAATAAAAGCAAATTTAGATATCGGTGTTGTACATTCTATTTTTCTAAACCGCTGAGCCTCTTATGTCCTAAGTCCACTGTATTTCTGGATCCAGCTTAAGAGACCCTTTTAACTTTACATGCACAAGTCTTTGCAGTCTGCAGTCCCCAGTCCCCCTCCCAACATATCCAACCATCTACCTCAGTCAGTAGAGTCATAATTTACTGCCACCCACCCGACCTCACTCTGTGGCTGACCTGCCAGGAGGTATAGGTGTGCCTGAGTGATATGGGAGGATGCTTGCTTCCCATCCAGTTGCCGCTCCATTCCTTGATCTGGGCAAGAAAGAAAAATACTCCCACTTCCACAGAAGTTGCAACACGGAAGCAGGCCACTCGGCCCATCCAGTACGTGCTGGCGCTTATCCTCCACGCAAGCAAATGTAAACACCAACTGCAAATATCAGTCCAGACCCAAGCTGGATTTATACTGCACCCTTTGGGAACTCAAACAGATGTGAAATGGTCTCCAAAAATGGGGGGTTCACACCTCAGGGTTTTAATGTGCTTGGTAGTCTATACTTCGGCATGGATGTACACTCAAAACCGCTTTGTGTCAAGGCAAAACTGGCAGTATAACTGCAGTCTAATATTCAGATTCAGGTATGCTGGTGCAGAGATCAATGCTCGAGCTTCAGAGGTACTGGGCTGCTTTACAGTTTTCTATTACAAGCCGCATTCTACAAAGCAGATGCAAGGCAAGTCATTATTTAGTCAAACCAAACTACAGAGTCCACGTATACCCTTAACATAACTGTCAACCATAATCAGAAGAGGTCAATAATTAAATATTTGAGAGGACTATAAAGGAAGTGGCTACATTTAGGGAGAAAAATTGTAAATTGCTTTTTGTACCAGAAAAAAACCCGACAATATCTCCACCGTCTATTGCTAGATGTAGAAACTTTTAGGGCAAAACTTTTAGGTTTTCAATTTTTGAATATTGACCAACACTCAAAGTTAAAGAAGTTCACTTATAAACAGCTGCGCATAGAAGTATTTTTGAAGACATGTTTAGAAAATATTGCAACCAAGTCACAAAATGGCACAGGTCCAAGGGTAATATTAGATTACAAATCAAGACACTGCCACATTGGTGCCAAGATGGTGGTGAACCAAGATCCATATAACATCTTCATAAGGGAATGTTAAGTTCTATATATTTTTTAAACCTTCACCACAATTTCAGCTTGCACCAGCAAAATGTTTATCTGCAAGGATTTAGTGACCTCAGGCATGGCCTAGGTTAACATGCAGAGTTCCTATTGCTTGACCATTGGATCACCAACTGCCTTCTCCTCATGCCATTTCCCTGCCCCCACTCTGGCACTTAAGTACAACCTAGCTGTGTATCAAGTCGATGACAGTGAGCAGATTGATAATTTCTTGTGAAAGCATCCCGTTTGCTGTTTACCTTTGGTTATGCTGAGTGTGTTGTCCCCACTGGCGACAAAGTCATACAGTGCAACAAAAAGGTTGGGGTCATTTTCACTGGGGCAAGCAAGCAAGTTCTCTTTGGAGTTCCACCGGGCAGCCTCGTTCAGACCCTGCGACTCAAACTCTGGACGGTGCAGGGCTTCTGGAAAGGAAACAGAACAAAAATAATACACTATACACATAACGTAATAAACAACTTGGCTAAATCCTGCAATGTCAGTCAGACGACACGATGGTGGGCATTCACTTTGGTTACCAGCTCTTATAATATTACACTAACCCCGTCACACAATAAACACCCGACAGCTGGTAAATCATTAGAGCTTTCAAGTGCTCACTTCAAATTAAATTTATGTGTATTTTAAAGGATACTGAAGGATGATTTAAAGGGAAATAAATTCCAGGATTCCAAGGATATGTATGACATCTCATTGCTGCCTTCTTCAAGTTCCCCCCATAACATTTCTTGACTGTTTCACACACAGCCTGTGCAACATCAAAGAAAACCGGGGTGCCCAAACTGTGGCCCGAGGTGACATGCAGCCCTCAAGCCCAGGCATTCCGCCCATGAAGTCCAGGCAACTTGCTCAATTTGAGCTTAAAGTTGGTGCTTCTTTGCTGTTTTGTCCCGTTTGGATTTTGTTGGCTTGGAGGTTTGGAAAGGTTAGTTCTCACGCTGCTGCCGCACTGATGGATTAATCCTAAATCAGACCACCAATGGCAGTTAGGATCAACACTTCAGAAATCGATGCAAATTAATGGGACCATCTCTAGGGACTGCACCTTGTTAGGAAGGCTCACCTGCTCCGATGACCCCGGGAGCTATGCCAGCGGGAGTATAACTCCTGGTAGGGCCACCTAAACCAGACAGGTTGTAAGGTAGGGTCCAGGCGGAAGGGAGTCCACCGGTCCTCCTGGTAGGGGGTTCGGAATTAAGCTAACGATCTGACTAGGTAAAAATGCCTTTCGTTACAGGAACACTGACAAGACCGGCAAATATAAACATAGACTGTGGAGAACCACGATCTGCTGGATGTGAGGCAAGACGATACTCTGATTGGAGTCAAATATCCTGTGCGAGACAGAGAGTAGTGCAAGAAATAAGTTGCCTCATGTGCCACAAGGCACAGGAGACTCTTAACTAATGGGAACAAGGATCTTCAGACTTTATACATGCCCTGCCCCCAACTTCATGGCACACATTAAACAGACCACTAAAACAAAAACCGTAGACACCCCTGCAATAAAATGCACTGGTGTAGAAATGCATCCAGTATTAGATTAAGTACAGACAAATGAATCTATGGCGAAAATTAAACTATGAAAACAGCTGATAAGACTGGGTAAAATAAATGCAACATTCAAAAGAGAGCTGAGAAAGTTCTGCAATCTGAACATTTTAACTTGACTTGGTTTAACAATTTAATCCCACCCTCTCCAAAAACAGCTATCCCAGTAGGGGAAATAAAACCAAGTATCAAGATAACCAGGTAAGTACAGTACAGCAACTGGTAACAAGGCATCCAACAAGGGTGTCATGTGCTTTCCTACATTACAACACTGACTACACTTCAAAAGTACTTAATTGGCTGTGAAGCGCTTTGGGACGTCCTGAAGTCGTGTATGACGCTATATAAATGCAAGCTCTTTCTTTTTCTCCCCCCCTCAACTGATACACTTGCTGAGTCATCACTTTTAAAACAACAAATATTGAAAAGAGAAAGCAAAATACTGCAGATGCTGGAAATCTGAAATAAAAACAGAAAATGCTGGAAATACTCAGCAAGTATGGGGATCAGCCATGATCTTCTTGAATGGCGGAGTAGGGTCGACCTGAAACGTTAACTCTGTTTCTTTCTCCACAGATGCTGCCTGACTTGCTGAGTATTTCCAACATTTTCTATTTTTATTTAATATTGAAGAAAAGTTGACTCGTTCTGTATTTTTCCTCCTCTAGTGGATTGTTAAAACTGCAGTGATGATGAATAACAGTAACAGAGGAATCTCGTGTAAAATGTAAACACCTCCAACCTTTACAAATATTTCTAGTATTAAATTCAATCATTCCCTGCAGTTAATACGATGGCCACAAAAATCAAGACTGCGGCTAATACCAGTTATTAAGATATTCCCCTGATGCACTGAGCTGACGTAGGTATACTGGCATATCAGCCCAGGCAAGTAGTTACAGATTTAATGTGACTCAATAAGTTCAGCTTGTGTAAATTCACTTGCCATTTTTGAGAACAACGGGTATCTGGGCATGAATCACAAGGGTGCAATTCAATCCAGGGCCACTTGCAACCCCATAAACCCCCAACTGCAGGTTTCAATTCTCAATTGAGGGAAATGTGTGCTGTGGCCCACAAGCAAATGACACAGAATTGGCCAGAATAGTTGAGTTCACACCTTGCAGTCAGCAGAGAAGACGACTTTCATCCTGTGCTCAAACCCAGGGCATAAAGTTAATGGGACAGTGTTCTAATCCACTCCATCACTTACTATGTATTTTATTCAACATTATTACTGACAGATTCTACAATCAATCCAGTTATCTCTTGTACGTATCTCTATATCTACACATATATAAAAAAAATTTTTGCATCTTGCACGTGTCACACTTCAGGCTGCCAAAATTATGCAAAACAAAAAGGAAAGCAGTCATTTTGCGTTGATTTCTTCTGAATTTACAAGTACTGCCCAATCTGCACACTTCCCCTGCCAACAATTTACATCTAATGGATCTCAGGATTTAAAGCAATTGTAGACTTTATTGCCTTAAAAGGGACAGCATAAAACAGCATATCCTTTGATTTGCTGCGAGATACCTGCTGATATACAGATGTTTTGAGATGTGTCCTCCAACTTTCAGTCCCTGTGGAGAAGTAGCAAATCTCTGTTTGAACCACTAGGTTGAGACCAGGAATTCACATTATCTGGCCCCCAACACAATTTGCTTCCCCATCATGAAGGATCTAGACAGAGTAGATAGAGAGAAACTGTTCCCATTGGCAGAAGGGTCAAGGACCAGAGAACACAGATTTAAGGTGATTGACAAAAGAACCAAGGGTGACATGAGGAAAAACTTTTTTTTTTAAACACAGCAAATGATAAGGATTTGGAATGCACTGCCAGAGTGGGTGGTGGAGGCAGATTCAATATGGCCTTCAAAAGGGAACTGGATAAGTACTTGAAAGGAAAAAATTTGCAGGGCTACAGGGAAAAGGGGAGGGGGGGGGGGGGGGAGTGGGACGAGCTGGACTGCTCTTGCATAGAGCCGGCGTGGACTCGATGGGCCGAATGGCCTCCTTCCGTGCTGTAACCTTTCTATGATTCTATTCCTGGATCAGCATCGAACAGCTGAGGAGGGTGTCAAAACTGCACTATGTGCTTTTCTACACCAACAACCAATGTATCTCCATGACCAGCTGTGCACGAGGAAGGATTCAAGCTATTCAAAGTTATGGCAAGATTTGTTGCCCCCCCCCCTCTACCCCCCACCTTTTTTGTATTTAGGCAATTCATATATCAAAACATTTTAGACCTTCCATCATTTTGGGTTTTCAAATAGTGCCAACACAGAATAGTGCACAGAATCAGTACGATTCAAAGATCAATACAAACCACTACTACTGGACCCACCATTTTAAAAGCTAGGAGTATCTATAGCGATTGAACTAGTGATGATACAAAGGTCTGTTGATGCCTTTCAGAATTGGGCAGAGATTGCCACGGAGCTGTGACTCACTGGAAAAAATGAACACGTTTCACATTGAATAATTTACTGTACTACGCACCATAACATTTGTTGTTACTTAGCAACAGTGCTAAGAAATTACATTAGGGCAGACTGAGCCAATGTTTTTTTTGCAGATTTTATGCTTTGATGTAACTGTACTGTATAAATATTATAAAGAGCCGTGCAACAAGTCTGACATCTGTTCCAACAAGCACATTCATCTAACGTTTTGGTGTTGGACCAGTCAAGACACCTTCAGCGTAGTAAGTGTAAACTCTCCCACATTAATGGAATGTGGAATTTCAAGAGATTTGTTTTTAAGTACTATTACAGGAATATGGGAACAGGAGTAGGCCATTTAGCCCCTCGAGCCTGTTCTGCCATTCAATCAGATCATGGCTGATCTGTGACCTAACTCCATGTACCCGCCTTAACCAAAGGTATTAAGGGATATGGGGCTAACAAAAATCTATCAATCTCAGATCTAAAATGAACAATCGAGCTAGCAACAACTGCCATTTGCGGAAGAGTTCCAAACTTCTGCCACCCTTTGTGTGTAGAAGTGTTTCTTAACTTCAGTCCTGGCTCTAATTTTTAGGCTATGTCCCCAAGTCCTAGATTCCCCAACCAGCGGAAATAGTTTCTCCCTATCTACCCTATCAGTTCCCCTTAATATCTTGAAAACTTCGATCAAATCATCCCTTAATCTTCTAAATTCCAGGGAATACACCTCTCATTTGTGCAATCTCTCCTCGTAATTTAACCTTTGGAGTCCAGGTATCGTTCTAGTAAATCTACGCTGCACTCCCTCCAAGGCCAATATATCCTTCCTAAAGTGCAGTGCCCCGAACTGAACACAGTATTCCAGGTGTGGGCGAACCAGGGCTTTGAATAGCTGTAGCATAACTTCCACCCCCTTGTATTCTAGTCCTCCAGATATAAAGGACAGCCAAAGCCCAATTATGGCTGTTGCAAGGCACCCAAAGCCTCAGAGCTCATGTAACATTGCTTTGACGCACTTACTTCAGATTCAAAGCTTTGCAGATTTTCTCCTAGTTTGGATCCTGCTTCCAATGCCCAATTTTTGTTCACATACCAAAGGACACAAAATTACAATTTCAAAAGTTCAAAAAGTGACCCCCCCCAACCATCTTAGTTCAACAGGTGATGGAAATCCACAGTTAATTCTGACACCAAAGGGACTAGGATCTAAACCATCTCATGGTACTGATCAGTCAGGAGGAGCTGTGTGAAGCCTTTCATTGACATTCTATGCTGGCTTTTTGAATTGATACACAACGCCAAGGTCTCGCTCCATCAAGTTTTTCCAGATCTACGTCTGCTTAGTGTGGATAAAAAGTGGAAAAGGAGTGAAATCCCTCTTCGGCGAACACAAAACCAAAGATGTAATTTACGAATGATAACTTGTATGTTATTTTCACCCCTCTAATCTGCTTGCGCAACACACCTTCCTCAAGAGGAGGGGTGGATCTTGCTCCCGGGGTTTCATCAACACCATTCCACAGGCGCTTTAATGTTTCTGGGCCGGTTTTGGGACACTAGTACTACACTAGCCTCTTGCGACCATTCCTCCGTTCACTTTTCCAGTTGGTCCTGTCTGCTGCCCAAAATCCAGCAGCAGTTCACAAAACCCGTGAAAAGGGGGGCCTCCCGCTGTAGCTGGAAGACGACAATTTGACCCTTTTATATTTCGTGGTGCAGTCAAGGAAATGCACCTTTGCTGTCAGCACCTCTTTTACGATACAAAGTAATATATAAAAAACCATTAGGAAGTGCGCAAGTGGCCTGCGATGACCGGTCCTCCAATTTTCCTTAATCTTCACGCCATCCCGCTCCTCACTCTTGCTTCAGGTGTCAGCCGTGGCTCAGTGGGTCGCACTCTTGCCTCTGAGTCAGAAGGTTGTGGGTTCAAGTCCCTACTCCAGAGACGTGAGCACATAACCCAGGCTGATACTCCAGCGCTGTACTGAGGGAGCGCTGCACTGTCAGAGGTGCCGTCTTACAGATGAGACGTTAAACTGAGGCCCCGTCTGCCCTCTCAGGTGGATGTCAAAGATCCGAAGGCACTATTTCGAAGAAGAGCTGGGGAGTTCTCCCCGGTGTCCTGGCCTATATTTATCCCTCCACCAACATCACAAACAGATTATCTGGTCCACGTCTCATTGCTGTTTGTGGGACCTTACTGTGTGCAAATTGGCTGCCGCGTTTCCTACATTAGAACAGTGATTACATTTCAAAAGTAAAGCGCCTTGGGACATCCTGAGGTCGTGAAAGGCGCGATATAAATGTAAGTCTTTCTTTCCTTCTTTTTCACCAGTGCAGGGCACAAGGTGGTGCAGCTCCAACAAATTACAAACCAAAAGATTCATAAAAAATAACTCTGCAATACAAGTAAAAGCAATTTGATTTTGTTACAGATACTGAAAACATCCACTGGTATCTTAGGTTACCACAGAAACCACAACTAATGGGTTACCAGTTCAAGTTTCTCACTACCTGATCATTTACACAGATAATGAAAAGCCACAGACTGGTGGCAGGTTTATACAGTAATACCCACAGGGGTAGGATTAAAAGTGGCTGCCATTTTTACACTGCCGGGTCTGAGTGGGCCATCTCCAGTGTCTAATATATGCACCAATTTTTTATGTTGCGCATGTAAGCTATGTGCAACACTTGTATCTATCAGATACAGTTTTAAAACAAACAGATGTGGCCAATATTAAAATCAATGCTTACACTGCAATGTCTCAGGGTGGGACCGAGCATGAAACGTATTCCAGAGGTGGGTGTATGTGAACCCAGGATGGATTCAGAGTTCACACTGGCAATTAAATACTGGATTCTGGTAGACTGTGGGTCGATCTGACCTCCAGCTTGCCAATATAAACAGGGCACTTAATTTGTTTTAGTGGGGTGGTCTCTATATTACTTTGACGCTGGAATGAAATTCATTCTGGAATGGAGTCAGATTCTGCTCCAGTATTTTGTAATTGAACATTTTAGAAGTTATAACACTCAACAAACAAATGATTTTTAAGCTCTGAAGAGAAAGTGCCAAGTCATATAAAAAAGATAGATGGAAATTTTTTAACTTCATTAAAAGGGGCGCCAAAACATGTAAAAGGTGCTTTTATGTTGCCCAGTTGCTTGCCCCCACCCTATTCAGAGTGAGTAACCACTACATGTCATTCCTAGTGTGGCACTCTTCCCCCTTTTACTTTTACAGTCAGGTACCGGCAGCATTGGACTACAGAATGTGGAAATCTAATTGCTGTTATCAGTGGAAACCCCAGGGGCCAAGCCCTTCCTCCTGCTTCACTTGAAGCAGCTCTATTCCGACAACAGCGTTTTGTGGGTCTGCAGTGGGTTGGTTCTCCCAAACAATGGAATCTGAGGAATACCCACTTGTCTCCTGTCGACTGCAGTCCTTCAATATAACATTGCCTAAAGTTCAGCTTGCAGGATACAAAGTCAGAAAGCAGCATGCTGTGGAAGAGAATTCAAATAGCCTAATTCTGTACTTGATGGTCTATCACAAGAATATTTCTGATCCTACAAATAGTCCCTTTCTTCTCTCTTACCCTCTCCTACACACTGTACTTATTCCCCAAGAGCTTGGCCTGAAAATTCTTAAGTTGACAGGTTTTACTATATCCTCAAGCATAACCATTGATCCTTCTTTCCCTGAATTATTCTATAAAGGGCAAGTTGTTGACTATTATGGGTTGGGTACTGGGGGTTTAACAACATCTCAATGCATTGTTATGCTGCACATCCTTGTCCTGGTTTACTTGTGCTTCCCGTGGCTGTAAACACCTATTTTAGCAAAGCCCCGAAGGCTAAAAATCCAACGTACAGCATCCCTGTGTGCGCATGTAAAGCAATGCACAGAACAGGACCATGCCTATAAAACATACAAACATACGTACATACGAATTAAGAGCAGGAGTATGCCATTCGGTCCCTCGAACCTGCTCTGCCATTTCATAAGATCATGGCTGATCTGATTGTAACCTCAACCCTACTTTCCCGTCTAACTGCTAAAATCTTTGACTCCCTTGTTAATCAGGAATCTATCTAAATCAGCCTTAAAAATATTCAATGACCCTGCCTCCACTGCTCTCTGGGGAAGGGAGTTCCACAGTCTCACGACCCTCAGAGAAAATCTCAACCAAAGCAATATATGGAACAGGACAACGTGTTTAAAGCAATACACTGAACAGGACCATGCATATAATGCAATGGACAGAACAGGACCATGCATATAAAGCAATACACGGAAAAGGACCTTGCATAGAAAGCAAGACATGGAACAGGACTTTGCATATAAAGGATTTTTTAAAAATTAATTCTTGGGATGTGCATTAGCAAGGCCAGCATTTATTGCCCATCCCAAGTTGCTCTTGAGACAGCGGTGATGAGCTGCCTTCTTCAACCGCTGCAGTCCAAGTGATGAAGGTACATCCACAGTGCTGTTAGGTAGGGAGTTCCAGGATTTTGACCTAGCAACAATGAGGGAACGGCCGATATATGTCCAAGTTAGGATGGTGTGTGACTTGGAGGGGAATTTGGAGGTGATGGTGTTCCCATGCGTGTGCTGCCCTTGTCCTTCTAGGTGGTGGAGGTCTTGAGTTTGGGAGGTGCTGCCAAACAAGTCTTGGTGAGTTGCTGCAGAGCATCCTGTAGATAGATCACAATGCAGCCACAGTGCGTTGGTGGTGGAAGGAGTGGATATTTATAGTGGTGGATGTGTTGCTGATCAAACGATCTATGCAGATATAGGAATACACGGAACAGGACCATGTGTATAAAGCAATACAAAGAATAGGATCACTAATAGAACAGTTGGAAGTAAAGGTCTCTTTGGGCCACAAGAAAATGAGAAAAATACTAAATGAAATCATGCAGTCCTTGAAATGTCAAACCCAGGTTTTCCTTATAGAATTAGACTATGTTCCAGCACAGAGAGGGCCAATTTGGACCATCAAGCCTATGCTGGCGTTTTTCCTATACATGAGCCACCGTGTCTCATTCCACAATATTAGTTATCAAGCAACTACCTAATTCCCTTTTAAACGAATACATGGACTCTGTTCCAACAATGTTTTGCAGCAGAGAATTCCAGATTCTAACCACCCTCTGCAATAAAGACATTTCTTCTGACCTCCCCTTTAATTCTCTTTATGATAATCTTAAATTTTGCTGTTGTGTTACTACCTTGATCAGTGGAAATGAGCTGTCCTCATTCATCTCATCACCACCCCTCATAGTCCTGAACACCTCTATCACATTACCTCATAACACTCTTGGCTCTACTGGTAAAAGCCCGAGTTTCTAGTGTCAGCAGTGGATAAGTGGTAGCACTCTTGCCCGAGTCAGAAGGTTGTGGGTTCAAGCCTCACTCCAGAGATTTGAGCACTGTCGGAGGTGCCGTCTTTCGGATGAGACGTTAAACCGAAACCCCATCTGTCCTCTCAGGCGGACGTAAAAATCCCACGGCACTATTCGAAGAGCAGGGGAGTTCTCCCGGGTTTCCTGGCCAATATTTATCCGTCAACCAACATCAATAAAACAGATTTTCTGGTCATTCTCACAGGCATCCTATATCCCTTTAAATTCAGGCTTTATGTAAGCTATAATGACGTCTACGCTTCTATTTACTCCCTCTCCAGCCCTTACATTGTTACACTCACAATCTGTCTTCCATTCGGAGTGCCATGCACTAACACTTTTAGCCAAGCCATCACCACTAACACATACAAATTTGACACATCTCTGCACTCTTACTTCTACTACCCATAGCCTTTTCTCCAATTTAGGCAGCTCAATATATTTTGCTCATGATCAGGAGACTGTCTTTTTTCCAGTGACTGATTTAAGTCAAGTCCTGTTTTTGTTACACAGAATTCTGAGACTTTTTTTTAAAACCGGGGCGTTTTGGGGAATTGTATTCTGCAATTCTGTCCATTGTTCCATGAAAACTGCAAACCAGTGGTCTTGCTCGAGACCCCATTTTGTCCTTACCCGATAGTTAACTAATGCAGTTTCCCATGGTCACGGTTCCTCCTTAAGCAGGGACGATATAATATCTGGACCTGAATCTTATAATCACTGCTGTGTGTGCTGCTAACAGAAGGTGCGCCTCCACAGTCCTATTAGTCTACCATTCTTCCTACCCTCCCCTGCCTCAAGCAGAACTGGGGGATTATCATTTTGTTCAGTGACAGGAAGGGATTTGAACTCAGCGTCTCCAGGTCCAACAAAAGTTTTCAGCTCCAGTTACCAGACTGGGCTAATACTTTAGCCAAAAAGGCAGCCCCCGAAATCGCTCAATTGAAGCTCGAAAGCACTCTGGAAGGAAAGTGATACAATCTGCTCGTGGGAAACCGCAGAAGTTTTTTTTGATGTCGGAAGCTGGTTAGTCCCTGAACGCACCACACTCGAGACCTCGGTTACAGGTACTTTCCATACTGTTTGAATCACTTCTGCTCAGGAAATGTGTTTTCCACTTCAGCTTGCCACTTACTTTTTCCAAAATATCCATTGGCTGGGAGTTTCCACCACATGTGGAGAAACACCAAGCTACGTTTCACTTTTTCTTTCAGCTGCAAGCCACCACCTGTTGCATGAGGTCATTCCAAAAATTTACTTTGGAATATCTCTCTCAAACATTGGGCGCCCAATCTGGTCTCAGAACTGGGCTCCAGCATCAATGGAGTCACCCCCATTTACGATGCAGACACAGCAAGGGGGCATGATCTACTGTTCACTGTGCAGCCAGTGTTCAGGATGTGTAAGTAATTAACTGCTGAAGCTCCTCCCAAAACATAGTGTGCCATGGCTAGGATTCCAGATTTCAATCCACGTACGAGGTGTCAGCCTTGGCTCAGTGGTCGCACTCTCAGCTCTGAGTCAGGAGATTATGGGTTGATGTTCCATTCCAGAACTTGAACACATAATCTGGGCTGACGCTTCAGTGCAGCATTGAGGGAGCGCTGCATTGTTAGAAGTGCCATCTTTCAGATGTGACGTTAAAACAAGGCCTCGTCTATCTACTCAGGTGGACGTAAAAGATCCCATGATACTATTCGAAGAAGAGCGGGGCAGTTTTCCCAGTGTCCTGGCCAACATTTATCCCTCAACCAACATCACTAAAACAGATTATCTGGCCATTTATCTCATTGCTGTTATGTGGGAGCTTGCTGTGTGCAAGTTGGCTGCTGCATTCCCCTACAACAGTGTCTACTTCAACAGTACTTCATTGGCTACGAAACATTTGGGACATAGAGATTTTGAACGGTGCTATATAAATACAACTTCTTTCTTTCTATGTTGTGTTTACATAGCAACACTACGCAATGCATACAGAATGAAGCCAAGCCTAAAGCTCACAGAATGCTCAACTTAGCAGTTTATTACATCACGTGTGCTGAATTTATGTCTACTTCATGCGAAGAAAAAAAGTGGCCATACAACAAGATACAGAAAAACAACCCGTCCTTCTCAAAGGGGTCAGGCCCTGTTCTGAATGGACAATTGTACAAGAACTATCGGACGTATGAAAGATTTATATAACTCAAGTTTGTTGTGCAATTTTGAAAATAAGAACATCCTTAACTAAAAGAAAAATAGATTTTATAAATTTTTATTTCCAATGGGGAATTCAGGAGAAACGTCTTTACCCAGAAAGTATGGGACTCATATGGAAAGCATGGAAATGGGGAATTCGCTACCACATGGAGTAGTTGAGGCGAGTAGCATAGATGCATTTAAGGGGAAGCTAGATAAACACATGAGGGAGAAAGGAATAGAAGAATAGGCTGATAGGGCTAGATAAAGAGGGGTGGAAGGAGGCTCGTGTGCAGCATAAATACCAACATTGACCAGTTGGGCCGAATGGCCTGCTTCTGTGATGTAATTCTATGTAACCTTGTGACGCACACATTAGAAATTAACAGGAGTACAAGTTTCAGTATAGGTTTTTCAGATTAAATGTACTTGGGTAGTAACACCAACAGCCGATGCATCAGCTACTGGACATGTATTATCTGCAACTTAAAATAATCTCCTGCAACATATGCGAGAGATTCTTTTAGCCTATGTAGGAAGGCTGGCAGCAGGATGAGGACAGGCTGAATGTGAGAAACTGCATCAGAAGAAAAAAGCCTAAGACATGAGGATCCCAGATTTCTGTCTTTGTGAGCCCTATTGGTGCTTATCATGGAACCTCATGGGCCTCATTACATTTAAATCCCTGATCCCATTAATTTGCAGATATTCCAAGTTGCTGATACTAATTGGTCTCGGTGTCTGATATAGAATGTATCCCACAATGGGGCAACAGCGATAAGAATAGCCCTTTCCAAACCTCCTGGCTCATGAAATTCAAACAGGGCAAACCAGCAAGTGACAGATATGAACATAAACAGAACTTGGTTGCCTGGGCTGGATTCGCAGGGTTGGTAAACTAAGTATGGCCTATAATCTGGACACCTCTGCTCTACACAGTGGTCACTCAACCAATTGCAACTAATTCAGTTAATCTGTACTTGAGCAATGCACATCTGTAAAGCCTAATGGAAACCATTCCCTCGGCTGGTCAATCCAGATGTGTTTCCAGATGTTTTATCAAATTAAGTTTAGGGTTTCTCTATATCAACAGTTTCATTTTTACAAAGAACTTCATATATCGGCCTTACATATAGGTTCTTTCACTGACTTGTATTTTCTGGAAGTTTTGTTTAACAATATTCCGATCATATCTGAAAATCGATTTTTTTTTGGGCCATTTTGAAAGATAAAACGGCTTTTAACGCAGTGTCCCACTTCACCCCACCACTGCCTTAAATGAAGAATTTTCTTTTAATAATAGCTTCATCAGATTGTAATTAGCTGTTCCCTGTCCCCAGTTAAGGGTGGAATTTTGGAATTGTTTAAGATTATGCACCCAAGTTGTAAAGCTTGCCAAATGGTACTTTTAAAATAAGGAAAGAAATTACATCCTTGAAGTGTTACTATATTTTTTGGCTAAAATATTGTCATTGGCCCAGCTAATAATCAACAAAACAAATCTAATATATTATTACTCCTTTCCATCCCAACTCTCCACCCTCTCCAGCCCTGCTGAAATTCTATGTTGGGATGTTGTTCCACATATAACAGCTTACCCTTTAGCCACTGTTACATTGGCTCTTGTTCAGGTCAGAGTCCAGGAGACTGCCCTTAAACTGGTTCCTGGAATATATGCTACCAAATCTGGTCCCCTTATCAGAGATAAACAAAAAGTTGAGTCAATGATTCTGCTGAGGGAAGCGGATTTAGTGGTATGAAAGCAAAGAGACGGCTCACGGACCAATCTCCCAGAATCCAACCCAAGAAGCATCAGTGCCAAAAGGATTTCTCATGAGACACTCTGGATGGCGACTGACTCCAGGTTACTTGACCAGTGAGGCCACCAGACACGTTATGAAGATAGTGCTTGGGGATTTCTCCAAGATTTTTCAATTGGACCTTTTATACATAGGCCTGTAGGTTAAATGTTGCCTACAAATCTGACATGAAGATTGAAATGTCTAATGCATCACTCAAGAGAGGGAAGCCTTCCTATGCAATCCTCCCATGAGGGACTCTTAATTCTCCTCTTCCTCACTACAGCTGGTCAAAAATTCCTTAGCAGCTAATTGATGGGACTGACAACTGAATTCCCTGCTGCAAGTGAAATAAACGGAAAAGAATGGCAGGGTAGGATAAAATTCTCTTCAAAGATTTAAACTTTGTGACGAGAAAAACACAAGTACCATCTACACCAATTCTGGCCTCTTGCGTATCCCCGATTTCCTTTGCTCCATCATTGGCGGCTGTGCCTTCAGCTGCCTAGGCCCGAAGCTCTAGAATTCCCTCCCTAAACTCCTCCGCCTCTTTACCTCTCTCTCCTCTTTAACCAAGCTTTTGGTCACCTGTCCTAATATCTCCTCACTCCCGTCTCCTATGCTTTTGCTTAATATTAAGAAACATGACTTCATGTCAGGACATAAAATATTATTTGGAAATGTGGAGGCAATGGGAGAACAAACGGTATTAAGTAACAGACTTAACTCCCTCAAACTGAAAAGAGCACTGTTAGTTAATAATTCACTTACCAAAACAAAAGTAATTCAATGCACGTGAATTGCTTTGAGACATAAAGCACAATTTATATACCAAGTATTTCTTTCTTCTATAGTCAACTAAGCTAGTGACACCTAATGATTACAGCTGGAACCACACACACATTCCTTTCTGACAAATAATTGCTTCCATTGTTGATTTTACAAAAGGTGGTGGAAGAGAAGAACATTAGCAAACTAAAAACAAGACCTGCCAAAACTTTGAACACACCCTTGAGTAAATACAGAGCGCACCACAAATGGTACCACATCATGAAAACTTGGTCAATGATAGTTACTACTTACAGGGTACATTTTGAGACATGCAACAGGACTTGCTGCAAGCATGATCAATGACTGCGCATTGCCCTATCTCTAGCTAGTACTTAGAACAACATACCACTTCACTTTGATAAAAATGTCACTACTCTATCAGGGTGGAGACACTGATTGAAGTTTCTTACATAGTCTTCAGCCAGCATTTTGTGACAACTGTGAAGTTCAACTTTCAAACTATACAGAGGCCATATGTGCCTGCTCCATGGCAATAGTAGGAACAGGCACGCCACTTAATGATTCCCAGTTCAGCTGATCACCCATTGAAGTTGTCAGATAAAAGGAGGCAGTTCAAGAAAGCGAGCAATGAGAGATGATTTGCATTTCGATAGTCCCTTAACAGATGTCGTAAAACATCACAAAACACTTCACGTATACTGAATTACTTTGAAGTGCAGTGATATGTGGTCAAATGCCATTTTGCGCACAGCAAACAGCAATGAGATGAATAACCAGTTAATCTGTTTTGGTACTGTTGATTGAGGGATGATTGTAAGCCAGGACGCCAGGAGAACTTCCCTGCTCTTCAAATAATGCCATCGGATTCTGAACATCCACCTGAATGGGCAAATGGAACCATGGTTTATGTCATCTGAAGAACACCACCTCCAACAACGCAGCACTCCCATAATATTGTACTGGGTGTCGGTCTAAGTTACATACTCAGATTCTAGAGTGGGGCCTGAATCTCCAAAAATGCAGCACTTCTGATATAAAGGCAAAAGTGCTACCAAATGAGCAAAGCTGAGAGAATCAAATCATAACCAACCACTCTCCTGCACTTCTCAGGACGCCACATGGAAAGGCTGAGAAGCAGTTTGCCCATCCATCTTCTGTTGAGGAAATGAAGTACACCAAGTCAGAAGTTGCTTACTGAGATGGTTGGGGTTGTAGTGATAAACAAGGAACATACTCTACTAAATGCTGCTTTATAGATTTCTTCAATTATCTCCAAGCATTCCAAACAAAAATATTGCTTTATCACCACAGGACACCCACTGCTTCTATCAAATTACTTTTCTGCTCAAGTCTTTTTAATGTGTTTTTTTTAAAGCCACCGTTTCAATCTCCCACTGTTGTCTCCTACTGTTCCAGTTCCTCCTCTGGCCAGACAGATGAGAGTATCTGGGCAATGGGCCTTTCCATAACCATCTGTCAATATCACTCTGCGATCATGAGTATTCGTCAGTGCAGGATTCACCTACTTCCCTCTCAGTGCTCTGTTACTGCAAAGTACTCTCTTTACTGCAGCAAATAAAGAATGGCCAAATGGGAGGGGATGCAAGTGCAAAATGGAGTCAAAGCAGGGGTTTCAAGTAGTGACCTCTGGGTTGGGAGTCCAAAGTTCTGCTGGGAGAGTTACCACACTATCTCTCAATCACTTTATTTGTTGAGGGGAGAAATTCTGTCTTTCTTGGACTGCCTGAGTCACAAAACTCTGCAGTTGAAAGGCCCAGTGGGCACCTGCTCTCAGGGCTCCAAAAAAATACCACCTGAAACCAGCTGCTGGCAGAAGCTCCAGGAGAACTCTTATGTATTTTACCCTCTTTCAGGGCAAGTGCCTGGCTACTACTCAATAAGTTGGGTAACTGTAGGAGTAAACCATTTCCCATTATATAATGCAGGGCATAGTTGCTCCAAAGTGCGGAGAAAGGATGCACAGAAACTGTGGCAAACTTACTTGAAGACTGGTCTGACTGCTATCAAATTATTGCTTAAATATGATAAATAAGCACAGGATAACAGAGTCTGTAATGTGTTCTATGGCAGCAAAGCATCCCAAATTCAAGAGATGTTTACAAACTCAACCAACACAGGTTTTTGTTTTGAAACATAATTTTAAAAAAAAAGTATTATTGGGAATCCAAGGTGAAGGACCGAGACCTCGTGAAGAGGAGATGGGGGAAGAAAAGAGAAAAAGAGACATTAGAGAAGAGAAATCAGGAAGTAGTAACTAGGTGACACTGAGCTTGGATATAAAGGCCTTGTGACTGTTGCAGAAGAGGCTGAAGGGGGTAAGGAGTTCCAGAGTTCTGAGGGCTTGGGAAAGGATAGAGTAGCAGGCAGTGCAAGGAGTCTTGATTTCAGCAAGCCGAGGACACAGGCAGGAAGAAAAATGTGTAGGACGGGTGCATTTATGGCTCAGGGGGAGCACGAGAGAAACGTTTGAAGGAGCACTGGACAGAGTACAATAGATTTAAAGTATTGGGACAGAGAAAGAACCTGCGGGATAAAGGTAAGAAAGGGATTGATGAACTTTTTCTTGTAACCTGTCCAGGAGCATGACAGAAATGTTAAAAGAGCTTCCGCAGATGTGGGGACAGTATTCAAGTCTTGGACATAGTTGAGTTTGACAGAATTACGGATTGTTGAGAGGGAGAGAAGCATTTGGCACCGCTTACCCAATGATTCTACTGATTAAGGCAGTGAGTAGCAGAGCCACACAAACCAGGAAGGCACCAGGTTCAATCGCCAATCAGTGGCTGAGTTAGTCAATCTCAGCCTGGAAAGTGGAGAGGAGCTCCACTTTCCAGTAGCACCCCTGAGCCAATGAAGAGAATGTTCGCCAGGGATTCCATTCCTTATTGCTATCCAGGGACACTTGCTGCAAGCGTGCAGCTGTGCATGTTAGTTCTTGACAGCATCAGTCCTGGCTGCAATAACATCCAGACTTCCCCCCACTCCCAGTATCGTAGCCTCCCAATAAATTCACTGTCTCGGCTCAGGTGAAGAACAGACACTTAGGCGGGTTACTGGACGGTTGACCATCACCCACCGATGCATACTACATCAAGGAGTCAACAGCTTCAGGGAAGAGTGGGCAGTGAGAAAATAGGTGGAGAAAACGAAGTGTTTGGCACAAAAAAGGAAACTGAGGTTCTTGGAAGCAGCTTTAGCAATGGAGTGAATGCTGGAGTTCCATTTGAGTTCGGAAGAGACCCGGAGCCCAAAAATGTCGACAAAAGAAAGAATAAGGGTATTGCTCAAGAATCAATTACCATGTTCTGCCAAGAGAGTCTAACCACCTCCCCTTGACATTCAACGGCATTACCATCGCCGAATCCCCCACCATTGGGGGTCACCATTGACCAGAAACTTAACTGGACCAGCCATATAAATACTGTGGCTACAAAAGCAGGTCAGAGGCTGGGTATTCTGCGGCGAGTGACTCATCTCCTGACTCCCCAAAGCCTTTCCACCATCTACAAGGCACAAGTCAGGAGTGTGATGGACTACTCTCCACTTGCTTGGAAGGGTGCAGCTCCAACAACACTCAAGAAGCTCGACACCATCCAGGACAAAGCAGCCCGCTTGATTGGCACCCCATCCACCACCCGAAACATTCACTCCCTTCACCACCGGCGCACTGTGGCTGCAGTGTGTACCATCCACAGGATGCACTGCAGCAACTCGCCAAGGCTTCTTCGACAGCACCTCCCAAACCTGCGACCTCTACCACCTAGAAGGACAAGAGCAGCAGGCACATGGGAACAACACCACCTGCACATTCCCCTCCAAGTCACGCACCATCCCGACTTGGAAATATATCGCCGTTCTTTCATCGTCGCTGGGTCAAAATCCTGTAACTCCCTTCCTAATAGCACTGTGGGAGAACTGTCATCACAGGGACTGCAGCGGTTCAAGAAGGCGGCTCACCACCACCTTCTCAAGGGCAATTAGGGATGGGCAATAAATGCCCACATCCCATGAACGAATAAAAAAAGAGTATCAGGGCAAACAGCATGTGCTAAGAATCAAATTATGTGATTTGACAACTGCAACATTTGGATTTACTTTGTTGTTGATAAGGGGAATGTAATGGGCTATTTAACTTGGCTTTAGAAAGAAAGGTTTACATTTATATAGCAACTTATCACCCTTCTCAAAAACGTTTCAAAGCGCTTCACATACAATAAATTACTTTGAAGTGAAGAGAGCGTTGTCATTTAGGCGAATACATCACAAACAGATCCCAGAAACAATGAGACGAATGTCTAGTTAATCTGGTGGCATGAGAAATATTGGCCAGGAGATGGAAAATTCCTTGCTCTTCTTCGAATAGTGCCATGGGGTCAGTAACTGCAATCTGAACAACAGGAAGATGCAAACAGGACCTTGGTTTAGCATCTCATCTGAGGACAGATACTGAAGACAATACAGGAGTCCCTCAGTACTGCACTCCAGTGTCAGCTTAGTTTTTGTGCTCACAAGCTGGAGTGGAGCCTGAACTCAGAAATCTTCTGACTCAGGGGCTTATGGACTGTAATTTGGATATTAAAATTGATCGGAGTGAGCGAATATGTTTCATCTTTGGCAGATGATTACATCATGATCTTCTATTGTTCACCCTGCAACAACATGGAGCATCTCGGACATTTAATTTTGCTCTCTGGCCGCTGGTTCCATAACAAGGGTTATGGCTAATCACCATAGTGCAGGTGTCCCATGGCTGATTGCTGTGGCATGGGTCTTCCTTGGCCGCATCAACCTAAACCTACGAGACCAGCTACAAGACCCATTTCTTCATCGAGTCTCCCTGGCTGCCACCAGTATTATTCGGGTCAGCAAACATGCAGCTTGTATAACAACATGGCATTTCTGTAGTGACGTCATCACGCACAAACTTGTCCGATCATCTCTGTAAAGATGTTGTAATGTAATGTCGTGACGTATGCACACTAGTCACAAAGTATTTAATTGGCTGTAAAGCACTTTGCGATGTCCTGAGGTCTCCTGAACCCTGAGACTATATTACCGCTCAGAAATACTTTTTCTATGATATACACCATGATTTGGTGATTTTACTCTGTTTTTCTATTTTTAAAAAAGCTGTCTTTTAGTGTGGGTGTCATTAGCTGACTGGATCATGGGGGAGTGAGCTAACTGAGCCACTCTCCCATATCCATTTTATAACATCCAATCAATATTGCTTTGAACAGGCTACAATGTGGGGCCACACATGCACACAGCTGGCTGTTCAAGAGAATATCACTCAAGCTTCACTCTTGCAGTTTCTAGTCTCAGGATTCAGAAAGAAAGACTTACATTTATACAGCGCCTTTCACGATCTCAGGACTTTTACAGCCAATTAAGTACTTTTGAAGTGTAGTCACTGCTGTAATGTAAGAAATGTGGCAGTCAATTTGCATACAACAAGCTCCCACAAACAGCAATGTGATAACGGCCAGATAATCTGTTTTAGTGATGTTGGTCGAGGGATAAATATTGGCCAGGATACCAGGGAAAACTCCCCTGCTCTTCTTTGAAATAGTGTCATGGGATCTTTTACTTCCACCGGGGATAGCAGACGGGGCCTCGGTTTAACGTCTCATTTAAAAAAAACAGTACTTCCGACAGTGCAGCACTGGAGTGTCAGCCTAGATTTTGTGCTCAAGTCTCTGGAGTGGGACTTGAACCCACAATCTTCTGACTCGGCATAGTATTATGAATCACTTCAAACTTTTGACATCTGTACCACTCAACAAATCTACTGCTTTATAATTCTTCCTTCTCTACGTAAACGTAAACTCCAGCACATTAATTAGAACAATACAGCTCAATCACAGTGCCCATGTCTAATTTCCATTTAACTGGTTGACTGTTGCTAGAGTGTTAGGGAATCTAGAACTCACTTGCTGGCACTACATTAAACAGATTGATTCCATATAAACTTGCTCAGTGACCTGTGCATTCCCCACAATTCCCCAGTGAATTCCCAATCATATACCCCAAAAAAATCCAAGTCAACTCTAGCCACTCTGGCTTGCCTTTTAGGAGCCAGTTCAAGACAAGCTCTTGAATGGTACCCAGCAAATTGGATCAATAGTTTTAGCATGGAGAAGGTGTGTTTTTAATGTACATATACAATAAATTCCACGTCTCAAAGATTACAGCTTCTTGCTTTATTAAGGCCAAACACACTGCGTAATGAACAATGCTGACTGAGCAAGTAAAAGAATCAAAACATATTACAGCTAAGAGAAGTTAAAATATGGTGAATGCAGATAGCGTGTGGATTAGTAGCTACAGCACTCGGCCAAGAGAGCTAAGTTTTAATCAGACTCCTGACACTTGTACTCGGGCTTCCTTGGAAAAGGGGAGTGGGAGGTTTACTGGTCTTTGTTGTGTCATCTGGGAAAATAAGGAAAGAACATGAAAGGAGAGTTCCCCTCCCTGCCAGTGGGGAGGTGTCGCTAACATATGGACTATGTTATTACTGATCCTTTTCCCCACTATATAGAAAAGGCCAGTGTGAATACCAGAGGGTAACTTGGGAGGGGAAGGAAAGAAAAGATCACAGAATTCAACAGAACAACTTTTTAAAAAATCATATTGACGACATATTTTGTTTCATATCTATTGACCACAGAAGTCTGGGGGCCCCTGTTGCAGGAATGGATCATCACTTCTCACAAGAAGTCACTAGCTCTTGCCACTCGGTGATTTTACAGCTGCTCCTTTGGAATTTTGCAAACATCCACCAGCCATGCTGCCCTCAAAGTTGAAGAATCAGGTGCCAGTAAAGTTCACCTTGCTGCCTGCAAACCAGCGGGTCAGAGGATCACAAAATAATTACAGGTGAGATCGGCCATTCAACCCTCTTAGCTCATCCATCCAGAATGACCCCAAAGTCCCCCCATTGCAGCAACCAATTGTTTCTTAAATGACTCCAGGGTTGTCACCCCTACAACCCTTATCTGGAAGTTGATTCCAAGTGATGATCAATCTACGTATGAAGATCTTTCAGATATCAGTCCTATATTGGTTTGAACCGAAAGCTCATTCGTTCTACTCTCATGATTTAATCTTTTCCATGCCATTCACTATCTTACATACTTCGACAAGATCACCTCTCAGATGCCTCATTTCAAAGTGAAAAGCTTACAGTGTTACACATTAAGTTTCTACCAGCTTCTATAAATATCTGCGATCACTGACTGTATAAACACTATATGAAGGCACCCGTACCTTCAGAAGATGCCCCACATTACATTCTCCTCACAGAAATGGTTTTGATAGTTTCTCCCTATTTACTCTGTTTCCACTGGCAGGAGGGTCAGTAACTAGAGGACACAGATTTAAGATGATTGGCAAAAGAACCAGAGGAGAGACGTGGAGATTTTTTTTTTACGTAGCGAGTTATGATCTGGAATGCACTGCCTGAAAGGGTGGAAGCAGCAGATTCAATAGTAACTTTCAAAAGGGAATTAGGTATATACATGAAAAGGATAAATTTACAGGGTTATAAGGAAAAAGCAGAGGAGTAGGACAAATTGGATAACTCTTTCAAAGAGCCAGCTGAGGCATGATGGGCTGAATGGCCTCCCTCTGTGCTGTGATTCTATGAAATTCTCTGCCACATGGAGCACACCATAAAATATCAAGGACGACATGGTGGCACAGTTCCATGGAATACCAATGTGATGACAGAATGCAAGACTGATTTCCACTGTGCAATCCCTGACTTTAGTCACTGTGAAAGACCTCGAGTGGAGGTTGGGCATCTTCCCCACAGGAAAGGGAAAAAAAAGTCACACTTGAATCACTATATGTATTTTCCACTAGTTTGTGTGCACCGTGCAGTGGAAACTGCCTAGAGCATGTTGCCCAAACACCCTCTCAGCTGCTTTTGGCGAGTGATCTAGAAAGTCCCAAAGAGCAGGAATGAGGACAGCCCGAGTCAGTACCATTTATTTCAAGTTGGGATGTCTCAAAACTGTTTTCGCTAAATTTGTGCATCTCCAAGAAAACAACACCAAAGCACAGCTAACCAGCTTAAACGGGTTGGCCAGATTACAGACTTCTGAGCACTAGCCATTGATACAGGTTTGGCTATGATGGATTAGTTCATTCTGCCACCTGCAGTGACGATATACAGGTCATTAGACATTCAGGTTTCCCATAGCTTCCCGACAGTAACTTTGAATATACTTTTAACTGCTACATCCAGTGGATGAAGAAACTTGGATAGACATCCAGGTACAGCCAGTGCTTATTCAACATTGGACAGCTACATCACTGTCCATATTGTGGGTTTATTGAGTTCAATTATCAAGAGCGATGGCTGAAAAGATGGTCATCCTCTCCTGGTTAGTTGGAACTGCCAAGCCCACTATTTTGGAGCATCAGATTGGTAGCACTCTCACTTCTACGTTAGAAAGTTGAGTGTTCAAACCTTATTTCCAGACTTGAGCACATAATGTAGGCTGACACTTAAGTACAGTACTGAGGTGCCATTCTTAATATCTTTGTTCAGGTTGATGTTAAAAGATTCCATGATACCACCAGAGGAGGAGCTGGGAGTTCTCCCGGGGTCCCAGCCAACATTCCTTCATCAACAAATACTACTAAAAACAGATTGGTTTGCGGAACATGATTGGTGCAGGATTGTTACCGCATTGGCCTACATAACAATCGATGCACTTCAGAAGTAACTCAGCTGCGTGATGTGCTTTGGCACGTTCTATCATTCTTGGCTGCTCCTTCAGCCATGACACCCTTGCCTTCTGGAACTCTTCTAAATCCCTCCACCTTGCGCTCTGGCACTCCCTCTCGCCATCTCCTTCCTAAGAGTCTCTTTTTTTTTGACCAGGCTTTTGTTCCACTCCCTCAACCTTTTCTGTTTTCCTTTTTACCACTTATTTGGTATCAATTGTTTCTTTCCCTGTAAAGACATCTTTCTGTGCAGGAAGAGTCCTACAGTCATTTTTACACAACATGGTAAGGTGCTAAATAAATCTATTTTCATCTACATTGTAGAGAGCATACAGTCAGCCCATAAATGTTGTCACTCAGACTGGAGTTCCATGAAACCGGTGAGGTTCCTCTCAGTAAGAAGGGTCAACTTTTGCCAATGCTGGCTGCTCATCACGCTGTCAGAACCCAACCCAGTTTATTCTCTTAATTAAGGCCATTTTCTCTCTGGATCATGCTGAGCCTGAGGGAGGACATTGAGGGATTGAACTCTTCACCAATCCCACACACTGGACCCATTCACATTGAACTTAACTCTGCAGTAATGCAATTCCAACACTCATCAGGCTCCACACAGGAACTGGACATGCCCCAGTAACGGGCGTGTTATGCACAAAAATACCTTCTAAATCCACTTTTAGAAAAATATTCAGGTAACATGCACTTGCATGTAATGTGCATCTGGGTTTCAGACAATTTCACTACACAAAATGGTGAGCATTATATGCAAGAAAATTAATATATTTTACAACATAGCTTTTCAAACTAAGGTCGCCAAGGAACCCCCAGGATGTCCCCACGGTCATCCGATTTTAGCATTTTTCTCTACTTAACATTATTCCTGTTGCAGCGTGCTAATAAAACACATTTTCTGCCAAATCACCATTTTCCTTCAGACAGCTGACACTTCAAGAAACTGGAACCGAGTTCCTTGAGACTGCGGCGATATATGAAAGGAGTGGGGTCCCCCAGACAGAAAAGTTCGCAAACCACTATTTTATAACTAAGACAGCAGTGGATTCAACTACAAAGAATTGCAAACCAAATGTTCCAGCATGTCAAAGTAAAAATTCAATGCCTCATTTAAGAGAAGTCTCTGAATTAAAAAACGGACCAGTGAAGAATTAGTTGCTGACTTGTGTGTAAATAAGTTTTCTCTCCACGTTTATTCGGTGGTGGATCCAACTGGCTCTGTGCTACATCATTTGTCTGGATGAATGCACAGAGCAGTACATTCTCAACCTTATCAGCAAAATAACCCACCTACCAGCCCACTACAAATACAGATTCAAATCAGCAACTTTCCCTCTGTCTATCCTGAGAAGCAAATTAAATTTACCCTAAGGCGGTCAAATGTCACAAGTGGATGAGTAACATTCATCTGTTAACTTGAGAGCCAGATTAATTCCTTGGTCAGCAGACCTTGCCTTTATTGGTATTTCAGAAATCCAAATCACATTTACAACTCCATGAATTTCATTCATCACCAAATACCGTTGCTCTGTTCAAAATAGATTTTCCATTTGTTATAATAATCAGTAACACTGAGCAAATATATTTATAAAAACTGAAATCTTGCATCTACTACTTAACATGCATGAAGTTACAACAACTTGCATTTATATAGCGCTTTTAACATAGAAAATGCCCCAGGCCACTTAACAGAAGTGTAATTTTTAAAAATGGGACACTTCATAACGTTAAAAGCATGAAAGAGAGAAAGCCAGTCATTATCTGCTGGTTTTCTTAACCTTAGGAAGGAGCCAGGGATTTACAATTAGTTGTCAATCTACAGAGAAACTACTAACCTCTAGCTGGCATCAGAATATGCCCAAGAAGAACAGGTCTTGAACAAATCTCAGGATGTGCCACCTCTGGACTTATGGTCAAGCAATTACGGTCTTAAAGGCATAGGCCAGTTTACATACAGCTCCGACTTTAGCAGCAGAATAATACTGTGTGTTACATGGCATAATACCTCTGATCTTATAAAACAGTGCACCCTCTGAATTACCACGAGTAACCTCAACACCAACTTGCACTTATATAGCGCCTTTAACATAGTAAAATGTCCCAAGGCGCTTCACAGAAGCATCAACAAAATTTGACACTGAGCCACGTAAGGAGATATTAGGACAGGTGGCCAAAAGTTTGGTCAAAGAGGTAGGTTGTAAGGAGCATCTTAAATGAGAAGAGAGAGGTAGAGAGGCAGGAAGGTTAGGGTGGGAATTCCAGAGGTTAGGGCCTAGTCAGCCAATGATGGAGCAATGAAAATTGGGGATGCTCAAGAGGCCAGAACTGGAGGAGCGCAGAGATCTTGGAGGGTTGGAGGGCTGGAGGAGGTCACAGAGATAGCGAGGGGAGAGGCCATGGAGGGAATTGAAAACAAGGATGATGTACAGAAGCAGAGGGCAACGTGCTTCGGGCTACACGTTTTCCCCACCAACTAGCTGACTTCTTTTCTCTCAATTTTTAGTGCACTTTTGAAACTGAACAACTTTTACAGTAAGAAAACTCCCATTTTAGAACTTGAACAATCTACAAGGAAGTACTTGGGACTATAAGATGTGATGTGCAGAAACGGACACCCATTTATTTCTCTTTGGAATAATTCTTCCGTTTGGGGGGGGGGGGTGGGGAAGAAATGGAGAGAAACACGAGTATAAATTTTGCGGCTCCGGCAAGGAGCAAAATGTCTTCCAAAATTCAGCTGTTTACGCCTGTGTCTACGCAAGCTGCTATCTATCTGTCTCTCTCTCTCTCTCCTCGCAAATGCTCAGCCACATGAGAGCAGAGGCCTCGGCAGAGGTTTTTTTTTCCAAGAGCTAAGGAATTTACTTCAGGGCCTCTCTCGACTGCCTACTTTCCTAAGGCACCAAAGCCTTACCTTCCAAGTAGCAGCTGGATGAAGCAGAGAGCGTTTTCCTTGATTTACACCCCACCAGCTTACGGCAAATCTCCAGCATTTTCATTTGTTAAACTTCAATTCGAAGTGATTTCTTCTCTTCCTTCTTAAAAGTCTCCCACGTTTGGTTAAAAGAATTCCAGCTCCAAACCCCCTCAGGATGTCTGCTTCAAATCCAAAAGCAGAGAGTGGGGGGGGGGGGGGGGGGAAGGAAGGAAAGAAAAAAAACTCCAAGCTGATTTAAGAGAAAACTTTCTTTGCAAAACTTAGCGAACACACACCGCACCCATTTTTTGTTTGTTGTTGCAGTAATTCAAACCCAACTTAACTTTTCTTTCGGCGAATTGACTGTTCGAAGCAGTTGAGAGGCTGTGCGAGACATATGAGCCTGCTGCCCCCCACCACCCCCCTCCCCCCACGTCCAGGACTGGGAGACTTGCTTACGTTACACATCCAACAATGAACGCCTTTGAAGCTCTTGCCTGGCTTCCATCGGTGACATCAGCAGACTGGAACCACCCACACAGGCTTAATAAAAGCCAGTCAAAGCTCACTCAAATCACTCTTGCGTTTCTCGTCTGCAGACTCTGGCAAACGTTAGCGCGGGAGGAAGCACATAACATGAAACTTTCAGCTTGTAGTCTTCCACGACCAGATTTCACACTTGGCAAGTAACATTCGTGCCAGGCAACGACCATCTCCAACAAGAGAGTGTCGAACCATCTCCCTTTGACATTCAACGGCATTACCATCGCCGAATCCCCCACCATCAACATCCTGGGGGTCACCATTGACCAGAAACTCAACTGGACCGGCCACATAAATACTGTGGCTACAAGAGCATGATGTGGAGATGCCGGTGATGGACTGGGGTTGACAATTGTAAACAATTTTACAACACCAAGTTATAGTCCAGCAATTTTATTTTAAATTCACAAGCTTTCGGAGGCTTCCTCCTTCGTCAGGTAAATGTTCAGGAGCTCCTCGAAGCCTACGCATTTATACATATAGAACAATACATGGTGTTTACAGACTGCCCCTGCAACTGCCCGTTGCCAAGGCAATCACCGTGTTCAGACAGAGAGGTGTCAAGAGCAGGTCAGAGGCTGGGTATTCTGTGGCGAGGGACTCACCTCCCGACTCCCCAAAGCCTTTCCACCATCTACAAGGCACAAGTCAGGAGTGTGATGGATACTCTCCATTTGCCTGGATGAGTGCAGCTCCAACAACACTATCCAGGAAAAAGCAGCCCGCTTGATTGGCATCCCATCCACCACCCTAAACATTCACTCCCTTCACCACCGGCGCTCCGTGGCTGCAGTGTGCACTGAAGCAACTCGCCAAGGCTTCTTCGACAGCACCTCCCAAACCAGCAACCACTACCACCTAGAAAGACAAGGGCAGCAGGCACATGGGAACAACATCACCTGCACGTTCCCCTCCAAGTCACACACCATCCCGACTTGGAAATATATTGCCATTCCTTCATCGTCGCTGGGTCAAAATCCTGGAACTCCCGACCTAACAGCACTATGGGAGAACCTTCACCACATGGACTGCAGCGGTTCAAGAAGGCGGCTCACCACCACCTTCTCAAGGGCAATTAGGGATGGGCAATAAATGCTGGCCTTGCCAGCAACGCCCACATCCCATGAACGAATTAAAAAAAAACTTTAGATGGTACAAAAATAGGCTAATTACCTCCTCCCCTAATCACCCTCAATTTCAGACGTTCTTTTCTCATTCTTTGAGGCTGAATTTTGTAACATCTACATTAAAGATCTTTCATTTCCACACATCTGTCTTTTTTTACGATTCAATGTTATCTCCACATTTATTATGGAAATTGCCTATGTAAAACTTATCAGGATGTAATTACACCCACCATAGAGCCTCTACAGCACCACCACTGGTGGAAAGCTGTAATTACAGTGTGACAAGTTTACATAGATATTTTCACTGTAAATGTACACATAGGAATTCATAATGGAATATAAAAGTAGGGAGAGAACGTATGATTTTAAAATGGGAACTGATGTACGTCTCCTCGCCCTGGTCCAATCATCCCCTGCCTTCTAACACCGGTTCACCTGAAGCCTGCATTTGGTCTCGACTTCCCACATACAATGCCATGGGAGATCGGCTCCTATATTTAATTTATAAATGGCACAGAACTCCACTTAATACTGTTAGTTCTCTGTGAATGGCAATTACTAGGTGTAAACAGTAATGATATTTTCAAATAAAATGGGTGGCTCGAAACAGTCTACTCTTATTTCAAAGGTGCTTAATTTAAATGCTAAGTGGCACTAGATTCCTACACTCCTGCGTTATTTACATTACTTAATTCAAATTATTGATAATTCAAAAAAAAAACCGCAAAAATAACACTGAATTACCAGTAGACTTCAAGTCACTTGGTATTCCCTCCCTAAACCTCTCCGTCTCTCTCTCTCTCCTCCTTTAAGTCACTCCTTAAATCCTAGCTAACAAAGTTAAGGATAGTATTAGATTAAAAGAAGAGGCTTATAATGTTGCAAAGGAGAGTAGTAAGCCTGAGGATTGGAAGAGTTTTAGAAACCAGCAAGGATGACCAGAAAATTGTTAAAAAGGAAGAAAATAGAATGAGAATAAACTAGCAAGAAATATAAAAACAGATTGTAAGAGCTTCTACATGTAAAAAGGAAGAGAGTAGCAAAAGTAAACGTTGGTCCCCTAGAGGCCAAGACAGGAAAAATTATAATGGGGAATAAGGAAATGGCAGAGATGTTAAACAAATATTTTGTATCTGTCTTCACAGTAGAAGACACAAAAAGCATACCAAAAACAGTAGGGAACCAAGGGGCTAACGAGAGTGAGGAACTTAAAGCAATTAATATCAGTAGAGAAAATGTACTGGAGAAACTAATGGGACTAAAAGCCAACAAATCCCCTGGACCTGATGGCTTACGTCCTTGAGTTCAAAAAAGAGGTGGTTGCAGAGATAGTGGATCCATTGGTTGTGATCTTCCAAAATTCCCTAGATTCTAGAATGGTCCCAGCGAATTGGAAGGTAGCAAATGTAACACCGCTATTCAAGAAAGGAGGGAGAGAGAAAACAGGCAACTACAGGCCAGTGAGCCTGAGATCAGTCGTCGGGAAAATGCTGGAATCCATTATTAAGGAAATGGTAACAGGGCACTTAGAAAATCATAACATGATTAGGCAGAGTCAACATGGCTTTATGGAAGGGAAATCGTGTTTGACAAATTTATTAGAATTCTTTGAGGATGTAACTAGCAGGGTAAATAAAGGGGAACCAATGGATGTCGTATATTTGGATTTCCAAAATGCATTTGATAAGGTGCCACATAAAAGGTTGTTACACAAGATAAGGGCTCATGGGGTTGGGGGGTAATATATTAGCATAGATAGAGGATTGGTTAATGGACAGGAAACAGAGAGTAGGGATAAATGGGTCATTTTCAGGTTGGCAGGCTGTAACTAGTGGGGTGTCGCAAGGATCAGTGCTTGGCCTCAGCTATTTACAATCTAAATAAATGACTTAGATGAAGGGACCGAGTGTAATGTATCCAAGTTTGCTGATGATACAAAGCTAGGTGGGAAAGTAAGCTGTGAGGAGGACACAAGGAGTCTCCAAAGGGATGTAGACAGGTTTAGTGAGTGGGCAAGAAGGCAGATGGAGTATAATGTGGGGAAATGTGAGGTTATTCACTTTGGTAGGAAGAATAGAAAAGCAGAATATTTTTTAAATGGTGAGAAACTATTAAATGTTGGTTTACAGAGAGATCTGGGCGTCCTTGTACGAGAAACACAGAAAGTCAGCATGCAGGTACAGCAAGCAATTAGGAAGGCAAATGGCATGATGGCTTTTATTGCAGAGGGTTGGAGTACAGGAGTAAGGAAGTCTTGCTACAATTGTACAGGGCTTTGGTGAGACCACACCTGGAGTACTGTTTACAGTTTTGGTCTCCTTATCTAAGGAAGGATATACTTGCCTTAGAGGCGGTCCAACAAAGGTTCACTAGATTGATTCCTGGGATGAGAGGGGTGTCCTATGATGAGAGATTGAGTAGAATGGGCCTATATTCTCTGGAGTTTAGAAGATGTGGAGATGCCGGTGATGGACTGGGGTTGACAATTGTAAACAATTTTACAACACCAAGTTATAGTCCAGCAATTTTATTTTAAATTCACAAGCTTTCGGAGGCTACCTCCTTCGTCAGGTGAACGATGTGAAAATGAAATCCTCGAAATGAAATCGCATTTATAATTCACAGAACAATGCTTGGTGAGTACAGACAGTTTTTTCAACTGCCCGTT
Organism: Heptranchias perlo; assembly: GCF_035084215.1. Taxonomy (NCBI): domain Eukaryota; kingdom Metazoa; phylum Chordata; class Chondrichthyes; order Hexanchiformes; family Hexanchidae; genus Heptranchias; species Heptranchias perlo. The sequence continues at coordinate 33,893,830 of NC_090355.1, read as the reverse complement.
GCCAAGGCAATCAGTGTGCAGACAGACAGAGTTTAGAAGAATGAGAGATGATCTCATTGAAACATATAAGGTTCTGAGGAGGCCTGACAGGATAGATGCTGAGAGGTTGTTTCCCATCACTGGAGAGTCTAGAACTAGAGGGCATAGTTTCAGGATAAGGGGTCGGCCATTTTTACACAGCGAGTGGTTAGGATCTGGAAAGCAGCGCCTGAGGGGGTGATGAAGTAGATTCAATCATGGCCTTCAAAAGGGAACTGGATAAGTACTTGAAAGGAAAAAAATTGCAGGGCTACAGGGAAAGGATGGGGGAGTGGGACTAGCTGGATTGCTCTTGCATAGAACTAGCGTACTCGATGGGCCGAATGGCCTCCTTCCGTGCTGTAACCTTTCTATGATTCAGTGAATATATGAGATGAGGAGGAATTTCTTCACTCAGAGGGTTTCGAATCTTTGGAATTCTCTACCCCAAAGGGCTGAGTCATTGAGTATGTTCAAGGCTGAGATAGACAGATTTCTGGACTCTAAGGGATACGGGGATCGGGCGGGAAAGTGGAGAAGAGGTCAAAGATCAGCCATGATCTTATTGAATGGCGGAGCAGGCTTGAAGGGCCATATTTTTTTAAAAATTTGATCATGGGATGTGGGCATCGCTGGCGAGGCCAGCATTTATTGCCCATCCCTAATTGCCCTTGAGAAGGTGGTGGTGAGCCCCCTTCTTGAACCGCTGCAGTCCGTGTGGTGAAGGTTCTCCCACAGTGCTGTTAGGAAGGGAGTGCCAGGATTTTGACCCAGCGACGATGAAGGAACGGCAATACATTTCCAAGTCGGGATGGTGTGTGACTTGGAGGGGAACGTGCAGGTGTTGTTCCCATGTGCCTGCTGCCCTTGTCCTTCTAGGTGGTAGAGGTCGCGGGTTTGGGAGGTGCTGTCGAAGAAGCCTTGGCGAGTTGCTACAGTGGATCCTGTGGATGGTACACGCTGCAGCCACTGTACGCCGGTGGTGAAGGGAGTGAATGTTTCGGGTGGTGGATGGGGTGCCAATCAAGCGGGCTGCTTTGTCCTGGATAGTGTCGAGCTTCTTGAGTGTTGTTGGAGCTGCACTCATCCAGGTAAGTGGAGAGTATTCCATCACACCCCTGACTTGTGCCTTGTAGATGGTGGAAAGGGGAGTCAGGAGGTGAGTCACTCGCCGCAGAATACCCAGCCTCTGACCTGCTCTTGTAGCCACAGTATTTATATGGCTGGTCCAGTTAAGTTTTTGTGGTCAATGGTGACCCCCAGGGTGTTGATGGTGGGGGATTCCGTTGAATGTCAAGGGGGGGGGGGGTGGTTAGACGCTCTCTTGTTGGCCTACTCCTGCTCCTATTTCTTCTGTTCTTTTCTCTTTGACCAAGCTTTTGGTCACAGTTTTAATATCTCCTTATGTGCCTCGGTGTCAAACTTTGTTTCATAATCGCTCCAGTGAAGCACCTTAGGTCGTTTTACTATACTGAAGGAGTTATATAATTGCAAGTTGTTGTTGTGTCTAGATAGCAGGTTACTTGACCAACTGTGGCATCGATTCTGTGCTCACCTAATGTCCACACATGCCAGTTGGAGTAGCTGGATTGCAATCAGGATCTGGCCGATTCCTCCCCTTCCCTGAGGCACTGAGGCCAACTGTCTTGCCTTCTACCAGTAACTCAGCACAGACCGATAATTGAACCAAAAACCTTACTGACCTGTGTGGGTCAGTTAGTTGGCCTTAAACTGGGCCATCAGGGCAGCTGCTTTATATTTAGTTTGTGCCTGTAGACATAATTTTTCCTGATCATATGGTTTGGGGTTTGCCAATCACTGAAGTTTCTATTTTCACTGTAGAGCTGTACTCTACTGGATATAAATTACTGTTAACAATCGCTTAACATGCCGCACCAAATTCCCCTCTCCACTAGTTTAATGGAGGTGATAACTTTAAAATAAAACAGTTAACTTTTAAAACAGTGGAGTGGGGATTTGGTGCAAGTGTGTTCAGGCATTCGTACAATAATATGGCCAAGTCATTTCTTTCCTTCAGTATGCTTAAATATTCTAAATACATTTTAAACTGTTTTTCTGTTTCCTTCCCATGATAAGCCACTCACCCCTGTGTTTCTGACCTAGCTTTGGCTGAGTGGCTAGGATAAAGCTGAGAGACCTCAACAGCAGCTGTCAATGAATTTCATGATCAGCCAGCCAGCAGGAAGTGTGACTCAAGCAACTGGAGGTGGCCAATAACAGTGTAGAACACCTCACTCCATCCAGTCACCCAACTAGGAACAGACTAAATTCATCCAAATAAGGCAACTATGATCTAAGTAACAGGAAGCCATGCACTTAAACTTACTGCCTACTTCTTGAAATCCAAGTGTTGTGCTGTTACAGACTAATATTACAGCCCTTCATCCGTCTCTGTACTTCTGCCTAACATTAACAGAGACTACACTGTTGTTGTGTAGCCAAACACCGCAGTCAATCTGTGCAGAGCAAGGTCCCACAAACAGGCAGGGCCTCAGACAATATGGTACTCCCTCAGTACTGCATTGAAGCATCAGCCTGGATTATCTGCTCAAATCCTGGAGTGGGGCTCGAATTTATAATCTTTTGACTCGGAGGCAAATGTGCTACCACTGAGCCAAACTGACACTTATATCAGCTTAACAGCGATAATGCCTCCACAATGGTTTTTATGATGATGTCGTGAAATTAGGAAGCTCATTTTGAACACCTCTCCTGTGCTGCTCGATCAGGTTTAAAAAAACACAAGTAGAAATAAGTTAACTACTTACAATATATCCCCAAAAGACTGACTGGCGGATTGGCTAGATGGTATCTTGGTGTGTGGAGGATGTTTCTATTCGATGAATGAAGATGGCCTTACAACTTGGTCATTCAATAGCCTCCACATGCTATGGAAGACTGCCTCAGTCGCCCTCTTGGTTTAGACAAGATACCTGGGTGGAAAAAAGCTGTCAACCGGCAGGCTCTCCTTGGCTGACCAGTCTCCTATTTCTGATCTCTCCAGCACGTGGCACTTGAAATAATCCTGAGATTGGTACCTTAGAGGTCCTGCTTTTTAATTTATTTCCTAACTCCCTATATTCTGCTTGCAGGACCTTATCCCTTTTGTTTACCGATGTCGTTGGTACCGATATGGACCACGACCTCTGGCTGTTCACCCTCCCCCTTCAGAATGTTCTGCAGCCGCTCCGTGACATCCTTGACTCGAGCACCAGGGAGGCAACATACCATCCTGGAGTCACATCTGCGGCCGCGGAAACGCCTATCTGTTCCCCTTATGATGGAATCCCCTATCACTATTGCTCTCCCATTTTTTTTCCTCCCCTCCTATGCAGCTGATTCACTCGTGGTGCCACGAACTTCGCTTTTAGGAATATAGGAACAGGAGTAGGCCATTCAGCCCCTCATGCCTGCTCCGCCATTTGATAAGATCATGGCTGATCTGTGATCTAACTCCATTTTCCTGCCTTTGGCCCATATCCCTTAATACCTTTGATTGCCAAAAAGCTATCTATCTCACATTTAAATTTAGCAATTGAGCTAGTATCAATTGCCGTTTGCGGAAGAGAGTTCCAAACTTCTACCACCCTTTGTGTGTAGAAATGTTTTCTAATCTCGCTCCTGAAAGGTCTGGCTCTAATTTTTAGACTGTGCCCCCTACTCCTGGAATCCCCAACCAGTGGAAATAGTTTCTCTCTATCCACCCTATCCGTTCCCCTTAATATCTTATAAACTTCGATCAGATCACCCCTTAACCTTCGAAATACCAGAGAATACAACCCCAATTTGTGTAATCTCTCCTCGTAACTTAACCCTTGAAGTCCGGGTATCATTCTAGTAAACCTACGCCGCACTCCCTCCAAAGCCAATATGTCCTTCCGAAGGTGCGGTGCCCATAACTGCTCACAGTACTCCAGGTGCGGTCTAACCAGGGTTTTGTATAGCTGCAGCATAACTTCTGCCCCCTTGTACTCCAGTCCTCTAGATATAAAGGCCAGCATTCCATTAGCCTTATTGATTATTTTCTGCACCTGTTCATGACACTTCAATGATCTACGTACCTGAACCCCTAAGTCTCTTTGGACATCCACTGTTTTTAAACTTTTTACCATTTAGAAAGTACCTTGTTCTATCCTTTTTTGATCCAAAGTGGATGACCTCACATTTGTCTACAATGAATTCCATTTGCCAGTTTTGCCCATTCACCTAATCTATCAATATCGCTTTGTAATTTTATGTTTGCATCTACACTGCTTACAATGCCACCAATCTTTGTGTCATCGGCAAACTTAGATATGAGACTTTCTATGCCTTCATCTAAGTCGTTAATAAATATTGTGAATAATTGAAGCCCCAAGACAGATCCCTGCGGGACTCCACTAGTCACATCCTGCCAATGTGAGTACCTACCCATTATCCCGACTCTCTGTCGCCTTTCGCTCAGCCAACTTCCTAACCAAGTCCGTACTTTACCCTCGATTCCATGGGCTTCTATCTTAGCTAAGTCTCTTATGTGGTACCTTATCAAATGCCTTCTGGAAGTCCATATAAATAACATCCATTGACATTCCCCTGTCCACAACTTTAGTCACCTCTTCAAAAAATTGCTTTTGCTGCATTCCCTGATAAGTCATCTCCCCCAACAATATAAGGAACTGTGAAATTATCCACTTTGATAGGAAGAATAGAAAAACTGAATATTTTTTAAAAGGCGTGATACTAAGAAATATTGGTATTCAGAAAGATTTAGGTGTCCTTGCACAAGAATCACAAAAAATTAACATGCAGACACAGCAAGCAATTTGGAAAGCAAATGGTATGTTAGTCTGTATTGCAAGGGGGTTGGAGTATGAGAGTAAGGATGACTTGCTGCAATTATATAGGGTTCTGGTGAGACCACACTTGGAGTACTGTGCACAGTTTTGGTCTCCTTATCTAAGGAAGGTTGTACTTGCCTTAGAGGCGGTGCAACAAAGGTTCACTAGATTAATTCCTGGGATGAGAAGGTTGTCCTACAAGGGGAGATTGAGTAGAATGGGCCTTTTTTCTCTGGAGTTTGGAAGAATGAGAGGTGATCTCATTGAAACATATAAGATTCTGAGGGGGCTTGACAGGGTAGATGCTGAGAGGCTGTTTCTGCTGTCTGGAGAATCGAGAACCAGGGGTCATGGTCTCAAGAGAAGGGGTCGCCATTTAGGGCCAAGACAAGGAAAGATTTCTTCACTCAGATGTTAGCGAATCTTTGGAATTCTCTACCCCAGAGGGCTGTAGATACTCCGTTGTTAACTGAGATCAATAGATTTTTGGGCACTAAGGGAATCAAGGGATAAGAGGATCGGGCAGGAAAGTAGAGTTGAGGTAGAAGATCAACCATGATCTTATTGAATGGTGGTGCAGGTTTGAGGGGCCGTATGGCCTACTCCTGCTCCTGTTCTTATGTCTCAGTATTAAAGAAAGAAAGAACTTGTATTTATGTAGCTTCTTTCATGACCTCAGGGCACTTTACAGCCAATGAAGTACTTCTGAAGTGCAGTCACTGTTGTAATGTAGGAAACACGGCAGCCAATTTGCACACAGCAAGGTCCTACAAACAGCAATGTGATATTGACCAGATAATCTTTTTTTCTATGTTGGTTGAGGGATAAATATTGGCCAGAACACCGGGGTTAACTCTCCTGCTCTTCTTCGAAATAGTTGCCATGGTATCTTTTACATCCACCCGAGAGGGAAGATGGGGTTTAAGGTCTCATTCGAAAGACCGCACCTCTGGCAGTGCAGCACTCCCTCAGTACTACACTGGAGTGCCAGCCTGGGTTATGTGCTCAAGTCTCTGAAGTGGGACTTGAACCCCTGACCTTCTGACTCAGAGGCGAGAGTGCTGCCCACTGAGCCACAGCTGACACTTCAAGTGAAATCTCATCAAGTAAGAGCACGCAGACTGCCCCAAATAGCAGCTTTGAAATGCTGCGAGAAGTGCTCTTTCCAAGATTTGACAGTCAGGTTGACGTAGACTTACTGGAGGAATCCTTAGCTGAACTGAGGGTTTTCCACCAGCTTCCAACCTTTTGTGTGGATATGACAGTATGAGGAGTACAAGATCTGTAAGGTCCATAGAACACAAGCAACTGGTGAGCTTTACAAAAAGACATTCGGTGGTTTCACACTCAAGGAACGCCACTGATGGCAGACACTTTGTATTCACGTACACTCAATGGCACTCTGTAATATAAAGGGCCTGATAGCATAGAAACCCACATTTTTGCAAATCTTGTAAGCTGCTATCAGGTCTCCCGTTAAAGCTAAGAGTGCAGAGCAGAGTCCCTCTCTTTCAACAACTGGAATTGCAGGTCTCCAGCCTCCTGATTAAGGATGGTGACAGGAGGAAAAGTACATTGGGACTTTCTTGACAACATAAAAGGGTTGTATGTCTCGTCAATGTAAAAGGTTAAAGCTCTTCGGGTACCCACACAATGGAATTGGGTTCTATAGATTCAGACTTACATGGGGGAGGGCAAAATGAAAAACTGTGCCATTCTGCTTTAGACGGAATTTTGTGACCACTTAAGGGATGAATTTTGGATGAGGAATATTCTGTTGCCAAGTTAAATAGGGCTGCTCTACTACCAATGTCTGGAGTTCGCTAACTGTCTTGACAAAAACCAGAACTACAAAGTGTAGCCAGCCGTGTAAGAAACTTTAGCACTTCAAAGAGAGGCAGACATCGGTTTAAGTATCAAATTCAGGTGAGGAGGAGGAGAACGCACTGGGTCCGATTTCCAAACTCCTTTCATGAATCTGGAAATATGGGGTGAGCCCCAAAGGAACCTTTCTGCAAAGACTCATGGAAGACAGTGACAGCTGCAACACAGGCCCAAACAAAATAGAAGCGATCTCCCAAGACACTGTATTCAGTGTTCTTGGACGCACGCTAATCAAACTTCTCACCATTTGATGTTATGGAATTTATTGGAAGAATTTCCAGAAATCATCTATGTTTCTGCCTTAAGGGACCTTAAGTATTCCTTTAAAAATTTATTAAAATGTAGACACGAAAGCACTGCCTTTGAAGTAGGATGGCACAAAATGGAATCAATTGTCAAGAACACTGATTGTGGAATAAAATGCAAGCAAACCATATCATCAGTGCAATCACCAACCCCCACCCACCCCACCACTGCATAATTCATCAAACAGTCTGCAGCTTTGGAGTTTGCTGCCCAAACGTACAACTCCAATGCACACAACAAATCAGTTCAACGTTACTGAGATTGGCACTTACCTCCCAGCATTCTGCGTATGATGTGACCAACAAAGAATAACAGCTATTTCAGGTTGCAGTGAGTGTACAAATGAGGTTCATACAGGGGGCGGGGGGACACCATTCAGCGGACATCATCAGGCAGCTATTGTTTACGGTACATCACTGCTGTGACACTGAAACGCCACCGTATAAATCATGCAAGGAAGGCATTCAGCCGGGTGGATTGAGACATCCAATTCCCTGCGCTCGAGATTTGTCTTCATAAATGTATTCAGGAGCTGAGTTGGACGGCACATCTCACATCCTGCACTGGCAACCGGAATTCCCAAATGCTTCCCACCTCCTCTTTGCCCTGACCACCAACAAAAGTAAAAAGGAAGAACTCAGATATCCATTTATTTATGAAGGGCAGGCTAGCCTAGGGGTGGGAGAGACGAAGACATGGGAAAACTCAAAATTTTGCAGCATGCAATATGTATAGATGCGTGACCAAACCCACTCACTATCATCTTTCAAGCCATCAAGGATTTTGGCCAGCTCTCGCATTATAAGCTCAACTGTTCCAAATTCACCCTTGCACAAGACATCCCTGTGCAACTTGTGAGAACCTTACCCCTCTCTGTGGTCAGAGACAAGCTTCAGATACCTAGATTAACGGCAACTCGGCCCAATACAAAAGGGATTTCCCCCCCCCTCAGTGGAGATCTCCGTGGACCAGTCAGCCATATCCCTCATCCAGCACAACAGGCAGCCCAGGTGCATTTGCTGTGAGCAGACTGAAAACTAGGTTTGAGAAAAGGATCACCAAGCTCCTCAATAAGCAAGGATCAATAAGTAGCTTGCAGACAAAGTCCACTTCTTATAACTGGACCAGTTCCAGTACCTCTAAATCAAGGACTTCCTCAAAGATCCAGGGAACTTCACAAGCTGCAAACACTAATCCCCCTCCCCCTTAGAACTACACCTGCTCAACCTCAGAGACATTAATAAACATATCTCACTGTGCTACCTTCCATATTAGTAGGCTCTGCAGCAAGTCCCCAAATCCAGCAGGCCATAAAGGCTTTGACGGCTGGCCTTATCACTAAGGACTGAGAACCCCTTGCAATACATTGGTGAACTGAACTTTGGCTGCCAGTGGCAAGAAAGCACCTGCCTCCTCAAAATATGAATAAAGCACAAGAATAAGGCATATACCAGTCAGTGTGAATGATGTTTGGGCTCGGACTAAGGCTGAAAAAGCAGCAAGTCTGCATCCCATTCTTGGAAACTTATGCAAGAGTGCCTTATAAACATTGCAGTACAACTCTTAAAGAGGACCGGGCGAATGAATGGAAGCACACCCCAACCCACTTCTGGAGGCATAGAACTGCAGCCCAACTCAACCTCAGCCCCAGATAAGATAGGCTATTCTGATTACCTGTACCCAACTCTCTGTCATCCCTGTGACCAACATCGTACACTTGGAAAGGAAAAATTTGCAAGGCTATGGGAAAAGAGTGGGGGAAATCGGACTAATTGGATAGCTCTTTCATAAAGCCGGTACAGAAATGATGGTCTGAATGGTCTCCTTCTGTGCAGTAAGATCTTACAATCAACAAAATACCTTAATTTTGAAGCACGTAATACCATTACAATACCATTAGATTATCTCATGTGGCTCAGTTCCAAACAATTTTTAAAAAGTTCTTGCTCATTGTATATCCCACTCTATAGCACAAGAGTACACTGCCCAGGCCTTTTACTCGCTTCAGCCCTTGGCCATATTGATGGCACTTGAGTGGAGCGGGAAGAACCCTCAGGAAGGATATATTGGCCTTGGGAAGGGTACAGCACAGATTCATCAGAATGATACCGGGGCTTAAAGGGTTAAATGAGGACAGGGTGCATAAACCTGGCTTGTATTCACTTGAATTTGGAAGGTTGGGGGGGGATTTAATTGAGATGTTTTGAAGTGATAAAGGGATTCGACAGGGTAGATACAGAGAAACAATCGAGATGTTCATGTGCTATGATCCAATCAATCAGCAGCCCACGGTCCTATTCATTCCCTTATTGTTGGGTAGGTCACAAGTCAGATAAATGCAACAAAGATCCCATTCCCAGCAATTCAATGCGTTCTCCGGTAATATTTTAGAAATTAAAATCGTGTGTTGCCGCTTTAAAACAGAAATATTTATTGAAATACAGCTGTGTGGACGCAGTGCAGAGCCACTGAGTAGTGTGACCCGGGTTTAATTCTTGACATTTCAGCTCGTGTTCCTGTGAAGAGGCACCGAGCAAAGGTCAGGTGATTCCCACTGGGAGAGAAAGGGGGGGGGAAAAAAATCAATTGGGAGATTCACCGGGGACTATTTTTACAGACCCTTGACCTGCATTGTCGGAAGTCTGGAAACAGGTCACACCGTTGGCTGCAGCTGATGCATGACTGGATAATGAAAGAATAATCGTTTTGAATGTAATTTTTATTCCCCTTGATAAATTGCACAAGGTTATAAACTAGCTTGCTGGATGGAGAATAGTTTCCGTCTCTGTATCCAATCAGTAATAAACTGCTGTGCAATCCTTCTCTGCCACTACTGCACCATGGCAGAATTAACATGTTGTGAATTCCAAGTAGCATATCACTCTTCTGTGATTCTCATGTCTATCCATGCAACATGAGAGACTATCTGATACCATAATTGGTCATTCCGAATTGCTGAACAAATACACAACAGCCTAACCTTTGAATGCATATATTACATTGGAGCAGAATAAAATCCCAAGTATGATACAGGCAGCTTAGTCAGGAATGATCTCACGTTGCAGAATTAGAAGTTGCAAGGATGTCACAAAATCAGTTTAGCGATGCATTACAATTTTTAAATCACACTGTACTCCCACAGGGTTTTTTTTGTCCTTGCTTCAATCACAATCACGACAGGAAAAAAAATGCAACAAAATTTTCTTTGATTACACAAAGTTACATTCGTGAAAGAAATGTAACAGCTGCTATTATCACAAGTATTCAGGGTCACTGCTTTACCGTAACTGAACAAATCAAATTCTCTTGCACAGAAATCCAGAATATTTCCTGGTGTTTTGAGGATCGCATTCTACAATTCCATTAATCTTGCCATGAAAACGAGTACCCATGTTAATATTTGTTCCAATTCCCTCTGCATGTTTCGTAAAGGGAGTAAGAAGATAATTTGCTGCAAAGCCTGACTGCCACTTCATAAAAGTTCATCAGTGGAGGAATACTCTAGATACAGCTGGACAGTGACTTGGGGTATAACAGGTTAAGTATATACGATTTTTTTGTAACTTTAGGACCAGGCAGCTGGACCTTAATGGCTCTTCCCAGTCTTGTAGATCCCTATGCTCATCCAACTAACTTCCACCCTCTAGCACAGCTTCATCTGAAGAACTGAAATCAATCGGGTTATATAATCCCTATTCACTTCACAACTTGCACACTTCAGCTGCAATTGAAATTATTGGAAATTAATGAGCTCTGGAATTCCTGCCCTAAACCTCCACATCTCTCTACCTTGCTCCTTCTTTAAGATGCTCCTAAAAACCTACCTCTTTGACCAAGCCTTTGGTCACCTGTCCTAATATCTCATGTGGCTTGGTATCAAATTTTGTTTGATAACGCTCCTCTGAAGCGCCTTCGGATGTTTTACTACATTTAAGATGCTATTTAAATGTTGTTGACTATACTTGATCTTGACTCACCATGCACAATGGCACAGGGGATCGACTAGTATCGAGAATATATTACAAGTCTTGTGTATAGCATACTTCCTATTAGTAGCACACTTACTTCCTGTAACACTTTCACTGTCAAACTTTGTTGCTAACACCCCTATTGTTAGAAAACAACGTATCCACTGACTCACTATGAACAATGCCATAGGGGATCGGCTCAAATTTGATTAAGAGACTGGTGTTTTGTTGCATTTTATTCCCAATACTAATGATGAAAAAATCAATTCCCATTTTATGACAGCTGATCTCATAGCCCTGTGTGTGCCGGAAGTAGAGTCCCTAACCCTGGAACATGTTGTTCTGCACTCAAGAAATGAGAACATTCACATGGCTTCAGAGAGATACTTTTTTTTTAAAAAAAAACTTTCAACGGGGAGACGAATGCTTTGTATAATTAAAAAGGGATGTGAGAGAAATAGAAATGTGACCAATTTCTTCCAACATACCCTCAGTCAACCTGCAAAGGGACAGTTCATTCTGATGCAAGCTGGGTTCTCTAATCCGGCTCTTTGAGCTTACACTGCAGTGAAAAATCTTAGAAGAAGCTTGTTTTGTTTGCTGGGTTGAAATTTGATCTCCAAGCATGTTCTGCAGACCCGTCAGGCTGTTTGGATCAGAACTATGAGCCAAATGCAGATTAAGGCCAGACAGTTTCAGTGTTATGGTTTCTATCACCTCCCTTGTAGCTTTTGCAATGTTACCTCGACCACTGATTAGGAACAAAGATCAACCAACCTGTCCATTCCACATGCTGGAACATTTTAATAAACTTACCAAGCCTGTGATTACTTACTGCTTACGTAGCCAAATTTGATCTTTAAAACCAGCTTCTGGTACGTCATAACTATACTGAATATGCTTTTACCTAGCAGCATTGTTTTCAGGAAGTGCTGCAATGTTGGCCTCCCAGGACCACTTCTCTCTCTCACTCACTCTCCCTCCCCTGCCAACCACACCCTCCCCACTCCCGTTTATCCAGCATTGTTCTCCTTTAGTGTCAGCTATGGCTCATTGGTAGCACTCTCGTCTCTGAGTGAGATGGTTGTGGGTTCAAGTCCCACTCCAGAGACTTGTGCACATAATCTATGCCGACACTTCAGTGCAGTACCGAGAGAGTGCTGCACTGTTGGAGATGCCGTCTTTTGGATGAGACATTAAACCGAGGCCCAGACTGCCCTCTCAGGTGAACGTAAAAGATCCCAGAGCACAATTTGAAGAATAGGGGAGTTCTCTCTGGTGTTCTGGCCAATACCCATCCCTCAACCAACATCACTAAAACAAACGCTGCCACATTTCCTACATTATGACAGTGACTACACTTTAAAAGTATTTAATTGGCTGTAAAGTGCTTTGGGACATCCTGAGGTCATGATAGGTGCTGTATAAATGCAAGTTCTTTCTTTTGTTCTTGGATCTGGCCAGAATGCAGCTGGCAAATTCAGCAGCAGCTCAAGACCCACACACAAAAAAAAAGGTCTCCACTGTCCCAGGAACAGGGTCAATTCTAGCATCTTATATCTCCAAGTACAGCAGGGACTGCACATTTACTATTGGCTGCAGTTTTATAACCAATTAAGGTCCTCGGCTATAACCGACAGTAAGTACTTCAAGCTCACAAAGGACATCCAAGTGGAGTTGGTTACACCACACTCTCTCAGCAGCTCCAAGATAGAAATCTTGTTTTTCTGTATAAATTAGAATCATAGAATCTTACAGCACAGAAGGAGGCCATTCAGCCCGTATTGCCTATATTGGCTCTTTGAAAGAGATGTCCAATTTAGTCCCACACCCCAGCTTTTTCTCCATAACCCTGCAAATTAGTCCTCTTCAAGTACATGTCCAATTGCCTTTTGAAAGTTCCTATGGAATCTGCTTCCATCAACCTTTCAGGGAGTGCATTCCAGATCTTAACAACCCTCTGTGCGAAAAAATTTCTCCTCTTTTCCCCTCTCGTTCTTTTGCCAATTATTTTAAATCTATGACCTCTGGTTACTGACCCACTTGCCAGAGGAAGCTAGATAAACACACGAGGGAGCAAGGAATAGAAGGATATGCTGATAGGGTTAGATGGAGTAGCATGGAAGGAGGCTCGCTTGGAGCATAAACACCGGCATTGACCAGTTGGGCCAAATGGCCTGTTTATGTACTGTAAATTCTATGTAACTCAAAAATATATCTGTGACAATGACAGTGGACGGCAGGAGAAACTAGAAAGCTGTGGAACTCGTTAAGGGGATAGGAAGCAGTGAAAAAAGCACAGTAACTATTGCAATAATCTATAATCTAGCAAGAAAAACTACTTCTACCTTCTGCTGCCTCTCGCTCCCCATTGACCGCTGGTTCCTGCCCGGCCCTAACTGACAACTAATGTTGCACGTCATTTGTGGCCATCTCTGTTTCTAATTTCCCTGTTTGCACTAATTCTGGGCAGAAGACAGATGATGCTCTTTGCGTGTAGTGCCACGGACTGGAAGACTGGTTCAAGCCTGTTATTCTCCAGGATAGCTGTCCTGGTTGTGCCTGTCTCATTGGAGGAAACAAGTGGAGACTAGATATTTTGCAATAAAAAGCTGAATAACTAGAGTGAATCACCGATGACACCGGATCAAGGGATGCATTAGCTTTGGGTGGGAAGGGTCACATGAAAGGAGAAACACTACTACCATTCAACGGTGAAAAGTATTAACTGGGGACAATTACCCAGTTCACCTCTGGATCTGAATCCAGTCCTGAACAGTGAAACAAAAGTCTCTTCTCGGTTAGTTGTAAGGTTCTAAGTGAAACTAATTCATGCATTTTAGGCCAGCTCATAGCTTTCTATCCTTCGCTCCTGAGCTAACAACTGAGTGTGGTTTCATTGGTGGCCCTCCAACTCAAGTATCCAGTATTCATGTGTAAGCCTGGACAGTAAGCATCAGCATGCTATATGACAATAGGGGCATCATCACCAAGCGTCATCCCTTCCTTACCAGATCTCCCCCCACCAACACAATCAAACACACACCAGGTTCTGGGTGATATCTTCCCTCAACTGACTCAGATGCACTGAAGCCAAATGTAGCATCCCAACCATTACCCCCAGCTGAGCTCAGCTAACGCAGCACTGACAAATGATTGAACCTGGGACATTTCATGACTTGTAGGGTTCAGCTTTTCATAGGCTCAACCAGCTGAAAGAATTCAGTCTGTCGGCTCCACCATCAATGAAGCATATGAGCCACATGGTTTTAGAAAATGCTACGCATCTTATGGTTTCCATCTATGATGACTCATCCACACATTCTGTCAGTTAGTTGAAAATTACTAAGTTGTACTAAGACTTATATTCTACTTCAGCACCTGCCTCTTGATTAGTCAAGGGAAGTGGAAATTTTTTAAAAAGCTAAATAATGGGGAAAAAAATGTAGTGCTGGATTGACACAAGAACATTACACAAGTTTGGAGAGGAATGTGGGATTGGACAAAGGATTTATGTAAATAAGAGTAAGTGACGGGAGTCACAACTATCAGTGGGAAAGAGGAAAGAAACGGTGCACAAATTGGCACCGTGTTTCCTACATTCTAACAGTGACTACACTTGGCTGTGAAGTGCTTTGGGACGTTCAGAGGTCGTGAAAGGTACTATATAAATGCAAGTTCTTTCTTTTTCATAGCAGAAGCAAGGCAGATGATGAAATGGAGAGCTCAAGTCGTTGCTAACGTCACAAAAGGTAAAAGTAAATTGCCTCCTTTTGGACAACTAACTTCAACCATACGGAATGAGTGAAGCAACGGATTCCCTCGCCGTACTGCGCTGGTCTCTGAATGACAACCACCTCACTGCCCCGATGTAAACCATCAGCTCCATTGTGAACAACTTAAAAGCAACTTGAAAACCGAACAAGTCTGAATTGCAATTCAAAAGTATTGACTGTAAAGCGCTTTGGGACGTCTTGAGGTCATGAAAGGTGCTATCGAAATGCAAGTTGTTTCTTAGTGGTATCTTTCCATTTTTTTTAAAACAATAAAACTGTGGAAGAATGCAGTTTTAAACTGCTGCTCCACACCATTACAAAGTCTCGGCTGGGCAGGTACTGTGAAACGTTTGTCAGGGTTGCAACCAGATTGTCATAGTTTGCAAGACATTTTCAAACATCGCTGTAAAACTGTTTCAAACACAGTTCCTTTATGAAAGAACATGATTTCTGGCCGCAATGAAACATGTTCATTTACTCCCCACCTGTCAATTTTTTGTCGAACAGTTTTCTTGCCATTACATAATAACCGGCCACATCAAGTCCTACAGTTTAGCTGCTCTGGAACTGAGCTATTTAAGGTGGTGAGTCACTGACCCGTACAGACCAGTAAGGCTTGGTTCCTAAAGCGTGTTGATCTCAGCCAGGGCAACAGGAAGAAACAACTTGCATTTCGATAGCACCTTTCATGACCTCAAGACGTCCCAAAGCGCTTTACAGTCAATACTTTTGAAGTGTAGTCACTGTTGTAATGTAGGAAACGCGGCAGCCAATTTGTGCACGGTACGGTCCCACAAACAGCAATGTGATAATGACCAGATGCTCTATTTTAGCAATGTTGGTTGAGGGATAAATATTGGCCAGGACACCGGTGAGAACTCCCCTGGACTTCTTCGAAATAATGTTGTGGGGTCTTTTATGTCCACCTGAGGGGGCAGACGGCCTCGGTTTAACGTCTCCTCCGAAAGACGACACCTCTGACAGTGCAACGCTCCCTCAGTACTGCACTGGAGTGTCAGCCCAGATTTTGTGCTCAAGTCCCTTAAGTGGGATTTGAATCCACGACCTTCTGGCTCAGAGTAAATGAGTACAACTCACCTTAGCGCCACTGGATTAGAGAGAAGGGAACATTCGGGCACGATTCCAGCTCCCAACTCTATCCAACGACCTGTGCTGGAAATGCGGATGTGTAAGGGCAGGATTGGATTTGCATAGTCAAATAGCCTGTTGACCCTCGGGGCTTCGTCCCACTTGTGGGACGTGACTAATTCCCATGGAACAAAACCCCAGGAAGGAGCCAACAAGGCCTTCAGGAAAGGACAAGAAAACTGTCAGAAAAAGTAAAAAGGAAGGGGGGGGGAAAAATATTATAGTGGCGTAAGACCAGAGGTCTGTCGCTTCACACTACAGATTGGCAGCTTGAGGTGTTTTGGTAGCGTTTCAGTAGTGATTCCATAATCTACAAGCTGTGAAGAAAGCAGGGCTTCATTAATGTGTCAAACAGGGAACATTACTGTATTTTTTTTTTCAATTTGTTCTTGGGATGGCAAGGCAGCATTTGTTGCCCTAGGATTAAGAATTAACCACACAGCATGGGACTGGGCTTGTGTAGGCCAAACTGGTTTCCTTCCCTGACGAACATAAGTCAACCAGTTGGGTTTCTGTAGCATTTACATGGTCATTTTTTTCTGGTGTCAGATTTATTGAATTCCATTTCACTTGTCATGGATTTGAACTCAACAACTCTGGTTCGCTAGGCTAGTACCATAATTGCTGTACTACACTACCTTTAGGTGACTTTAGATAAATATAGTAATGTTGATTAAGGACTTCCTTTTAATTAGCTATACCTTTAAAAGAGTTTTTTGTCTCTGTGTTAGAGAGGAGTGAACACATGAAATTCTCCTGATTTTAATGAGAGCCCTCTGTCTGACATAGCTGGCCTCATTGAGGTTTATGCACATTTTCAGAAACTAATTACATCAGAAGATAACTTGATCGGTCCCTTTTGAGATGTTTTCAGACTGGGGGAAGTAGATTAAATTTATTACCACTAACGGCTCAGCAATCGGGTTGTATGTTGCTGAAAAACATTGAAAAGTATACAAGAACTGGGGAAGATGGGTCATAAATCATGAGTAAACAAGCTACCAGAAGCGAGGAGGCCGCTATTCATCCCTTATATACTGAAGTATGAGAAATAGTTAATATCTTAATTGCCCAACCATTCAGAAGAATCTATTTGATCTTCAAATGAGCCTGTTTCAACTTCCAAGTTAGACAGACTTATAATGGGTCAGTAGCTCTGGGGCCCTTAGTTCCCTACTTTGCTTTACACCATCTATTCCATATGAGGTGACTGAAAGGTTCTTCATGATGTTTCATCAGAGAATGAATTAAAAGCTAAGAATTTGGACTTTATGTTGTTTTGAAACATTTTATATATTGTCTAAGTCAAGTATTGCACTGATAGTCACTCGCTGTGTTTTTTTTTACTTTGGTGTAAATATCTAACTTGTAAATAAATCTATTAGCTATGGCCAGCCTGAATCCAACAGCCTGGCTAAGTGGTATTACCATCTTTTGGAATGAACAGGAGAGCATGGTGGGCATCCCACGTGGTCTTCTGTGCATTATACTAAAAATTAAAGGGTAATTATTAATCCCGTGGCATATCATCCCATTCACAGCGCGCATAAGTGCAAATTTCAGTTGATGGGAGATTCAAGCTGCTTATAGAATCAGCCTGTATACTGCGGTCATCTGCTAAAAACGTTGGGAGAGGGCCAAAATCAGAACACAGGTTTCTTGTACATACTGTATTTTTAAAGAAAGAAACAAAAACTCGCATTTATATCGGGCCTTTCACGACCAGAGCGCTTTACAGCCAATGAAGTACTGTTAAAGTGTGGACACCATTGTAATGGAGGCAATTGCGGCAACCAATTTACGCACAGCAAGCTCCCACAAACAGCAGTGAGATAAATGACCAGATTATCTGTTTAGTGATGCTGGATGAGGGATAAATGTTGGCCAGGACACCGGGAGAATTCCCCTGCTCTTCTTCAAATAGTGCCATGGGATCTTTTACATCCAGCTGAGAGGGCAAACGGGGCCTCAGTTTAACGTCTCATCCGAAAGACGGCCCCTCCGACAGTGCAGCACTCCCTCAGTACTGCACTGGAGTGTTAGCCTGGATTATGTGCTCAAGTCTCTGGAGTTGGACTTGAACCACAACCATTTGATTCAGTGGCGAGAGTGCCAAGGGTGACATTTATTCATGGTTTCAGTGGAAGTCAGCCAGTGTAGAACTTTTCAATCTCCCTTTCACCAAGTTTTTTGTGCTGTTTCCCTTTACTTTTCCAAATGTTCAACAATTCATGCCCATACACCAGCTGGGTTTACCACCAGTTGGTTAAACTTGTTATACAATCATCTTCCTCCCACACAAAAATTACATTTGAATGCTTTAATCCCTAGTCACTTTTGAAGATACGCACTTACCCTCTGCACGGTGGTGAATTTAAATTAAAAGCAAGCAAGCCACGAAATGCGTGCAATATTACTCAGTTACGTTTTCCTGTTTATTACTTCTGCTACATGTCACCAACACTCTGTGACAGCTTTACCATAATTAATTATAGAGAACACTAAAGGCCAAAAGCCAGCATTGCAGCCCAATGCTTAAAGACACTTCTGCACTGGGATCTTTTATCAAAGAAATCCTAAGGTTATCGTCTACACAAGATGACTTTTTAAAAAAATGTAGTTGGTTTCAACATTTAAGGTGATACGCTGTGAAACTTGCCTTTAAAAATCATCACTTTTTAGCAAGAGTGACCAAACTACAGTGGGCTGTTTAATTATGCACCATGGAGCCAGGCACACCACATATAAAGTTTAAACCCACGTGCCCATTAGTTGTCAGATATCCTAAATTACTGATACGTCCCAAAGCTGGTCAATTCAGATGTGTTTCCTTGTCGAGCTTATGTTTTCAACTAAATTAAGTTTAAGGCTTTTCTAAATCAACGGTTTCAATATGATAAAGAACTTCATTTACGGCCTTATAATGTTTACAGGTTTATTCACCCACCTGCATTTCCTGAAAATTGTTTAACAATATGCCGATCACATCTGAAAACATAAAACGCCAGACACCCATTCATGTGCAATTAATCCTGATAATGAATGTCCAATCTTTTCTCACCTGTGCAGACACACTCACTCGATAGAAAGGTGGCCATTTTCACAATTCTATCATGCAAAACACAAAGTTGACGTTTAAGTTGCTCCCTCGATGATTTTCCAAACAATGACCCAAAAGCAACTCATATCCACATACAGAACTATACTTGCCTCCAATCATCCTATTATTCTATAGACTACCAATATTATTTCAGAACACACTCCAATATCTTGAAACCCATCAGTCAACATTTTGATACTCCTTAATAAATCTTGCAACTGTTTATGATTCATGTGCTACGTAATGAAGATCACTGTTCAATCGTTTCTGCTGAAGTACACTCCAAGCAGATAACATTATTAATTATACTGGTTAGCAATCTGGATTGGGCCAGTTAATACAAAAGAGCCAACTCTTTTGCCGGAAGCTTTAGCAACCATACCTTAATGCTGACAAGGTGCATGAACACATCTGATATTTCCGTTGTATGGTTCTGTACAAACTTTGATTCTTCAAATATTCGGCACTGAAATGGAATCAGCTTCGGAGTTTCGAACTGAATACAACGAGAAGGTTCCCCTGTAATCACAATCTGCTTTTACCCAAATGTGACATTTGATCATCCAGTAGGGATCTCACACAGAAGTCAGGAACCAGTGAATTTCCCTCAGAGCGCATTAGTGATGCGGTACGGGTATGGGTACGGGGATCTGCAGCTTCTGAAGTTCCATCTAGTGGTAGAAGTGTGCAGCTGCAGGTGTGACCGTGTCACAGAATGGTGATGCCCAAATAAGGAGTGTGCAACATACATAGCAAATTTAAACTATTATATAAAGGAAACAGTGCAGAATTTGTCATGGACACAAGCTGTGGTCTGAGATCGTGTTTTAAATCCACCAGCATAGAAGGCATGATTAATTCAGCATCTCGTCTATTCATTTCGTTTTGTGAAATAACGGGATTACAGCAAGAGTAAGATCTGAGCCAACAGCTGATGACAGTCTCTGCAGCGATCAGGCCCGGCAGATATCAGAAACAATTGTTTGTCTTCTCCCAAATAGGACATTCATTTTTAACTAATGGTTTTCAGTAAAGTAAGTTACTGTATCTTTATATGAAGATTTTAAATAGAAAACTACAGGTCAACTAGGTCACCACTTCTTATTTTAGGTCATGAACAAGAAATGGCTTGTTACTTTCAATCACAGACTCCATTGGGACGCTAACAGACCAGGGCTGCTGCTGTGCCTTACTATAAAGTACCTTCCACCTCGCACCATCTGCTAGTCACATAACTGCCATTAGAAACACATTCATACAAGGTCTTGTCCAACCTGCTATCCCCAATGCAGGACATGGGTCAGAGTATCCGATTATCATTAATAAATGAAGAGGAAGAGATATTGTTGCATGCAATCTGAACCAATTCAAAACGTTTTTTTCTGGGTTGGGGGCTGCTACTTTAAGGTAAGGTCAGTGTAACTTCATTGTCCCAGCGAATACAGTGCATAACTCCACCCCTGCCATCTGCACTTCTCTCCCAAAGCCCTTGCCTCGTTACCTCCATCGCTGCTTTCAAAAGTTTCCTAATAACTCATCTCTTCAACTTGGCATTCAATCAACCTCCTTCAAATTCCTCCTCCTTCCTGCTTGGTCTTCATCTCTCTGCCTTACAATATGCTTTCAGACATATGGGAGGAGCACTTTAGTTGTCGTAAGGTTGCAGTCAGTGCTGATTAATGTGTTGATTTCAATGAACACAGCCAGGGCTCAACAGCGAGCGAGAAAAATGAATATCGTGACATCTGTGAAGTGTGCAAACGGTTTTCCAGAATCATTCATGAATTCATCCCACAGTTACGAGTAGGATATTGCAAATACGCTGTGGTAAAAAAAACAATGTAGAAGTGCTGATTTATAACTAGTTACGTCGGCTTAAGGAGGTACAAAACAGAATGTCGCTCGTTTCTATAAATAGCATGAGTCAGTTCAATTCTTAATGCATTTTACACATCAAAACCCAAAGAATAACTGACAGAAAAAAATACAAGCAGCAGCCCATAAAGGGAGAAGGGTGTGCCGAAGTGAATAACCTCACATTTCCCCACATTATACTCCATCTGCCACCTTCTTGCCCACTCACTTAACCTGTCTACATCCCTTTGCAGGCTCTTTGTGTCCTCTTCACAGCTTACTTTCCCACCTACCTTTATATCGTCAGTAAACGTGGATACATTACACTCGGTCCCTTCATTTAAGTCATCAATATAGATTGTAAATAGCTGAGGCCCAAGCACTGATCCTTGCTGCACCTCACGAGTTACAGCCTGCCAACCTGAAAATGACCCATTTATTCCTACTCTCTGTTTTCTGTCCATTAACCAATCCTCCATCCATGCTAATATATTATCCCCAACCCCATGAGCCTGTATCTTGTGTAACAAGGCGGCATCTCCGACAATGCAGCATTCCCTCAGTATTGCATTGAAGTGTCAGCCAAGCATCCCAAGTAAAAAAAAAAGTACTTGTACAGTATGGGACAGTTTAGTAGCTACGACACAAGCTCTGGGCTCAATCAGAAAACCAAATTCAAATCTAAGTTGATCTCTTCATACAAAAGGCAAATGCTTCAGGCAAATGAACTGCTGCAGAGGTTGGGGGTGGGGGAGGGGAGAGTGAGAGTGTGGAGGAGGGCAAAGGAGGGTAAGGAAGAGGGTGGGAAAGTACATTTTCTCTATTACTCAAATGCAACTTTTGAACATCGTGCAATACCCAAGAGGCTGGATCGTCCTGTTCCCCAAAGAGAGAATAATGCGGATATAGAATATTATTAAATATGTTTCAGTGCTGAAGGAGATCATTTGGCCCATTGTGCTCAGTACAAAACAGTGCTAGCTAACTATTCGAAATGGAAGGTGAGTACTATCAACTGAGCCTTGTGCCAGCTTCAACTCGGAGTCAGGAGGTTGTGGGTTCAAGTCCCAGTCTAGGATTTAAGCATGTGTTCTGGCTCAAACTTCAGTGTAGTATTGAGGGAGCGCTCTGCTGTTGGGTAAATCAAGCTGTTCAGGTGGATGTAAAAGATCCCACAGCACTATTCCAAGAGTAAGGAATCTTACAATACCAGGTTATAGTCCAACAATTTTATTTTAAAATAAAATTGTTGGACTATAACCTGGTGTTGTAAGATTCCTTACATTTGTCCACCCCAGTCCATCACCGGCATCTCCACATCATGGCTATTCGAAGAGCAGCAAGTAATTTTTCCAATATCTTGACCATTTCTTTCTCAACCAACAACAGATTAGCTGGTCATTTGTTGTTTGTGAGAGCTTGCTACGCGCACACTGGCTGCAGTGTTTGCCTACATGGCATCACAACAGTGACTGCACTTCAAAAATAATGCATTGGGATATAAAGGATGGCCCAAGGACAGAATAAGATACGATGTAAATGCAAGTTCTTGCTTTACGTGAAAGGGTTAACTTGGTAAGAGAAAGCGGGAAGGGGGTGCAAGATTACAAAACAAATACTTAGAGGATGGGAAGGAATCCCAGTTTCTGTTTGCAAATAATTATACCCATACAGCAAGTTCGCATATACCACACCACCTGTAGCACTCTTAAGCCTGGAACTGCACATGTATTCTTAACAGCAACAATATTAGATTATTTCAAAAGGAGACCACTGTGCTGTTCAATTAACTTCCTTTGACTAAAGCAAAATATTTTCACTGAAACACGAGTTGTACAATCCCTTCAGAGATAAAACGGGCCATGTTACGTAAGTGCTGTGTTTTTAATGCTTGTAGCCGGAGGTCACTGGTCACTGAAACTCTGCCAACTGAATCACAAGGCAAGTGGAACAGCTTTCCTATCTGCGCAGGCAAACAACAAAATTGCAGGCAGCCTTAAAAGACAGCTTTTCCAGTAACTAGTACATACTGTACATTGAGTCAGATTTCTCACATCCACCCCCAGAAAGAGGCACCACGGAATTTCTTAAGACTCCAGTTTCAGCATCAGAAACCACTCTTTGAAAACACAAGGGTGATGGAGTTAACTGAAACAGATTTTTAAAAATTTAAATTGTATTTTGACAGTATCAGGGAGGGTGACATTTGTGACGCTAACACTACACACAAACTGCACTTTCAAAAGACCAGTGATTACTGAGTTCCCAAGACGATACAGCCCTTGAAGGTCAGACAACTGAGTTCTGCTTCTGCTTGTAGCTCATAGTATTAAAGTAGGTGCAGCGCAGGGGGAGGCCATTCGGCCCACTCGTGCCTGTGCCAGCTCTTTGAAAGAGTTTTCCAATTAGTCCCATTCCCCTGCTCTTTCCCCATAGCCCTGTAAATTTTTTCTCTTCAAGTATTTATCTAATTCCCTTTTGAAAGTTACTATTAAATCTGCTTCCACCACCCTTTCAGGCAGCCCATTCCAGATCATTACAACTCGTTGCATAAAAAAAAGTTTCCTATTGTTGCCTCTGGCTCTTTTGCCAATCACCTTAAATCTGTGTCCTCTGGTTACCGACCCTTCTGCCACTGGAAACAGTTTCTCCTCATTTACTCTATCAAAACCGTTCATGATCTTGAACACCTCTGTCAAATCTCCTGTTCAAAGGAGAACAACTCCAGCTTCTCTAGTCTCTCCACATAACTGAAGTCCCCCATCCCTGGTACCATTCTAGTAAATCTCTTCTACACCCTCTCTTAGGCAATGATATCCTTCTTAAAGTGTGGTGCCCAGAATTGAACACACAATTCCAGCTGAGGCCTAACCAATGTTTTATAAAGGTTAAGCATAACTTCCTTGGTTTTCTACTCATTGGTTTGCACCATTCAAACTTTATGAGCCTGGAGAACAAGAAGGATCCCAAATAATACACCAAGATCTAGTAGTTACTGCAGCCTCAGATAGGTGCAAATTAACAGGAACAGTGACAAACTCTGTAAGTGGTTTTCAAGTCTCCCAGATACACAAGTAAATGGCCTATGAAAACTCTCCTGATTTAGAAGCACATGCAGGATAATGGAATGCACTGCCTGAAACGGTGGAGGAAGCAGATTCAATAGTAACTTTCAAAAGGGAATTGGGATATATACTGGAAAAGGAAACATTTGCAGGGCAATGGGGAAAGAGCAGGGGAGTGGGACCAATTAGATAGCTCTTTCAAAGAGCCAGCATAGGCATGATGGGCCGAATGGCCTCCTTCTATGCTACAAGATTCGATGAATACAACAAACTGAAAATGTCAAACTTGTCAAATCTATTTATGCCTTTATGTAGCAGCATAGCCAAGTTATGATGTTATTGGAAAAATCTCGACCATTAACAGCAATCCTGAACACATGGGCAACAAGCATTTTTGAGCCAGGATTAGGTGCTTAGAACATATCAAAAATCATCACATTTAGCTCCAAAGGCGGCAGATACAAGTACCATGGTACTTTTTAAGAATTGCCCAAAAATTGAAAAGGAACTTACCCAACTATAATTGCGATACGGTGGGTCGTGATTGAAGAAGCTTATTATTTAAACCAACTGGCAGAGAACGGAGTTGCATCTTAACAATTTAACATTGCAGACATCTTTGATAGTCACACAGCTGAAGGCACATGTTTTCTGACAAACACACTGGTTGGACAAAGCAGCTAGAAAAACAGATTCAAGCCCAACAAAGAAGATGTGATAACTTCTCCTTTGTTCAAAGCAACTGGGATGAACAAATTGCGAACAAAAAAAAAACCCTACAGGACCAATCTTTTATTTGCAGTTGAACCAGGTGAGGCTTGAAGTTCTGACAAAGACGCACAAGGACCTGGAAGTGGCGACACTAACAAAGCGAAGGATCTGGTCCCAGATACACAATGTGACTGCAATGATACTGCTGAGTAGGCAAATAAAACTAGAGATGATCCACGGCACCGGCTGTTGATGGATGAGAAAATAACTTCACTATTAAACTCTTGCCTGTCCCTAACAATGATAGAGGACGTGGGCCGCATGACATCCTGCACCATCAGCAACGTGGAGGCAGACAGTGCATTCAATACGACACTTGGATCATTGGGAACACAGCCTGAGATGCAGCCAATTCAGTTTCTTTTGACGCAGAGACTGAACAATGTTCCAAGTAAACAGTACCACACATCGAGACAACAGGTCTTTTTAAATATATATATATATATATATATATATATATATATATTAGATTGACTAGACTGCAGGAGTGCGTCGGAGTACCTGTTTAATGTTAAGTACCTGTAAATTGCGATATTGTATTTGTACAACAGTTCTCAAACATTAAATTTGTTCTCACAGCTTGGCATTTGTTGGCAATCTTACTATGTTGTATGCAGTACTTATACAGAGAATTACATAGAAACAGGCCATTTGGCCCAATTGGTCTATGCCGGTGTTTATGCTCCACACGAGCCTCCTCCCACCTTATTTCTTCTAGCCCTGTCAACATATCCTTCTATTCCTTTCTCCCTCACATACTATCTAGCTTCATCTTAAACTCATCTATGCTAGTCGCCTCAACCATTCCAAGTGGTAACAAGTTCCACATTCTAACCACTCTCTGGGTAAAGAAATTTCTCCTGAATTCCTTATTGGATTTATTAGTGACTATCTTATATTTATGGCCCCTAGTTTTGGACACCACACAGGTGGAAATATCGTCTCTACGTCTACCCGATCAAACCCCTTCATGATTTTCAAGACCTCAATCAGGTCACCTGTCATCCTTCTCTTTTCCAAAAGAGCCCCAGCCTGCTCAGTCCTTCCTGATAGTTCTAACCTCTCAGTTCTGGAATCATCCTCGTAAATCTTTTTTGCACCTTCTTCAGTGCCTCTATATCCTTTTTGTAAAATGGGCACCGGGACTGTGCACAGATAGTGTGGTCTAACCAAGGTTCGATACAAGTTTAACATAACTTTTCTGCTTTTTAATTCTATGCCTCCAGAAATGAACCCCAGCCCTTTGCAATTGTTTATGGCATTTTGAAAATACACTGAAATTGTTCTGAAAGACAAGTTCACAGATGACACCAAACTCAGGCGAGGGGGAAATAAGAAGGAAAAGGGTCTGGATTCAAAAGGAGGCAACCAGGATATTACAAAGGGCAGAGGACAGTGTTTGCACTTGGTATGAACAAAAGCAAATGAAGTTCAATATGGAGAAATGCAAGGTACTTCCTCAGGGGAGGTTGGTTGACGAGACTGAAATTTTTTCAACCAGAGGGTAGTGGGGGTCTGGAACTCACTGCCTGAAAGGGTGGTAGAGGCAGAAACCCTCATGGCATTTAAAAAGTACTTGGATATGCACTTGAAGTGTTGTAACCTACAAGGCTACGGACCAAGAGCGATTGCCTGGATAGCTCTTATTCAGCCGGCAAAGACACAGTGGGCCAAAGAATCATAGAAATTTACTGTGCCGTAAATTTCTATGATTCTATGACTCACTGCTCACCATATCCAAACGGCACAAGGCAGCAATGGACAGGCAAAGGCTACAGGAGGTAGACTGCAAATCTATTGAGCTTAAATCTCAAAGTTATTCTGGAGCTCTTCCGTGCTCTGGTCAGGCTGTACTTAAGAGCACTGTGTGCAGTTCTGGTTGCCATGACATTCAAACCCTAGAGACAGTGCAGTTGAGAGCAACACAGTTGACTCCCAGTGTCAAAAGGATGATCTATGAGGTATGACTAGACAAGCTAGAGCTTTTCAATCTTATTAAAACAAAAATCGCAGAAGAGTCCTAACAGAGGCATATAAGATACTTAATGGAACCCAGAACAGTACTTTCGGATACATACCAAGGTGGTAGGACAAGAGGGTTCAGAGTCTAGGTTGTGGACTAAGTTTAGAGCAGACACTAGAAAGCGCTTCTTTGCACAAGGACTGGAGAATTGCAAATGTTATACCCTTGTTCAAAAAAGGGTGTAAGGATAAACTCGGCAACTACAGGCCAATCAGTTTAACCTCGATGATGGGAAAGCTTTTAGAAACGATAATCCGGGACAAAATTAATAGTCACTTGGACAAGTGTGGATTAATAAGAAGGAAAAGGGTCTGGATTCAAAAGGAGGCAACCAGGATATTACAAAGGGCAGAGGACAGTGTTTGCACTTGGTATGAACAGAAGCAAATGAAGTTCAATATGGAGAAATGCAAGGTACTTCTTTTGTTAAACGCAAATCGTGTTTAACTAACTTAATTGAGTTTTTTGATGAGGTAACAGAGAGGGTTGATGAGGGCAATGCGGTTGATGTGGTGTATATGGACTTTCAAAAGGCGTTTGATAAAGTGTCACATAATAGGCTTGTCAGCAAAATTGAAGCCCATGGAATAAAAGGGGCAGTGGCAATGTGGATACGAAATTGGCTAAGCGAGAGGAAACAGAGAGTAATGGTGAACGGTTGTTTTTTGGACTGGAGGAAGGTATACAGTGGTGTTCCCCAGGGGTCGGAACCAGGACCACTGCTTTTCTTGATATATATTAACGACTTGGACTTGGGTGTACAGGGCACAATTTCAAAATCTGCAGATGACACAAATCTTTGAAGGTGGCAGGACAGGTTGAGAAAGCGGTTTAAAAAGCAGTTTAAAAAGCATACGGGATCCTGGGCTTTATAAACAGAGGCATAGAGTACAAAAGCAAGAAAGTTATATTGAACTTTTATAAAACACTGGTTCGGCCACAACTGGAGTATTGTGTCCAATTCTGGGCACCGCACTTAAGGAAGGATGTGAAGGTCTTAGAGAGGGTGCAGAAAAGATTCATTAGAATGGTTCCCGAGATGAGGAACTTCAGTTACGTGGATAGACTGGAGAAGCTGGGATTGTTCTCCTTCGAGCAGAGAAGGTCAAGAGGAGATTTGATGGAAATGTTCAAAATCATAAAGGGTTTAGATAAAGTAAATAAAGAGAAACTGTTCCCATTGGCGGAAGGGTCAAGAACCAGAGGACATAGATTTAAGGTGATTGGCAAAAGAACCAAAGGCGACATGAGGAAAAACTTTTTACGCAGCGAGTAGTTATGATCTGGAATGCGCTGCCTGAAAGGGTGGTGGAAGCAGATTCAATCGTGGCTTTCAAAAAGGAAGTGGATAAATATTTGGAGAAAAATTTGTCAGGGCAATGGGGAAAGAGCGGGAGAATGGGACTAACTGGATTGCTCTTACAAAGGCATGGGCTTGATGGGCTAAATGGCCTCCTTCTGTGCTATAACCATTCTATGATTCTACAACGGCAGGTCAACAGCTGGAATGGGGCAGGTGACAGCTGAGACAGGTTGTCAAAAATAGTTTCAGACGAGGGCACTGGACTCATTTAGGAAACAGCTAGATGTTGCAATGTGAAGACAACAGGACTGGCATTCTGGAAGGCTGACATCTAATCGGCCAAAGGGGCTTCTTCATCTGAATCTATCCTGTGGCCTTGTGAAAATATTCAGGTTTAATTGCAGCAAATTACCTGTAGTTGGAATTTAGTACAGTACAATTGTTTTGTTGTGTATCAAGTTTCAGTGCTGAACATAATTCAAGACAGTACAATGTTGAAATAGATGATCAATTATCTTAATTATCCCACTTCTTAACGGGCAGTTTCCCCAAACTCTCCAGGTGAGAGACCGGTGTTCTGCGAAAGCACAGAGAATCTGATCAAGAGAGTAACAATCCCAAATTCTGGTGCTGTTTCGGTGAGGACATAGGTAGAAAGAGGGACGAGGTCCTGCAGGCAGAGTTTAAGCAGTTAGGAAAAAAATTAAAAAGCAGGACCTTAAAGGTAGTAATCTCCGGATTACTCCCAGTGCCAAGCACGAGTGAGAATAGAAATAGGGGGGTAGAGCAGATGAATGCGTGGCTGCAAAGGTGGTGCACGGGGGAGGGCTTTAGATTCCTGGGGCATTGGGACCTGTACAAGCCGGACGGGTTGCACCTCAACAGAGCCGGAACCAGTATCCTTGCGGGGAGGTTTGCTGTCGGGAAGGGTTTAAACTAATTTGGCAGGGGGATGGGAACCTGAGTGTAGAATCAAATGGGATAAAGTCGGAACTGGAAATGGAAGGCAGAAAATTAGAGAGAGAGTCTGGAAGGCAGAGGGAACGAAGGTTAGAAAATAAACAACAGAGCAGTTTGGCAGTCCTTAAATGTATTTACCTCAATGCAAGGAGTATAGGAAATAAGGTGGATGAGTTGAGGGCACAGATTGACACGTGACAGTATGATCTCTTAACTATTACAGAAACATGGCTTAAAGAGGGGCAGGACTGGCAGCTCAACGTCCCTGGTTACAGGGTTTTCAGACGCGATAGGGGAATAAAAATGGAGGGGGCTGACAATTTTGGTTAAGGAAACAATTACACAGTTGTGAGGAGGAATGATATTTTGGAAGGAGCAACAAATGAAGCCTTATGGGTTGAGCTAAAGAACAAAAAAGGGGCAGTCGGACTACCGGGAGTGGACTATAGACTCCCAGTCAGAGGGAGATGGAGGAGCAAATATGTAGGCAAATTTCAACCACCCGAATATTAACTGGGATAACAGTGTGAATGGTATAGAGGACACAGAATTCTTAAATTGCATACAGGAGAATTTTTTTTACCCAGTATATAGCAAGCCCAACGAAAGGGGGGGCAAGTTCTGGATTTAGTTCTAGGAAATGAAGAGGGGCAGGTGAAAGAAGTAGCAGTGGGAGAGCATTTTGGTGGCAGTGATCATAATACAGTTAGTTTTAGCATAGTTATGGAAAAGGACAAAGACAGAGCAGGAGTTAAAGTTTTCAATTGGGGAAAGGCCAATTTTACTAAACTGAGAAGTGATTTAGCAGAAGTAAACTGGAAACAGCTACTTGAAGGTAAATCAGTGTCAGAGCAGTGGGAGATTTAGAAAGGGGTGATTCAAGGGGTTCAGGGTAAACATGTTCCCACAAAGAAAAAGGGAGGGGCTGCCAAATCTGGAGCCCCCTGGATGTCAAGAAGTATTCAGGGTGAGATGAGGCAGAAGAAGAAAGCCTATGATAGGCACCGGGAACTCAATACTATAGAAAGCTTACAGGAGCATACAAAGTGCAGGGGTGAAGTTAAAAAGGAAATTATGAAAGCAAATAGAGGGCACGAAAAAATATTAGTAGGTAAAATCAAAGAAAACCCAAAGATGTTTTATAAATACATTAAGAGCAAGAGGATAATTAAGGAAAGAGTAGGGCCTATTAGAGACCAAAAAGGTAAACTATGTGTGGAGGTGGAAGATGTGGGTATGGTTCTTAATGAATACTTTGCATCTGTCTTCACAAAGGAGAGGGATAATACAGAGATTGAAGTTAAGGAGGAGGAGTGTGAAATGTTGGATGGGATAAACATAGTGAGGGAGGAAGTATTAAGGGGATTAGCATCTTTGAAAGTGGATAAATCACCAGGGCCGGATGAAATGTATCCCAGGCTGTTAAAAGAAGCCAGGGAGGAAACAGCGGAGGCTTTAACAATCATTTTCCAAACTTCACTGGATACAGGCGGAGTGCCGGAGGATTGGAGGACTGCTAACGTTGCACCGTTGTTTAAAAACAGAGCGAAGGATAGACCGAGTAATTACAGGCCAGTCATTCTAACCTCAGTGGTGGGCAAATTACTGGAATCAATTCTGAGGGACAGGATAAACTGTCACTTAGAAAAGCACAGACCTAATCAAGGACAGTCAGCACAGATTTGTTAAAAGGAGGTCGTGTCTAACTTGATTGAATTTTTCAAGGAGGTGACAAGGAGGATCGATAAGGGTTGTGCAATGATGTAGTCTACATGGATTTTAGCAAGGCTTTTGACAAGGTCCCACATGGCAGATTGATCAAAAAAGTAAAAGCCAATGGGATCCAAGGGAATGTGGAAAATTGGATCCAAAATTGGCTCAGTGGCAGAAAGCGAAGGGTGATGGTCGACGGGTGTTTTTGCGACTGGAAGGTTGTTTCCAGTGGGGTGCCGCAGGGCTCGGTACTAGGTCCTTTGCTTTTTGTGGTATACATTAACGATTTGGACTTAAACGTAGAGGGCATGATTAAGAAATGTGCAGATGACACAAAGATAGGCCGTGTGGTTGATAGTGAGGAGGAAAGCTGTAGACTACAGGAAGATATTAATGGACTGGTCAGATGGGCAGAAAAGTGGCAAATGGAGTTCAATCCGGAAAAGTGTGAGGTGATGCATTTGGGGAGAGCAAATAAGGCAAGGGAATACACAATAAATGGGAGGATACTGAGAGGTGTAGAGGAAGTGAGGGACCTTGGAGTGCATGTCCACAGATCCCTGAAGATAGTAGGACAGGTAAATAAGGTCGTTAAGGAGGCATATGGAATGCTTTCCTTCATTAGCCGAAGCATAGAATATAAAAGCAGGGGTGTTATGCTGGAACTGTATAAAACACTAGTTAGGCCACAACTTGAGTACTGTGTACCGTTCTGGTCACCACATTACAGGAAGAATGTAATTGCACTAGAGAGGGTGCAGAGGAGGTTTACGAGGATGTTGCCAGGACTGGAGAATTTTAACAATGATGACAGATTGGATAGGCTTGCTTTTTTTAAAAAATTCATTCATGGGATGAGGGTGTCGCTGGCGAGGCCAGCATTTATTGCCCATCCCTAATTGCCCTCGAGAAGGTGGTGGTGAGCCGCCTTCTTGAACCGCTGCAGTCCGTGTGGTGAAGGTTCTCCCACATGCTGTTAGGAAGGGAGTTCCAGGATTTTGACCCAGCGACGATGAAGGAACGGCGATATATTTCCAAGTCGGGATGGTGTGTGACTTGGAGGGGAACGTGCAGGTGGTGTTGTTCCCATGTGCCTGCTGCTCTTGTCCTTCTGGGTGGTAGAGGTTGCGGGTTTGGGTGGTGCTGTCGAAGAAGCCTTGGCGAGTTGCTGCAGTGCATCCTGTGGATGGGACACACTGCAGCCACTGTGCGCCGGTGGTGAAGGGAGTGAATGTTTCGGGTGGTGGATGGGGTGCCAATCAAGCGGGCTGCTTTGTCCTGGATGGTGTCGAGCTTCTTGAGTGTTGTTGGAACTGCACTCATCCAGGCAAGTGGAGAGTATTCCATCACACTCCTGACTTGTGCCTTGTAGATGGTGGAAAGTCTTTGGGGAGTCAGGAGCTGAGTCACTCGCTGCAGAATACCCAGCCTCTGACCTGTTCTTGCAGCCAAAGTATTTATATGGCTGGTCCAGTTAAGTTTCTGGTCAATGATGACCCCCAGGATGTTGATAGTGGGGGATTCGGCGATGGTAATGCCGTTGAATGTCATGGGGAGGTGGTTAGACTCTCTCTTGTTGGAGATGGTCATTGCCTGGCACTCGTCTGGCACGAATGTTACTTGCCAGTTATGAGCCCAAGCCTGGATGTTGTTCAGGGGTTGTTTTCCTATGAACAGAGGAGGCCGAGGGTGATTTGATTGAGGTGTACAAAATTATGAGGGGCCTAGATAGAGTGGATAGGAAGGACCTATTTCGCTTAGCGGAGGGGTCAATAACCAGGGGGCATAGATTTAAAGTGATTGATAGAACGATTAGAGGAGAAATTATGAAAAAAATTTTCACCCAGAGGGTGGTGGGGGTCTAGAACTCACAGCCCAAGAGGGTGGTAGAGGCAGAAACCCTCAACTCATTTAAAAAGTACCTGAATGTGCACCTGAAGAGCCATGACCTGCAGGGCTACAAACCAAACGCGGGAAAGTGGGATTAGGCTGGGTGGCTCGTTCCTCAGCCGGCGCGGACACGATGGGCTGAATGGCCTCCTTCTGTGCCGTAAATTTTCTATGATTCTAGACTCTTGAAAACTTGACGGCCCTCCCATCTGCAGGGCCAATTTATTGATCTCGCTCCCACAGGAGGAGGCAGAAAAAAATGGCAAAACCAGCAAAGTCTTCAAAAACATGCATTTACAGTAACTCATACACAGTGTAAATGAAACCAGATGGTGTTGCTGGCCTTGTCCCTGCAACGCACCAGGGGAATTTGGGAATTGGCCCATCTGTCGACAAAATCTTTGGATAGCTTCAACAACACTGATGATTTGTTATTCCTTTACCGTTGTTCGTGGTCTCAAAAGACCGGCTCGAGTATTATGAGCCATACGCTCAAAGTGCTGTGAAGCAACAAACTAGCACGGCTCGGTCGTCCCTCCGAGGGTACAAATGAACTTGGTTTTCATTAAGGAAACTAACAGCCTTCCCGAGCGTCAATCCAATTCTCTCAGTTTGATATTTATAAAATTTCCAACACTCACAGCACATGGCTACAATTTCCATTAGCTTATCTAATGCAGCAAAATACTGTAATAATTCAAGATTCTCCCTCTTCACCTCCCACCCCCCCCCACCCCAAATGTGATCCCCAGTCCTCTCCCACTCCATACAGACATGATTCTCAGTGCCTATGGGTCCAGGAGACAGCTTGCTCCCCCCCCCCTCCTTCCTTTAACTAGGAAAAATTTAAAGCATAAAGCTGTAAATAAGGAGACTTCAAATTGACCCAACAGAAGTAATTTCCCAATTTTGGGGTCTAAACATTAGCGAATACTTGAATTATTTCTGCTGAAAGTAAATCACCCTGTTCTGTTGATTATATATCTGGCTCTCGCTGCAGAGAAGACACGGGTTATAATGAAATACTTTAGGACTGAAACCCTGGAAGTAGTATTTTTGAAAATACTTCCGTAATTAAAATTAATTTTAAGTGTATCGAGTAACATGTGCCTAACTGTGTATCACAATCTCTACATTTATACTACAAAGGATATTTTATTAAACTAGCTGATCATGTCGCGTTGCTCACTGGCAGCCTGGAGGACAACTGCAAAATTTGCTGCAACGGTGCAGCTGTGTTTAACATGACCTGACCATTACGACCATTGGTCAAGTGCTCCTCTGCGGAAGTGGTCTAAATAGGCAATCCGAGTGAAAATTTCTGGCTCCAGGTCAGACAAACCCAACATGAAAGCTCTGATTTCTCTTTCTTTGTGTGAAAATAAAGTTTTGCATCACAGGGGTTGAAATTCAAAAGTAAGAAAGTGATGCTTCAGTTGTACAGTGCTTTGGTCAGACTCCATCTGGAGTACTGCTTTCAATTCTGGGTACCGCACCTCAGGAAGTATATTGGCCGAGGAGGGGGTGCAGCACAGATTCACCAGTGCTGAAAGGGTTTAATTATGAGGACAGGTTGCATAAACTTGGCTTGTATTCCCTTGAGTTTAAGAGGTTATAGGTGATCTAATTGAGGTGTTTAAAATTATAAAGGGATTCGATAGTAGATGTAGAGAAACTATTTTCTCTGGAGGACGAATCCAGAACAAGGTATAATCTTAAAATTAGAGCTGGGCCATTTGGGAGTGAAATCAGGAAGCACTTTTATCACAAAGGGTTGTGGAAATCTGGAATTATCTTCCCCCCCCCCCCCACCCCAAAAAAGCTGTGGATGCTTGGGGACAATTGAAATTTACAAGACTGAGATGGATAGATTTTTGTTCAATAAGGGTATCAAAAGATATGGAACCAAGGCGGGTAAATGGATTTGAGGTACAGATCAGCCATGATCTAAGAGAATGGCAGAATAGGCTTGAGGGGCTGAATGGCCTATTCCTATGTAACAAAATGTGAGGTCTGGGACAGGACAGCAGATGCACACTAGATGCAAGAGTTGCTTTCGCATACTTTTACTGGAATTAAGTGCTTTTTGAAGAGTGTGCATAAACTCGTTCTTCACCAGTGTACATCTTATTGTAAGATGTATCCTAACACTTTCGAGTATGGAGCATTCACTGGAATGTAAAACCTTCCTGCTCCTGTGACAGTACCATTTTTAATATTCCACTTTCTTCCTCCATCTATTCTGCAATAAGGCTGAGCTAGAAACACAAAACCATGGGAAAAATTGAGATCATGGAGAAAAAGATGAGATACTCCCCCCACCCCTGTTCAATTCTCAGGATCCAGTCAAACAGGGAACAGTTTTCTCTTTGAAGTGAAACAGGGACAACTAAAAAGGCACAGAACAATTTCTCTGCGTACAAGGCGACTTCAAGGTGATTCAAGTTTACAAAATCATAAAGGTGACTGTGATCCAATAAATTGTTCCTACTGACGAATGACTAGTCAACTTGGGGACGTAATTTAAAAATTAGAAGTAAATAGGAAACTCAACTGGCACTACTTAAAGGGGAAATTGAATATATATTTGAAAAGCAATAATATAAAAGGATACTGAAAAGGCTTGGGAAATGGAATTACAGTAAATAACAGGCACAGTGGGCTAAATGACCTCTTTCTGTGCTGTAATTTACATGATGTCACAATCAGGATAATAGACATATTTAATAACTTACCTGGAAAAGCTGCTGAAGCAAATTATATAAATGTGGTTGAAATACAACTAGATATTATTTCTGGAAAAAGAGGAATATGTTAAGATGGGCGTTCAAATCAACTGAAGACAGGCAGGTTTGTTAGGTCTTTTCCCCTTACTAAAAATAGTCCCAAAATAACCAGAAGTAGATATTGCTCAAGAACATCATCGGGATAATTTTAACCTGACAGCATGAGATCAGCCGACCGACTTCAATAGGAAATTAAATCGGGCAGGGTGTAAAACGGGCAGCCAATCTGATCCCGTCAGTTTCCCGCCAGGCGGATTAAGTTAAAATTAACCCAACTTGCCGGTGTAGTGGTGCCACTTGTTGACGCATCAATGGAAAAGCGCAATGGGATGGAGGGACACAGGTTCAATTATCTGATTCTGCCCCGTTTGATAGAATTACATAGAAATTTACAGCACAGAAACAGGCCAATCAGCCCAACAGGTTCATGCCAGTGTTTATGCTCTACACAAGCTTCCTCCCACCTTACTTCATCTCACCCCATCCTTCTATTCCTTTCTCCCTCATGTGCTTATTGAGCTTCCCCTTAAATGCATCTGTGCTATTCGCCTCAACTACTCCTTGTGGTAGTGAGTTCCACATTCTCACCACTCTCTGGGTAAAGAAGTTTCTCTTAAATTCCTTATTGGATTTGTTCGTGACTATCTTATATTTACGGCCCCTAGTTTTGGACTCCTGCCCAAATGGAAACATCTCATCTACGTCTACCCTTTTGAACCCCTTCATCATTTTAAAGACCTCTATCAGGTCACCTCTCAGTCTTTTTTCCCAGAGAAAAGAGCCCCAGCCTGTTCAGTCTTTCCTGATAGTCGTACCGTCTCAGTTCTGGTGTCATCCGTGTAAATCTTTTTTGCAGTTTCTCCAGTGCTTCTATATCATTATTTTATTTTGATCAATATAACTAACAGGCAGAAAATTTTGCCTTCAAGCAAATCCATATTTTGACTGCGAAATTTACTACAGGAAGATTTAAGTATTTGGGGATTGCACTTTTTAATCAGTGTGATAATGCTTTTGTTAATTGTCTTTCATTTGCACAATTTATTCAGGTGTGTGAACTAGGATGAGCTTCAGACTCCAACCTGCTCATCTTAGTGAAGGTGTTTTCTTGCTGGGAGCAAAAAAAAATCAAATTTCAGTCAAATTAAAACGAGTCAGCAACAATTAGAACTAGAAATACTGAGAAGTTACAACACAGAAACAGGCCATTCAGCCCAAACTGTCCTAATCACACTTACCTGCCCCTCTTCCCATATCACTTCATTCCCTTTTCCTTCCTTCATCCAACCTTCCCACTCTAACCTTGAATGTTGACATAGTTTCTGCCTCAACCTCCTCGCTCCTGTCTCAGACTGCGAGTGGTGCAAGAGGGGATGGATGGGTTTGTTGAACATGTCGCGCTGTGCATCATTCGCATTGTTATTGTGGAAAGTGGTGCTGAAATGGTGACATATTTTGGGTTTGAACGATTTACAAACCAGACCATTTTGTTCCTCGATGCCTATCATGCGAAGCCATTTCTGCTAGAAACCCAACACAAACTTCACTGAGTTACAATCCATCAAATGTTCTCTTCCAGTTGGTATTGGAAACACTGGGGAACAAAGTCTACCAGCCGACAGTGAGCCTAGTGTCCAAACTGATACTTATAACGCTACAAAGTCACAAAGATAAAAATTTAAACATGTTCCATGTAACAAGTCATTAAAAAGGAATTTTGGGGCTGAACGTGCCTCAAAAACAGGGATCAGGAGGAATGCTGAAACACACTTCAACATTGACAATACAAATGTCCCACACTATGACCAGTAGAACATTGTGTGTCTGGCTGTAAGTCTGGACAATAGCAGGCTGCCAGTGTGAGCTCAAGCAGGTTTAAAACAAAAAAAACAAACCTTGATAATGGAGGTGGAGGCTGGTTCATGATAAAACATTTGCTCTTCCTCACCCCCTCCTTTCAAGTGAATACTCCTTACAAGGCAAATTCAAAAAACAAAACAAAAAAATCATCTGGTCAGATTGTCCTGACTGGAGAGGCCCAACCAGTGGGTCGGTGCAGTACTGAAACAAACTTATTCTATTTCTATCATCCAAGTTTCAACACAATGTTTTCATATTGCCCAATGCTACATGGCAAACTAAATGGACGATTACAACACTGCACAACAACATTTAAGCAAAATCAAGAAACACAGTTACGTCCAACCCAATGCCCAAACAGTTAGTGTTACCCTCTACAATAAAAGTTAATATCACTTAATGTCCGTCAGTAAATCTTGACTAAATTCCAAGAAGCACGTTGACTCATTGTACTTTATTGCAGCACATTCTGTTATGAGCATGTGGTACATTTTAAACAGACTGAAAACATCCAGCCAAATGTCCTTGGTTCAGAAGAAGCTCAGGTTTTTGTTTGTTGTATATAAGCAGGCTAACACTTGGTTGAAAACTGAATTTATTCCAGAAGGGAGGGGAAACCAAATAATTCAAGAGGGCCACGTGTCAATGTCAGCTGAAAAGGTGATCTGCATAAATCTCTTACTCAATGACTCACTTCCCAGTGCTCTATCTACACATAATATACTTTATATTTTGATTTTAATGTAGATAGGCTCAGAGGACACATTAATGCAAAATTCCACATGATTATATGGCTTTCATTTCCATCCAAAAATGGATGACCATCAAATTGGAAATTGCTTGAGCAATGGTTAGAAAATAGGGTCAAGTACATACTCGTATACAGCCATTTTTTATAGAGCTGGATTTATATTTCAGGCACCGTGACTCACTGGAGATGTAAATATTTAAAAATACAAAGACATCTTGCTCGTTCTGGGAAGCATTAGTAACAGAGACGTGCTTTGGTTTTGGGCTCAGCAGGTTAATTAAGGGCACCAAATGCCATCGAAGCCAGAAACAACCCAGTTACCAGCCACTCCTGGTAAAGCTACAGTAATATATATGTACAACCCCACTGAGTCACAGAGCTCGAAGTTTCAAGTGGTGCTGTGACAAAATAACTATTGACAGGCAGCATTGCTCCAACCCTCCACACGATGAGCTCCCAATCTCAGCTGGTCTGTCAGAATCAGTTTCTTTCTTGGACACACGAATCTCCATCAAAGACGGGCACCTCAGCACCTCACTCTACCGCAAGCCCACGGACAACCTCACGATGCTCCACTTTTCCAGCTTCCACCCTAACCACGTCAAAGAGGCCATCCCCTATGGACAGGCCCTGCGAATACACAGGGTCTGCTCAGACGAGGAGGAACGCGATGGACACCTACAGACGCTGAAAGACGCCCTAGTAAGAACGGGATATGACGCTCGACTCATCGATCGACAGTTCCGACGGGCCACAGCAAAAAATCGCATGGACCTCCTCAGGAGACTAACACGGGACGCAACCAACAGAGTACCCTTTGTCGTCCAGTACTTCCCCGGAGCGGAGAAACTACGCCATGTTCTCCGCAGCCTTCAACATGTCATCAATGAGGACAAACACCTCGCTATGGCCATCCCCACACCTCCACTACTCGCCTTTAAACAGCCACCCAACCTCAAACAGACCATCGTTCGCAGCAAACTACCTAGCTTTCAAGAGAACAGCGTCCACGACGCCACACAACCCTGCCACGGTAACCTCTGCAAGACATGCCAGATCATCGACACAGATACCACCAACACACGAGATGACACCACCCACCAGGTGCATGGTTCATACTCCTGTGACTCAGCCAACGTTGTCTACCTCATACGTTGCAGGAAAGGATGCCCCAGAGCATGGTACATTGGCGAGACCATGCAGACGCTGCGACAACGGATGAACGGACACCGCGCAACAATCGCCAAACAGGAGGGTTCCCTCCCAGTTGGGGAACACTTCAGCAGTCATGGACATTCATCCACCGACCTTCGGGTAAGCGTACTCCAAGGCGGCCTTCGAGACACACGACAACGCAAAATTGTCGAGCAGAAATTGATAGCCAAGTTCCGCACCCATGAGGACGGCCTCAACCGGGATCTTGGGTTCATGTCACGCTACACGTTACCCCACCAGCGAACAAATGTTATCTGTTTTTAATATAATGGGTCATTTGCTGGCTCTCTCTGCCTTCCGGATGTTTCTGCCTCTCTCTGTGTTTTTTTTTCTCTGTTTTTTTTCCCTGTTTGTTTTTTTGTTGAATGTGTATTCGGAGGTTCTGCAGGTAACACCTCTCTGTCTGAACACGGTGATTGCCTTGGCAACGGGCAGTTGCAGGGGCAGTCTGTAAACACCATGTATTATTGTTCAATATGTATAAATGCGTAGGCTTCAAGGAGATCTTGAAACATTTGCCTGAGGAAGGAGAAAATCTCCGAAAGCTTGTGAATTTAAAATAAAATTGCTGGACTATAACTTGGTGTTGTAAAATTGTTTACAATTGTCAACCCCAGTCCATCACCGGCATCTCCACATCATGACTACCATCGACACCACAAACTGCCGGCTCACAGTGGAAAGGATATCCAAGAAGATCGCGCATTTAGACACAGACATCAAGTTTTTACAGAGCTGCAAGAAAGCAGACAAGATCCCGAAAGGACTCCAGATCACGAACCCACTCAAGTCCACATACAACTCGGATTACGCTGAGAGACTCTGCCGCCGTACCTCTCGCACACTCCGCAACCATCTCATACACCAACTCTACAGCAGACGCCACAACCTCGAAACCAAGATAGAGTCCATACTCTCAACCTGTACTCAGGACACAGCAGACCAGCTACGTTATACCGCCAAACAGACGAGGCAACGGAACTACGCTGCCTACATGAAAACCAAGAGCAGGAAGCTTGAGAAACTCGGCATCACCACCAGCAACGACCAAGCTTCCCCTGGTACCACGGTTGCAACCACAGGGAAGTCTATTGTCAATTTATCCGACCACACCCTTCAACCAGACGAAATCGAAGTTCTCAGCCGAGGGCTCAATTTCTGCCCCACTACCAAAATGGACCCCACTAGTCTCGCGGCGGACACAGAGGAATTCATCAGGAGAATGAGGCTC
The DNA here is from genome assembly GCF_035084215.1 of Heptranchias perlo. Taxonomy (NCBI): domain Eukaryota; kingdom Metazoa; phylum Chordata; class Chondrichthyes; order Hexanchiformes; family Hexanchidae; genus Heptranchias; species Heptranchias perlo. The sequence goes on along the minus strand of NC_090355.1, from coordinate 33,853,369 downwards.
CGGGAATTCTACCACAAACCCCAAGATTTCAGCAGCGAACCCAATGAGACAATCGACGATCCGGAACAGCAGACAGAGGGATCCGCGGTACAGCAACCGAAGAGGAAAGAGTCAAACTGGACTCCTCCGGAGGGTCGCTGCCCTCAGCTGGACATGTATGCTCAAGCTGTCAGGAAATGCGTCAATGCCAGATTCATCAGCCGCACTCAGAAGACAGTCCAGAATGTCACCCGAGCACAACGCAACGCCATCAACGCTCTCAAGACCAACCGCAACATCGTCATCAAACCAGCGGACAAAGGAGGAGCCATCGTCATACAGAACAGAACAGACTATTGCAAAGAAGCATACCGACAACTGGACAACCAGGAACACTACAGACGGTTACCCGCAGATCCGACCAAAGAACACACCCACCAGCTCAACAAACTGATCAAGACCTTCGATCCAGACCTTCAAAGCATCCTACGCATTCTCATCCCACGTAATCCCCGCGTGGGAGACTTCTACTGCCTCCCAAAGATACACAAAGCCAACACACCCGGACGTCCCATCGTATCAGGCAACGGAACCCTGTGTGAGAACCTCTCTGGATACATCGAGGGCATCCTGAAACCCATCGTACAGGGAACCCCCAGCTTCTGTCGTGACACTACAGACTTCCTACAAAAACTCAGTACCCACGGACCAGTTGAACCAGGAACACTTCTCACCACGATGGACGTCTCGGCACTATACACCAGTATCCCCCACGATGACGGCATCGCTGCGACAGCATCAATACTCAACACCAACAACAGCCAATCTCCGGAAGCCATCCTACAACTCATCCGCTTCATCCTGGATCACAATGTCTTCACCTTCGATAACCAGTTCTTTACCCAGACACACGGAACAGCCATGGGGACCAAATTCGCACCCCAATACGCCAACATTTTCATGCACAAGTTCGAGCAGGACTTCTTCACTGCACAAGACCTCCAACCAACACTATACACCAGATACATCGACGACATTTTCTTTCTATGGACCCACGGCAAGGAATCACTAAAGAGACTACACGATAACATCAACAAGTTCCATCCCACCATCAAGCTCACCATGGACTACTCCTCAGAATCAGTTTCTTTCTTGGACACACGAATCTCCATCAAAGACGGGCACCTCAGCACCTCACTCTACCGCAAGCCCACGGACAACCTCACGATGCTCCACTTTTCCAGCTTCCACCCTAACCACGTCAAAGAGGCCATCCCCTATGGACAGGCCCTGCGAATACACAGGGTCTGCTCAGACGAGGAGGAACGCGATGGACACCTACAGACGCTGAAAGACGCCCTAGTAAGAACGGGATATGACGCTCGACTCATCGATCGACAGTTCTGACGGGCCACAGCAAAAAATCGCATGGACCTCCTCAGGAGACTAACACGGGACGCAACCAACAGAGTACCCTTTGTCGTCCAGTACTTCCCCGGAGCGGAGAAACTACGCCATGTTCTCCGCAGCCTTCAACATGTCATCAATGAGGACAAACACCTCGCTATGGCCATCCCCACACCTCCACTACTCGCCTTTAAACAGCCACCCAACCTCAAACAGACCATCGTTCGCAGCAAACTACCTAGCTTTCAAGAGAACAGCGTCCATGACGCCACACAACCCTGCCACGGTAACCTCTGCAAGACATGCCAGATCATCGACACAGATACCACCATCACACGAGATGACACCACCCACCAGGTGCATGGTTCATACTCCTGTGACTCAGCCAACGTTGTCTACCTCATACGTTGCAGGAAAGGATGCCCCAGAGCATGGTACATTGGCGAGACCATGCAGACGCTGCGACAACGGATGAACGGACACCGCGCAACAATCGCCAAACAGGAGGGTTCCCTCCCAGTCGGGGAACACTTCAGCAGTCATGGACATTCATCCACCGACCTTCGGGTAAGCGTACTCCAAGGCGGCCTTCGAGACACACGACAACGCAAAATTGTCGAGCAGAAATTGATAGCCAAGTTCCGCACCCATGAGGACGGCCTCAACCGGGATCTTGGGTTCATGTCACGCTACACGTTACCCCACCAGCGAACAAATGTTATCTGTTTTTAATATAATGGGTCATTTGCTGGCTCTCTCTGCCTTCCGGATGTTTCTGCCTCTCTCTGTGTTTTTTTTTCTCTGTTTTTTTTCCCTGTTTGTTTTTTTGTTGAATGTGTATTCGGAGGTTCTGCAGGTAACACCTCTCTGTCTGAACACGGTGATTGCCTTGGCAACGGGCAGTTGCAGGGGCAGTCTGTAAACACCATGTATTATTGTTCAATATGTATAAATGCGTAGGCTTCAAGGAGATCTTGAAACATTTGCCTGAGGAAGGAGAAAATCTCCGAAAGCTTGTGAATTTAAAATAAAATTGCTGGACTATAACTTGGTGTTGTAAAATTGTTTACAACTGTCAAAGAGAGGCAGAGAGACGCAAGGCCAATTCACAACCAGTCCATTCTTAACCTAGGGCTAGGCCCCATACTGGTCAGGACACTGGGAGAATTCCCGGATCTTATACGAAAAAGATCTTTTCTGTCCAACTGAACAGGCAGTTGGGGTCTCAACTTAACGTCTCATCTGAAAAATGGCATCTCTGATGGTGACCTCAGTACCGCACTGAAGTGTCAGCCTAGATCATACGTTCAAATTCTGTAATGGGGCTTGAACCCGCAACCTTCTGACTGAGCCAAGCTGACACAAGTACTAGCAGTTTTGAATGCAATAAACTGCAGCCCTTAGTTAGGCCTCCCATAAGCTAATACAAGTTCCCAATCACAGCAAGAAATGTAGCTTACTTGAACGAACAAAAGGTAGTATTTTACATCTTAAAAACTGTGTAGGGTTTTGTTTCATTCCCAATATGGCACTTATTTTATACCTTGTTGAAGTGTACTATGTACCAGCCATACAGCGTTACCAAGGCAGCAAGTTCTCATCATACACAAGCCAAAATGCACCAAGTTATGTGAAGCATTTTATGCTGGAATCTGCCAAGGGTCACATTCTTTATTGCAAGTCCATGTGTGCCAATCACTGTATGCCTTTCTCTATCAAAATACAATGCTCCTAAATAAAAAACAATGTTTTGAAAATCCTGGGAAAGTTGCAGTAGGCGACACTAGCGCCCACACTGCCTGTGCCTTATGCAAAATATCGCACAAGATCTGCTCTGTGTACAATGCACAGACAAACGCTCCCTCTCGGCAGTGAATATTAAAGCTGTTGAACTTGTGCCTTCCATTCTGCGACTACAAAAGCAGCAAAAGATCCAGTTTATAAGTCAAAACCTACAGCAACAAAGCATCTACAAACATGATGGAGCCAACTCTTTATACTTCATTCTGGATATCGAAAATGTTGTGAGAGCAGCCTGGCAACTTGGTGATTATAAGTTTGCATTCGAGCTCTTCACCACTCTCGTATCAGAGAGACTAACTGGGTGAAATGCTTAACTAAAGCAGAACGCCCAAGTGAAGGGAAACTGACTGCAGTGAGATGGACACTCTCATCAAGCGGTCAATTCAGGGAGACATGCACCACCTTCAAAGTTGGAGAGAGCTGAGCTAGATTATTGCATCAGTAACAAAATAATGGCTATGTTTACAGAACTGAACAAGTCTCTCAGCACAATACTTGCGTGTGCCAGTTATGTGACAGCCTTGAATTTATCACAAAGGACTGTTTCCAACTGTTTTTCTTCATACTTGAGCATATCAAGTCAGACCTTTAAATCTGATTAGAACAGCTTGCATTGCGAGTGTTTAGTGAAGCCTTGCTCTTAGTGTGTACACCTCAAACATATGGATTGATTAGTGTGTGGTTTTACCTAGACGTGCAATCATATGGCCAATGGTGAATTAAAATATACCGTACCAAAGGAATGCTCTTGGCTTTGAGTGGCGTTCTCCTCCACCAACTACTCCATGCTTATGCCTCTGGATTATGGGCCGCACAGCAGACTACAATGATCTTGGGGATTCTGGCTGCATGAGGTGTCTCCTGATGTGTCCAGCCATCAAGTGCTGCTTCAAGATGCCTATAGTGTGTTCGATAATAATCTACTCATTTAAGAACCGATAAAGAAATCTGCGTCCTTCTGAAATTTGTGTTTGTTGCACTATACGTGTGCCCAATCCAAACACAAGGTTACTTTGATCCAAATTAAACAACACAAATTGTAATCATGTCTTCAAAGGTGTTGAAGAAAGAGGCAGTGACATTTTAACAGACTGAACACAGGGGATGAAGAAATTCTTGTGGGAAAAAAAATATCAAATCACACTAAACAGTTTCTTTTTCTTTCTCAACAAATTGTTATTTTTTTTATTCCCGGCCCTTACTCAGTTACATCAATATCTGAAACATGCAAATAGTTGGAAGGATGACCTCTGTGGTTTAACCCAACTGCCAGAAAGAACAACTTACCATCTGAATTTCATTTAGTTACTACGCTGAGTTTTGAAGTGTTAGCTGGACTACCGTGGCATTGCTCACAGTAGGTAGTGATGCTTCGCTGCCAAGGTGGAGCAAGGAAGGAAGGAAAAGGGGAGGACCAATGGACGAAAAAAAACTGAAAAAGTATACATCAATGCTGTGTCCTTGCAGTTTTAGTAAACTATCTATACATAACCCTCCACGACTGTTACATTCACAACCAGTATTTGCAATATTATCTTGTGGGATGTGTGGTTCTTTAAACTAACAAGTGACCACAGGTGACTTCCTCTTCCTGCATTTCGTTTCCTGTACGGTGTTACTGTACTCAATTAAAATTTTTGTATCTGGTTCAAATAACGACCATTGGTTGTTAGCTGTGCAAATTGGTGAACATGAACCAGTCAAAAACCAGTTCCATTCACTAAATAAGTAAAAAGAAAGAAAAAAATAGAAATATGGCATCTTTCACAGCCACAGGACGTCCCAAAGCACTTTACAGCCAATGAAGTAGTCACTGTTGTAATGTCGGAAACACAGCAGCCAATTTGCGCACAGCAAGTCCCACAAACAGCAATGAGATAACGACCAGATAATCTGTTTTTAGTGATGCTGGTTCAGGGATAAATATTGGTCAGGACACCGGGGAGAACTCACCCGCTCTTTGTCGAAATAGTGCTCCGGGATCTTTTACGTTCACCTGAGAGGGCAGACAGGGCCTCGGTTTAATGTCTCATCCGAAATACACCGCCTCTGACAGTGCAGCACTCCCTCAGTGAAGTGACAGCCTAGATATTGTGCTCACGTCTCTGGAGTGGGACTTGAACCTGCAGCCTTCTGACATATAGGCCAGAGTGCTAAAATTCTCATTCTTGTTTTCAACTTCCTACATGGCCTTGCCCACTCCTTATCTCTGTAGCCTCCTCCAGCCCGACAACCCTCCGAGATCTCTGCACTCCTCCAATTCTGGCCTCTTGGGCATCCCAGATTTTAAATCGCTCCACCACTGGCGGCTGTGCCTTTCGCTACCTAGGCTTTAAGCTCTGGAATTCCTTCCCTGAACCTCTCTACCTCTCTCTCCTCCTTTAAGACACTCCTTAAAACCTACCTCTTTGACCAAGCTTTTAGTCACCTATCTTAATATCTCCTTGTGTAGCTCGGTGTCAAATTTTGTTTGATTACGTTCCTGTGAAGCACCGTGAGATGTTTAACCACGTGAAAGGCGCTACATAAATGCAAGTTGTTGTTGCTACCACTGTGTGATTGATAGGAAAAGCTACCAATTGACTATCAACAAAAATACCTCAGTTTTTCTTTCCAACGGTACAAGTCATGAATCAAGTACTGCAGTCCAAATTGCTCAGACATTTTGCACCAACTCCTTTCAGGGGCCAATTTACTGGCACCTAGCCGACAATGTGGAAAATTGCCCAGGTATGTCCTGTCCACAAAAAGCAGGACAAATCCAATCCGGCCAATTACTGCCCCATCAGTCTACTCTCAATCATCAGCAAAGTGATGGAAGGTGTCGTCGACAATGCTATCAAGCAGCACTTAGTCACCAATAACCTGCTCACCAATGCTCAGTTTGGGTTCCGCCAGGACCACTCGGCTCCAGACCTCATTGCAGCCTTGGTCCAAACATGGACAAAAGAGCTGAATTCCAGAGGTGAGGTGAGAGTGACTGCCCTTGACATCAAGGCAGCATTTGATCGAGTGTGGCATCAAGGAGCCTGAGTAAAACTGAAGTCAATGGGAATCAGGGGAAAATCTCTCCAGTGGCTGGAGTCATACCTCGCACAAAGGAAAATGGTAGTGGTTGTTGGAGGCCAATCATCTCAACCCCAGGACACTGCTGCAGGAGTTCTTCAGGGCAGTGTCCAAGGCCCAACCATCTTCAGCTGCTTCATCAATGACCTTCCCTCCATCATAAGGTCAGAAATGGGGATGTTTGCTGATGATTGCATAGAGTTCAGTTCCATTCGCAACCCCTCAGATAATGAAGCAGTCTGTGCCTGCTGCAGCAACACCTGGACAACATCCAGGCTTGGGCTGATAAGTGGCAAGTAACATTCGCGCCAGACAAGTGCCAGGCAATGACTATCTCCAACAAGAGAGTGTATAACCACCTCCCCATGACATTCAACGGCATTACCATCGCCAAATCCCCCACCATCAACATCCTGGGGGTCACCATTGACCAGAAACTTAACTGGACCAGCCATATAAATACTGTGGCTACAAGAGCAGGTCAGAGGATGGGTATTCTGCGGCGAGTGACTCATCTCCTGACTCCCCAAAGCCTTTCCACCATTTTCAAGGCACAAGTCAGGAGTGTGATGAAATACTCTCCACTTACCTGGATGAGTGCAGCTCCAACAACACTCAAGAAGCTCGACACCATACAGGACAAAGCAGCCCACTTAATTGGCACCCCATCCACCACCCTAAACATTCACTCCCTTCACCACCGGTGCACTGTGGCTGCAGTGTGTACCATCCACAGGATGCACTGCAGCAACTCGCCAAGGCTTCTTCATCAGCACCTCCCAAACCCGCGACCTCTACCACCTAGAAGGACAAGAGCAGCAGGCACATGGGAACACCACCACCTGCACGTTCCCCTCCAAGTCACGCACCATTCCGACTTGGAAATATATCGTCGTTCCTTCATCGTCGCTGGGTCAAAATCCTGGAACTCCTTCCTAACAACACTGTGGGAGAACCTTCACCACACGGACTGTAGCTGTTCAAGAAGTTGGCTCACCACCACCTTCTCAAGGGCAATTAGGGATGGGCAATAAATGCTGGCCTTGCCAGCGATGCCGACATCCCATGAACGAATAAAAAAAAAAAAGTACTTTTTGAGCCACTTACTATAAACATCGAAAAATTTAATTTACAACAAACCCATAAACAAAATCTCAATCACTAAAATTAGCCACAAGCTTACCTACTTTACCGTAGAAATCCCGGTAACAACTTCCCCCCACACAGTTTAACCCCTCTCTCTGGGTCCTGGGCTGGAGTCTCAGCAGGTTCTCCGTGATTGCAGTGCTTCCATTTTTCTGACGTTTCCCTTACTCTTGAGCATGTTCTATCCGAGTTTGCTTGCTATGTTTGCTGTGACAACTGGCATTTTCAGCTGGTCGTGGGTTTAATGCCCTATCCAGACACTTAAGCATATAATCCTGGCTGATACTCCAGTGCAGTACTGAGGGAGCACCTTATTGTCGGAGGTGCTGTCTTTCAGATGAGATGTTAAACCGAGGCCCCGGCTGCCCTCGCAGGTGGGCGCAAAAGATCCCACGGCACTATTTCTAAGAAGAGCTGGGGAGTTCCTCCCCTCCCTTGCCATCACCAAGTGTCTCGGCCAATATTTATCCCTCAACCATCACAAACAGATTTAGTGACCTCATTACCACATTGCTGTTTGTGGGATTGCTGTGTGCAAATGCATTTCCTACATTACAACAGTGACTACACTTCAAGAAGTACTTCATTGGCTGTAAAGCGCTTTGGGACGTCCTGAAGTCATGAAAGGTGCTATATAAATGCAAGTTCTTTCTTTCTTTCATGCCTAGCAAATTCCCACTTTATGATGCTGCAGTAAATTCTCAATTCTGCTGCTGAAATAAAGTTGGGCTGAACCTAATTGTGTCGTGGAAGGTATGTCTGGGTATGTGGAACTGACCTCCTGATTGCTACCCACTGACCCCTACATGGATGGGGATGTTGGACAAGGACAGGATCGGGCTCGGTTGTAATGGCAACCATGGTAGAAGAGCCCAACATTTACTATGCAGGCCAACATGTGAAGCATGGTCACTTAGACTAGCTGATAAAAGAAGGCTGAGGGGTGACCTGATGGAGGTCTTAAAGATTATAAGAACATAAGAACATAAGAAATAGGAGCAGGAGTAGGCCAATCGGCCCTTCAAGCCTGCTCCGCCATTTAATAAGATCATGGCTGATCTGATCCTAACCTCAAATCTAAATTCATGTCCAATTTCCTGCCCGCTCCCCGTAACCCCTAATTCCCTTTACTTCTAGGAAACTGTCTAAATTCAAAGCAGAAATATTCAATGATGTAGCTTCCACAGCTTCCTGGGGCAGCAAATTCCACAGACCTACTACCCTCTGAGTGAAGAAGTTTCCCCTCATCTCAGTTTTGAAGGAGCAGCAACCTTATTCTAAGATTATGCCCCCTAGTTCTAGTTTCACCCATCCTTGGGAACATCCTCACCGCATCCACCCGATCAAGCCCCTTCACAATCTTATATGTTTCAATAAGATCGCCTCTCATTCTTCTGAACTCCAATGAGTAGAGTCCCAATCTACTCAACCTCTCCTCATATGTCCACCCCCTCATCCCCGGGATTAACCGAGTGAACCTTCTTTGTACTGCCTCGAGAGCAAGTATGTCTTTTCTTAAGTATGGAGACCAAAACTGTATGCAGTATTCCAGGTGCGGTCTCACCAATACCTTATATAACTGCAGCAATACCTCCCTGTTTTTATATTCTATCCCCCTAGCGATAAATGCCAACATTCCGTTGGCCTTCTTGATCACCTGCTGCACCTGCATACTAACTTTTTGAAAGGGTTTGATAAGGTAGATGTAGAAAGGAAGTTTCCACTTGTGGGGGAGACCAGAACTAGGGGCCATAAATATAAATGTAAGGAGTCGCACCACACCAGGTTATAGTCCAACAGCTATATTTGAAATCACAAGCTTTCGGAGCTTTGCTCCTTTGTCAGGTGAAGTCTGACCTGACGAAGGAGCATCGCTCCGAAAGCTTGTGATTTCAAATATAGCTGTTGGACTATAACCTGGTGTTGTGCAACTCCTTACATTTGTCCACCCAGTCCATCACCGGCACCTCCACATCATGGCCATAAATATAAGATAGTCACTAATAAATCCAATAGGGAATTCTGGAGAAACTTCTTTACCTAAAGAGTGGTTAGAATGTGCATCTCGCTACTACAAGGAGTAGTTGAGGCGAATAGCATAGATGCATTTAAAGGGAAGCTAGATAAACATGCGAGGGAGAAAGGAATAGAAGGATATTCTGATTGAGTTCGATGAAGAGCAGTGGGAGGAGGCTCGTGTGGAGCATAAACACCAGCACAGACCAGTTGGGCCAAAGGGCCTGTTTATGTTCTGTAAATTCTGTGCAATTCTATGTGTGTCGATTTCAGTCAGCAGAAAAATAAAACAGAGGGTCACAATACCATAATACAAACCAACCCTTAAAAACACAAGCTAACTAGTGAAAGCAGATATAATGCTATAGAGCTTCAGTACTCCTGTGTAAAACAGGCTTTCTATAACCATCTATACATTAAAAGATTTGCACATATTCCAGGGTCACACTTCACTGATGTACAATGGTTATAAAACAGTTTAATCTCTGACTCACCATAAACAACACCAGGTGAAGAAAGGTCACTGACCTGAAACGTTAACTCTGTTTCTCTCTCCACAGATGCCGCCTGACCTGCTGAGTGTTTCCAGCATTTTCTGTTTTTATTTCAGATTTCCAGCATCCGCAGTACTTTGCTTTTGTGACCACGTGAGATCTGCTAGTTTTAGTGAAACAAGCTTCAATTACTTCCCCAGTTTCCTTCCGCAAGGTTGGGGGTTGGGCCCGCAATGAATACCGTGCCTTCAACCACTACAAGTGCAGCTAGTTGTTGCACACCAGAAAAAGAAACAAATGTTGGACTCAGCGCAAGCACTTCTCGGAGAGCCAGTGCTACTTATTCAGCTTTTGTCGGGCAGACCTTCAATTATTTATTCACAGAGCTGAGGTATTTGTGGAAGGTTTTGTGTCAACCACCACAAAACCATATGCATATCCTGTGGATAAATCTCACGTTACATTTCCTCAAAGTAACCACAAAACTCTTCTAAATGACAATTTAGCAACACGTCATTTCACTACCTTTCCTTTCACCGCACTGCCAGCATTCACAAGAACAAATACTGACATAAGGGACAAGATTGTATGTGTCGTTTCTCCTCCTACCCCTTTGATCAATGTTGTTGATCTGTAATTTCTCCCAGTTCTGACTAAGGATCTACATTAACTTCAATTCCATCCTCACCTCTGAGTCATCGTGTCAGCCGTGGCTCAGTGGTCGCGCACTCACCTCTGAGTCAGAAGGTCATGTGTTCAAGTCCCAATCCAGGGACCTGAGCACAAATTCGAGGCTGACACTCCAGTGCAGTGCTGAGGGAGTGCTGCACTGTTGGATGTGCCATCTTTTGGACGAGACGTTAAACCGAAGCCCTGTCTGCCTTGTCAGGTGGATGTAAAAGATCCCATGGTACTATTTCGAAGAAGAGCAGGGGAGTTCTCCCCAGTGTTTGTCTCTCAACACCACCTAAAAACAGATTTTCTGGTCATTATCACACGTTGCCATTTGTGGGATCTTGCTGGGCACAAATTGGCTGCTGTGTTTCCTACATTGCAACAGTGACTGCACTACAAAAGTACTTGATTGGCTGTAAAACGCTTTGGAACATCCTGAGGTTGTGAAAAGCACTATATAAATGCAAGTTTTTTCTTTCTTTCAGATGCTGACTGACACCTAAGTGTTTCCAGTATTTTCTGTTTTAACTTTACACGACAACTTTGGCTGCATTTCACTTTCTATAGATGCTACAGTTGTTGTACAATGCAGCCTGAACTAAACAGTACTTTTGTTAGTAAATAAACTTCTGATTACCAGCAGCAAACTACAAACTATTTGCCATTACCATTTGTACATTTACTAACGGATGGAACTTAATCTAACCAGAGAATGCACAAGTCATGGCAATTACTGATGGAAAACTACCAGTCTATCCGTAAGGTTAACTTCTTTTAGAACCAAATAAAAATCCCAAAAATGGGCAAAAAATACTCCTCTTAATTTCCAGACACACCTGAATGAAAAATGCTTACTCTTATTTTGCCATGTTGACTGTGTTGAGTTTAAGAGAGTTTTAAGTAAAAGAAAGCACACAGAGTTTATTCCTTAGTCAAAGCATTTTAACAGGATCCAGATAAAATATATATATATCTAAACTGACTGGAGCTGGAAGCTGTAACCATCGATTTTTATTTAAATGCCTATAGCTTGAGGATGCCAGCTACTTAGTGGATTTCCAGTCATCTTGCACTTTATGTATCAAGTTGCAGAGAAATGATTAAACCTCCCCTCCATTTTAGATATACATGAAGCAGGGAAGAAAAATTGCAATTTCTTGACCTATATAGGACATCACCAACTAAGATACAGCGTCAGGTTGAGGGTTGGATACTGCTCCATTCTGTTGTCAAAGTAGATAACGTTCAATGACCTGAGCACATGGTTCAATCACCTTCTAACGGACACTGAAAGCTATCATTTTCCATTTCAGATCAGCCCACAAGGATTAATAAGGAAAGAACCCATATTATAACATAGTAGAAAGTGATGATCCTCCAACAACGAACCAATTATTAACAACGTGTACAGCGATCTGTAGGGGGCATTGATCCTTAGGGCAAAACTTTGCAGGGTTGGTGGGGGGGGGGTGGGTGGGGAAGAGCAGGAGGAGTGGGACAGATTAAATAGCTCCTTCAAAGAGCTGGCAAAGGTCCGATGGGCTGAATGGCGTCCTTCTGTGCTGCATGATTCTATGATCTCGGGACATCTCTTACTACTGTCGTGGTTTCCTTGTATATTCTCTTTAACAGGAATGGTATTACTCTTAAGCGTTCCAAGATGGTTGAAAACACATATCTGGTCTACAGATTTGTGACCCAAGATTGGAAATACAAATCACATACTGAAGTCCTTTATATAAAATTTTTTAAATGCTCAATTCTAACACTTGGCTGGTTTGGTGATGTTAATTCATGCACATTTTCTGTTCTTTGGCACCATGACATTTTTTTTTAACAACTGCACACCAATAAACCCTAACCAGTAATTATGCCAATATAAACGCTCCCTGGATATTAACAAAATAGGTTTTGAAACTTTTAAAATGTCGTTAAACCTACAATTACAGATGAAACGGAGACTGAAATGAAGAACTCAAAATCTAAATTACTCCTCACTATATTCATAACGAGTTATCAACTCTATTCAATTTTCCAAACTAACTTTAGTATCTTGTCATTCAGTTGGCGTGACCAGGAAATACATTGCACTCTGTACGCAGAGAAAAGGAGGTCTGGCAAATGTAATCCACATACTTGAAATTGGTCTGCTGCTCATTACTTGCAAAGAAGTGTGTTTGTGCAGAGGGGGTGGGAGAGAACGCATTTAAAGAACGCCTGTTAAAAATCTACAAGATCCTCAAGTAATCAAAATATGGAGACATTTATAACCCACTGTTATGATAGGGTAATCACAAATGTAAAATATTTTTTGGTGAAGACAGACACCGTTTGCAATCGAACTACTTACATTTAACAAACCTGCTCACATTGCAATAGATGTGTAGGTTTCTATGATGATCTTTGAGACTATTGAAGGGTTTTTCATAGAATGATACAGCACGGAGGGGGCCATTCTGCCCATCGTGCCTGTGCCGGCTCTTTGGTCGAGCTAGCCAATTAATCCCACTCCCCTGCTCTTTCCCCATAGCCCAGTAAATTTCATCCTTTCAAGTATTTATCCAATTCCTTTTTGAAAGTTATTCTTGAATCTGCTTCCACCGCCCTTTCAGGCAGCGCATTCCAGATCACAACAACTCGCTGTGCAAAAAATGTTTTCCTCATGTCATCTCTGGTTCTTTTGCCAATCACCTTAAATCTGTGTCCTCTGGTTACAGACCCTTCTGCAAGTGGAAACAGTTTCTCCTTATTTACTCTATCAAAACCTTTCATGATTTTGAATACCTCTATCAAATCTCCCTTTAACATTCTCTGCTCTAAGGAAAACAACCCCAACTTCTCCAGTCTGTCCACATAACTGAAGTCCCTCATCCCTAGTACCATTCCAATAAATCTCTTCTACAGTTAAATGGTCTTAATGGCGATATACTCGATCAGAATAATATTGTTTATGCATTCAAGCGATTTTTATATGTAGGCATTGTTAACCCTTTGCAGAATTGTCAATCATATATATTTGAAATAATTTTTGTCATCAGCTTGACTCAGTTGGTCGCCCTAGTATCTCAGAGTCAGAAGTTCAAGCTGCACTCCAGGACTTGGACACGTAATCTAGACCAGCACTCCAGTGCAGTACTTGTTGGGGACCTTGGAGGTGATGGTGTTCCCATGCACCTGCTGCCCTTTGCCCTACCAGGTGGTGGAGGTTGCGGATTTGGGAGGTGCTAGTTTTTTCTTAAATATGAAAATAAAATTGGTAAAGGACGCACCACGACGAATTACAAACTGTGACAAAGGGTGTTTTTTTTTAAATCTGAAAATGATGCAGAAGCAGTTTGTGAAACTTTCCCATCACCGATTCTGCTTTGAGATATTTTCATAGATAACGGCAAAGACTTTCTCTTTCAATTAACCATTCATAAGAATTGACTCGTTCAGTGAAAACTAACAACCTTAAACCTGCAGAATGTGTATGGTTAAATGACTACAAAAACCGATGGGAATCCACTTCAAGAGGAAATGGGGGCGGGGGGAGGGAAGCAATACTGGTGGGCCATGGATACTGGCCTCCGTTTCAGTGTCTCTGGCAAATGGGGGCGGGAGAAATAAGGAGCATGCTTATTATTTACATTGTGCAAGTTCACATCATTACAGAACAAAAGTGATTTATTGCCAGTCTGACACATGGTTTTTATTTAATTCCATGAAAGGCACAAGGGACCAGAGCCCCTTCTCCAGTATTAGCATTTCCTGTGCGGGGACTGACAGGAGGTAATTTTCCCATCAGGTTGTGATTCGGTTGTGTCCTCTGGGGCGGGGTGCAGTTTTCTCAGTGGGCCTTGCCTTGGGACCTGCCATAGCATTCGAGCTAGTGGTTGCGGGAGCAAACTGAGGCATCAGGTGCTTTGTAACTAGGTAGGCAGCAGCCACTTGAGTTAAGTTAAACACAGGAGCCCCGGCAGATTGTACCCACATTAATTCTGCATCAAGTTATCTTGTTGAACTTGTTCTTTTGTTTCAGGCCTTGGGAGAAAGTATCCCCATGCACTGAGACCCAACTGCCCTTGTTTAGATGAATGTGCTTCTCCCATACACATTCGTGCATCAATTCCTTACTCTGAAAGATAAGGAAATGGGCTACAGAGGATTGGGACTGTTGATCACCAGTGAGTTGTGGCCAGAATTATTTCGGGGGCAACCAGATCTGGCTTTACCATGCCTCATTCACCTCCTCAGCCAAAACTATCCATTACACCAGGATCACACGAGAGGGCAAGGACAATGCCAGGCTTCTTTTTTCCATGACCAACCACTTCCTTTAACCCCTCTCCTCCTCCCCCTCAAACCTACCTCACACCAAATCTTCACCTTCAAGATTAGGACCATATGTGCAGCCACCTCCACCAATTCCTTCCTTACCTTCTGCTACCATCCCTACGTTCAACAGTCTCCCACCATCTCCAGCCCAGGATCCTTCATCTTTCTTCAGTTTCTCATCTATCTGTACGCTGCCCTCTCAAAACTTATCTCATCCATGAGATCTCCTCCCTGTTAAACTCCTGAATACAGCTCCCATTTGTGGGGCTCCAAGCTAACTGACGTCATCATCAATGTCTCCCTTTCCTTACACACCATCCTTCTCCCCTCTTCAAAAAGCTCACCCTTCATCCATCCATCCAATCTCCTGTCTTCTTTCTCCAAATACTGTCCCATCTCTAATCTCCCTTTCCTTTTTAGAAGTCCTTCAGCATGTCGCCATTCCACAGCACCATACTTAACTCACCCAGAAATTGCCCGTTTGTTCCATCCCATCTGGCTTCCACGTTTCTCACAGCACAGAAACAACCATAGCCAAAGTCAAAAGTGACATCTTCTGTAACATAATGGTGTCGCTCCCCTTCCTCCTTGACCTCTTTGCAGAATTTTATACAACTGACCACACTATCTTCCTCCAACGCCTCTCCTTCACCATCCAGCTCCATGGGACTGCACTTGCATGAGTCCATTCCTACCTATCCAAAAGCAGCCAGTGTATTTCCAGCAATGGTTCTCTTCCCTCCTACCACCATCACCTCAGAATCCTCTCAGTCCCTTCCTCTTCCGTATCTACGTGTTGCCTTTCAGCAAGATGATCCACAGGCTTGGGCTCTTTCTTCTTTCATATGTTGACGATACCCAGCACCATCACTCCTCTCCATATTGTCAGACTGTCTGTCCCACACCAAATCTTGGATGAGTCAGAACTTCCTCCAACTCAATATCAGGAAAACCAAAGCCACCACCTTCAGCCCCTCCAGAAACTCTGCTTACTTACCATCAACTAGATCCATTCCCTGGCCACTCTCCTGCTAAGCCAGACTATCCAGAATCTTGGCACCCTGTTTGATCCTGAGCTGAGTTTTAAACCCGACATCCCATCTATTGCCAACGTCACTTAATTTCACCTCCAGAGTGGGAGAGCATATGTCTGTGGAAATAACGGTTCTGTACATGCTGAGGGTCAAATACAGCGATGTTCCCTTTCTCTTGGTTGCTGTAATGCCAGGTAAGAGAGGAGTTGTTGAACAATAGGGAAATGGATGGCAGTGGATATAGCTCAGATGGAAGAGAATTCCAACAGAGGGCAACTATCTCAGGTGATAGTGTCACAGCAATGTAAGGATGTTGGGAGTCCATGAGGCTCAAGGATAGGTACAGAGTGAGATAGCTAAATACTGCACAAGACACAGTGGTTCTTTGCCACCAAGAGTGGTGGGTGGTGAGAGGCAAAGAGAACAAGTCAATGCGGTTTTCTGAGAGCGGGGGGGGAAGAGAAGAGCAACAGTTGAACCATGGAAATGCAAGAACGAATGACCATTATGGAGTTTTGATTGATTACCTTTGGACATCAGTTAAGTATTTATAGAACTTTCCCTGGGAGGAATAAAATGGTTGATGTAGAGTCCACGATATGATAGGTTACATATGATCTGTGGAAGGAGTGGGCTGGATGAACTGAACAGGATTTTCTTCTTCCATGCTTTATGCTTTCAGGAGTTACTGACAGCAGCGTCATTCTAGATGTAGTTTTAACTGGTTCTTATCAAAAAGTACTATGTTCAAGGCCAGGATCCGTGGTAGTTGTACTCAGGACATTCCAGAGTAGAACATGGTATACTAACCCTGCTTCCTATAATCCTGTAAAGGATATCAGAAAAAACTCATTTGTATCTGTCAGAATACTAGAAATTGAGTCACATACCGAGTTTGGGATTTTGGACTCAAAAACAACCAGCTGCTTTGCTAATTCACCTTGGGTTGAAATAAAAAAAACTCCTGAGAACACCTTCCCTTAGTATTTGGCAGTTCTTAAGGCTGAAAGCTAAACCTAAAAACCTACTTCGAATCATAGAATGGTTGCAGCACAGAGGGAGGCCATTCGACCCATCAAGCCTGTGCTGGCTCTCTGCAAGAGCAATCCAGCTAGTCCCACTCCCCCACCCGATCCCCGTAGCCCTGCAAATTTATAGAATCATAGAATGGTTGCAGCACAGAAGGACTACTTCCTGACATTTTATTTTCTGACCCTCTACCAGCAGTCCCGAGTACAATGGACAACCATAACGACTGAACACTTCCAGTGTTGATTCCTTCAGCACTTCAGCTCCCAAATGTGACACGGGGAGCCAGGGAGGTGTTAGATAGAATGCCCCAGTCGCAGTATTAACCAGAATCTTTGTTGCAACACTAACACTTTTCCCTACCTCCAGCGGCCAGCATACTTCATCTTCGTTCACTTTCAATCGAAGGTATATGCTGTGGGCAACACGCAACAGACAACACTCTTTTTAAAAAAAAATTGTGCATTCTTTCAATGCCCAGTATCCGATTTTAAACAATTCATGGAGATTACGATCATCAGGCTGTGGCATGGCTGTCACAATTTAAATTTGTACACTAAAACCACTGCTCACAATCATGTGTCTACAGGACGCCCCCAACAAGAAATTACACAATGGACAGTGAACAATAATAATAACTTAAAAACATCCATCATAACCATTCATCTCTCATTTGAAGACCACTGCAAGTATTACAATTAGAACATTATGAATCCACCATGTGATAAGTAAACACCTCCAATAAGGCTGACCAGATAACTGGGTACATTTAGCCTCATATTTACATCACGTGACTGGTAAAACTTCCATTTGTGAACTTTAACTCTTTGAATCACGTAGATCTGATCATTTGTAAAGTTAAATAGCCTTTTTAAGGAGCACTGTCACCCTTCAATGGCTGTTAAGCACAGCTTTCTTTTGTAACCTTAGTTTATCAACACAAATCACAGCACAAGTTATTTGTGTCACATAATTCTACTGCTTGCCCATGACAGGACGACATAAGCTGGATGCTGCTTGGCTTTTCCAAAACCAAGTGACTGATACTCCCTTCCCAACATGGTGCTGTTAATGGGAGGAGGGAACTAAACTTCATCTTTCAGTGGAACATAAGTCAGTGGGATCTCTTTCGGGTCGAAATAGCCAGCAGGTCCACAGTACGCCAAAGCACAGTTTACAAGCGACCAGCTACCCCGGCTCATCAATTGGGTCTGGCAGACAGAAGCGTCACTGACAGATGAAATTCTTCCCACTCAGTTCCAGGTAACCCTGCAATCCAATCCCCTAAAGGGCAAAATGGTCCTAATTGGACAAACAGCGGCAAGCGTACCAGTGCTCTGTGCCAGAAAACTACATGTTTTTTTTTGGGCTGATTAAATTCCAGCAATAGCCCTTGCATGGAACAGCGAGTTCTTAAGCTCTTGCCAACTTGTGCCTCAGCTCTCCCAGTTGAGGTACGTGGGACGTGTCCCTCCAGGGTGACTCCTTAACGGAATAGAAACTCTAGCTGTGAGAATTTTTCAGCAACTTGGTATAAAGTCTGGTGATGGGTTTTGGTTTGTCAGGAACCCAACTAACCAGAAAAAAAATTAAACACACAATAATTTACTTCAAAATCCACAGGGCCATAATGTTACTGTTCTATTTGGATTAAATCACTACATTCTGCAGCTTTAAACTTTGTCATCACTTCCATTCTCCCCACAGCTATTTGTTGAGAACATCACTCAAAGGTGAAGCTGTCATTACTACCATTCGCTCTCCAGAAATTTGATGAGAACTTCACTTAAAGCTGAAGAAAAGCATATTCTTCCACAGCCAAGTATTCCATCAGCATGACAAAACAGGAATGTATCTCATACCCAGAGGCCCATCATTTCAAGTCTCCACTCGCACCCATAATGGCTCTGATCCATGTCAGTCGCAGACGCTCCCAGAGCTTTCCAATCCCCCACACAGAAATCAATGCTTCAGACGCATCTGGGGGCCGATCCAAAGTCACCGGAGCCACATTAACTTAAGTGCACCCAGCCATTTCAATGCCTCCAAATCACCCTCCAAGCCAGTTCTAAATGCTGGGGTGTGTGCTGCTGTACAGAGTCACTCCAGAATATTCAACTAACCAAAGATACTGGAGCAACTCAGAAGATTGAGGGGTGATCTGAGAGATGTCTTTAAGATTATGAAAGGGTTTGATAGGGTAGACGTAGAGAAGATGTCTCCACTTGTGGGGGGAAGACAAAAACTAGGGGCCATAAATATATGATAGTCACTAATAAATCCAATAGGGAGTTCAGGAGAAACTTCTTTACCCAGAGAGTGGTGAGAATGTGGAACCTCCGACCACATGGAGTGGTTGAGGCGAATAGTGTAGATGTATTTAAGGGTAAGCTAGATAAACACACGAGGGAGAAAGGAATAGAAGGATACGCTGGTAGAGTTAGATCAAGTGGGGAGGGAGGAGGCTCACATGCGGCATAAACACCAGCATGGACCAGTTGGGCCGAGTGGCCTGTTTCTGTGCTGTACATTCTATGTAATAATGACTGAGTGAAAACCAATGGCAAAACTCCACAGGAGAAAAAAAACAAGTGACTAAATTGAAGAGTTCCTGTCCTTGTTTTCTAATTATATAAAGAGGATGTACTTCGTACTGAAAGTACTCCCTCGAGGCTAGGCTTCACTTCATCTTTAATATGCCACCTCCTCCTAGCTCACCTGTACTGTAAGCAATACCACTAATTAGAGAGCTGGTGCTGTGGGGTTGCTTCTTACACAAAGTTGTAAAATAATTGTGTGTAATATTAAGACTGGAACAATCAATCTCTAGGAATAGCATGCAAATAACCTTCCACAGGGCCGAGTTAAAGTGGGGTGACTGAAGTCCCTTGGCTTTCCACTCATCCAACAAATTGCAGCAGCACTAGACTTGGAAATACAAACGTAATAACGATTTAAAATGAGCAGCCTCCACACTGGTTACGATCACAGGCACGAGCGATTTTCGAAAGAAGTCCAAGAATCTGGTAACAAATCTAGAATTTATACATTGATGATAACCAGCAACCATAACCCACCCACTCTCCAAACATGGTTAAAAATCCAATAAAACAGAATTTTGATTGATTTAATCACCATAAAGCCCTGGATATAATTGACTTTACTAACTTTTAACCATGATTTATTTGGCTGGTGGAGGGGGATGGTTGTCAGCAACAATCAGATTTCTCCTTACCGTGCTCCACGAACACATTGAAATGCTGAGCTCCATGTTTGGCTGCCTCTCTCCTTCCTCCTTTAATAAAGTGCAGCGCAGGCAGACTCGGCCTCCTTTGGTCCGCAAGAACTTTGCCTGGTTGTTGCCCCATAAATTAACCCGCTCCAGGTGCAAGCAACAAAAAAAATTTAAAACGTATAGTCCTTTACAACCGATAGTGATGGGGAAAGAGGAAGGAGGGGAGGAGGAGCAGAGAGGGAAGAGAAGGGGTGAATGTCCTAGGGCCTGGCCTGTGTGGGGGGGGGGGGGAAAGAGGGGGGGGTCACAGCTTGAGGGGGGGGGGGTCACAGGCTGGGGGCAGAGGTGGGGGTCACGGGCTGGAGGCAGTGATGGGGTCAGAGGCTGGAGACAGAGAAGGAGTTAAGAGGTTGGGGACAGAGAGGGTGGTCAGGCTGGGAGGCAGAGAAGGGGCCAGAGGCTGGGGGCAGAGAGGGGGATGTCAGGCTGGAGGGGGGCGTCAGGCTGGAGGGGGGCAGGGAGGGGGTTGTCAGGCTGGAGGGGGGCAGGGAGGGGGTTGTCAGGCTGGAGGGGGGCAGGGAGGGGGTTGTCAGGCTGGAGGGGGGCAGAGAGGGGGTTGTCAGGCTGGAGGGGGGCACAGAGGGGGTTGTCAGGCTGGAGGGGGGCAGAGAGGGGGTTGTCAGGCTGGAGGGGGGCAGAGAAGGGGTTGTCAGGCTGGAGGGGGGCAGAGAGGGGGTTGTCAGGCTGGAGGGGGGCAGAGAGGGGGTTGTCAGGCTGGAGGGGGGCAGAGAGGGGGTGGTCAGGCTGGAGGGGGGCAGAGAGGGGGTGGTCAGGCTGGAGGGGGGCAGAGAGGGGGTGGTCAGGCTGGAGGGGGGCAGAGAGGGGGTGGTCAGGCTGGAGGGGGGCAGAGAGGGGGTGGTCAGGCTGGAGGGGGGCAGAGAGGGGGTGGTCAGGCTGGAGGGGGGCAGAGAGGGGGTGGTCAGGCTGGAGGGGGGCAGAGAGGGGGTGGTCAGGCTGGAGGGGGGCAGAGAGGGGGTGGTCAGGCTGGAGGGGGGCAGAGAGGGGGTGGTCAGGCTGGAGGGGGGCAGAGAGGGGGTGGTCAGGCTGGAGGGGGGCAGAGAGGGGGTTGTCAGGCTGGAGGGGGGCAGAGAGGGGGTTGTCAGGCTGGAGGGGGGCAGAGAGGGGGAGCCAGGCTGGGGAGGGCAGAGAGGGGGAGCCAGGCTGGGGGGGGCAGAGAGGGGGAGTCAGGCTGGGGGGGGGCAGAGAGGGGAGCCAGGTTGGGGAGGGCAGAGAGGGGGAGCCAGGCTGGTGGGGGGGCAGAGAGGGGGAGCCAGGCCGGGGGGGCAGAGAGGGGGAGTCAGGCTGGGGGGGGGGGCAGAGAGGGGGAGTCAGGCTGGGGGGGGGGGCAGAGAGGGGGAGTCAGGCTGGGGGGGGGGGCAGAGTGGGAGCCAGGCTTGGGGGGGGGGGCAGAGAGGGGGAGTCAGGCTGGGGGGGCGGCAAAGAGGGGGAGTCAGGCTGGGGGGGCGGCAAAGAGGGGGAGTCAGGCTGGGGGGGCGGCAAAGAGGGGGAGTCAGGCTGGGGGGGCAGAGAGGGGGAGTCAGGCTGGGGCAGAGAGGGGGGGGGGTCAAAAGCTGGGGTAAGAGACTTGGGGTCAGAGACTGCAGGGCAGAGAGGGGTGTCAGAGGCGGGGGGGTCAGAGACGGGGGGTGGAGAGGGGGGTCAGAGACTAGGGAGCAGAGAGGGGGGGTCAGAGAGTGGGGTCAAAGGCTGGGGGGCAGAGAGGGGGGGTCAGAGGCTGGGGGGCAGAGAGGGGGTCAGAGGCTGAGGGCAGAGAGTGGGGTCAGGCTGGGGTCAGAGGCTAGGGGTAGACAGGGGGGGGGGGGGGGTCAAAGTTCCCAGCCCGGGGGTGGGGGGGTTAATGAGAACCCTCTCGGTCTCCTCACGGGGCGCTGTTTCGGGCCGACTCCACTCCCATCGGGTCCCCTTCACTCATATTTCTCTTCTTACGCCTCGGGGAGACAGGCGTGAAGGGGGAGTAAAAACTTTCCTCTCAGCTCGAAGCCGCCACTCGCTCAGCCAGAATCGTCCGCCATGTTTGGGGGAAACTGCTGCCGAAACGAGGCCACGCACGGCGCGCGTGACGTCATCGCGCAAAAACGGCCGACGTGCGCACGTAAAGGGGGAACCTCTGGCTTCAGTGGACCATGGCTTGGCAGAACGGTTGCCAACCCTCCCGGATTGGCCTGGTGCCTCCAGGAATTGAAAGTTAATTTCCAGGAGCAAAAGGAAAATCATGGGGAGGGAGAGAGGGGAGGGGCATTAAAAATGCTGGAGTTTTTTTTCATTTCCTTTGAACACTTTTGTACTTTTGTTTATAAGTTATAAAAATACTGGAGATGGTGGGAATAAAAGTCCAGTTTGACTAAGAGTCCAGAATCATCCGATTGGGAAAGAAGAGTCTTTTCGCTTCCCGATTGGCCATGGGAAGGCGGATGGACATGTTGGGCGACCAATGGTGGGAGTGTGGGGGTGGGGGCAGTTGGAGGCTGGAGGGTCATGTGACGAAACCTCCAGGAATACATTCAACCAGAGTTGGCAACCCTAGCTTGGCGTTGGTTGGGTTTTTATATAATATTCCAGAGGAATGATGACACATCAGCTTTATAACTGTGTTAAGATGATTTGCTCAATAGTTCATGTGTTTGGCTGTGCTTGAATCCATAACTTAGCAACTACATAACTCAAAAGAGTAGAATACAAGTCAAAAGAACGCATGATCAAACAGTGCTTTGGTCAGACCAAAACGTGAGTACTGTGTCCAGTTCTGGCCATGCCACAACTTGAGTACTGTGTCCTGGTCACCGAGACACAAGGCAGACATTCAAGAATTGGAGGCAATGCAGAGAAGAGCCACAAAGCTTGATCCCCAGTGTCAGAGGTCTAAGTTATGAGGAAAGATTGAAGAAAGTGGGGGTTTGAGGTGTCAGCCATGGCTCAGTTGGTAGCACTCTTGCCTCTGAATCATGAAGGTTATGAGTTCAAAGTCCCATGGCAGAGCCGTGAACATATAATCTATACCGACATTTCAGCGCAGAACTGAGGGAGGTGTCGTCTTTTGGATGAGACATTAAGCTGAGGCCCCATCTGCCCTCTCAGGTGGACAGAAAAGATCCCATAGCACTATTTGAAGAAGAGCTTGGAAGTTCTCCCTGGTGTCCTGGCCAATATTTATCCCCCCATCACAAAAACAGATTATCTGGTCATTTATCTCATTGTTTGTGGAAGCTTGCTGTGCACAAAGCAGCTGCTGCAATTACCTCCATTACAACAGTGACTACACTTCAAAGAACTTCATTGGTTGTAAAGCGCTTTGGGATGTCGTGAGAGGCGCTATATAAATGCAAGTTCTTTCTTTCTTTCTTTTCAGCCTTGAGAGGAGATGCCTAAGAGGTCATTTTATAGAAGAATATAAGATAGTTAACAGCATTAACTGCGTAAAAAGGACAAGGGGGATTCAGGTTCAGGGTGGTAAAGGACAGATTTAAGACCGATGTCAGGAAGTTCTTCTTCACACAAGGAGTAATCACTCCATGGAATGAAATTCCAGAAAGAGGCAAAAACACTGGAATCACGTAAGGATCACTTGAATGCTGTAATGGGGGGGGGGTATTGGAGGGTGTCTCTGGATTGTATGAACTAAGGTGGGTAGAATGGCTTTCTTCATTGTAAATATCTTGTGATGTTGTGGGATTTCATCAGTGTCTCTCACTCAAAGTCATCCAGCTCAAGAAGGTGAGTTGGCAATGAAGGCATTAGTCGTTGATTTACAGTGACTGAATAAGTCAAATTGCTGTTCTCATGACACGGAAATGCAGGATCTTAACTGTTGAGTTGAGGATCAAATTTTGTGTTTTCACGAATGAAGGAAAGAAAGAATTACATTTATTTAGCGCCTTTCACGACCCCAGGATGTCCCAAAGTGCTTTACATCCAATGAAGTTCTTTTGAAGTGTAGTCACTGTTGTAATTTAGGAAACGGCGACAGCCAATTTGTGCACAGCAAGATCCCACAAATAGCAATGTGATGATGACCAGATAACCTGTTTTAGTGATGTTGATTAAGGGATAAATATTGGCCAGGACACGGGAAAACTCCTCTGCTCTCCTTCGAAATAGTGGCCGTGGGATCTTTTAAGTCCACCTGAGAGGGTAGTTGGGGCCTCGGTTTAATGTATCATCTGAAAGACGGCACCTCCAACAGTGCAGCACTCCCTCAGTACCGGCGCTGGGAATGTCAGCCTGGATTTTGTGCTCAAGTCTCTGGAGTGGGACTTCAACCCACGACCTCTGGCTCCACTTCAGTCCCACGCTCCTGATATTTGGCCGCCCGGTGCGGAGTGGGGGAGGGGGTGCACACAAGTCGGAGGGCCTCCTCCTGGGTCTGCTCCTGGGCCTGGCCGAGTTGGCCTCCCACAGGTCCAGGTTGGACGTGGCCCCTGGGGGGCGGGGGGGACGATCGCTGTGGCTGCCTGCCTGTCTTCCGTGGCCTTGTCCGCGCCCGGGTGGCCCTGGAGAAGGAGCGTGCGGTGTCCGCCATTATGCTTGAGGCCTTGCGCGACTGGTGGGCACTGCAGGGACTGGAGTGTATGGTGGATAGCAAAAATAATATTATTTAACTTGATAAGTTTCCTTTGTCTTTCTTATGATTTGGGTTTTTTTAGTTGTGCCCCCTCTAAAAAGGGGGGCACTTTGGTCAGTTATTTTAAGCTGATGACATTGGGGCAACCCAGTGTCTACTTACCATTTTGTCAAAAAGAGGCATCTGTGAAGAGGAAAGACAGATTTCCATTTTGGGTAAGTGCCCAGTTCTGAAGCAGCGTCTACACCTGAAACACTAACCTGTCCTTTCTCTTTACAGATCTTAACATACCTGTTCATAGAATCATAGAATGATATAGCACAGAAGGAGGCCATTCAGCCCATCGTGCCTGTGCCGGCTCTTTGAAAGAGCTGCCCAATTAGTCCCACTCCCCTGCTCTTTCCCCATAGCCCTGCAAATGTTTCCTTTTCAAATATCTATCCAATCCCATTTTGAAAGTTACTATTGAATCTGCTTCCACCGCCCTTTCAGGCAGTGAATTCCAGATCATAACAACTCACTGCGTTAAAAATATTCTCTTCCTTTCCCCCCAGATTCTGTGCCAATTATCTTAAATCTGTGTCCTCTGGTTACCGACTCTCCTGTCAGTGGAAATAGTTTCTCCTTATTTACCCTATCGAAACCCTTCCTGATTTTGAACACCTCGATTAAATCTCCCCTTAACCTTCTCTGCTCGAAGGAGAACAATCCCAGCTTCTCCAGTCTCTCCACGTCACTGAAATCCCTCATCCCTGGTACCATTCTGGTCAATCTCCTCTGCACCCTCTCCGAGGCCTTGACATCCTTCCTAAAGTGCGGTGCCCAGAATTGGACATTTCCTGTTGTGCATTTCCAGCATTCATATTTTTTTTTCTTTTTATATTTACACAATATCATCTCAGGATTTCAGTCAGGTCAGCATTCAGAATCAGCAGAGCCTCATCTCGTTTATGTTTCTCCAAACCTTTATGGGAGTGTGGTTCTGTGGTCTTGTGGTTTGTTTCTTGCACTCTTACTCAATTTGATGAAATTCTTGTGTTGCTTTGCTCACTCCTTGTCTATTTATCTTCCTTCTCGTTTTCCCAAACCGTGTTTGTACCACCGTGACTTTCAAAAGGGACCATAGGAACAAAGTGCCGAGAAAATGGGTAATCTGAATCCTGGAAGGAGTCTTCTTTTTATCGAAGAAACATCAACATTTTCTTTTTCTTTTTAGCTTGGCTCAGTTCCCTCTGAGTCAGAAGGTCGTGGGTTCAAACCCCTGCTTAGACATGAGCACATAACCTCAGCTGACACACCATTGTAATACAAAGAGAATGCTGCATTGTCTGGAGTACTGTCCTTTAGATGAGCTGAAATATCACAGAATCAGAGAATGATACAGGACGGAAGGAGGCCATTCGGCCCATTGTGCCTGTGCCGGCTCTTTGAAAGAGCTATCCAATTAGTCCCATTCCCCTGCTCTTTCCCCATAGTCCTGCAAATTTTTTCCCTTCAAGTATTTATCTAATTCCCTTTTGAAAGTTACGATTGAATCTGCTTCCCTTTCAGGCAGCGCATTCCAGATCACAACAACTCGCTGCGTAAAAAATGTTTCCTCATGTCGCCTGTGGTTCTTTTGGCAATTACCTTAAATCTGTGTCCTCTGGTTACCGACCCTTCTGCCACTGGAAACAGTTTCTCCTTATTTACTCTATCAAAACCCCTCATGATTTTGAACACCTCCATCTCCCTACCCTCTCTCTCATGCCCTCTCTCTCATACCCTGTCTCTCATACCATCTCTCATACCCTCTCTCTCATACCCTCTATCTCATACCCTCTCTCTCATACCCTCTATCTCATATATTTAGAAAGTTGGGTCTTTGCATTCCCATCACAAATCATACAGCACCGGCCCTGACACTGTATTTTCATTGTGAAGAGTTCCTGTTGGCTGTTTTTTTTACCAGAGAGCAGAGATTGAGCAGCTGAGAAAGTGATTCAGCTTCCTCAGAGTAACAAAATAACTTGAGAAATTACTTTGGACAGATGCCCACATACTCCACTCTATTGTTTCATTCCCACTCAAGACCTTTTTTTGTTTCCTTCAGCAATAAGGCAATGCCTTCCAAACTCTTCCAAACATTGGGGTGTTTGCAAATATTGGCATAATAACTGGGACCCCCAGTAAATACTGGCGCATTCCCAGGGACCCCCTATAAATACTGACACAATAACTGGGACCCCCTGTAAATACTGACACACTCCCAGGGACCCCCTGTAAATACTGACACACTCCCAGGGACCCCCTGTAAATACTGACACATTCCCGGGGACCCCCTGTAAATACTGACACACTCCCAGGGACCCCCTGTAAATACTGACACACTCACAGGGACCCCCTGTAAATACTGACACACTCCCAGGGACCCCCTGTAAATACTGACACACTCACAGGGACCCCCTGTAAATACTGACACACTCACAGGGACCCCCTGTAAATACTGACACACTCCCGGGAACCCCCTGTAAATACTGACACACTCCCGGGGACCCCCTGTAAATACTGACACGTTCCCAGGGACCCCCTGTAAATACTGACACGTTCCCAGGGACCCCCTGCAAATATGAATCCATTTCCAGGGACCCTCTGCAAATGCCGCCTCACTCCCGGGCACCCCCTGAAAGACAGTGCCAGCTATCCAAAGGACGACCTGCATTTTTATAGCACCTTTCAGGACCTCAGGATGCCCCAAAGCTCTTTACTTTCAAAGTGTAGTCACTGTTGTAATGTCGGAAACGTGGCAGCCAATTTGTGCACAGCAAGATCCCAAAACAGCAATGTGATAATGACCAGATCATCTGTTTTTTTTAATGATGTTGGTTGAGGGATAAATACTGGTCCTGGACACTCTTCTTCGAAATAGTGATCTTTTACGGCCACCTGAGAAGGCAGACATGACCTCGGTTTAATGTCTCTTCCGGAAGACCGCGTCCAAGAGCAGGGCAGTGGGAATATGTTTTGAATTGCTCCAGCAAGGAGCTCAACACAGAGACACGATGGACGTTCCTCGAACCACCGCTCTCGCTGCTTCCCGAGATCCACGCTCAACGCCACGCGCCGCTCTGTGTACACTCTCGACCTCTCTCAGCAGCAGCACCGACTCACGCTCTTTCAGAGTTACCCTGGTCCGCAGTTCCATTTCATCCTTCGCCTCATCGAAACATTTTTTCCTCCTTTCAGGTGTCAGGGACCGCAAGCTTCAACAACTCCTGGATACCAGCACCTTCTTCCCCTTCACTTTCCTCTGACCCCATCCCTCCCTCCAATCTCACCCTTTGTCGTGTTTTCAAACTCCCCCCCCACCGCTGACCTTTCCCCCTCTGACCCCGAACGATCAGTCCTCAGCAAAGGCCTCAGCTTCATCCCCGTACGCCCCCTCCTCAGTGAATTTCAAGCTCCACACAATGCTGAGCTCTTCCTCCTTCGCCTCCGCGCCCACTCCTCTGGCCCGGGAGTCTTCCCCCCCCCCCCACCCCACCCCGAGGCACAGCGGGCCCTTTGTCCCGTCTTCAGAATCCTCGTTCCACCTGGGACCCCTCCCTCTGGCCTCTTACCCCCTCTAGATCTTTTCATTGCGAACTGCCGGCGTGACATTGGCCATCTCTGTGCTGTAAGCTTGATGAATCTTCAGTTCAATTCCCCTTCAGTTTCCTCACTGATTCCACAGCTCAAGACAGAAGATGTCATTATTGCATCAGTCAATTTATTTTCACACAGTAAGTCAGCATACCTGAGGGTTACCATGTCTGGTTAGAACAGAGACGGGCATTTTAGATAAAATGACTCAAGATGATTCAGGGTATCTAATCTTTCCTTTTTAATTATGATTTTTTTTTTCTCCAACCTCGGATGAGGGGCTACAGCGATGTGGAGAGACTGGAGAAGGTGGGGTTGTTCTCCTTAGAGCAGAGAAGGTTAATGGAAGATTTAGTAGAGAGGTGCTCAAAATCATGAGGGGTTTTGATCGGGTAAATAAGGAGAAATTGTTTCCACTGGCAGGAGGGTCGATAACCAGAGGACACAGATTCAATATAATTGGCAAAAGAACCAGGGACGAAATGAGAATTTTTTTTACGCGGCGAGTTGTTCTGATCTGGAACGCGCTGCCCGAAAGGGCGGTGGAAGCAGATTCAATAATAACTTTCAAAAGGGAATTGGATAAATACTTGAAAAGGAAAAAAATTCACAGTGGCTATGGGGAAAGAGCAGGGGGGAGTGAGACGAATTGGATAGCACTTTCAAAGAGCCAGCACTGGCTCGATGGGCTGAATGGCCTCCTTCTGAGCTGTGTGATTCTATGGCCTGGATTTTGACACTGATCCATGGAGAGAGCGGGGTGAGGGGGAAGCACTTCCGGACGGGAATCCTAGAAGTACGGGTTTCCTGGACATCCTGACAATTTTGAAGTCAGGACGTCTTTTAATATTTTCTCAGCAGGTTTTCTGCCCGGCAACCAGCCAGATTGACAGGCCTGTCGGACGGGAAAGCAGCCCGGGAGCAGATGCCAGGTAAGTCGGACATCGGGGGGGGGGGGGGGGGGGGGGGTGGGGGGCTTGGGTTTAATCATCAGCGGTGGGGGGAGGGGGTCGGAGACATGGGTGGGGGCCGTGGATAGATCGAGGCTGGGGGGGGGGGGGTTGGTCGGAGACATCGGGGAGGCCAGACATGGGGGGAGGGGGCGGTCGGCCGATCGTGCGTGTGGGATCGTGGCAGGTGAGCTTGTCGGGCCTGGAGGAAACACTCCTGCTCCTCCGGGCCCACAAACAGTGCAATAAAGGCACTCGCCGATTGGTCCTGGCCTTTTCTTAGGGCCTCCAGGGGTTAAAAATAAAAAAACTATTAAGATGGAGGCACGCAGCCGCCATCTTAAAAGATTTTACTGACCGCCCCGCCCCCTGAGAGCGGATTGGTCACTTGCCCCTCGACCTGCCTCCATTCAATCCGGAAGTGGGCGGGTTGGGGGCGGGTTTTATGTTTTTCTAATTATATTTTTCTAATTTTTACCTTCCCGCCCAACCCCCAGCCCACCCTTCCTTGGGGGTTAAAATTACCCCCCCCTACGATTCTAACCTCAGGAAGGAGCGCTGGTTTGAACATAAGTACATAAGAAATAAGAGCAGGAGTAGGCCATTCGGCCCCTCGAGCCTGCTCCGCCACTCAATAAGATCATGGCTGATCTTCGACCTCAACTCCACTTTCCCGCCCGATCCCCATATCCCCTGATTTCCCCAGAGTCCAAAAATCTATCGATATCCGGCTTGAATATACTCAATGACTGAGCATCCACAGCCCTCTGGGGTAGAGAATTCCAAAGATTCACAACCCTCTGAGTGAAGAAATTCCTCCTCATCTCAGTCTTAAATGGCCGACCCGTTATCCTGAGACTATGCCCCCTGGTTCTAGATTCTCCAGCCGGGGGAAACAGCCTCTCAGCATCGACCCTGGTCAAGCCCCCTCAGAATCTTACATGTTTCAATGAGATCACCTCTCATTCTTCTAAACTCCAGAGAGGAGAGGCCCATTCCACTCAATTTTACTTTTACTTGGGGCCGGGAGCCACAGCTTTCTCCTCAGGCATCAACAGTACGATTAGCTGAGATGAGATGCACGTTCTTGGGGAGGGGTCATCTGTGCCCCTTCCCTGCACCACCCCTCCCCACCAAGGTGCGGTGCGCTGCTGCTGCTGAGGAACGCAACTCGATTCGGCAGCCCCAACCTCCAACGGCCAAAAACCAGCGACGGAGCTCAAGCGTTCATCAAAGTAAAACGCGACCTTTCCGGGTGTCTCGCGCGAGACGCCAATCTGCGCGTTGCTCCCACCGATGCCGATCGACGCTTGTAGCACAAACGCTGAACTTCATACACTTCTGCACTGAGTTGCTCTTAAAAGTAACCAGACGTTTTAATCCAATTATTTCCACCTTGCTGCACTCAGTGAGTCTATTGCAAACCTCACAAGGCTGGCTTTCACTTAGGGGATGCCAACCCTCCAGGATTGTTGGTTTCATTGGTCAGAACATTGAATACAGGAGTTGGGATGTCTTGTTGAAGTTGTACAAGACATGAGTAAGGCCACACTTGGAATACTGTGTACAGTTCTGGTCACCCTATTATAGAAAGGATATTATTAAACTAGAAAGAGTGCAGAAAAGATTTACTAGGATGCTACCGGGACTTGATGGTTTGACTTATAGGGAGAGGTTGGATAGACTGAGAATTTTTTCCCTGGAGAGTAGGAGGTTAAGGGGTGATCTTATAGAAGTCTATAAAATAATGAGGGGCATAGATAAGGTAGATAGTCAAAATCTTTTCCCAAAGGTAGGGGAGTCTATAATGAAGGGGCATAGATTTAAGGTGAGAGGGGAGAGATACAAAAGGGTCCAGAGGGGAAATTTTTTCACTCAAAGGGTGGTGAGTGTCTGGAACGAGCTGCCAGAGGCAGTAGTAGAGGCGGGTACAATTTTGTCTTTTAAAAAGCATTTGGACAGTTACATGGGTAAGATGGGTATAGAGGGATATGGGCCAAGTGCAGGCAATTGGGACTAGCTTAGTGGTATAAACTGGGCGACAGGGACATGTTGGGCCGAAAGGCCTGTTTCCATGTTGTAAACTTCTATGATTCTATGATTCTATTGTCCTGGCGTCTCCAGGAATGAAAGATTAATCTCCAGGCGAGCAAACGCCCTGGGAGATAAATCGTAGATACAGGTTTTTTAAAAAATTGGGTGTTTTTTCTCATCTTCTTTGACACTTTCTTTTATTAGGAGATGGGAAAATAAGGCTGTTTGACAGCCAAGAATCATCCAATTGGGTAACGAAGAGTCTGCTTGCTTTCCAGTTGGCCAGGGGACGCTGGTGCGCTGTGAGGATGGAGGTGTCAGGTGACCAATGGCGGGAGTGTTGCGGGGGGGGGGCCGGAGCAATTGGAGGCGGGATGTGATGAAACCTCCAGGAATATGTCCAACCAGAGTTGGCAACCCAACTTCCATGCTCTCGGCTTTATTAACGTAGGATTTAAGTTTACAACATCATGCTTTAATAAAATTTAAACAGCAGAAAACAGGAACGCGGTAAAGGAATATTGGAGATGAGAGCAATGGTGGCCACTTTGAATGGTTTATTGTTTCTCTACCTGGTTTCTGGCACGCTTAAAATGGCCACTTGCACTACTGAGATTGATAGATTTTTGTCAGGCAAGGGTATTAGGGGTTATGGAACCAGGGCGGGTGGATGGGTTCAGCCATGGTCCAACTGAATGGCGGAACAGGCTCGAGGGGCTGAATGGCCTCCTCCTGCCCCAATGTTCCTGCTCATTCAGACAGGAAACGAGGCAACCAAAGTACCCGCCATCTAGTGGACAAGTTTAGCGACTTCTGTACGGCATCGGGAATACATTCTGGACCGATAAAAATAAAAATACCAATCAGAAAATGCTGGAGAGCACTCAGCAGGTCAGGCAGCATCTGTGGAGAGAGAGAGAGAGAAACATTTCAGGTCGATGACCTTTCATCAGAACTGGAAGATATTGGAGATTTAACAGCATTTAAGAAAATACAGAATCAGGGAAGAAGGGGCAGGAAAAGAACCAACAGGGAGAGGCCTAAATAAGTGAAGGGCAGGAGTGAGTCTCAACCTGGCCATATTTAGACAAAAGTAGCGTGGGTATTTGTCACTGTAAATGCCTTTTTACTGAGAACAGTCGACCAAATTGAAAGCAAATACTTGCAATCGGAGCTTCCCGTTAGCTATGGAAAAACTCCTTACCCGAAGTAAAGTCGTAGAGTTACATTGAGAGTTACATAGAATCTACAGCACAGAAACAGGCCATTCGGCCCAACTGGTCCGTGCTGGTGTTAATGCTCCACATGAGCCTCCTCCCTCCCTACTTCATCTCACCCTATCAGCATCTCCTTCTATTTCTTTCTCCCTCATGTGCTAATCTGGCATCCCATTAAGTGCTTTTATACTATTCGCCTCATCTACTCCTTGTGGGAGCGAGTTCCACATTCTCACCACTCTCCGGGTGAAGAAGTTTCTCCTGAATTCCCTATTGGATTTATTAGTGACTCTCTTATATTTATGGCCGCTAATTTTGGACTCCCCCCACAAGCAGAAACATCTTCTCTACGTCCACCCTATCCAAACCCGCTCATAATTTGAAAGACCTCCGTAAGGTAACCCCTCAACCTTCTCTTTTCCAGAGAAAAAAAAAGTCCTCAGGGTAAGTTCGGTGCTCCCACCAGGAAAGCCACTCCCGAAGGGAGGGTGGGTCAGAGAGATGACTACAACACTATCACCCCAATTCTCCAACCCATGCAGGTCCCCAATCATTGCATTTTACTCTGAACTTGTTTCCTCGTAGTCCAAAATTGAATGAAAAGGAATAACTTTATTAAGAATTAAGAACGTTGCACAGAGCAGCAGTTCAGCTTCTGCAAACAAAACTCCACCTTCAGCGATCCAGTTACCTAAATGATGGTGTCAGCAGTGGCTCAGTGGGGCAGCACTCTCACCTCTCCGATTCAAACAGGTCATCGGTTCAAGTCCCACTCCAGACACTTGAGCACCTAATCCTGGCCGACACTCCCAGTGCAGCACTGAGGGAGTGCTGCACTGTCGGAGGTGCCGTCTTTCAGATGAGATGTTAAACTGAACCCCCATCTGCCCTCTCAGGTGGACTTAAAAGACCCCATGGCACTGTTTCAAAGTAAGAGCAGGGGAGGTGTCCTGGGGCCAATATTTTATCCCTCAACCAACATCACTAAAAACATATTATCTGGTCATTTATCACATTGCTGTTTGTGGGATCTTGCTGTGCGCAAATTGGCTGCCGCGTTTCCTACATTACAACAGTGACTACACTTCAAAAGTAATCCTTTGGCTGTGAAACGCTTTGGGACGTCCTGAGGTCGTGAAAGGCGCTATATAAATGCAAGTTCTTTCTCTAAATAACAACATTCACTTCACTTCAACAGAACACATTATTTGTGGAGCACTGTGGGGTGTGTCTGAGAGGCAGAATAAATGCAAGTCTTTTGTTACAGTGTGATAATAATTGAGATTTCTCTTGAGAAACAGGCACGTTAAACATTGGTAAATAAATGTGATAGAGTAGAAGATATTTCATCCGTTGACTTTTCAAAAGTTTACTCGAATCCAGCTATCTTATAAAATATATAAAATGGGAAGAATTAGCCTATCTCCCGTGGTGTTGCTCGTGGGCTGTCTTGGATCTGAAGCACGACTGTGGTATTTTAGCTGATGACCTGGTCTATCCCTTCAAGACCATAACCCTCTATCCTGTAACCACCTCCAGCCCTACAACCCTCTGCGATCTCTGCGCGCCTCCAATTCTGGCCTCTCGTGCATCCCCCGATTTTCTTCACCCCCCACCTTTGGCGTCCGTGCCTTCAGCTGCTTAACCTGTGAGCCCTGGAATTCCCTCCTGACACCCCTCCGCCTCATTGTAATAAACTGGATAGCCAGGTGTTGAAGGATAGAATACGAGAGCCTGGTCTTCAGTTGCTTCCAAGCCTCTATTCACAGAGATCCACATTACCTGCACCACACCCTAAATCAGCTCTCATATAAATGGATACAAGAGAGTTCCCAATTGATATCCACTCCCTGAATACAATTAACACCAATTGATATAAACCACATGGATACAATTAACTCTCCGCCTCTCTCTCCTCCTTTAAGACGCTCCTTAAAACCTACCTCTTTCACCAAACGTTTGGTCACCTGTCCTAATATGGCTCGGTGTCAAATTTTGTCCTTAGAAGCGCCTTGGGACGTTTCACGACCATAGAGCCATAGAACCATGGAGAAGATACAGCACAGAAGGGGGCCGTTCGGCCCATCGAGTCCGCGCCGGCTCGTGGAACAACCGGGTGCCCATTCTAATCCCACCTTCCAGCACCCGGTCCGTAACCCTGCAGCTGACAGCACTTTAGGTGCAGGTCCAGGTACTTTTTACAACATGAAAGGCGCTCTATATATATATATATATATATATATATATATAAATATATATCAATGCAAGCCGACAGAATTGGAACGACTTATAAACTGCTGAGGTCTACCAGAGGGCAGTCGGAGCGGCTTGTAAATCACAGGCTGCGGCTCAACGATTGCCTTTCGTTCTCTATTATTCTTGAAAGACCGTTTTCGCACCTGAAGCCAGGTCTGGTGATAGAATCGCTGCTCCACATGCCTCTGGTTTCGCTGCTCGATGGTTTGGCGGGGGGTTTTTTTTTTCTCTCGGGCCGGTGAGAGTAAAAAGAAAAGTTTCAAAGTTCGGCGACAAATAAGCAGATGGATCCGCTGCTCGAGGGGAGCCCCTGATTGGCCCTCGTTGATGCTGGAGGCGATTGGTCCACCTGCAAGGCTGCAGCGCCACCTGCTGTTGGTGTTGATGCATTGCTTTGGCGGAGGGACAGTCCCAAATGGAATGAATGGGTGACGGCAGCATCGTGGTTATGTTACTGGACCAGCGATCCAGAGAATGTGAGTTCCGGCCCAGAGACAGTGATTTAAATTTTTTTTTTTTAAAAAGCTGGTATCGGCGAAAGTGACCGCGAGGCTGTCCGATCGTTGTGAAAACCACTAATCTCCTTTATATTGATAGAAGTTGATAGCCAAGTTCCGCACCCATGAGGACGGCCTCAACCGGGATCTTGGGGTTCATGTCACGCTACACGTAACCCCACCAGCGAACAAATGTTATCTGTTTTTAATATAACGGGTCATTGACTGTCTTCCTTATCTCTCTCTCTCTTTTTTTTTGATGTGGAGATGCCGGTGATGGACTGGGGTTGACAATTGTAAACAATTTTACAACACCAAGTTATAGTCCAGCAATTTTATTTTAAATTCACAAGCTTTCGGAGGCTTCCCCCTTCGTCAGGTGAACGATGGGGGTTTGTATATTCGGTGGCCTTTTTAGGTGACACCTTTCTGTCTGCTCACTGTGATTGCCTTGGCAACGGGCAGTAATCACCAGGCATTGTTCTGTGATTTTCAAATGCGAAGGATTCGAAAATGTCATTTCCACACCATTCACCTGAGGAAGGGGGAAGCCCCCGAAAGCTTGTGGGATTAAAAATAAAATTGTTGGACTATAACTTGGTGTTGTAAAATTGTTTACAATCTCCTTTAGGGGAAGGAAACCTGCCGTCCTTACCCGGTCTGGGCCTGTACGTGACTCCAGTCCCTGTACCAACGTGGTTGACTCTGAACTCAGGTGCCAGCTCTGGCTCAGCGGGCAGCACTCTTATCTCTGAGTCAGAAGGTCGTGGGATTAAGTCTCACTCCAGAGAGCTGAGAGCACAAAATCTAGACGAATACTCCCAGTGCAGTACTGAGGGAGCACTGCACTGATGTCTTTTGGTTTAAGGTTATGCCCCCTTGTTCTGGACTCCCTCACCAGAGGAAATAGTTTCTCTTTTATTTATCCTATCAACTCCTTTAATCATCTTAAACACCTCAATTAGATCACCCCTTAACCTTCTATATTCAAAGGAATACAAGCCGAGTCAGTGCAAACCGGCCTCGTAATTTAACCCTTTTAGTCCTGGTATCATTCTGGTGAACCTGCGCTGCGCCCCCTCCAAGGCCAATATACCCTTCCTGAGCTGCGGTGCAGTATCTCCAGACTTGGCGTGCGAGCGAGCCTGGGTCACTTCCGTGGAAGTTTCATCTCAGCTGCTGTGGGGGGGAGGAACAGTGAGCAGGCCCCTTGCATTCCTCTCACCCAGTCGGCCGGCAGGTCTCAGCCTCAGGCGGCCATCGGTCTTAACCCTGAGTATGCTGTAGCTACGACACGGATTCCGTTGCGAACGAGGCCAATTTTTAATGGAATGGCGGGTGGAACGTGATCCCCAAAACACATCAGCGAAAATCCAAATATCCCATTGTAATAGACTAGGATTTGATTGATTCAGTCACCATGACACAGTAGACCTATTTATAAATGAATATCCAGTACTGGATGAGCAGAAATTTCCATAAACTTGAGCTCATCCAAAACTCTGCTGCCCGTATCCTAACACCAAGTCCCGTTCACCCATCACCCCCTGTGCTCACTGACCTACATTGGTTCCCGGTCCAGGAACACATCGATTTTAACATTCTGAACCTTGTTTTCAAATCCCTCTATGGCCTCGCCCCTCCCTCTCCCTGTGACCTCCGCCAGCCCTACAACCCTCAGCAATCTCGGCGCTCCTCCAATTCTGGCCTCTTGCGCGGCCCCGATTTTAATCGCTCCACCATTGGCGGCCGTGCCTTCAGCTGCCTAGATCCTAAGCTCTGGAATTCCCTCCCTAAACCTCTCCGCCTCTCTCTCCTCCTTTACGTCACTACTTAAAACCTACCTCTTTGACCAGGCTTTTGGTCACCTGTCCGAATATCTCCTGTGGCTCGGTGTCAAATTTTGTTTGATAATCGTTCCTGTGAAGCGCCTTGGGATGTTTTACTATATTCAAGGTGCTGTATAAATGCAGGTCGTTGTTGAATAAAGTTGTGAAAGAGGGGCTTAGAGAGTTAAACGATGAGGACAGCTTGCAGAAACTTGGCTTGTGTTCCCTTGGGTACAGGAGATTGAGGGGGTGATCTGATCGAGGTGTATAAAATGTTAAAAGGATTTGATAGGGTACATGCGGAGAAACTATTTCCTCTGGTGAATGTAGTTGAGGTACAGAGCAGCCGTGATCTGACAGAAAGGCAGAACGGGCTCTCAGGTGGATGCAAAAGATCGCACGGCACGATTTCGAAGACGAGCAGGGGGAGTTCTCCCCGGTGTCCTGACCAATATTTATCCTTCAACCAACATCACTAAAAAATACAGATTATCTGCTCATTATCTCATTCTAAATTACAACAGTGACGACGTTTCAAAAGGACTTCATTGGTTTTAAAGTGCTTTGGGACATCATGAAAGGCGCCATATAAATGGAAGTCCATTCCTTTTGTTTATAAACGTGGACACAAGGAAGGATTTAAGAATTTGACAGGAAGTGCAAGCAGACCGAAGATTTTTTTCATATATGAGAGATGTTTTTCTAATCTCCCTCTCCTCCCATTCCAATGCTGCGGCTGTGAGCTGCGAGTCGAGTCAGTAGAATGTCTTCATTATGAGTCAGTAGCTTTGACAGCATTCCAAGAAAAACTCTCAAATGAACCTAAACCAAGACTCTGTAGCCTCCAGTCCTACGACCCTCCCTCTCTCTGTAACCTCCTCCAGCCCTACGACCCTCCCACTCTCTGTAACCTCCTCCAGTCCTACGACCCTCCCTCTCTCTGTAACCACCTCCAGTCCTACAACCCTCCCTCTCTCTGTAACCTCCTCCAGTCCTACGACCCTCCCTCTCTCTGTAACCTCCTCCATCCCTACAACCCTCCCTCTCTCTGTAACCTCCTCCATCCCTACAACCCTCCCTCTCTCTGTAGCCTCCTCCAGTCCTACAACCCTCCCTCTCTCTGTAACCTCCTCCATCCCTACAACCCTCCCTCTCTCTGTAGCCTCCTCCATCCCTACAACCCTCCCTCTCTCTGTAACCTCCTCCATCCCTACAACCCTCCCTCTCTCTGTAACCTCCTCCATCCCTACAACCCTCCCTCTCTCTGTAGCCTCCTCCAGTCCTACAACCCTCCCTCTCTCTGTAACCTCCTCCAGCCCTACAACCTTCTGCGCTCCTCCAATTCTGGCCTCTTACACATCCTAGATTTTAATCGCTCCACCATTGGCGGCCGTGCCTTCAGCTGCCTGGGCCCTAAGCTTTGGAATTCCCTCCCTAAACCTCTCCCTCTCTCTTTCCTCCTTTAAGATGCTCCTTAAAACCTCTCTCTTTGACCAAGCTTTTGGTCACCTGTCCTAATATCTCCTTATGTGGCTCAGTGTCAAATTTTGTTTGATAATCGCTCCTTTGAAGCGCCTTGGAACGTTTCACTATGTTAAAGGCGCTATATAAATGCAAGCTGTTGTTCTTATTGTTGTTTAAAAAGGAGTATAAAGAATATATAAGCCTTGAGACATCACCATGTGTGTGTGCTTGTGGGTGTGTGTGGGTGTGCCTGTGTGTGTGTGGGTGTGTGTGTGCATGTGAGTGTGCTCATGTGGGTGTGCATGTGTGTGGGTGTGTGTATCTGTGCATGAGTGTCCGGTGTGTGTGTTTTTGTGTGTATGTGCGTGTGTGTGTGAGTATGTATGTGCTTGTGGGTGTGTGTATATGTGTGTGTGCGCGTGTGTGTGTGCATGTGTGTGTATGTGTGTGTGGGTATGTGTGTCTGGGTGCGCGTGTATGTGTGTGTGTGTATGTATGTTGTTTATGTGAGTGTATGTATGTGTGTATCTATGTGTGTATATGGGTGTTTGTGCATGCATGCGTGTCTGTGTGCGTGTATGTGTGTGTACGAGTGTGTGCATGTATGTGTGTGTGCATTTATGTGTGTGTGTGTGGGTATGTATGTGCGTGTGGGTGCATATATGTGTGTGTGTGCATGTGTGTGTGGGGGTGTGTGTGTGTATGTGTGTGAGTGCACATGTGTGTGTCTGTGTATGTGTGTGTATATGTGTGTGGGTGCACATGTGTGTGTGGGTGTGTGTGTGTGGGTGTATGTGTGTGGGTGTGTGTGTGGGTGTGTGTGTGGGTGTGTGTGTGTGTGCCCGCATTTGGCTATACGTGTGTATGCCTGTCAACGGATGCCGGGTGTGGGCAGGATCTGGTTGTGATGCCCCCACAGTGGAATAGCTGCCAGCACCTCGACACCCAGGCTGACGTTTAGAGCAGACAATTTGCCGTGAAGCTCTGGTGACCGAGGAACAGGACATGTATCTGTGGCCAGGGAAGGTGGGGCCTCTTCAGCTCCTCCCTCCCCAAGATCGAGTTCCCGAGTGTTGTGTTTCAGCCCAGTTGTGAACGAATGGAACTCACCCAAAACATTGGCAGGCAGCTTCAGGTGACACAGAACTGTCTGATAACTGAATCGGAGCAGCATCACTCAGGTGTCAGCTGTGGCTCAGTGAGGAACACTCTTGCTTCTGAGTCAGAAGTCATCGGTTTAAATCCCACTCCTGAAACTTGAGCCCATAATCCGAGGCTGACACTCTCCGTGCAGTACTGAGGGAGTGCTGCACTGTCGGAGGTACCGTCTTTCCGATAAATCGTTAAACTGAGGTCCCGTCTGTCCTCTCAGGTGAACGTGAAAGATTCCATGGCCACTGTTTCAAAGAGCAGGGGAGTTCTCCCCGATGTCTTGGCCAAATATTTATCCCTCAACCAACATCATTAAAACACGATATCTGGTTGTTATCACATTGCTGTTTGTGGGATCTTGCTGTGCACAAATTGGCTGCTACATTTCCTACATTACTACAGTGACTACACTTCAAAAGTATTTAATTGCCTGTAAAGCACTTTGGGGCGTCCTGAGGTTGTGAAAGGCGCTATATAAATGCAAAGTGTTTCTTTTCTTTTTAAAATCAAAGGGCTTTTGAAATCCTTCCTGATATCTAAGCTACTTGTGGGCTTCTATTTTTTTTATTATTATTCGTTCATGGGATGTGGGCATCGCTGGCGAGGCCGGCATTTATTGCCCATCACTAATTGCCCTTGAGAAGGTGGTGGTGAGCCGCCTTCTTGAACCGCTGCAGTCCGTGTGGTGAAGGTTCTCCCACAGTGCTGTTAGGAAGGGAGTTCCAGGATTTTGACCCAGCGACGATGAAGGAACGGCCGATATATTTCCAAGTCGGGATGGTGTGTGACTTGGAGGGGAACGTGCAGGTGGTGTTGTTCCCATGTGCCTGCTGCTCTTGTCCTTCTAGGTGGTAGAGGTCGCGGGTTTGGGAGGTGCTGTCGGAGAAGCCTTGGCGAGTTGCTGCAGTGCATCCTGTGGATGGTACACACTGCAGCCACAGTGCGCCGGTGGTGAAGGGAGTGAATATTTAGGGTGGTGGATGGGGTGCCAATCAAGCGGGCTGCTTTGTCCTGGATGGTGTCGAGCTTCTTGAGTGTTGTTGGAGCTGCACTCATCCAGGCAAGGTTGGGTGGAAATCACTATCCTGTCAATCATTATTAATTTTACAGTGAAGTTTGGGAGGTCTTTAAAAATTCACTATATAGTAATGAAATAGAGTAATAAATGGCGGAATAAAAGTGCTCACAATTGTGTGACTATTTAACTGAATGCTTTAATGGAAAGTATACATGGGATCAATGTGTGATTGTTTCATTTTTAAACAATAAACTGCAGTACACATGGGAGGTGAGTTTAGCAAATGTTCTTTGCCGTAAATCAATATGAAAATCATAGAATGATACAGCACAGAAGGAGGCCATTCGGCCCATCTTGCCTGTGAAAGAGCTATCCAATTAGTCCCATTCCCCCCAGCTCTTTCCCCATCGCCCTGCAAATTTTTCCAATTCAAATATTTACCCAGTTCTCTTTTGAAAGTTATTATTGAATCTGCTTCCACCACCCTTTCAGGCAGCGCATTCCAGTTATGCGTTTTCCCATTTTTTAAAACCCAGGTCCACAGAGTGTTGGTTGTGTACAATACATTTCATCGACATCTTTCTGACGGTTCAGCGATGTGTTTGTCCCTTTTTGCGATTCTGTGAGAGAGCCGTTTGGAGGTCACATTGTGGTTGAGTGGGATATGAGAGCACAGAGCCAATCCAGTCCAACCCAAACCTGTTCACTCCACAACCCTGCTCCTGCGACTGATCACATTCCCCCTCTATTTTTATTACACTCGCTTCTGGGAATTCTCTCTCGTGTTTTGGGGATGGTATTTAGGAACGGAACAACATTAGGAACAGGAGGAGGCCATTCAGCCCCTCTAGCCCGCTCCTCCATTCAATTAGATCCTGGCTGATCTGTACCTCAACTCCATTTCCCTGCCTTTGCTCCATATCCCTCGATACCCTCACCCAACAAAAATCCATCGATCTCAGTCTTGAAAGCTCCATTTGACCCCCAGCATCCACAACCTTTAGGGGAGAGAATTCCAGAATTTCTACGACCCTTTGTGTGAAAAAGTGCTTCCTGATTTCCCTCCTGAATGGCTCCGGACTAATTTTAACATTGTGTCCCCTTGTTCTTGATTCCCCCACCAGAGGAAATAGTTTCTCTGTATCTACCCTACCAAATTCTTCCAACAATTTAAACACCTTGATCACATCACAAGAACATAAGAAATAGGAGCAGGAGTAGGCCATTCGCCCCCTCGAGCCTGCTCCGCCATTCAATAGGATCATGGCTGATCTTCGACCTCAACTCCACTTTCCTGCCCGATCCCCATATCCCTTGAATCCCCTAGGGACCAAAAATCTATCAATTTCAGCCTTGAATATACTCGACGACTCAGCATCCACAGCCCTCTGGTAGAGAATTCCAAAGGTTCACAACCCTCTGAGTGAAGAAATTCCTCCTCATCTCAGTCCTAAATGTCCGACCCCTTATCCTGAGACTATGCCCCCCTCGTTCTAGACTCTCCAGCCAGGGGAAATAATCCCTCAGCATCTACCCTTCAATCTTCTATACGCAAGGGGATGCAAGCCAAGTTTATGCATCCTGTCCTCATAGTTTAACCCTCTAAGCCCCAGTATCATCCTGAGTTAAAATGTCACCACTTGAGCAGATGCACATTCCCAAAACACCATCCTCGAGTGTCAGTGTAAACACAACCTCGGATCAATTCAACATAATTCCACACCAGCTGGATGCGGGTTAGACGTTTCAGTCAAATTAAAGCAATAAAAATGAATTGAAAGTATTACTTCCTTGCGGGGTGGACTGTGAACAGTCCTGGTCTCCATATTATAAAAAGCATATCGAGGTGCAAAAAAAAGATTTACGAGGATGATACTAGAACTGAGAGGTTTTAACTAGGCTGAGCAGGCTGGGGCTTTTTTCTCCAGAAAAGAGAATGAGGGGTGACCTGATTGAGGTCTTTTAGATTATGAAGGAGTTCGATAGGGTAGACATAGAGAAAATGTTTCCACTTGTGACAAAGACCAGAACTAGGGGTCATAAATATAAGATAGTCACTAATAAATCCAATAGGGAATTCGGGAGAAACTTCTTTACCCAGAGAGTGGTGAGAATGTGGAACTCACTACCACAAAGATTAGTTGAGGCGAATAACACAGATGCATTTAAGGGGAAGCTAGATAAACACATGAGGGAGAAAGGAATAGAAGGATAGGGTGAGAGGGTGAAGGAGGAGGGATTGGAGGAGGCTCATGTGGAGCATAAACACTGGCATAGACCAGTTGGGCCGAATGGCCTGTTTCTGTGCTGTACATTCTATGTAAATTCACAGTGGTGAAAACCCCGCAGCAAACCCACGGACATAATGAAAGGGATTCACCAAATGAACCCTGGAGGGTCACGGGGAGACAGGGATGGGCTGACCCATGAACTGGTTGTCAGAGCAGAGCCTGTCCCTGGAGTCCAAGGTCTGTGTTCACCTGCTGGTCCGCTTGATCCTTACCTCCTGCTGCATTCCCCATTCCAGGCCCACCACTGTGGCCCAGGCACAGGGACTCACCACTTTATAGCCCAATGTAGGAATAGTTACATCGAAAGGAACCAGAGTGAGTTAAAGGATGAGATGGGTGTCCCGAGTTGGCAACAGAAATAAAAGACACACACAAACATATACATATATACACACACATATATATATGCACACACACATATATACTCATACATATATATATATTCACACAGATATACATATACACACACATGCACACACATATATACAGACATGCACAAACACACATATACATACATGTTATATACATATATACACATATATATGTATATCTACAAACATACAGGCACATATACACATACATGCATGCACATACACACACTCATTTTATATATATATACACACACACATGCATACACATATAAACACAGACATATACACACATACACACAGGCATGTGTATATGTATATACTCATATGTATGTACTGTACATATACACTCACATGCACATATATTATTTATATGAATCTATATATACACAATGTGTGTGTATATTATATTATATATATATAATATTTTGCTGGCGGTGTGTGTATATTATATTATATATAATATTTTGCTGGCAGTGTGTGTATATTATATATAATGTTTTGCTGGTTTGTGTGTATATTATATTATATATAATGTTTTGCTGGCAGTGTGTGTGTATATTATATATAATGTTTTGCTGGTTTGTGTGTATATTATATTATATATAATGTTTTGCTGGTGGTGTGTGTGTATATTATATTATATATAATGTTTTGCTGGTGGTGTGTGTATATTATATTATATATAATGTTTTGCTGGCAGAGTGTGTGTATATTATATTATATATAATGTTTTGCTGGCGGAGTGTGTGTATATTATATTATATATAATGTTTTGCTGGTGGTGTGTGTGTATATTATATTATATATAATGTTTTGCTGGTGGTGTGTGTGTATATTATATTATATATAATG
This sequence comes from Heptranchias perlo, assembly GCF_035084215.1. NCBI lineage: Eukaryota > Metazoa > Chordata > Chondrichthyes > Hexanchiformes > Hexanchidae > Heptranchias > Heptranchias perlo. The sequence goes on along the minus strand of NC_090355.1, from coordinate 33,808,977 downwards.
TTTTGCTGGCGGTGTGTGTGTATATTATATTATATATAATGTTTTGCTGGCGGAGTGTGTGTATATTATATTATATATAATGTTTTGCTGGCAGTGTGTGTGTATATTATATTATATATAATGTTTTGCTGGTGGTGTGTGTGTATATTATATTACATATGATGTTTTGCTGGTGGTGTGTGTGTATATTATATTATATATAATGTTTTGCTGGCGGTGTGTGTATATTATATTATATATAATGTTTTGCTGGTGGTGTGTGTGTATATTATATTATATATAATGTTTTGCTGGCGGTGTGTGTATATTATATTATATATAATGTTTTGCTGGCGGAGTGTGTGTATATTATATTATATATAATGTTTTGCTGGCAGTGTGTGTGTATATTATTTTATATATAATGTTTTGCTGGTGGTGTGTGTGTATATTATATTACATATGATGTTTTGCTGGTGGTGTGTGTGTATATTATATTATATATAATGTTTTGCTGGTGGTGTATGTATATTATATTATATATAATGTTTTTCTGGCGGTGTGTGTATATTATATTATATATAATGTTTTGCTGGCAGTGTGTGTATATTATATTATATATAATGTTTTGCTGGCGGAGTGTGTGTATATTATATTATATATAATGTTTTGCTGGCAGTGTGTGTATATTATATATAATGTTTTTCTGGCGGTGTGTGTATATTATATTATATATAATGTTTTGCTGGCAGTGTGTGTATATTATATTATATATAATGTTTTTCTGGCGGTGTGTGTATATTATATATAATGTTTTTCTGGCGGTGTGTGTATATTATATTATATATAATGTTTTGCTGGCAGTGTGTGTATATTATATTATATATAATGTTTTGCTGGCAGTGTGTGTATATTATATTATATATAATGTTTTGCTGGCGGAGTGTGTATATTATATTATATATAATGTTTTGCTGGCAGTGTGTTTATATTATATTATATATAATGTTTTGCTGGCGGAGTGTGTGTATATTATATTATATATAATGTTTTGCTGGCAGTGTGTGTATATTATATTATATATAATGTTTTGCTGGCGGAGTGTGTGTATATTATATTATATATAATGTTTTGCTGGCAGTGTGTGTATATTATATTATATATAATGTTTTGCTGGCGGAGTGTGTGTATATTATATTATATATAATGTTTTGCTGGCAGTGTGTGTATATTATATTATATATAATGTTTTGCTGGCGGTGTGTGTATATTATATTATATATAATGTTTTGCTGGCAGTGTGTGTATATTATATATAATGTTTTTCTGGCGGTGTGTGTATATTATATTATATATAATGTTTTGCTGGCGGTGTGTGTATATTATATTATATATAATGTTTTGCTGGCGGTGTGTGTATATTATAAATGATGTTTTGCTGGCGGAGTGTGTGAATATTATATTATATATAATGTTTTGCTGGCAGTGTGTGTATATTATATTATATATAATGTTTTGCTGGCGGTGTGTGTATATTATATTATATATAATGTTTTGCTGGCGGTGTGTGTATGTTATATTATATATAATGTTTTGCTGGCAGTGTGTGTATATTATATTATATATGATGTTTTGCTGGCGGTGTGTGTATATTATATTATATATAATGTTTTGCTGGCAGTGTGTGTATATTATATTATATATGATGTTTTGCTGGCGGTGTGTGTATATTATATTATATATAATGTTTTGCTGGCAGTGTGTGTATATTATATTATATATAATGTTTTGCTGGCAGTGTGTCTATATTATATTATATATGATGTTTTGCTGGCGGTGTGTGTATATTATATTATATATAATGTTTTGCTGGCAGTGTGTCTATATTATATTATATATGATGTTTTGCTGGCGGTGTGTGTATATTATATTATATATAATGTTTTGCTGGCAGTGTGTGTATATTATATTATATATAATGTTTTGCTGGCGGTGTGTGTGTATATTATATTATATATAATGTTTTGCTGGCAGTGTGTGTATATTATATTATATATAATGTTTTGCTGGCGGTGTGTGTGTATATTATATTATATATAATGTTTTGCTGGCGGAGTGTGTGTATATTATATTATATATAATGTTTTGCTGGCGGTGTGTGTATATTATATTATATATAATGTTTTGCTGGCGGTGTGTGTATATTATATTATATATAATGTTTTACTGGCGGAGTGTGTGTATATTATATTATATATAATGTTTTGCTGGCGGTGTGTGTATATTATATTATATATAATGTTTTGCTGGCGGTGTGTGTATATTATATTATATATAATGTTTTACTGGCGGAGTGTGTGTATATTATATTATATATAATGTTTTGCTGGCGGTGTGTGTATATTATATTATATATAATGTTTTGCTGGCGGTGTGTGTATATTATATTATATATAATGTTTTGCTGGCAGTGTGTGTATATTATATTATATATAATGTTTTGCTGGCGGAGTGTGTGTATATTATATTATATATAATGTTTTGCTGGCAGTGTGTGTATATTATATTATATATAATGTTTTGCTGGCGGAGTGTGTGTATATTATATTATATATAATGTTTTGCTGGCGGTGTGTGTATATTATATTATATATAATGTTTTGCTGGCAGTGTGTGTATATTATATATAATGTTTTTCTGGCGGTGTGTGTATATTATATTATATATAATGTTTTGCTGGCGGTGTGTGTATATTATATTATATATAATGTTTTGCTGGCGGTGTGTGTATATTATAAATGATGTTTTGCTGGCGGTGTGTGTATATTATATTATATATAATGTTTTGCTGGCGGTGTGTGTATATTATATTATATATAATGTTTTGCTGGCGGTGTGTGTATATTATAAATGATGTTTTGCTGGCGGTGTGTGTATATTATATTATATATAATGTTTTGCTGGCGGTGTGTGTATATTATATTATATATAATGTTTTGCTGGCGGTGTGTGTATATTATATTATATATAATGTTTTGCTGGCAGTGTGTGTATATTATATTATATATAATGTTTTGCTGGCGGAGTGTGTGTATATTATATTATATATAATGTTTTGCTGGCAGTGTGTGTATATTATATTATATATAATGTTTTTCTGGCGGTGTGTGTATATTATATTATATATAATGTTTTGCTGGCAGTGTGTGTATATTATATTATATATAATGTTTTGCTGGCGGAGTGTGTGTATATTATATTATATATAATGTTTTGCTGGCAGTGTGTGTATATTATATATAATGTTTTTCTGGCGGTGTGTGTATATTATATTATATATAATGTTTTGCTGGCAGTGTGTGTATATTATATTATATATAATGTTTTTCTGGCGGTGTGTGTATATTATATATAATGTTTTTCTGGCGGTGTGTGTATATTATATTATATATAATGTTTTGCTGGCAGTGTGTGTATATTATATTATATATAATGTTTTGCTGGCAGTGTGTGTATATTATATTATATATAATGTTTTGCTGGCGGAGTGTGTATATTATATTATATATAATGTTTTGCTGGCAGTGTGTTTATATTATATTATATATAATGTTTTGCTGGCGGAGTGTGTGTATATTATATTATATATAATGTTTTGCTGGCAGTGTGTGTATATTATATTATATATAATGTTTTGCTGGCGGAGTGTGTGTATATTATATTATATATAATGTTTTGCTGGCAGTGTGTGTATATTATATTATATATAATGTTTTGCTGGCGGAGTGTGTGTATATTATATTATATATAATGTTTTGCTGGCAGTGTGTGTATATTATATTATATATAATGTTTTGCTGGCGGTGTGTGTATATTATATTATATATAATGTTTTGCTGGCAGTGTGTGTATATTATATATAATGTTTTTCTGGCGGTGTGTGTATATTATATTATATATAATGTTTTGCTGGCGGTGTGTGTATATTATATTATATATAATGTTTTGCTGGCGGTGTGTGTATATTATAAATGATGTTTTGCTGGCGGAGTGTGTGAATATTATATTATATATAATGTTTTGCTGGCAGTGTGTGTATATTATATTATATATAATGTTTTGCTGGCGGTGTGTGTATATTATATTATATATAATGTTTTGCTGGCGGTGTGTGTATGTTATATTATATATAATGTTTTGCTGGCAGTGTGTGTATATTATATTATATATGATGTTTTGCTGGCGGTGTGTGTATATTATATTATATATAATGTTTTGCTGGCAGTGTGTGTATATTATATTATATATGATGTTTTGCTGGCGGTGTGTGTATATTATATTATATATAATGTTTTGCTGGCAGTGTGTGTATATTATATTATATATAATGTTTTGCTGGCAGTGTGTCTATATTATATTATATATGATGTTTTGCTGGCGGTGTGTGTATATTATATTATATATAATGTTTTGCTGGCAGTGTGTCTATATTATATTATATATGATGTTTTGCTGGCGGTGTGTGTATATTATATTATATATAATGTTTTGCTGGCAGTGTGTGTATATTATATTATATATAATGTTTTGCTGGCGGTGTGTGTGTATATTATATTATATATAATGTTTTGCTGGCAGTGTGTGTATATTATATTATATATAATGTTTTGCTGGCGGTGTGTGTGTATATTATATTATATATAATGTTTTGCTGGCGGAGTGTGTGTATATTATATTATATATAATGTTTTGCTGGCGGTGTGTGTATATTATATTATATATAATGTTTTGCTGGCGGTGTGTGTATATTATATTATATATAATGTTTTACTGGCGGAGTGTGTGTATATTATATTATATATAATGTTTTGCTGGCGGTGTGTGTATATTATATTATATATAATGTTTTGCTGGCGGTGTGTGTATATTATATTATATATAATGTTTTACTGGCGGAGTGTGTGTATATTATATTATATATAATGTTTTGCTGGCGGTGTGTGTATATTATATTATATATAATGTTTTGCTGGCGGTGTGTGTATATTATATTATATATAATGTTTTGCTGGCAGTGTGTGTATATTATATTATATATAATGTTTTGCTGGCGGAGTGTGTGTATATTATATTATATATAATGTTTTGCTGGCAGTGTGTGTATATTATATTATATATAATGTTTTGCTGGCGGAGTGTGTGTATATTATATTATATATAATGTTTTGCTGGCGGTGTGTGTATATTATATTATATATAATGTTTTGCTGGCAGTGTGTGTATATTATATATAATGTTTTTCTGGCGGTGTGTGTATATTATATTATATATAATGTTTTGCTGGCGGTGTGTGTATATTATATTATATATAATGTTTTGCTGGCGGTGTGTGTATATTATAAATGATGTTTTGCTGGCGGTGTGTGTATATTATATTATATATAATGTTTTGCTGGCGGTGTGTGTATATTATATTATATATAATGTTTTGCTGGCGGTGTGTGTATATTATAAATGATGTTTTGCTGGCGGTGTGTGTATATTATATTATATATAATGTTTTGCTGGCGGTGTGTGTATATTATATTATATATAATGTTTTGCTGGCGGTGTGTGTATATTATAAATGATGTTTTGCTGGCGGTGTGTGTATATTATATTATATATAATGTTTTGCTGGCGGTGTGTGTATATTATAAATGATGTTTTGCTGGCGGAGTGTGTATATTATAAATGATGTTTTGCTGGCGGAGTGTGTATATTATATTATATATAATGTTTTGCTGGCGGAGTGTGTGAATGTGTCTCAAGGACTCAGTACTTTGCAACAACGAATCTCACTCTCGAGGATTAAAAAGTCACATTGCTGAACCTCTCTTCATTCGCCTCCATTTCTCGGCCTGATCTTCATCTCGACGAATTTGAGCGAATACTGCCAGCCTGTCCAGGAGGACCACTCGATGCCGTCAGCATACGAGGTGTGGTGACCCTTCAGGTACTGGCCATTGAGGTTCGAGGTGTGGCAGTTGTGGTACCACCAGGCCCCGCGATAGAACGTGGCGCAGTTGTTCTCGGAGTGGTCGTTATCCCGATCCTTCGTGGTGAACCTCATGCCGCCGTGCTTCAGGAGGGAGTCCCCTGTGAAAAGAAGCGAGCGGTCACGGCAATGGATGGAAAAGGCGCTGAGTCTCGCGCTGAGCCCGTGTCTCGCTCCTTATCACCTTGTGAACTCCTGTTGCTCAGCAACGGTTGGTGGCTCAGTGGGTCGCACTCACGCCTCCGCGCTGGAAGGTCGGGGTTCAATTCCCACTCCAGAGACTTGAGCACAAAAATCCAGGCCGACACTCCCGGTGCCAGTACTGAGGGAGTGCTGCACTATCGGAGGTGCCGTCTTTCGGATGAGACGTTAAACCGAGGCCCCGTCTGCCCCCTCGGGTAGATGTAAAAGATCCCATGGCCACTATTTCAAAGAAGAGCAGGGAGAGTTGTGTCCGGGGCCAATATTTATCCCTCAACCAACATAAGCTAAAAAAAAAACCCCCACATTATCTGGTCGTTTATCACACTGCTGTTTGTGGGATCTTGCTGTGCACAAGATTGGCTGCCACGTTTCCTACATTACAACAGTGACTAAACTTCAAAAGTACTTCATTGGCTGTAAAGCTCTTTGGGACGTCCTGAGATTGTGAAAGGTGCTACAGCCTCCCCACTGATAATCTCCTGGTGCCTGCTCCCTCCTGCCCCCAATAGTCTCTGTGCGCCCCCCTGAAAATCTCCAAATGCCCCCAATAATCACCTCCTGTCCCCTGATAACCTCCTCCTCCTACCCCCCCTGATAATCTCCTCGTGACCCCTGACCAGGAGGGTCTCCCAAGGTGTGTGTCATTGGGTCAGGTAATAAAAGGACTTTGAGACCTGCAGTGCCCGAGTACTCGGCCACAGTCAGTGGATATCCGTCCCTCTCCGGGTCGACAGAGAACAGGCCCACCCCAAACCTTCCGTACTGAGCGTAAACTGTGCTGTTCTCAAAGTCTTCCATCTCGACACGGAGCTCGTAGTGCGACTGAATGGTGAGGGCGTGAATCCTCTTCAAACCTAGGGGTGGATGAAGTTTCACTTTCAGTCAATAGGACAGCAGCAGGAAAGATTCAGAGATGTGGGCAGCCCACAGCAGCTCAATAAAACAGCTGGATGCAATCGGTGCCGGCAGAGGGTCGGACTGTTAGTACACGGGAGAGAATGGTGGGATTTGCAATCAGTCCTCAGGAAATGTGAACTGCCTTCACAGTGTGGTACTATTACAGTGTGGTACTATTACAGTGTGGTACTATTACAGTGTGGTACTATTACAGTGTGGTACTATTACAGTGCGGTACTATTACAGTGCGGTACTATTACAGTGCGGTACTATTATAGTGCGGTACTATTACAGTGTGGTACTATTACAGTGCAGCACTATTACAGTGTGGTACTATTACAGTGCGGTACTATTACAGTGTGGTACTATTACAGTGCAGCACTATTACAGTGTGGTACTATTACAGTGTGGTACTATTACAGTGCGGCACTATTACAGTGCGGTACTATTACAGTGCGGTACTATTACAGTGCGGTACTATTATAGTGCGGTACTATTACAGTGTGGTACTATTACAGTGCAGCACTATTACAGTGTGGTACTATTATAGTGCGGTACTATTACAGTGTGGTACTATCACAGTGCGGTACTATTACAGTGCGGTACTATTACAGTGTGGTACTATTACAGTGCAGCACTATTACAGTGCAGCACTATTACAGTGCAGCACTATTACAGTGTGGTACTATTACAGTGTGGTACTATTACAGTGCAGCACTATTACAGTGTGGTACTATTATAGTGTGGTACTATTACAGTGCAGCACTATTATAGTGTGGTACTATTACAGTGCAGCACTATTACAGTGCAGCACTATTACAGTGTGGTACTATTACAGTGTGGTACTATTACAGTGCAGCACTATTACAGTGTGGTACTATTATAGTGCGGTACTATTACAGTGTGGTACTATTACAGTGCGGTACTATTACAGTGCGGTACTATTATAGTGCGGTACTATTACAGTGTGGTACTATCACAGTGCAGCACTATTACAGTGTGGTACTATTACAGTGTGGTACTATTACAGTGTGGTACTATTACAGTGCAGCACTATTACAGTGCAGCACTATTACAGTGTGGTACTATTACAGTGTGGTACTATTACAGTGTGGTACTATTACAGTGCAGCACTATTACAGTGTGGTACTATTATAGTGTGGTACTATTACAGTGCAGCACTATTATAGTGTGGTACTATTACAGTGCAGCACTATTACAGTGTGGTACTATTACAGTGTGGTACTATTACAGTGTGGTACTATTACAGTGCAGCACTATTACAGTGTGGTACTATTACAGTGTGGTACTATTACAGTGCAGCACTATTACAGTGTGGTACTATTATAGTGCGGTACTATTACAGTGTGGTACTATTACAGTGCAGCACTATTACAGTGTGGTACTATTACAGTGCGGTACTATTACAGTGTGGTACTATTACAGTGTAGTACTTTTAAAATATGGCACTATTACCACGTGACACTATTACACTGTGGCACTATTACAATGTGGCACTAATACAGCATGGCACGATTACAATGTGGCACTATAACAGCATGGCACGATTACAATGTGGCACTAATACAGCATGGCACGATTACAATGTGGCACTATAACAGCACGGCATGATTACAATGTGGCACTAATATAATATGGCACTTTTACAGCATGGCACTATAACAGCATGGTCATATTGCAATGTGGCACTAGTACAGTGTGCAATTATTATAGTGTGTCACTTCCAAAATGTAGCACTATTACAGTGTGGCAGGAGGAGGTTATCAGGGGGGCAGGAGGAGATTATCAGGGGGATGAGGAGATTATCAGGGGGGCAGGAGGAGATTATTAGGGGGATGAGGAGATTATCAGGGTGGCAGGAGGAGATTATTAGGGGGGCAGGAGGAGATTATCAGGGGGGCAGGAGGAGATTATCAGGGGGGCAGGAGGAGATTATCAGGGGGGCAGGAGGAGATTATCAGGGGGATGAGGAGATTATCAGGGGGGCAGGAGGAGATTATCAGGGGGGCAGGAGGAGATTATCAGGGGGATGAGGAGAATGCTGGACTGAGCGGCTGGGATAATCCCACCGAGCTGCCCTCACTTTGCCGGAGCTGCGGTGGGAGCTGTGAGCTCAGGGTGACCCAGCGGAATGACACGGTTGGAGGGAGCACATCTCATTCGACAATGGTGATCGAAAACCAAATGAGGGGCAGGAGCCAAAGCGTTGCAGCAGATACCGGCTGATCACCGAGAATCATTAAAGGCAGCCACTGATTCCACTTTGCCACCAACTGGGGGGTGAAACCCACACAGGGAATTTGAATGAGTGTTTTGGTGGTGTTTGGAGCTGATTTGTGACATCACCTTCTCGTGGTCATGGCAATGGTCGTTGGGGTGGATGTTCCAGCCAGCGTTGTTTCTGTGCGAGCACCAAACCCGAGGTTCTATCTCCCTGTTGCAGGACTTTGGGTGGGTTTTGATGATACCGTGGCTCTATGGGAAGAGAAGCAGTTCTCCCAATGTCCCGGCCAATGTTCTTCCCTCGACCAACACCACCCGTGAACTGCTGATTCGTCTTCTTGCTGTTTTTTGGGATCTTGCTGAATCCCACAAAAAACAGCAGTGAGATGAATGCCCAAAATGGCGGCCGTGTTTCCCCCACAGCGAAAACAGCCGGCTCACTTCAAACATTGCGCGGGAAAAGTGAATTCCTCCCTGTGCTTTATTTTGAACACACGTCCCACTCCAGACACTTTAGCACAAAATCCAGGCCGACACTCCCAATGCGGGAGTGCTGCACTGTCGGAGGTGCTATCTTTTGGATGAGGCGTTAAACCGAGGCCCCGTCTGCCCTCTCAGGTGGACACGGACGATTCCACGGCCACTATTTCAAAGAAGAGCAGGGGGGAGTTCTCTCCGGTGTCCTGGGGCCAATATTTATCCCTCAACCAACATCACTAAAAAAAAAAGCAGATTATCTGGTCATTATCGCGTTGCTGTTTGTGGGATCTTGCTGTGCGCAAATTGGCTGCCGCGTTTCCCTAAATTACAACAGTGACTACACTTCAAAAAGTACGTCATTGGCTGTAAAGTGTTTTTTGGGACGTCCTGAGGCACTATATAAATGCAAGTTCTTTTTTTTCCCCTTCATGTGCAACAAAACAAACGAGGTCACACCTGGGTTAAGTAGCACGCAGAGGAATTTAAGAGGGAGCGGCACAGTGGGGAGATAAACCCCGTTGAGCATTGACCGGTGATGACGAGTGATGCCATCTGTCTCACCTTTAGTCGAATCCTCCAAAGAGGAACATCTGAAGCAATTCAACTTTCGTCGGGTATTGACGATAAGTGGTCTGCTCTCGATACTGAGCAGTCGGAGAGCGGAGATTTCCCAAGGTCAAAACAGCTTTGGGGTATTTTTTTTAAAAAAAAATGGGATCTTTTACCTGGATGTAATGTTTGATTGGAGAGAGTGGATTGAGTTAAAACTCCGACAAGTGAATCAGGGATTCCTTGCCAACATGGGAAACATCAATTATCAATGTCAGAGCCAGCAGGATATTGCACTCAGAATCAAATTAGCTAAAATCAGCAGAGTGAAACCATCTTGAGGTTGACAGCTATCAGTGGCTGTTGCAGAGCAGGCGGCCTGGTATTTATATAATAACCAGTGACCAGGTCAGCTCCTTCACCTTGCAGGATCGCTGTACTGGGAACCCGATCGATTGGAACAAGACAGACAGCCAAAGTAAAAAAAAAAGACTTTTATTTACGCAGCGCCTCATCTGAGCTTGCAGAAACATCCCAAAGCCACCTTTCCGCGCACTGTGATTATCTTTGAAGTACAACCATTGTTTTTATGTAGGTTAAACACGGCAGCCGTTTAGGTCGTTCGTCTGAGGTCAGGAGGTCGTGGGTTCAAATCCCCACTCCAGAGATTTGAACGCAAAATCTAGGCGGACACTCCTGGTGCCAGTACTGAGGGAGTGCAGCACTGTCGGAGGTGCCGTCTTTCGGATGAGATGTTAAACCGAGCTCCCGTCTGCCCCCTCTCGGGTAAAAGATCCCACGCTGACTATTTTGAAGAAGAGCAGGGGAGTTCTCCCCGGTGACCTGGGGCCAATATTTATCACTAAAACAACATCACTAAAACAGATTATCTGGTCAAGGAAGACAGGGAATCGAACCATGATGTGGGACAAGGGATTGGAGCCTCTTTGTTCCCTCATCCCCCTCTCCCTCTGAAACTGAAAAGGAGGCAAATGTACAAAATCAGAGAAGCTCTCTTCCCCCAAAAGCCTGAGGGACAATTGGAGCTTTCAAGACTGGGATCGGTAGATTTTTGTTGGGTGAGGGTATCGAGGGATACGGAGCAAAGGCGGGGAAATGGAGTTGAGGTACTGATGAGTCACGATTTAATTGAATCGCGGAGCAGGCTCGAGGGGCTGAATGTCCCACTCCTGTTCCCAATGTTCCCAATAAAACACATGTACACATACCCAACCAGTGCTCTCCTGTAATCTTCCCGAATCCGTCTTTGTAGGCATCCCACCCTTGGAAAAAATTCACTGACCCATCTTTCCGCCGCTGAAATACCTGAAAAAACACAATGAGACACGAGAAGAGCTGTGAAAATTAAACACAATGAGACACGAGGAGAGCTGTGAAAATTAAACACAATGAGACACGAGGAGAGCTGTGAAAATTAAACACAATGAGACACGAGGAGAGCTGTGAAAATTAAACACAATGAGACACGAGGAGAGCTGTGAAAATTAAAAACAATGAGACACGAGGAGAGCTGTGAAAATTAAACACAATGAGACACGAGGAGAGCTGTGAAAATTAAACACAATGAGACACGAGGAGAGCTGTGAAAATTAAAAACAATGAGACACGAGGAGAGCTGTGAAAATTAAACACAATGAGACACGAGGAGAGCTGTGAAAATTAAACACAATGAGACACGAGGAGAGCTGTGAAAATTAAACACAATGAGACACGAGGAGAGCTGTGAAAATTAAACACAATGGGACACGAGGAGAGCTGTGAAAATTAAACACAATGAGACATGAGGAGAACTGTGAAAATTAAACACAATGGGACACGAGGAGAGCTGTGAAAATTAAACACAATGGGACACGAGGAGAGCTGTGAAAATTAAACACAATGAGACATGAGGAGAACTGTGAAAATTAAACACAATGGGACACGAGGAGAGCTGTGAAAATTAAACACAATGAGACACGAGGAGAGCTGTGAAAATTAAACACAATGGGACACGAGGAGAGCTGTGAAAATTAAACACAATGAGACACGAGGAGAGCTGTGAAAATTAAACACAATGAGACACGAGGAGAGCTGCGAAAATTAAACACAATGAGACACGAGGAGAGCTGTGAAAATTAAACACAATGAGACACGAGGAGAGCTGTGAAAATTAAACACAATGAGACACGAGGAGAGCTGTGAAAATTAAACACAATGGGACACGAGGAGAGCTGTGAAAATTAAACACAATGAGACATGAGGAGAACTGTGAAAATTAAACACAATGGGACACGAGGAGAGCTGTGAAAATTAAACACAATGAGACACGAGGGAAGTTGTGAAAATTAAACACGATGAGACACGAGGAGAACTGTGAAAATTAAACACAATGAGACACGAGGAGAGCTGTGAAAATTAAACACAATGAGACACGAGGAGAGTTGTGAAAATTAAACACAATGAGACACGAGGAGAGCTGTGAAAATTAAACACAATGAGACACGAGGAGAGTTGTGAAAATTAAACACAATAAGACACAAGGAGAGTTGTGAAAATTAAACACAATGGGACACGAGGAGAGCTGTGAAAATTAAACACAATGGGACACGAGGAGAGCTGTGAAAATTAAACACAACGAGACACGAGGAGAGCTGTGAAAATTAAACAGTCAACGAGCATTCAAAGTCTGGGATTAAAAAACATGACAAGACGAAGTCCCCCTCTCCCTCTCTCCCGGCTACCTATCCCGGGCTCAGCCGGTGGGCACTGGGTGGAATCCCGCACAGGGAAAAGGCACGGAGAGGGGAAGGAGCTGGAAGAATGGAGCTCGCGGGGACAGGAGTAGGCCATTCAGCCCCTCGAGCCCTGTTCACGAATCCAGTACACGCGTTTGCACCTCCCTCCAAACAGAGCCAAGCACAACAGCGATCCGCGCAAAAAGGCGGCGCCACTGTTTCACACGGCTGACTTTAGGCGTTTCATGTTGACTATTTTGCGAAGGAGAGGTCCCACAGATCACACCGCAGTCGAGCGCTGTTGCGGCCGTTCCACATCCTGTCACCGTGGTGTGGAGGGAACGTTACAAAAACTCAAACTCTTCAGCCTTGAGAGGAGGCGAATGAGAGAAGGACGATCTTGCATTTCGACAGCGTCTCTCACCACCCTCAGGACGTCCCAAAGTGTTTCACGGCCAGTGAAGTACCTTTTTTTTTTGAAGTGCAGTCACTGTTGTGACGTTGGAATCCCGGCAGCCAATTTGCGCACAGCAAGATCCCACAAACAGCAATGTGATAATGACCGGATCATCTGATTTAGTGATGCTGGTTGAGGGATAAATATTGGCCCCAGGACACCGGGGAGAACTCCCCCTGCTCTTCGTCGAAACAGTGGCCGTGGGATCTTTTACATCCACCTGAGGGGACAGACGGCGCCTCGATTTAACGTCTCATCTAAAAGACGGCACCTCCGGCAGTGCGGCACTCCCTCAGCACTGGCACCGGGAGTGTGGGCCTCGATTTTGGGCTCAAGTCTCCGGAGCGGGGACTCTGAACCCACGACCTCCTTGACTCAGAGGCGAGAGTGCGACCCACGCAGAGCCTCGGCTGGAGGGATATAATGGTACTCGGTGAGAGGGAAAGGGTAAAAGCTGAGTCACTGTCTCGAGTCAAACCATGACGGCAGGACAAGGGGGCCAGGTACAAGCCGGTGACGGGAGAGTTCGGGACCGTTGTCAGAGGGGGACAACGCTTGCAAGAGGGCTCGGGATGGGGCGAGGGGGGGGAGAAGAGGCAAAAACTCTCCATGGATTCCAGAAGCTGTTAGACGCCGTGACTGGGGGGAGGTCGCGGGGGGGCGGGGGGGCGGGATCTGTAGGTTTCCAAGGAAGGATGAGCCAGAGGGGCCGAATGGCCTCCCTCGCCTGTAATGCATCGCAACAGAAAGTCTAAACATGGGAACCGCTGAGAAGATCTGAAGGCCTCTCGTTGCAAAGAGCAAAGGCACGGAAGGTCAGAGCGTGTAAAAGAAGAGAATTCTCCCTCCACAGATTTACTTTCGGAGTCCATCAAAAACCTCGATCTACTAATCCTGCTAGTCCGCCTTAATACCACTTCGCTTTTGAAGAGGACGAGTGTGTGGAAGTGTGGGATTTACTCAGTCAATGAGCGGGGACGTCCCAAGCCATTATTACAACTCAGAGCCTCATTAGTGCTCAGGTTCGATGCCGCAGTGAGGTGGTGAAGGCCAAGACCAAGGAGACTGAGCTCCAGGTGATGAAAGCAGCTGCAGAAAAGCGAAACTGCACAAAAAAAAACCCACTCTCTTTCTTTTTTTTTGCTCATTTATGCGAACAGGCAAGTCTCAGAGGACGGTCGACGTTTTATCTCGCCGTTAAGAGTTTCCGCCTGTCATTCGGGGTCGCCAACTCTGGTTGGACGTATTCCCGGAGGTTTCGTCACATGGCCCCCTGCCTCCGGACGCCCCGCCCCGCCCCGCCCCGCCACCCCCACAACGCTCACACCATTGGTCGCCCGACATGTCCGTCCTGGCGGTGCCCCGCCTTCCCACGGCCAATTGGAAAAGAGAACAGACTCCTCGTTACCCGATTGGTTGATTCTTGACTGTCAGTCAAACAGCCTTTCCCCCCGCCCCATCTCGAATATTTTTATAACTGATAAACAAAAGTTCAAAGAAAATGAAAAAAAACACAATTTTTTTTTTAGCGTCCTCTCTGATTCCTGGGTTTTTTTTGTTCACAGCAGCGTCCAGGAGATTAATCATCAATTCCTGGAGACTCCAGGACAATCCTGGAGGGTTGGCAGCCCCACACCTATCAGGTGGAATTTGCCCGCTTGAAATGGGCCTATAAGGGTCAAGACATTGGGTGGATTCCCTTTGTCCAGATCCCCACTGGATCGTATATAACCCACACACTGCTGGGAATTCTGGACTCGGAGGGTAGGCAAAGCACCGTGAGACGTTTTAAGGGACGATTGGCCGTTTTCTAACGAGGTGCTGTTCAAAATCTAAACATTTCGCCCTGTAATGGGGGCGGGTGTGGGTCCTCAGTTTGACACATCCTGAGGTACGGTGGAGAGGGAGGGGAGGGCGTGCGATCTTCGACATGGAATCATAGAACCACACAGCACAGAAGGAGGCCGTTCGGCCCATCGTGCCGGTGCCGGCCCTTTGACGGAGCTATCCAACTAGTCCCACTCTCTCCTTTGCTCGTTCCTCACAGCAAATATGTCTAACTCTCGGGATCAGGCTGTTCGCCCATTCCCTGTCTTTCGGGCCTGACACGGGGGACGAGATCCTCAAAGAGAGGTTGATTAAAAAAAAAACCTGAAAAAATAAATGAGGAACACAGACATTTTCAGAACTCCTCAAAGGAGATTCTGCGTTGAAGGGTGTGAAATCAGCTTATCCCTCGCAGGGCCCAATTGCTGTTGCCAACTCTGGTTGGATGCAGTCCTGGAGATTTCATCACATGACCTCCCGCCTCCAACTGCTCAGCCTCGCGTTCCCACCATTGGTTACCGGGCATGTCAACAACAACAACAACAACAACCTGCATTTATATAGCGCCTTTAACGTAGCAAAACGGCCCAAGGCGCTTCACAGAAGCGAGAATCAAACAAAATTTGACGCCGAGCCTCAGTAGGAGATGTTAGGACAGGTGACCAAAAGCTTGGTCGAAGAGGTGGGTTTTAAGGAGCGTCTTGAAGGAGGAGAGAGAGAGAGAGAGAGGCGGAGAGGTCGAGGGAGGGAATTCCAGAGCTCGGGGCCGAGGTGGCTGAAGGCACGGCCGCCAGCGGTGGAGCGATGGGAATCGAGGAGGCCCAAGAGGCCAGAATCGGAGGAGCTCAGAGATCACCTGAGGTCCACACCGGGGGCATTCTGGAAGAGATGGGTGGATAGACGAGGAGTAGGAACGCAGCTCCGATGTGGGGGAAGGGCTGCTTTCATCGGGATGTCGCAAGTAGAAATTTTTAACGATGCAAGCCTGAGCCTGATGCTACATGACAGGTAAACCTGGGGAATTCGAACTGCTTTCGGACTTTAAGTGCTTTACAAAATCAGGTTTTAAAAAAAATATTAAAAAATCTCTGCTTCCGAACACTCTCGCTCCAAATGGAAGAGAGTGGGCTGCAGATGACGTACACGAGTGCCTTTGATTCACAACATCGATAGCAGTGGCGTCCCAGCGGTACGTCCTTGTGGGTTGCATCGGGTCCGTCTCGCGACACCCCAGGCACCTCGTATAGCGGGCGCTGAATTGGGCCGTGGTTGTTTCAGCGCCACGCGGTCTCCTGAATATCCAAGATGGCGTCTTGCGTGCACACGCACGCTTCTAGTGTGATGTGCGCCGGACGCCATCTTGGTAAAGGGTTCAGCGCACACGCAAAGAACGAACGCCGGCATCATGTAAAGTAAGGAGAATAATATGCGTTCGATCAGTGTGCAACGCTGATTTAAAGTGATGGACACCATTTTGGCATTTAACGCTCCACTCAACGCACTGTCTTAACCCTGACCATTCGAACACATCTCAGAGTGTCTGGAGGACCCCCCCTACCAACGTTATTTAAAGGGACCATGCAGGATTCACAGGCTCGGAGATTATTTCTTCTGGCTGCTGTTTTCTGTACCTGTTTTTGGAGGCCTCCTACACTTGAATTCTAGGACGCGGGGACGTAGCCTGACATTTAGAGCAAGGACGTGCAGGAGTGAAATTCGGAAACGCTTCTACACGCAAAGGGTGGGAGAAGTTTGGAACACTCCTCTGCAAACGGCAGTTGGTGCTAGCTCACTTGTGAATGTTAAATCTGAGATTGACAGATTTCTGTGAGCCAAGGGTATTAAGGGATGTGGGGCTAAGGCGGGTATATGGAGTTAGGTCACAGGTCCACCACAATCTCATTGAATGGTGGAACAGGCTCGAGGGGCTAAATGCCACTGCCACTTGCTGCCTCCTGATATGCGCCACCTTCTCCTGCAAGGAAGCGGGGCGTGTGTCTGGGTGATGTGCCTGTCATGGTTGAATAGCTGCTGGTGTGTGTGGTCTGTGAGTTGTGGGTGGGCGGCTTGCAACAGTGGTAATGTGTGAGGGTGAGAGGAAGCATCTGGTTGGAAGAGTTGAGTACTGTTGGGAAGAGTTTATTGGTATGTGGGTGATGGGGGTGTAGTGCATGGTGTAATTGGTAGGAGACACCACTTGACAGTTGACCTCACTCACCTTGACCACTCGTGTCAAAGCACTGAACTTCTTCCTGCACTGCATCCATGTTCGTGGTGCTGTGCGCCTGGCATTGACTCCGCCCCCTGCGGCCTCCATTTTGAGCATGTGTCTGGAGGGCATCTTGCCCCAATCCCTGCGGATATAGGATGTCCCTCCTTCTGTCCACCTCTTGCACCAAGGTCTCTAGTGCATCAGCAGAGAACCTTGGTGCACGCACTCTCACAGGCCTGGTACCAACACGGACCATCAGATTGCTGAGGTCTGGTGTGCAGATTGGAGGATGTGGGATTTAGTAGTGCGCGACCTTTATTCAATGTTTTAACATAACTCAACAGTTTGTAAACATAGGGACGGGACCTGCACCTGTGTTTTACGTGTGCGATGTCTGATCTCTGTTCAGACTCACTGCAGACCCGTATCTTATTTTTCGCAAATAACAGGTCCGGCTACCTTTAAGAGAAACAGCCTGCCTTTAAGAGATTTGGGCTCCCCTTGCTGGTGGAAAGTGCGAATGTCGCGGTAGCGCGGTGACAAGGCCTGGTTTTATCGCACGCACGAGGTCCGTTTAGGCACAAATGTCTCGTGCTACCTGCAACAGGTCGACCGGGCGCAGGTTAATCGCGCAATGCGATGCCCACGCTCGCTTTCAGACGTAAAACAACTTAACCCCCACGGGGTTTAAATCCATGCCCCTATTAATTTACAGATATCAGCAAAGTACAACTATCAGGAAAGACTGAACAGGCTGGGGCTCTTTTCTGTAGAGAAGAGAAGGCTGAGGGGTGACCTGATAGAGGTCTTTAAAATTACCAAGGGGTTCGATAGGGTAGACGTAGAGAAAATGTTTCCACTTGTGGGGGAGACCAGAACTAGGGGTCATAAATATAAGATAGTCACTAATAAATCCGATAAGGAATTCAGGAGAAACTTCTTTACCCAGAGAGTGGTGAGAATGTGGAACTCACTACCACATGGAGTGATTGAGGCGAGTAGCACAGATGCATTTCAGGGGAAGCTAGATAAACACACGAGGGAGAAAGGAATAGAAGGATAGGGTGAGAGGGAGGGAGGAGGCTCGTGTGGAGCATAAACACCGGCATAGACCTGATAGAACGGAATGGGATCGGGAGACAGAACTGAATGGGATTGGGAGATAGAACGGAATTCTCTACCCCAGAGGGCTGTGAATGCTGAGTCGTTGGGCCGAATGGCCTGTTTCTGTGCTGTACATTCAATGTAATTCTTTGTAATATCTCAAGTAGCTGATTCTGACAGATTCTGATTTAGGGTTCATCCATCAGTGAGGGAACAGCCCTTCCCAAACCTCCAGACCGAGGCGAGTCAAACAAGGCAAACCAGCGACGAAGAAATATAAACATAAAAATAGAACAGAGTTGGCTGGGATTGGTGAGCTGGATTGCCGAGACTTGAGGCCCCCAGTCTGAAATATTTTGGAATAACTAGCTCGAAGCCTGGAAATGACCATAAAACCATTTTAAGTGGTATTAATGGCTGAATATATAAAGAGATTGAGATTGGGGAGATAGAACGGAACTGGATTGGGAGATAGAACGGAATGGGATTGGGAGATAGAACTGAATTCTCTTCCCCAGAGGGCTGTGAATGCTGAGTCGTTGAGTATATTCAAGACTGAGACCGATAAATTTTTGGACTCTAGGGGAATCAAGGGATATGGGGATCGGGCGGGAAAGTTGAGTTGAGGTCAATCAGCCATGATCTTATTGAATGGTGGAGCAGGCTCGAGGGGGCGAATGGCCTACTCCTGCTCCTATTTCTAATGTTCTTATGGATTGAGATTTGAGCGATAGGATGGAATGGGATTGGGAGATTGAATGGAATTCCACAAGAAATGTAAGATTGTCACCATTTGATTTGATCGATTACTTACTGTCCACCCTCCTCCGGCCATGGTCATGTCACAGGATACCTGAAATCCTGTGGGATAGTGGGTCGGAAACACCGAATAGATTCCATCCTCCTTCTGTCCCTTCATGTAGATATCATAGCAGTCTCGAGGGCGAGGGCCTACAGGGGTTTTCCAAAGAAGAAAGGCTTAATGCAGTGAACCAATTCATAATGACAATTCGGGCATTTAGAATGATGCCAATTATTAAAGGTTAGAAGAGCAGAGAACTG
Organism: Heptranchias perlo; assembly: GCF_035084215.1. Classification (NCBI taxonomy): domain Eukaryota; kingdom Metazoa; phylum Chordata; class Chondrichthyes; order Hexanchiformes; family Hexanchidae; genus Heptranchias; species Heptranchias perlo. The sequence goes on along the minus strand of NC_090355.1, from coordinate 33,789,190 downwards.
AAGATCATGAAAGAACGTTGCGTGGAGTTAAAATGGTTAAGATCATGAACATATTGGTTACAAATGGAGACAGATGGGGAGACAGCACCAGATGCTGGACATTTTTTTGCTTAGAATATTTTGTGCAATCATCACCTTTAAGTGGGAGTGCAAGGCAGGAAATGTCCTGCTCCTCACAGGTCTAACACCCCCGCTGTACTGCATGGATTTGACGTGCGTTTGGTGTAAGGGGAGATAAACCATACAGATTCAACATCCAATGGGCCACACAAGACCTGACAAAAATGTTCCCAAACCTCATCCATGCCTTTGTTACCTCCAGACTCGGCTAGTCCAACGTTCTCCTGGCCGGCCTCTGACCTTCTACCCTCCATAATCCCATCACCCCCCGTGCTCGCTGACCTTGGCTCCCAGTCCAGCAACGCCTTGAATTTAAAATTCTCATCCTCGTATTGAAATCCTTCCATGGCCTCGCCCCCTCCCTATCTCTGTGACCTCCTCCAGCCCCAATACAAGCCTCCGAGATCTCTGCGCTCCTCCAATTCTGGCCTCTTGCGCATCCCCAATTTCCTTCACCCCATCATTGCTGGCCGTTCCTTTAGCCGTCTAGGTCCTAAGCTCTGGAATTCCCTCCCTAAACCCCTCTGCCTCTCTCTCTGCTCCTTTAAGACCCACCTTAAAACCCACCTCTTCAACCAAACCTTTGGTCACCTGTCCTAGTATCTCCTTATGTGGTTCGGTGTCAAAGCTTCTCTGATAATCGCTCCTGTGAAGCGCCTTGGGACATTTTACTGTGTTAAAGGCGCTATATAAATGCAAGCTTTTGTTGTTATTGAATATCTAGGTTGGTAGGAATGGCCCTTTGCGATCCTGGGAGGTGATGCCCAGTCAGAGCGCCAAATGACACTGACCGACCGTCTCAATTCTCCCGGATCGGTTGGCGCGTTGAATTGGTCAGTTTCACTCACGCCCCTCTCGTGTGTAAGTCCTCCTACTCTGAAACCTGCCCCATTTCATGATTCAGGCTAGAATTGAAAAAACACATAACTTTGATAGCCGCGGCTCAGTGTGGGTCGCGCTCTCGCTGCTGAGTCAGAAAGTTGTGGGTTCGAGCCCCGCTCCAGAGACTTCAGCTCGTAATCCAGGCGGACGCTCCCAATTAAACGCTGAGGGAGCGCTGCACTGTCGGAGGTGCCGCCTCTCAGACGAGACCTTAAACCGAGGCCCCGTCTACCCTCTCAGGTGGACGTAAAAGATCCCACGGCCACTATTCAAAGAAGAGCAGGGGGAGTTTCCCCCCCGGTGTCCTGGGGCCAATATTTATCCCTCAACCAATATCACCAACACCAATAACCTGGTCATTATCACATTGCTGTTTGTGGGATCTTGCTGTACACAAATTGGCGGCCGCATTTCCTACATTACAACAGTGACTGCACTTCAAAAGTACTTCATTGGCTGTGAAGCACTCTGGGACGTCCTGAGGTTGTGACAGGCGCTATATAAATGGAGTTTCTTTCTTTCTTTCGCCAAGCGTGGGAAAGGTGGGATCTTTCGGTTTCAGGCTGGCTGCGAGTGAAATGGGAGTCATGGCACCAGAGCGGGGAGGAATGACCGATGGTGAGGCGGGACAAATGAGGTGATGGGACAGGCAACGACTCACAGTTCAGGCAGCTCTTGGGCTTGGGTCTGGCGGGTCGTTTCACCAGGTCGGCCTTCAGGTGGACATTCGTGGCTCCCTGTTCTCTCTGAAGGGAGTCCAGCACATCGCTCACCCAGCCCGCAACCTTAACCAAGTTAGCCTGACTCTCCGAGAGCAGCTGTGGGGAAGAAAATTGGGATAATAACAACCACAACAACAACTTGCATTTATATAGCGCCTTTGACGTAGTAAAACGTCCCAAGGCGCTTCACAGGAGCGATTATCAAACAAAATTTGATACCGAGCCACATAGAGATATTAGGACAGGTGACCAAAAGCTTGGTCAAAGAGGTAGGTTTTAAGGAGCGTCTTGAAGGAGGAGAGAGAGGCGGAGAGGTTTAGGGAGGGAATTCCAGAGCTTCGGGCCTCGCCAAGAGTGGAGCAATTAAAATCGGGGATGTGCAAGGGGCCAGAATTGGAGGAGCGCAGAGATCTCAGAGCGTTATAGGGCTAGACGAGGTTACAGAGGGAGCCGGGGGGGTGCCGGGGAGGCCATGGGGGGATTTGAAAACAAGGATGAGAATTTTAAAATCGAGGTGTTCCTGGACCGGGAGCCAGTGTGGGTCAGCGAGCACAGGGGGTGATGGGTGAACGGGACTCGGTGCGAGTTAGGATACGGGCAGCAGAGTTTTGGATGAACCCAAGTTTACAGAGGGTGGAAGATGGGAGGCCGGCCAGGAGAGCATTGGAATAGTCGAGTCTGGAGGTAACAAAGGCACGGATGAGGGTTTCAGCGGCAGGTGAGCTGAGGCAGGGGCGGAGACGGGCGATATTAAAGAATAATAGGAATGTGTAGAGGTTGCCAACTCTGGTTAGACATATTCCTGGAGGTGTCATCACATGACCTCCTGCCTCCAAACGCCCCGCCCCCACACTCCCGCCATTGGTCGCTCGACACACCTATACTTGTCAATTGGAAAGCGAACAGACGCCCCGATGATTTTACTCCCGGTTTGCTCACAGCAATGTCCAAGAGATTAATCTTTAAATATCGGCCAGGACAACCGGGGAGAACTCCCCCTGCTCTTCTTGGAAATAGTGGCCGTGGGATCTTTTACGTCCACCTTGAGAGGGCAGACGGAGCCTCAGTTTAACATCCCATCCGAAAGACGGCACCTCCGACAGTGCAGCACCCCCCTCAGTACTGGCACCGGGAGCGTCAGCCTGGATTTCGTGCACAAGTCCCTGGAGTGGGGCTTGGACCCAGAGGCGAGAGTGCTGCCCACTGTGTCACGGCCGACTTCAACAGAAGAGCAACTCAGGCTGCCGATCCCCGATCGCCGAGGCCCTCGATTCAAAAGTGATCTTTTAAGCCAAAAGCCAGCGTTCGTTCCCGTGTTGCTGCTATTGGTCATTCCCAACTACTTGGCCATTTTAACCCCATTCTGCTCTGAATGACGGCCCTTGTTACTGCTGTGAAAACAAGTCGTTTTGTAAATAAAGTGAAGAATCTTTCATAGAATCACAGAATGATACAGCACAGAAGGAGGCCATTCGGCCCATAGTGTCTGTGCCGGCTCTTTGAAAGAGCTATCCAATTAGTCCCACTCCCTCTGCTCTTTCCCCATCGAGCTGCAAATTTGAAGAATTTATCCAATTCCCTTTTGAAAGTTATTATTGAATCTGCTTCCACCGCCCTTTCAGGCAGCGCATTCCAGATCAGAACTACTCAATCTGCATGACAAATTGTCCTCACCTCGCCTCTGGTTCATTTGCCAATCACCTTAAATCTGTGTCCTCTGTCACTGGAAACAGTTTCTCCCTATTTACTCTATCAAAACCCTTCATGATTTTGAACACCTCGATTAAATCTCTCCTTAACCTTCTCTGCTCTGAGGAAAACAATCCCAGCTTCTCCAGTCTCTGCTTCAATGATAAAAGTGATCAAAGGGATATCCTTTACTGTGATGACATGGAACCTGGAAAGCGGGTAGCAAAGTCAGTGTGTTGAGGTCTGAACCCCGTGACCTAAGGGGATTTCGGGTCAAGTCTTGCTGCCCACGAATGGTGGGGAATTCCATGACCTTACCTCGATTAATCGCCCTTGCTCGGACTGGAGCGAGCTCAGTTCCTGGCTCAGGCTGGCCTGACCCAGTCTCAAGGCCTCGTGATCCTGCCTCAGCCCGGCGGTGCGGTCTGAGAGTTTGGCCACGGTGAGCAGGAGGGCCCTGTCCCGCCCCTCGGCCGCCTTCACCTCCTCCCCCTGGCTGGACAGGGCGGCGAGCAGCGAGGAATGGAGCCCCCCCAGGAGGGCCAGGTCGCTCCTGTAGTCCGGGCAGTTCGGGCCGACGGTGGGGCCCTTGGTCTTGGAGCCGTCGGCCTGGTCCGTGGTGGCCTGGGCCTGGGTCTGGTCCTGGTTGGCGTCGATGGGGGGCGGGGTCTCCCCGGCCTGGTGATAGTGGTTGAGGAAGACGAGCACTCCCGTTACCGCGACTGCCAGTAACACGGCCAGGAAAAGCACGACCATACACAGCACGTAGCCACAGCTCAGCTTCTGCAACAATGGAGAGGATTAGAACATTAGGAAGCTCATATTTAAACCACGGCAGTGGGACAGGGTCATCATTGAGATTGTGGAACATGGGAACAGGAGGAGGCCATTCAGCCCCTCGAGCCTGTTCCACCATTCAATTCGATCATGGCTGATCTGTATCTTCACTCCATCTACCTGCCCTGGTTCCGTAACCCTTATTACCTTCGCCTAACAAAGGTCTATCAATCTCAGTTTCGACATTTTCAATTGACCCCAAACCTCAATAGTTTTTTGAGGGAGAGAATTCCAGATTCCCACCACTCTTTGCGTGTTTCCCGACATCACCCCGGAACGGCCCAGCTCTAATTTTAAGGTTATGCCCCCCTTGTTCTGGACTCCCCCCACCAGAGGAAATAGTTTCTTTCTCTCTCTACCCTTTAATCATCTTAAACCTGTTTTGGTGATGTTGGTTGAGGGAAAATATTGGCCAGGACACCGGGGAGAACTCCCCTGCTCTTCTTCGAAATAGTGTCATGGGATCTTTTATGTCCGCCCCCAGAGGGCAAGACGAGGCCTTGGCTTAGCCTCTCATCCGAAAGACGGCACCTAGAACCGTAGAAAAGATACAGCACAGAATGGGGCCATTCGGCCCATCGTGTCCGCGCCGGCTCGAAGAACAACCAGGTGCCCATTCTAATCCCACCTCTGACAGTGCAGCACTCCCTCAGCCCTGGCGCCTAGGAGCCTCAGCCTGGATTATGACCTCAAGTCTCTGGAGTGGGGCACGAACTCGTGACCTTCTGACCCAGAGGCGCGAGTGATACCCACTGAGCCAAGAAAAGAGAGTGTGAGCTGAGATACAACAGCTGGGGAAGATTGTGGAAGCAGGGCGAGGAGAGGCCAGGGCGGGTTATGACGATGAAGTCGATACTCTGGGAGATAAGTTGCTGGTGGAGCTGACTGAGGACGGGGGGTGACAGGCCCTGTGGGGCTTTGTGTGGGTTGGGATAAACTCTGGATGGGCTCGGAGATAGTGTGGTGAGGAGCTGGGGAGGAAGGCCAGCAAACCAATCCTTGAACCGATGAAGGTGAAGATGAGAATTTCAAATTCAAAAATCAGAGCCTACTCTTGGAAACCAAAGTCTCCAGTGGATTGAACGAACTAATCTGATTTTACCGTAAGCTTCACTTGTTGATTGAAGGCTTTTGAGAGTGTTTAATGCAACTTCAAAATTTATACGGCATTTAACAAGTCAGAATGCAAATGTATTATAAACAAAGCACTGAGAGGATTTTCTGCTGTGGCTTTATGTTCTGTTTTGATCTCGGTCCACAGCTGGATTTAATGAGACTGGTTCCAGGCAGTGTTTACAGAATCATTTCTAAAGACCCAATGCCCACTGTTCTAAACTCTTGAGATACGAGCGGGGTTAAATTCCCTCACAAGGCTAAGGAAAGAAAAAAACTCCATCTCCTTCTGGCCCACACGGAAACCTAAAAATAATTCTACCTGCCTGGGCCTCTTCTGGCCCTCAATCCATCTAGGTTTGGTCTGGGAGGGAAGTCACTACCACTCCCTGGTTCAGGCCTTGGGTTAAAATCGCAGATCGGGCCCCAATGACGTCGTCAGAGCCTCGATCTGCATATTTAAAGAGGACCCCACTGGCTTGGGGCTGGAACGGAGAGGGGAACTCCCCATTTTAACTCCCCCCCCCCTCTCTCCCCACACACCCGGCCAGCTTTCCACAAGGCAGAGTTACCCACAAGACAACAACTACAACTTGCATTTATATAGCGCCTTTAACGTAGTAAAGAGTCCCAAGGGTAATCAGACAAAATTTGACACCGAGCCACATAAGGAGATTTTAGGACAGGTGAGAGGTAGGTTTTAAGGAGCGTCTTAAAGGAGGAGAGAGGGGCGGAGAGGTTTAGGGAGGGAATTCCAGAGCTTAGGGCCCAGGCTGCTGAAGGCACGGCCGCCAATGGTGGAGTGATTAAAATCGGGGATGCGGAAGAGGCCAGAATTGGAGGAGCGCAGAGATCTCGGAGGGTTGTAGGGCTGGACGAGGTTACAGAGAGAGGGAGGGGGCGAGGGCCAGGGAGGGATTTGAAAACAATGATGAAAATTTTTTAAATGGAGGTGTTGTCAGACCGGGATCCAGTGTCGGTCAGCGAGCACAGGGGGTGATGGGTGAACAGGACTTAGTGCGAGTTCGGATACGGGCAGCATTCCAGATCAAAACAACGCGCTGCCTGAAAAAATTCTCATCTCACCTCTGGTTCTTTTGCCAATTATTCTAAATCTGTGTCCTCTGGTTACTGACCCTCCCGCCAGTGGTGGGGGTCCTGTCATCGGGGAGGGTAGGAATCCCATGATTGTGGAGGGTGGGGGTCCCGTGATCGGGGAGGGTGGGGGTCCCGTGATCACGAAGGGTGGGGGTCCTGTGATCGCGGAGGGTGGGGGTCCCGCGATCGCGGAGGGTGGGGGTCCCGCGATCGCGGAGGGTGGGGGTCCTGTGATCGCGGAGGTTGGGGGTCCCGTGATCACGAAGGGTGGGGGTCCTGTCATCACGGAGGGTGGGGGTCCTGTCATCACAGAGGGTGGGGGTCCTGTCATCACGGAGGGTGGGGGTCCCATGATTGTGGACGGTGGGTGCCACGATCGCGGAGAATGGGGGTCCCGTGATCACGAAGGGTGGGGGTCATCGCTGAAGGCGGGGGGGGGGGGCAATTCCATGTTTAACCTTTGACCGGGGCCTCTTTGGCTCCATCGCCCGTGGAGCTGCTCAGAGTGAGCGAGGCGCAGGCTCCGGCCTACAATGGCGACTGGGGTCCCATTTACCTTGCGGGACACCTAATTTCCATATTGAAAGGGGGGGGGGGTCTGTCGCCCCAAACGGGCGGGAGCTTTGGACACCTGGTGGTAGGCCCCATTCAAAATGGCGTCGGACGCCTCGCCTGCCGTTAACGGTGAGGCCATTCTGAGGCAGCTCCCGTCCCCGTTAACTCCAGGAGAGTGGGAGTCAAAATCGACCCCAACTGACGGAAAAAGAGCAGCGTGTTGAACAAAAATAACCGCTCCCAACAGCGTTCGGTCTGAATCACTCCGAGCTGCAGCTTCAACACGGACTCTGATCCTCCGGCTTAATAAAAAATAAATTGGTGACAGGAAGCCGCCCAGAGCTGCAAGAATCATTTTGTGTTTCCTCACTCTCCCGTCACCATCGGTCACAACTGAAAACCACAGGGGCAGTCGTGAGGAATAAAAGAGTTAAATTACAAGGACAGGTTGCACAGACTGGGCTTGTAGCCCCTCGAGTATCGCAGATTAAGGGGTGATCTAATTACGGTGTTTAAAATGATTAAAGGATTCGATAGGGTTGATAGAGAGAAACTATTTCCACTGGTGGGGGGAGTCCAGAACAAGGGGGCGTAACCTTAAAATTAGAGCCAGGCCGTTCAGGGGCGATGTCGGGAAGCACTTCTTCACACTAAGGGGAGTGGAAATCTGGAACTCTCTCCCCCAAAAAGCTGTTGAGGCTGGGGGTCAATTGAAAATGTCAGAACTGAGATTGATGGATTTTTGCTGGGTGGGGGGGTGTTCAGGGTTTCGGAACCAAGGTGGGCAGATGGACTTAAGGTGCAGGTAAGCCGTGATCTAATTGAATGGCGGAACAGGCTCGAGGGGCTGAATGGCCTCCTCCTGTTGCTATGCTCCTATGAATAGTGTGAAATAACACGGGATATTGTGCAGCCGTTGGATGGTTTGGAATAGTGTAAAATAGTATCACATAGCGTGGAACACTAAGGAGCAGCATGAAATAGTGTTAAATAGCATGGAATATTGTGGGATAATAGAGAATAGTGAGAAATAGTGAGGTGTAGTGGGGAATAGTACAAAATGGTATTAAATAGTGTGGAATAGTGAGAAATAGTGTGGAATAATGTGGATGAGTGTGAAATAGTGTAGAATTGTGCAAAATGGTATTAAATAGTGTGGAATAGTACAAAATAGTATTAAATAGTGTGGAATAATGTGGATGAGTGTGAAATAGTGTAGAATTGTGCAAAATGGTATTAAATAGTGTGGAATAGTACAAAATGGTATTAAATAGTGTGGAATAGTGAGAAATAGTATGGAATAGTGTAGATGAGTGTGAAATAGTGTGGAATTGTGCAAAATGGCGTTAAATAGTGTGGAATAGTGAGAAATAGAGTAATCAGGACGATCTCTGCATTAAACAATCAGACAGATAAAAGTAAACGTGGTGGGAATCAGAGGTGCCATAATAATAATAAATTCTGGGAATATATACATGAAAATCTATATATAATAAAATAATATATACTTGAAAAGGAAAAAAATTGCAGGGCTATGGGGTAAGAGCAGGGAGGAGTGGGGGTAATTGGATAGCCCTTTCAAAGAGCCAGCAGAGGCACAATGGGCCGAATGGCCTCCTTCTGTGCTGTACGATTCTACAATTCACAGCAGGTCAGTGAGTACCTGGAAGAGAGAACAATGGCTGAAGTCATTGTTTGCTCGTCGACACCCCGAACCTCTTTCAGACGCTGTGTATTTCCAGCATTTCTTCTGATTTTAATTTCCAGCCTCTGCAAGTTGTTTTTTTTTTTGAATCCTCCTCTCCCCACTCCCACCGTCTGCCTCTGGTGCAATAAATACTTTTTTTTTTATCATCTGCGAGTTTTGTCAGATTACTTAAAAAAGAATTAAGTCTGGAAGGCAGTGAGGAACCACACTGTCCATTCAGCTCACTGTCTGTTCCCCAGGTTACGTATTTAAACTGCGGAATAGAATATCCGTGTCTGAATAAAGCAGGGATAACATCAGCCTTTTGCTGCTACTGGAGAAATGCAATGCAGTTTAGATGGGAGATGTACATACGAGGAACGCTGTGCCCTTTCATCTCCCGATGCACAACAGGAATCTGATATGACCCAGTCACTGCTCTCACTGTATTGCGATGAATTATAAAGCAATGAGAATTTCTCATAATGTACAGGCCACCATCACAGTCATGCGATCCGATCACTGCTAATTCTGTCCCCTTTCGATAACGACAGGTATCGAAATTGCTTTGTGGGATCGGAATGCTGCTCAGCGATCCCTTGTTCGGGAATTATTCCTGGTTTTCTCCTGCGTTGTCCCCGCAGGTTAAAAGGGAAAAAAAAAACATGAATTTTAAAAACCCGACCACAGGTTTCGAACGATTATTTTTAGTCTTTGCTGTGAGAAGAATTAACATTTGTGCTTTCTTACTTTCTTGTGACTTGTAAAAGAAAGTAAATGTTCTGGTTACCTGGACTTTTTGCTTTGGGCTGTCCTGCAGATCTCCATCCATACTTTTTCCACCTGAGGCCAGGCAGCAGGGGCTCTGACTAATTCCTGAAGAAGCTCTCGTCCTATTTTCATTCCAGGCTTTCCACAGTTTTTCTTCCAGGAAAGAAGAGAGAGAGAGAGAGATCGATAGATAGACAGAGACAGAGAGAGAGAGAGAGAGAAGGCGAGATAGAAAGAGAGGGAGAGAGATAGAGAGACAGAGAGATAGAGAGAAGGAGAGAGGAAAGAGAAAGCAATAGAGAGAGAGGGAGGGTGCGAGAGGTGATAGAGAGATTTATGTAATTAGAGGAAGAGAGAGAGGGATAGAGAGAGAGATATAAATAGAGAGATAGATAGACGGAGATAGAGAGAAGAATAGAGAGAGAGATCGAGAGAGGGAGAGAGAGTGGGATAGAGAGAGAGATAGATAGATAAACAGAGATAGATAGAGAGAGGAACAGAGAGAGAGATAGATAGAGATAGATAGAGAGAGATAGATAGAGATAGATAGAGAGAGGGATAGTGAGAGAGAGGTAAATAGAGAGAGATAGAGAGCGGTAGAGAGAAGTGAATAGAGAGCGAGAGATAGAGAGAGTGGTAGAGATAGACAGGGAGCTGGAGAATGGTTTTAACACAGAGTGAGCAGCCTCCTTGTACTGTGCCTTGTTGCTCAGGGTAAATAGACACACAGTTGAAGAGTTTGCTTTGTTTGTGAGGGTGTGTTCGAGAGGTCAGAAAGCAATTTAAAATTCCCACCTCCCGAGGACACAGGAGCAGTTTGATCTGTCAGAGTGTCGGAGTCTCGATCTCAGCCCACACAGCATTCTGTACAAGGTAAAAAAAAAATCCCTCAGCTTCCTGTCACCAGCTCATTTGATCAGCAGGTATTAGAAAAAAGGGTTGGACGTGGGAGCTAACAGCAGAGACACTGTACGGTCGGGAGACACAGCCTCCTGTCGGGAGGGGGACAGACATCAGTCACATCAGCTCTGACCACAGCCCCTTCTTGCTTCGTTCCCATCTACCTGCTGCTTCCGAGCACGTCCTCCACCATGGCTTGAAGGTTCAGGACCTCGGGTAATGTAAGAAAAGAGAAGCTGGACAAATGGGAAGCAGACGAGCTCTCCATCTCTCTCTTATATGAGCAGACATGCAGTTCCCCCCTGATGCAGTATGCTGTGAATAAGAGCAAAGCCTTATTTGCTTGTTAATGTATCGCTCGCTGGGAATATTTAACCAGGGTAAATGCCTTGGGCTTTCAAAATCAGGCCCTGGGACAGCATGGTGGAGTCAGAATATAAGATCAAAAGCAAAATAGTGGAAATCGGAAATAAAAACAGAAAATGCTGGGAACACTCAGCAGGTCAGGCAGCGTCTGCGGAGAGAGACACGGGGTTAATGTTTCAGGTCGATGACCTTTCATCAGAACAGGAAGAAGTAAAGATTTAACAGTTTTTCAGCAAGTGCAGAGCAGACCCGCCACTGAGCAAAGATACACGAGGTGCAGAGAGTTAAGGAACCCCGGTGCTGGATAATGGATAAATCACGGCTTTCAGTGTTCCGCACCAGGCCGGAATCAGTTCATTCACAGCAGATTCCAGTCTGTCTTCTTATTATTATAGGAACATAGGAACAGGAGGAGGCCATTCAGCCCCTCGAGCCTGTTCCTCCATTCAATTAGATCATGGCTAATCTGTATCCTAACTCCATTTACCTGCCTTGGTTCTGTAATCCTTAATACCCTCACCCAACAAAAATCCATCAATCTCAGTTTTGAAATTTACAATTGACCACCGGCCTCAACAGCTTTTTGGGGGGAGAGAGTTCCAGATTTCCACTCCCCTTTGTGTGAAGAAGTGCTTCCTGACATCACCCCTGAACGGCCTGCCTCTAATTTTAAGATTATGCCCCCTTGTTCTGGACTCCCCCCACCAGAGGAAATAGTTTCTCTCCATCTACTCTATCAACTCCTTTAATCATCTTAAACACCTGAATTAGATCACCCCTTAATCTTCCACACTCGAGGGAATACACGCCCAGTCCGTGCAACCTGTCCTCGTAATTTAACCCTTTTAGCCCCGGTATCATTCTGGTGTATCTGCGCTGCACCCCCTCCAAGGCCAATTGGACATCGCTGGCAAGGCCGGCATTTATGGCCCGTCCCCAGTTGCCCTGAACCGCGTGGCCGGCTGGGCCCACTTCAGAGGGCAGTTAAGAGTCAACCACGTCGGTGTGAGGACTGGAGTCAGATACAGGCCCAGACCGGGTAAGGACGGCAGGTTTCCTTCCCGAAAGGACATTGGTGAACCAGATGGGGTTTTTACAACAATCCCACAGTTTCATGGTCACTTTTACTGAGACCCCCCTTTTATTTCCAGTGTGATTTGGGGGGATTTTACAAATTTTCTGTATTGTTTCTATTTCATCGCTTTTACTACTGACTTTGTGTAAAAGTTTATATGTTTAGCCGACTGGGAAGAAGATATGTGTCATTAAAAAGGCCACAGTGAACTTAATGTTTGAGTTCTCAGTTAGGAAGCTCGACACGATCTGCCAGATGGAAATAAATTACAATAACTCGCATTTATACATCGCCTTTAACGTAGTAAAACGTCCCAAAGTGTCATCAGACAAAAATTGACACCGAGCCAAAGAAGGAGACATTAGGACAGGTGACCAAAAGCTTGGTCAAAGAGGTAGGTTTTAAGGAGCGTCTTAAAGGAGGAGAGCGAGAGGGCGGAGAGGTTTAGGGAGGGAATTCCAGAGCTGAGGGCCCAGGCAGCTGAAGGCACGGCCGCCAATGGTGGGGGCGAAGGGAGTGGGGGGAATGCAAAAGAGGCCAGCGTTGGAGGTTCGCAGCGATCTCAGAGGGTCGTGGGGCTGGAGGAGCTTACAGAGATAGGGAGGGGGCGAGGGCCATGGAAGGATTTGAAAACAAATATGTGAATTGTAAAATCGAGGCGTTGCTGGACCGGGAGCCAATGGAGGTCAGTGAGCACAGGGGGTGATGGGAGAACGGGACATGGGGTGAGTTAGGATACGGGCAGCAGAGTTTTGGGTGATCTGAGGTTTACGAGGGTGGAGAACAGGAGGCCGGCCAGGAGATCCTCGGAATAGTCGAGTCTCGAGTGTTTCAGTGGCAGGTGTGGTTTCCTGGTATAATTCGGATGGAAACAGGCAGAGAGGAGGGGGCAGGGGACATAACCAAATAAGGAAATGTGACATGGTGACGATATCCGTCACATTTTCTGTCATTGCTGCCATAGCAACACTGGGGGCGTTCCCAGCCCTTCTGCCATCGTTGCTATGCCAATATTCCGGAATTCCGGAAGCCTTGGAATTCCCAGGATGAGTGTTTCTCAGAGGCTACGGGAGAGGAAAATCGGGGAAAGGCCATGGGATCAACCTGTAAACTGTGAAATAAATGATCCTTTCATAGAATTACATCGAATGTACAGCACAGAAACAGGCCATTCGGCCCAACAGGTCCATGCTGGTGTTTATGCTCCACATGAGCCTCCTCCCTCCCTACTTCATCTGACCCTATCAGCATATCCTTCCATTCCTTTCTCCCTCATGTGTTTATCGAGCTTCGGAGGAGACCAGAACTAGGGGCCATAAATATAAGATAGTCACTAATAAATCCAATGGGCAATACAGGAGAAACTTCTTTACCCAGAGAGTGGTGAGAATGTGGAACTCGCTCCCACAAGGAGTAGTTGAGGCGTATAGCACAGATGCATTTAAAGGGAAGTGAGATAAACACATGAGGGAGAAAGGAATAGAAGGATATGCAGATAGGGTGAGATGAAGAGGAGTGGGAGGAGGCTCATGTGGAGCATAAACACCAGCATGGACCTGTTGGGCCGAATGGCCTGTTTCTGCGCTGTCCATTCTATGTAATTCCTCTTAAATGCATCTACGTATTATACGGTTGTCATTTTTGTGCAAGAACTGTGAGTGGGGGAGGGGGGGGCTTTAGAATGAGAATTCAGAGGGGTCTGCGCAGAGTATATTGTTTGGAAATATTCCGAATGTTTTCAGAATCCTGGATGGGTTTCTCACAGGAGCGATTGGCAGATTTAATTCTGAGGACAGGGGAGTATTGACTAATGTTGGAATGGTACATATAAATATCGAGATGGAAGTCAAATGTTCATCATTTTGCTGTCAGATTTATTATACCTGGAGGGCCTTTGGTGTGCAGAATGTTAGGACTCTGTATAAAATCTTAAAACGAGGCGATAGCGTCTGTGGGTTCTCACTGGTAGAGAAAGGACCAGTAAAGATGTTTTCAGGCGAGCTGTCTCAGCTGTAGGTTTATTCGTAATTATGCTCCAGCACGTAGAATGGTGGAAGAGATATCATCACGTCCTGTCGCCTAGTGTCTATCTATCTACACGACCTCCCTCTCCTCCTTTATCAACCTCCTTAAAGCCACCTCTTTCCCCCTCCATCTTTGGCTCGGTATCTTTCTGTGAAGCACCTTGGGGTGTTTTTCCACGTTAAAGGCGCTATATAAATGCATACGTGAGGAAGAAGAGAACAGAGGGATATGGGAGCAGGGTTGGAAGAGGCTTGTATTGAGTATAAACACCAGCATAGGCCAAGTTGGGCCGAATGGCCTGTTTCTATGCTGTAGCTTCTATGTAATTGTAAGAGACTTGAGCACATAATCCAGGCCGATGTGCAGTACCGAGGGAGTGCTGCGCTGTTGCAGGTGCCGTCTTTCAGATGAGACCTTAATCCGAGTAACAACTTTTACGTTTGGTTTAACGTCTCATCTGAGAGAGAGTACCTCCGGCAGGGCAGCACTCCCTCGGTGCCGCACTGGGAGTGTCGGCTTGGATTGTGTGCTCCAGTCCCTGGAGTGGGGCTTAAACCCACGACCTTCTGACTCAGAAGCAAGAGTGTTACCCACTAAATCACAGCTGACACACTGCATAACAAGCGGTATCCTCACACATATCGTGAGCACTGCCACGGGAGATTCACTAGTCTGAATTTAAAATTCTGCACAGCGGAGAGACCGATCGAGAGGTGATTTGGTGGCTTTCCGTTCTGGATATGGATCGGTTTGGAGCTAATTGCAATTCAGGTCAGTACGTGTTTTGTTATAAATCTCGTCCCAGACCAATTTAAACATTTCTCAAAGCAAAAAACATGGTGCAAAAAATGCATTGAACATCATAAAATATTTACTTAACATCTGCCATCACTCAGCTGAATACCTGGCTCATAATTAATTGTGACCTTGAGACATGTTTAATAGCTCAGAAAGGTGAACACGTGGGATCATGCTGATTGGTGAAAGGACCACACCTGTGTTCACGCAGCGACCGGGCACATTAAGGGCCGGGAATTGTCGACATAATCCTCCTTCATGTGGAGATGCTTTACCTCACCGTGGGAGAAAATCACTGAAGCTGTTCAAATGTTTCAGTTTCATTTCTAAAAAAAATAGTGTTCCATTATGAGACAAAGAAGTCGTACAGGACAATGTGGACATTGATACTTGGAGATCTATCGTTCCATAATATTCGTCACAGTCCAACCGTCACACTCCAAACATCACACTCCAAACATCACAGTCCAAACATCACAGTCCAAACATCACACTCCAAACATCACACTCCAAACATCACAGTCCAAACATCACAGTCCAAACATCAC
This sequence comes from Heptranchias perlo, assembly GCF_035084215.1. Taxonomy (NCBI): domain Eukaryota; kingdom Metazoa; phylum Chordata; class Chondrichthyes; order Hexanchiformes; family Hexanchidae; genus Heptranchias; species Heptranchias perlo. The sequence continues at coordinate 33,774,004 of NC_090355.1, read as the reverse complement.
AGTCCAAACATCACAGTCCAAACATCACACTCCAAACATCACAGTCCAAACATCACACTCCAAACATCACAGTCCAAACATCACAGTCCAAACATCACAGTCCAAACATCACACTCCAAACATCACAGTCCAAACATCACACTCCAAACATCACAGTCCAAACATCACAGTCCAAACATCACACTCCAAACATCACAGTCCAAACATCACACTCCAAACATCACACTCCAAACATCACACTCCAAACATCACAGTCCAAACATCACACTCCAAACATCACAGTCCAACCGTCACACTCCAAACATCACAGTCCAAACATCACACTCCAAACATCACAGTCCAAACATCACAGTCCAAACGTCACAGTCCAAACATCACAGTCCAAACATCACACTCCAAACATCACAGTCCAAACATCACACTCCAAACATCACAGTCCAAACATCACACTCCAAACATCACAGTCCAAACATCACAGTCCAAACATCACACTCCAAACATCACAGTCCAAACGTCACACTCCAAACATCACAGTCCAAACATCACAGTCCAAACATCACACTCCAAACATCACAGTCCAAACATCACAGTCCAAACATCACACTCCAAACATCACACTCCAAACATCACAGTCCAAACATCACAGTCCAAACATCACACTCCAAACATCACAGTCCAAACATCACAGTCCAAACATCACAGTCCAAACATCACAGTCCAAACATCACAGTCCAAACATCACACTCCAAACATCACAGTCCAAACATCACACTCCAAACATCACAGTCCAAACATCACAGTCCAAACATCACACTCCAAACATCACACTCCAAACATCACACTCCAAACATCACAGTCCAAACATCACACTCCAAACATCACACTCCAAACATCACACTCCAAACATCACAGTCCAAACATCACACTCCAAACATCACAGTCCAAACATCACACTCCAAACATCACACTCCAAACATCACAGTCCAAACATCACAGTCCAAACATCACACTCCAAACATCACAGTCCAAACATCACACTCCAAACATCACAGTCCAAACGTCACAGTCCAAACATCACAGTCCAAACATCACAGTCCAAACATCACAGTCCAAACATCACACTCCAAACATCACAGTCCAAACGTCACAGTCCAAACATCACACTCCAAACATCACAGTCCAAACATCACAGTCCAAACATCACACTCCAAACATCACACTCCAAACATCACAGTCCAAACATCACAGTCCAAACATCAGACTCCAAACATCACAGTCCAAACATCACAGTCCAAACATCACACTCCAAACATCACAGTCCAAACATCACAGTCCAAACATCACAGTCCAAACATCACACTCCAAACATCACAGTCCAAACATCACAGTCCAAACATCACACTCCAAACATCACAGTCCAAACATCACAGTCCAAACATCACACTCCAAACATCACAGTCCAAACATCACAGTCCAAACATCAGACTCCAAACATCACAGTCCAAACATCACAGTCCAAACATCACACTCCAAACATCACAGTCCAAACATCACAGTCCAAACATCACAGTCCAAATATCACACTCCAAACATCACAGTCCAAACATCACAGTCCAAACATCACAGTCCAAACATCAGACTCCAAACATCACAGTCCAAACATCACACTCCAAACATCACAGTCCAAACATCACAGTCCAAACATCACAGTCCAAACATCACACTCCAAACATCACAGTCCAAACATCACAGTCCAAACATCACACTCCAAACATCACACTCCAAACATCACAGTCCAAACATCACACTCCAAACATCACACTCCAAACATCACACTCCAAACATCACACTCCAAACATCACAGTCCAAACGTCACACTCCAAACATCACAGTCCAAACATCACAGTCCAAACATCACAGTCCAAACGTCACACTCCAAACATCACAGTCCAAACATCACAGTCCAAACATCACAGTCCAAACATCACAGTCCAAACATCACACTCCAAACATCACAGTCCAAACATCACACTCCAAACATCACACTCCAAACATCACAGTCCAAACATCACAGTCCAAACATCACACTCCAAACATCACACTCCAAACATCACACTCCAAACATCACAGTCCAAACATCACACTCCAAACATCACACTCCAAACATCACACTCCAAACATCACAGTCCAAACATCACACTCCAAACATCACACTCCAAACATCACACTCCAAACATCACAGTCCAAACATCACAGTCCAAACGTCACACTCCAAACGTCACACTCCAAACATCACAGTCCAAACATCACAGTCCAAATATCACACTCCAAACATCACAGTCCAAACATCACAGTCCAAACATCAGACTCCAAACATCACACTCCAAACATCACAGTCCAAACATCACACTCCAAACATCACACTCCAAACATCACACTCCAAACATCACAGTCCAAACATCACAGTCCAAACGTCACACTCCAAACGTCACACTCCAAACATCACAGTCCAAACATCACAGTCCAAATATCACACTCCAAACATCACAGTCCAAACATCACAGTCCAAACATCAGACTCCAAACATCACACTCCAAACATCACACTCCAAATATCACACTCCAAACATCACAGTCCAAACATCACAGTCCAAACATCAGACTCCAAACATCACACTCCAAACATCACACTCCAAACATCACACTCCAAACATCACAGTCCAAACGTCACAGTCCAAACGTCACAGTCCAAACGTCACAGTCCAAACATCACAGTCCAAACATCACACTCCAAACATCACAGTCCAAACATCACAGTCCAAACATCACAGTCCAAACATCACACTCCAAACATCACAGTCCAAACATCACACTCCAAACATCACAGTCCAAACATCACACTCCAAACATCACAGTCCAAACATCACACTCCAAACGTCACAGTCCAAACGTCACAGTCCAAACATCACAGTCCAAACATCACACTCCAAACATCACAGTCCAAACATCACACTCCAAACATCACAGTCCAAACATCACACTCCAAACATCACAGTCCAAACATCACAGTCCAAACATCACACTCCAAACATCACAGTCCAAACATCACACTCCAAACATCACAGTCCAAACATCACACTCCAAACATCACACTCCAAACATCACAGTCCAAACATCACAGTCCAAACATCACAGTCCAAACATCACACTCCAAACATCACACTCCAAACATCACAGTCCAAACATCACAGTCCAAACATCACACTCCAAACATCACAGTCCAAACATCAGACTCCAAACATCACACTCCAAACATCACAGTCCAAACATCACAGTCCAAACATCACAGTCCAAACATCACACTCCAAACATCACAGTCCAAACATCACAGTCCAAACATCAGACTCCAAACATCACACTCCAAACAACACACTCCAAACATCACACTCCAAACATCACAGTCCAAACGTCACAGTCCAAACGTCACAGTCCAAACGTCACAGTCCAAACATCACACTCCAAACATCACACTCCAAACATCACACTCCAAACATCACAGTCCAAACATCACACTCCAAACATCACACTCCAAACATCACACTCCAAACATCACAGTCCAAACATCACACTCCAAACGTCACAGTCCAAACGTCACAGTCCAAACATCACAGTCCAAACATCACACTCCAAACATCACAGTCCAAACATCACAGTCCAAACATCACACTCCAAACATCACAGTCCAAACATCACAGTCCAAACATCACACTCCAAACATCACAGTCCAAACATCACACTCCAAACATCACAGTCCAAACATCACACTCCAAACATCACAGTCCAAACATCACACTCCAAACATCACAGTCCAAACATCACAGTCCAAACATCACAGTCCAAACATCACACTCCAAACATCACACTCCAAACATCACACTCCAAACATCACACTCCAAACATCACAGTCCAAACATCACAGTCCAAACATCACAGTCCAAACATCACACTCCAAACATCACACTCCAAACATCACACTCCAAACATCACACTCCAAACATCACAGTCCAAACATCACACTCCAAACATCACACTCCAAACATCACAGTCCAAACATCACACTCCAAACATCACACTCCAAACATCACAGTCCAAACATCACACTCCAAACATCACACTCCAAACATCACAGTCCAAACATCACACTCCAAACATCACAGTCCAAACATCACAGTCCAAACATCACACTCCAAACATCACAGTCCAAACATCACACTCCAAACATCACAGTCCAAACATCACAGTCCAAACATCACACTCCAAACATCACAGTCCAAACATCACACTCCAAACATCACACTCCAAACATCACACTCCAAACATCACAGTCCAAACATCACACTCCAAACATCACAGTCCAAACATCACAGTCCAAACATCACAGTCCAAACATCACAGTCCAAACATCACACTCCAAACATCACAGTCCAAACATCACACTCCAAACATCACAGTCCAAACATCACACTCCAAACATCACAGTCCAAACATCACACTCCAAACATCACAGTCCAAACATCACAGTCCAAACATCACACTCCAAACATCACACTCCAAACATCACAGTCCAAACATCACAGTCCAAACATCACACTCCAAACATCACAGTCCAAACATCACACTCCAAACATCACAGTCCAAACATCACAGTCCAAACATCACACTCCAAACATCACACTCCAAACATCACAGTCCAAACATCACACTCCAAACATCACAGTCCAAACATCACACTCCAAACATCACACTCCAAACATCACAGTCCAAACATCACAGTCCAAACATCACAGTCCAAACATCACAGTCCAAACATCACACTCCAAACATCACACTCCAAACATCACACTCCAAACATCACAGTCCAAACATCACAGTCCAAACATCACAGTCCAAACATCACAGTCCAAACATCACACTCCAAACATCACAGTCCAAACATCACAGTCCAAACATCACACTCCAAACATCACAGTCCAAACATCACAGTCCAAACATCACAGTCCAAACATCACACTCCAAACATCACAGTCCAAACATCACACTCCAAACATCACAGTCCAAACATCACACTCCAAACATCACAGTCCAAACATCACAGTCCAAACATCACAGTCCAAACATCACACTCCAAACATCACAGTCCAAACATCACACTCCAAACATCACAGTCCAAACATCACAGTCCAAACATCACAGTCCAAACATCACACTCCAAACATCACAGTCCAAACATCACAGTCCAAACATCACACTCCAAACATCACACTCCAAACATCACAGTCCAAACGTCACAGTCCAAACATCACACTCCAAACATCACACTCCAAACATCACAGTCCAAACATCACACTCCAAACATCACAGTCCAAACATCACAGTCCAAACATCACACTCCAAACATCACACTCCAAACATCACAGTCCAAACGTCACAGTCCAAACATCACACTCCAAACATCACAGTCCAAACATCACAGTCCAAACATCACAGTCCAAACATCACACTCCAAACATCACACTCCAAACATCACAGTCCAAACATCACACTCCAAACATCACAGTCCAAACATCACACTCCAAACATCACACTCCAAACATCACAGTCCAAACATCACAGTCCAAACATCACAGTCCAAACATCACACTCCAAACATCACAGTCCAAACATCACACTCCAAACATCACAGTCCAAACATCACAGTCCAAACATCACACTCCAAACATCACAGTCCAAACATCACAGTCCAAACATCACAGTCCAAACATCACAGTCCAAACATCACAGTCCAAACATCACAGTCCAAACATCACACTCCAAACATCACAGTCCAAACATCACACTCCAAACATCACAGTCCAAACATCACACTCCAAACATCACACTCCAAACATCACAGTCCAAACATCACACTCCAAACATCACACTCCAAACATCACAGTCCAAACATCACAGTCCAAATGTCACAGTCCAAACATCACACTCCAAACATCACAGTCCAAACATCACAGTCCAAATGTCACAGTCCAAACATCACACTCCAAACATCACAGTCCAAACATCAGACTCCAAACATCACACTCCAAACATCACAGTCCAAACATCACACTCCAAACATCACAGTCCAAACATCACACTCCAAACATCACACTCCAAACATCACAGTCCAAACATCAGACTCCAAACATCACACTCCAAACATCACACTCCAAACATCACACTCCAAACATCACAGTCCAAACATCACAGTCCAAACATCACAGTCCAAACATCACACTCCAAACATCACAGTCCAAACATCACAGTCCAAACATCACACTCCAAACATCACAGTCCAAACATCACAGTCCAAACATCACACTCCAAACATCACAGTCCAAACATCAGACTCCAAACATCACAGTCCAAACATCACAGTCCAAACATCACACTCCAAACATCAGACTCCAAACATCACAGTCCAAACATCACAGTCCAAACATCACACTCCAAACATCACAGTCCAAACATCACAGTCCAAACATCAGACTCCAAACATCACAGTCCAAACATCACACTCCAAACATCACAGTCCAAACATCAGACTCCAAACATCACAGTCCAAACATCACAGTCCAAACATCACACTCCAAACATCAGACTCCAAACATCAGACTCCAAACATCAGACTCCAAACATCAGACTCCAAACATCACACTCCAAACATCACACTCCAAACATCACAGTCCAAACATCACAGTCCAAACATCAGACTCCAAACATCACACTCCAAACATCACACTCCAAACATCAGAGTCCAAACATCACAGTCCAAACATCACAGTCCAAACATCAGACTCCAAACATCACACTCCAAACATCACAGTCCAAACATCACACTCCAAACATCACAGTCCAAACATCACAGTCCAAACATCACAGTCCAAACATCACACTCCAAACATCACACTCCAAACATCACAGTCCAAACATCACAGTCCAAATGTCACAGTCCAAACATCACACTCCAAACATCACAGTCCAAACATCACACTCCAAACATCACACTCCAAACATCACAGTCCAAACATCACACTCCAAACATCACAGTCCAAACATCACACTCCAAACATCACAGTCCAAACATCACAGTCCAAACATCACAGTCCAAACATCACACTCCAAACATCACACTCCAAACATCACACTCCAAACATCACAGTCCAAACATCACAGTCCAAACATCACAGTCCAAACATCACACTCCAAACATCACAGTCCAAACATCACACTCCAAACATCACAGTCCAAACATCACACTCCAAACATCACACTCCAAACATCACAGTCCAAACATCACACTCCAAACATCACAGTCCAAACATCACAGTCCAAACATCACAGTCCAAACATCACAGTCCAAACATCACAGTCCAAACATCACACTCCAAACATCACAGTCCAAACATCACACTCCAAACATCACAGTCCAAACATCACACTCCAAACATCACACTCCAAACATCACAGTCCAAACATCACAGTCCAAACATCACAGTCCAAACATCACACTCCAAACATCACACTCCAAACATCACACTCCAAACATCACACTCCAAACATCACACTCCAAACATCACAGTCCAAACATCACAGTCCAAACATCACACTCCAAACATCACAGTCCAAACATCACACTCAAAACATCACAGTCCAAACATCACAGTCCAAACATCACAGTCCAAACATCACAGTCCAAACATCAGACTCCAAACATCACACTCCAAACATCACAGTCCAAATGTCACAGTCCAAACATCACACTCCAAACATCACAGTCCAAACATCAGACTCCAAACATCACACTCCAAACATCACAGTCCAAACATCACACTCCAAACATCACAGTCCAAACATCACACTCCAAACATCACACTCCAAACATCAGACTCCAAACATCACAGTCCAAACATCACAGTCCAAACATCACACTCCAAACATCACAGTCCAAACATCACAGTCCAAACATCACACTCCAAACATCACAGTCCAAACATCACAGTCCAAACATCAGACTCCAAACATCACAGTCCAAACATCACACTCCAAACATCACACTCCAAACATCACAGTCCAAACATCACACTCCAAACATCACAGTCCAAACATCACAGTCCAAACATCAGACTCCAAACATCACAGTCCAAACATCAGACTCCAAACATCAGACTCCAAACATCAGACTCCAAACATCAGACTCCAAACATCACACTCCAAACATCACACTCCAAACATCACAGTCCAAACATCACAGTCCAAACATCAGACTCCAAACATCACACTCCAAACATCACACTCCAAACATCAGAGTCCAAACATCACAGTCCAAACATCACAGTCCAAACATCAGACTCCAAACATCACACTCCAAACATCACAGTCCAAACATCACACTCCAAACATCACAGTCCAAACATCAGACTCCAAACATCACAGTCCAAACATCACAGTCCAAACATCACACTCCAAACATCACACTCCAAACATCACAGTCCAAATGTCACAGTCCAAACATCACACTCCAAACATCACAGTCCAAACATCACACTCCAAACATCACACTCCAAACATCACAGTCCAAACATCACACTCCAAACATCACACTCCAAACATCACAGTCCAAACATCACACTCCAAACATCACACTCCAAACATCACAGTCCAAACATCACAGTCCAAACATCACACTCCAAACATCACAGTCCAAACATCACACTCCAAACATCACAGTCCAAACATCACAGTCCAAACATCACAGTCCAAACATCACACTCCAAACATCACAGTCCAAACATCACACTCCAAACATCACAGTCCAAACATCACACTCCAAACATCACACTCCAAACATCACAGTCCAAACATCACAGTCCAAACATCACACTCCAAACATCACAGTCCAAACATCACAGTCCAAACATCACAGTCCAAACATCACACTCCAAACATCACAGTCCAAACATCACAGTCCAAACATCACACTCCAAACATCACACTCCAAACATCACACTCCAAACATCACAGTCCAAACATCACAGTCCAAACATCACACTCCAAACATCACAGTCCAAACATCACACTCCAAACATCACACTCCAAACATCACACTCCAAACATCACACTCCAAACATCACACTCCAAACATCACACTCCAAACATCACACTCCAAACATCACAGTCCAAACATCACACTCCAAACATCACACTCCAAACATCACACTCCAAACATCACAGTCCAAACATCACAGTCCAAACATCACACTCCAAACATCACACTCCAAACATCACACTCCAAACATCACACTCCAAACATCACACTCCAAACATCACACTCCAAACATCACAGTCCAAACATCACACTCCAAACATCACACTCCAAACATCACAGTCCAAACATCACACTCCAAACATCACACTCCAAACATCACACTCCAAACATCACAGTCCAAACATCACAGTCCAAACATCACACTCCAAACATCACACTCCAAACATCACACTCCAAACATCACACTCCAAACATCACACTCCAAACATCACACTCCAAACATCACACTCCAAACATCACAGTCCAAACATCACACTCCAAACATCACAGTCCAAACATCACACTCCAAACATCACAGTCCAAACATCACACTCCAAACATCACAGTCCAAACATCACACTCCAAACATCACAGTCCAAACATCACACTCCAAACATCACAGTCCAAACATCACAGTCCAAACATCACAGTCCAAACATCACACTCCAAACATCACAGTCCAAACATCACACTCCAAACATCACACTCCAAACATCACACTCCAAACATCACACTCCAAACATCACAGTCCAAACATCAGACTCCAAACATCACAGTCCAAACATCACACTCCAAACATCACACTCCAAACATCACACTCCAAACATCACAGTCCAAACATCACACTCCAAACATCACACTCCAAACATCACAGTCCAAACATCACACTCCAAACATCACAGTCCAAACATCACAGTCCAAACATCACACTCCAAACATCACAGTCCAAACATCACACTCAAAACATCACAGTCCAAACATCACAGTCCAAACATCACAGTCCAAACATCACAGTCCAAACATCAGACTCCAAACATCACACTCCAAACATCACAGTCCAAATGTCACAGTCCAAACATCACACTCCAAACATCACAGTCCAAACATCAGACTCCAAACATCACACTCCAAACATCACAGTCCAAACATCACACTCCAAACATCACAGTCCAAACATCACACTCCAAACATCACACTCCAAACATCAGACTCCAAACATCACAGTCCAAACATCACAGTCCAAACATCACACTCCAAACATCACAGTCCAAACATCACAGTCCAAACATCACACTCCAAACATCACAGTCCAAACATCAGACTCCAAACATCACAGTCCAAACATCACACTCCAAACATCACACTCCAAACATCACAGTCCAAACATCACAGTCCAAACATCACAGTCCAAACATCAGACTCCAAACATCACAGTCCAAACATCACACTCCAAACATCACACTCCAAACATCACAGTCCAAACATCACAGTCCAAACATCACAGTCCAAACATCACACTCCAAACATCACAGTCCAAACATCACAGTCCAAACATCACACTCCAAACATCACAGTCCAAACATCACACTCCAAACATCACACTACAAACATCACAGTCCAAACATCACACTCCAAACATCACAGTCCAAACATCACACTCCAAACATCACACTCCAAACATCACAGTCCAAACATCACAGTCCAAACATCAGACTCCAAACATCACAGTCCAAACATCACAGTCCAAACATCACAGTCCAAACATCAGACTCCAAACATCACACTCCAAACATCACACTCCAAACATCACAGTCCAAACATCACACTCCAAACATCACACTCCAAACATCACAGTCCAAACATCACAGTCCAAACATCAGACTCCAAACATCACACTCCAAACATCACACTCCAAACATCACAGTCCAAACATCACACTCCAAACATCACACTCCAAACATCACAGTCCAAACATCACAGTCCAAACATCAGACTCCAAACATCACACTCCAAACATCACACTCCAAACATCACAGTCCAAACATCACAGTCCAAACATCACACTCCAAACATCACAGTCCAAACATCACACTCCAAACATCACACTCCAAACATCACACTCCAAACATCACAGTCCAAACATCACAGTCCAAACATCACACTCCAAACATCACAGTCCAAACATCACACTCCAAACATCACAGTCCAAACATCACACTCCAAACATCACAGTCCAAACATCACAGTCCAAACATCACAGTCCAAACATCACACTCCAAACATCACACTCCAAACATCACAGTCCAAACATCACAGTCCAAACATCACACTCCAAACATCACAGTCCAAACATCACACTCCAAACATCACAGTCCAAACATCACACTCCAAACATCACAGTCCAAACATCACACTCCAAACATCACAGTCCAAACATCACACTCCAAACATCACAGTCCAAACATCACACTCCAAACATCACACTCCAAACATCACAGTCCAAACATCACAGTCCAAACATCACACTCCAAACATCACACTCCAAACATCACAGTCCAAACATCACACTCCAAACATCACACTCCAAACATCACACTCCAAACATCACACTCCAAACATCACAGTCCAAACATCACACTCCAAACATCACACTCCAAACATCACACTCCAAACATCACACTCCAAACATCACACTCCAAACATCACAGTCCAAACATCACACTCCAAACATCACAGTCCAAACATCACACTCCAAACATCACACTCCAAACATCACACTCCAAACATCACAGTCCAAACATCACACTCCAAACATCACACTCCAAACATCACACTCCAAACATCACAGTCCAAACATCACACTCCAAACATCACAGTCCAAACATCACACTCCAAACATCACACTCCAAACATCACACTCCAAACATCACACTCCAAACATCACACTCCAAACATCACACTCCAAACATCACAGTCCAAACATCACACTCCAAACATCACAGTCCAAACATCACACTCCAAACATCACAGTCCAAACATCACACTCCAAACATCACACTCCAAACATCACAGTCCAAACATCACAGTCCAAACATCAGACTCCAAACATCACAGTCCAAACATCACAGTCCAAACATCAGACTCCAAACATCACAGTCCAAACATCACAGTCCAAACATCACACTCCAAACATCACAGTCCAAACATCAGACTCCAAACATCACAGTCCAAACATCACAGTCCAAACATCAGACTCCAAACATCACAGTCCAAACATCACAGTCCAAACATCAGACTCCAAACATCACAGTCCAAACATCACAGTCCAAACATCACACTCCAAACATCACAGTCCAAACATCACAGTCCAAACATCAGACTCCAAACATCACAGTCCAAACATCACAGTCCAAACATCAGACTCCAAACATCACAGTCCAAACATCACAGTCCAAACATCACACTCCAAACATCACAGTCCAAACATCACACTCCAAACATCACAGTCCAAACATCAGACTCCAAACATCACACTCCAAACATCACACTCCAAACATCACAGTCCAAACATCACAGTCCAAACATCAGACTCCAAACATCACAGTCCAAACATCACAGTCCAAACATCAGACTCCAAACATCACAGTCCAAACATCACACTCCAAACATCACAGTCCAAACATCACACTCCAAACATCACACTCCAAACATCACACTCCAAACATCACAGTCCAAACATCACACTCCAAACATCACAGTCCAAACATCACACTCCAAACATCACACTCCAAACATCACACTCCAAACATCACACTCCAAACATCACACTCCAAACATCACAGTCCAAACATCACACTCCAAACATCACACTCCAAACATCACACTCCAAACATCACAGTCCAACCGTCACACTCCAAACATCACAGTCCAAACATCACACTCCAAACATCACAGTCCAAACATCACACTCCAAACATCACAGTCCAAACATCACACTCCAAACATCACACTCCAAACATCACAGTCCAAACATCACAGTCCAAACATCACAGTCCAAACATCACAGTCCAAACATCACACTCCAAACATCACACTCCAAACATCACACTCCAAACATCACACTCCAAACATCACAGTCCAAACATCACACTCCAAACATCACAGTCCAAACATCACAGTCCAAACATCACACTCCAAACATCACAGTCCAAACATCACAGTCCAAACATCAGACTCCAAACATCACACTCCAAACATCACAGTCCAAATGTCACAGTCCAAACATCACACTCCAAACATCACAGTCCAAACATCAGACTCCAAACATCACACTCCAAACATCACAGTCCAAACATCACACTCCAAACATCACAGTCCAAACATCACACTCCAAACATCACAGTCCAAACATCACAGTCCAAACATCACACTCCAAACATCACAGTCCAAACATCACACTCCAAACATCACAGTCCAAACATCACAGTCCAAACATCAGACTCCAAACATCACAGTCCAAACATCACACTCCAAACATCACACTCCAAACATCACAGTCCAAACATCACAGTCCAAACATCACACTCCAAACATCACAGTCCAAACATCAGACTCCAAACATCACAGTCCAAACATCACAGTCCAAACATCACAGTCCAAACATCACAGTCCAAACATCAGACTCCAAACATCACAGTCCAAACATCACAGTCCAAACATCAGACTCCAAACATCACAGTCCAAACATCACAGTCCAAACATCACACTCCAAACATCACAGTCCAAACATCAGACTCCAAACATCACAGTCCAAACATCAGACTCCAAACATCACAGTCCAAACATCACACTCCAAACATCACAGTCCAAACATCACAGTCCAAACATCAGACTCCAAACATCACAGTCCAAACATCACACTCCAAACATCACAGTCCAAACATCAGACTCCAAACATCACAGTCCAAACATCACAGTCCAAACATCAGACTCCAAACATCAGACTCCAAACATCACACTCCAAACATCACAGTCCAAACATCACACTCCAAACATCACAGTCCAAACATCACACTCCAAACATCACAGTCCAAACATCACAGTCCAAACATCACAGTCCAAACATCACACTCCAAACATCACAGTCCAAACATCACACTCCAAACATCACAGTCCAAACATCACACTCCAAACATCACAGTCCAAACATCACACTCCAAACATCACAGTCCAAACATCACAGTCCAAACATCACACTCCAAACATCACAGTCCAAACATCACACTCCAAACATCACAGTCCAAACATCACACTCCAAACATCACAGTCCAAACATCACAGTCCAAACATCACACTCCAAACATCACAGTCCAAACATCACAGTCCAAACATCACACTCCAAACATCACAGTCCAAACATCAGACTCCAAACATCACACTCCAAACATCACAGTCCAAACATCACAGTCCAAACATCACACTCCAAACATCACACTCCAAACATCACAGTCCAAACATCAGACTCCAAACATCACAGTCCAAACATCACAGTCCAAACATCACACTCCAAACATCACAGTCCAAACATCACAGTCCAAACATCACACTCCAAACATCACACTCCAAACATCACAGTCCAAACATCACAGTCCAAACATCAGACTCCAAACATCACACTCCAAACATCACAGTCCAAACATCACAGTCCAAACATCACACTCCAAACATCACAGTCCAAATGTCACAGTCCAAACATCACACTCCAAACATCACAGTCCAAACATCACACTCCAAACATCACAGTCCAAATGTCACAGTCCAAACATCACACTCCAAACATCACACTCCAAACATCACAGTCCAAACATCACAGTCCAAACATCACACTCCAAACATCACAGTCCAAACATCACACTCCAAACATCACAGTCCAAACATCACAGTCCAAACATCACACTCCAAACATCACAGTCCAAACATCACACTCCAAACATCACACTCCAAACATCACAGTCCAAACATCACACTCCAAACATCACACTCCAAACATCACACTCCAAACATCACAGTCCAAACATCACACTCCAAACATCACACTCCAAACATCACAGTCCAAACATCACAGTCCAAACATCACACTCCAAACATCACAGTCCAAACATCACAGTCCAAACATCACAGTCCAAACATCACAGTCCAAACATCACAGTCCAAACATCACAGTCCAAACATCACAGTCCAAACATCACAGTCCAAACATCACACTCCAAACATCACAGTCCAAACATCACAGTCCAAACATCACACTCCAAACATCACAGTCCAAACATCACACTCCAAACGTCACAGTCCAAACATCACAGTCCAAACATCACAGTCCAAACATCACACTCCAAACATCACACTCCAAACATCACACTCCAAACATCACACTCCAAACATCACACTCCAAACATCACACTCCAAACATCACAGTCCAAACATCACACTCCAAACATCACACTCCAAACATCACACTCCAAACATCACAGTCCAAACATCACACTCCAAACATCACACTCCAAACATCACACTCCAAACATCACACTCCAAACATCACAGTCCAAACATCACAGTCCAAACATCACAGTCCAAACATCACACT
Source organism: Heptranchias perlo (assembly GCF_035084215.1). Taxonomy (NCBI): domain Eukaryota; kingdom Metazoa; phylum Chordata; class Chondrichthyes; order Hexanchiformes; family Hexanchidae; genus Heptranchias; species Heptranchias perlo. Next base: position 33,758,181 of record NC_090355.1, on the reverse strand, counting down.
CCAAACATCACACTCCAAACATCACAGTCCAAACATCACACTCCAAACATCACACTCCAAACATCACACTCCAAACATCACAGTCCAAACATCACACTCCAAACATCACACTCCAAACATCACACTCCAAACATCACAGTCCAAACATCACACTCCAAACATCACACTCCAAACATCACACTCCAAACATCACACTCCAAACATCACACTCCAAACATCACACTCCAAACATCACAGTCCAAACATCACACTCCAAACATCACAGTCCAAACATCACACTCCAAACATCACACTCCAAACATCACAGTCCAAACATCACAGTCCAAACATCACACTCCAAACATCACAGTCCAAACATCACAGTCCAAACATCACACTCCAAACATCACAGTCCAAACATCACACTCCAAACATCACACTCCAAACATCACAGTCCAAACATCACACTCCAAACATCACAGTCCAAACATCACAGTCCAAACATCACAGTCCAAACATCACAGTCCAAACATCACACTCCAAACATCACACTCCAAACATCACAGTCCAAACATCACACTCCAAACATCACAGTCCAAACATCACAGTCCAAACATCACACTCCAAACATCACACTCCAAACATCACAGTCCAAACATCACAGTCCAAACATCACAGTCCAAACATCACAGTCCAAACATCACACTCCAAACATCACACTCCAAACATCACAGTCCAAACATCACACTCCAAACATCACACTCCAAACATCACAGTCCAAACATCACACTCCAAACATCACAGTCCAAACATCACAGTCCAAACATCACACTCCAAACATCACACTCCAAACATCACAGTCCAAACATCACACTCCAAACATCACACTCCAAACATCACACTCCAAACATCACAGTCCAAACATCACAGTCCAAACATCACAGTCCAAACATCACACTCCAAACATCACAGTCCAAACATCACACTCCAAACATCACACTCCAAACATCACACTCCAAATGTCACACTCCAAACATCACACTCCAAACATCACACTCCAAATGTCACACTCCAAACATCACACTCCAAACATCACAGTCCAAACATCACAGTCCAAACATCACACTCCAAACATCACACTCCAAACATCACAGTCCAAACATCACAGTCCAAACATCACACTCCAAACATCACACTCCAAACATCACAGTCCAAACATCACACTCCAAACATCACAGTCCAAACATCACAGTCCAAACATCACACTCCAAACATCACACTCCAAACATCACAGTCCAAACATCACAGTCCAAACATCACACTCCAAACATCACAGTCCAAACATCACAGTCCAAACATCACAGTCCAAACATCACACTCCAAACATCACACTCCAAACATCACAGTCCAAACATCACACTCCAAACATCACACTCCAAACATCACAGTCCAAACATCACAGTCCAAACATCACACTCCAAACATCACAGTCCAAACATCACACTCCAAACATCACAGTCCAAACATCACAGTCCAAACATCACAGTCCAAACATCACAGTCCAAACATCACACTCCAAACATCACAGTCCAAACATCACACTCCAAACATCACACTCCAAACATCACACTCCAAACATCACACTCCAAACATCACACTCCAAACATCACACTCCAAACATCACACTCCAAACATCACAGTCCAAACATCACACTCCAAACATCACAGTCCAAACATCACACTCCAAACATCACACTCCAAACATCACACTCCAAACATCACACTCCAAACATCACACTCCAAACATCACAGTCCAAACATCACACTCCAAACATCACAGTCCAAACATCACACTCCAAACATCAAACTCCAAACATCACAGTCCAAACATCACACTCCAAACATCACACTCCAAACATCACACTCCAAACATCACACTCCAAACGTCACACTCCAAACATCACACTCCAAACATCACACTCCAAATGTCACACTCCAAACATCACAGTCCAAACATCACACTCCAAACATCACACTCCAAATGTCACACTCCAAACATCACAGTCCAAACATCACACTCCAAACATCACAGTCCAAACATCACAGTCCAAACATCACAGTCCAAACATCACAGTCCAAACATCACAGTCCAAACATCACAGTCCAAACATCACACTCCAAACATCACACTCCAAATGTCACACTCCAAACATCACACTCCAAACATCACACTCCAAATGTCACACTCCAAACATCACAGTCCAAACATCACACTCCAAACATCACACTCCAAATGTCACACTCCAAACATCACAGTCCAAACATCACACTCCAAACATCACAGTCCAAACATCACAGTCCAAACATCACAGTCCAAACATCACAGTCCAAACATCACAGTCCAAACATCACAGTCCAAACATCACACTCCAAACATCACACTCCAAACATCACAGTCCAAACATCACACTCCAAACATCACACTCCAAACATCACACTCCAAACATCACAGTCCAAACATCACACTCCAAACATCACAGTCCAAACATCACACTCCAAACATCACACTCCAAACATCACACTCCAAACATCACAGTCCAAACATCACACTCCAAACATCACAGTCCAAACGTCACAGTCCAAACATCACAGTCCAAACATCACACTCCAAACATCACAGTCCAAACGTCACACTCCAAACATCACAGTCCAAACATCACACTCCAAATGTCACACTCCAAACATCACAGTCCAAACATCACACTCCAAACGTCACAGTCCAAACGTCACACTCCAAACATCACAGTCCAAACATCACACTCCAAACATCACAGTCCAAACATCACAGTCCAAATGTCACAGTCCAAACATCACACTCCAAACATCACAGTCCAAACATCACAGTCCAAACATCACAGTCCAAACATCACACTCCAAACATCACACTCCAAACATCACAGTCCAAACATCACACTCCAAACATCACAGTCCAAATGTCACAGTCCAAATGTCACACTCCAAACATCACACTCCAAACATCACAGTCCAAATGTCACACTCCAAACATCACAGTCCAAACATCACACTCCAAACATCACAGTCCAAACATCACAGTCCAAACATCACACTCCAAACATCACAGTCCAAACGTCACACTCCAAACATCACAGTCCAAACATCACACTCCAAATGTCACACTCCAAACATCACAGTCCAAACATCACACTCCAAACGTCACAGTCCAAACGTCACACTCCAAACATCACAGTCCAAACATCACACTCCAAACATCACAGTCCAAACATCACAGTCCAAATGTCACAGTCCAAACATCACACTCCAAACATCACAGTCCAAACATCACAGTCCAAACATCACAGTCCAAACATCACACTCCAAACATCACACTCCAAACATCACAGTCCAAACATCACACTCCAAACATCACAGTCCAAATGTCACAGTCCAAATGTCACACTCCAAACATCACACTCCAAACATCACAGTCCAAATGTCACACTCCAAACATCACAGTCCAAACATCACACTCCAAACATCACACTCCAAACATCACACTCCAAACATCACAGTCCAAACATCACACTCCAAACATCACAGTCCAAACATCACACTCCAAATGTCACACTCCAAACATCACAGTCCAAACATCACACTCCAAACGTCACAGTCCAAACATCACACTCCAAATGTCACACTCCAAACATCACAGTCCAAACATCACAGTCCAAACATCACAGTCCAAACATCACACTCCAAACATCACAGTCCAAACATCACACTCCAAACATCACAGTCCAAACATCACACTCCAAACATCACACTCCAAACATCACACTCCAAACATCACACTCCAAATGTCACACTCCAAACATCACAGTCCAAACATCACACTCCAAATGTCACACTCCAAACGTCACAGTCCAAACATCACACTCCAAACATCACACTCCAAACGTCACAGTCCAAACATCACACTCCAAATGTCACACTCCAAATGTCACACTCCAAACATCACAGTCCAAACATCACACTCCAAACGTCACAGTCCAAACATCACACTCCAAACGTCACACTCCAAACATCACAGTCCAAACATCACAGTCCAAACATCACACTCCAAACATCACAGTCCAAACATCACACTCCAAACATCACAGTCCAAACATCACACTCCAAACATCACACTCCAAACATCACACTCCAAATGTCACACTCCAAACATCACAGTCCAAACATCACACTCCAAACGTCACAGTCCAAACGTCACACTCCAAACATCACAGTCCAAACATCACACTCCAAATGTCACACTCCAAACATCACAGTCCAAACATCACACTCCAAATGTCACACTCCAAACATCACAGTCCAAACATCACACTCCAAACATCACACTCCAAACATCACAGTCCAAATGTCACAGTCCAAACATCACACTCCAAACATCACAGTCCAAACATCACAGTCCAAACATCACAGTCCAAACATCACACTCCAAACATCACACTCCAAACATCACAGTCCAAATGTCACAGTCCAAATGTCACACTCCAAACATCACACTCCAAACATCACAGTCCAAATGTCACACTCCAAACATCACACTCCAAACGTCACACTCCAAACATCACACTCCAAACATCACAGTCCAAACATCACACTCCAAACATCACAGTCCAAACATCACACTCCAAATGTCACACTCCAAACATCACAGTCCAAACATCACACTCCAAACGTCACAGTCCAAACATCACACTCCAAATGTCACACTCCAAACATCACAGTCCAAACATCACAGTCCAAACATCACACTCCAAACATCACACTCCAAACATCACAGTCCAAACATCACAGTCCAAACATCACACTCCAAACATCACACTCCAAACATCACAGTCCAAACATCACAGTCCAAACATCACACTCCAAATGTCACACTCCAAACATCACAGTCCAAACATCACAGTCCAAACATCACACTCCAAACATCACACTCCAAATGTCACACTCCAAACATCACAGTCCAAACATCACAGTCCAAACATCACACTCCAAACATCACAGTCCAAACATCACACTCCAAATGTCACACTCCAAACATCACACTCCAAACATCACACTCCAAACGTCACAGTCCAAACATCACACTCCAAATGTCACACTCCAAACATCACACTCCAAACATCACACTCCAAATGTCACACTCCAAACATCACACTCCAAACATCACACTCCAAACATCACAGTCCAAACATCACACTCCAAACATCACAGTCCAAACATCACAGTCCAAACATCACACTCCAAACATCACACTCCAAATGTCACACTCCAAACATCACAGTCCAAACATCACAGTCCAAACATCACACTCCAAACATCACAGTCCAAACATCACAGTCCAAATGTCACAGTCCAAACATCACAGTCCAAACATCACACTCCAAACATCACACTCCAAACATCACAGTCCAAACATCACACTCCAAACATCACACTCCAAACATCACAGTCCAAACATCACACTCCAAACATCACACTCCAAACATCACAGTCCAAACATCACAGTCCAAACATCACACTCCAAACATCACAGTCCAAACATCACACTCCAAACGTCACACTCCAAACATCACAGTCCAAACATCACACTCCAAACGTCACAGTCCAAACATCACAGTCCAAACATCACACTCCAAACATCACAGTCCAAACATCACAGTCCAAACATCACAGTCCAAACATCACACTCCAAACATCACAGTCCAAACATCACAGTCCAAACATCACACTCCAAACATCACAGTCCAAACATCACACTCCAAACGTCACAGTCCAAACATCACAGTCCAAACATCACACTCCAAACATCACAGTCCAAACATCACAGTCCAAACATCACACTCCAAACATCACACTCCAAATGTCACACTCCAAACATCACAGTCCAAACATCACAGTCCAAACATCACAGTCCAAACATCACACTCCAAACATCACAGTCCAAACATCACACTCCAAACATCACAGTCCAAACATCACACTCCAAACATCACACTCCAAATGTCACAGTCCAAACATCACAGTCCAAACATCACACTCCAAACATCACAGTGCAAACATCACACTCCAAACATCACACTCCAAACATCACAGTCCAAACATCACACTCCAAACATCACAGTCCAAACATCACAGTCCAAACATCACACTCCAAACATCACAGTCCAAACATCACAGTCCAAACATCACACTCCAAACATCACAGTCCAAACATCACACTCCAAACATCACACTCCAAACATCACAGTCCAAACATCACAGTCCAAACGTGGATGTAGGTTTTAAAGGAGGAGAGAGAGGCGGAGAGGTTTAGGGAGGGAATTCCAGAGCTTAGGGCCGAGGCAGCTGGAGGCACGGCCGCCAATGGTGCAGCGATTAAAATCAGGGATGCGCAAGAGGTCAGAATTGGAGAAGTGCGGAGATCTCTGGAGGTTGTAGGGCTGGAGGAACTTACAGAGATAGGGAGGGGGGAGGCCATGGAGGGTTTTGATAATAAGGATGAGAATTTTAAAATTGAAACGTTCCTGGACTGGGAGTCAATGTAGGTCAGCGAGCACAGGGGTGATGGGTGAACAGGACTTGGTACGAGTTAGGATATGGACAGCAGAGTTTTGGATGAGCTCATGTTTATGGAGGGTGGAAGATGGGAGGCCGGCCAGGAGAGCATTGGAATAGTCGAGTCTGGAGGTAACACTAGAAATCTGCATTCTATTCATTCATGTGTTCGTCATAAAATAAACCAGTTTGTTGGTTCACAATCACACATCATCGAACTGGAGTGTTTTTCAATAATGACAGGAACATAGGAACATAAGAACATAGGAACAGGACTAGACCATTCAGCCCCTCGAGCCTGTTCTGCCATTCAATTAGATCACGGCTGATCTGTATCTTAACTCCATCTACCCGCTTTGGTTCCATATCCCTTAATAACCTTGCCTGTTAAAAATCTATCAATCTCAGTTTTGAAATGTTCAATTTAGGAGAATGTATGTGGCAGCATTTGTGAGCTCATACTATTCAGTGTATGCAACAAGCAGTCCATGCTATGATCCCTGGGACACGCTATTTTGTAATGATACATTAAGCAGTAAAGGTGCACTCCAGATCGTAAGGAACATGTGGTCTGTTTATTGGAAGTGACTGGAGATGCTGAATCCAGAGAGAATATCTAGTGCAGGCCCATGATGATTGTTACAAGGGAGAGATATACCAGGTTAAACACAGCTGCAACTTAGCGGCAGTATAATACATTGTGCATAGCATGGTACAGTGTTGCATTCCTTACAAAACAGCGAAGCTTCAGACCTGCGATGAGCAACGCCACGGGAGATCAGTCAGTGTATATAACTTCTATTTGAATGCAAGTCAGAAACTAGATGAAAGTTCGAGGCCGGGAACATTCTCTCCCCAACTGCAATCTGGAGAGAAACACCCGTCAATAAATAAATCAGATTATTTAACGCATTCCAAAGGCAGAATGTACTCCATCTAATAAAACATTGACAAATTCTGCAGAAAGCAAACAAACTCTTTAATTACCTAGAATTTTACAGCACAGAAACAGGCCATTCGGCCCAACTGGTCCGTGCTGGTGTTTATGCTCCACACGAGCCTCCTCCCTCCCGACTTCATCTCACCCTATCAGCATATCCTTCTATTCCTTTCTCCCTCATGTGTTTATCTAGCTTCCCCTTAAATGTATCTTTGCTATTCGCCTCAAACACTCCACGTGTAGCGAGTTCCACATTCTCACTACTCGCTGGGATAAGTCGGTTGTCCTGGTCTCATTGTTCATAATGGGCGGGGGGGGAGCAGAAAATCTTCTAAATCTACAGCAGAGCAGAATGTGTTATTTCTGTGTTCCACAAATAAATATTACAGTCCTAAAACCGACAGTTTAGCTGGTCATTTATCTCATTTGCTGTTTGTGGGATCTTGCTGTGTAAAAATAAAAAAAACTCTCCAAGAGACTTTTGCAGATTGATTGGTGACAAGGGCTTAATTCTAGATTGTAGTCCAATTGAATGACAGGGAGCTTCTCAGTCAAATCATCAACTTAACTCGTCTTAATTGTCACTCCCTTCTCGTGCTGTGAGTTCCCCTCTCATTCCTGGCCTGCCGTGTTATCGACACAGTGTAAAATTCAGGAGAGCGAGATATTTTCGCCAGCAGTAATTCCCCGGGACGGTCCTTCAAGGCACGGTGTTTCCTTACCGTCGCACTCCTGTTCAGTAACGTTGGCGTCATGGCTTGTGTCACTAATGTCCTACAGCGGACTCCAGCTGTCATTTTGAAACTCCCCCTTTAGCAGCAAGAAAGATTTTCTTGAGGCACCTCACTGTGGGGTAGGATAAGACTGTACTCGTTCTGCAGCAGCAGTCTCAGGTGTTGCTGCCTGATACGGGACTTGGCGGCAACACTACGACAACATCTTGCATTTATGTAGCGCCATTAACGTAATGAGGTATCCCAAGGCGCTTCACAGGAGCGTTAATCAGACAAGATTTAACACCAAGCCAAAGAAGGAGACTTTAGGACAGGTGACCAGAAGCTCGGTCAAAGAGGGAGGTTTTAAGGAGCGTCAAGAGAGGCCGAGAGAGGGACGGAGAGAGAGGGGCGGAGAGAGGCAGAGAGAGGGGGAGGAGAGAGATGCAGAGAGAGGGGGAGGAGAGAGAGGGGCGGAGAGAGAGGCAGAGAGAGAGGGCGGAGAGAGAGGGGCGGAGAGAGAGGCAGAGAGAGGGGGAGGAGAGAGAGGGGCGGAGAGAGAGGCAGAGAGAGAGGGACGGAGAGAGAGGGGCGGAGAGAGGCAGAGAGAGGAGGAGAGGGGGCGGAGACATCGGCGGAGAGAGGGGGAGGAGAGAGAGGCGGAGAGATGGGTGGAGAGAGAGGCGGAGAGAGAGATGTGGAGAGAGGGGGAGAGAGAGGTGGAAAGAGAGGTGGGGAGAGAGAGGGTGGAGAGAGAGGCGGGGAGAGAGGGGTGGAGAAAGAGGCGGAGAGGTTTAAGGAGGGAATTCCAGAGCTTAGGGTCTGAAATTCTTGACATTTTCAAGACTGAGATCGATAGATTTTTGTTCGGTACGGGGTATCAAGGGATATGAAGCAAAGGCAGGTAGATGAAGTTAAGATACCAGTCAGCCATGATCTAATTGAATGGTGGAACAGGCTCGAGGGGCTGAATGGCCTCCTCCTGCTCCTATATTCAATCACTGGTGGAAAAGCTCCTTTCCTCCAGTTAGAAGTGAACAGATAAATTGATGAAGAGTTTATGGTTAAAAATGTATGATTTTCAGAGAAACATAAAAAGGGTTTTAAGGATTTTTAATGAAACTGAAATTGTGAGTCCATTAGTCGAGAGGGTTTTCTCCGGTCGAACTACGAGAATTGCGAATCAGCAGCTCCAGGATACCAATTACTGCCAGGAGGCTAAGTTGCTGTTTCCGTTCCTGCAGTGACAACCCCCCAAGGTCCTGGCCTGGACCCAGGCTCCACACTCCCCTCTTCCACCCTGCACCTTCTCAAGCAGGCCATGAGATTTCTTTCAATCACCAAGGAGAGAGATAGGGACAATGAGGGCCCCGTTTCCATCACAGGACGCCTGAAACCTTTTTTTCAAATCCCTCCAGGGCCTCGCCCCCTCCCTATCTCTCTGTGACCTCCTCCGGCCCGACAACCCCTCCCAGATCTCTGCGCTCCTCCAATTCTGGCCTCTTGCGCATCCCCCATTTTGTTTGTCCCACCAGTGGCGGCCGTGCCTTTAGCTGCCTGGGCTCTAAGCTCTGGAATTCCCTCCCTAAAACCTCTCCGCCTCTCTCACCTCCTTTAAGACGCTCCTTAAAACCTGCCTCTTTTGACCAAGCTTTTGGTCGCCTGTCCTAATATCCTCTTATGTGGACTCGGTGTCCAATTTGCTCCGAGTTACGCTCTTGTGAAGCGCCTTGGGACGCGTTTACCATGTTAAAGGTGGTGTATAAATGCAAGTTGTTGATGTTGTTGAATCAGGCGAACACTTTGGACACCCATTGGTAGGCCTCTTTCAAAATGGTGCCGGCCGCATTTCGAGGCGGTCAGCGGCCCCGCTAACGCCAATGAAAATCGAGCCCCTCTTGTTCCACGAGGACACACGAGTACTAAATCGCTTTATGTGTTTAGCAAACACACGGGGCATGATTTTAGCCGGGAGTCGGGTACCCAGCCCGTCTTTAGATACTCGTGTGGAGAATCCCGGAGCCGACTGAGTGCGCGCAATCTGCGATCGCAACTCAACTGAAGGCGAGAACTTTTGTTTCCGGGTTTCCCACGGGCCAGGAAGCCAGATTGACAGACTGGCTGCCTGTCAGTAGGGAAAGGACCCGCAAATCGGAGAGAGGGTGGGAGGGAGGGGGAGAGAGATTGTGGGCCCTGGAAGAAATCGGAGGGGTTGTGGGGGGGGAGCTGGGGGGGTGTGGACGACATCGGCGGTGGGGGGCGGCCTTGGAGAAGATCGGGGGCCGGGGGGGACAGCATTGGGGGGGGGAACGGAGACAGCATTGGGGGGGGAACGGAGACAGCATTGGGGGGGGAACGGAGACAGCATTGGGGGGGGGAACGGAGACAGCATTGGGGGGGGAACGGAGACAGCATTGGGGGGGGAATGGAGACAGCATTGGGGGGGGAACGGAGACAGCATTGGGGGGGGAACGGAGACAGCATCGTGAGGGAGAAACAGCATTGGGGGGGAGGAACAATATCGGGGGTGGGGGGGGAAAGGGGTCAGCATTGTGGGGGGGGGGTGGGGACATCACCCAGGGCGGGGGGGAGGGAGGTGTCAGCCGATGGCGGGGGGCTTGTCGGCCGGGTGAACTTGTTGGGCCTGGATGAATCACTCCCGCTGCTCCGGGCCCACAAACACTGCAATCGATGCCCTCACCTCGTGGATCTGGCCCTTCCCACCTGCTGTCACCTGATGTGAATGGGAAACGATGGGAAACCCAAACAGTTAAGGTTAAATATGTTTTTGCTTTTGTAATACATAAAAGTACCTCGACAATTGCAGCGAGGTCCATTGCCCCTTTAAGTATCGGCCCGCTGGCTTTAAGTGGGGGTGGGATTTCCTGGTGTTTGTGTGTACACACATCCAAGTGCGCCAGGGTCAAGCCCAGAAGTGAGTGCGTCGGAGCCCGGGATGCGGTCCCGCTCCAAAAAGCTGTTATTTTAATCTCCCACCCGCCCCCACCCGAACCCACCCGTTCTTGGGGGTTAAAATTACCCCCATAATCACCTTGCTTCGAGTTCAAAAATGAACCCCCCCACCTTCCCCCCCAGCAAGATTCGGTCACAGAAATCGTAACGTAACTCAATTTGCAGCTAATCGGAGCGAGAAGGCAAAGGATTTCAAACACATCCATCTCTTTAATTAATGCAAAGCCAGAAAAGCTGAGCAGAAAATCCCTGACTAAACCCTCACTCTTCAATTAGACTGTCATCGAGCAAACTGACACCTTCGACCAGCCCAGGCCAGATCCCAGTGCTGAGGAGTTACAGAGTTCTTGAATCATCTCTTCCTTTTAATTCTCTTTCACTTTCTCCCTCTCATTTTCCCCTCTTTTATTTCACCTGGTAGGACAGGCACCGTTATCAGGTGGGGGAACACAGGAACGGGAGGAGGCCATTCAGCCCCTCGAGCCTGTTCCGCCATTCTCTTAGATCCTGGCTGATCTGTACCTCAACTCCGTTTCCCCGCCCTTGCTCCAAATCCCTCGATACCCTCACCCAACAAAAATCCACCTCAGTCTTGGAATTTTCAATTGACCCCCAGTATCCACAGCCTCCTGGGGGAGAGTGTTCCAGATTCCCACTCCCCTTTGTGTGAAGAAATGCTTCCTGATTTCTCTCCTGAATGGCCCAGCTCTAATTTTAAGGTTATGCCCCCCTTGTTCTGGATTCCCCCCCACCAGAGGAAATAGTTTCTCTGTATCTACCCTATCGAATCCCTTTATCATTTTAAACACCTCTATTAGATCACCCCTCAACCTTCTATACTCAAGGCAGTACAAGCCTAGTCTATGCAACCTCTCCTCATAATTTAACCTTCTCACCACGGTATCACTCTGGTGAACCTGCACTGCACCCCCTCCAAGGCCAATATGTCCTCCCTGAGGTTCCATGTATTGTCTCCGCTTTTCATTCACGTTAATGTCATATGTCCCCCACTTCTCTCTCCAGGCGAGCCGGACAGTCCCTGATGTGAACTTTATCACTGCCTTTGTTGGTGCTCTCGGCCTACACGAGTGGGGAGTGCAGTGGATTAGCAAACTGTCTTTGTACCTCTGAGACCCGGGGTTGAAACCAGTGCAGACCATTGGGATGCAAGTGTCCTCGATCCGCAGATTGGAGGCTCCGATGTAAAAGGTGTTTTGCAGTTCCAACCCGAGTCCCTATGAGCATGGGACCATGGCACAAAATCACCCCTTAACTGGCATTAAATTGGTAACCCCTTTTAGAGAGGCTGAGAACAGTGTGTGCGTGTGTGCCTCTGTGTGTGTCTGCGTGTGTCTCTGTGTGTGTGTGTGCGTGCGTCTGTGTGTGTGTGTGTGCGTCTGTGTGTGTCTGCGTGTGTGTATCTGTGCGTGTGTCTGCGTGTGCATTTGTGTGTGCGTGTGTGTGTCTTTATGTGTGTGCGTGTGTGTGTCTGTGTGTGTGTCTCTGTGTGCGTGTGTGTGTGTCTGTGTGTGTGGGTGTGGTGTGTGTGTGTCTCTGTGTGTTTGTGCGTGTGTCTGCGTGTGTGGGTGTGGTGTGTGTGTGCGTGTGTGTGTGTGTGTGTGCGTGTGTCTGTGTGTGTGTGTCTGTGTGTGCGTGTGTGTGTGTCTGTGTGTGTGTCTCTGTGTGCGTGTGTGTGTCTCTGTGTGTGTGGGTGTGGTGTGTGCGTGTGTGTGTTTGTGCGTGTGTCTGCGTGTGTGTGTGTGTGTGGAATGGAAATGCCACACTGGTGCAGTGGGAGGTCCTTTCCTCGGAGATTGGAGCAGGGTATAAATGGAATTTTTCACGGTGCACTAGGCCTGACCTGGGAGTGTTTGGACAGTGACACTGAATGTCTCATCTTGGGAATCGTTCCCTTGGCCAATGCTGACATTCCTTTACACACACACACACACAATTTCACCAAGTTTCTTTAAAGATCATTTGAATGGGGCGAGTGAGACAATGTCAGTTCACACTCTGCTGGAGATGCATCTCCCCGTTCCTTCTCGTCTTGGGTCTGATGACGGAGTAATTCGCCTCAGGACCTGTGCATCTGGTTGTCCCCGTGGAATTCACACTTTCACCATGAGCACCGGGTCGGTAGAAGCTCTTTCCAGTCATTGAGGGGTCAAGAATGAGAGGCTGCAGATACAAGAGGGCAGGAGAAACTTCTTCACACAGAGAGCTGTGAGGGTCCGGGATTCTCACCCATGGTTAGTGGCTGAGGCAGAAACTAGCACAACATTCGAGATTGGATAGGACATGTAGATGAAGGGAAAGGGTTTGAAGGGAAATGGGAACAGGGTGGCCACAAGGGATTAAAACTATTTACTCGCACGGAGGGTAAACAGCGACACGGGCTGGTTGGGCTGGATGACCTGTTTGCGTTGTGACTTCTCGAGGGAACGCCTCGATTTTAAAATTCCCATCCTTGTTTTCCAATCCCTCCATGGCCCTCGCCCCTCCCCTATCCCTGTGACCTCCTCCAGCCCTACAACCCTCCGAGATCTCTGCCCTCCTCCAATTCTGGCCTCTTGCGCATCCCCGATTTTAATCGCTCCACCATTGGCGGCCGTGCCTTCAGCAGCCTGGGCCCTAAGCTCTGGAATTCCCTCCCTAAACCTCTCCGCCTCTCTCTCCTCCTTTAAGACGCTCCTTAAAACCTACCTCTTTGACCAAGCTTTTGGTCACCTGTCCTAATATCTCCTTTTGTGGCTCGGTGTCAAATTTTGTCTGATTTACGCTCCTGTGAAGCGCCTTGGGACGTTTTATTACGTTAAAGGCACTATATAAATGCAGGTCGTTGTTGCTGAATTACCAGTGACTCTCTCCAGTCTCAATGAAAACCAGCTACAGCTGACATCTATCTAATAGCCATTCAAGTACTGGGAAAGAGATCAGTTTTATTCGCAGTTATTAAGAATTCAGTCCCATACCACATTTTGGTTTGAAGAAATTTAGGATTTGAGCCAATCCTCTGTCGTGCCTCGTCAATCTGCGGGTGATGTGATCCCAGAGAGAACAGTTCCATTATCACAGAGTCTTACAGCACAGAAGGAGGCCGTTCGGCCCATCGTGCCTGTGCCGGCTCTTTGAAAGAGCTACCCAATTAGCCCCACTCCCCCATTCTTCCCCCATATCCCTGTAATTTTTCCCTTTTCAAGTATTTATCCAATTCCCTTTAAAAAGTTATTATTGAATCTGCTTCCACCGCCCTTTCAGACAGCCCATTCCAGATCATAACAAATCGCTGCGTTAAAAAAATTTCTCCTCATCTCCTCCTCTGGTTCTTTTGCCAATTATCTTAAATCTTTGTCCTCTGGTTACCGACCCTCCCGCCACTGGAAACAGTTTCTCCTTATTTACTCTATCAAAACCCTTCATGATTTTGAACACCTCGATTAAATCTCCCCTTAACCTCTGCTCCAAGGAGAACAATCCCAGCTTCTCCAGTCTCTCCACATAACTGAAGTCCCTCATCCCTGGGACCATTCGAGTAAATCTCCTTTGCGCCCTCTCCAAGGCCTTGACATCCTTCCTAAAGTGCGGTGCCCAGAATTGGACACAAGACTCCAGCTGCGGCCTAACCAGTCATTTAGAAAGGTTGAGCGTAATTTCTTTGCTTTTGACCTCGAAGCCATTAATGTCCTCAAGTTATCTCTTCCAGTAGAATTACTTCAGGTGGTTTGGTCTACTCAGGTGGGGTGGGATGGGGGGGGGGGGTTACTGAGGGATGGGGGAGCTTTCTGGAACCTTCTGACAGGGATTGACTCCCTCTCTCAGGCACGCTGATGCTCGGTGAAAGTGATGGGAAGTGACTGAGATGGAATTGCCCGGGTTGGCCGCGGTGGCGGGGGGGGTGCAGGGGGGAGTTCCTGCTTAAAAGCTTGATCCTCCACTCTCCCCCCAGTTCCTGAACACAGGCACTGAGCAGGCATCAGTGGTGCATTAGAGCTGTTAGCACACGTAGCTGTCAAACAGAGCGAGATGAGAGGCTGAAAGCAAAAAGTCATGAGGTTTGCTTAAATGCACTGGCGACTAATCTCAACTTCAGCTGTCTTGAGGATTTACTGCAGTGTTGTCACTGTGCACTTAACGTTGCATTAAAAAAAAAAGTGCCATTTCCCGTGTTAGGGTGAGCCTTTTGTTTCGATTTTCGAAGAGGTCCCAAGTGAGCGGTGAGGGACGGTACAGAGAGGGGCCCGGCTTTAAACTGGGCGCTGTGGTGGCTCCAGCAAACCTGCTTCGAGTGCCCTTTTCTAATGGCCTCCTGCAGTCCCCACCAACCCCTGAATCGGTGGACGCCCCCCCGCGGGGCTCGATTGGGGGGTTCCCAACCCCTCCAGGATTGGCCTGGAGTCTCCAGGAATTGAAGGTTAATCTCCAGGACACTGCCGCGAGCAAAAACCCCGGGAGAAAAGCCATAGGGGAGTTAAAAAAAATTGGCGTGTTTGTTTCATTTTTTTTTAATACTTTCGTTTATTAGTTATAAAAAATATTGGAGATGTGGTGGGGGGGAAAGGCTGTTTGACTGGGCGGGAGGTCATGTGATGAAACCTCCAGGAATACATCCAACCAGAGTTGGCAACTCAAGCACTCGTACTGCGTGGGTGCCCGAGTGCAAACCGAACCTCGAAACACGGGCAAACGGGCGGAGAGATCACCTCATCCTCACCCCACCTCCCCCCTCCCTCTCCCCCTCTCCTCTCCTTTCCCCTCCCCCGCTCCTCCCTTCCCTTCCCTCCTCCCCCCTCCTTCCCCCTCCCATACAGTGCGTGCATACAGACTACACACACTCACAATGGGGCTAGTGGGAATGGGACCAATTGGATAGCTCTTTCAAAGAGCCGGCACAGACACGATGGGCTGAACGGCCTCCTCCTGTGCTGTACCGACTATGATACAGTGATGCATGTGCACGTACACACACATGCGTGCGCACAGACACACACACATGAACACTCACACGCGCACTCTCTCTCTCACACACACACAAGTATACATACAAAGAAAGCCCCTTTGAATCTCACTCGATGAGCAGTCACCAGTGACCGCCGTGTTCTTTTGTGCAATCCATCATTTCATGAAAATTGCCCGTGGGGAGAATTTAAATAAATCTTTGAACTTGACGCTAATTGTATTTGTTTGCTTTCTCTGCAGAAGATCAGCCAGTTTCAATTTCCCCATTGGAATCGGGAAGCTGTTGTGACTGTGGAGATTGATAAGACTGCAGGTCCCTGACTCAATGGAACACTCAGTGTGATGTTAGTCTTTTTCGTTCTGCTCCTGATCTCCTGGAAGGTTCTGTTTGTGAACATTAACTTTTGGTGTTTAATAAACCACTGCTTCTCAGGGCAGCTAAATCTCACTCGATTCTGGATTCACCTTCACCCAAAGTGGAATCTGCACCCCGCGATTCTGCCCTCTCACAATTAGGCCCATTGATTCATTGTGATTGAACGGAAATGAACGAAAGGCTTGCATTTATATAGCGCCTTTCACGACCTCTGGACTTCCCAAAGTGCTTTGCAGCCAATGAAGTACTTTTGAAGTGTAGTCACCGTTGTAATGCAGGAAAGGCGGCAGCCAGATCCCACAAACAAAAACAACTTGCGTTTATATATGCCTTTAACGTAGGAAAATGTCCCAAGGTGACAAACAGCAATGAGAGAATGACCAGACTCGAGTGTCCCAGGATGTAATTTCTAGGGGCAGGTATTAGATGTGGAGCAGGATTCTCCCTGGGTGGATTTCCCAGATCTGCCTCAGTTCAGCCATTCATCCAAAGTGTAATTAAAACAATATTAAAGAGAAGAGAACCTCAGAGGGATCAATAAATTAAAGCAAGCACCACTGGTTTTAGCTGGAATTCAGTATTGGATAGTTTTTGTCAAAGTAGTTAGCAGCTCTCTAATTCTGAAGTCTACCTGTTCTTGCTTCCAACTCCTCTCTCTCCCTCCTCTCTCTCCCTCTCTCCCCATCTCTCTCTCTCCCTCCTCTCTGTCCCTCTCTCTCCCCATCTCTCTCTCTCCCTCCTCTCTGTCCCTCTCTCCCCATCTCTCTCTCTCCCTCCTCTCAGTCCCTCTCTCCCCATCTCTCTCTCGCCCTCCTGTCTGTCTCTATCTCTCTCCCAATCTCTCTCTCTCTCCCTCCTCTCTGTCCCTCTCTCTCCTCATCTCTCTTTCTCCATCCTCTCTGTCCCCATCTCCCTCTCTCCCTCCCCTTCTGCCTCTCTCTCTCCCCCTTTCTCTCCCCCTCCCCTTCTCTCTCCCTCTCTGACTCTCTCTCTCTCTCCCCCTCTCATGTCTTCCCCTCTCTATCTCTCTCTGTGTATTCTCCCGTTCTCTGTCTCTCTCTCTCCCTATCTCTCGCTCAGTCTGTGCCCCTTTCTTTCTCTCTCTCTCCTTCTTTGTTTCTCTCTCTCCCCATCTCTCTCTCTCCCTCCTTTCTGTCTCTATCTCTCTCCCAATCTCTCTCTCCCTCCTCTCTGTCCCTCTCTCTCCTCATCTCTCTCTCTCCATCCTCTCTGTCCCTCTCCCCATCTCCCTCTCTCCCTCCCCCTCTGCTCTCTTGCTCCCCCTCTCTCTCCATCTCTCTCTCCCTTTCTGTCTCTCTCTCTCCCCCTCTGTCACTGACTCTCCCCCCCCTCTCTCTCTCTCCCCCTCTCTCTCCCCACTCCCCCTCTTTCTCCCTGTCTGTCTCTCTCTCTCCCCTTCTGTCACTGTCTCTCCCCTCTCTCTCTTCCCCTCTATCTCCCCCTCCCCCTCTCTCTCCCTCTCTGTCTCTCTCTCCCCCCCCTCGTGTCTTTTTTTTTCAGCACGGATAGAGGCCCTTCAGCCCATCGTGTCCGCGCCGGCCATCAGCCCTGTCTACTCTAATCCCATATTCCAGCATTTGGTCCGTAGCCTTGTATGCTATGGCATTTCAAGTGCTCATCCAAATGCTTCTTGAATGTTGTGAGGGTTCCTGCCTCCACAACCCTTTCAGGCAGTGAGTTCCAGACTCCAACCACCCTCTGGGTGAAAAAGTTCTTTCTAAAATCCCCTCTAAACCTCCCGCCTTTTACCTTGAATCTATGTCCCCTTGTTATAGAACCCTCAACGAAGGGAAAAAGCTCCTTAGTATCCATCCTATCTGTGCCCCTCATAATTTTGTACACCTCAATCATGTCCCCCCTCAGCCTCCTCTGCTCCAAGGAAAACAAACCCAATCTTCCCAGTCTCTCTTCATAGCTGAAGCGCTCCAGCCCTGGTAACATCCTGGTGAATCTCCTCTGCACCCTCTCCAAAGCGATCACATCCTTCCTGTAGTGTGGCGACCAGAACTGCACACAGTACTCCAGCTGTGGCCTAACCAGTGTTTTATACAGCTCCATCATAACCTCCTTGCTCTTATATTCTATGCCTCGGCTAATAAAGGCAAGTATCCCATATGCCTTCTTTACCACCTTATCTACCTGTTCCGCCGCCTTCAGGGATCTGTGAACTTGCACACCAAGATCCCTCTGACCCTCTGTCTTGCCTAGGGTCCTCCCATTCATTGTGTATTCCCTTGCCTTGTTAGTCCCTCCAAAGTGCATCACCTCGCACTTTTCCGGGTTAAATTCCATTTGCCACTGTTCCGCCCATCTGACCAACCCATCTATATCGTCCTGCAGACTGAGGCTATCCTCCTCGCTATTTACCACCCTACCAATCTTTGTATCATCAGCGAACTTACTGATCATACCTTTTACATTCATATCCAAGTCATTAATGTAGACCACAAACAGCAAGGGACCCAGCACCGATCCCTGTGGTACCCCACTGGCCACAGGCTTCCAGTCACAAAAACAACCTTCGACCATCACCCTCTGCCTTCTGCCACTAAGCCAGTTTTGTATCCAAAGTGCCAAGGCACCCTGGATTCCATGGGCTCGTACCTTCTTGACCAGTCTCCTGTGGGGGACTTTATCGAAGGCCTTACTGAAATCCATGTATACCACATCCACTGCGTTACACTCATCCACACGCCTTGTCACCCCCTCAAAAAATTCAATCAAATTAGTCAGACATGATCTTCCCTTGACAAAGCCATGTTGACTATCCCTCATTAATCCTTGCTTCTCCAAGTGGAGACTAATTTTGTCCTTCAGAATTTTTTCCAATAATTTTCCTACCACTGATGTTAGGCTCACTGGCCTGTAGTTCCCCGGTTTTTCCCTACTCCCCTTCTTGAATAATGGTATTACATTAGCGGTTCTCCAGTCCTCTGGCACATCCCCTGTGGCCAGAGAGGTTCTGAATATATGTGTCAGAGCCCCCGCAATCTCCTCCTTTGCCTCACACAGTAGCCTGGGATACATTTCATCCGGGCTCAGTCTGTGCCCCTTTCTTTCTCTCTCTCTCTCTCTCCCCTTCTCCTGTCTTCCCCGCTCTATCTCTCTCTGTGTATTCCCCCGTTCTCTGTCTCTCTCTCTCTCTCTCTCCCCATCTCTCGCTCAGTCTGTGCCCCTTTCTTTCTCTCTCTCTCCTTCTTTGTTTCTCTCTCTCTCTATCCCCTCCTTCTCTGACTCTCCCTCTCTCTTCCCCAGCTCTCTCTCTGTCCGTCACAACTGTTCTCTATTTTGATATCACTGTGGTCCTCTAAACTTTCCTCTCTTGCTCATCGGCAGCTCAAAATCCCCGGACCGACTCTCTCCTCCTCCTCCCTGCATCCCCTGTTAATTGTATGATTTGTAGCAATTAGTATTAGTTGTATTCAGGTGGTGGGTATCATTTGGGACTCTCTTGTATCCGTTTTATGGGAGAGCTTAGTTAGGGTGTGCTGTGTGTGTAAGAGGGGATCTCTGAGAATAAAGGCTTGGAAGCAACTGAAGACCAGGCTCTAGTATTCTTTCCTTCACCACCTGGCAATCCAATTTATAACATCTCCACTGAGTGAAAACCATGGCTCACGGCAGCAACTCCGACTCTGACGCATTCTATCCCAGGAGTTAAAAACTGTGGAATTCCTCCCCTCCCTCAGCCTTCCCCTTCCCATCTCCCTGCAACCTTCAGGTTTTTAAAACCCAAGCTTGGTGCGTGTCTCATCTTCCCTTTCGCTCTCTTGCACCTCGTTGGGGTCTTGCCTTGTGGGTCTTGACCCTGCCTCAACCTTTCTAAATTCAAGAAGGAATAGGGGGTGGATTTTGAGGTCTTCTGCCCAGCGGAAACGGGGTGGAAATGACTTCTAGCCCCGTCCCCACTGCGGCAGTGGCTGATGTAACGTCCCCACCACGGGGGGGGGGCGTAATTTTCCGACTCTGTGCTCCCGGTGGGAGCCTCGTCTGTTGGGAGCCCGCACGGAAATTTGGACACGTGCTTTTTTTTTGCAACCGTTGATTTAAATGGTCGGAAATTCAGGCGCGGCCTTGTGATCGAGTTCCCCAACCCGTGGCGGCAGCTGGTGTGACACCCCATCGGGCACTCTGAGACGGAAAATCGCCCCCTTGTACCCCGCTGCCCCACGCTGCTGCTCGATGTTCTCCGTCTCAGAATTATATCAATGCAACGTAATTATTCGATGAGAAAGGAACATTTACAGGAACATGGCTGGAAATTTCCTATTTAAACCCGATTGCAAATCGCCAATGAAAAGAAATTGTCTTGTTCCCTTAAAACAGGACGTGTTTGACTTTCTTAATGTTTAACAAGGATCTAACCGATGTGACTTTCTTGTTTCGCCTCCAGTTTGAGCCTTTGAATCAGTTCAGTTCCAAATACAGCGTCAGAGTTGATCAGCCTCACGGACAATCTGCCTCCCAGAGCCTAATTAACGTTGCTTTCAATCTGACCAGGGATAATGGCCATTTCACTCTTAATTACCGTGCTAATGAAATGAGAAAGCAGCTTTTCATAGGCACCAAACCAACATAAGCAGGTAGTGTAATTATGGATAAGAAAGAAAGACTTGCATTTATATAGCGCCTTTCACATCCCCAAGTTGTTCCAAAGCGCTTTACAGCCAGTGAAGTACTTTTGAAGTGTAGTCACTGTTGCAATGCAGGAAATTAGTTTTAGTTTGTAATGCAGAATGGAATTAGTTTACGGAACGATATTTAGACAGTCACAGAGTAACTTGTGACCAGGGCCCTTGTGACTAAGTCCCGTCCTTGGGCTATTCTCGGGCAACTTTTACTGGCTTTTAGTTGAGGTACGTGAGGGTGAGGAGTGGGGAGAAGAGGAAAGAACAGCAGAGACAATGCTACTGTACATAGGAACATAGGAACATAGGGTCATAGGAACATAGGAACATAGAAACATAGGGTCATAGGGTCATAGGAACATAGGGTCATAGGAACATAGGGTCATAGAAACATAGGTGCAAGAGAGCGAAAGGGAAGATGAGACACGCACCAAGCTTGGGTTTTAAAAACCTGAAGGTTGCAGGGAGATGGGAAGGGGAAGGCTGAGGGAGGGGAGGAATTCCACAGTTTTTAACTCCTGGGATAGAATGCGTCAGAGTCGGAGTTGCTGCCGTGAGCCATGGTTTTCACTCAGTGGAGATGTTATAAATTGGATCGCCAGGTGGTGAAGGAAAGAATACTAGAGCCTGGTCTTCAGTTGCTTCCAAGCCTTTATTCTCAGAGATCCCCTCTTACACACACAGCACACCCTAACTAAGCTCTCCCATAAAACGGATACAAGAGAGTCCCAAATGATACCCACCACCTGAATACAACTAATACTAATTGCTACAAATCATACAATTAACAGGGGATGCAGGGAGGAGGGGGAGAGAGTCGGTCCGGGGATTTTGAGCTGCCGATGAGCAAGAGAGGAAAGTTTAGAGGACCACAGTGATATCAAAATAGAGAACAGTTGTGACGGACAGAGAGAGAGCTGGGGAAGAGAGAGGGAGAGTCAGAGAAGGAGGGTCATAGGAACATCGGAACATAGGAACATAGAAACATAGGGTCATAGAAACATAGGGTCATAGAAACATAGGGTCATAGAAACATAGGAACATCGGAACATAGGGTCATAGAAACGTAGGGTCATAGAAACATAGGATCATAGAAACATAGGGGCATAGAAACATAGGGTCATAGAAACGTAGGGTCATAGAAACATAGGATCATAGAAACATAGGGTCATAGGAACATAGGAACATCGGAACATAGGGTCATAGAAACGTAGGGTCATAGAAACATAGGAACATCGGAACATAGGAACATAGAAACATAGGGTCATAGGAACATAGGGTCATAGGAACATAGGAACATAGAAACATAGGGTCATAGGAACATAGGGTCATAGGAACATAGGAACATCGGAACATAGGAACATAGAAACATAGGGTCATAGAAACATAGGGGCATAGAAACATAGGAACATCGGAACATAGGGTCATAGGAACATAGGGTCATAGAAACATAGGGTCATAGAAACATAGGGTCATAGGAACATAGGGTCATAGAAACATAGGGTCATAGGAACATAGGGTCATAGAAACATAGGAACATCGGAACATAGGGTCATAGGAACATAGAAACATAGGGTCATAGAAACATAGGGTCATAGGAACATAGGGTCATAGGAACATAGGGTCATAGAAACATAGGGTCATAGGAACATAGGGTCATAGAAACATAGGGTCATAGAAACATAGAAACATAGGAACATAGGGTCATAGAAACATAGGGTCATAGGAACATAGGGTCATAGAAACATAGGGTCATAGGAACATAGGGTCATAGAAACATAGGGGCATAGAAACATAGGGTCATAGGAACATAGGGTCATAGAAACATAGGGTCATAGAAACATAGAAACATAGGAACATAGGGTCATAGAAACATAGGGTCATAGGAACATAGGGTCATAGAAACATAGGGTCATAGGAACATAGGGTCATAGAAACATAGGGGCATAGAAACATAGGAACATCGGAACATAGGGTCATAGAAACATAGGGTCATAGGAACATAGGGTCATAGGAACATAGGGTCATAGGAACATAGGGGCATCGAAACATAGGAACATCGGAACATAGGGTCATAGAAACATAGGGTCATAGAAACATAGGAACATCGGAACATAGGGTCATAGAAACATAGGGTCATAGAAACATAGGGTCATAGAAACATAGGATCATAGAAACATAGGGGCATAGAAACATAGGGTCATAGAAACATAGGGTCATAGAAACATAGGAACACCGGAACATAGGGTCATAGAAACATAGGGTCATAGAAACATAGGGTCATAGAAACATAGGAACATCGGAACATAGGGTCATAGGAACATAGGGTCATAGAAACATAGGGTCATAGGGTCATAAAAACGTAGGGTCATAGAAACATAGGGTCATAGAAACATAGGGTCATAGAAACATAGGATCATAGAAACATAGGGTCATAGGAACATAGCAACATCGGAACATAGGGTCATAGAAACGTAGGGTCATAGAAACATAGGAACATCGGAACATAGGGTCATAGAAACGTAGGGTCATAGAAACGTAGGATCATAGAAACATAGGGTCATAGAAACATAGGATCATAGAAACATAGGGTCATAGGAACATAGCAACATCGGAACATAGGGTCATAGAAACGTAGGGTCATAGAAACATAGGAACATCGGAACATAGGGTCATAGAAACGTAGGGTCATAGAAACATAGGGTCATAGAAACATAGGGTCATAGAAACGTAGGGTCATAGAAACATAGGATCATAGAAACATAGGGTCATAGGAACATAGCAACATCGGAACATAGGGTCATAGAAACGTAGGGTCATAGAAACATAGGAACATCGGAACATAGGGTCATAGAAACGTAGGGTCATAGAAACATAGGGTCATAGAAACATAGGAACATAGGGTCATAGGGTCATAGAAACATAGGGTCATAGAAACATAGGGGCATAGAAACATAGGAACATAGGGTCATAGGGTCATAGAAACATAGGGTCATAGAAACATAGGGGCATAAAACATAGAAACATAGGGTCATAGGGTCATAGAAACATAGGGTCATAGAAACATAGGGTCATAGGGTCATAGAAACATAGGGTCAAAGAAACATAGGGTCATAGGGTCATAGAAACATAGGGTCATAGAAACATAGGGTCAAAGAAACATAGGAACATAGGAACATAGGAACATAGGGTCATAGAAACATAGGGTCAAAGAAACATAGGGTCATAGGTACATAGGAACATAGAAACATAGGGTCATAGGGTCATAGAAACATAGGGTCATAGAAACATAGGAACATAGGAACATAGGGTCATAGAAACATAGGAACATAGGAACATAGGGTCATAGGGTCATAGGAACATAGGAACACAGGAACAGCAGGAGGCCATTCAGCCTCTCGAGACTGTTCCATCATTCAATTAGATCATGGCTGATCTGTATCTTAACTCCAATTACCCACCTTGGTTCTGTAACCCTTAACAACTTTGCCTAATAAAAATCTATCAATCTCAGTCTTGCAATTTTCAATTAACCCCCAGCCTCAACAGCTTTTTGGAGGAAGAGTTTCAGATTTTCAATCCCCTACCACTGCACTCAAACACACTTGATGATTGACCTTACACTGACCATTGGGGAGTGGACAGTGGTCAGCTCAGACTGGCTTGCTATGGTAGCAGGAAGGTAACTGTGGGATGATATTACAAAAGGCAATAAATAACCTATTAACCACTGAGAGGTTCCACGTCCAGTAAAAGACACAGGGACTCAGGGGTGACATACTGCAGGAGTGTGGGACTCCGCACTCTCGGGATTCCCACTGACATTTCATCTGCTCCATAGGATTCACAGACGTCCTATTATGAAATAGAATTGACCTGAACTCCTGTCTCTTACTGGACTTCTAACCTCAGGTAAATCCTGGGAAGGGTGATTGCGGGGGGGGGCTACAGGATAATGTATAGAAAAAGAAGGAGAGACTTGCATTTATATAGCAACTTTCATGACCTTGGGAGGTCCCAAAGCTCTTTACAGCCAATGAAGTACTTTTGAAGTGTAGTCACTGTTGTAATGTAGGAAATGCGGCAGCCAATTTGCGCACAGCAAGATCCCACAAACAGCAATATGATAATGACCAGATAATCTGTTCTTAGCAATGTTTGTTGAGGGATAAATATTGGCCCCAGGGAGAACTCCTCTGCTCTTCTTCAAAATAGTGACTGTGGGATCTCTTACGCACACCTGAGAGAGCAGGCAGTGCTTTGGTTTAACATCTCATCAGAAAGATAGCACCTCCGCCAGTGCAGCACTCCCTCAGTACTGGCCCCGGGAGTGTCAGCCTGGATTTTGTGGTCAAGTCTCTGGAGTGGGGTTTGAACCCACGACCTTCTGATTCAGAGTTGAGAATATCACCCACTGAGCCATGGGCCGACACGTCAGGTGGTTGATCCGATATCGCCCGTATAACACCATCGCTCAAAGTCAAAATTTACCCCCAGGATCTCACAGTAAGCCTGTGCCTAGAGATGAGTGCCATTGCTGACCATTTAATGGGGCACACGACTGCTAATTAACATCAACACTTGGACATTAATGGGGTTCGATGATGAGGCGCGGAGGGATACAGTGGAATCGGGGGCAGAAACGTTAAATAAGCTTCCATTGTATCTCTAACGACCTGAACACGTCACAAATGTCAAAACAAAAGTCGTTTCCAATGAACAGAGGACAAATATTCACTGTAAAAATAGCCTCAGGCAACAACACAGGAGCAGAAACCTGTGTGAATGGAAGAATCTTTCAGCTGAGGCTTACCAATACCCTCAGGGCAAGAGAGCATCCATATTCATCGTGGTGAATTGATCCACCACAGGAAGTTACATAGAATGTACAGCACAGAAACAGGCCATTCGGCCCTACAGGTCCACGGCCATGTTTATGCTCCACACGAGCTTCCTCCCCCCCTACTTCATTTAACTCTTTCCTTCTATTCCTTTCTCCCTCTTGTGTTTATCCAGCTTCCCCTTAAATGCATCCAAGCTACTCGCCTCAGCTACTCCTTGTGGGAGCGAGTTCCACATTCTCACCACTCTCTGGGGAAAGAAGTTTCTCCTGAATTCCCTATTGGATTTATTAGTGACTATCTTATATTTATGGTCCCTAGTTTTGGTCTCCTCCATCCACTCTATCAAAACCCTTCATAATCTTAAAGACCTCGATCAGGGCACTCACCTGACGAAGGAGGAAGCCTCCGAAAGCTTGTGATTTTCAAAAAAAACTGTTGGACTATAACCTGGTGTTGTAAGACTCCTTACATTTGTCCACCCCAGTCCATCACCGGCATCTCCACTTCATTCTTTTTTCTTCCCTGATAGTTCTGACCTCTCAGTTCTGATATCATCCTTGTAAACCTTTTCTTGCACTTTCTCCAGTGCCTCAATATCCTTATTATAATATGGAGGTCAGAACTGTACAGGGTATTCCAAATGTGGTCTAACCAAGGTTCTATACAAGTTTAACATAACTTCTCTGTTTTTCAATTCTATCCTGCTAGAAATGAACCCCAGTGCTTTGTTTGCTTTTTTACGGCCTTATTAACCTGCGTCGTTACTGTTAGTGATTTGTGTATCCGTACCCCCAGATCACTTTCCTCCTCGACCCCATTCAGACTCCTATTTTCCAAGGAGCTGGTGGTCTCCTTGTTCTTCCAACAAAATACACCACCTCACACTTATCTATATTGGTCAAAGAGGTAGGTTTTAAGGAGCCTCTTAAAGGAGGAGAGCGAGGTAGAGAGGCGGAGGGGTTTCGGGAGGGAATTCCAGAGCTTAGAGCCTAGACGGCTGAAGGCGCGGCCGCCAATGGTGGGGCGAAGGAAATCCCCTCCCACCTCCAGCTGTCCCGCCACCACGCTCCCGCCATTGGTCACCTGATGCGTCCATCCTCACGACGCTCCGCCTACCCAATCGGAAAGCGAACAGACCCTTTGATGGTATAGAATTATGATTCAATATTAATTTGTAGGGTTATGCGGAAAAAGCGGGGGGGTGCAGGACTAATTTGGACATCTCTTTCAAAGAGCCGGCACAGGCACGACGGGCCGAATGGCCACCTTCTGTGCTGTAAGATTCTACGATCCGATTATTTGTTACCCGATTGGAACCCACTGTTGTGCAGCACACCGCACACCCTGCAGAAAAAGCACGAGGGAAAGTCAAAGGAATTGGAGATTAGCTCAGGGTAAGACGACACAGGGGCTCCCTCTGTTGGCTGCTCTCCAGCTTCTAGGAACTGGCAGTATCAGAAAGAGCTTGCATTTATATAGCGCCTTTCACAACGCCACGAGGTCCCAAAGTGCTTTACAGTATTTTTGAAGTGTAGTCACTGTTGTAATGTAGGAAATGAGGCAGCCAATTTGCGCACAGCAAGATCCCACAAACAGCAATACGATAATGACCAGCTCATCTGTTTTAGTGATGTTTGTTGAGGGATAAATATTGGCCGGGACAACGGGGAGAACTCCCCTGTTCTTATTGGAACAGTGCCAGAGGATTTTCTACATCCGCCTGAGAACATTTAATGTCTCATCCGAGAAACGGCACCATGGACAGTGCAGCACTCCCTCTGTACTGTACTGGAATGTCAGCCCTGGATTTTGTGCTCAAATCTCTGGCGTGGGGCCTGAACCCATGACCTTCTGACTCAGAATGGAGAGTACCCCCCACTGAGCCACGACTAACACCTGCTAACAGGAAGGCCCACCCACTACCTTCTCAGGCAACTGGAAAAGGGCAATAAATGCCAACCAGAGAATTAATGAAAAATATAATTGCCCCCATATATACTCACCCAGTAGCGAGTCAGCAGGTCGTGGGTTCAAGTCCCCACCCCAGAGACTCGGGCACAAAATCCAGGCAGACACTCCCAGTGCGGTACTGAGGGAGTGCAGCACTGTCGGAGGGTCAGGACTGAGGGAGCGCTGCACTGTCGGAGGGTCAGGACTGAGGGAGCGCTGCACTGTCGGAGGGTCAGTACTGAGGGAGCGCTGCACTGTCGGAGGGTCAGTACTGAGGGAGCGCTGCACTGTCGGAGAGTCAGTACTGAGGGAGCGCTGCACTGTCGGAGAGTCAGTACTGAGGGAGTGCTGCACTGTCGGAGGGTCAGTACTGAGGGAGCGCTGCACTGTCGGAGGGTCAGTACTGAGGGAGCGCTGCACTGTCGGAGAGTCAGTACTGAGGGAGTGCTGCACTGTCGGAGGGTCAGTACTGAGGGAGTGCTGCACTGTCGGAGGGGCAGTACTGAGGGAGTGCAGCACTGTCGGAGGGGCAGTACTGAGGGAGCGCTGCACTGTCGGAGAGTCAGTACTGAGGGAGTGCTGCACTGTCGGAGGGGCAGTACTGAGGGAGCGCTGCACTGTCGGAGGGGCAGTACTGAGGGAGCGCTGCACTGTCGGAGAGTCAGTACTGAGGGAGTGCAGCACTGTCGGAGGGGCAGTACTGAGGGAGCGCTGCACTGTCGGAAGGTCAGTACTGAGGGAGCGCTGCACTGTCGGAGGGTCAGTACTGAGGGAGCGCTGCACTGTCGGAGGGGCAGTACTGAGGGAGCGCTGCACTGTCGGAAGGTCAGTACTGAGGGAGCGCTGCACTGTCGGAGGGTCAGTACTGAGGGAGCGCTGCACTGTCGGAGGGTCAGTACTGAGGGAGCGCTGCACTGTCGGAAGGTCAGTACTGAGGGAGCGCTGCACTGTCGGAGGGTCAGTACTGAGGGAGTGCTGCACTGTCGGAGGGTCAGTACTGAGGGAGTGCAGCACTGTCAGAGGGGCAGTACTGAGGGAGCGCTGCACTGTCGGAGGGTCAGTACTGAGGGAGCGCTGCACTGTCGGAGGGGCAGTACTGAGGGAGCGCTGCACTGTCGGAGGGGCAGTACTGAGGGAGTGCTGCACTGTCGGAGGGTCAGTACTGAGGGAGCGCTGCACTGTCGGAGGGTCAGTACTGAGGGAGCGCCGCACTGTCGGAAGGTCAGTACTGAGGGAGTGCTGCACTGTCGGAGGGTCAGTACTGAGGGAGCGCTGCACTGTCGGATGGTCAGTACTGAGGGATCGTTGCACTGTCGGAGGGTCAGTACTGAGGGAGCGCTGCACTGTCGGAGGGTCAGTACAGAGGGAGCGTTGCACTGTCGGAGGGTCAGTACTGAGGGAGCGCTGCACTGTCGGAGGGTCAGTACTGCGGGAGTGCTGCACTGTCGGAGGGTCAGTACTGAGGGAGCGCTGCACTGTCGGAGGGTCAGTACTGAGGGAGCGCTGCACTGTCGGAGGGTCTGTACTGAGGGAGTGCTGCACTGTCGGAGGGGCAGTACTGAGGGAGTGCAGCACTGTCGGAGGGGCAGTACTGAGGGAGCGCTGCACTGTCGGAGAGTCAGTACTGAGGGAGCGCTGCACTGTCGGAGGGTCAGTACTGAGGGAGCGCTGCACTGTCGGAGGGTCAGTACTGAGGGAGCGCTGCACTGTCGGAGGGTCAGTACTGAGGGAGCGCTGCACTGTCGGATGGTCAGTACTGAGGGAGCGCTGCACTGTCGGAGGGTCAGTACTGAGGGAGCGCTGCACTTTCGGAGGGTCAGTACTGAGGGAGCGCTGCACTGTCGGAGGGTCAGTACTGAGGGAGTGCAGCACTGTCTGAGGGGCAGTACTGAGGGAGCGCTGCACTGTCGGAGGGTCAGTACTGAGGGAGCGCTGCACTGTCGGAGGGGCAGTACTGAGGGAGCGCTGCACTGTCGGAGGGGCAGTACTGAGGGAGTGCTGCACTGTCGGAGGGTCAGTACTGAGGGAGCGCTGCACTGTCGGAGGGTCAGTACTGAGGGAGCGCCGCACTGTCGGAAGGTCAGTACTGAGGGAGTGCTGCACTGTCGGAGGGTCAGTACTGAGGGATCGTTGCACTGTCGGAGGGTCAGTACTGAGGGAGCGTTGCACTGTCGGAGGGTCAGTACTGAGGGAGCGCTGCACTGTCGGAGGGTCAGTACTGCGGGAGTGCTGCACTGTCGGAGGGTCAGTACTGAGGGAGCGCTGCACTGTCGGAGGGTCAGTACTGAGGGAGCGCTGCACTGTCGGAGGGTCAGGACTGAGGGAGCGCTGCACTGTCGGAAGGTCAGTACTGAGGGAGTGCTGCACTGTCGGAGGGTCAGTACTGAGGGATCGTTGCACTGTCGGAGGGTCAGTACTGAGGGAGCGCTGCACTGTCGGAGGGTCAGTACAGAGGGAGCGTTGCACTGTCGGAGGGTCAGTACTGAGGGAGCGCTGCACTGTCGGAGGGTCAGTACTGCGGGAGTGCTGCACTGTCGGAGGGTCAGTACTGAGGGAGCGCTGCACTGTCGGAGGGTCAGTACTGAGGGAGCGCTGCACTGTCGGAGGGTCAGGACTGAGGGAGCGCTGCACTGTCGGAGGGTCAGGACTGAGGGAGCGCTGCACTGTCGGAGGGTCAGTACTGAGGGAGCGCTGCACTGTCGGAGGGGCAGTACTGAGGGAGCGCTGCACTGTCGGAGGGGCAGTACTGAGGGAGTGCTGCACTGTCGGAGGGTCAGTACTGAGGGAGCGCTGCACTGTCGGAGGGTCAGTACTGAGGGAGCGCCGCACTGTCGGAAGGTCAGTACTGAGGGAGCGCTGCACTGTCGGAGGGTCAGTACTGAGGGAGTGCTGCACTGTCGGAGGGTCAGTACTGAGGGATCGTTGCACTGTCGGAGGGTCAGTACTGAGGGAGCGCTGCACTGTCGGAGGGTCAGTACAGAGGGAGCGTTGCACTGTCGGAGGGTCAGTACTGAGGGAGCGCTGCACTGTCGGAGGGTCAGTACTGCGGGAGTGCTGCACTGTCAGAGGGTCAGTACTGAGGGAGCGCTACACTGTCGGAGGGTCAGTACTGAGGGAGCGCTGCACTGTCGGAGGGTCAGGACTGAGGGAGCGCTGCACTGTCGGAGGGTCAGGACTGAGGGAGCGCTGCACTGTCGGAGGGTCAGTACTGAGGGAGCGCTGCACTGTCGGAGGTGCCGTCTTTTGGATGCGACGTTAAACTGATGCCCCGTCTGCCCTCTCAGGTGGACGTAAAAGATCCCACGTCCACTATGTGGAAGAAGAGCAGGGGGAGTTCTCCCCGGTGTCCTGGGGCCAATATTTACCCCTCAACCAACATCACTAAATCAGATTACCTGGTCATTATCCCATGGCTGTTAGTGGGATCTTGCTGTGAGCTGTGGCGTTTCCCACATTTAAAAAAAAAGTATTTAATTGTCTGTGAATCGCTTTGGGACGTCCTGAGGGACGATTGAAATCTGAATCTGTTTTTTTATTGCAGACTGTACTCAGAATTTCCCCACCAGAGGGCAGGTACCAGGAATATTTTTCAAGTGTAACTTTTTTAAAAAAAGAAAACTTTCCTGTCGTCATGGGCTGAGTGGGATGTGTGTCTGGAGGGTGATCAGAGGGAGAAGGAGGGAGAGAGAGAGGAGGGAGAGAGAGAGAGAGGGTGATCAGAGGGAGAGAGAGGAGGGAGAGGGAGAGGGTGATCAGAGAGAGGGAGAGGAGGGAGAGGGAGAGGGTGATCAGAGAGAGGGAGAGGAGGGAGAGGAGAGAGGAGGGAGAGAGAGAGAGAGGGTGATCAGAGGGAGAGAGAGGAGGGAGAGGGAGAGGGTGATCAGAGAGAGGGAGAGGAGAGAGGAGGGAGAGAGAGAGGGTGATCAGAGGGAGAGGGAGAGGAGGGAGAGGGTGATCAGAGGGAGGGAGAGAGAGAGGAGGGTGATCAGAGGGAGGGAGAGAGAGAGGAGGGTGATCAGAGGGAGAGGGAGAGGAGGGAGAGGGTGATCAGAGGGAGAGAGAGGAGGGAGAGGAGAGAGAGAGAGGAGGGTGATCAGAGGGAGAGGAGGGAGATCAGAGAGAGGGTGATCAGAGGGAGAGAGAGGAGGGAGAGGAGAGAGGGAGAGGAGGGAGAGAGAGGAGGGTGATCAGAGGGAGAGGAGGGAGATCAGAGGGAGGGTGATCAGAGGGAGAGAGGAGGGAGAGGGCTTGCGGCGTGGTGATGGCTGGGCTGCTCTCCTTTCTCGCTGCTCTTTCCTTGCACCTTTGCAGTGCCCTGGCCGGGATGGACTCGTGTTCCGGGCAGGGCTCCGGAGAGGCGCAGAGGTGCATGCCCGAATTCTGCAACGCTGCCTTCGGCCGGACCGTGCTGGCCAGCGCCGTGTGCGGCTCCCCCGCCGAGGAGTACTGCCTGCAGACCGGCGTCACCGGAGTCACCCAGTCCTGCCATGTGTGCGATGCCCGGGACCCCGAGCGGAGCCACAGTGCCAGCTGCCTGAACGACTTCCACAGCGAGGAGGAGCCCACCTGGTGGCAGAGTCCGTCCATGTTACACGGGGTCCAGTTCCCCAACTCCGTCAACCTGACCCTGCACCTGGGTGAGTGACAGGGCCGTGACTCCGTGTCACGGTCACTCAATCAGAGGGCGTGATCCCTTCACTGACCGACACCATGGACTCGTTACAATCACTGGGCGACTCGTTACAATCACTGGGCGACTCGTTACAATCACTGGGCGACTCGTTACAATCACTGGGCGATGTGTTACAATCACTGGGCGACTCGTTACAATCACTGGGCGACTCGTTACAATCACTGGGCGACTCGTTACAATCACTGGGCGACTCGTTACAATCACTGGGCCACTCGTTACAATCACTGGGCGACTCATTACAATCACTGGGCGATGTGTTACAATCACTGGGCGACTCGTGACAATCACTGGGCGACTCGTTACAATCACTGGGCGACTCGTTACAATCACTGGGCGACTCGTTACAATCACTGGGCGATGTGTTACAATCACTGGGCGACTCGTTACAATCACTGGGCGACTCGTTACAATCACTGGGCGACTCGTTACAATCACTGGGCGACTCGTTACAATCACTGGGCGACGTGTTACAATCACTGGGCGACTCGTTACAATCACTGGGCGACTCGTTACAATCACTGGGCGACTCGTTACAATCACTGGGCGATGTGTTACAATCACTGGGCGACTCGTTACAATCACTGGGCGACTCGTTACAATCACTGGGTGACTCGTTACAATCACTGGGCGATGTGTTACAATCACTGGGCGATGTGTTACAATCACTGGGTGACTCGTTACAATCACTGGGTGACTCGTTACAATCACTGGGCGATGTGTTACAATCACTGGGTGACTCGTTACAATCACTGGGTGATGTGTTACAATCACTGGGTGACTTGTTACAATCACTGGGCAATGTGTTACAATCACTAGGTGACTTGTTAAACTTGTTACAATCACTGGGTGACTTGTTAAACTTGTTACAATCACTGGGTGACTTGTTAAAATCACTGGGTGATGTGTTACAATCATTGGGTGACTTGTTAAACTTGTTACAATCACTGGGTAACTTGTTACAATCACTGGGTGAAGTTTAAACTTGTTACAATCACTGGGTAACTTGTCAAAATGATTCAAACCATTGGATTAATTTAGAAAAGCTTGGGTGATGTGTTAAACTTGCTGTAATCAGTGGTCGAATGTTAAACCCGTTACTGCATTTTATTGAATATCAAAAGCAGGAGGAATGGGTTTTACTTGCTGTATCTTTAGGTAAACCATCAGGCGAATCTGATGGACCTTTAAATTAAATTTCCTTTCACACGGTTTGGGTGAGTGAAACATGTGGAACAGCTGTCTCTGGAAGTTCAAACGTGTTTTCAGTGATAATGTTGAGGTCATAAACACTTTGAAAAGTGGTTTGTGGATTTTTTTTCTGGGTTGAAGTTACTGTTAAATATAAAACAGGTGTTTGTCAGCGGGACATGTCGGGACGGGCTCAAACTGATGTGATTTCTGTTTCTCAAATCTCTGGTGTTGCTTTCAACACAGGTTTTAAACAAGGTCCTGAACTCGTTAAATTTACCTCTTAAAAGTTAAGATGAAATGGAATAAAGGACAACAACAACAACAATTTGCATTTATATAGCGCCTTTAACATAGTAAAACGTCCCAAGGCGCTTCACAGGAGCGATTATCAAACAAAATTGGATACCGAGCCATAAGGAGATATTAGGACAGACAGGTGACCAAAAGATTGGTCAAAGAGAGGGGTTTTAAGGAGCGTGTTAAATGAGGAGCGAGCGGCGGAGAGGTTTAGGGAGGGAATTAGGACCTTAGGACCTAGACGGCTGAAGGCACGGCCGCCAGTGGTGGAGCGATTAAAATCGGGGATGTGCAAGAGGCCAGAATTGGAGGAGCGCAGAGATCTCGGAGGATTGTAGGGCTGGAGGAGGTCACAGAGATAGGGGAGGGATGAGGCCGTGGAGGGATTTGAAAACAAGGATGAGAAGTTTAAAATCGAGACGTGTCAGCGAGCACAGGGATGATGGGCGAACCATTAAAAAAAAACCTTTGGGAATTGTCTGATGTCGTTGGATGAGTTATTATTGTTATTATTGGCTTTTAAAGCTCACAGATCCAGAGTCCCGTTTGAGTCACCCCCCTAAACTCAACGACAGAAGTTAATCAATTTTAAACTTATGGAATGAGTATCCGGCCGGCGCTAGGACCTGCACGCAACACCCGGACTCTGCAAACAGCGAGGGGCGGGGTTTTAATGTATAATCTGACCTATCAAAGCGGAGTATGTAAATTTGAAACTGGAGCTGATTGACCGTGAACCTATTAGCCTACGTTTATGTAAATTAAGGGGCGGGGCTCCCTCGGCCACGTGGGCCCTGCCTCCCTCATACTGTCACATGGCACCGAGTGGTGGGGAGTCGGACCCTATGGTCTGGGTGTGGGGATCTCCCCTCTGGAGAAGGACCCCATCATTTCAGATTCTCCATTTTACCAAATGTCCAAACCCCATTTTAGGATCAGCGCATGACCAAAAACCAGGATTCAAAACTGCTATTACTAGTAAGAAAGAAAGAACTTGCATTTATATAGCGCCTTTCACAACCTCAGGACGTCCCAAAGCTCTTTACAGCCAATGAAATGTCTTTCGAAGTGTACAAATGTAAGGAATCTTACAACACCAGGTTATAGTCCAACAATTTTATTTTAAAATCACAAGCTTTCGGAGATTATCCCCTTTGTCAGGTGAGTGTCAGGACTATAACCTGGTGTTGTAAGATTCCTTACATTTGTCCACCCCAGTCCATCACCGGCATCTCTACATCATTTCGAAGTGTAATCACTGTTGTGATGTAGGAACCACAGCAGCCAATTTGCGCACAGCAAGATCCCACACAAGGCAATGTGATAATGACCCCCAGACATGTGTTTTTAGTGATGTTGGTTGAGGGATAAATGTCGACCAGGACACCGGGGAGAACCCACTTGCTGTTGATCGATGAGTGGCCAGTATTCTCTGCGTCAGAGGGATGAACTGCTCCACCTCACCAAACCGTGGCTGTGCTGGGAATGAAGACACCGCCAGTGTGACCGATAGGCTGCCCTGCAAATCGGCCTTGGAGTTGGCGTGCTCAGCCCCTGAACTGGAGAGTGTCCGTCTTACAATTTTTAGACGTGTCCGGTTAGGACAAAGACGCTGCATTTTATTTTTCTTCCGCTACTGAATCCTGGAAGTATAAATACTCCTTGGCGTGAAGCCAAGTCAAGGAAACACACAAGTGTTTGCTCGTCTGAGGTCCTGAGTTGTTTAGTCTTTCGATGTGAACTGCACAGGACATCCTTAATGTCTGAAAGTGGTTTATTTCTGTACCGTGATAATTGCAGTCTCCAATTAGTCGGGGAGGCCCTTCCCTTGATCCACCACAGCTTTGTTCAACTGAGTGGGCCAATATTTTGTAACTTAAAAGGAAAACCTCATCTCCAGCCCTGTGCTGTTGGTGTCAGCTGTGGCTCAGTGGGTAGCCCTCTCCCCCACCAGAGACTTGAGCCCCATAATCCAGGCTGACACTCCAGCGCAGTACTGAGGGAGTGCCGCACTGTCGGTAGGTGCCGTCTTTCAGATGAGACGTTAAACCGAGGCCCCGTCTGCCCTCTCGGGTAAAAGATCCCAAGGCCACTAGTCTGAAGAAGAGCTGGGGAGTTCTCCCCGGTGTCCTGGTCAATATTTATCCCTCAACCATGATCTCTAAAACAGATTATCCGGTCATTATCACATTGCTGTTTGTGGGATCTTGCTGTGCGCAAATTGGCTGTCGTGTTTCCTACATCACAACAGTGACTACACTTCAAAAGTGTTCCATTGGTTGTAAAGAGCTGTGGGACGTCCTGAAGTCGTGAAAGGCGCTATATAAATGCAAGTCTTTCTTTTCTTTAATTGAGGCAGGTGCTGAAGAGAGAGGGCAACGCAAAGATCATTGGAAGGACACCTTCTGGCCCCTCCCTCACCCTGCTCCCTTTTAAGGCTCTACCTCTCTTTGACCCTCCCCCCCACCCTACAGTTCCGTTGAGTTTTAACGGTGTAAATGTGGGGAGTCAGCTGGTGGGCGGGTGTCAGTGTCCTGAGACCAGAACTCAACGTAAACACCCCAAAAGAGGATTGGGTCAGGTCGTGCCGAGCACCCCATACAGCTGTAGGCTCCTCCATCACTAGTGTCTGGAAAGGTGAGCTGGACTCAGCTGAATTACTAAAAGATCAATGGACCATTGACCTGATAATCATGGAATGATAAAGCACAGAAAGAGGCCATTCGGCCCATCGTGTCCGTGGAAGATTCAGCGGGAGGCGATTTTAATCCTACCCGATGGGCGGAAACTGGGCCATTAAAGTCCACCCAGCAACAACAACAATAACTTGCATTCATATAGCGCCTTCAACGTAGTAAAAGGTCCCCACAGGACTGATTATCGGACAAAATTTGACACCGAGCCACATTAGGAGATATTAGGACAGGTGACCAAAAGCTTGGTCAAAGGGGTAGGTTTTAAGGAGCGTCTTAAAGGAGGAGAGAGAGAGAGGCGGAGAGGTTTATGGAGGGAATTCCAGTGTTTAGGGTCTTGGCAGCCAATGGTGGGGCGATTAAAATCGGGCCGGTCACTTACCCTCCGTGTCCAATTTTAACCTGCTCTTCTGAGCAGGTGACAAAGGCCCCCGCCTGATCAGGTGGGGGTTCCTCTTTAAATATGCTAATTGGAGTCTGACGATGTCAGCCGGATCCGGATGTAATCTTAACTCAGGATGGAGCAAAACCGCGGGGGCCTTTACTCCCCGTTTACCCCCTCCCGCCGCGTTATATTATTTTCAGGGAAAATAGTCAGACATCTGGAATGCCGGGTTGACGTATGTCGTTAAATTATTAGCCCAGACATCACAAAGCGAAGTTGATTAAATAATGAGCCCTCGGCTTTGGCCGACCCTGGCTTGGATCTCAAGCCTCTCGGAATCCAGGAAAGGGTTTGGAAATGTTCTGGTTTCTTTGTTTACTTTAGGCTTTTTGTGTGGCTCGAGTGCACAGAAACTGCTCTAACGCTCCAAGGAATTGGGCTGCTCGAGTGCCTTTTTAAAGGTGGCCTCGAAGCACGGTTTAAAGAGACAGTGCACCTCGACGTGACAACAGGTACTGCTCTTCAAAAAGTAAGTCACTGGGTGCAAAGCACTTTGGCACATCTCAGTGCTGTGATACGGCACTGCACCACCATAGGTCGCTGTGTCGGGGAACGGTTTCCAATGTTGCATCCGAAGATGCTCCTGGATTCCCCTCAACGCTGCAGTCTTTATAGAATCATAGAATCATAGAATCATAGAAGTTACAACATGGAAACAGGCCCTTCGGCCCAACATGTCCATGTCGCCCAGTTTATACCACTAAGCTAGTCCCAATTGCCTGCACTTGGCCCATATCCCTCGATACCCATCTTCCCCATGTAACTGTCCAAATGCTTTTTAAAAGACAAAATTGTACCCGCCTCTACTACTGCCTCTGGCAGCTCGTTCCAGACACTCACCACCCTTTGAGTGAAAAAATTGCCCCTCTGGATCCTTTTGTATCTCTCCCCTCTCACCTTAAATCTGTGCCCCCTCGTTATAGACTCCCCTACCTTTGGGAAAAGATTTTGACTATCGACCTTATCTATGCCCCTCATTATTTTATAGACTTCCATAAGATCACCCCTTAACCTCCTACTCTCCAGGGAATAAAGTCCCAGTCTGTCTAACCTCTCCCTGTAAGTCAAACCATCAAGTCCCGGTAGCATCCTAGTAAATCTTTTCTGCACTCTTTCTAGTTTAATAATATCCTTTCTATAATAGGGTGACCAGAACTGTACACAGTACTCCAAGTGTGGCCTCACCAATGCCCTGTACAACTTCAACAAGACATCCCAACTCCTGCATTCAATGTTCTGACCAATGAAACCAAGCATGCTGAATGCCTTCTTCACCACCCTATCCACCTGTGACTCCACTTTCAAGGAGCTATGAATCTGTACTC
Source organism: Heptranchias perlo (assembly GCF_035084215.1). Taxonomy (NCBI): domain Eukaryota; kingdom Metazoa; phylum Chordata; class Chondrichthyes; order Hexanchiformes; family Hexanchidae; genus Heptranchias; species Heptranchias perlo. The sequence goes on along the minus strand of NC_090355.1, from coordinate 33,719,512 downwards.
CTAGATCTCTTTGTTCTATAACTCTCCCCAACGCCCTACCATTAACGGAGTAGGTCCTGGCCCGATTCGATCTACCAAAATGCATCACCTCACATTTATCTAAATTAAACTCCATCTGCCATTCATCGGCCCACTGGCCCAATTTATCAAGATCCCGTTGCAATCCTAGATAACCTTCTTCACTGTCCACAATGCCACCAATCTTGGTGTCATCTGCAAACTTACTAACCATGCCTCCTAAATTCTCATCCAAATCATTAATATAAATAACAAATAACAGCGGACCCAGCACCGATCCCTGAGGCACACCGCTGGACACAGGCATCCAGTTTGAAAAACAACCCTCGACAACCACCCTCTGTCTTCTGCCGTCAAGCCAATTTTGTATCCAATTGGCTACCTCACCTTGGATCCCATGAGATTTAACCTTATGTAACAACCTACCATGCGGTACCTTGTCAAATGCTTTGCTGAAGTCCATGTAGACCACGTCTACTGCACAGCCCTCATCTATCTTCTTGGTTACCCCTTCAAAAAACTCAATCAAATTCGTGAGACATGATTTTCCTCTCACAAAACCATGCTGACTGTTCCTAATTAGTCCCTGCCTCTCCAAATGCCTGTAGATTCTGTCCCTCAGAATACCCTCTAACAACTTACCCACTACAGATGTCAGGCTCACTGGTCTGTAGTTCCCAGGCTTTTCCCTGCCGCCCTTCTTAAACAAAGGCACAACATTTGCTACCCTCCAATCTTCAGGCACCTCACCTGTAGCGGTGGATGATTCAAATATCTCTGCTAGGGGACCCGCAATTTCCTCCCTAACCTCCCATAACGTCCTGGGATACATTTCATCAGGTCCCGGAGATTTATCTACCTTGATGCGCGTTAAGACTTCCAGCACCTCCCTCTCTGTAATATGTACACTCCTCAAGACATCACTATTTATTTCCCCAAGTTCCCTAACATCCATGCCTTTCTCAACCGTAAATACCGATGTGAAATATTCATTCAGGATCTCACCCATCTCTTGTGGTTCCGCACATAGATGACCTTGTTGATCCTTAAGAGGCCCTACTCTCTCCCTAGTTACCCTTTTGCCCTTTATGTATTTGTAGAAGCTCTTTGGATTCACCTTTGCCTGATCTGCCAAAGCAATCTCATATCCCCTTTTTGCCCTCCTGATTTCTCTCTTAACTCTACTCCGGCAATCTCTATACTCTTCAAGGGATCCACTTGATCCCAGCTGCCTATGCATGTCATATGCCTCCTTCTTATTTTTGACTAGTGCCTCAATCTCCCGAGTCATCCAAGGTTCCCTACTTCTACCAGCCTTGCCCTTCACTTTATAAGGAATGTGCTTACCCTGAACCCTGGTTAACACACTTTTGAAAGCCTCCCACTTACCAGACGTCCCTTTGCCTGCCAACAGACTCTCCCAATCAACTTCTGAAAGTTCCTGTCTAATACCATCAAAATTGGCCTTTCCCCAATTTAGAATTTTAACTTTTGGGCCAGACCTATCCTTCTCCATAGCTATCTTAAAACTAATGGAATTATGATCACTGGTCCCAAAGTGATCCCTCACTAACACTTCTGTCACCTGCCCTTCCTTATTTGGGTAGGTCTTCCGGATGAGACGTTAAACCGAGGCCCCATCTGCCCCCCCTCGGGTGGAGGTAAAAGATCCCACGGCCACCATTTCGAAGAAGATCGGGGGAGTTCTCCCCGGTGTCCCGAGGCCAATATTTATCCCTCATTCAACATCACCAAAGCAGATTATCTGGCCATCATCTCGTTGTTGTTTTTGGGATCTTGCTGTGCGCAAAATTGGCTGCTGCGTTTCCTACATTACAGCAGTGGCTACACTTCAAAAGTATTTTATTGGCTGTGAAGCATTTGGGACATCCTGAGGTCATGAAAGGAGGGATATAAATGCTTGGATTTTTGGTAAAGTTTTATCGAGAGGATGAATTTCACCACGGATTTTTTCGTTATACAAACACCTGGGTTGGACTCTGAGTGACCCAACGCAATGTGCCACCTCTTCAAGACACTTGGCTTCTCCTTTCAAGGTCAACTGTTGCGTGCCCCGTTCCTGTGCGGTGGTGCAGGCCGATGTTCCAGACAGATAAAAGCAACGGGGCGGACACCCTGTGTGTGTGTCTCTGCCTCCCTTTCTCTCTCGACTGGGGGACTCGGGTCAGGCCGTTCCCAGACCAGACACACTCAAAGAGTCTCCGCAGATGTTCCCAATCCAGAGGAAGTTTAGATTGGGCTTCCTGCCGGGAGATGAAAGATAAACACTTAGCAGCCCCCAGGTCCGGGATGTTCCACAAGCTTAACAACCATGTGAGACGAGAGCCTTTTTAATCAGGCTTAACTTTAATGAGACCAGAACTAGGCCCCAGGCATTCCACCTCTCCCACGCCCGTCGCTGTTTTGACGATTTACAATTGCAAATAAGAACATTCTAACCACACAACAGTCAACCAGCATCACCCAGGGGACTTGTTACTGATTATTGGTTTAGTTAAAAAACAGCCGTGGTATAACCATTGTCTCATATTTTCCTCTACATATCTAATTACACCATAAAAGCACAGAAGGCCTGTGTGTTTGGCTCTGGTGTAAAAATAATAAGCAAACAGTGAGTGAGTGAGTCAAGTCGCCTTGAGTTTGATGCCTCGCCCCCTTCCCCATCTCTGTGACCTCCTCCAGCCCCTACAACCCTCCGAGATCTCTGCGCTGCTCCAATTCTGGCCTCTCGCGCGTCCCCGATTTTAATCGCTCCACCATTGGCGGCCGTGCCTTCAGCTGCCCAGGCCCTAAGCTCCGGAATTCCCTCCCTAAACCTCTCCGCCTCTCTCTCCTCCTTTAAGACGCATCTGAAAACCTGCCTCTTTGACCAGGCTTTTGGTCACCTGTCCTAATATCTCCTTATGTGGCTCGGTGTCAAATTTTGTTTGATAATCGCTCCTGTGAAGCGCCTTGGGACGTTTTACTATGTTAAAGACGCTATATAAATGCAGGTTGTTGTTGTTGATTTACGAGCGGGTCAATTATTTGGGCTGTGGGGGTTCGATAAATTCCACTGTTGGATCTTTCTTATTATTCAGAAAGCTGGCTGTGTGAACCCTTTGTACTATGTGGGTTTTAGGGGGTTGCCAACCCTCCAGGATTGTCCTGGAGTCTCCAGGAATTAAAGATTAACCTCCTGGACACTGCTGCGAACAGCTCCCGGGAGAAAAATCATCGGGGTGTTAAAAAAAAAAAATTGTGTGGTTATTTTTCATTCCCTTTGAACGCTTTTCGTTTATTAGTTATAAAAATATCGGAGACAGGGGAGAGAGTGCTGTTTGACCGGGCAGGGTGGTTGGCTGTGGGAGGTCACGTGATGAAACCTCCAGGAATACATTCCGCCAGAGTTGGCAACCCATGGCTCAGTGGGGTAACATTCTCGCCTCTGAGTCAGAAGGTCGCGGGTTCACGGTTAAGCGCAAAATCCAGGCGGACACTCCTAGTGCGGTACTGGGGGAGTGCTGCACTGTCGGAGGTGCCGTCTTTCGGATGAGACGCTAAACCGAGGCCCCGTCTGCCCTCTCAGGTGGACGTAAAAGATCCCCACGGCCACCATTTCAAAGGAGAGCAGAGGAGTCCTCCCCCCCCGGTGCCCTGGGGGGCAATATTCATCGCTCAATCACATGATGTCATCGGAGCCCCGATCTGCATATTTAAAGGGGACCCCGCAATTTAAAATTGCAGTCGGTCCGATCGGGGTGGGAGAGGAGTTGGTTAAATCCCTCCCCACTGGCCCCCGTGGCCTGGTTTCTGTCAGACTGGGGGGGCGTGGGGGTTAAAATCGGGGCCATATGCATCAGCTTGGCCCAGTTCCAGCCACTCTTGTCTCTGAGTCAGAATGTTTTGAGTTCAAGTCTCACTCCAGGACTTGGAGATGTTGGGGGTGAGTTTCTGGGTGAGGACCTGCCTCTTGTCCGCTGTTTATCGTTCCAGGTTGACGTTGGTCTCCATTTGGTGGTCACTCGGAGAGTCAGTTTAACACTTGTTTTGTTGACGTCCTGTTAAAACAACACACATTGATCTCAGACGGGCGGTTCAGGGCATTCTGTATCTCTGATTTGCGTCCAACACTCTACCGCCACAGCAGAGACAACAGAAAGAGAGAGAGACAAAACCAGGCAAGCGTTAAGAAACCTGGAATAAAACCAAAAACAATGTCTGAAATGCACAATAGGTCGGTCAGTGTCCAATGCAGGAATCGGCCGGAAACATTGAGCTGTCTTTTCCCTTCCCGAGTCCCGGCGTTCTGACTGTGTATTTCCCACCACTTTCTGTCTCTCCGCAAGATTTATTCAGGCCCGAGGAATCTCGTCCCACTGCGAACTCTGAGCAGGAATACAGTGAGGGAGGGAGAGGGGAGTGTCGGGGGAGGGGGCAGTGTCGGGGGAGGGGGGAGTGTCGGGGGAGGGGGGAGTGTCGGGGGAGGGGGGAATGTCGGGGGAGGGGGGAGTGTCGGGGAGGGGGAGTGTCGGAGGAGGGGGTGTTGGGGGGGAGTCTCGGGGAAGGGATGAGTGTCGGAGGAGGGGATGTGGGGGGAGTCTTGGGGAAGGGATGAGTGTTGGGGGAGGGGGTGTTGGGGGGGAGTCTTGGGGAAGGGATGAGTGTTGGGGGAGGGGGTGTTGGGGGGGAGTCTCGGGGAAGGGATGAGTGTTGGGGGAGGGGGTGTTGGGGGGAGTCTCGGGGAGGGGATGAGTGTCGGGGGAGGGGGTGTTGGGGGGGAGTCTCAGGGAGGGGATGAGTGTCGGAGGACGGGATGTGGGGGGGAGTCTCGGGGAGGGGATGAGTGTCGGAGGAGGGGATGAGTGTCGGGGGAGGGGATGAGTGTCGGAGGAGGGGATGAGTGTCGGGGGAGGGGATGAGTGTCGGAGGAGGGGGGATTGTGGGAGGAGGGGGTTATCGGAGGGGGGAGTGTCGGAGGAGGGGGTGTTGGGGGGGAGTCTCGGGGAGGGGATGAGTGTCGGGGGAGGGGATGAGTGTCGGAGGAGGGGGGATTGTGGGAGGAGGGGGTCATCGGAGGGGGGAGTGTCGGAGGAGGTGTTGGGATGGGGGGAGTGTGGGGGAGGGGGATGTCGGGGGAGGGGGGAATGTCAGCGGCGGGCGGGTTGAACTGAGTGGGAGGGTGGTGCTGACGATCGGGTCAATAGAGAGAAACTATTTCCTCAGGTGGGGGGAATCCAGAACAAGGGGGCATTAAAATTAGAGCCAGGCCGTTCAGGGGTGATGTCAGGAAGCATTTCTTCACACTAAGGGGAGTGGAAATCTGGAACTCTCTCCCCCAAAAAGCTGTTGAGGCTGGGGGTCAATTGAAAATTTCAAACCTGAGATTGATGGATTTTTGTTGGGTGAGGGGATTAGGGGATATGGAACCAAGGCGGGTAAATGGAGTTAAGATACAGATCAGCCATGACCTAATTGAACGGCGGAATAGGCTCGAGGGGCTGAATGGCCTCCTCCTGTTCCTATGTTCCTTCCTATGACCCTTTTCAGAACGAACGAGGCTGACACTCCAGTGCCCCACCGAGGGAGTGCTGCATTGCCGGAGGTGCCATCCTTCGGGATGAGATGTCAAACTCATCTCAACATCGACAACAACAACTTGCATTTATATAGCGCCTTTAAAAAGCCAGAATTGGAGGAGCGCAGAGACCTCGTGAGGGTTGGAGGACTGGAGGAGATCTCAGAGATAGGGATCTCCCATCTTCCTGTTCTGGTGGTTCAGGGGATATTTACGATCCTGCAGTGCGCTTTGAAGGAGAGCAGGGAATTCCCCCTCAAACAAACGCCGCAAAGAAAATAAAAAGCAGAGCAACTGGTCATTCATCTCATCTCATTGTGGGATCTTGCTGTGCGTGAATTGGCTGTTGCTTCCTGCTGTGTAAAAGTAGTCACTGCACTGTAGGGCAAGTCGAGATATGTGAAGAGCATTGAGATGTTTCTGGGAGATGGGATTGAATGACACAGCACAGATGGAGGCCATTTGGCCCACTGTGCCTGTGCCATCTCTTTGAAAGAGTTGTCCAATTAGTCCCACTCCCCCTGCTCTTTCCCCGTAGCCCTGCAAATTTTTCCTTCTCGAGTATATATCCCAATTCCCTTTTGAAAGTTATTCTTGAATCTGCTTCCACCGCCCTTTCAGGCAGCGCATTCCAGATCATCACAACTCGCTGCATAAAAAAATATTGTCCTCATCTCCCCTCTGATTCTTTTGCCAATTATCTTAAATCTGTTTGTCCCCTAGTTACCGACCCTCCCGCCACTGGAAATGGTTTCTCCTTATTTATTCTCCAAAGCCCCTCGTAATTTTGAACCACTCTATTAAATTTCCGTTTCTAAATGTACGGCAGTCGTCAGATCTGGAGCCAAATGTTTTCCAACAGTGTGAGACTCGACCGCAGTCAGGGGGCTTGTGACAAACCAGTCGGTAATGACACTGTCGGAATCTTGCTTTATTTTTTTTTTCCTTTCCTGAGACGTGTCACAAGGAGGTCAGTGTTTGTGCTGGACTGTTTCTAAAGCAAAAATAAGGAATAAATTTCCGTGACGGAAAGGTGTAACAGCGAGTGTGAGAAAGAGCAGGAGAAAGAGAGACACAAATCCAGGGGCAGTGGAGGGAGCTTCAGCGCGAGGTCATGTTCACTGGGGTTAGTTTACAGCGGACAGGGCAGTGGATCAGAGCTGGAGACCTCTTGAATTTCATCTTCAAGGAAACAAATAGTTCCAGCGGGCACTGACGATACCAGCAGGCTGTTAACCGGGGGCACGGCAGATTGACCAAATCTAGTCAGCCGTGGTTCAGTGGGCAGCACTCTCATCTTTCTGAGTTAGCAGGCCATGGGTTCAAATCCCACTCCAGAGACTTGAGCACAAAAATCCAGGCTGACGCTCCCAGTGCGGTACTGAGGGAGTGCTGCACTGTCGGAGGTGCCGTCTTCTGGATGAGACGTTAAACCGAGGCCCCGTCTGCCCTCTCAGGTGGACGTAAAAGATCCCATGGCCGCTATTTCGAAGAAGAGCAGGTGAGTTCTCCCCGGTGTCCTGGGGCCAATATTTATCACTGAAACAGATGATCTGGTCGTTATCTCATTGCTGTTTGTGGGATCTTGCTGTGCGCAAATTGGCCGCTGCGTTTCCTACATTACAACAGTGACTTGACTTCAAAAAAGTACTCGATTGGCTGTAAAGTGCTTCAGGGTGTCCTGAGGTTGTGAACTGCAGTGAGTAAATGCAAGTTCATTCTTTCATTCGCCACGACGAGATTGTCAATCAGGTGATGGGTTGAGGGAGACGGTGGGAGCAGAGCGGGACCGAGAGCTTTGAAACTAGAACTAGGGGGCATAATCTCAGAATAAGGGGCTGCTCTTTCAAAACTGAGATGAGGAGAAACTTCTTCACTCAGAGGGTAGTAGGTCTGTGGAATTTGCTGCCCCAGGAAGCTGTGGAAGCTACATCATTAAATAAATTTAAAACAGAAACAGACAGTTTCCTAGAAGTAAAGGGAATTAGGGGTTACGGGGAGCGGGCAGGAAATTGGACATGAATTTAGATTTGAGGTTAGGATCAGATCAGCCATGATCTTATTGAATGGCGGAGCAGGCTCGAGGGGCCGATTGGCCTACTCCTGCTCCTGTTTCTTATGTTCTTATGTTCTTATGACCTGGGGGGGCAAGACTGAGCCACACGTGGAGCCCCCTACACAACGTTAGACCTGAGGTGAGACATTGAGGCACTTAAAGAGAGAGAAGGAGATATTAATGCGATCGGTACAAAGGAAAGCAGTGAGTTTTGGGGCAGGGCGGGGGTCCAACAGGAAGGGTGAAAGTACTGGGAGTTCAGCGGCTTTGTCTTTCCCACTTGTATCTTCGACCCTGAGATGTCATCTCCTTCCTGTTCCAGTTTGAAATCAATCTCGGCTTTTGGACTCCCCTCGCTGTGGGCGGGGAAGCCCCTCCGCGGCTGAGAGTGGAGACTGTTGCTCGCATCGAGGTCCTGATGGAACAGCGTCATCCCGGAAAAGGCAGGAGGGCGATCCGCGAGAGCGCCGGGGGCTCAGAGGGTGATCTCTGCCTCCTCCTCCCACCCCGACCAACCAACGCCCCCCCTCCTCACTTACTGCCACATAATTTAACCCTTTTACCCCCCCTCCCCCCCGACACTTACCATTGGCCCGGGCCTCTTCGGTTCCATCGCCCGTGGGACTGCTCGGATTGAGGGCAGCGCAGGCTCCAAGCTAAAATGGCGACCGGGGTCCTATTTACATCACCAGGCCCCGATTTCCATACTACGAAGGGCCCCGTCGCCTGAATCAGGCGTGCGCTTTGGACACCCGGCAGTAGGCCCCTTTCAAAATGGCGCCGGATGCATCGCCATCGTCAACAGGAGGGCGAGGCCACCGAACCCCCCATTTCGAGGCCGTTACCAGTGGGCGGAGGGAGTCAAAATCGACCCCATTTTGTCTTAAATGGGCGTAAAAATAATACAGAAATCTCGACTGGTTGAGGCACGGGGGAAGCTTTGCTTCTGTCCCAACATTAGGGGTCGCCAACCCCTCCAGGATTGGCCTGGAGTCTCCAGGAATCGAAGATTAATCTCCAGGACACTGCTGGAAGCAAAAACCCCAGGAGAAAAATCATCGATTGTGTGTGTTTTTTTCCCATTTTCTTTGAGCAATTCTGTTTATGAGTTATAAAAATATTGGAGATGGGATTCCGTCTTTGAGTCTTCTTGCTTCTTCAGAGTTCAGCCGTGGCTCATTGGGCAGCATTCTCGCCCCTGAGTGAGGTAAATCATGGGGTCAAGTCCCCACTCTGGAGACTTGAGCTCGTAATCCACCCCGAGTCCAGTACCGAGGGAGTGCCGCACTGTCGGAGGCGCCGTCTTTTCGGATGAGACGTTAAACCGAGGCCCCGTCTGCCCTCTCAGGTGGACGTAGAAGATCCCACGGCCACTATTTCGGAGAAGAGCAGGGGGAGTTCCCCCACGGTGTCCTGGGGCCAATATTTATCCCTCAACCAACATCAGTAAAACAGATGATCTGGTCATTTTTCTCACTGCTGTTTGTGGGATCTTGCTGTGCGCAATTTGGCTGCCGCGTTTCCTACATCACAACAGTGACTACACTTCAAAAATGAATCATTGACTGGAAAGTGCTTTGGGACGTCCTGAGGTCGTGAAAGGCTCTATATAAATGCAACTCATTCCAGCCCAGAGGACAGAGGGCGAGTACTCGGAAGGACCAGTGGATGCTGCTCTCGAGCTCAGCTAGGAGAAGCAAGAGAGCAGTCTGTTGTCACTCTTACTCCAAATTAACCTCACTCCCAGGACAAACCTTTAATGTTTTTTACGCGCTGGACTAATTTTCCAGTCGTTTGTTGGGTTGAAGGTAATAACTGCCGTAAAATATCACTGACTCAGGGAAAATACAGAGAAACTGTCCCACTCTCCTGCGAGATATCCCATTTATACCAGATGCGCAATCGATTAAAACACAAAGTGGAGGATTCCAGCATTGCTCACACTCAGTCATCAGCCATTTACATTGAAACAGATAAATTGTGTGGGAGGATTGCTCAGACAGACGGTGAACCAGAACCGCTCAGGGCAAAGGTCACCGTCTGTTCAAAACATCAATCAGCAATTGTTCCTTTCGAGATTTTGGCACAAAACAGGCGCCAGAAGTTGCACCCACACCAATCAAAATCTACCTCACTGTCTGATATTGATCGCTGATTGTCTGATATTGATCGCTGATCGTCTGATATTGATCGCTGATTGTCTGTTATTGATCGCTGATTGTCTGATATTGATCGCTGATTGTCTGTTATTGATCGCTGATTGTCTGTTATTGATCGCTGATCGTCTGATATTGATCCCTGATTGTCTGTTATTGATCGCTGATTGTCTGATATTGATCGCTGATTGTCTGTTATTGATCGCTGATCGTCTGATATTGATCGCTGATTGTCTGATATTGATCCCTGATTGTCTGACATTGATTGCTGATTGTCTGTTATTGATCGCTGATTGTCTGTTATTGATCGCTGATCGTCTGATATTGATCGCTGATTGTCTGATATTGATCCCTGATTGTCTGTTATTGATCGCTGATTGTCTGTTATTGATCGCTGATCGTCTGATATTGATCGCTGATTGTCTGATATTGATCCCTGATTGTCTGTTATTGATCGCTGATTGTCTGATATTGATCGCTGATTGTCTGTTATTGATCCTTAATTGTCTGATATTGATCCTTAATTGTCTGATATTGATTGATTGTCTGATATTGATCCCTGATTGTCTGACATTGATCGCTGATTGTCTGACATTGATTGATTGTCTGATATTGATCCCTGATTGTCTGATATTGATCCCTGATTGTCTGATATTGATCCCTGATTGTCTGATATTGATCCCTGATTGTCTGACATTGATCGCTGATTGTCTGACATTGATTGATTGTCTGATATTGATTGATTGTCTGATATCGATCACTGATTGTCTGATTTTGATCCCTGATTGTCTGATATCGATCGCTGATTGTCTGATATTGATCCCTGATTGTCTGATATTGATCCCTGATTGTCTGATATTGATCGCTGATTGTCTGACATTGATTGATTGTCTGATATTGATTGATTGTCTGATATCGATCACTGATTGTCTGATTTTGATCCCTGATTGTCTGATTTTGATCCCTGATTGTCTGATATCGATCGCTGATTGTCTGATATTGATCCCTGATTGTCTGATATTGATCCCTGATTGTCTGATATTGATCCCTGATTGTCTGATTTTGATCCCTGATTGTCTGATATGGGGATTGACAGTCTGCTCTCTGTACGATTACAGTTCAGTGTTGGTTTGTCTGATTGTTGCTGCACTCTGTCACTATCGATGATTTGGGCACATTTCTTACTCGATCAGAATTTGCCTGCACGATTAGCAGTGAAAGTATTATTGATGAACGTGCTGAGTGGTTAAGACTGTGATCTTTAAGCTTCTGGGCTGAGCTGGTAAAGGGATTGAGCTGCTATAATGAGATGCTGAAACAGTCCAATGGACAGCCCAGTGCCAGTGCCAAAGAGCGAAGCAAGGAGTTGTTCTTGCCCCCTGATGCTGGGCAGTCTGCCACCCAGCTGCCAGGCCAGGTGATGGGAGCACACGAGGCGATGTGGGTGCAGTCTGTGGTACCTTGCACCCTGTGGGTGAAGCCTCATACTCTCTCGCTCTGCTTCTCACTGTCCATGGGAACGGAGGGGTAAAAGAAAGAACAAACTTGCATTTATAAAGCGCCTTTCACCACCTCAGGACGTCCCAAAGCACTTTACAGCCAATTAAGTACTTTTTAAAGTCTAGTCACTGTTGTAATGCAGGAAACGCGGCAGCCAATTTGTGCCCAGCAAGATCCCACAACAGCAATATGATAAATGACCAGATAATCTGTTTTTAATGATGTTGGTTGAGGGATAAATACTGGCCCCAGGACACCGGGGAGAACTCCCCTGCTCTTCTTCGAAATAGTGGCCGGGGGATCTTTTACGTCCACCTAAGAGGGCAGACAGGGGCCTCGGTTTAACGTCTCATCCGAAGGACGACACCTCCGACAGTGCAGCACTCCCTCAGTACCGGCACTGGGAGCGTCGGCCTGGTTTATGTGTTCGAGTCTCTAGAGTGGGGGCTTAAACCCACGACCTTCTGACTCGGAGGCGAGAGGGCTACCCACCGAGCGACGGCTGTCCCTCCTGTAGGTGTCCCTCCCGATGTGGGGAGCCTCGGTGAAAGTCCCTGATACAGCAGTGGACTGCAAACTATGAGATGTCTCTGATGTTAACGACTGCAGCCTGAAAGTTAAGGGCCACGGTTGATCCTGGAAGCCAGAGGCAGTGCCCTTCATGCCCTGGTGCGAGGCTCGAGTTGTGGCTGCAGCCGGTGGCCGAGCTCGGTGACGGCCTCCTTGGTGAAGTGAAGATGCTTCAGACATTGGTCCTCGGAGGGGCTCATATCGGGGACGTGCTCCCTGAAGACCCGCTGCGGCTACGGCCTCCAGCACAGTGCCCTCCCCCCTTCCTCCCTCTTGTCCCAGCTGCTTCTGCTCTCTCTTGTCTTCCTTGCTTCTACCCCCCCTCCTCCTCCTCCTCCAGCCCCAAAAAGGCAGCCCAAACCAGACCACCCATGACTGCAGTCGAACTATCTGTGAGGCGGCCAACAAGAGTGCAACACCAGCAAATTCCTGCTCTGTGCAGACAAACTGAACTTTGCAGAGTGATAACACACACCGAGACACGCCCCCAGAAGTTAACCAGCCGCCTGAAATGACAAACCAGCAACTAATCTGTGAGCTCTGCATCATCCCTTTAAATAGAGCTGGCAAAAGTGGTCCTTCCTGCTGGTTAATGCCATGTGTTGCTGGGCGAGTCCAGCACGTGGGGAAGGACCAAAATCGGAAAAGGGACCTGGGAGAAGCACAGGGCCCCCATTTAAATAAAATATTCAACAACAACTTGCATTTATGTAGCGCCTTTAACATGGTAAAGCATCACTTCACAGGAGCGATCATCAAACAAAATTTAACACCGAGCCACAGAATATTAGGACAGGTGACCAAAAGCTTGGTCAAAGAGGTAGGTTTTAAGGAGCGTCTTAAAGAGAGTAGTAGGAGAGGCGGAGAGGTTTAGGGAGGGAATTCCAGAGCTCGGGGCCCAGGCAGCTGGAGGCACGGCCGCCAATGGTGGGGCGATGAGAATCGGGGATGCGCAAGAGGCCAGAATTGGAGGAGCGCAGAGATCTCGGAGGGTCGTAGGGGCTGGAGGAGGTCACAGAGGTAGGGAGGAGGGGCGAGGCCGTGGAGGGATTTGAAAACCAGGAGGAAAATCGAGGCGTGTGAGGTACTTCTGGCCTCCTGACGCCAATGGAGAAGCCTGATCCAATATGGCGTAGTTCCGGCTCGTAATGTGAGCGTGCTTCCTGACTGCCGTCTCAGCGGCTTTTGCGCCCGACAGACGGGCCCGACGCCATCGAGATTCCGGGCCGCTTGTAAACCTCTCCGAGCGAAATAATCGATCGATATTATAAAGATATTTTATTCTTGTTTTAGGAAAGTCGTTCGAGATCACCTATGTCAGACTGAAGTTTCACACCAGCAGGCCGGAGAGTTTTGCCATCTACAAGAGGACGGGGGAGGGCGACCCCTGGGCCCCCTACCAGTATTACAGCGCCTCCTGCCGCCAGACGTACAACACTTCCACCGGGAACTTCCTGCGGCCGGGAGACGAGGAGCGGGTGCCGTTCTGCACCGACGAGTTCAGCGACATCTCCCCGCTGACCGGAGGGAACGTGGCCTTCTCCACCTTGGAAGGGAGGCCCAGCGCCTACAGCTTCGACACCAGTCCCGTGCTGCAGGTAACTAAACCCCCTCCGCCCCCCCCCCCCCCTGCCCTCAGCCCCCCCTCCCCCACCACCACGCGAGGGAGAACGCAGCTGTCAGCCGTGGCTCGGTGGATGGCACTGCCGCCTCCGAGGCAGCAGGTCGTGGGTTCAAGTCCCCTCTCTGGAGACTTGAGCCGATAATCCAGGCCGACACTCCCGGTGCCAGTACTGAGGGAGTGCTGCACTGTCGGAGGTGCCGCCTTTCTGGATGTGACGTTAAACCGAGGCCCCCGTCTGCCTCCTCAGATGGATGTAAAAGATCCCATGGCCACTATTTCGAAGAAGAGCAGGGGGAGTTCTCCCTGGTATCCTGGGGCCAATATTTATCCCTCAACCCAACACCACTAAAAACAGATGGCCTGGTCTTTATGACATTGCTGGTTGTGGGATCTTGCTGTGCGCAAATTGGCTGCATTACAACAGTAGCTACGCTTTCAAAACTACGTCATTGGCTGTAATGTGTTTTAGGATGTCCTGAGGTGGTGAAAGGCACTATATAAATGCATGTTTTTTTCCACAGACGGTCAATATTATTGGTGGATGACAAGTTGCCCGTGAACTCGCCTCTTTCTGACCTGCGTGTCACGAGGTTGCGTTCCTCCCCGTTCACTGCTCCTTCCCTCCCGCCCGTTAGTTCCAGTTGTATAAACCTCTCAATAAAATCAAACCGCGGGGTACTTGGAAAACCTTCTCCGTCCTTGCTGCTGACGGCAGCTCTGCTCTTATCGTTTTCGAACAAGTCGGAGCTGGAGGTATATTTTTTTGGATGTTGGGGGGGCGGTGGGTGGTGGATATTTACGCTCTCAAGCTCCCAATGCTCCTAGTTTATCTCGTTAGGGTTCGGCCTTGGGTCAAAGTGGTGACAGGGCCCAGCGAGGGGTTGCCAACTCTGGTTGGATGCATTCCTGGAGATTTCATCACATGACCTCCTGCCTCCAACCGCACTCCCGCCATTGGTCACCCGACACGTCCAACCTCCTTCCCCCGGCCAATCGGAGAAAGAACGGACTCTTCATTACCTGATTGGATGATTCTTGGCTGTCAGTCAACCAGCCCTCTTTTTACCACCATCTCCAATATTTTTATATCTAATAAACAAAAGTGTTCAAAAAAGATCAAAAAAAAACCACGCACAGTTTTTTTTTAATGCTCCTGGTGATTTTTCCCTCCTGGGTTTTTGCTCCCAGCAGCGTCCTGGAGATTAATCTTCAATTCCTGGAGACTCCAGGCCAATCCTGGAGGGGTTGGCAACCCCCTAAATCACCGGCCATAGGGTCATGGGGTCGTGACCTGCCCCTTGGTAACAAAACAAAAATCTTCATTTTATGATTTGTTTTCATTGGCCGTGTAACAGCGTCAGTGTGTCCTGAACGGTTCTGTGGGAACCTCCCAGACTGTACGAATGTCCCCACCGACCGTGAGAATAATATCCCGGCCCCCTCCCGTCCCCCGAGACACCACAGGCCACACGAGTGATACCTCCCAGGCCCACGGCCTTTACGGATAATAGCGTCCCTGCCCCCGCCCCCCCCCGGGGGCCGGTGAAGAAACAGCTCGGCCCTGTTGTTCCTTTTAGGATTCAATTGTTGATTTATATTTTTGGAATCCATCCAATTCTCGCTGAACCTCCGGCAAAGTTCGGAGGGAGACCACCCAATGGAGGCTCCCCTCTCGGACCATCCTCCCGGGGAACAGGAAGGATCGCAGCCCCGGAGACCGGAGTGGAGATCAGATCCTGCACAATTCCAACCTCCTTCACAGGAGATCGGGAGATTGTAATTTGATGATCAAGCTTCTGTGTGAGATTTGTCACAAGATCATCAGACACTTGCTCACCTCTCCATGGACACGCTGACACACGCACACACACACTGACACACGCACACACACACACTGACACACGCACACGCACACACTGACACACGCACAGACTGACATACACACACACTGACACACGCACACACACACTGACACACGCACACACACACACTGACACACGCACACACACACACTGACACACGCACACACACACTGACACACGCACACACTGACACACGCACACACACACACTGACACACGCACACACTGACACACACACACTCACTGACACACGCACACACTGACACACTGACACACACACACTCACTGACACACGCACACACTGACACACACACACACACTGACACACGCACACACACATTGACACACACACACACTGACACACGCACACACACTGACACATGCACGCACACACTGACACATGCACACACTGACACACGCACACACACTCACTGACACACGCACACACTGACACACACACACTGACACACGCACACACTGACACACTGACAAACACACACACACACACTGACACACGCACACACTGACACACGCACACACACACACTGACACACGCACACACTGACACACACACACACTGACACACACTGACACACGCACACACACACTGACACACACACACACTGACACACACACACACACTGACACACGCACACACACACACACGCACACACTGACACACACACACACTGACACACGCACACACTGACACACTGACACACGCACACACACACTCACTGACACACGCACGCACTGACACACGCACGCACTGACACACGCACGCACTCACTGACACACGCACGCACTGACACACGCACGCACTGACACGCACACAAGCACTCACTGACACACGCACGCACTGACACACACACGCACTCACTGACACACACACACACACTGACACACGCACGCACTGACACACGAACACACAGACACACGTACACACTGACACACGCACACACACACTCACTGACACACGCACACACTGACACACACACGCACTCACTGACACACACACTGACACACGCACGCACTGACACACGCACACACAGACACACGCACACACACACACTGACACACGCACACACACACACTGACACACACACACTGACACACACACACACACGCACACACTGACACACACACACACTGACACACGCACGCACTGACACACACACACACACTGACGCACACACAGACACACGCACACACTGACACACGCACACACTGACACATGCACACACTGACACACGCACACACACACTCACTGACACACGCACGCACTGACACACGCACGCACTGACACACGCACACACTGACACACACACGCACTCACTGACACACGCACGCACTGACACACGCACACACTGACACACACACACTCACTGACACACGCACACACTGACACACTGACACATGCACACACTGACACACGCACACACACTCACTGACACACGCACACACTGACACACACACACTGACACACGCACACACTGACACACTGACAAACACACACACACACACTGACACACGCACACACTGACACACGCACACACACACACTGACACACGCACACACTGACACACACACACACTGACACACACTGACACACGCACACACACACTGACACACACACACACTGACACACACACACACACTGACACACGCACACACACACACACGCACACACTGACACACACACACACTGACACACGCACACACTGACACACTGACACACGCACACACACACTCACTGACACACGCACGCACTGACACACGCACGCACTGACACACGCACGCACTCACTGACACACGCACGCACTGACACACGCACGCACTGACATGCACACAAGCACTCACTGACACACGCACGCACTGACACACACACGCACTCACTGACACACACACACACACTGACACACGCACGCACTGACACACGAACACACAGACACACGTACACACTGACACACGCACACACACACTCACTGACACACGCACACACTGACACACACACGCACTCACTGACACACACACTGACACACGCACGCACTGACACACGCACACACAGACACACGCACACACACACACTGACACACGCACACACACACACTGACACACACACACTGACACACACACACACACGCACACACTGACACACACACACACTGACACACGCACGCACTGACACACACACACACACTGACGCACACACAGACACACGCACACGCACACACTGACACACGCACACACTGACACATGCACACACTGACACACGCACACACACACTCACTGACACACGCACGCACTGACACACGCACGCACTGACACACGCACACACTGACACACACACGCACTCACTGACACACGCACGCACTGACACACGCACACACTGACACACACACACTCACTGACACACGCACACACTGACACACTGACACACACACACACACTGACACACGCACACACACACTGACACACTGACACACGCACACACTGACACACTGACACACACACACTCACTGACACATGCACACACTGACACACACACACACACTGACACACGCACACACACACTGACACACACACACACTGACACACGCACACACACTGACACATGCACGCACACACTGACACATGCACACACTGACACACGCACACACACTCACTGACACACGCACACACTGACACACACACACTGACACACGCACACACTGACACACTGACAAACACACACACACAGACACACGCACACACTGACACACGCACACACACACACACTGACACACGCACACACTGACACACGCACACACTGACACACACACACACACACACACTGACACACGCACACACTGACACACACACACACTGACACACGCACACACACACTGACTCACACACACACTGACACACACACACACACACTGACACACGCACACACACACGCACACACTGACACACACACACACTGACACACGCACACACTGACACACGCACACACTGACACACGCACACACACACTCACTGACACACGCACGCACTGACACACGCACGCACTGACACACGCACGCACTCACTGACACACGCACGCACTGACACACGCACGCACTGACACACACACACGCACTCACTGACACACGCACGCACTGACACACACACGCACTCACTGACACACACACACACACTGACACACGCACGCACTGACACACGAACACACAGACACACGCACACACTGACACACGCACACACACACTCACTGACACACGCACACACTGACACACGCACACACACACACTGACACACGCACACACACACACTGACACACACACACTGACACACACACACACACGCACACACTGACACACACACACACTGACACACGCACGCACTGACACACACACACACACTGACGCACACACAGACACACGCACACGCACACACTGACACACGCACACACTGACACACGCACACACTGACACACGCACACACACACTCACTGACACACGCACGCACTGACACACGCACACACTGACACACACACGCACTCACTGACACACGCACGCACTGACACACGCACGCACTGACACACACACACACGCACTCACTGACACACGCACGCACTGCCACACACACACACTGACACACGCACACACTGACACACGCATGCACTGACACACGCACACGCACACTGACACACGCACGCACTGACACACACACACACTCACACACACTGACACACACGCACTGACACACACACACACACTAACACACACACACTAACACACATATGCACTGACACACGCACACACTGACACACACACGCACTGACACACGCACACACTGACACACGCACACACTGACACACACACGCACTGACACACGCACACACTGATACACGCACACACTGATACACACACACACACACTGACACACGCTGACACTCACACGCACTGACACACACACACACTAACACACACACACACTAACACACACACACTAACACACATATGCACTGACACACACACACACTGACACACACGCACTGACACACGCACACACTGACACACACACGCACTGACACACGCACACACTGACACACGCACACACTGACACACACACGCACTGACACACGCACACACTGATACACGCACACACTGATACACACACACACACACACTGACACACGCTGACACTCACACGCACTGACACACGCACACACTGACACACACACGCACTGACACACACACACACTGACACACACACACATACTGACACACGCACACTGACACACACACTGACACACACACACGCACACACTGACACACACACACACTGACACACGCACGCACTGACACACACACAGACGCACACACAGACACACGCACACACTGACACACGCACACACTGACACACGCACACACTGACACACGCACACACACACTCACTGACACACGCACGCACTGACACACGCACGAACTGACACACGCACGCACTGACACACGCACGCACTGACACACACACACGCACTCACTGACACACGCACGCACTGACACACACACGCACTCACTGACACACGCACACACACACTGACACACGCATGCACTGACACACGCACACACAGACACACGCACACGCACACACTGACACACGCACACACTGACACACGCACACACTGACACACGCACACACACACACTGACACACACACACAGACACACACACACTGACACACACACACACACGCACACACTGACACACACACACACTGACACACGCACGCACTGACACACACACTGACGCACACACAGACACACGCACACGCACACACTGACACACGCACACACACACTCACTGACACACGCACGCACTGACACACGCACGCACTGACACACACACACTGACACACGCACGCACTGACACACACACTGACGCACACACAGACACACGCACACGCACACACTGACACACGCACACACTGACACACACACACACTCACTGACACACGCACGCACTGACACATGCACGCACTGACACACACACGCACTCACTGACACACGCACGCACTGACACACGCACGCACTGACACACACACACGCACGCACTGACACACGCACGCACTGAGACACACACACACACTGACACACGCACGCACTGACACACGCATGCACTGACACACGCACACGCACACTGACACACGCATGCACTGACACACACACACACACTGACACACACACACACTGACACTAACACACACTAACACACATATGCACTGACACACGCACACACTGACACACACGCACTGACACACGCACACACTGACACACACACGCACTGACACACGCACACACTGACACACGCACACACTGACACACACACGCACTGACACACGCACACACTGACACACGCACACACTGACACACACACGCACTCACTGACACACGCACGCACTGACACACGCACGCACTGACACACACACACGCACTCACTGACACACGCACGCACTGACACACACACACACTGACACATGCACGCACTGACACACGCATGCACTGACACACGCACACGCACACTGACACACGCACGCACTGACACACACACACACACTGACACACACACACACTGACACACACACACACTAACACACACTAACACACACTAACACACATATGCACTGACACACGCACACACTGACACACACGCACTGACACACGCACACACTGACACACACACGCACTGACACACGCACGCACTGACACACACACACGCACTCACTGACACACGCACGCACTGACACACACACGCACTCACTGACACACGCACACACACACTGACACACGCATGCACTGACACACGCACACACAGACACACGCACACGCACACACTGACACACGCACACACTGACACACGCACACACTGACACACGCACACACACACTGACACACACACACACAGACACACACACACTGACACACACACACACACACACGCACACACTGACACACACACACACTGACACACGCACGCACTGACACACACACTGACGCACACACAGACACACGCACACGCACACACTGACACACGCACACACACACTCACTGACACACGCACGCACTGACACACGCACGCACTGACACACACACACTGACACACGCACGCACTGACACACACACTGACGCACACACAGACACACGCACACGCACACACTGACACACGCACACACTGACACACACACACACTCACTGACACACGCACGCACTGACACACGCACGCACTGACACACACACGCACTCACTTACACACGCACGCACTGACACACGCACGCACTGACACACACACACGCACGCACTGACACACGCACGCACTGACACACACACACACTGACACACGCACGCACTGACACACGCATGCACTGACACACGCACACGCACACTGACACACGCACGCACTGACACACACACACACACTGACACACACACACACTGACACACACACTAACACACACTAACACACATATGCACTGACACACGCACACACTGACACACACGCACTGACACACGCACACACTGACACACACACGCACTGACACACGCACACACTGACACACGCACACACTGACACACACACGCACTGACACACGCACACACTGACACACGCACACACTGACACACACACGCACTCACTGACACACGCATGCACTGACACATGCACGCACTGACACACACACACGCACTCACTGACACACGCACGCACTGACACACACACACACACTGACACACGCATGCACTGACACACGCACACGCACACTGACACACGCACGCACTGACACACACACACACACTGACACACACACACACTGACACACACACACACTAACACACACTAACACACACTAACACACATATGCACTGACACACGCACACACTGACACACACGCACTGACACACGCACACACTGACACACACACGCACTGACACACGCACACACTGACACACGCACACACTGACACACACACGCACTGACACACGCACACACTGACACACACACGCACTGACACACGCACACACTGACACACGCACACACTGACACACACACGCACTGACACACGCACACACTGACACACACACGCACTGACACACGCACACACTGACACACGCACACACTGACACACACACGCACTGACACACGCACACACTGACACACGCACACACTGACAGACACACGCACACACTGACACACGCACACACTGACACACGCACACACTGACAGACACACGCACACACTGACACACGCACACACTGACAGACACACGCACACACTGACACACGCACACACTGACACACGCACACACACACTGACGCACACACAGACACACGCACACGCACACACTGACACACGCACACACACACTCACTGACACACGCACGCACTGACACACGCACGCACTGACACACACACACTGACACACGCACGCACTGACACACACACTGACGCACACACAGACACACGCACACGCACACACTGACACACGCACACACTGACACACACACACACTCACTGACACACGCACGCACTGACACACGCACGCACTGACACACACACGCACTCACTTACACACGCACGCACTGACACACGCACGCACTGACACACACACACGCACGCACTGACACACGCACGCACTGACACACACACACACTGACACACGCACGCACTGACACACGCATGCACTGACACACGCACACGCACACTGACACACGCACGCACTGACACACACACACACACTGACACACACACACACTGACACACACACTAACACACACTAACACACATATGCACTGACACACGCACACACTGACACACACGCACTGACACACGCACACACTGACACACACACGCACTGACACACGCACACACTGACACACGCACACACTGACACACACACGCACTGACACACGCACACACTGACACACGCACACACTGACACACACACGCACTGACACACACACACGCACTCACTGACACACGCACGCACTGACACACACACACACACTGACACACGCATGCACTGACACACGCACACGCACACTGACACACGCACGCACTGACACACACACACACACTGACACACACACACACTGACACACACACACACTAACACACACTAACACACACTAACACACATATGCACTGACACACGCACACACTGACACACACGCACTGACACACGCACACACTGACACACACACGCACTGACACACGCACACACTGACACACGCACACACTGACACACACACGCACTGACACACGCACACACTGACACACACACGCACTGACACACGCACACACTGACACACGCACACACTGACACACACACGCACTGACACACGCACACACTGACACACACACGCACTGACACACGCACACACTGACACACGCACACACTGACACACACACGCACTGACACACGCACACACTGACACACGCACACACTGACAGACACACGCACACACTGACACACGCACACACTGACACACGCACACACTGACAGACACACGCACACACTGACACACGCACACACTGACAGACACACGCACACACTGACACACGCACACACTGACACACGCACACACACACTGACGCACACACAGACACACGCACACGCACACACTGACACACGCACACACACACTCACTGACACACGCACGCACTGACACACGCACGCACTGACACACACACACTGACACACGCACGCACTGACACACACACTGACGCACACACAGACACACGCACACGCACACACTGACACACGCACACACTGACACACACACACACTCACTGACACACGCACGCACTGACACACGCACGCACTGACACACACACGCACTCACTTACACACGCACGCACTGACACACGCACGCACTGACACACACACACGCACGCACTGACACACGCACGCACTGACACACACACACACTGACACACGCACGCACTGACACACGCATGCACTGACACACGCACACGCACACTGACACACGCACGCACTGACACACACACACACACTGACACACACACACACTGACACACACACTAACACACACTAACACACATATGCACTGACACACGCACACACTGACACACACGCACTGACACACGCACACACTGACACACACACGCACTGACACACGCACACACTGACACACGCACACACTGACACACACACGCACTGACACACGCACACACTGACACACGCACACACTGACACACACACGCACTCACTGACACACGCATGCACTGACACATGCACGCACTGACACACACACACGCACTCACTGACACACGCACGCACTGACACACACACACACACTGACACACGCATGCACTGACACACGCACACGCACACTGACACACGCACGCACTGACACACACACACACACTGACACACACACACACTGACACACACACACACTAACACACACTAACACACACTAACACACATATGCACTGACACACGCACACACTGACACACACGCACTGACACACGCACACACTGACACACACACGCACTGACACACGCACACACTGACACACGCACACACTGACACACACACGCACTGACACACGCACACACTGACACACACACGCACTGACACACGCACACACTGACACACGCACACACTGACACACACATGCACTGACACACGCACACACTGACACACACACGCACTGACACACGCACACACTGACACACGCACACACTGACACACACACGCACTGACACACGCACACACTGACACACGCACACACTGACAGACACACGCACACACTGACACACGCACACACTGACACACGCACACACTGACAGACACACGCACACACTGACACACGCACACACTGACAGACACACGCACACACTGACACACGCACACACTGACAGACACACGCACACACTGACACACGCACACACTGACACACGCACACACACACTGACACACGCACACACACACTGACACACGCACACACTGACACACGCACACACACACTGACACACACACACACTGACACACGCACACACTGACACACGCACACACACACTGACACACACACACACTGACACACGCACACACTGACACACGCACACACACACTGACACACGCACACACACACTGACACACGCACACACTGACACACGCACACACACACTGACACACACACACACTGACACACACACACACTGACACACGCACACACTGACACACACACGCACTGACACACGCACACACTGACACACACACGCACTGACACACGCACACACTGACACACGCACACACTGACACACACACGCACTGACACACGCACACACTGACACACGCACACACTGACAGACACACGCACACACTGACACACGCACACACTGACACACGCACACACACACTGACACACGCACACACACACTGACACACGCACACACTGACACACGCACACACACACTGACACACACACACACTGACACACGCACACACTGACACACGCACACACACACTGACACACACACACACTGACACACGCACACACTGACACACGCACACACACACTGACACACGCACACACACACTGACACACGCACACACTGACACACGCACACACACACTGACACACACACACACTGACACACGCACACACTGACACACGCACACACACACTGACACACGCACACACACACTGACACACGCACACACTGACACACGCACACACACACTGACACACACACACACTGACACACACACACACTGACACACACACACACTGACACACACACACACTGACACACACACACACTGACACACGCACACACTGACACACGCACACACACACTGACACACGCACACACACACTGACACACGCACACACTGACACACGCACACACACACTGACACACACACACACTGACACACACACACACTGACACACACACACACTGACACACACACACACTAACGATCCGACCCCCTCAGACGATCGACAATAAGCTGGGAATCATTTTCGTAGCTCCTTCCTGAACCTTTTCCAAAGCCTCTAATTACCAACCATCTGAGGGGACCAAAACGATGCAGAAATCTGAACGCGGTTTAACCAAGGTCTTAATAACACTGACTGTGCTTGAAGAAGTAATTCATAGGTTGTAAGGTGCTTTGGGACATGCTGGGGATCTCACTTCCCCCTCTCTCTCTCTCACTCGCTCACTCCCTCTCTCATTCTCACTCATTCTCTCTTCCTCTGACTCACTCACTCCCTCTCACTCATTCTCTCTCACTCTCACTCACACTCTCACTCGCACTCTCTCACTCTCACTCACTCACTCCCTCTAATTCTCTCTCGCTCTCTCTCATTCTCTCACTCACTTGCTCTCATACTCTCTTTTTATGTCTCTCATTTTTTCTCTTTCTCTCTCTCTCTTTCTTTCTCTCTCACTCTTTATCTCATTCTCTCACTCACTTTCTCTCTCTTTCCCTCTCTTCCCCTCTTTCCCTCTTTTTCTCTCTCTCTCTCCCATAAGACCATAAGAGAGAGGAGCAGGAGTAGGCCATTCGGCCCCTCAAGCCTGCTCCACCATTTAATGAGATCATGGCTGATCTGATTTTTACCTCAACTCCACTTTCCCGCCTTTTCCCCATATCCTTTGACTCTCTTGCTGATCAAAAATTTGTCTAACTCAGCCTTGAATGTATTCAATGACTCAGCCTCCACAGCTTTTTGGGGTAAAGAATTCCAAAGATTCACGACCCTCTGGGAGAAGAAATTCCTCCTCATTTCCGTCTTAAATGGGCGACCCCTTATTCTCAGACCATGCCCCCTAGTTTTAGATTACCCCATGAGGGGTAACATCCTCTCAGCATCTACCCTATCGAGTCCCCTCAGAATCTTGTATGTTTCAATAAGATCTCCTCTCATTCTTCTAAACTCCAATGAGTATAGACACAAACTGTTCAATCTTTCCTCATAAGACAACCCTTCCATACCCAGAATCAACCTAGTGAACCTTCTCTGAACTGCCTCCAATGCAAGTATGTCCTTCCTTTAATAAGGGCACCAGAACTGTACGCAGTACTCCAGGTGTGGTCTCACCAGCACCCTGTACAGTTGTAGCATGACTTCCCTGCTTTTACACTCCATCCCCCTAGAAATAAAGGCCAATATTCCATTTGCCTTCCCGATTACTTGCTGCATCTGCATGTTGACTTTTTGTGTTTCATGTACGAAGACACCCAGATCCCTCTGTACCGCAGCATTTTGTAGTATTTCTCCATTCAAATAATATTTTGCTTATTTATTTTTCCTCCCAAAGAGGATGACTTCACATTTTCCCACATTATATTCCATCTGCCAAATTTTTGCCCATTCGCTTAACCTGTCAATATCCCTTTGCAGACACTGTGTCCTCATCGCAACTTGCTTTTCCACCTATCTTTGAATGATCAGCAAATTTGGCCACAAGACACTCTGTTCCTTCATCCAAGTCATTGATATATCTCTCTCTCTCTCTCTATCGTTCTCTCTCTCTCTCTCTCATTCCCTCTCTCTAACGGTATGTGTTTGTTCTGTGCTAGGAATGGGTGACGGCCACTGACCTGCTGATTTCCTTAAACCGACTGAACACCTTCGGAGACGATATCTTCAAGGATCACAGGGTTCTCCGATCCTATTATTATGCCATCTCCGATCTTTCTGTGGGCGGCAGGTAATTATACACTGTCACCTGGGACCTACTGTCTGACACGGCTTCATCTAATCTTTGCCGAAAGATCTGATCCGGGAGTCTCTCTTCCACCTTCAACGCGCAGCTTGCTCAGTGAATTCACTCATAGAAACAAACACTAACGTTACAGTCATAAATTCACAAGGATGATACCAGAACCGAGAGGTTATAACTATCAGGAATGATTGAACAGGCTGGGGCTCTTTTCTCTAGAAAACAGAAGGTTGAGGGGTGACCTTATTGAGGTCTTTAAGATAATGAAAGGGTTTGATAGGGTAGACGTCAAGAAGAAGTTTCCACTTGTGGGGGAGACCAGAGCTCGGGGCCATAAATATAAGAACGTGACTGAGCTCAGTGGATGCTCCTCGGGATTTTTTGACCTGTTTCTAGCTCACCTGGCTGACCTGATATACCTCCTGCTGGCGGGTGGACACTGATCAGATGGGGGTCTGTTCCCCTCTGCAAATATCGGAACCAGATGGAAAGGATGGACACGTGGGAAAGAGGCTCAGCAGGGCAGGGCAGGCCAGGCAGGATGTTTATGGAACCATCGGGAGAATCCTCGTGCTCTGTCTCTTCCTTTCAATCTCTGTCTCTGTCTCTCTATCTGTCTCTGTCTCTTCCTTTCAATCTCTGTCTCTCTATCTGTCTCTGTCTCTTGCACACTCATGTTGTCTCGCTTTCTCTCATCTATCTGTCTTTTCCTCTCTGTCGTACTCACTTTTGCTCTCTTTCTCACTCTGTCTCCCTTTTGCTCTCTGTCTCTCGCTCTGTTTCTCTGTCTCTGTCTCTATCACTTTGTGTGTGTCTCTGTCAAAGTCTATCTCTTTCTCTGTCTCTCGCTCTGCCTCGTTGTCTCTGTTTGTGTCTCTCTCTATCTGTATCACTTTGCGTGTGTCTCTTTGTCTTTTTCTTGATCTCTCGCGTCCTTTCTTTCTCTCTTTTTGGCCCTTTCTCTCTCTCTCTCTCTTTATTTCTCTCTTTCTCTCCCTCTTACTCCCTCTCTTTCTCTCGCTCTCTTTATTTTTCTCACTCTTTCTCCCTCCCTTTCTCTGTCTCATTTTCTCAGACAGATCAGTAAGACATTTCTCACCACATCAAAACAACCCGTGACCCTAACCACCTACACAAACATCCTTTAAAGTTCGCTGACTGCAGGCAATGGGACAAATTAAACATTTTAAATCCTCTGCCAAGCCCTTAAATCTCACAGAAGCAAAGAGCGGGAGAGGAGGGGAGGGACGGAGCTATGGATAAATCAGCATCTCACTGCTTTCAGAACTTCTTGTACTTTGTGTAGATGACGGCCCTGGACAATCTGCTTTATTGCCTCACTTTACAGTCTGATGTTTGGCTCGTGATCCCATTCCCTTTTATCCAAGCCCGAGTTGAAAGCTGACGATTGTTATCGTGCCACGCGGAGCCCTCCCCACTCACAAAATACTCCATGTCCCCTCCGGAATGCTCAGTAACCATGGCCACAATAATCTGTCTCACAGGAGGTCGCCGGGGCTGTGTTAACAAAGGCGCTCTGTTAACGGTCTGGCTGTGTATTGGAGCCCCGGCCTGGGACTGGGGGGACAGCGGGTGGGCAATGACCTGCTCCTTCACCCGTGCTTTGGGACCTCTCCCCAAAGCCCCTTCCCCACACACCCCCCCACCCGACCTTATCTTGGGTTTGAACTCAAGCTTGCCTCCTGGTGCATTCAATAAAGCACAATGTGGACGGTGCCCAGCGATGCCCGTGGACGGTGCCCAGCGATGCCCGTGGACGGTGCCCAGCGATGCCCATGGACGGTGCCCAGCGATGCCCGTGGACGGTGCCCAGCGAAGTCTGTGGACGGTGCCCAGCGATGCCCATGGACGGTGCCCAGCGATATCTGTGGACGGTGTCCAGCGATGTCTGTGGATGGTGCCCAGCGATGCCCGTGGACGGTGCCCAGCTATGTCTGTGGACGGTGCCCAGCGATGCCGGCGGACGGTGCCCAGCGATGTCTGTGGACGGTGCCCAGCGATGCCCGTGGACGGTGCCCAGCGATGTCTGTGGACGGTGCCCAGTGATGCCCGTGGACGGTGCCCAGCGATGCCCGTGGACGGTGTCCAGCGATGCCCGCGGACGGTGCCCAGCGATGCCCATGGACGGTGCCCAGCGATGCCCGTGGATGGTGCCCAGCGATGTCTGTGGACAGTGCCCAGCGATGCCTGTGGGCGGTGCCCAGCGATGCCCGTGGGCGGTGCCCAGCGATGCCCGTGGATGGTGCCCAGCGATGCCCGCGGATGGTGCCCAGCGATGCCCGCGGATGGTGCCCAGCGATGTCTGTTGACAGTGCCCAGCGATGCCCGTGGATGGTGCCCAGCGATGCCCGCGGACGGTGCCCAGTGAAGTCTGTGGACGGTGCCCAGCGATGCTCGTGGGCGGTGCCCAGCGATGTCTGTGGACAGTGCCCAGCGATGTCTGTGGACGGTGCCCAGCGATGCCCGTGGACAGTGCCCAGCGATGTCTGTGGACGGTGCCCAGCGATGCTCGTGGGCGGTGCCCAGCGATGTCTGTGGACAGTGCCCAGCGATGTCTGTGGACGGTGCCCAGCGATGCCCGTGGACAGTGCCCAGCGATGTCTGTGGACTGGATCTTCTCCCCACCCACCAGACCAGAAGGACAGCGGAATATCAGCGACTGGGGTGGGGTGGGGGGGGGGGTGGAGGGGGAACAGGGGAGAATGAAAATATGATTTGCCAGAAGTGTTTCTGTTCGTCACTGAAGCATTTATCACAGGGTCCGTCGTGTCATTTCTCCCTAAAAAGAGAGGGAACAGCAGAGTGGCCACCTGAGGTGCCCAGCAATCCAGGGCCCAGACCTCTGGACCACGTTCTCTGATCCTTGCCCCCATTGGCCTTTGACCCTGGCCTCAGACGCACCCTTGGATAAACATGTAGCAAAGCCAACGTCCCCATTCCAGTTCCAATCTCCCAAAAGTTCTTCCGATCGAGAATCCCAGCTCCAGACAAGCTCCAGCGATGTTTTGATTAATCGGCCATAAAAGCTTGACCATGCTGATGCTCGATCTCCCTCTCCGGTCAGTACCTGTGCTGCAACAGGAAACCCATTCTCTCTCTCTCTCTCTCTCTCTCTCTCTCTCAACGTGGCCCTGAATTCACCAAGAGAAATCTTCCCAACTCCTTTAACACGTTCACCGTGGGCGGGAATCACGGTCACAGGAGATCCAGGCGGCTTCATGAATCTAATGGCCTTTTGCTTGAAAAAAGCCTTTTTATCGTTTGTCTTATTTTATTGTTGTCCAGATTGAACTGTCCAAGGAGTTATATACCGGGGTCAGAAGGTCAGGGGTTCATGTCCCACTTCAGAGACCTGAGCACAAAATCTAGACACTCCCGGTGCCGGTACCGAGGGAGTGCTGCACTGTCGGAGGTGCCGTCTTTTGGATGAGACGTGAAACCGAGGCCTCGTCTGCCCCCTCAGGTGGACGTGAAAGATCCCATGGCAATATTTTGAAGGCGAGCAGGGGGAGTTCTCCCCGGTGTCCTGGGCCAATGTTTACCCCTCAAGCAACATCACTAAAAAACAGATTGTCACATTGCTGTTTGTGGGATCTTGCTGTGCTCAAATTGGCTGCCGTGTTTCCTACTTTACAACGGTGACTACATTTGCAAAAACGCCTCATTGGCTGTAAAGCGCTTTGGGACGTCCTGAGGTTGTGAAAGGCGCTATATAAATGCAAATTCCTTCCTCTATGAATAAAAGGGCTGACTGCCTTTGTACTTCTCAACTGCAAAATGTTTCTTTCTCACATCAAAGCCTAAGCCCGATTCTGAGGCAGCTGTTGAACATCTGGTTCTTAGAAGAATCCTGAATTTGAGATTGAAATGATTTCCATCCACGACAGCTGGAACCAATCCACATGCTCCGCCGAGCAAAGTCTCCTGTTGAAAGTTCCCACCCTGTTATTATCCCCAGTTTATCCTCCGTGTCGCCCCTTAGAAGATTTCAAGGGCCGTGCGCAGGTCCTGTTACAGTTTGAAGTCCAGTCATGCAGGATATCGGACGCCGCGCATGAAAGTACAGCGATGGAGAGAAGGAGGAGTGGGATTAATGGCAGCCCAAGTCCGTGAGGTGATTCAGTCTGTCCAACACTGCAAACCTTCTGGAACGTGAAATGGCTCTTGGGAGTCTTCCAGTGTCTGGTTCCAGACTGGTGACAGTAGAGGTGTCTGGCCCTGTTATCATCGAATCACACAGCACAGAAGGAGGCCATTCAGCCCATCCTGCCTGTGCCGGCTCTTTGAAAGAGCTATCCAATTAGTCCCACTCCCCCCTGCTCTTTCCCCAGAGCCCTGCAAATTTTTCCTTTTCAAGTATTTATCCAATTCCCTTTTGAAAGTTATTATTGAATCTGCTTCCACCGCCCTTTCAGGCAACGCATTCCAGATCAGAACAACTCGCTGCGTAAATATAATTCTCCTCATCCCCGAAATGTTTTTAATTCCAACTATCTTAAATCTGTGTCCTCCGGTTATCAACAGTTTATCCCCATTTACTGTATCAAAACCCCTCATGGAATCAGAGAATCAGAACTTTGAACACCTCAATTAAATCTCCCCTGAACCTTCTCTGCTCTAAAGGAGAACAATCCCAGCTCCTCCAGTCTCTCCACACAACTGAAGTCCCTCATCCCTGGGACCATTCTAGTAAATCTCCTCTGCGCCCTCCCCAAGGCCTTGACATCCTTCCTAAAGTGCGGTGCTCAGAATTGGACACAATTCTCCAGCTGAGGCCTAACCAGTGATTTATAAAGGTTTATCATAACTTCCTTGTTTTTGTACTCGATGCCTCTATGTATAAAACCCTTTTTTAACAACCTTCTCAAATTGTCCTGCTGCCTTCAAAGATTTATGTGCATGAACCCCCAGGTCTCTCTGTTCTTTCTCCCCCTTTAATATTGCACCATTTGGTTTATATTCCCTCTCCTCATTCTTCCGACCAAAATGTATCACTTCGCACTTCTCTGTGTTAAATTTCACGTTGCCTTGGGTCTGCCGAGCAGCACCAATGAGGACTCGCGGGGCCTCTGAGAACTGGGTCAAGGTGGTTTGCAGTCGCAGTCCCCTCACGGCCGGCCGGGCCGAGCCGACCCTCGGCTGGTGGGTCGTGGCTGGATTCAAACCCGGTGTCAGGGGGTGGAGGGGAGACGCCGTCCGCACCAGGCGAAGGTAAATCGCAATCGTGAACGTGCTCATTGGT
Source organism: Heptranchias perlo (assembly GCF_035084215.1). Classification (NCBI taxonomy): domain Eukaryota; kingdom Metazoa; phylum Chordata; class Chondrichthyes; order Hexanchiformes; family Hexanchidae; genus Heptranchias; species Heptranchias perlo. Next base: position 33,686,146 of record NC_090355.1, on the reverse strand, counting down.
CCCTGATTTTGCCGTGCCTCACGTGGAGCGTTCTGTCTCCTGCACCGCCCAGTCCTCCTGTTAGCACAGCGTGACGTTCGATGGGTCAAACTGGGGTCTGCTTGGGATAAGCAGATGGCACTGAGGCAAGTCGGCAGATTGCACCAACGGTGATTGTCGTTGGCTCGGTGAAGTAATTTTTTGAAGCGAAGTCACTGTTGTGATGTGGGAAACGCAGCAGCTAATTTGTGTCTCTGAGTCAGAAGGTTGTGTGTTCCAGTCCCCACACCAGAGACCTGAGCTCAATAATCGAGGCTCACATTTCAGTGCAATACTGAGGGAGCGGTGCACTGTCGGAGGGGCAGCACTGAGGGAGCGCTGCACTGTCGGAGGGGCAGCACTGAGGGAGCGCTGCACTGTCGGAGGGGCAGCACTGAGGGAGCGCTGCACTGTCGGAGGGTCAGTACTGAGGGAGCGCTGCACTGTCGGAGGGTCAGTACTGAGGGAGCGCCGCACTGTCGGAGGGTCAGTACTGAGGGAGCGCCGCACTGTCGGAGGGGCAGCACTGAGGGAGCGCTGCACTGTCGGAGGGTCAGTACTGAGGGAGCGCTGCACTGTCGGAGGGGCAGCACTGAGGGAGCGCTGCACTGTCGGAGGGTCAGTACTGAGGGAGCGCTGCACTGTCGGAGGGTCAGTACTGAGGGAGCGCTGCACTGTCGGAGGGTCAGTACTGAGGGAGCGCTGCACTGTCGGAGGGTCAGTACTGAGGGAGTGCCGCACTGTCGGAGGGTCAGTACTGAGGAAGCGCTGCACTGTCGGAGGGTCAGTACTGAGGGAGCCCTGCACTGTCGGAGGGGCAGTACTGAGGGAGCCCTGCACTGTCGGAGGGGCAGTACTGAGGGAGCGCTGCACTGTCGGAGGGTCAGTACTGAGGGAGCGCTGCACTGTCGGAGGGTCAGTACTGAGGGAGCCCTGCACTGTCGGAGGGGCAGTACTGAGGGAGCGCTGCACTGTCGGAGGGTCAGTACTGAGGGAGCGCTGCACTGTCGGAGGGTCAGTACTGAGGGAGCGCTGCACTGTCGGAGGGTCAGTACTGAGGGAGCCCTGCACTGTCGGAGGGTCAGTACTGAGGGAGCGCTGCACTGTCGGAGGGTCAGTACTGAGGGAGCCCTGCACTGTTGGAGGGTCAGTACTGAGGGAGTGCTGCACTGTCGGAGGGGCAGTACTGAGGGAGCGCCGCACTGTCGGAGGGTCAGTACTGAGGGAGCACTGGAGGTGCCGTCTTTTGGATGCGACTTTAAACCGAGGTCCCGTCTGCCCTCTCAGGCGGGAGTAAAAGTTCCCACGGCCACTATTTGTAAGAAGAGCTGGGGAGTTCTCCCCGGTGTCCTGGGGCCAATATTTATCCCTTAACCAATCTCACTGAAACAGATTGTCTTATCATTATCTCAGAGCTGTTTGTGGGACATTGCTGAGCGCAAAGTGGCTGCAGCATTTCCTCCAGTGACTACACTTCAAAGCGCTTTGGGACACCCTGAGGTTGTGAAAGGCGCTATATAAATGCAAACTCTTTCTTCCCCTTGGTTGTGTTCTCAGGTGTAAATGTAATGGCCATGCCAGCGAGTGTGTAAGCAACGACGGGGGCAGGCTGGTGTGCAACTGCCAGCACAACACGACAGGCGTGGACTGTGAGAAGTGTCGCCCGTTTTTCCACGACAGACCGTGGGCACGCGGAACCTCGCGGGACGCAAACCAGTGTCTCCGTAAGTGTCTCAACGTCCCCCGCCGCAGGAAGTACTGCCTTCTGGCCCCCGCACCCTCTCCCTCCTCCCCTCTCTCCTCTCCACTTCGAGGGCTCGTGTCAGGGGGAGTTCCCGGGCTGACCGCCACCCCCGCCCCGGAAATTCCGCCAATTTTGTGCCCTTTCAGAAGCCTTGGAAAAACCCACGCCAGCTGAGAGTCGGGTCGCCAACTCTGGTTGGACGGATTCCTGGAGGCTTCATCACATGACCTCCTGCCTTCAAATGCCCCACCCCCCACACGCCCCCCATTGGTCGACGGACGCGTCCATCATCACAGGACCCGCCTTCCCATGGCCAATTTGGAAGCCGATTGGATGATTCTTTGCTGTCAGTCAAAACAACCTTTTCTCCCCCATCTCGAATATCTTTGGAACCAATAAACAGAAGGGCTCAAAGAAAATGAAAGAGAGCGCACACCTTTCTTTTAATGACCCCTATGATTTATCTCCCGGGTGGCAGTGTCCTGCAGATTAATCTTCAATTCCTGGAGACTCCAGGCCAATCCCGGAGGAGTTGGCAACCCCTCCGCCCCTCCCTCCCCCGAAGTGGAGAGGATATTGACCGAGTCCCTCTGAGACCTCCTTAAAGGCCCCGGATCTTTACTTGACCGAGGTCGCCGAACCTCGAGGGGGTCGGTTATCTTGTCCGGAGGGTGGTCTGCAGGGAAAGTGGGGGTCTCGGAGGATACCCCAGGCGGGACTGTGGGCCGCTCTGCCATACAAGGGCGAAGTGGGGGCGGGGGGGGGGAATACTCTCCAAGTCGCCCTTGCAGACGCAGGCAGCCCCCACCCTGGCCCTGCCGATGACCCTCCCCCCGAGCCTGGGCCGAGGGGAGTTGTGAAGTGGGCCCTCGGGAGTTTAATCCGACACAGACGTTAGAAGCAGACGGATTGGATTAACAATTTGTTGGCGATGAAATGAGCTCTAATTATTGATTGTTCATTGACCTGCCCTAGCCTGCAACTGCAGTGGGAGATCGGAGCAATGTTCCTTTAACGCGGACCTGTACCGCAGGACTGGACATGGAGGGCAGTGCCTGAACTGCAGGGATCACACAGCAGGATCCCACTGTGAGTTATGTCAGGAGCACTTTTACAGAAGCAATGCTGCTGAGTCCTGCCATCCCTGCAACTGTAGCATCATGGGTGAGTGTCAAAGATGTCTTTGTGTGTGCAGGCACGTGTGTGTGTGTGTGTGTACATGTGTGTGTATGTACACGTGTGCGTGATACGTCTGTGCATGTGTGTGGTACCTGTGTGTATGTGTGCACGTGCGTGTATATGTGTGCGCACGTGTATGTGAGTAAATGTGTGCGCGTGTCGATGTGTGTATATGTGTACATGCGTGTGTGTGTACACGTATGCACACATGTGTGTGCGTGTACGTGTGGGAGACGGGGAGCAGCCCAGTCGGAGGGAGTTGGGGAGACAGAGGTGCCCAGTCGGAGGGAGCGGGGGAGACGGAGGTGCCCAGTCGGAGGGAGCGGGGGAGACGGAGGTGCCCAGTCGGAGGGAGCGGGGGAGACGGAGGTGCCCAGTCGGAGGGAGCGGGGAGACGGAGGTGCCCAGTCGGAGGGAGCGGGGGAGACGGAGGTGCCCAGTCGGAGGGAGCGGGGGAGACGGAGGTGCCCAGTCGGAGGGAGCGGGGGAGACGGAGGTGCCCAGTCGGAGGGAGCGGGGGAGACGGAGGTGCCCAGTCGGAGGGAGCGGGGGAGACGGAGGTGCCCAGTCGGAGGGAGAGGGGGAGACGGAGGTGCCCAGTCGGAGGGAGCGGGGGAGACGGAGGTGCCCAGTCGGAGGGAGCGGGGGAGACGGAGGTGCCCAGTCGGAGGGAGCGGGGGAGACGGAGGTGCCCAGTCGGAGGGAGCGGGGAGATGGAGGTGCCCAGTCGGAGGATTGGAGTGAGCATTAGGCTGAAGCAATTACTGAGGTAGACGGGGTGATGAGCGATTTGAAAGTTCGGATGGGAATTTTGATCTCTGGCCTCTAGGAGGGACGTTACTTCTGGTGATCAGAGGCATGGGTTAAAGTCGAGTGACGTGACAGAGCACGACAGGGCTGGAGGTCTTCTCTCTCGAAAAGAGAAGGCTGAGGGGTGACCTGATAGAAAGGGTTTGATAGGGTGGACGTAGAGAAAATGTTTCCACTTGTGGGGGAGACCAAATCTAGAGGTCATAAATATAAGAGAGTCACTAATAAATCCAATAGGGAATTCAGGAGAAACTTCTTTACCCGGAGAGCGGTGAGAATGTGGAACTCGCTACCACATGGAATAGTTGAGGCGAATAGCACAGATTCATTTAAGGGGAAGCTGGATAAACACATGAGGGAGAAAGGAATAGAAGGATAGGGTGAGAGGGTGAGATGAAGTAGGGAGGGAGGAGGCTCGTGTGGAGCATAAACACCAGCATGGACTTGTTGGGCCGAATGGCCTGTTTCTGTGTTGTAGATTCCATGTAATGTAATTTTCACCATCATGGCTTGGTGGTGATCTGGTGGGGGGGGGATTGTCCCCTCGGGGGGGGGATTGTCCCCTCGGGGGGGGATTGTCCCCTCGGGGGGGGATTGTCCCCTCGGGGGGGGATTGTCCGCTCGGGGGGGGATTGTCCGCTCGGGGGGGGGGGGATTGTCCCCTCGGGGGGGGATTGTCCCCTCGGGGGGGGATTGTCCCCTCGGGGGGGGATTGTCCGCTCGGGGGGGGATTGTCCCCTCGGGGGGGGGGGATTGTCCCCTCGGGGGGGATTGTCCGCTCGGGGGGGGGGGGATTGTCCGCTCGGGGGGGGGGATTGTCCGCTCGGGGCGGGGGGATTGTCCGCTCGGGGGGGGGGGTTGTCCGCTCGGGGGGGGGGGGGATTGTCCCCTCGGGGGGGGGATTGTCCCCTCGGGGGGGGATTGTCCGCTCGGGGGGGGATTGTCCCCTCGGGGGGGGGATTGTCCGCTCGGGGGGGGATTTTCCCCTCGGGGGGGGATTGTCCGCTCGGGGGGGGATTGTCCCCTCGGGGGGGGGATTGTCCGCTCGGGGGGGGGATTTTCCCCTCGGGGGGGGATTGTCCCGCTCGGGGGGGGATTGTCCCCTCGGGGGGGGGATTGTCCGCTCGGGGGGGGGATTGTCCCCTCGGGGGGGGGATTGTCCCCTCGGGGGGGGATTGTCCCCTCGGGGGGGGGGGATTGTCCCCTCGGGGGGGGGGGGATTGTCCGCTCGGGGGGGGATTGTCCGCTCGGGGGGGGATTGTCCCCTCGGGGGGGGGATTGTCCCCTCGGGGGGGGATTGTCCCCTCGGGGGGGGATTGTCCCCTCGGGGGGGGGGGATTGTCCCCTCGGGGGGGGATTGTCCCCTCGGGGGGGGGGGATTGTCCCCTCGGGGGGGATTGTCCCCTCGGGGGGGGATTGTCCCCTCGGGGGGGGATTGTCCGCTCGGGGGGGGGATTGTCCCCTCGGGGGGGGATTGTCCCCTCGGGGGGGGATTGTCCGCTCGGGGGGGGATTGTCCGCTCGGGGGGGGGGGATTGTCCGCTCGGGGGGGGGGATTGTCCACTCGGGGGGGATTGTCCCCTCGGGGGGGGGATTGTCCCCTCGGGGGGGATTGTCCCCTCGGGGGGGGGGGGGGATTGTCCCCTCGGTGTAGAACCCGTCCGATTGTCACTTCTGTGACGGACGGACGATTCACTGGCTCAGTTTACTGTCCGAGCAGCGACCGTGAAGATGACGCCCAGTGTTTCACCTGCTGAGACGGGCTTGTGCTCGTTACAAAGTGCCCCCCCTCCCAGCCTAACCCCCGGTCCGTTCCTTGTTCCCGCAGGGTCGCTGGGTTTGCAGTGTGACCAGAATGGGGACTGCGTTTGCAAAGCCACCGTGACAGGAGAGAAATGTGACGAGTGCCAGCCCGGGTATCACTCGCTCTCGGAGGGAGGCTGCAGGTAAACAACAAAACAAGCGTCGGGTTTGCGTTTGGGAGGGACAGGGTGTCACCGTAGAATCATAGAATCTTACAGCACAGAAAGAGGCCGTTCGGCCCATCGTGCCTGTGGCGGCTCTTTGAAAGAGCTATCCAATTAGTCCCACTCCCCCTGCTCTTTCCCCAGAGCCCTGCAAATGTTTCAAGTATTTATCCAATTCCCTTTTGAAAGTTACGATTGAATCTCAGGCAGTGAATTCCAGATCACAACAGCAAAAATTCTCTTCATCTCCCCTCTGGTTCTTTTACCAATTACCTTAAATCTGTGTCCTCTGGTTACCGACCCTCCTGCCAGTGGAAACAGTTTCTCCTTATTTACTCTATCAAAACCCTTCATGATTTTGAACGCCTCTATCAAATCTCCCCTGAACCTTCTCTGCTCTAAAGGAGAACAATCCCAGCTTCTCCAGTCTCTCCACACAACTGAAGTCTCTCATCCCTGGGACCATTCTGGTAAATCTCCTCTGCACCCTCCCCAAGGCCTTGACATCCTTCTTAACGTGCGGTGCCCAGAATTGGACACAAGACTCCAGCTGAGGCCTAACCAGTGTTTTAGAAAGGTTTAGCATGACTTGCATTCATAGAATGTACAGCACAGGCACAGGCCATTCGGCCCAACTGGTCTGTGCCGGTGTTTAATCTCCACACGAGCCTCCTCCCTCCCTACTTCATCTCAGCCTATCAGCATATCCTTCTATTCCCTTCTCCCTCTGTCCTCCATGCCTCTATTTATAAAGCCCAGGATACCAAATGCTCAGCCTGTGTTGATCCCAGCTGCAACCTGGGACTGCACCCGATTAATCTCCACAGTACGGAACAGCAAGAGGATTAACTGAATTCGAATCACTGGCTTGATATCCCTCTCCTCGTGGCCAAGTGCAATTTTGTGTGCAAAGCCCAGTGCGAGTGTACTGTAATGTGCGAGCAGATTGATATTGGCTCCCCTCCCCCGTTAGCTCTGCCCTCAGGGCCGTTACAAGTCAGGTCCTATCCTCACTGACCTCCACTGGTTTACAGTCCCCCTCCCAGACCATTAATGTCGAGATCATTGTCCTCATTTACAAATCCCTCTGTGGGTAATCACTCTGGTTTTTCTTAGGCCACGGAGGGCTGGCTGAGGGAATGGAGAGGTTGAAGGGCCTTGCATTGCTCCCTCCGCCATTCTCAACCTGCACGACCATCATTCCCCCCTCTCCCTCCCCTCCGCCATCAGTGGTACAGTCTTCAGCCGTCACCACCCCTCCTCTCCGCCATCAGTGGTACAGTCTTCAGCCGTCACCACCCCTCCTCTCCGCCATCAGTGGTACAGTCTTCAGCCCTCACCACCCCTCCTCTCCGCCATCAGTGGTACAGTCTTCAGCCGTCACCACCCCTCCTCTCCGCCATCAGTGGTACAGTCTTCAGCCCTCACCACCCCTCCTCTCCGCCATCAGTGGTACAGTCTTCAGCCGTCACCACCCCTCCTCTCCGCCATCAGTGGTACAGTCTTCAGCCGTCACCACCCCTCCTCTCCGCCATCAGTGGTACAGTCTTCAGCCGTCACCACCCCTCCTCTCCGCCATCAGTGGTACAGTCTTCAGCCGTCACCACCCCTCCTCTCCGCCATCAGTGGTACAGCCTTCAGCCATCACCACCCCTCCTCTCCGCCATCAGTGGTACAGCCTTCAGCCGTCACCACCCCTCCTCTCCGCCATCAGTGGTACAGCCTTCAGCCATCACCATCCCCCACCCTGCCTCTGCAGGAGGAGGCCATTTGGCCCATCGTGCCTGTGCCGGCTCTTTGAAAGAGCCATCCGGTTATTCCCACTGCGCCCTGTTCTTTCCCCATGGCCCTGCACCCTCTGGTGATTTGTTGCAGTTGAGAATGAGATCCTGCTCTGTCGGGAAATGTTTTGGACTGGAGAACATTTTACCCTCTTTGTTGGGGGGGGAGGATCTGTAATAACGATATGTAGATGGGCTCCCAGAGTCTAGTAAAACGCGTCTCTTTTCAGACAGTGTGCCTGTCGCCCTGAAGGCAGTGTTGGTGACTGCAGTCCGGTCAACGGAGGGTGTACCTGCAAACAGAACGTGGAGGGAGCTCTGTGCCACAGGTCAGTCACACTGTTCGGCAAGCAAGTGAAGGCTCCTTTAGAAAGTCCAGAGGAGAGAATGATTCCCGGCTTAAAGAACGTCAGCGACTCAGATTGGCTCGAGGACCTCGTTCTATTTACTTTAGAGCAGCGTAAACTTAGAGGCGACCTGATTGAGGTCGATCAAATAATCGATGGGCTGGACAGCGACCCTATTGATAGATGATTCCAGTTTAACAGATCGGGGAGGAGCGGGGACACGAGTTTAAACTATGGAAGAGTGGGAATAGACTGGGAGTTGGGCGATTCGTCTTTTCCCCCAGAGAGGAGTGAGTCTCTGGAATGTGTTGCCGGCTGGTGTGGTGGGTGCTGACTCTCTGCCCTCAGGAGGGAGCTGGACTGGTTCCTGGCTGGGGGCAGAGATCACGTCATGTGGAAGGTCAGTGTCTTTACAGATAGCACCTGGTCCGTGTGATCTCCTCGACTGGTTTCGATCGCCTGAAGAGGTTGGAGAGGAATTTCCAGAGTGTTTTTTCCCCTATTGGCCCTGTTTTTTCTCTCTGATGTTTTGCCTTTCCCTGGAGATTACATGTCGTGGGGGGGGGGGGGCTGGGGGGGGGGGCTGGGGGGGGGGTGGGGGGTGGGGGATGGTGGGGGGGGCTGGGTGGGGGGTGGGTGGTGGGGGGGGGTGGTGGGGGTGGGTGGTGGGGGTGGGTGGTGGGGGTGGGTGGGTGGGTGTGGGGTGGGTGGGGGGTGGTGGGGTGGTGTGTGGGGTGGGGTGGGGGTGGGGGGTGGGTGTGGGGGTTGGTGTGGGGGGGTGGGTGGTGGGGGGGTGGGGGGACAGTGTTCAGTCACGATGCTCCGGCCACCATGGTGTGGGGCAGGCATGATCGACCAGATGGTCTTTTCTTACCTGTCAATTTCGTATGTCTGTATGTTTCGTATGTCGGCATGTTTCGTATGTCGGCATGTTTCGTATGTCGGCATGTTTCGTATGTCGGCATGTTTCGTATGTCGGCATGTTTCGTATGTCGGCATGTTTCGTATGTCGGCATGTTTCGTATGTCTGTATGTTTCGTATGTCTGTATGTTTCGTATGTTTCGTATGTCGGCATGTTTCGTATGTCGGCATGTTTCGTATGTCTGTATGTTTCGTATGTTTCGTATGTCGGCATGTTTCGTATGTCGGCATGTTTCGTATGTCGGCATGTTTCGTATGTCGGCATGTTTCGTATGTTTCGTATGTCTATGTTTCGTATGTCGGCATGTTTCATATGTCGGCATGTTTCGTATGTTTCGTATGTCTGTATGTTTCGTATGTCTGTATGTTTCGTATGTCTGTATGTTTCGTATGTCGGCATGTTTCGTATGTCGGCATGTTTCGTATGTCCGTTTACTTTCCAGTGGGAAGGCGGGGTGTTGTGAGGATGGACGTGTTGGGCGGCCAATGGAGGGAGTGTGGGGGCGGGGCTGGTTGGAGGTGGGAGCTTGTGTGATGAATCCTCCAGGAACACGTCCAACCAGAGATGGCGACCCTGAGGATGCGGTAAGATAGCGGTTATGTGAAAAAAAAACTCTGGATACAAAGAGAATTGATTCGTGCTGTGTCATTGCCCGTGGCTGGTTTTCATTTTCTTGAACTGGGTACAAGTCCTTTCTGTGGGGAAAGATTTAGCAGTGAGATTGTTTTTGCATATTCCGGGGGACGAGTGCTCGGTGTGTTTGTAATCTGCGCTGGCTGGATTTCAGGGGAGAGTTTAACAGGCCCCGTGGGATGTGGAGGTGGGGGGAGGCGTGAAGCTCTGGGAACATCTGTAGAACCTCACAACTGGAATCTCCGACACTGCTGTTATTTCCAATCCAGGGTTACCATTATTCTTCAGATCCAGTATCTCACATTCATAAAATGTTCATAGCATACAGTGAGCAACAATTCGATCACTGCGCACACGTCCTACAGGATCAACCCCAAACTAACCCAAGCAGGACAGTACACACCAACACCAGTGATGTTGATATTACTGTACACTACTGTAGTTTGGTTTGGGATCTGGGTGTTGCTGGAGATTGATGGCGTGGAGCGGGCAGTGCTGTTGGTTTTGGGAGGGACACCGTCATGCTTGTCCGCTGTGCCAATACCTGTGGGGGTTTCAATGATTAACTCTCTCTTTTTTTTGAACTAATCTAGTTTTGCTCGAGCAAAGATGACTGGTGACTCCACAAGAGCAGGCCCGGTGAGGTGGACTCTTGACTTTGAGAAAGTTGGCGTCAAGTACTGTACTGACTGTTTTCCTTTGATTCCTTGTTCAGCTGTAAGTCAGGGACCTTCACCTACAACCTCTGAACCCTCACGGCTGCATGAGCTGTTTCTGCTATGGTCACTCAGCGGTCTGTACATCGGCCTCCCAGTTCACAGTGCATCACATCGTCTCGACCTTCCACCAAGGTATCTTTCACATTCCTGTACGGACTAATACTGTCTAACAGGGGCTGGACGTCACTAAGTTTCAGCCGTGGCTCTGTTGCTGGCACTCTTGCCTCTGAGTCAGAAAGTTGCGGGTTCCCGTCCCTGTTTGTGGGATCTTGCTGTGCGCAAAATCGGCTGTCGCGTTTCCTACATTACAACAGTTTGAAAAGTATTTCATTGGATGCAAAGCACTTTGGGACGTCCTGAGTTGGCGAAAGGCTCTCCACTTACCTCTGATTTGTCAACGCTGCTTGGCTGACAATCGAAATTGGATGAGCAGAAATTTCCTCCAATTAAATATTGGGAAGATCGAAGGCATCGTCTTCATCAAACTCCAGTGAGGTCCCACAAGCAGCAGTGAGCTAATCATCAGATATCTGCTGTGGTGGGGTGTTGGGTGAGGAGCAGATATTGGCCAGGACCACCGGGGAGAACTCCCCTGCCCTTCTTCGAAATAGTGGCCATTGGGATCTTTTAAAAACCCACCTGAGGGGGCAGACGGGGCCTCGGTTTAACGTCTCTTCCAAAATACGGCACCTCCGACAGTGCAGCGCTCCCTCAGTACCGCACTGGGAGTGTCGGCCTGGGTTATGAGGCTCAAAACTCTGGAGCGGGGACTCGAACCCACGATCTTCTGACTCAGAGGCAGAGAGTGCTGCCCACTGAGCCACGGCCGACACCTGTACGATTTAAGGGCGTAGCGCAGGGCCTCCTACTCTGGAGTCGTATTAAGATACGTTTAAATGACGTCCGCCTCTCGTAAAATGGAAGCCATGTTCAGGTAGGCCGCACAGTGGCCTTTAATCCTCTCTGGGCCTCTCTGCAGACACGGATCAATTGGCGAGGGCAGTATCTGGATGGAAGGGAGTCTCCGCTGGCCTGGGAAAAGCAACGGATCACTCTGCATCCGGAGAACGGGGAATGGGGATATTTCATTGCACCGTGTAAGTACTGAACAGCCTACGTAAAGAGTTGCAGCTTTAAAACAACTGAACATAAGCTGCAGAATATACGTTTGCATAACTATAATTAGGGGATCTCCCTTGGTGTTTTGCTCATGGGTAGTCTGGAGTTTAGGAGTATGCCTGTGATGTACTGTCCCTTTAAGGCCTGTCCCTTTAAGGCCTGTCGCTTTAAGGCCATTGCTCAGTTACTTCCTGTGGGAAAGTGGCAGTTCCTCAGGTCAATTGGAGTACGAATTTGCTGCGGCTTGGGGAAAGTTCTTCTCTAGATTGGCGGCTCCTTGTAAATCCCTCGAACCTGTTCCGCCATTCAATTAGATCATGGTGGAGCTGTATCTTAGCTCCATTTATCAGCCTTGTTACCATAACCTTTAAAACCCCCTCACCCAACGAAAATCCATCAATCTCAGTTTTTGACATTTTCAATTGACCCCCGGCCTCAAAAGCTTTTTTGGGGGGAGAGAGTTCCAGATTCCCACCCCCCCTTTGTGTGAAGAAGTGCTTCCTGACATCACCCCTGAACGGCCTGGCTCTAATTTTAAGGTTCTGCCCCCTTGTTCTGGACTCCCCCCACCAGAGGAAATAGTTTCTCTCCATCGACCCCTATCGAATCCTCTTTAATCATCTTAAACACCTCGATTAGATCGCCCCTTAATCTTCTAAACTCAAAGGGAATACAGGCCCAGTCTGTGCAACCTGTCCTCGTAATTTAACCCTTTTAGCCCCGGTATCATTCTGCTGAAACTGCGCTGCCCCCCCCCTCCCAGGCCGATATATCCCTCCGAAAGTGGGGTGTCGAACCAGAGCCCTGTCCACCTGTAACTTCACCGCCTCCCCTCGGTGTTCCAGCCCCCGGGATTAAGGCCAACATTCCACTCCCCCTTTCTAATTATTTTTTGTGTCTGTCCCGCGAGCTTTAAGTGATTGGTCCCCTAAATCTCTCCGCTCCTCCACAGTCCCAACCTCCCAGTTCCAATGAAAGGCCATCGACCTGAAACGTTAACTCTGTTTCTCTCTCCACAGACGCCCGCTCCCGACCTGCTGAGTGTTTCCGGCATTTCCTGCTTTTATTTCAGATTTCCAGCCTCTGGCAGTAATTTTGTGTTTCTGACTCTCCTTCCCACGGAAGAGAAGCTCAGAAGGACGTGGCTTCATTTCAA